>NC_085136.1:204359936-205584936 GCF_035046485.1 Aedes albopictus | reverse complement strand
GAATAGGTCGTATGTGCTTTTGTCGATTAAAAATTCGATCAGTTGGATTCGCTTATTATAGCGAAAACCGTTGTAATTTAGCATAGTTTATACATACAGCAGAATCCTCACAAAACAGGCTTTCTGTTCCATCATTAAATGTTTGCAAAATATCTGCCATATTGCTACAATGACTAAAATAAACTCATCGAATTTTATATCGACAAAAGCACCTACGACCTATTCAAATCGAGCTCCAGAATTCGTCGTTTTGACTTAGAGCAGCAATCGAAAGTTTGTTTACAAACTTTCAAGTCCTAAATGCAAAGTGTGGAAAATCGATTAAAAATACACGTTTATTCGCAAAATGCACAATAATTGCATAAATACATATTAATTATAATTTATTCACAAAAGTGCAAAATAATACACTAATGCAAAAAATACACGTTATTACACCAAAAATACTCCAATTCGATTTTCAATACACAGGGCTGCATCGAAAATACATGAGTGAATCGCCCCTCGTTCATATTAGGGACGTCGCATGCACTACAGGTAAACAAAATCAGTTTGATTAGTGTGAAATGATGATTCAGTGGATTCTCAAATTATCACAGTAGTCTTAACATCGACAAGAAACCCAATAGGGTAAAAGCTCCCTTAGTGGAGGTAGTACCAATAGTGGTGGTAGTGCCAATTTAGCACTATATCGAACAAAAAGCTTGCAAATGACATTTTTAATAGATGCATCATAACTAATTATTAACATTAATTCAGTTTTGTGTTCAGGATTTGCCGAAAACCCTATTTTAAACAATTATTTTCCTTAAATTTTTTGCTCCTTTGCACCTATAGTGGTGGTAGTATTCCTATAGTGGTGGGTCCCATAAGAATTCAATGGGATGCGCCACTATAGGAACCAATGTTAAATTTTACCTCCATAATAGGAACCGTGTACCTATAGTTGGTGCAAGTAATTTATTAGCAAAAACTTAAATAAACAATGGTTTTTACATTTTTCCTAGCAAATTCAAGTGAAAAACTACCGATTAACGTTTTCAGAATTTTTATTTTGGGGTATTATCAATTTTATCCAATTATTTTACTACAAGGAGCTACTAATAGCACCACTATTGGTACATTTACCCTACATTTATCCAAAACAGCTCTCTTTATGGGAAAGACAGGAATAACAAAAACCGAACCATCTCCCGAAGACGCAATCGTGGTCAAGCGCATTCATTCGACATTTTTGTTCCGTACAGTAGTTTGATTGCTTGTGTTGCGAATGTTGGATACAAAGGCAGATGAATATCGACAAAAAGGTATCAGAGACTGTGATCGCTAACAAGACTGGTGGCCTCACAACTAAATCTACAACGTGGAGCTCCATCGTCGATGCCATCACAAGCCGATAGCGACAGAAATTCGGGAGCGAAAGTGGAGATGGGTCGACCACACTCTACGCAGCACATTGGAGTACCTAAATCATATCGAAACCTGATCATAAGTAAAAAAAACTCAAAATGAATCAATTGGGTTTTCCGTTGTGTTTTGGCCAAGTGTAGTTTTCATGTAATCGTTTGACAGCTAAGCAGTGTCCAAATGTTTTGTTTACGCTTATCAGAAGAGGTTTAGTGAAACTGAATTTTGGTCGTTGTCTTCGATATAACTCACAGCGTGTGCAAGTTTGGACCGTACAAAGTAAATAAAATTGATTGCCAATCAATTCAACGATGCAGTTTGTTAAAAAAAGGTCAATGTTGTTATTCTGTTTATTTGAAGCCCAAACAAATTGACGTTAAGTTTTCCATACAATATATGAAAACTAATGAAAAAAATATTAAATGAAATCCTTTATCGCACAATCAAAATGAATTAAGTTGATTTTCCGGCTGTTTCCGGGAAATCTTTTTTTAGTGTATGATGAAACTATTGTTCCTCTTTCAAAAGAAAGAAAACCTTCCGGATGTTTCCGGTTTCAAACATTGCAACACTTTGAAAAAATCGTGATAATTATATTATTATATGATATTATTTGCCTAGAAACACTATTTGGCCCTCTCAAAGTATTTTTGCTGGAAACTAGAAATCAACAGCTTTCAAGCACAAAAAAACAAGTTACAAATCTGTCAACTGAAAGCTGGAAAGCTGTGATTAAAAAAAAAGGTTTTGAGAAATCTTGATGTTTCAATCATAAAATTGGTCACCCTAATGACGAAATAAAAAAAATACAGGTTTAATTATTTTTAACCTTCCGTAACTCGCGCGGTTGGCCACCTCACTCAGCACCACGCAAATGCTGAGCATGAGCATGAGCATAGATGACCGCACAATTCGTAGTTGCTACTCCGTGATTGACCAGAACAATCAAAATTGCATAAGGAACCAATGAATAGCGCTTAGGACTAGCTTACTATTCTCAATGTACACAGTTCGAGAGCTCTCAACTTTAATAGGGTCAATAACGGCGCCGGCCACGTCCTTACGGTCATCGAGGATGGGAGGGAATGTTAGTAAGACAAACGTTGTTATAAAGACCGCGAATCGCTGCATCTCCACGTTTGTCTCAGGAAGGAATTTTTTGTTAGTAGGGTAAAGTACATTGTCAGTCCGGGAGTCACCTATGGTTGGTGATATGTAGGGACAATGGAAATTCGCGGTAAAATTTCTTAAATTTCGCGGGCTGCTAATGTAAATTTCGCGGCACTGTCGCGGTCCCATATTTTTGACCGTTTTGCTGAAGAAAACTCTAATTTTGCATGCCAAATAAATAATTCACTTGGTTTTTAGAGGTCTTATCATGAATTAATCGAAAAAGTAACAAATTTGATGAAAAATTAAAAAAGAAGCATACATTGAATATACAGTAAACTTGTATTATGCGATACAGAATCGTGTATAACTTACTATTGTCAAAAGATATCAGTCAATTTATGTTTAAAAGCTGAAATTTATGGAAATTTATAAGGCATGCTCACACTTCTGTCAATTTTCGCGGCATTTCGCGGGATTTCTCACATTTCGCAGCCAGAGGCAAATTTCGCGGATTTCGCGGCTTCCGCGAAATCGCGAATTTCCATTGTCCCTAGTGATATGATTTGACAATGGATCAATATACACAAAACGCCGTTAACAACCGACCACTTTTCGACGCAAGAACTAGGCAAAAAGAAAATTCTATCGCGCGTCTCCACTCCACAAGTGAGCAGAAACCTTTAGTCTATTCCACACAGAAATACACTGAACGCGACTCACTTGTCGGCGCCCGGATTTTTTTTTTCGACCGGCGAGCCCAAACTAACACTTTTCACTCTTTTGTGTAAATGCAAAAAAAAATGAAAGAAAATATTTATTATCAATTAAAAGTGTATGGGGAACTAGCGCGACGGGAAGCGAAAAATTCGGAACCGACTCGATCTACGACGCGAATACAAAAAAGAAAAAGAAAAAATCGAACCACCGAAGCAAACGCGCGCGAACTTCTACCGCCAGCGAACGGACGAAATTCTACCGCCAGCGAGGTTGAAATGGCGCGCAAATCCAACCACCGCGCTTACACTCCGAACCCGCACGACGAAATCACTTCGGACGACTGGCGGTGGATTTCTTGAGCCATCGCCAGCGTGGTTGAAATGGCACAAAAATCCGATCACCACGCTTACACTCCGAACCCGCACGACGAAATCACTTCGGACGACTCCCCTCAGCACCACGCTAATGCTGAGTACAAAAAGCGAGATTTTTTTTCAACGTGGTGTACAAAATACAACAGCGCGATCACTTGAGGGTGAATAAACTACAAAACCACCAAGTATCACGATGTTCGGGGACACACTACATATATCGATTTTCTATGGAATGGTCGTACTACTTAAAAAAAATCTCGTTAAAGTCTGTAAGATTGGTTGTTTCTCACTGCTAAGTGAATGTATTATTATAAAATTCATTAAAAACTATGAAATGGTACGTGTCATTACTTATTTGGGTTGCATTTGGGTTGCGAAAATAACTCTGATCAGCTCTGATGTATTAGGTGTAATAGAGATCTTCCAATTCGGCCCTCTGAACAACCATGAGCGCTCAGGATTGACAGAAAAAGGATTAAGGATACCTCCAAGAGAATCACGGATTGTCAAGGGAGCGTCAGGGAGTCTCGGTGTGTTTCAGAGGGGTTTCAGCTACGCTCCTAGAGCTCCCTGAATCCCTCAAGCTCCTGGCTTTGCAGGAAGTGTTGTGAAGCCCAAAGTGGTCAAATTATGCTGAAACTGTAGTCAGAAAGTTAAGTAGATGCATTCTAATCTAATTCGGTTATATTGCATTGAGATTTCATAGAATTTTGCCATATTTTTATAGAACATCGGAAAAACTTGGATTTCTCGCCATTCTGTTCAAGAGTGTGATAAGTCATGTAACGTGTATATGTAGTAGACATGTTCACACTCTAGAAAATATCTCAAATTCAGCCGGTCAAGCGAGTTTTATTATTCTCATGCTATGACGAACTTCTGGTCAAATTTTCAGCTTGGTTGATAAAGATTTCGATGTGCTTCAAGTCGATATGGTAATTTCTGGCTTTTCTGCACTTGGAAAAATCATAACTACTGAACGGAAAGACATAAAATAATGATTATAGCGGGAAAAAAAGCTTATCATATTCCACGCAAGTCGTATACATACTTGTACAATTCTCGCAGTAATAAATCAGTAATAAATTAAGTTTTGTTCTAAGTGAATGTGACTAGTTATTTTATTGCTTGTCTCAAATACTGTGTATCTACTGAATGTTAATGATATTTTATGATGTCAACTGTGTCGAATGTGATTATTATGTGTAGGTCTGCTTTTTATTTCTGAAAAAAAAGTAAATTCTCTATGATTGTGCAATGTAATAATTTTTTGTGTGCAATAATTGTTCGTAGTTAGTATGTCTTCAATGCAGTTTTGTATCTATAGATTTAAGTTATTCAATAAGACTTCTAAGTCAGTTGAATTATGAATAAATAAACAAATAAACAAATAAGTGGAACCGAAAAATCTGTATATTGGAATCAAAATGGCCTGGGAATCATGGAATAATGAAACTCTCGGAGATGAAATATTCATGAGATGATCATGTAGAATATCATACGACGAATCCCGTTCGAGGTTACCCGGAAGCTTTTTGTAATAAATTATTAAAAATGCTAGAAGACAGGCCACATGCCATCACACACCAAAGGGGGCAAAAAGGCACCACAACGCGCCTATCGAATGGAGAAAATTAGCACGTTAGTTGGTTGTCCATTGCTGATGACGATGACTGTTTTCAAATTGTTCTGATTCATCAATGAAATTTAACCAGAACAATCACCGTTTGGCAGGAAAAATCAAGGCTAAGGTGTCATGATGCATCACCAAGCTTTCACACGAATCATTGAATTTTTTGCTTTTCAATGATTCTTTGCCTCGCGTTTTTGAAGTGATAAAAACCGGTCAATCCTGCAGCCACGCAGCAAAAAGTATCATCGCAATCACTGCGAGTGAGCAAATAGGATGATACTTTTTCATAAGAATACTAGCTGTACCCTGCAAACTTTGTCTTGCCTACTACGTTTTTTGACGTTTCAAGACCAAGTCCCGGTACGCGGATTGCATGGAAAATCAATTTTCAAAAAATCTCAGTTTCTCCATGTTCTTCACCTCATAAACCTTCCTTGAGTGAAAACTAACAGAATAAAACCAAGATGACCCGAATCGTACCTGCCGTTCGCAAGTTATGCGTGGTCCCACGTATGCCACTGCATTATATACAGGGTGTTAGGTTCGTGAGTGCAAACTTTTTAAAGGGTGATAGCGGAGCATAAATGGCGACAAAAATTGTTCTACACATATGATCAAATCTCAACCGTTACGTAGTTATTGAACTTCCAATGTTTTTGACTCTTATTGCCTTAACTGGCTATAACTTGAAAATGATCGAACTTATTACAGTTTTTTTACCCTTATTCGAAAGATTATTGAATTTTCTATCAAATGGCATCTTTGATTCGATTGGTTTAGTTAAATAACTAAGTTTTCTAGATCAAATAGCTCAAAAGTAGTGTGTTTTGATTTGTTTTTTGTCAATTATCTTTGAAACATGCGTAATAAATTAAAAATTTTTTTTCGGCAAAGTTGTGGCCCCTGTTCTACTCTACAATTCATTCTTTGACACCAAACTCCTAGCTCTTATCGTTTTCTTGCAATTTTGATTTAAACGTGCAGCACAGTGCGCAGAAAAGTGTTTTCCTTAACAGCTGCAAATTTATGATCTGAAATGCGATGTTTTAATCAAAATTTCAAGAAAACGATGAGAGATAGAAGTTTGATATCAAAGAACGAATTGTAGAGTGGAACAGGGACCACAACTTTACCTAAGAAGAAATTTCAATTTATTACGCATTTTTCAAAGATAATTGACAAAAACAAATTTAAACATACTACTTTTGAGCTATTTGCTCTAGAAAACTTAGTTAATTAACTAAACCAATCGATTCAAAGATGCCATTTGACAGAAAATTCAATGATCTTTCGAATAAGGGTCAAAAAACTGCGATAAGTTTGACCATTTTTAAGTTATAGCCAGTTGAGGCAATAAGAGTCAAAAACATGGGAAGTTCAATAACTACGAAACGGTTGAGATTTGACCATATGCGTAGAACAATTTTTTTCACCATTTGTGGTCCTCTATCACCCTTTACAAAGTTTGCACTCACAAACCTAACACCCTGTATATATATATATAGATTCGCTTTGGTGGCAGAGAATTATCACTTTGAAATTTCGAGCTACATATCCAACATGGCTGCCGATGCTGATGATGCCGTAAAAAGCTCTAATGTGCCCATTTTTGTTGATTTTGATGCCACTTGGTGCTTTTTTGTCCTCCATGGTGGATGATGGCGTGTGGCATGTCTTCCAGCATTTTTAATAATTTCTTCCGAAAAGCTGCTGAATTATCTTGAACGGGATTCGTCTTGAGAACTATCTCCTGGGTATTTCAACTCCGAGAATTTCACCAATTCATGCTTCCCAGGCCATTTTGATTTTAAGACACAGATTTTTTTTGGGATCATTTGGAACAAAACTTCGGCACCAACATTTCAAAAGGGCGTAACTGCATTGACAACCAATGCCTTCTCACAAAGCTGTGGAGCGTATCCCATCCCTCTCGAGCAATCCACTAGCACAAATAGAAAGATAAAATCCCCCTCTTTCGATTAATGGATGTTAATTGTGTGAGATTAATGAAATACGACCCACAGCTCTGTGAGAAGGCATTGGTTGCAAAAGCAGTTACGCCCTTTTGAAATGTTGGTGCCGACTTAATTTATTACTGATAAAACTTGTGAGAATTGTACATGTATGTATCAACGACTTTTGTTGAATATGATAAGCTTTGATTTCAAGCTATAATCTTTATTGCATGTCTTTCCGTTCAGCAGTTATGATTTTTTAATGCGAAGAATAGCCCGAAATTACCAAATTGACTTGGAGCACATCGGGATCACAGTCGATCAAGCTGAAAATTTTACCAGAAGTTCATTTTAGCAGGAAAATTATGATATTCGCTTGACCGGCTGAATTAGAGACATTTTCTAAAATGTAAACATGTCTAGTGTATAGTGCATTAATGTCAGAAGTAGCAAAGTAGATTATCCATAGAGTAAGGTGGGGCAAAAGTTCGACCTTAGTTGATAATTCAACCTATTACAAGAAATCGAAGCAGATGAAAATAAATAAATGCCGTGTGGTGATTCTACCATCCATGAGCTAAAATTTTGCTGAACAAAGTTACGCCAAATATCTTTTCAATTTTGAGTTACAACACTTTTTGTATGTGTGTGTTTCATTCGAACTCTTGCCCCACCACTGGGGCAAAAGTTCGAATCTAGTGTTTGTGGAATTTCGCTAACCGTAGCACAGTATTTTGATACTTTGGTAATAGGAATACCTGAAACCACTTAATATTTGATGTTAGAACTGGAATACACTTTAAAATTCGATTTGGATTTTACTCAAATCAGGGTTAAATTTACTACACCAAAAATTAGTAGTTTTCTGCCAAATTCAGATAAAACAACATTTTTTTCAACTTTAATCGAATTTTCTCACTAATTCCATCACTATTAGAGATAATATGTACATTTTGCAGAATTTTAGGTTTATACCTAAAGTTGCCACATGACTCGAACTTTTGCACCACAATTCGAACTTTTGCCCCACTATGTGTAAAATACGATTTCCAAATCTTTTTTGCAAAAAGTTATACATGCTAGAGCATCTTCAAAATATTCCTAGTTACGCCCCAAAATAAAATATCGAATTCGATTTCATTAGAATTTCATTCCATGCGTTGGAAGGGCCATCGCATGTTACAATTTTTTCATCAAAAACCAACATTTTGTCATAACTTCTCGAATTATTGATCAATTTTCATAATTTTTGGAGTGAAAGACCCTTTTTCAAAAATGGTTCGAACAACCTTGACACCCGAAAGAAATAATTTGAATTTAGCTCAAAAACTTCAAAAGAAACTCTTGCCCCACTCGAACTTTTGCCCCACTTTACTCTACCTGTCCAAAAGATAAATATTCTTAGTCCCCAATATTGAACTGACCATCATCATTGTGTCATGACCTTATCGACATCATCATCGTAACCAACTGAATCGCCTGTTCAATTCTGAATAATTTGCTGATTTTCTCGACACAGAGGACATCAACATCATAAAAATCAAGAAAGATTGTCGAGAAAAGTTAACAAGTTATAAAAGGTACATTGCACAAAATTAAAACTTGTAATAGATATTCGGCGAAAAAAAACAAAGTGGCTCAACTATCATCAAGAATCTCATCCAGAGAAGCATCGACTACAACGCGACTTACGAGGACTTCTCCGAGACGGACGAAAATATCGAGGCGGTCGTCCCTCAGGCCCGAGTAAACAACGTACCGGCAGCTCAGCAACTAACAACACCATAACCATTGATTAAATCACCTAAGACTTGATTCGATTGTGAAACGCCACCCACAGGCAGTGCTCTATCGAAACAATAATTGTTCCAATTATCTAGACCACCCTGGAAAATAACAAAAATCTTAATTTCCGTAACGAAATTATCCTGGACCGACTGGGAATCGAACTCGTCACCCTCAGCCTCAACATAGTATTGCTAAATACCCGTATGCGGTCTTGTTTCGTTCGATTTTTCTTCATTTTCCGGAATCGCAGAACTCTCAGCTGGCTGTAATTATCATCGGTGGACTCGTACAAGCATGAGATAGGAACTTGTATGAACCAAATTGAGCTATTTTGGACGCTGCTTTAAAGTTATCAACTCACCATTTTACCCATGCATTTCTGGTATCAACATAAAATCCAAAACTGTGCTCCATCTTCCTTATAGCCATAACAGATGCAACGGGGCCCCTAGACACAGTGAAAAGCTGGATGTGCGAGGAACAACTGCCTTCAGCTCACCACAAGGCGAAGTGATTATATCTTGGTGCACGATGTCATTTAAAATTTAATTTGTTTACTATGATTCTTAGTGCGTATCAGAACTCCGAACAATTGACTTTCAACCTTTTCATAGTTATGCATGTATGTAATCATGCAAAATAACACACAAATTCCAGTGACATACTTTGTAGAATCCTCCCACAGCCGCGTGCCTGACAGCACGATACGACAGCAACGCGCCGGGTGACCCACTGAACTGGCACTCTCCGTGCCCCGATGTTCCTGTCGGGATGATGCATAATAACTTCGTTAGTCCCCGTGGTAGCCGTCGTCGTCCCGCGTACCCGACCGGAAGCATGAGAAAGCACTTTTATTCCCATATTTCATCTACTTATTCACAATCTAGCCAGCTTTCCGTGGAACACACCACACGAAGCGCGGCTGGGTGAAGCGCACTGGCCTGAACAAGGTGGCTCACTGTTTCCTACACACAACGCAAACGACGACGACGACTGGTGGTTGTGATGTGTTCGTTCACTAGTGCAAGGGTTTTATCTTTTCCGTTCGTTTTCGTGCACCCGTGTGATGAAGAGAACGTCTATCTCCGGCAGGAAGCAAGGGGCACCGGATACGGAAGCTCTATTTGTCATTCCACCGCTTCATCACCCATACAGTCTGGATTTCAGTATCTACACACTTACACCCTCTCTGGCGGTGCGCTGTGAAATGGTACACCATTCTCACACAATTCATTTGTAATCCTGAAGCACTTCCAGCGCCAACATAAAAACGAGCGATTTATTATCTTTTTTAATTAATTTATTTGTACCGATGATGCTTTCCCGAGCATGACACGAGGTCTGCCCTGGTGGAACGCTTTACGCTATTAGGGCTGTACAAGCTATGATTTGGACATGGTGATATGATAGCGAAAATTAGAACCACTGTTCATGGAGTGGGGAATAATGGGGAAATCTTTTCCTTTTCTATTCTGTTCTAGCACTTGCACACTTACTTTCAGTCCTGAGCACCCATGGTGGTTTCGAGAGCCGAATTGAAAGATCTCCATCCAGCAACAAACCGGATGGGATCGGACAATACACCGCACCGTTGTGCAGTACTCTGCACGAAAATGCCCTGTACTGTGCTTCAATAAAGCCGATGATTTTTTCAGGGAGTCCCTTGCGCCTGAGGGCTTCCCACATGTTTTCGTGATTGAGACGGTCGAAAGCTTTCTCGTAATCAATAAACATCAGGTAGAGAGACCATTGGAATTCACTGATTTGCTCCAGAATAATACGGAGCATGACAATATGGTCCACACAGGATCGTCCGGCACGGAATGCTGCTTGCTTTCGTCGGAGAGTTGCGTCAATCTTCTCCTGTATCCGGTAAAGGATCACTTTGCAGAGGACTTTGAGAACGATACACAGTAACATGATGCCCCGCTAATTATCGCATACGGTCAAGGTCACCCTTTTTGGGTACCTTGACTAAGACGCCTTGCATCCAGTCGGTCGGAAATGTCGCGGTTTCCCATATGTTGCAGAATAATTGATGCAGCAGTTGTGCGGATACTACGGGATCAGCTTTGAGCATATCAGCTGATATGCAATCGACCCCTGGGGCCCTGTTCGATTTCATGCTACGGATGGCTGTTTCTATCTCCTGCACTGATGGAGCTGCGGTGTTGACAAGGGTAATGCGTTGAATCCTTGGTGGATCATGCTGAGGTGTTGATGGCGTGGCCGACACTTGACAAAAGTTTCCAATGTGCTCGAACCAGCGTTTCAACTGGTCAGCCGGGTCAATCAGTAACTGTCCAGACGTGTCTTTAACGGGCATCGTAGCATTCATATTGGTCCCAATAAGACGACGTGAGACGGATGTCGCCTGTGCTTGCAGCTTTCTCGCCTTCGTCGGCTAGGGAGTCCGCTCACGCTCTTTTGTCCCGACTACATGAGCGTTTCACTTCCTCCTCGAGAACCGAATAGCGCTGACGGGCTACGGCTTTGGCTCCTCGTGTTTTCGCTCGTTCTATCGCGGCTTAGGCGTTCCTTCGCTCCTCTATCTTCCTCCAGGAATCATCTATGATCCACTGCTTTCTTCGGGTGCGTAGCTCACCCAAATTATTCTCGCCGGTGGCGATGAAGGCGTTCTTGATGGTGCTCCATTGATCTTCTACGCTTCCACCTTCAGGGATATTCGCAGCACGGTGCTCTAGCTCCTCGACGAAGGACCTTTTCACCGCAGCGTCTTCCAGTCGGCGTGTGTTGAACCGGCGCCCGATTTTCTCCTCCTGTCGATGTCGAATCTCGCCGATTGGAGATGATGTGATGATGACGCAATGTCGGCGCTACGTTTGTTCCGCACATCAAGAAGGCTCCGTCTCCATTTTCGGTTGATGCAGATGTGGTCGATTTGATTTTCCGTGACGCCATCACGGGAAATCCATGTCACTTTGTGCACTGGTCGATGAGGAAAGAGCGATCCCCCAATCACCATGTCATTGTTGCCACATAACTCTGCAAACAGCTCTCCGTTTTCGCTCATTTCTCGGAGACCATGGCGTCCCATGACGTGCTCATAGTCTGAGTTGTCGGAACCAACCTTTGCGTTGAAGTCGCCCATAAGGATCTAGATGTCACCTTTCGGAATCTTGTCCATGGCGTCCCATGACGTGCTCATAGTCTGAGTTGTCGGAACCAACCTTTGCGTTGAAGTCGCCCATAAGGATCTTGATGTCACCTTTCGGAATCTTGTCCACGACAGCATTCAGTTGACTGTAAAAGTTTTCTTTATCTTGCAATTTCGGCAGCATCGGTTGGCGCGTAACATTGGACCATGGTAAGGTTTCGAACCCGTGTTCTGAATCTGGCTGCAATTATCCTCTCATTAAGCAGAACAAACTCCACGGTGGCGAGGAGCGTGTTCACCTCGTAGGCCAGAGTGTAGTCGAATTTGACCCGACGCCAATCTATGTTCTCCAAAGTTCGGCCAACGGACTTCGCTCAGTCCTAGGATATCAAGCTTCATACGGCATTCCTCATTGCCTAGTTGTGTCAGTTTACCCTGCTGGGCAAGGGTTAATACATTCCAAGTTCCAATTCTTGTCGGTTGTTTCCTCTGAAAGTTGTTGCCGTTGAATCAGTTCGTAATCTTTCATTTTCGGTTGCAGTAACGGTTTTTTGGGTTTCGGAAACAGTTGGCTGTTGGCCTAAGGTCGCCTATCCACCATAACGGGGCTGCCACCTTAGGCATAGCTTCCGGTGGAGGAGCATTTCATACTCAGCCGCTGGATGCCAGAACAGACGCTGTTTGAGCCGCACCTCCTTGGTGAACAGACGCTCGAGACGTACCTCCTCAATCTAGCTGAAGTCAGAAGAACAACAGTTCCCAGACTGCACAACCAGTTAAGCATGCAACCACATAATGCAACTCTTAACTGGCGGTCTTTGTCAGCAATTGCTACCAGAAACTGAGGGTCCTCTGCATCCCCATGAAGTTGTCTCGGAAATGAGTATTAGTATGGGACAATTATCAAATTGTCGCTCCAGTCGACTTTTTTGATTCCATTTAGGTCCCACTGTTCCCACTGCTGCTGCTGTTTCTGGGGGTGGTGATGCCTCCCGCCACCCCATGCAACAACGGCAGCAGCAGTGCTGCTGATAAAACAAAACAAAAAGCTGTCGTTGGATCACTAATCGGTAATAAATCAATAACTTTTTCCACAAGCACCCAATCGTTTTGCGGTCTTCAAAGGAAAGTTTCATAAATGATTTTTATACAAAAAGCATTGATCGATTTGAATTAAGGAGACAAAGGGTGACCTCTAGGATTTTTTGTTTGAAAGTGTAACTTTTCCCATAGTAAATCCTATGAAAACTTTGAACCGCTTGCGCTAAATTATAGTTTCACCGATTGCTCTGAAATTTTGTACAGTTCATATGGGACCTAAAAGGGATCTAAATAGTCGACTGGAGCGAGGATTTATTTTTCCCATACAAGCGTGTCCCATACTAATGAGTATTTGTCACAAGGGTGAGTTATGTTTTAGATCTACGAACCATCTATAGTTGATGTCAAACTTCAGCTTACTGGACACAGAGGCTTAATTTCCTCCAACAGCGAGAAGGATAAAAAATGTTGATGTCACTAGTCACATTCAAAGACACTTTTAGCATGCTGATCCGATAACAATTCACTTGTCCAAAATAAAGCGTGTACAGTTTATTGCTACTGGGCCGCGAAATGTATACACAACGGGCAACAAGCGGTCTAGGTTATCACGCTCTTTACACCCTCCCACATCGGGATCCTTGTCTGCCTTGTAGTTATGAGGCAGCGATGAGTTGCAATTATTCTCTGTTGTTTCGGCCTGGGTTCACCAGCATCGGCCGGCCGTCCCACCGATAATGGAAAATATAGGATGGACTACTTAAGCTTTTTGTGGAGAAAATTTGACAAATGATGCAGGCCGAACCCCCGCGACTCCGGCGCAGACATATTGGCTCGTATTAAATAATTGATTTTCAATCTATGCTTGCGCTTTAAAAGGCTGCAGCAGAATCATTGTTTAGGTCTTAAAGTGTTATACAGTCCATGTTTGCGAAGCAAACATTTCAAGCTACTGCTCAAAGCTAACACGGCTTTCCACAAAAAAGGAAACGATTACTAACTTGGGGAAAACTTTTGTTCCATTTGAAGTGTACTTGTGTAGCAAACCATTCAACAACGACTAAATGATGAACCTCATACTGTACACAGATGAGAAATACATTTTGATGATTTGATTTTCCTGGCTCTTCTTCAAATGCACAAAGATAGCACCGGCTGCTTGATCTTGGTTCTTCATCTTATGAACAATGCAGAATATGATAAAAGGCTTAAAAAACGTATCCGCTTACGAAATGGGCATTGTTCTTCATGAAAATCCAATTTCCATCCTGGTGTATGGGTGCAATGATAAGCATCCTCAATGCTAATGATTGTGATTCATATTGCTTCTTTACTTTACATTGTGCTTTATCTTTTTATCCTTAACGTGATAGGGTAAAAGCCCCCTTCTTCGGCCTAGTACCTATATTCATCTCATTTTGTCTCAAGGACTAGAGATGTGCGCCGTCGAGATTTATTACTTCACGCCGCCGGATGTTTTGATTTTCTAGCACGCCGCCAGCTTAAAACTCATCACGCCGCCGAACTTAGAATTTCCCCAATAATCTTCAGAAAATAATCGATTTAAGTTTAAACGCTCCCAAAATGAATGCATGTCATTCATTGCCGAATAAACAAAATATTTCGTTCAATGATCCTGTTGAGATTTTAGTTACTTTATAGCCACTTATATATCATCATATAAAAATCCTAGCAAATATCATATTCTTCACACAAGGTGTATAAAGCATGCAATGACAGCATGCATGCTTTTCCCTGCGTGACGTCATAACGACGTTCGTTTATAATTGAGGGGGTTAGAAGCAAAGAGGTGTAAGTGACAAAAACCCACTTTCAAGTAAATGAGGTTTAAAATTTTTCGTCAATTTTTCATTACATACATACAAAATGTGAGGAATTTCAAAATCAACCCAATTTTCTCCGATGTAATGAAATCTGAAGCATTCAGGTTCTAATAATTCAATTCATGCCATAACTTAAGAATTATTTAGGCAGCATCCATTTATTACGTAACGCTAAAATTTATATTTTTGCGACCTCCCCTCCCCCTCCGTAACGCTTTTTTGTATGGAAATCCAAAAATTTTTGTATGGGCCGTAACGCTTGGCCATACTACCCCCCTCCCCCAAGAGCGTTACGTAATTTGTGGACTGCGCCTTATGGATTTTTTTATTTATTATGGAACGTTTAATTGTCTGCCGCACTATATACGAGTGCGCAATTACAAGTTACTACACTAAAACCTCAATTTATGCACATGGCTGGGGGTGCATAAATTAAAAAAGGCATAAAATGAGGGAAATTTGTGCATAAAAAAAAAAACGCTTCCGTAACGCCTCTGAATCCCGCCGAAAATGCTCTGAAACTTCCTGAAATGGCTCCAAAATTCCCCTTAAACCGCCTCGTACCCCATGTAACGCACCTGCGACGCTCCGAAACCCCCGAAAACCTCCCCTCCATAAGGCCTCTGAATCCCGCCAAAAATGCTCTGAAACTTCCTGAAATGCCTCCAAAATTCCTCTAAAATCCCCTCGGACCCAATGTAACGAATCTGAACCCCCACTTGCACCCGTTTAACGCACGTGAGATCCTCGGAAACCCCCGAA
Source organism: Aedes albopictus (assembly GCF_035046485.1). NCBI lineage: Eukaryota > Metazoa > Arthropoda > Insecta > Diptera > Culicidae > Aedes > Aedes albopictus. The sequence continues at coordinate 205,569,184 of NC_085136.1, read as the reverse complement.
AACGTACCAGTAACGCTTCCAAACCCCGTCGAAAATACTCTGAAACTCACTGCAATGCTTTCGAAAACCCCCTCAGACCCCCGAAAACCCCCCGGAGATCTCCTGGTACCTCGCGGAAACCCCTGGGAACCCCCTGAAACTCCCCTGTGACTTCCATTTGCTCACCCTTATAAACACCCTTTAACCGCCGTTGCAATAGTTACCGTCATTATTAAATATTCTTATGCACAATATTGGTTCTGAGTAGCTTTCCCTTAATTTATGCAGGTCATAAAAAAGGTGCAAAAAGTGCATTAAAATAACATGCATAAATTGAGGTTTTAGTGTATTTACATTCTCATATGCAAAGTATAGTTTGTTAAAATGTTTCGCTATATGAGATGTAAAAGAGCGAAATATTGAATTCTCATTTTTAACGCCGCCGCCGCCGACGACCAAAAATGATGTTTTAACCGCGGCGCACATCTCTGCCGAAGCACCAAAGCAAGCATCACAGCGGTGCCAGACATCAAGAAACAAGTAGTTAATTGAATGAGATTTGGTCACTACAAATACGATGTTTTTTCAATCAGAATATGGTCGTTTCTTGGTTTAACATCTTGGTAATCGAACTTCTACGCAAATCGATCAATAATTTCATTTTCCAACGTCATTTCTTTCAAAATATTTGGTTTGGTTTTCATCTAAATATGCTGCTACCGCTCAAGCTTTACGAACTATCATCCAGTTCGGCAGCACTGATTTGCCAATCAGCTGTGAATGTATGCGAGTGCAAAACGTGGGGAGCGAGCATAGACGATTCGTCGCGCCGCACATTGTTTTGACTTCTCCTTTGCGAGAGAGGAAAACAATCACAATGAAACTGTCACCTGCTAGGGAAAGGGAGTGCGTTAGTGGGTGAGTGCAGAGTGCTCTACGATGAGAAAATGTGAGAGTGGTTGTGGATTTGCTGTCAATACTGTTGAGATGAATAAGGGGCCACCCGGTGGACCGCGATGAGATGAAAATTTTACGGTGTGCTGAAGATAGGTGCGAGTGGCTCGCGATTTGTGATCGCAATTAAATCAAATATTGAAGGTAAATCCCACTCTAGTGCATCGTAAGATCAACAGTGGAAGTGAGCACGTGTGTTAAAGGTTTGTATCATTAAGTTTGAAGCGTATACATTGCGCTGTGAGTGATTTTTCATGTTGCACATCCTTAATGAGACTAAGATAGGCACAAATACCCTATATGGCAAAAATTATTTCCATTTATCAACCAGGTTGAATAGTTTCTATCGATTTTGATTCTGGGATGGGGAAAGTTTAGCAGCCATACAGTAGGTAATGAACGTTCGTTCACTAAAAAAAAATCGACAATTTATTGCGAAACTAATAAACATAGACTTTGTGGCCGTGCGGTTAGACAGAGGCGTCAGCCATCTAGGCGTTTCGCAAGCCTCGAAGTGTGGGTTCGATTCCCGCTCCAACCGGGGAAATCTTTTCATTAAACGGAAAATTCTCCACTGGGCCACTGGGTGGTTATGTGTGATGTCCGTTGTCTAATGTTAGGGTAATTGATCCGATCATGGAGGAGTTAAGCGCTGGGTTCATGTTTAAACCACAATTGTATCGCCCCAAGCAAACTTTTTACATGGATTGAATTGAAAATAATAAAATCCATCCTTAATCTACGGGAAACTAACGATATATTGCCACTTTGATGTTGTTATGAGCATTTTATTCGTTTTTATCTGAAAGAACATTGTGTTCCTAATGTTGCGGTATGTGTTCCTAATGTTGCGGTATTTTGTTCCTATTGTTGCGGTATCCCATTGAAATCATATGGGATACCGCAACATTAGGAACACTACCGCAACAATAGGAACACAGCAGCAAACACATTTAGGAAAATATTTTTTTTAAATAGGTTTTTGGGCAAATCTTAAGCAAACAAATGGTGCAATCTCATAATTTAAGCCCCATACATCTATTAAAAATACCTTTTGGTAACATTTCAGTCGAAAAAGTGCTCAATTGCCATTACCGCAACAATAGGTACTACCACAACGATGGGAACAATTACCCTAGTGCTTATTCAGTCTGTACAATCTCTGGTTGAAGACGGTGTAGTGTTTTTTTTAAGTCCGATTTAATCCACCTATGGTGAACAGAACCCTTCTTACACTTATTAAACTTATCGTTGTATTATTTGTATTTAACATATTTGTTTTGTGTGATTGATCAAAAGTTCTAGAAAATATTGTGGATTTGGCATCTAGTGAATTGGTTTCCGAAATAGCATCATGGACCATGGACTGAACTACCAGAAATGCCAGACACTTGGCCAGACACCTCCTAGAATCTTGTATGGAATGTTTAAAAAATAGCTTACATATTCTGGAATATTGTATCTTCTGTTAACTGCCAAAAGATGGTGAATCGATTAACAAATGGATAAGAAAATCAGCGGGAAACACTTTGTCTAATATCTATTAATCAGTCGAACAAATTTGCTCCAAAGTACTTGGTATTCATGGTTATGGTGTAAAAAGGACAAAAATTATATATCTACTATGTTAATCAGTTTTGGCATAAGCTAGTTATTTTGGCTGTCCGGTTCTTGCATTTTTCCCACAATATATTAATTCAAAGCTTTCATTTAACATATTGTTAGTTTTCATAGACTTCCTGCAAACTCAATCCCGAATTGCCTGTTTAGCACTTTTTTGACGAAAATAGAACAGCAGAACTATTTCGGTAGTTTCGGTAATCGATTTTACTGAGGCTCAGTACACCAACTGTCGAATTCGGGTGCGAAAGGTAAACAATGCAAAATAGCTGTATTCAGCTGATCTATTTTCGTCAAAAATTTACCGAACACGGTATTCCAAATTAAATGTGTGTTTATTTCGGCATGAACATTTCAAAAGGGCGTAACTGCTTTTTGAAATAATGCCTTCTCTCAAAGCTGTGGATCGTATGTTCAATCTTTTGGACAATCTATAAGCACTAAAAGAAAGCTAAAATCCCCCTCTTTCTGATAGTGGGGATGGATTTCATGGGAAATATGAAATACGATCCACAGCTTCAAAAGAAGGTACTGTTTTGAAATGCAGTTACGCCCTTTTGAAATGTAGGTGCCGATTTGTAATTTGTTATTTATAATTTTGTTGAAAACAATAACCTGATAGTAAACACTTTATATGAGGTTAGCATTATTTATTGAAAAATAATTTCCCAGAAATGGTCAAAAGCTCATGCAAGATACAGGTGAATATAATAATAAAAAAAGGAATTTATTGAAATACTCTTCGAAAGATATCTCAGTAAGCAGTGGGCCTTTTACAAGGATATTGTAGCTTTCATTTGGTGCTAAGAGAACCCAAATCGGTTGACAAATGTCCAATCCTTATTAGAATGTATAGGGTTAAACTAGAATGTTGTAGCTTCCATTTGGTGCCAGGAGAACCGAAATCGGTTGACAGACGGCTGCGATATTTATTATGACACACTTGGTCAAAAATCTCAAAAAGTTTAGTTGTATAAATCCTCTTCGAAAGATGTCTCTGTAACCAAATGTCCAATCGAAATAAAATTTCTGGGAGATCTAGTAGGACGTTCTAGCGTTCATTTAATGCCCAAATCGGTTGACAGACGGCTGAGATATTTAACCCTCAAGAGGATACCTTAAATGAAGGTCCGTTTTGGGACCCTGGGGTCCATTGGACCCCAACATATATTCTCGCGTATCTCGTGATCCTTACTTTTTGAAAGGGTAATGTTTTCAGCAAAGATGTTAGGAAAGTCAAGGCCTATCTAGTGATGAACAATTTAGTTCGGGAAGTTTCCGCTAGGTGGTGCTAGTGAGCATTGAAAAATGCCCCCGATCCACAGGATATAACGTACCTAAACAAGCGGACAAGGACAAGACGTACCGAAACAATAGGGTAAATCGCACTGCTGTAGACGAGTAGACATATATGTCCAGCGGGTCGAAAGGGGTCATTCAAATATTACGTAACGCAAAGGAGTGGGAGGTGGTCTAGCGCTGTGTTACGTTTCATTCAAAATTTTCCATACAAAAGGTGTTGCACGGAGAAGGGAGGAGCCCTTAAGTTGTCAAATTTTGCGTTTCGTAATATTTGAATAAACCCAAGAGGAATCAGAGACAAACAGACGTAACACTATTAAAATGTAAATCTCATATATCTCAGGATCCTGATTACTTATATAGTTGATGTATTCGGCAAAGTTGTTTGGTTGGTCAAGAACTTATAGATTATGGACCGTTTGATTCGATATTCCACCACTAGGCAGTGCTAGATAGCATGCACATTTTTTATCTCATAATATCTCAGGATCCTGATTTCTTAGAAAAATGGTGTCTTAGTTGTTGGGTAGGTCAAAAATGTTCAGTTTATGAGCCATTTGATACGAACTCTCCTATTGGGAGACGCTGGTGAGGGATGCTTATTATTTATAGAGATGGTGTCTACAGCTGTTATTTGGCAGGACATGGACCTACCGAATATAGACACTATAGAATCTACAGACTTGGGGAGAAATAGTTGAATTACGCAATTTTAGAGTGTTTTATAGTGAATTTAGTGTGTACTAATAGAAAATGACGTCACACAACCCACAGTCGTTATCGTTCCGTAAATCTCGTTTGGCTAAACGAATTGATAGATCGCTTGGTTAGGGGCCATCCATGAATGGCGTAGCATTTTTTGACGATTTTTGACACCCCCTTCTCCCCCTATTTTCCCATACCTAATACATGGCTCGTAGCATAATCAGAGACTCTCCCCACCACCCTAAATGCCAATGTTCCCACGCTGTTGTCGGTGATGAATATAAAACTTATGTAGATATGCGTACTCACCACTAATTGTAGCAACTTGCCGCATAGGTGACGCTAGTGTTGTCAACGCTAAAAAATTGAATCCTTGCACAGCTTTCGAGACAATTTTCTATAGGCTTGGATGTCTGTTCTCTGTGATACAAAATATATTTTCATGAAAAATCGAATAAAATGGAATGTAAATTTCAACGTTTCCTTCCCGTAACCGGGAGGAACTCCTGGAGATAAATTCCTGGAGGAATCCCGTGAGGAGTTCCTGGAGGAATCCTGGAAGAAATTCCTAGGGGAATCTCGAGAACAACTCCTAGAGGAATCCCGGGAGAAATTTCTGGAGAATCCCGGGAGAAATTCCTTAAAGAATCCTGAGAGGAATTCCTGGAGGAATGCCAGGAAGAATTCTTGGACGAATCCTGGGAGGAATTCGTTGAGAAATACCGGTAAGAACTCCTGGAGAAATCCCAGGAGGAATTCCTGAAGCAACCCCCGGAGGAATTCCTGAAGAAATCCCAGGAGGAATTTCAAGTGGATTTCCTAGAAAAACTCATGCAAGAAACCCGGGAGGAAATTCTGGAGAAAACCCGGGAGCGATTCGGAGACAAATTCCTGAAGAAATTCTGGGAGGATTTCGTGGAGGAATCTCGGAAAGCATTTGTGGAAGAATCCTTTTACGAATTCCTAGTTGAATCCCTGGTGGAATTCCTGATGTAGTTTTGGGAGTCATTTCCGGAGGGCTTTTAAGTGGATTTCCCATTTTTGATTTGATTTATTATGATTGTAGGCATTTGCCCATTATCTTAAACTATTACAACACATACATTCATTTCAGGTCAATTAATCTAAAAACTACATCTAATTACATGCTTAATTTTTTCTTTGGACATTGCAACATTAAACTGATTACGATTAGCATTATAAAATGACATTATGCGATACATGGGTTCATTCCTAGCGTAATTTTGAACTCTATTTGGAATTTGAAACGGACGTACTTGTCTTAAACCTGATCGTCCTTCATACAATGAGACCTGCCCTGCTAGGTATGGAGAAACGTATCTATCATCTATGACATCCTTCAAAAATAAAGCATCGGCCATTTTCCTACGAATTTCTAGCGAGTCTATACCAACAAGCATGCATAATGATTTGTAATTGGGTAAGGCGTCTCTCCAACCTAGGTTACGAAGAGCAAACCGGACAAACTTTTTTTGAACACTTTCGATTCTCGTTTTATGAGTTTCATAATATGGTTGCCAAACTACACTAGCATATTCAATGGTTGAACGAACCAATCCAATGTAAAGCGAGATGATAGTGTAAGGATCGTCGAAATCTTTCCCAAGACGCTTAATCAGTCCAAACATGGCGTTAGCTTTTGCAATAGCTTTTTCTGTATGTTCGGTAAAAGTTAGTTCCGAATCAAGCTGCACACCCAAGTCATTCACGCAGAACGATCTATTAATAACATCGGCACCCACCTGATACTCAAAATGAATGGTATTAATTTTTCTGGAAAACGACACCACATTACATTTTGACACATTGATCTTGAGACCGAACTTTCTGCAAAAGCTGGAGAAAAGCTCAATATTCCGTTGCAAATTTTGACAATCCTTCAGACAGCTTACTGGGATGAAAATTTTAACATCATCTGCATAAATGAGAATATATACTCCATCAAGAAAGCTAGGCAACTCGTTCATAACAGTGATGAAAAGCAGGGGGCCCAAATGGCTACCTTGAGGCACTCCGGAATCAACCGAGAATGCCTTTGATCGCGATTGATGAAGCTTAACGTACTGCGTGCGATTTTCTAGATAAGTCTGCAGCCATTGGTCCTTCAGTGCCGTGCTTCCTTAGAACGGTCAAAATGGCGCCAGTGTTCACCACGTCGAATGCCTTGGACATATCCGTGTATAATGTATCCACTTGCAGCCCATCCATCATCCACTGGGTGGTCCTCGAGACAAATTCAACCAGATTAGTAGTCGTAGAGCGTTTTTTCAGGAATCCATGCTGGCAAATTGATAATCTCGGTTCGATCCATGAGTAAAGTTGATCGTAGATGAGGCTTTCGAACATTTTCGGTATTGCAGACAATATGGAAATTCCTCGGTAATTTTCCACAGGCAGTTTGGAACCCTTTTTATGAATCGGGACAATGTGCGAAATTTTCCATAACATCGGAAAGTAGCCGCAACGTAAGGAAAAGCTGAACAATTCAAATAAGGGCAATGCAAAAGCTTCAGCGGACATTTTGATGCAAAGGTTGGGTATGCCATCAGGACCGCTACCTGTGGAGCCATCCAGCGTCTCGATTTTCTTGCGTACTTCATCCAGGGAGAGTGTAATATCTGGAATACGTTCATCACAAGGTGAAAACACGGGTACATCAATTTCACTACGCTCGGAGTAAACTGCGTTGAAATAGTCAGCAAATAGCTCTGCCGCCTGTCCAGCGCAATCAGCCTTCATTGATTTGTACGTCACGTTTACTGGCACACCAGAATCACGCATTGTTTTGCCAACATAGTTCCAGAACACTTTCGGATTAGACTGGATATTTAACTGCAACTCGTTCATGTATGCTTCATACTGCGATCGTTGTTTAGTTTTAAACTCTCTCCGCGCTTGCTTATACACATCTTCGTCTTCATCTGATCTGCTGCGTCTGAATTTATTGTACAACCTTTTCTTGGTTTTTAAAAGTCGTATAGTATCAGCATCGAACCATTCGGGGAAAGTTGGGCTACCCACTCGTCTAACAATTACACGACAGTGCCGAGAAAACACCTCGTAAACGGTGGCATAGAAGGCTAGTACATTGAAGTCGACAGCATTGTTAACATAATATGCATTGTTGTCCAATACATCAAACATTTCAAAACTTCGCAGAAAGCTTACCATTGAATCGATGATAGGATTCAGTCTCGATGCATCAAAGGTTACGGATTCAATGAAAACATCGTTCCAATTGACGGTTACCAACTCTTGCACAATAGCCGCGTGATCACATTGTTGTAGGTCTAGTTTAACACGTGTTGGTTGGTCTTGCAGCGTAGTCTCGTTGGAATCGTAGGTGATTTTATTGTAGTTCACGGTGAGTGACATAGCGTTGTGGTGCGTTTCATTCTGAATCAAAGGCTCGCACAGATCCATTTGGCAGCATTGATCGTCGTTGGTAAATGCAAGATCGAGAAAGCGATTGTTTTGATTTGGTAAACCACACACTTGAACCAGTCCACACGCAGTCAGTTCATCTACAATAATGGATTCCTCCGGTGTGCGGACTTGCAGAGGTAGGAGATGCAGATCGTCTTCGTTTTCACGGTACCAAATAGTGTTTTTCAGATTGAAATCTCCAATAACCATGAATTTGGTTTCAGGGTTCGTTGAATCCACCATCCTGCGCACGCTATCACAATGCGATGTATATCGAGCCAGACTCGCATCAGGAGGGAGGTATATGCAACATAGGGACAACATTTCCCCAGGGAAATTCTCATAACAATCTCTTCATTACAAGCTGATTCTTTGACAACACAACTTGGCAAAGTAGCTCTAACGGAGATGAGAACACCCCCTCCGGACGCTTTATCAGCATTCAATGGCGAACGATCACAGTGGTAAGTAACGAATAATTCGTGGAACAGCATTCCATTCGTTATTGACGGATCCAAATTGGTTTCACAGAAGACGTAAACATCAAAGTCGCATTCCAGAGATGAAAGTAAAACGGACTGTAAGCGACCGCTACTTCGGACGCTGTTCATGTTCTGGTAGTAGATACGCAGTTCTTCTACACTTCTTTCTGGCAAGTAAGTCGACATGGTCGGAGGGCGTGAGGACGGTGATAAACATACGGGGAGTTGCTCTACTACTGGACGTGTCATGGGAATTAATGAAGATTCAAACTCACCGCCGGTGCTGATGTAGGATGCGGTTCTGGAACACTCGATGGACCCGGATCGGTTCTCTGGCTCGGCTTCCAAAAAGGTTGAAAGTTAGAGGTGGTTTCGATGAACTCCCTAAATTGTACTTGCGGTGGCCAAGTGCATGGGTAAATGAAATCGTAGAGGAACCTCGGGAAGAATTACTGAAAGAATCCCTGTATTAATTTCTGGAAGAATCCTGGTAGGAGTCCCTTCAGAAATTTTAAGAGGAATTCCTGGAGGTATCCGGGTGAGTCAATTCTGAAGTAAATTATCCACCAAATTGGAAGTATTGGTCGTGTGAACAGAATGTAATTATATTGTGTTATTCTCAAGATATTCACTTCAAAGCGTACTTATTTGAGGACGCTTGCCACTCGGTAATCTAGGATGCTGGGCATATACGAACTAATTAGCGCCATTTTGCAGAAAAACTTTAAAATAATTTTCATTACCAATTAATCCTTGATGTATTGAACACTTTTGCCGAAGACACAAACTTCCTATACATTCCGAATCTCAAGATATTCAAGCTAAATTTAACTTTCAATCCATAATTTGAATAAACAATAGCGTTACCTACTGGGCTAATTCCAATTCAATATGTTCGTCACAAGATTGCCCTTGGTCCATTGAACAATTTTGTCGAAGACAGCATTATTCTAGGAAGTGACGATCACAAGCTTGATCACAAGATATAATCATTCGTGTCGTGGGGTCCAATGGACCCCAGGGGACCAAAATCGCCCGGTTCAACTTTGACATACAAAATAATCTATAGTACGCCATGAACCCGACATTTTACAATTAGCAAACAAAAAAACAAATTTAACTTGTTGATTTAAAATCGAGCCCTGAAGAAGGTCCACTCCCCGGACCGAAACGTCGGCAAAGATTAAAAAGTAATCGATGCAAGTTTGTTGACTGTTAAAGCCGAATCACACTCTTTGTGCACCAACTCCAGTCGAAACCACCCCGATACAAAGCATGGCGGCGATGCATCCCCACTCAAACTTCTACGCCCAGATAGGTACGCCATGAAATATTTGTTATTTTTGCACAAATAACTCATCGTGGTGTAGTTTGAAGGTACTGTGAAAACGGGACCAATGTGTCAGTCTAAACTTTTTTGCGACCACTTCAAAGTGGCTCTGGGGTCCAATGGACCCCAGGTATCTATTAGAGGGTTAATATGATACACTTTGTTTTGCGGCGCAGCACCGGCATAGACAACGCAGATGACTGACGCGGACCTTAAGCGGGGGTTGATCCGCAACAAGAGCGGTCTACCAAAGATGTTGGTAATTGCCAAACAGCTGATCAGCTACACGAGCAGGCGGACCATCAGCAAGGACCTAAAACAGGGCCTGTTGAAGCTCCGCAAATCGCTGCCTTTGGCCAAGAAAGAGTATAATCTCCTAGTCAAAGAGCGGTGTGTGATTTATGCGAGCAGAGAAGAGCGGTACACCCAAACGGGCACTTTGCTGGCAACGAAGCATGATTCTCGCCAGAGCCGTAGCGGAGAGGTTAAACAGCTTAACGGATCGAGCTGCAAGGTCCCGCGGCTCAAGAAGCGTCCAGCAGAGGCGGGCGAAGAGCCTAAGAAAAAGAAAGGGACGGCCAAGTCGGAGGGAAACGCGAAAGGGGCAAGGAAACCAAGCTCTAAGAAGCCACCCTAAGAGATACGTGATCAGTTGGTGGCCGATCGACGAAAGAATGTGCAGGTTCAGGATCAAGGGCCGATTCTTCAACATCAGCATAATAAACGTGCACAGCCCTCACTCCGGAAGCACTGATGATGACAAAGACGCATTTACGCGCAGCTCGAACGCGAGGACGACCGCTGCCCAAACCACGACGTCAAGATCATCATAGGAGACCTAAACGCTCAGGTGGGCCTGGAGGAGGAATACAGGGTACGTAGAACGGAATCGATGAAACGATTGGTTCGACGAGGAGTGCAGAGTGGTTCTGGAGGAGAAGGACGCAGCGCAGGCGGTAATGCTGCAGCATGGAACCCGACAGAATGTGGAGCGATTCAGAGCAATACAGAATGTGGAGCGAAAAAGCGAAGTGCGAGGAAATGGAACTGCTGTGCCGTTCACCAAAAGCTCAACGCATCCCGCAACGGCTTCGTGCCGCAAGCCGAAAACTGTAGAGATAAGGACAGGAGCCTCCTGACGGACAAACGTGAGGTAATCGAAACGTGGAAGCAGCACCTGAATGGCGAAAAGAATGTAGGCACGGGGGATCAAGGCAGCATTTCCTTCGCTGTCTTGATCCCCCGTGCCTACCTCTTGGTGCAGCAGAGATCTGGATCGAACTTCCACGCTGAGGGAAGTTAAGGATGCCATCCACCAGCCCAAAAACAACAAAGCGGCTGGTAAGGACGGTATCGTAGCAGAACTCATCAAGATGGGCCCGGAAAAGTTGGACACCTGTCTGTACCGGTTAGTGGTCAAGATCTGGTAAACCGAACCGCTACCGGAGGAGTTGAAGAAAGGGATAATCTGTCCCACCCACAAGAAAGGCGACAAGGTCATGTGTGAGAACTTTCGACCGATCACCATTTTGAATGCCGCCTACAAAATGCTATCCCAGATCGTCTTTCGTCGTCTGTCACCTAAAGTAAATGAGTTCGTGGGAAGTTACCAAGCCGGTTTCATCGACGGCCGGTCGACAACGGATTAGATCTTCATCGTACGGCAAATCCTCCAGAAATGCCGAGAATACCAGATCCCAACGCATCACCTGTTCATCGACTATAAAGCGGCATACGGCAGTATCGGCCACACAGAGCTATGAAAAATAATGGACGAAAACAGCTTTCCCGGGAAGCTTACCAGACTGATAATAGCAACGATGGACGGTGTGCAGAACAGCGTAAGGATTTCGGGTGAACTATCCAGTTCATTCGCATCTCGACGGGGACTACGACAAGGTGATGGATTTCCTGCCTACTATTCAACATCGCCCTGGAAGGTGTCATGCGACGAGCCGGGGTAAGATCTTCACGAAGCCCGCACAATTTGTCTGTTTTGCGGATGACATGGACATTAGGGAGCGTCCAAAAATTACGTCACGCAAAAATTGCCCATTTTCAACCCCCCCCCCTCCCCCTCATGTCACACTTTTTGTATGAGACCTCTGAAATTTTTGTATGGGTTGTCACACTTTACTGAACCCCCCCTCCCCCCTAAAAGCGTGACGTAATTTATGGACGTTCCCTTATTGCTAGAACATTTGGAACGGCGGCAGAACTGTACACCCCCCTGAAACGTGAAGCAGCAAAGGTCAGACTGGTGGTGAATGCGGCTAAGACAAAGTACATGCTGGTCGGTGGAACTGAGCGAGACAGGACAAGCCTTGGCAGCAATGTTACGATACACGGGGATACTTTCGAGGTGGAAGAATAATTCATCTACCTCGGTTCCTTGCTAACGGCTGACAATAACGTAAGCCGTGATATACGAAGGTGCATCATCAGTGGAAGTCGTTCCTACTACGGGCTCAAGAAGAAACTGCTGTCAAAAAAGATTCAGCCATGCATTAAATGTACCATGTACAAGACGGTAATAAGACCGGTGGTCCTCTGCGGACACGAGACATGGACGATGGTCGAGGAGGACCTGCAAGCACTCGGAGTTTTCGAGCGACGCGTGCTAAGGACGATCTTTTTCGGTGTGCAGGAGATCGGTGTGTGGCGGAGAGGGATGAACCACGAATTCGCTGCACTCTACGGTGAACCCAACAGCAGTGGCCAAAGCTAGACGGATAAGGTGGACCAGAAAGACGGACAACAACCCTGCAAAGTTGGTGTAAGAAGACGTGGAGCGCAGAGAGCACGATGGGCGGACCAGGTGGAGCGTGATCTGGCGAGCGTTGGCCGTGACCGACGTTGGAGAGCTGCAGCTGCAAATCGAGTATTATTGCGGCAAATTGCTGGTTCAGTGTTATCATGAATTTGATGTTGAACTAAATATATGAAATGAATGAATATATTTTTTTCTTTCAGTGCATTTAATACTACACAAAGTAGGAAAGAGTAAAAAAGTAATGAAAGAAACGATGGATATGATCTTAAAGCGAATGACGTGAGACATGTTAAAATTAAACCAGGAAGGCTAGTATTGAACATCAAACTCCCAACGACGTTCTTCATGCTTTACGTATGTGTTCTGGTCTTCGGTAAGTAGCCTTAATTGAACTGCTACTTTTCACTCCATTAACGTTGTTTTAGTAAGTTGATAGTTTGCCAGCGTGGTGCTGCTTGACGTAGATTTTTGGTCCATCTCAAAAACCTGTTCATTTTCCAAAAAAGAAAAACATGTTACTGATAACGACCGCAGCATTCAATCAACCTTATCAATGAACGATAAGCATATTTCCCTCTAGTGACGTAGAAATTGAAAAGCTCTGTAATCAATGATGAGGAGTTAGCATCTGCAGCACCCCTAGGGTTCGATTTACGAAGGGCTGCCGCCGCGCTTGTAGGTCACACATTCTTCCATATCAGCCAACCACATTATTGGCCACATGTTGCTCCACAATCGGTCGCTAATTATGAGCTAATTGGGCGTGTGTGTTTGGATTTGCGATAAGTCACTGACTGGTGCTCGGTACCGAACAGGCGAACAAAAATGCTGATGAAAGTTTATCTCGTTCTACACTGGCAAACAGAGCAGTCATATGTCCCTGGGCTGTCTCCGCTATGATTTAATTAAATGTAGTGGAAAATAGACTTGGTAAATTGACATGTTCACATGCCGACAGTAATCGACGATTCAAAACTGCGGCATGGCATGGACAATTGAACATTTTACGCTCCATTAGGTTTGCTTCAATTTGTTGTGGAAAAAGGCAATATTCCAAACAACTCAATTCTATACAAATTTAGTAAGATAAATGCGAACGGGAAACGATAAATCCATTTGTTTCGAACAGAACACCTGTGATCAACAGGCACAATTCGAAAACAACAGTTTTATATTCGTTCGAATTCGAAACATTGCTCACGAGCTGTGAGGATAAAGATAAACCTTCCTGTGTGACTATCTTCATCTATTGCTGCCAACCTTCGTCAAATATTGGGTCCCATAAACCATAAATTCCAGTTCTCACGTTCGATAAAAATAGCACGATTTACATGTTACAGCAATGCGTAGGTTTCGACCTATGTAGCACCCGATTTATTTATCCTACTCGGGGGGTTCCGGTGCATGGACATGGGCGTGCAAAGTACTTTTTTGGGAGAAAGTATTCTATGCTTTCCATCATGTAGCAAGCTATGGAACACTGTGGACGACAACAAATTTCGCACAAATTCGGGAGGAGCATTGTTAGAAATGTCCATATAATTCGCAGATGCTACTCCGTGATTGGCCAGAACAATCGACATTGCACAAGGAACAAACAAGTGGAGCTTGTCTGCATTACCTCAGAAAATTCCAAATTCTATAAGGTTGAAAAAAAAATCAAGTTTCATATGGTCGAAAAAAAAAAACAATATAAGGACAATAATGTGAATATGCGAAACGAAAAGTGACCCAACAAGCTGAAGTGATAAACCATTCGTTGACTTATTTTATTCATTGTATTTTTATATCATATGGAACAAGATCACCTATTACAGTCTGTGCAACTTCTGGTTGAAGACGTTGTAGTGTTTTTATTTTAAATCCCCTATAACGCTCCTGAGACCCTCTGAAATCAACTCCAGACGTTCGGGCAATCTATCAGAAGTTTCTCAGTTGAATTCATTTAAGCATTTCTGATGAAGTTCGGTTCAAACATTTGTAAGTTGGTCATTCGAATCATCTGTTGTACTCCGCCTTTGCTTGAGCTTGACGTTTGCTGACTCACGCCAGCTAATTGGTTTTAAGTTTGCCAAGCAAACAAGATTTTTATTATTGGGCATTATTGAGTTTAATTTCTTCGTTAGACTCGAAACTTATCAATGCTCATTTAATCATCCTTTGTTGTATTCAAATTTAAAGTTTCTGCCCCGAAATAAAATACAAGGCTTCCTAGCACATTCCTCATCTACGCCAATGGCTCCAACAGAACCCAATGAACAATGCATGCGTCAAAGCGTAACCGCAACCCAAAACCCAACACAACGCAACGGGTTACATTCATCCTTCTTGCACCAACAAGGCGTAGAATGTGATATCAATCCGGTCGGATTCGGATGCCATTTCCCTGTCGCATACCAGCCAAGCCAAACATCGATACACTTTAGGTGCTGGAAGGAAAGGCCATCGTACGGTTTTGGGGTTCCTGGTGTTGTCGATACTACGGAACCGACGACGACGACACCGAGGGTGGTAGATACACGTTAACAAACTAATATCGAGCATGGCATATTTGCGGTCGTAGCGAAAACTTTATCTTTCTCACTCGTTATCAGGCATCCGGATCGCATTGGGAGTGAGACTATCCAAATCCGGTACACTGGTGAATTGAATGGCACATGTGTACTGTGTAGGCGAAACTACATGTGCTACCACTTCCCAAACAATCCGATAATTGTGAATTGGTTGAGAAAAGTTTTACTCGATAGCTCGTGGCATATTCTCGAGAATAGGCTTGGGTGTTACATATGTATGGTTGAACGTGAAAGTATTAAGAGAGTAAAGTTTTGTTTACCTGAACAAGTGGCAGTAAAATGCATTTTTAAACATCCAAGCGTGGCATGGAAAACAGGAGGTTCAATAAAGTCTAGTGAATTAGACCGAACGTAATGAAACTCAGATACCTCCAGCAAGATCTTACTGAATACCCGCATGGTTTCTGCTTCAGCTACATGGGCCCCTAGCTATATCATATACATAGTATCATTCTACATGAAATTCAACTTTGGTGCAAGTCCAAACATAGGCCCACTCAGTGCCATTTGATAGAAATCAATATCCGCAATTCAATGGATACCCTTTAACCCACAAGAGTTCTTTTCCGTTTGATTTTACGCCTTTACTGCATCCCCTAACAGAGTTGGCAAATTTCCTACCAAGTGTGCTATTGGGTTTGGCATACCAGCTGCACTGAACTCAAACTGCAAACAAGATCTGTTTTAGTTTTTTTTATGCGGTAGCACTCTCTGGTTCACCAGCATTCAATTTACTTACTGGCTTGTTTTCATTTCCTCTTCATTTAGAACCAATTTCCATTCAATCCCGACAGTGTATCGGCTTCTCTAACTAACCAAGTGATGGGACGCTTAGATGCCTTACCCCTTAACGGGTTTCGATTTCCTTTCACACTTCTCGCCTTCTGTGCTCGGCAGAACACATCTATCTTTTATCTGCAGGGGTTTCCATAACATCACCCGCCTATAAAACATGCCTTCATGTTGAAATTGTCACAATATAGATTTCTAAATCCAGCCGAATATACAAAGTAACTGTATCTGCACAGAAAAAAATAGTTATGTAAAATTAAGCGAAAAATCATGCACATAAAAGGAATGTTAGAGATAGTGCATATTTACATGAGATATCATGTAAAATTACGTTACGTTCGTGTAAATTTCCGCTAATAGTCGCGTAACCGGTTGGAATCCATGATGCTTTACGCGATGATTGGCGGAAATTTACACGATGATAATGTAATTTTACATTATATCTCATGTAAAAGTGCACTAATTCTAGCATTCCCTTTATTACCATGCACATCTTCATCTTCGCTGAATTTTAATTACATATTTTTTCTGTGGGGGTAGCTGCCGACTTAGAATAGCACTACGGACCACGTGTTCCGGCGTTAAAAGTCCACCAAACAGGTAATCCCAATCCAAGATGACAGGCGATCCGTGCATCCAAAAAAGTGAAAATTCCGACTCCAAAGAGTTAAAAGATGCTCAATCTTTAACCCTAAAAGGAATACCTTCATGGCCTCAGTTTCGTCACCTCGCTGAGTGTGTTCCATCAAAGACGAGCTCTGAAAGGCGCCTGGGGTCTAATGGACCCCAGGTATCCCTTTTAGGGTTAACAAACTCTCCGTCAATAGAAATCGCCACTGTTCCACCGAATCAACCAAAGTTTTGGCTGTACCTGTCACGGATAGCGAGAGATGTGTCTGTCGAACAGGTCTGCGCCTTAGCTAAGAAACGTCTCGGCACCGAAGACGTCCAAGTCGTCCGGCTTGTGGCTAAAGGAAGGGACATACGCACAATGTCCTTCATCTCGTTCAAAATTGGCATGAACTTGGAGTTGAAATCTAAAGCTCTGTCTACATCGACGTGGCCGAAAGGTGTCCTTTACAGGGAGTTCACCGACAACAGATCCGATGAAAATTTTTGGCGCCCGGGAGCTGTAGCCGCATCCGACGATCCTTTGAGCATTTCACCAGAAGCCGTCGTTTTAATGGAATAAGCGAAACTAATATCGTCATCACCCCGGGACGCACACTTGCCACAAGTCGCAAGGAAGCTCCTATTCCTCTTACCGCAGTCGAGCTCTTCCCGCCAGCGACCAACAGCCGTCCCGGTCCTGCGTGTGAGCTGGAAGATGGAGACTTCCGAACTCCCGTTATAGGCAAGTACGATTTTTCTTCGAACACTTCATTCGCTGTAGCTCTCGCTGCTTCTAGTTCAACGTCATCAACCCTAGCGTGTTTGTCTTCAACAATTTGGATACCGGGACGCAGATTTGCCGCAAGCCACATGGAAGCCCCTATTCCTCTTGCCGCAGTCGAGCCCTTCCCGCCAGCGACCATCAGCCGTCCCGGTCCTGCGTGTGAGATGGAAGACGGGGTCTTCCAAACTTCAACTACAGGCAAGTACTCGGCTTTTTTGATCACCTCGTGCGCTGTACCATCCGTTAAAGCATTGTCCAGTTAGAATCCGGACGCAAAGGATAATTTATTGTGATGCTCTAAATGATCATAATCATATTTTTTTCACTGCAGTCTGATCATAAACAAGTCCTCTATTGATGGTGAAAATTTCATCAATTTTCTTGCTACGAGTGAAAAATTATTTCTGATTGAAGACATGTGAAGGCATAAAATCTTGCACAAACACGCTAAAAATTTAGGGTGGTCAGGTACGACAGTCGCGAAAAATGTTAATATCTCCAAAACCATTATATGTGATGTGCTCAGATGTTTTTAACCATGCCATGAGGAAGTGTCCAAGGAAGGTTGAAGTTTATGTTCATGGATAAATCTGCTTGGAATTCCAAGATTTACCAGGAAGTTCGAACTCTGGACATCGTTATCTCACATCACGATTTTGACACCAAATGTGTACAAAGATGACAATCTCAAGAATCGCGTGCTGCTTTTCAAAAATGCACACAAAGGATCTGTAGAGGTTTGAGCTACATTGGTGAGCTATCACGACAGCCTGAGATGTGCAGTGGTGTCATCACTGTTGGATAGTGTTTATTAACGAAAAAACGCCCAAATTTCGCATCTTTGGAATTCACTGAATAGCCCTTAATTTCGCAAGAAGAGAAATACTTGGCAAAGTTTCTTTGGAATCCTAATCAGACTAGTAGAGGGTCTCAGGACACTACAGAGATGACCTGATTGTTAAACAAATACACCGAAGGCGTTGATGTTAAAATTTACTACCATTGTGCAGATTTTTAAGGAAGCTATCACGGAAAAAATGAAAAAATGTATTAAAAATTAAATAAAATAATTGCAATGACATTTTTCCATGAAACAACAGTAAATTATCTTTGTTTTGAGGGCTTAACCTTTTCAGTTTGTTCTTCCACCTCTGAGATATATGTGATTATCTGCGTCCGGATTCTAACTGGACAATGCCTTACTTCTAGTTTGACTTCAATAATGCAAGAACGGCCATCATCTCCAATCATGACACCGGGACGCACACTTGCCATTAGCACTAAGGAAGCCCCAATTCCTCTCACCGCAGTCGAGCCCTTCCCGCCAGCGACCATCAGCCGTCTCGGTCCTGCGCGTGAGTTGGAAGAAGGGGTCTTCCGAAACCGACTTCTAGGCAAGTACGATTTGAATACAAGAAACTCGCTTCTTGAACCTTTTTCCATTTTTGAGGCCCCGGGATCTCCGGAACACGGTATTGGATATAGGCGCATCCCGAAGGACGCTCTCACCGACGCTCGATTGTACGACCAATGGAGGATAACGACTGGAGACTCCCGGTTGGCAGTAGCTGGTCCGTCATGGTCGCGTGATTACCTCACACTCCCCATTTTGGACTCCGTGGGATCGGAAAGGGGTTCCAAGGCCCCAGCTAGGCGGGGTCCTCCTGGTGCTGAAGTCATGGTCTTGCCGGAAGTAGCGACTACCTTCCGACGCCCGATGACAGGTTCCTCCAAATCCTTGATAGCAAGGCGAGATCATCACGATGGTGTATTGATCTACTATCAAAACGCTGGTGGAATGAATAGTAGCGTGGACGAATACCTTCTCGCAATATCCGATGGGTGTTACGACATCATCGTTCTAACCGAAACGTGGTTGGACTCACGAACTCTCTCGGGACAGGTTTTTGGTACGGAATACGAAGTTTGTCGCTGTGATCGTGGACCTCGAAACAGTCGCAAATCAACTGGTGGCGGCGTTCTCATAGCTACCAAAAAGATGTTCAAAACTAGAGTTTTGAACAATGACGACTGGGATAGTGTAGAATAGCAATGGGCGTGTATCCAGCTTACAAACCGCAAGGTGTTTCTGTGTGTTGTCTATGTGCCCCCTGATCGAACCCGTGACACCGCCTAAATCGACACTCATTCCCGATCGTTAGCGGCGGTTATTGAAAAGGCTAATGCGGTCGACGAGATCATAATCATTGGAGATTTCAACTTACCGGAAATCTCTTGGAAATCGTCCTGCAATGGGTTTCTACACCCCGATCCCGATCGATCTAAGTTGAATGTAGGTGCATCCAAACTTTTAGATAGTTATAGCTCCGCCACGTTACGACAAATTAATTACATTACCAACGAAAATGGTCGCTGTCTTGATCTCTGTTTCGTGAGTGCTCGAGATGTCGCCCCAGCTATGTCCATTGCTCCAGTTCCACTGGTCAAACATGTGAATCACCATCCTCCTTTAGTCCTCACACTCGACGATCATTGTTCAAGCAAAATGATGACTGTCGCTTCCGTGTTTTACGACTTTCGTAATGCTGACCAGCAAAGCATTATTGAATTTCTATCTGCCATCGATTGGGCCGCTGTCCTCGACGAACGTAATGTGAACAATGCTGCTCAGACACTCTCGCACATCCTGGGTCATGTGATTGAGCGACATGTACCTAAGAAAGCTTTCCTGAACAACAAACCGTGGATGACTCGTGAGCTTCGTGTACTGAAGTCCACGAAGAAAGCTGCTCTTAAGAAGTACTCGAAATATCAGACAGTTTCGCTGCGAGGCCATTACAAGAGATTAAACACCGCATACCATTTGAGTAGCCGCCTGAGCTTCCGACGGTACCAGGAAAACCTCCAACGGAATCTGAGGATTCGGCCCAAGTCCTTCTGGAAGTACGTTAACAGTCAACGGAAAGAGGCTGGCTTTCCTTCAACCATGACCTTCAACGAAAAATTCTCCTGTGACCCCGATGACATCTGCCAGTTTTTTGCCGACAAGTTTGCCAGCACTTTCAACAATCAAGTCATTCCCGATCGTCAAATTCATCAAGCCGCTTGCAATGTTCCGTTAATGACTGGAAGTAGTCTATACAGACTTGACATCGACAATGCCATGATTTTCAGAGCCGCCTCGTCGTTAAAGTCATCGAGCAACTCTGGCCCTGACGGAATCCCATCCATTTTTGTGAAGAGGTTCATTGAAAATCTCCTGACTCCTCTGCAGCACGTATTCAGCCTGTCCTTGTCAAGTGGTGAATTCCCGTCGGTTTGGAAAACCGCCGTTATGTTTCCCGTTCACAAGAAAGGTGATCGCAGGAACGTCTGCAACTATCGCGGTATCACATTACTGTGCGCAATCTCCAAGCTGTTTGAACTTGTAGTTATGGACCCACTTCTCGCACATTGCAAACAATATCTGAGTGACGACCAACATGGGTTCATCTCAGGTAGGTCGACCACGACTAACCTCTTGTGTCTCACCACGTACATTGCGGAAAGCTTTGCAGAGAGAGTCCAAACGGATGTCATCTATACGGATTTGTCTGCAGCCTTCGATAAAACCAGTCACGCTATAACGATTGCTAAGTTGGAAAGGCTTGGTGTCGGCGGTAGTGTTTTGAGATGGATTAATTCGTACCTCGTCGGTCGTAAGCTAACAGTCACCGTCGAAGGCTCCGTGTCGAATGAGTTTCCGGCTCCATCTGGTATCCCACAAGGTAGCCATCTGGGGCCACTACTTTTTCTGCTATATTTCAACGACGTCAACTACGCAATTAAAGGCCCTAAACTATCATTCGCGGACGATTTGAAAATCTACTTGAAGATTTGCTCTGTTTATGATGCAATACGTCTTCAGGAAGAGCTCAATATTTTCGCGGATTGGTGCGATTTGAATGGCATGGTCGTTAATCCAAACAAATGTTCCGTAATGTCTTTTTACCACATTCGCCAGCCGATCATCATCTCGTATAAGCTTAATGGCTGTGAAATTCAACGTGTCGACCATGTGAAGGATTTGGGAGTAATCCTTGACACTCAGCTGACATTCAAACAACATGTATCGTACGTAGTAGAAAAAGCCTCCAGAACAATGGGTTTTGTTTTTCGCATCGCCAAGAATTTCAGCAACATAC
This sequence comes from Aedes albopictus, assembly GCF_035046485.1. Lineage (NCBI taxonomy): Eukaryota > Metazoa > Arthropoda > Insecta > Diptera > Culicidae > Aedes > Aedes albopictus. The sequence continues at coordinate 205,547,686 of NC_085136.1, read as the reverse complement.
ATTGCCTCAAGTCGCTGTACTGTTCGCTCGTCCGCTAATCCCTAGAGTACTGCTCGGTCGTCTGGTATCCGTATCACCAGAACGGTATGGACAGGATCGAATCGGTTCAGCGCCGCTTCTTACGTTTTGCTCTCCGTCGACTTCCATGGCAGGATTCGTTTAGATTACCGAGCTATGAGAGTAGATGTCGTTTGATCCAGTTGGAAACTCTCCAGGCGCGCCGAAATATCGCCTGGGCAATGTTTGTGGCTGACACAATTCGAGGAAGAACAGACTGCCCAGCAATTCTGGCGGCAGTTGATTTGAACGTCCGTCCAAGAGCGTTACGAAACAATTATATGCTGAGATTACCGCTCCAACGAACCGACTACGGCCAGAATATTGCTATTCATGGTGCTCTTCGAGTGTTCAATAGGGCAGCAACCGGTTTCGATTTTAATTTGTCTCGTGCAACAATCAGACGTAATTTTTCTGTGATATTTTGTACAAATGCTGACGAATAGTGATTTTGTGTTTGTGTTATCTGTTGTTATAGTTGGTAGTATCAAATAGTTTTAACCATCATTGGGACAAAGTTGTCTGTTGATGTAAAGTGAATAAATAAATAAATAAATAAATAAATAAGTCTGTAGCCTGGAATGTTGCTCACTGTAATTTCTGATTAGGCGTAAATTTCCATTGAATGTCATAAGGGGATGTCCATTAATTACGTAAGGGAATTTTTACGATTTTTTGACACCCCCTCCCCCCTTGTAAGATTTTTTGTATGACAACCCAAAAATTTTTGTATGGCGCGTAAGATTTCTCATACCCCGACCCCCCTCCACCTATAAAGCCTTACGTAATTAATGGACAGCCCCTTAAATATGGTGTTTGCCATGCAATTATAGTAAAACCAAACAGGTGTCCTTAATTCTGGGAGATACGTCATACTGAAGGTAATTTCATAAGCTTTGATCGCTGAAATTTTTGGAATGCATTTTTTTCGTTCCTGAGTTATGGCCAATTTTGTAAAAAATTACCATATAATATAGGCTTACATAGTTGTTTTCCACAAATTGGCTCCAACTCAGGAAAGAAAAAAGTGCTATTAAAACATTTCAGCAATCAAAGCTTATGAAATCACCTTCTCAAAAATATTTTCAAGAAAATTTTCCGCGAATTCGGGCATAGTTTTCCGGCTTTTCTTTATGAATTTTCTCAACGGTGAAAAATTTTGTGGAAAACTTTGTTCAGTTCATATTTTTTTGGATTCTGAGAAAATTTGCTTTTATTTTCATTCAAACACTTTGTTTCTACGATGCTTCGTTCTTGAGTTATGATTTTTCAAAGAAAAGGCTTTTGGACATTTTTCCACAAAATTGGCCATAACTCAAAAATAAAAAAAAGTGCTACCTTCTCAAAAATATTTTTTTGAAACTTTTCCACGAGTTCGGGCATAGTTTTTCCGGCTTTTCTTTACGAATTTTCTCAACTGTGGGAAATTTTGTGGAAAACTTTTTCCAGTTTATATTTTTTTTATTTCTGAGAAAATTTGCTTTCATTTAAGAAACAACATTGTATATACGATGCTTCGTTCTTGGGTTATGAGTGTTCAAAGTAAGTAGTGTCAGTAGTGGGAAAACAAACAATTTCCACCTGAGTTTTCCGGGAAAATAGGCGACCCTGATTTTTTTTGTTCATATATACATGAGCCCTGCCAGTGGAAAAAGTTTCATGAAAATCAGAGACCCTTCGGCCCAATTTGTACGATAATAAAAATAAAATTCCCTTCAGCGACGACGAGGGATTCCTTTAGGAATTTCTCCAGGGATTTCTCCAGGAATTCTTCTAGAGATTCCTCCAGGAAATCTTCAAGAGATTTCTTCAGGGAGTCCAATTGGGATTTCTGCAGAAACTCCTCTAGGGATTACTCCAGGAACTCCTCTAGGGCGCATCACTGAAGGAATTCCTGGAAAACTTTTTGGGAAATCTCTAGAGGAATTCCTGCAGGTATCTCTGGACGAATTTCCGGAGAAATTCCTGGAAGTGTTTCTAGTTGAATTCCTGGAAAAATTGCTGGACGATTCTTTAGAGAAATCCCTTGAAAAAGTTCTGGGAAATCTCTAGAGGAATTCTGGGAGATCTTCAGGAGGAATTTCTCGGGAAATCCCTGGTAGAATTTTAGGAGGTATCCTTGGAAGAGTTCCTTGAGAATTTTCTGGGCTGGGACCCATGTCAGAATTCCAGGCGGATTCTTTGGAGGAATTCCTGAAGGAATTTTGGGAGAATTTCCAGGATGAGTCTGTGGAGGAATCTATGGACGAATCTCTAAAGGAATCCCTGGAAAAAAATCTGGAAAATCTTAGAGAACTCCTTGAAAGAATCCCTAAAAGTTTTCTGGAGGACCGGAGAAATTCATGGAGGAATTCCGGAAGAAATCCTTAGAGGAATTTCTGGAGAAATCCATCAGGGTATTTCTATAGGAATCCCTGGAGGAGTTACTGGACGAATCTCTAAAGCAATTTCTGAAACTTATTCTGGGACGTGTACAGAGGAATTACGGGAGGAAGGAATCCCTTTGAGAATCCTTGGACAAATTTCTGGAGCAATTCGTAAAGGTATTTCAATAGGAATCCCTGGAGGAATTCCTGCAGGCATCTCTGGAAGAATTCTTGGAGAAATACTTTGGAGGTTTTCTAGAGGAATCACTAGAGGAATTCCTGGAGAAATTTATATAAAAAAATCTATAGAGGAATTCTGGGGAAAAAAAATCTGAAATATCTCTAGAGGAATACCTTGAGGAATCTCTGAATGAATTGTTGGTGGAATCCCTGCGGGTTTTCTGAAGGAATCCCTGGAAAAATTCCTGGAGAAATCACTGAAGTAATGTCTCGAGAAAAAAATTGGAAATATCTTGAAGATTTCCTGGAGGAATAACTGAAGTAATCCCTGGACACATCTCTGGAAAACATCGTGCAGGAATTACTGATCGAATCTATGAGGGAATCCCTGGAAGAAAAAAACTAGGAAATCTCTAGAGAAATTCCATGAGGAATCTCTGGAAGAATTCCTGGTGGAATCCCTGGAGATTTTCTAAAGGATTTCCTGGAGAAATCCCTAGAGGCATGCCTGGAGAAATCTGTGGCGGAATTATTGGAAAAATTTACTGTATATTCTCTTGAGGCATTCCCTGAGAATTTCCTGCAGGAATTCCTGGAAGAATCTATGCAGAAATGCCTGGAGGAATATGTGGACGAATCTTTGGAGGAATCGCTGGAACATTTCTAGGATGTCTCCAGGAATGCCTGGAGGAATCGTTGAAGAAATTCTTGGAAAATTACTTGGGGAATCGCTGGAGGAATTTTTATTGGGGGTGATTCGGGATGATGTCCTCATTCAAGATTGCGGCTCTGGTTCACGACCCTGTGAGCCTTAAATTTTAAGTTCTTTTTGTAACATTTCATGAAAAGATAAAGAAGTCTTGTGCCTTCAGGAAATCACTCAAAGGGGCTTTTCCCTCTTTCAAAATTACAAATTAAAAAATAATAATAATAATCAGCAGGCACTGTTTATGAGGTCAAAGAAAGAAAAATGGATAGTGGACGCCTAGGCTTTGTGTCCAAATCAACGCACCGTCGGAAATCGCACTTAAAACCTCTGCTGTTCCATGCTGGTTCGAACAAAAAATGCCGACGTCGAGAAGACGTAACTGCCCTCAGGCGTTTTCTTTTTTATTACGGACATATTGGCCTATGAGTTACAACAGCGGCAGCAGCCATCGCTAAATGGATCCGGCCCAGATTCTTAGGTAAATTGAAAGATGGATCTGACCCTAACGGAAGGCGTTTACCCTCGATCCGTATTATGAGCATAGTTAGGGTAGGCATCAGATTCGGTGGAGAGCCGATAGAAGGGCAGCAGAATTGAAATAACCCTTAACAGGTGACGTATCTGTAACCATCATATCCTTCACAATCTCACATTTATGTCTAAAACTTTCAATTTTGTATTAGTGATCACCATTCTTATTATTGTTAGTATCAGTATTTATGGACGTCCCTTCAATAAAAGTAGCGAGCAAGATGTTCTAAGGTCGGAAAGATATTGGTAATTTTATGCTACCACTACCACCTAGAACGACCTAATTACCTGATCAGCAAAAATAGGACTCATCTATCGAAAAAACTGCTGAATACGGCTGGAAAACGGTGCCGAAAGAAAACAATCCATTATGGGAATAGCGAAAACGAGGCATCATTGTACGCGTTGGGATAACTTCGAAGGTTAGGGAATCGGCAACAAGGAAAAGCAAATAAATCAGAATGAACTGATCTGAAACGGTTAAAGGGCGCGCCTGCTGATTGGGTTCTTACACAGAAGTAATCCCTTCTGCAATAGATAGAGATGAGCGTCGTTGGAAGGGTAGGAAAAAAAGTTGTCGGCATTATTTCATTAATATTCCGGAGCAAGAGCTTGAAGTGCCTCTATAGCTGTAGAGGCGTAGGTATCCAGCATGACCATGCTGAGGGTGATGAGTTAAATTCCGATCGGTCCAGGAAGTTTTAGTAAAGGAACCTGCCTTTCCCTCTTTGGGCTTTGGGCATAGAGTATCTTCTTGCCTGCCACACTATACACACAGGCAATGTCGTCATCATCAGAGCAAGCTCCCAGTTAATGACGGTGGGTGGGTTGCTGAGAAGCAGGCTTTATCTCAGTTAGGACGTAATGCTTAGAAGAAGAAGAACTTTAGCTTGGACCAGCATTCATTAATCAATTCCCCGGACAAGTTGTCACTCGAATGTGCAGTTATCTGCAAATCACCCGGTGCACGGTCGGGAAAGGTTTATGATAATGATTAATGCGCTGTATCGCACCCAAAGGGAAAAAACGTGATGAATGTGCGTAGACTGTCACAGCAGAACAACAACGGTTGTTGGCACTTTTGTTGTGTCTGTTTATAAAGAAATTAGATTGACTGTTGAAAAACCATAAATTTAGCAGACGTTCAACAAAAACATGGGAAATGTCACAACGTCCTCAAACAATGGAAGCATTGCATAAAAAGCCTTATTTATGAGGTAAATAATCATGAACTTAAAAAGTTTTGGTTGGAAGAACATGTTATTCTTTACCCTTAAAATAGCACTATAACTAAAAGACACTGCACAGACAAAACTCAGTGACTTACTTAGAAATCGATAAATCTTTTGTTTTCCTCCTTGTTTCAGCTAAAAGTGGATCATAACTCAGGAACGGAGAGAAACCACATCTTGAAAATTCCACAGAATATAGCTTATGTAATTCCGAATATATAGAATATAGCTTATGTACGCGTTTCTCGACAAAGGATCGGAACTAACACTCTTAGATGCAGAGATGGCATGCTCCTCAGTGCGAAACGTGAGAAGAGAAAACATACACTCTACACACGACTTTCAACGAGAGCGAGGGTGAACTACGCAACTTTCTTCACACACAAACCAGCCGCTCACTCTCTGGCATCCATCAGCGGCACACTCAAAATGAGTGCTCAAACAAATGATAGAACAAGCATGTTTTTCCGTTTCTGCGTGCACATTTTGTGCGCACAGAAAATGTGCACACAAAAATTCGTTGAGTGCGCACTCAGTCGTGCTTCCAGTGCAATACTGTGTGTACCACAGGGAGTATGAAAGTACTATTACGCCGCCTAGTAGCAAATGCATTTGCTTGTCTAAGATATCACATAAATCACAGACAAATAGATGTTACACTAACGAAATTTCAATCTCATATATCTCATGATCCTGATTACTTAGAGAGTTGGTGTCTTCGACAAAGTTGTTTGGCTGGTCAAGGACTAACCGATAATAAAACTTAAGATTCAAAATTCCACCGCTAGGCGGTGCTAGTGAGTTAACAAATTTTATTTTTCATATATATCAGGAAAATTTGCAAAAAATTGCAACTAGCGCCGCCTAGCTGCAGAAACTTGAACCAAACGGTAATTTTTCTGAAAGCCCATGATCTACCAAACAATATTGCCGAAGACACCATCTTTCTACAAAATCAGGATGCTGAGATATGCGAAATTTAAAATTTGTTTGCTCTCTAGCGCCGCCTAGCGGTGGAATTTTGAATCTCAAGTCTTATTATCGGTTAGTCCTTGACCAGCCAAACAACTTTGCCGAAGACACTAACTCTCTAAGTAATCAGGATCATGAGATATATGAGATTGAAATTTCGTTAGTGTCACATATCTATTTGTCTGTGATTTATGTGATATCTTAGACAAGCAGATGCAACACTGACAAAATTTCCATCCCATATATCTCAGGATCCTGATTACTTGGAGAGTTGGTTTCTTCGGCAAAGTAGTTCAGCTGGTCAAGGGCTTTCAGAATATGGGCCGTATGATTCGTGATTTCACCGCTAGGCGGCGCAAGAGAGCGTACAAATTTTACATTTCACATATCTCAGCATTCTGATTCTTTAGAAAGATGGTGTCTTCGGCAAAATTGTTTGGTTGATCAAGGGCTTTCAGAATAATTACCGTTTGGTTCAAGTTTCTGCAGCTAGGCGGTGCTAGTTGCATTTTTTTGCAAATTTTCCTGATATATATGAAAAACAAAATTTGCTAACTCACTAGCACCGCCTAGCGGTGGAATTTTGAATCTTAAGTTTTATTATCGATTAGTCCTTGACCAGCCAAACAACTTTGCCGAAGACACCAACTCTCTAAGTAATCAGGATCATAAGATATATGAGATTGAAATTTCGTTGCAATTTTTTGCAAATTTTCCTGATATATTTGAAAAACAAAATTTGTTAGCTCACTAGCACAGCCTTTTGGTGGAATTTGGAACCAAAATATCCATCAACTGTAAGTTCTTGACCAGCTTAAGACGTCTGCTTGTCTCTGATATCACAGGATTTGATGCCCCTTAGCGGGTTTTGGACTTACTGGCATGCTTTCGGTTCACCAAATGCTCAAACAAAACTGACCCCTTTGAACACACTGCGTGTGCACTGAGTTCTGTTTTTTCTGCGTGCGCGCAGAAATTGCGCACTGGGATTATGATCTGCGGGCTCTCATTGCTCTCACGCAGCACTCTAATCACCCGCACAAAAACTCTGCGTGAGAGAAATTATGTACATTTTACTGTGCGTTTTTTCTCTCGCTCTTTTGTAAGAAAAATGAAACTGAGAAGTTCAGTGAAAGATGAGCGAAAATGGGTACAGTTTCTGCGTGACATGCCATCCCTGCTTAGATGAGGAGTTGGCGGAAGAGCTGCAACTTGAAGGAGGCACGCTACCGCTACGTCGACCGGTGGCGCGGATCGAAACGAAAGAAGCTCTCGAATCGTGAATCTGCAAATCGCTGGTATTCACAGTCACTACTTTCAGTCCTGGGCACCCACGGTATCAGAAGGTCGGCTCCGGTGGTGCCGAGGGCCGAATTGAATGATTTCCATCCTGGGCGATTGCCAGCCATCGCCTTGACCTGTGGACAGGTCAAATTTCTGTCGACTTGCTTGATTTCGTTATTGAGGCTGCGCCGCCATGAGCCTCTGGGTCTGCCACAGTCTGTTCACAGTCAGGACAGAAGATTTTCCCTCTCGTTTGTCAGGACCGTCAAGGAGCTACTGCTACCACTACAAACGTTAGACGCCACCGAGTTGAAGCAACTGTATCCTCATCTACGAGGGCTGCCGCTCCAGTAATATCGTGAAGCGCGACCACGTAACCTGATCGGAATGAAGCACCTTTCCGTCGGAGTAGTACTGAAATGCAAAGAAGGAAAGTTCGAGGACCCTATTGCCCTCAAGATTGGCTGGACGGTCTGTGGTAAGCTGAGTCGTAGCGCCGAAGACTCATCACAGTGTATGGTTCACGTATGCACCGAAGATCAAGATTCTGACGAACAGCTACATCACGCTATGAAAGAATACTTTGCCTTGGATAGCCTTGGTGTTGCGAAACCCAACGGAAATCTCATTCTCCGAAGACCAACGTGCCAAACATCTTCTTGAATCAACGACCAGATTCCTCGATAACCGCTACAAATTAGGATTACTCTGGAAGCACGACAACATTCGGCTGCCGGACAATCGAGCGATGGCTTTGCGTCGGCATCAGCAACGCAAGCGATTGGAATGAAACACGGATTAAGCAGAAACTCTCATTGGGAAATTGCCGAATATGTTACCAAAGGGTACGCAAGACAGCTGACACAGGAAGAACTTGATCAGCCGTACCCGCGCATCTGGTACCTTCCCATATTTCCAGTGACAACCCCTAACAAGCCGGGAAAAATTAAACTATTATGGGATGCAGCAGCCAAAACATTTGGCATTTCACTTAACTCTGCCTTATTGAAGGGGACTGATCTGATCTGCTCGCTATTGGCCATACTTAGGGCCGGATCTAAGGGGGGGGGGGGGGGTGGGGGGCGGTGGGTCCCGGGCCCCGGGCCCCCACATTTTAGGGGCCCCACAAAAACCTTTTTTGGTTGCTAACATTAGCTTTTTTCATATTGCTCAAGTACCTACTGTTCGAAAATAAGGAAAAACATTTTTGGTCATCTCTCAGAAGGGCTTCCACAACCGCTCGGGCCACGGGCCCCCACAATCCTTAATCCGAGCCTGGCCATACTTGTACAATTTCGCCAAGGCCGGGTCGGGTTATCTGGAGACCTACGTAAAATGTTCCATCAGATTTTGATGCGAACCAAGGACCAGCATTGTCACAGATTCTTCTGGACAGACCGGAACGGTTACAGGCTTATGTGCCTGAGGGTCACGAGCGGGTACCGTACCGTGTCACACGACGCTCTCTGCGTCATTACTGGTATGGTGCCTATCAGCATTCTTATCAGTGAGGACACAGAGTGCTACGAAATGCGCGGCACAACAGGCATACGCAGGACTGCCAGGATGGCCTCAATGGTCAAATGGCAGCGCGCGTGGGACAGTTCCACCAAAGGAAGGTGGACCCATAAGTTGATACCGAGGGTAGATAGTTGGATTAATAGGCGCCATGGGAAAGCTACATTCCACCTGACACAGGTCCTTACCGGTCATGGTTGCTTCCGACAGTATCTACACCGTTTCGGGCATGCGGATTCTCCCGAATGCCCAGTGTGCAAGGGTTTAGAGGAAACGGCGGAACACGTTTTGTTCGTGGGCCCGCGTTTTCGCACAATGCGTGACCGCATGCTTGCCACATGCGGGGAGGACACAACTCCGGACAATTTGGTCCAGAGGATGTGTAGGGATGAGTTTGGCTGGAACGCCGTTTCAACGGCTATCACCCATATCGTCTGGGAGCTACAGAGGAGGTGGCGCGTGGACTCAGAGAATGGCTAGTCCAGATGCAGTACAAGAGGTAGTCCAGGGGTTCGGAGTCGGCTTCGCAGGTCATACCACCGGTGCCCTGCGGTCGAGGTCGACCCTTACAGCGATTAAGTGGCCACGGAGAGGAAGTCCCGGTAGCGGTGCTGTCGTGGCGTCGGTCTACTGGATTGGATCCGAGCCCGCGATTGGAAAGGGGTACCCGGCAAGGGTCGGGGTAGGTGAGACCCTGCTGTCTGCAACCTTCGGGTGCATCTGATAGGGCCTGAAGGGTAGTGATACCCTACCTTACGGACTGGTCAGATCGGGTTGCACGTAGGCATCAGTTCTTGATGTCTGCCAAGCAGTTGGGCGTGGGCGAGGTTGACCCTTCCCGCCTTCCGAGGACAAAGGGAGTGGAGAGGACCACTCGGGAAACTGGCTAAGCGCCAGCATGTTACCGTGATGGACGCTCCAGAGCGAGTCATCGATGTTCGTTGCGGCTAGGCTACGCAGCTAACTTTGAGGGTGCGATGTGCACTAGCTCCTCTCTGAAGCAATACCTTCTTGGTGGTTCCGGAGAGGTAGGGTTTGGCGACCATAGGAATGTGTTTAGTGGGTACGAGGAGAGAGTAGTACTGGCTTTTACTATTGTTGTAGAAGACCCCACACTACCCTATCCTTGATATTAGGGTGTCTGCTTGCAGATTATCCCCCTTGTGAATGTCAGTTAGTTCTTACGTTAGCACAAAGGGGCTGTCCATAAACCACGTGGTCATTAGGGGGGGGTATCGGCCAATGACCATTTTGTATGGACTAATAAAAAAAATGTATGGACTAATGACCACGGGGGGGGGGGGGTTGAAAAGTCCCAAAAAAATGACCACGTGGCTTATGGACAGCCCCAAAACATAAAAATGAGTGTTCAAATGCAGGCTACAACCTCGCAGTGCTTTCGCCTTTATGGCCGTCTGGTTACAAAGAAGACGATTGTAAGAACGATAAGTGTTTGTCTTGTCTCGCGTCGCGTCTTGTGAATGTCAGTTAGTTCTTACGTTAGCACAAAACATTTTTATTTTTCAGTGCTAGAATATAGACATTGACTGATACACCGTCATGAAAAAAAGTCATATATATCCCATGTTTAGCGTGTACTAGTGCCTTGAACTTTTCGCATTTTTTCCTGCCGCACCCTGTGTTAAAAAAAAACCTTCTCAACTCAATGTATCATGGACCTTGGCTTCTCATATACATTTTGGACAAATTATAAAGGTCTTATTATTCCAGGTACTGCAAACGAAGAGGAACTAATAATCACACAATGTACTTAGGACAACCGGCATGAAAACCGAAGTGAGCCTGTTCAATCAGTGGGCCACCCCGAGAAAACTATAACCGGCTGGAAACGTCAAGCAGATTCGATAGTTCAAGAACAACGCAGACCAAAACGAATTCCAAAATACCTTAACGATTACAATTTGTATAACTTATATAACTAAGTATTAGATAACTGCAATAGAGGTAAAACATACATATACTTTAGAATTCTGAATATATTTACAAACTATTAGAAAAGGAGAGAGATGTAGGATCGTAGCAATCATTGATTTCAGTCCTGTCAGTATGTAACGAAAAACAGTGTATAATAAATTTATTAATTTCTCAACCATCAACCAGAGTAGACAGACGTCTCTTCAGGTATTACATGCAACATTTAACGTCAGAGCATCAATTGCGTATGCTGAAGATGTAGTAAATAAATAAATAAATAAATTGCCACCTGTGACTCAGAGCGAACAGTAAACGTAAGTAGAAGTTGAACCCATGTATGTGTGTGAAATTGCATTTGAATTTATTCGTTTTGCTCAGGAATTTTATAATCCACCTTGGAATCATTAATAAACGGATTATTAAATCGGAATCTGCGCTTGTTGTTTCCTTTCTGTTTCTGTGGCATATCAAATATATTGATCTAAATATGATCGCATTACAGTAACACTCTTTAGCTAGCTTTAATGCTTCCAGTGGTTAATCCGACAAGATTTAAGATGGCTTTATTATGACTTTATGCAATCCATCAGGTTTTAAAGCTGATAAAACGTGACATGCCTGCGGCTTTGAAAAGGTTTTAGGACCAAGTATTAATACGCACCTTACATTTCGGTTACAATGAAAATTTTGCTTAGCGAAAAGGCCAGCAGATAAGTTGTATTCGATGGATGTCTAGATATCTACAAAGTGTTTTAAAGTTACTTGTGTCGTTGAAGCTGCTTGTCAATTCGTACTGCATCACTAAAAAAAGGGTTAAGAAAAGAAATGGTTCTAGCTTCACGAAAGATCAATTAATGGAGCTCAAATTTGTACAGATGATGCACATAAAATAGGTTGACAAACAGTCAAAATTTGAGAATTTGATATGCACTCTATGAAAAGTTACAGCATGTTGAACTTTTTTGTGGGGAAAAAAGCTGCCTATCCCAAACATTTTGGCCAGCTCCAGTACATACATTTTGGAAATAATACGGAAAAAAACAAGAAAATCGTCTAATAAGCCTGCCAATAACACAAATTTGATCAATCTGACTATCGAAGTTTTATATTCAGTATTTCATTCATGCTAAGAAATTTAAAATTGGTTCATACCAGTGTAATTTATTCGAAATTTTGTAAATTCCATGTTTTAAACTATGAACAACCGAGATGAACCAGTCCTGGGCTGAAAATTTCGTTAATAATGATAATAATAACAATGTTCAACTTGATCACTTCCTGCCACTTGAGATCTGTTCTTCCTAAACAAATTTGGAGCATGATTCCGAAAACAGAACTCGATTGCTCATGGATAAATTTTAGTCATTGGTATAAATCCCTGCTTTTCGTTTATTATGTGAATAAGTGTTATTCTTTGTTACTTCTCACTGATCTGCTGTTCAACACAAAGATCATCCTTAGCTTAATCAGGTATCGAAAGATCATCTCACCAAGGCGCGTTTTCCTCCGATTTAAAGATTTGTTGCCTTCACTTACCTGTATGGATGAATATAAGAAAAATGAATACATATTAATTGGGGACATTAAAAAAAACTGGACACATTTGGTTCGTCGATGGGGGTAAGATTGGGTCAAAACGGAGAAACATAAAATATGAAATACCTCATCAAATATCATAAATTTTAATTGAAAACATAACAATACTCTGAATGCTGATGCTAAATTTCTTATGCATTATGCTAAAAACAGCATGATTTTACTCAAACAATCTCACACCTGGACACTGGTACTGTTATAACGCATAAATCATGAAGAGAGCCTATAACTCTTTGCCACTGCGAAACAGCCTGAATATTCAGGGTTTTAAATCAGTTTCAATCAATCAGTGTTTATTGAATCCTCGGAAACGCAGTTTCAGCACTTAAAACGTAATTATTTTTAAAATTGTTTATTTGTTTCAATGAATTTGAAATTACGCCGGTCAAGAGCAGAGGAGAATAGCAAGTTAATAACTACGAAATCACATAACCTGTTTTTATTTCTTGTTTTGTTATTATTTAATTATCAAGGCATAGCTTTTCCATAACAAATTTTGTTGGACAATCTCATATTGTTATAATCAAGCTATTGATATACATTAACTAAATCACATTAAAATAACATGTTTTGTTGAAGTGCAAGCTTAGTTATTGTTGTACATACTATTGATCAACTTATCAGCAATAGCACAACAGTAACAAGTTTTGAAATCACAGCAACAATTCGACAATTATGACTTGCCCCTTTGTGTTGTTCTATTTTTGTATTCAGTTAAGAAGGAAATTTCTACACGACTCCTTTTAAGAATTCCACAAATAATTTTCGGATAAGCACTTGAAAGTTCTGGAGGAACCTTTCGATAAATCCCTGGAGAAGTCTTCAAGAGAACTACTGGCGCAATTTTCTCAGAAATTCCGAATGTAATTCTTCTGAGCAATTATTAGAATTCTTGGCGGAATCTTTTAAAAAGCTCCTGGAGAATCCTTCGGAAAAACTTTTGGTGAAATCCTCAAAGAAATCTTAAGATGAAGTTCAGGACTAATGATCACAGGAAATTCTGGAGAAACCCTTGAAGGGATTCTATGCAAGATTCTGGAGGAGTCTTTGAAAATCCATGAAAGATTCCGTCAAAGAACTCTCGGCGAAATTTCTGGAAGATTTTTGGAGTCATTTATGGTAAAGTTTATGACCAAATCTGTCGACAAATTTCAGGAAGAATTTTAGAGTTTTAGAACAAAATATTGCAAACATTTCTGGTGAAAGTCCTGTAGGAATCATCAGAGGAAGTTCAGGAGAAATTATAGCTAATTTTTTTGGAGGAATCCTTGTAGAATCCAGGAGGAATATTCGACATAATTCTTGAATCCAGGGAAAAATCGGAGGAATTAAAACAATCTTTCCAATATCCCAAAAATTTTCTGCAAAACTGTTGAGCATACTAAAAAAATCAGTTTCTATGCTAAAAAAACAAAACAAAAGTCACAAATTGCTATCGACGATCAAACTTTTTCAAGTACACGTGCTGATTTCAAAACCGTGCTCCGAAAACAAATAATGTACAACAGTTTATAAATTACAGGTGGAAATCGAAGCTCGTCGTATTTGATAATATAGAAATTACTAAAGTTCGATTATCTTGCGACTTCAAATCTCTTAGAATGAATTAAAAGCTGAATACAGTATTTTTTGATCATTTGAAAATATTTCTTACGTCAGAGAGTTATTTTTGTGAGACAAAGCGAATAATTCTATATAATGAGTATTATAACTTATTTAGTAACGAGTTTGATATCATAGAAAATTCTGCTCTCTGATTATTATCAATAACATATTAATATCAAAATTTGTTATCGAAATATTTTCCGCATTTACTGTTATTAAGTTGTTATTGAAACTAACAAAACAAGTAATTGAAATGGTTTTCCAGGAACATTTTTTTGTTATGGAATTTGTTATTTTGCCGCTTATGACAGACAAGTTTATTACACAATATGTTATGTTAATAACTTAAAAATAATCGATTTTATTATTCAGTTATTTTGCCAAAATAACACAGCTTCTTATGCTGTTGTTATTCCCTTCTGCTCGGGTTAAAATATAACTTGAAAAAATTATAGCGAACCAAAATAGGGTTCATCTTGCAATTTTGATTCGTTGTGGTGATCACCAAATACAACCTAGGTTCAGGAAGAAATTGATTTTAGTAAATCATTATGACTTTTTGAAATTATCATTCCAAATTCATTTGAAAGTGTAGCAATTGTAGAATAGAGATGGTCGGGTTTCAGATTTTACAGACCCGAACCCGACCCGTACCCGAAACATTTTCAAATTCAAAACCCGGACCCGACCCGAACCCGAGAATTTTTTGCTCTCTCAAACCCGGACCCGACCCGAACCCGAAAAAATTTCGTCGATCAAACCCGAACCCGACCCGAACCCGACCCGAACCCGAGAAAATATTTCTCAATAAACCCGACCAAAACCCGAGTTGAAAAATAATTGTTAAATGTATCAAATATGACAAATAAAGCATTTTTCTAAATACTGATTTTTTTTACACCGGTACCAAACCCGACTTGAACCCGACGTTTTTCAAACCCGACCCGACCCGTACCCGAAAATTTTGAAAATGTTTAAACCCGGACCCGACCCGAACCCGAGTTTTTTATTAATTTTCAAGCCCGAACCCGACCCGTACCCGTCGGGTTCGGGTTCGGGTCGGGTTTCGGGTTTGAAAACCCGAAACCCGACCATCTCTATTGTAGAATTTTGTTTTGTTTTGCTTATTATTTTGTACTTGCGGGGTAGGAATCATTTTCCTTTTTTTTCTCGTTCCAGCCAGTAGAAGCCAGGACACATAGAAAAATGCCTGTGTCCCAACCCAAGAAAATATACGCCAACTATAACGGAGTGTACATTAACCTTCTTAGCAGCAGTATTCCCACCGATGTTTTGTCCAAACACCATTCCCCTAAACCGAAACGGTTGGTACGGTTGTTCCCGTTTCTTACTTCATTCAATTCAAAAAGGTTTGTCAATCATGTTATATTCATAAGTGGATAACCTGCTTGCCTTAAGTTTTTGATTATCTTCCAGCCCATTAGTCTGCACAGTCGGCCTGGCCGTTTTAATATTTGTGTCACAGCATCTCTGGTATGCTGCAAATATTAATTCTGACAAGAAAATATGTGAAGAAATTTTGATATTTCCATTATGCTTTTCAATACTGGCTGTGCAAGCACTAGAATAGAATAGAATAGAATAGAATTTTGAACGGTAACTTTAACTTGAAAGCTGGACAAAAAACGCAATATGCAGAACAAGTTTCCCGGGGGGGGGGGAGTAGGTGATTCTAACAAGTCTGTCCTTAATATTTAAGATATAAATGTCAGGAACAAATTCAGTTCAATTAGTGACGCCAGTTTAAAAAAAAAGACACTACACCGTCTTCAACCACAGGTTGTACAGATTGAACAAGCACTGACATGAGACAACGGGCAATACACATAACACACCCTGTGGCCAAGTGGAGAATTTTCCGCTCGACGAAAAGTTTTCCCCGACTGGAGCAGGAATCGAACCCGCACTCCTGTGCCAACACCTCTCAAACGTCAAATTTCGTGTGAGAGTAAGCAGCACAGTATAAATTTGTGCAGTAATCCATATCGGTTTCTTATCGCGACGCTTCTAATGTCAGTTGGTAAGCAGACCAGCTAAATTCGAGGAGAACTCCATACATTGTCCATCAAAATGACCTGTAATTTGTCAAAATTTTCCTTTGTTCAATGCATAGGATGAATTGGCATAAAATTGATAAAAGATTCTATGGTACCTACCTCATGAATCATTTTCATCTCAGTTTATAAAAACGCAGGTGTTCAAGCAATCGGACATACCCCAAATCATCCTAAATAAAAATAATTACTACATCACAATCTGTGAAAAATAATCAGAAAGGTTTCGCGAATCATTAAGCAAAAATAAAATAACATCTTAATGGCGAGAAGAAGCTTAGATCACCGCAATGTTTGTATCAACAACTTCTCTAATAACCCGCCAAAGAAATGTCAAACAATCAATATTCCAAATAATGCATCGAACGGGTGTTACCACATTGCATCATAACATCGAATTGTTTTCCCATGGTAATAATCATTTCGAAAGTCGAAATGTTTTCCGTCGGCAGCTAACGGCTCCATTTTTGAGCCAAATTCCGCGTGAATTAGGCTCGGAATCCATAATTTGCGCACATCATGCATTCCACGGGGAGTTTATTTACTCGGAAAACTATAAACAACTAAAAACCAGCAGACAAACAATGTGTGATACTGGGGTGAGGTAACTGTATAACGGAGAATCCTCTGTCTGCCACATGGCAATGGCAAATTTCCGATACTGGAGCATCATCGCCTTGTGGTTGGGGATAGCACAAGTGTGTTTCATTTTCACACCATATAGAGACAAGGTTGGATGGAGGGATGGGACGCACATAACTGAACTGGCAACCAACGTCGTACCCCCTGAGCAGATTGATGTACGGTACGAGGCCGACAACATGTGTTGTTTACCTATGAGTGCACCGCCTGCTAGTCCGTCGGGAAAATTATTAACACTCTTCATCTCATCCGATCTAGTCCAGCCAAGAGTCCAGCACGGTTGGGTAGGTACAGTTGCTTCGTAAGACAGGGGCACGATCATTTGGCTGAATTCTTGGAAATTCTAGCAACATATTAGAATAATCATAAGCATGATTAATTGTACATATTTGGCCATTCGAATATGAAGTTAGTAATCAATACTAACTTCTTTTCTTCATTAATCTTGATAGCTTTGTAGCGTCAGTAGTGGTGGTTGTATCAATTGGCTAAGGCATAACGCTACAAAACATCTTTTTCGTAAGTTGTGCCTTACAATAAGTGGTTACGGGGTGACGGTTCTAAAAAACATACCGCAAACAAAGTCCATGAACCTTTCCTTTGTAAGAGGAACTTCTATCTACGCAACTGTGAGTGTTTGCAACTTTCATTAAAAATTAAATGGCAAACCAACGTGCCATGCCTCGAGCATACGTGCTTGTCAACAACGCGATCGCCTCTGCATTAACTACCAGACAAGCATATGCAGTCACAATTTTCTATTTACTAGCCTACGAAGAGGTGGTATTTCGTAGTATTAGCACTTCAACAAAGTAATGTGCTAACCACCCCCTATAGAATTCCTGTGCATAGGCTTGAACTAACAGTTCAACCGCTTAACGTTCGACCAACCCGTGTGGTGCCTGCCTAGTACAATGCCAATTGTTTTGTTTAATTTCCCCATATTTTAGCATCATTGCAGCAGAAATCTCTGCTTGTGAGATGACGCCAACCACTGGCCGTCCGAAGTTGCTCGTAGAGTGAATAAATGAACTGACCCCCCTTGGCTAGAGACGACTGGCATGACTACCCACCTAAACACACACCACCACACACATCGGAGTGTTCTATGTGCGCGCTCTTCCATGGCAAAATGACTGTCAGCAACAGTTGACGTGGTTCTTCGCCTCCCCGGTGAGAAACAAAAGAATCAATCTATACTGGCCTGGCCAGTGGCCAGGACGGGACTTCCAGAGCAAATCGGTCGGGATATTCTCCCCGCTTGCGCCTGTGAAATCCAGATGGTGCCGGCCGCGCGCTTATTGACGTTGTTGTTGATGATGATGTTTGCGCTTCGCTCGGCCGTTGGTTGTTGGCGTGAAGCGTGATGATGCAGAGCAATGATCAAACGGGTACACTTCATTGTGGAAAGTGTTTGCTATTAATCGAGCTGACATGCGTTATTGTACAGATCACCGGTTTTGATTTTTCCAAATCGATAAAACGTGGCGTGTGGGGCGAAGTTGCGCAGCATACGTGTTTGTTCATTATGGGGCGATGTGCGTATATGTATGGCAAGAACGTCAAATCGTGAAACTGACGCCCAACTTAATATGTGCTGTGAAGTATGAAATCGAATGATTTCAACTTTTTTTTTAATAATATAAAGCCTATTGTCGACAACAACATTCATGAGATGGAAAATACAAATACGTTGATGGAGACGCATGGTTGTTCATTCAATCTGCATCTCATCTGTGGCACCCACGTACTACATACGCAACGGAATATACTCATATATCTCAACGGTTCTTTGATCGGCAAACTAATCAGGATCAATAGTAAGCCGTCCTAATGTACAGTCATACATGGAGTCCGTTCACTTGGACTTGACTGATACTAAGGGTACCTTCGCTTTTGTCCTTACAAGCATTAGCATTAGCCTGGAAACAGACACGTCGTGTGCTGAGTACAAACACCATTTAAAAAATACGCTTGCGGTACACAGCGTGAGCGTGGTGACACTGAGGGTGGTCAAAGATGCGACTGCTTTAGGAGCAAGTCACTTAAATTACTAGGTGCATGGTTGGTAACCGTCGCTTCTGTCACCACCCAACCGCGGAAAATTAACAAACCTTGTCAACAAATAATACTTCATAACTAGCAATACCTTCAGCGACCGACAAAGAAACCACGGCGAGGATATCCCGAAAGTTGAACAGAGAGAAAATTCATTCATTCACTACCTCCTATGGTCTCAACAGATATTTAAACTTTTTCTTATAATATCATTTTGATTTTCTCCGAAAAGCTAGTTCTTGGAATTTCTTTAGGGATCAGAACATGGGCGTGGACTTGAGAATCTTTGAAGTAGAGAACTCAGGCCTGACCGGCTTAATAGTGAAAAAGTGGGCTCAGGTTTGCCCTTTCAGAGTTTTTTTGAGAAACTCTGAGTTTTATGATACAAATATGTCGACCAGGATGGACTCCCTTTTGCGTTCACGGAAGAAATCTCTAGAGGCATCCCAAGAGAAATTCCAGGATGAATCCCTGGAGTAATTCTTTGAACAATTTATTCGAGGAATTCCTATTGAAATATCTGAGGAGTTCACTGTTAGAATTCCAGATGAAATTTATGGAGGAACTTCTGAGAAAAGTTCTGCGGGAATATCTGGAACAATTTCTGGGAAAATCTCAGTTGAAATAGCATAACAAATTCCAGAACGAATTCCAGGAGAATTCTCAGCAAGAATTTTTAGAAGAACCTCTACAGGGAATGCAGGAGAAATAACATGATAAATTCCTAGAGTAATACCAAGGGATTATCCCTTTACAAGTAATAATGGAGGAATAACCTGATAAACCTCCGGGAAATACATATGTAGAGCAAAACTAATAGGGCAATCAACAGAGGAATGTTGAAAACAATCAAAATTTCTCGCATTTGAACGGTTGCCTGGCTGTTTTCTTCCAGTGACTGCTGCTCTTCTTTTCTTCAGACTTGCAGACCATTCAGTGCTCTACTAAGGTCCGCAATGACTTCGATTTTTCCGCAGCGACTTATTAACTGGCTCTTCGACTCCATAAAACACACTTTCAGTCCCTTCTGTCTAGGCAGTCGACAGCCCAGCTCCAGAACGTGCTATATGTATGTCCTTTACCGTGAAACTGTTTCCTCTTCTCCTGTCGTCGACGCATTCCAGGAGCCGTGCTCCAGTACCGGTGGACCTCATCACTGTGCCGTTCCACAAAGTCACGTCTTGCTCCAAGTTCTCGTCGATCTTCGCAAAAAAAAAACTTCTTGTTGCTGGTCATGCGTTTAAAGCAGCCACTGCCACCCACGTAGGTACTTACCTTTACCGATCAGGCTAAGACCGGGGTGGCCTCTGCTGTAAATAGTAGCCTTGTCCATTCCACTCGGTCCATGGCTGTTTGTCTCCAGTTCCGCACTCTGCGTAGGGTCCGCAGATCGTCTTCCACTTGGTCGACCCTCCTAGCTCGCTACGCTCCACGTCGTTTTGTGCCGGTCGGATGACTCTCGAGAACCATTTTAGCCGGGTTGCTATCCGACATCCTGATGACGTGACCCGCCCACCGTAGCCTCCCGATTTTCGCGCTATGGACGATGGTTGGTTCTCTCAGCAGCTGATGCAGCTCGGGGTTCATTCGCCTTCTCCAAGTCCGTCATCCATCTGCACTCCGCCGTAGATGGTACGCAACACCTTCCGTTCGAAAATTCCAAGGTCGCGTTGATCCTCTTCACGTAGGGTCCATGTCTCGTGCCCATAGAGGACGGTCTAATCAGCGTTTTGTAGATAGTTAACTTCGTGTTACGGCGAACTTTATTCGATCGTAGAGTCCTGCGGAGTCCAAAGTAAGCACGATTTCCTGCCACAATGCGCCTCTGAATTTCTCTGCTGGTGTCGTTGTCAGCGGTCACCAGTGAGCCCAAGTACACGAATTCTTTAACCGCCTCGATTTCATCAACGTCAATATAAATTCGGGGTGGCGGGCGCGGTGATTCCTCCCTGGAGCCCTATGCCATCATGTACTTTGTCTTCGACACATTAATGACTAATCCGATTCGCCTGGCTTCACTTTTTAATCGGATATACGTTTCCGCCATCGTCTCAAATTTACGAGCAATACTATCAATATCATCAGCGAAACCAAGCAGCTAAACGGACTTCATGAAAATCGTTCCACTCGTGTTTATCCCCGCTCTTCTTATTACACCTTCTAACGCAATTTTGAAGAGCAAGCACGAAAGACACTCACCTTGCCGTAACCCTCTGCGAGATTCGAAGGGACTCGAGAGTGTCCCTGATACTCGAACTACGCACATTACTCGATCCATCGTCGCCTTGATCAATCGTATCAGTTTATCCGGGAATCCGTATTCGTGCATAATATGCCATAGCTGTTCTCGATCGATTGTATCATACGCCAATTTGAAATCGATGAACAAGTGATGTGTGGGCACGTTGTATTCGCGGAATTTCTGCAACACCTGGCGGATGGCGAACATCTGGTCCGTTGTAGCGCGCTCACCCATAAATTCAGCCTGATATTGCCCAACGAACTCTCTTGCAATCGGTGATAGACGGCGGCATAAAATTTGAGAGAGTATCTTGTAGGCAGCGCTGCAACGCTCAGTAGTGTGATCGCGCGATAGTTCCCGCAATCCAACTTGTCGCCCTTTTTGTAGAAGGGACACACGATACCTTCCATCCATTCCTCCGGTAATACTTCTTCCTCCCAAATCTTGGTAATGACCCAGTGTAGTGCTCTCACCAGTGCTTCTCCACCGTATTTTAAAAGCTTGCTTTGTAGTTGATCTGCTCCAGCAGCTTTGATGTTTTTCAACCGGCCAACCTCCTCCTCAATCTCTTGGAAGTCAGGGGCCGGAAGTCTTTCGTCCTGTGCACATACTCCTAGATTACCACGCCACCTTTGGTACTTGCAACGTCGCCATCGATGTGCTCATCGTAATGCTGCCGCCATCTGTCGACCACCTCACGCTCGCGCGTGAGAATATTCCCGTGATTTTCTCGGCACATGTCGGCTTGTGGCACGAAGCCTCTGCGCGAGCGGTTCAGCTTCTCGTAGAACTTTCGTGTGTCCCATGCGCGGTACAGCTCTTCCATCGCTTCGCGATCTCGTTCTTCCTGCTGGCGCTTCTTCATCCGGAAGACTGAGTTCTGCCTGTTCCGCGCCTGTCTGTAACGTGCCTCATTCGCTCTGGCACGGTGTTGCAGCATTCTCGCCCATGCTGCATTCTTCTCGTTTTTCAACTGTTCACATTCGCCGTCGTACCAGTCGTTTCTGTGATTCGGAGTCGCGAAGCGCAGTGCTGTAGCCGAGGTACTACCTATGGGGGATCGGATGCCCCTCCAGCCATCTTCAAGTGTAGCTGCGCCAAGCTGCTCTTCCGTTGGTAGGGCCACTGCTAACTGCTGCGCGTAGTCTTGAGCCACTTCTACGTTACGCAGCTGCTCAATGTTGAGCCGCGGCGTTCGGCTTCGACGCGTGGTGATAACCGTCGAAAGTTTTGAGCGCATGCATACAGCGACTACGGTTATATTGATTATATCCGAGAAGAATTTACCGTCCATAGAACGTGGTCTATTTGGTTTTCTGTTTGTTGGTCGGGTGATCTCCAGGTTTCTTTGTGAATATCTTTGCGGGGGAACAAGGTGCTTCGGACCTGCCTGTACATTTCCTGCAGCGCAGGTAGGGCGTTCATGTCGCCGACAACGATTTTCACGTCACGCGGCGAGCAACCATCGCATGTTAGCTCTAGCTGCGCGTAGAACGCTTCTTTCTCGTTATCAGGTCTCCCTTCGTGTGGGCAGTGGACGTTGATGATGCTGTAGTTGAAGAAACGGCCATAAACTCTTAACATGCACATCCTTGCGCTGATCGGCTGCCACCCGATCACACGTTGTCGCATCTTGCCCAACACTATAAATCCTGTTCCCAGTTCATTGGTGGTGCCACAGCTTTGGTAGAAGGTAGCCGCTCGATATCCGCTATTCCACACTTTCTGTCCAGTCCAACAAAGTTCCTGCAACGCAACGATGTCGAAGTTGCGGGGATGTAGTTCGTCGTAGATTATCCTGTTACATCCTGCGAAACCTAGTGACTTGCAATTCCATGTTCCAAGTTTCCAATCGTAGTCCTTATTTCGTCGCGTGAGTCTTTGCCGATTGTATCGAGTCGTATTTTCTCCTATGTTATTCGCAATGGGGATTTTTACGGGTGGCTTATTGGGCCTACGCCAATACTCCTGTCTCGCCGGAAGGCCATCGTGCCAGTGCTGTTTAACGTCCCAACCAACACTGGGACGACCACGCTGATGAGGCTATCACCTTGGATCTAGCTGGGCTTGGTGCAGCGTTTCTTACTCAGCCGCTGGATGCCAGAACAGACGCTGTTTGAGCCGCACCTCCTTGGTGTACAGACGCTCAACAGTGCCCAGGCTGCATTACCAGCTAAGCAACAACTCTTAGCTGGCGGTCTTTGTCATCGTTTGACCCGTGGAAGCATGAGGTAGGAACTTGTGAGGACCAGAGCTATGTTGGACGCTCTCCTTATCGACTCGCAGCCCACGTAGGCACAGTCAGGTTTTTTTACGCGGGGGATACGTACCGCGTAAAAAAAAACTTCAAAATTCAAAAAACCGCGTAAAAAAGTCTCACCCTTTCTCGACAAATCATGCAAAAATAAGACGATGATTTTTTTTTTTTTGTATGGAGTTTCCATTTGCGCGGCCGCGTAAATGAAAACCGCGTTAAATAACCTGACTGTACCAGCAACTCTTCTGACGTTGGATCCCCACGCCCAAAACAAATTCCGTTATCCTTCCTTGCTATCGTCTTCTTCACTTCTGGCTCATTTCTTCTTCGTTCAATACGCATTGGGCACTCTCTCGAAGAAATGGGTCGGATACCGGTAGTTAAAACATACTCGTGCCTCCTTGGTTTACTGAGCAGTAAACAGGTAACAAGCTACGTGCCCATTATTGGACTCCGCTGCACCATCGCCACTTTTAGCGAATCGTTGGTTCTCTGTTCGGTAAAGCACCTGAATGGCACGTAGAACGTAGGGAAGGTTTACTGCTTCCATTGTTCGACGACGACGGACAAGCTGTGGAACCTCCAATGCAAGACGAGGTCAACCAGCCATTGGAGGGCTGAAAAACTGAAACTAGCTCACTGTTCAGCGTCGTTCAGTTCTCAACATTCCAAGGATTTGTTCTCAAATCAATCTCTCACTTATTCTGACCAACGTTTGGGAAAGCTTTTGAATTGGAACGCGTACCTACTAGGGTTGACACGTGTAAGATGGAACAAACTGCACAGCTTTTACATATACAAAAATCACTCAAATGCGATTAGATTAGAATACCGGCATTTGCATAACGCTTAAGAGACGAGACTTGATGGCTAATTTGATAGCCCGGAAAAGTGGAAACAAATCAAATGGCAGTAGTAGTGTAAATGTAGAGTAGCCAGACTGGTCTGCTGATCGTTGACAGTGGTGACTTGAGATGAACGGCTTCCCTTCGGGATTCATTCCCGCCGGGGGTCCGACGTCACCAGGCATGTCATATATACAGATTTATAAATTGTCCCTCTGTTATTGGCTATTTCCGGTCAAAATTGGTTTTAGGCGGAATTGCTTAATAGTTTCCAACGTTTCGGCCCTTGGTTTGGGCCTTCCGCAGGGAGGTTATAGACGTACCGTTAGCGTTTCATCGCCCTTTGCTGGGCTGTGGGCTGTCGGAATGGGTTTTGTGGTTTGTCTGATTTTGGATGGTGGTGGGTAGATTTTGAGGGTGAATTTTTGGATTTTTGTTCTTGCCACTTCACCAATCACTAACATGGCGTCTAGACACTGTGTACTCTGTACACTGCAGCAACTTCAAAAAATGATCACTTTTTAGACATTACAGATTACAGGTTGTCATCTGTTTATCGATTTCAACGTGGCATACGATTCAGTAAAGAGCAACCAGTTATGGCCAGTGCGCAAAATTTTCGAGCAGACGCACCGGACGGAAATTTTCATTCACTTGACTGCATATTCATAGTCAGCTGCTCGATACTCGATTGTCAACTGATTGAAAGTCAATGAATATTATTAAACAAGCCACAAAGTGTTAAATTGCTGATAAAAAATAACTTTTCGATTACATTTGATAGTGCTTTACAACTTTGAAAAGATCTATCTTGTCTCATTTGGTTGTCGTGGAGTATTTTTGGTGGGAATCGTAGCCATAAACGTAGGTAATTTTGAAGATACTTCTCGATCAGTTTCATATTCAATGACCACGAATGACTGACTGTGTGAAGAGAAAGAGCAAAAATGAAAATGTTTGTTTTGAATATTGAGTGCAGAAATAATCAACTTCGTGCTGTTTTCAGTCAATGACTTTGAACATTTTGCTCCCTGGTTATGGCAGATAATGATCGAATAAGGGTTCCTGGCGAAGCTAATTAGACTTATTCATACGACGCTTCACGGATTGAAATTAAGTGGACGTCGTTCGTTATCTTCGATGGACTATAGCAAGTATTGCTGGTGGTCAAAGGTTGGTCTGGCATTGGTGACGAAGAGGAGCTAGGTGGTGAAAAGTTTGTTATTGTGGACGAATTTGTTAATCTTTGAACTCTAGGGACGTCCGATATAACAACGTTACCCGCGAGTTGAGAAGACGTATTGCAGCTACGAATCGGCTCTTTTTCGGTCTGCGAAACAAGCTGAAGTCCCGTAGGCTGCAAACGAAGACAAAACTCGGTCGTTTACAAGACGACGCGTTTTTCTGACCCTTCTGTTCGCTTTATACGACTAGGGTATCGCGCTACTTGGGCGGTGGTTTTCTTCGTCTGTTATTTTCGTCTGTTTTCCACTGTAACTCGGTCAATTTTGAACCGATTGACTTGAAATTTTGTACACGGGTAGATACTATACCTATCTCACCGCATTCCAAGAATTGTGTGAATTGGTTCAAGGTTGACTGAGTTATAGTGGAAAACAGACGAATATAGAAGCCACCGCCCAAGTAGCGCGATTCCCTATGAATCGTGGACGTTGAGAGATGTTGATTGGAGATCCTATGGAGTCTTTGAACGTAAAAAGCTGTGAACAGTACTCGGGCGGTAAACTGGAAGACGGCATCTGGCGGCGTGACATGAACTACGAATTGCAGTATATAAAGTATATACAGGGTTGAGCGAATGAAACGCGGCTAACAGTGGGTTGGGCACGTAGCTCGTATGCAAGAGGAACGACAAGCTAAAACTATATTCAGCAGATAATCACGAAGAGGCCGTCGGCTGCGTGGAAGGCCGCGCACGCGTTGGCTTTTTGCAGTTGAAGAGTACCTAAGGGCTCCAAACGTTCAGGACGACTGGAAGCGATTGACCCAGGACAGAGACCAGTGGAGGTGAATGCTTCGTTCGCCGTACTCAACGCAACGAATTTTAGCCCATCAGTCAGGGTACGGTTTCATCGAAATCCGAACAATCAAAGCACACATTTGCTTTATACACCCGTCTGAAACGCGAAGATCCAATGGTCCAATGGATACAATAAGACGAGGCTAGAAGATGGCGGTAACAGGTAGAACGTGATGAGGCCTATATTGAGCGTGATCGAGTATGAAGAGCAGTATTGTGGCATACTATTGTTGATTATGTGTTTTGCTCATGTGATGTGGAGTAAACTAATGTATGCAGTAGTGTATGTAAACGTAAACCTTTTCAACCCTGCCACATCCGTTATCTCATCGGTATAGCTGGTCTGGCGATACTGGAAAAGCTACTACGGGTGAACAACCAAGCTCAATCCCAAAAAAGACACGACTATCTTAAAGGAACGAGAACACGCCTGATTACTTTAAGAGGCTGAGAAGATTGAACAACTACACTTTGCTACTGTTATCTGATAAAAATACTAAACCTGCCAAAGTTTCCCCCTTCATTTACTGCAATATAATCAGGAAAGTCTCGCCCATCTATAAAGTAAATCAAAACTTTCTCTTATGCTCCCTAATCTAATCCTTTATCGTTTATTCGTTCATCCATCAAGCCTATCAACTGTGATTAACTTGAGTCTGCTCACCGGACGTGGCAACTTCAGCCGATCCAGTACATACATATGTGAGTTCCGTACATCATCAGCTGAATCCTCTTCACCCAGAGCGGCAAACTAGTGCCCAACGTGTGGGTGTGGCGAACGACCCATGGTTCTATTCTATCTATGTACAAAAGGATGTTTTTGCCCTCCTCGAATCCAGGCTGGCAAAACATTTCATAATGTTGATGATACCGAATGTGTGCAGCACGTGCCCCCAATCCGTAACTGAGTTATAAATCGTTTATCGGTAGCCTCTTCCCGCTTCCCTTTGGATGCTTTCGAACTAGGTAGGTATGTTGACCGGTCAGGGCGATTTAGGAACCGGTTAAATTGGATTGGTTAACGTAATGGTATCGATGTTGTGGAGGCGTTGAATTATTTCATCGATGCTTTTTTGTGTAATTTATGGTTGGTCGGGGCTAAAACTTGTTGATGGTGCTAAATTTTTGAGCTGTTTTAATCTGCTTTTAACTTTTCCAATGGATCAGCGTGAAATATGCTATGGTGAGAGAGCTTTCAAAACTTTTCATCATGAAAACAGTAGGAAGCTTTACCTTTTTCACTAGTCCATTACATTCCAGCGTTTAAGTACCTTAATAAATAACACACTAGCGTGACTGTAGGCAAGTTCCCTCCCTAAAAGCAGTGCGCAATTTGAGAGGAAGGTCCTGTTGCGGAAAAATAAAAATAAAATTATTTTCTGTGTTAAATGTTGGCCATAAAAATGAAAAATTATTTAACGCTAAGTAGAAAATATTTCTGCAAAACAGTGAGTTCATAAAAAAGAGCGTCCAACATAGCTCTGGTCCTCATAAGTTCATGCTTCTACGGGTCAAGCGATGACAAAGACCGCCAACTAAGAGTTGTGTGCTTAGCTGGTAGTGCAGCCTGGGCATTGTTGGTATTCTGACTTCAGCTAAATTGAGAAGGTACGTCTCGAGCATCATCGACTGTTCTGGGATCCAGCGCCTGAGTAAGAAATGCTGTTGCATCACACGCAGCTAGATCCAAGGTGGTAGACCCATCAACGCGGTCGTCCCAGTGTTGGTTGGGACGCTGAACAAAACTGACACGATGGCCCTCCGGCAAAACAGAAGTGTTGCCGTAGGCCCAAAAAGCCACCCGTAAAAATCCCCATTACGAATGACATAGGAGAAAACGAATTCGATACAATCGGCAAAGACCCACGCGACGAAGTAAGGACTACGATTGGAAATTTGGAACATGGAATTGCAAGTCACTTGGTTTCGCAGGATGTGACAGGATAATCTATGTACGACGAATTACACCCTCGCAACCTCGACATCGTGGCGCTGCAGGAACTTTGTTGAACAGGACAGAAAGTGTTGAAAAGTGGGTATTGAGCGGCTAGCTTCTACCAACGCTGTGGCACCACCAATGAATTGGGAACATGATTGACAGTTAGAGCAAGATGCGACAACGTGTGATCGGATGGCGGCCGATCAACGCAAGGATGTGCATCTTGGTAATGTCGGTATTACAGGCATCAAAATTGGCGTACTCTTTTATGCCGCCGTCTATCACCGATTGCAAGAGAATTCGTGGAGCAATCCCAGACTGGTCAGTAGGTCGGCTTCAGAGGCACGTTCTCCTCCATCCCAGACTGGATTCAAAGGTGAACGCGCTATAACAGACCAGATGTTCGCCATCTGCCAGGTGTTACAGAAATGCCGCGAATACAACGTGCCCATACATTACACAGCGCAACATTTTTTTGTCTCAAGAGCAAACTTATGTGTCTGCGAAGGATTTTGGGCCGCTGCATCCGAATCCGGGCTCAGATTTGCTCTAACACGTCACAATTTTGAGCTATACCTCAATTTATAGGGCAAAATATGCGATTTTGGGCTTTTTTGACTGCAAGCCATTAAGCAAGAAAATATTTTTTATAAGCAATCAAAAGGTTAAATGGTCAATTAACATCTAAATTAACGACTCATGCAAAATATTTCGTTTTACCTAATCAAATTCGATAGATTTAAGCATTTTATGTTAGTATGAAAACTTGCATGCAACTTTTGGAGGGTGACTTGTATGGGAAATATCATATCTAACATAAATCG
Source organism: Aedes albopictus (assembly GCF_035046485.1). Classification (NCBI taxonomy): domain Eukaryota; kingdom Metazoa; phylum Arthropoda; class Insecta; order Diptera; family Culicidae; genus Aedes; species Aedes albopictus. The sequence continues at coordinate 205,518,778 of NC_085136.1, read as the reverse complement.
CTCAAAACTATCAAATTCGATTTGGTAAAACGAAATATTTTGCATGAGTCGTTGATTTAGATATTGATTGACCAATTAACCTTTTGATTGCTTATAAAAAATATTTCCTTGCTTAATGGCTTGCAGTCAAAAAAGCCCAAAATCGCATATTTTGCCCTATAAATTGAGGTATAGCTCAAAATTGTGACGTGTTAGAGCAAATCTGAGCCCGGATTCGGATTCAGCGGCCCAAAATCCTTCAGAGACACATCAGTTTGCTCTTGAGACAAACAAAAAGTTAATTTTTGTTACGCTGTGTTATTTGTTCCTCGATTTTAAATCGGCGTATGACACAATCGATCGAGACAAGCTGTGGCAGATTATGCACAAATAAGGATTGATCAGGGCGCCGATGGATCGAGAATAGGGAACTGCACTGCTTTGATTGTGTATGGGATTTTGACGTTTCCTGGCCTTCTTGTTTACAAAATTTCAATAAGAGTGAAAGAGAGGGAGTGAATTCCGTGCAGTGCCCTATTCTGGCAATCATTATAGGGCACCGCACTGTTTTGAATTTGTATGGGATTTTGACGTTTCGTGGCCTTGTTGTTTACAAAATTTCTGTTAGAGTGAAAGAGAAGGAGAGAATTTCATGCAGTGCCCTATTGTGTGATAGATTCAACATAAAAATAAGCAAAACATGTTTTATTGTCATAAATGATCTTCATGATTCTTTTAAGTAATTGAAATCAAAAAGTGAAAGCACCTTCTTTACGAGGGTCGTAGGCAGGCCAATCAGCTGAAGACTTCCACAAATAGAATATGTAATAATAAAATATGAACTCTACAACTAATATCAGATTTGCTGCTTCACGAATGACATTTATAACATTCAGCCAGAGATTGACTGCACCGTCCATCTCCATTAAATTTGTTTACCTTAAAGACCTGTGAACCAAACAACATTAATGCCGAGTACGCCGCGAACCATCAAACGCTCGTAAAATCAATCATCCATCGGTCGGTGGTGCTTCATGGTTTGCACTGTGGCATATCAAGCGGTCAGAACAAACCGGTAAAACAGCTTGCTCTGATTCATTAGAAAGCTTTGTATTTTTGTCTCAAACGCTAACACATAGGTAAGTTCAATCTGCAAATATTTTCAGCGGAAGCAACTTGTGTTTGATTATACCTCACATAAATTCTAAAAGAAACGCAAAAACTAGTTTCCCGCAAGAATGTATGCAGACATACCATAGTGAGTTCTGAAACCGAGAAGAAATACAAGCTGCTTCTGCTACCAAACTACACTGCTCCACTATTACCAACTATATGTAGAGCAAACGGGCAGTGTAATAAATTTTCATTGACCGGTAAATAAAAACAGCACTTAATAATCACGGCGCTCGTTGCCGTGTCGGTGTACAGTGACTATTTAATGGAAATCAATCAATTTTCCAAAGATTATTCGTTGAATGACCGAGAAATTATCGGGGAGCAAAAGTTTCTTTATGTAATAATTTGGAAGTAGGTTCAGTGAGATTAACCTAACAATCTCTCTTCCAGTTTCAGCAACACATATGTATCACCTATTTAAGACGGAATTTGTGGCTTGTGGCTTCACATGCAGAAGGTCCTCAGTCCAGACTCTGCCCGCCCTATTTCCTACTATGTACATTATATCTACAAGTTCAACCTATCGCTATCGCATACATCAGAGAATGGGTTGCAAATATACAACACAGTACAATTAAGTGGCTATTCATAAGCTACGTGGACAAAAATTTGGTCATTTTAGACCTTTTTGCTCCCACTCGTAGATTTTTGTCCAAACAAAAAGTCTACGTGGTTCATAAAACAGCCCCTAATCAAGCATATTACGCCTACTGAACAGCAATGCACACTCCAACGTGAACACTCATCCGAAGAGCCATTTCCAGAACACTCCGTCATTCGCATAAACTTGTACTGACGCAGTGGTTTATACGGTCGGCAGCCATCTAGTTTGATGGAAGATGTCTTGCGTTCTTTTTATTTATTATTAATGTCGTTTTCGTTTTTGCGGTGGAGCTACACCGGTGCAGCACTTTTGCACCGACAATGTTCGTTTTTGATTTTCGTGCTACACCGGTGCAGCACTTTTTCTGCACCGCGCATGATAGTGTAGCACTCAAAAAATTGGGAGTGTAGCTGATGCACACCGTATGCACCAATCAGCGTTTGCAAAGTTGTCAATATTTTGGTGTTTATACACGCACACCAATGCAACTGCACTGAAAATGTTCGTTTATTCTGCAAAAAGTGTAGCACGAAGCGGTGTAGCACCGCCGCAAAAACGAAAACGATATAAGAAACAGGCATCGACGGAGCTAGCCTCGCCATGGCCTGCGTGGCCATGGTGGACTAGCTTCAACAGGTTATGGGCCCAGGAGCGTGTTCCACAGCACGTATCGACCGGAAGAAGGATCGGCCGTATAAGCCGCGGAGTCGCAGTACGGGATCCTTGGGCGGATGGATTGGCTGCAACGGAGGACATGATCCATGGGAATGTTGGCGATACGGGTCAACTGAATGACTGCTGGCTGGTCACCGGACGGAGCTCGAGGATTGTTGTGAGTTGGGTCGGATGCAGCTCGGTAGTCGCACCTGAACGAAGAGGTTTGCGACAGGAGGAGTGATCCGGAAGACAACATGAAGGTGGAGCTCGGAGATGGTCATGGTCGGAGCTCACAAATGATGTAGAGCTGGTGCAAGCGTCGGAGTTGGGCCACTTGCCCAAGCGTTGGAGTGAGGAGGAGCTTCGAGCCAGAAGGAGGTGATCGTGTTTCGAAGGCTGCGACCATAGACGGGGCAGCAGGGACGGATGTCCTGGGGCCTGACGCACCCCCCCCCCCCCCCCCCCCGCTTGCAAGTCAGCCGCGTAGTCGCCGGCTAAGAATAGGACTACTAACCCCAATTCAAGGTGTCAAGCGACCCGTGCTGAGGAATGAGTGATCGAGGGGGTGAAAAGATGTTCGATCTTTAACGGAGCCTGTGGGGTACCTGGGCACTCCCCACACAGTAAGCTGTCCCTTACCGCGTTAATGCAGGGCTCTGGTGTGGTGGACATTCTTCCCCGTGCGACTCGTGGGATTTAAACATGAAATCGAACAAAACTAATCAAAATTCAGGTGGAAGTAGTGGTGGGATCAACCCCTTCGCAAGAAGCGGGTTGATGAGGTCTCCGACAAGGAGAAGTGAGGAGATAGGCGCTGGTAGTTGCGTACGCAGCTCAAGCGTGGGTGCTCCAGTCCACTTCTCGGCAAGCCAGCAGCCGGTGGAGGTTATGGACGGAGCGTGGTTGTTGAGGGCCGTCATCCAAGAAACCAAAGGACGGTCCGCAATAGAGGTGGCTGAGCAGCAGCTTGGCAAAATCATCGACTTTGCGTCCACTAAGTCGAATATAAGCAAGGACCTGAAAACGGCCTTGCTTCGACTTAGGGTGTCGATCGACGATGCCAAGCAGGAGCACGCAGCACTCGCGTTGCTGACTGCTGCAGCAGTGGAGCCTGCAAATGAGAAAGTACCGAAGTTTACCCCTTCGCAGGAAGTCCTAAACAGGTGGAAGCGACTACTCGCGACAAAGGGGGCAAGCAATCGCAAAAGCGGGCGAGGCAGCCGTCAGGCGAGGAGCTGTCTCGTGGTGCCCGCAAAGCCAGGCGAATCATTACCCCGAAAGTCGGTAATAATGCCGGAAGGTCGGACCCCAGCCAGGGTTCCCGGAAAGCTGGGAAGGGTGGGCCTGAAAAGGCTGGCCCGTCCCGCAACGATGGGAACAAGGGGTTGCGACAGCTGGTGGGCCCTCAACAGCCACAGAGCAGGGCGATCCAAGAGGAGGACCCCCCTTGGATGAAGGTAGAGCGGAAGAAGAAGAAGAAGAAGAAGAAGAAGAAGAAGAAGAAGAAGAAGAAGAAGAAGAAGAAGAAGAAGAAGACGAATCCGCAGGTAGTGGCACAGGACGCCAAGCCAAAGCGTAGGAGGGAAGGTGCCAAGCGCGAGAAAGGCGACGCCATCGTCATCAAGACGGAACAGTCCAAGTACTCGGGCGTCTTGAAGACGATGCGAAACGACGCCAAGCTTGAGGGTCTTGGAGCCGACGTTCGCAGTATTAGACGTACTCGTACGGGCGAGATGATCCTAGAGCTGAAGCGCCAGAAGGACACAAGGGCGCCGCCTACAAGAGGCAGGCAGAAGAGGTCCTTGGTGAGGGTGTGCAAGTGAAGGCTCTGACACATGAGGCGACTCTGAAGGTCAAGGACATTGATGAGATCACCGAAGTGGAAGAGCTCGTCACGACACTGCGGCAACAGTGTGATGCGCAGGTGGCCGCCACAGCCGTTAAGCTACGGAAAGGGCCAGTAGGGACACAGATAGCTTTGGCCCAGCTACCTGTGGCGAACGTCAAAAAGTTCGTTAAAGTAGAGAGCATAAAGACCAGAGCGAGACTGGTGTGTATGTCACTTGACATTCCACGAGCCACCAGATGTTTGCTTCAGGTGTCTGGAACCAAGACACAAGTCGTGGGACTGCAAAGGCCCCGACAGGCGCAAACTGTGCAGCCGGTGCGGCGCTAAAGGTCATAAGGCCCAAAGCTGCATGAGTCCGCCCATCTGTATGATCTGTACCGGGGAATCCTAGAACAACAGACATCCGATGGGTGGTCCAGGGTGCCCGGCCTTCAAGAAAGCTGCAGTGAACAAATCACAGTGCAAGTAACGCAGCTGAACCTGAACCACTGTGACGCGGCTCAGCAACTGCTTTGTCAGGCGGTTTCTGAGTGGTGGACGGATAGCGCCACCATAGCGGACCCATATCGAGTACCCGCTGGCAACGGCAACTGGGTCGCGGATGGGTCCAGAAAAATGGCGGCGATATGGACGACGGGTAAATATCCCGTCCTGGAATTGGTGTCTGCTACCAATGCGGGCTTCGTGGTCGCCAGAGTAAACGGGGTCTTCTTCTGTAGCTATGCACCTCCGCGGTGGCCGATCGAACAGTTCACGTAGATGCTGGACTGTATGATGACCGTGCTAACAGGGCGAAGGCCGGTGGTAATAGTTGGTGATTTTAATGCCTGGGCCGTGGAATGGGGAAACTGTTTCAGGAACCAGCGGTGTCAGATCCTGCTAGAGACTCTGGCCATACAAAATGTCGACCTTGCTAATGTCGGTATCAAGGGTACCTTTAGTCGGAACGTTGCGGAGTCGATAATTGACGTTACTTTTTGTAGTTCTGGGCTAACAAGTAGTTCGAACTGGAGAGTAGACAATAACTACATTCACAGCGACCACCTGGAGGTTCGCTACAGTGTCGACTACAACAACAGCAGGCAGCAGGTAGAGGAAGAGGCGGTTACGCCAAGGCCAAGCTTTCGCAGGACATTATATTTCGACGAAGGGGTGTTTAGCAAGGTGCTCCGCCGTGAGCGAAACCTACTTGGTTTAGACGACGACGAGTTGGAAGTAGTGATCTCATATGCGTGCGATGCGACCATGCCTAGACGAGTCCACCCTAGAAATGGGAGGCCACCGGCTTACTGGTGGATCGACAAGATTGCGGACCTGCACCGCGCCTCCCTACCGGTGGCGGATGCAGCGAGCACGATCTGAGGAAGAGCAAAACAAACGGCGGGTGGTGTTCACCGCTGCTAAAGCCGCGCTGAAGACCGAGATAAGGGCAAGCAAAAAGGTCTGCTTCGAGGGTCTCCGTCAGAGTGCCAATGCGAATACGTGGGTTGATGCCTACAGGATCGTGATGGCCAAGACGAGAGGTGTAATGGCTCCTCCAAAGCAATCTCCAGAGATGTTGGAGGGGATCATCTAGGGCTAGGGACTATTTCCGCACCATGATCCTAGTCCTTGGCCTCCTTTCGTAGGACTACCGGGGACTGGGGCTGGCGATGAGGAGATGATCACTGATGTGGAACTTGCGGGAATAGCAAAGTCCCTTAGCGTAGGTTAGGCTCCAGGCCCAGACGGAGGTCCGAACCTGGCCTTAAAAGTAGCGTTTCCAGAGGCTCCCGAGACGTTCAGGTCTGCTATGCAGAAATGCCTGGACGAGGGAGTTTTCCCAGAAGCATGAAAGAGGCAGATCCTGGTTCTAATGCCAAAGGCGATGATGTCCAATAGCTCTACGGTGTATGCCAGTAAGCACAAGCTTCTGGCTAGTGCCGCTATGTCCAAACTAAGGTATGGTCGCTAAGTACCGAAAGATATCGTGGTGCTGGTTTGGAGGAAACGATGGAACACGTTTTGTTCGAAACTCCAGACAATTTTGTCCAGAGGATGTGTAGGGATGAGTTTGGCTGGAATTCTGTTTCAACGACTATCACCCACATCGTCTTGGAACTACAGAGGAGGTGGCGCGTGGACTCGGAGAATGGTAAGTTCGGATGAGGTACTTGTGGACCGTTCAAAGTTGGCTTAGTAGATCATACCGGTGCCCTGCGGTTGAAATCGACCCTTCAGCAATTAAGTGGTCGCGGAGAGAAAGTCCTGGACAGCGTTGCTGTCGGGGCGTCGGTCTACTGGGTTCGATCCGAGCCCGCGGAAAGGAGAGGTAAGGGCCGGGGCAGGTGGAGACCCTACTGTCAGCAAACTTCTGGTGCAGCAGATAGGGCCTGAAGGGTAGTGAATGATACCTTAAGTGATACCCCTGCCTTCAGCAGGTCAGATCTGGTTGCACGTAGGCATCAACTCTTGATGTCTGCAAAACAGTTGGGCGCGGGCGTAGGGTTGTTCCTACCCGCCTTCCGAGGACAAAGGGAGTGGTTGGGACCACTCGGGAAACTGACTAAGCGCCAGCATGCTACCGTAATGTACTCTCCAAAGCGAGTCACCGATGGTCGTTGCTGTAGGCTTCGCAGCTAACCTTGAGTATGCGATGTGCAGTTGCCCCGCACTGAAGCAATGCCTTCTTGGTGGTTCCGGAGAGATGTAGCCATTCCCATTTGTTATTTAGTGAATCGAGGAAAGAGTAGTCCTGGCTTTAACTTTTGTTGTAGAAGACGGCCTTAACCATGTGAATTCAATCACCGGAACAATCCTTTCATAACCATATTAGCAAGCTACAGTAGAATCACTTGGCATGATACGGGACCTCGCGATGCAGGCGACTTTCTCCGCCAAAGGTCCACTCCTCAATGAGGTAGCATCACACTGCCCATTTCGTCACGATTCTTGCTGTCATCGGGGAAGGACACCCAAGGAGATTGTCACAAATCTTTATTCACACCCCACAAACCCTACACTACCTGGACCTTCCTGATCGGGTTCTGTTGAGCATTTTGCCCCCAATGGCTTAGAAGGCAAAAATACGGTCTGCCATGAAATCTAACCTGAAAGATGCCATTATCGCATAATAAATTTAAAATCCCAAGTAGTTATCTTATTAATTCCCTGTGTACGTGTGGCCAATCTGGCGAAACGTGAGTAGCAACTATGGGTGATCAAGCTTCAAGTGAAGTCAAGTCTTGACACTTCACTTGTGAAGTAATTTTCATACGTATTAGTTTAAAAATTTGTCCTGCTTATCGTTTACTGTTTTGACAATTGATATCGTCAATTACGTTAAAAGGGTAATTAAAAGGTAATGCAAACCTGGTTATGCAAAACACAATGAAACACATCTCTAACAAAATAACCAGTACCAGCTCATGAAAGTACCAAGCGAAACTTAGCGCATGAAAGCTCACAAAAAAAGAACCCTTTATGGCTCATTCCGGAACATTTTTTTCCTAGTCCCGCCAGAGTAACGCTCACGCAGTGACATAAAACACCCATCCAAACGAGCTTGTTATTTGCGATCGGATTACCCCGTCGTGAAGACAAATAGAACAGCCAAAATACATTGTTGGTGGGTAGTAAATGGGGACCTGCTGCTATCGCTACCAATAAGAGCCGATTTCGCAAACCAATATTTATTTCTATTTGGATGAAAACACATAAAATACTGGGGCTGGGCCGCCGGGGAGGCAGGCAGGTATCGCTGCATGTTGAAGTCGTTATCTAAAGCGGCAAGCTATCAGCCAGCTAACGCTTGTCGTTGTGCCCCCCCCTGGGCATGTTGATTTGCTGGATTTATATTTTTTCCCATTTTTTATCGGAATCATCTGGCACTCAGGGACGATGATCTGCGAAATCTTCATCATAACTGTAACTGTTCTAGGATTCTCGGGGGAACAGCAATAAGCCGAGATTAGAGAACTTCGGTACATGGCAGTGGTAGGGGAAATAAACAAAATATATATGCAAATATTCCCACGTCTATTTCCATCTATCAATTTTATGGCAAAATAAAAATAAAAGGAGCGGAATTAGCCACATGAAGTAGATCCCATGAATGATTTGTTTGCGGAATTGGAATTTGGCGAAATTGGATTTTTTTCGTCCCGCAAAGTAAGCACAACGAAGAAAAAGAAATAATCGTCCAACGATTTCCCAATGGAAAACTTGTTCTGTGAATAAGTTGCTTCTAATCTTCAATTTACATTTTAATCAATTGTTGGAGTAATCGTATAAGACCGTTCCAATTTCAAAGTTAATGTATACTCTTTTGCAATAGGTTCCTTGCATCCTTACTTTTGGTGTGACGTCCTTACTGTTATAGGCCGAATTGGGAATAGATCTCATATACCCTTGACTTAGTCTTGCGGACCCCCCGATTTTGGTCAATTGTTGGCACATTTAAACCGTAATAACTTGAAAGTTTCTCCAGGAAGCACCTCAAAACAAAATGTTGATGAAAAGAGGAAGGATAGAGGTACTTTTTGCTGTTATGAAAAGTTAGGTTGGCCATATTTGTTTTTGCTGCCATCTTGAATTTATTCCCAAAAACTTTTTTTTCATTATGTTGGCAACATGTCCTTTTTTCCTATCAAAAGTTATCTACCGTTTTGTAAATCACGTCACTTTTGCGCACTGTGCCAGGTACCTGTTGTTTACATAAATACAATGTTATTTCACAGTGTTTACGAACACTTATTCAAAATCTAAATCTTATAATGAAAAGCTGAAGTTTCAGCTCGTATGACAGGCACGAAAGGATTTAAGGAAATTTTATTAAACGATAAATTCTTGGGCTGGACCGACAAGGAATCGATCCCTTCACCATCAGCATGCTCATGCTGATGCTGAATACCGGTGCGCTTATCGCTTTGGTTATGTAGGCCCATTTTCTAACGTCTTTGGTGAATTTGTCCCTGATTTGATTCTGAATCAACGTGCCAACACAAACTTGATTTGTCCTCACCTTTTTTTTTTGCTTTAACTCTATTTATCTTGGTGCATTTTATTTATCAAAATTCAACCGTCTGTAACTATTTTTCAATAATTCAAGTGCAACTTTTGCAGTAGTTTTGAAAAATAAAGAGCAGTCAGGTTTTTTTTTACGCGGGGGATACGTACCGCGAAAAAAAAACTTAGATCAAAATTCAAAAAACCGTGTAAAAAAGTCTCACCATTTCTCGGCGAATCATACAAAAATAGGACGATGATTTTTTTTTTTTGTATAGAGTTTTCATTTACGCGGCCGCATACAACCAAACAACTTTGTCGAAGACTGCAAAGTGATCCGACGACTGTAAAAAAAGTTATACCCTAGGCAAAGTAAGGCAAAGTATTGAGATTTCATTATTGATATTATTCCTTTGCATGTACTGGAAAAACAACGCCTCACTTTACCTAGGGTAGAACTTTTTTCACAGAAGTTAGATCACTTTGCGATCTTCGACAAAGTTGTTTAGCATAAAGTCACCTACAATAATACCACAGGATTTGATTATTGAACGCTTACAGCGCCACCTATCGGAAAAATTTTAAAACCTAAAATTTCTGCGAATCAAAATGCCTCTAATATGTATATTAGGATTAGAGGCGAATAAACCTTGAGCTTTCAAGCCTCTATAACAAACAAAAAATAGATTACTAGCATTACTGAATATACTGCAAGACAGCAAGTGAAAAACGGCAAGATGAGTCGGAATGATTTTATCATGTACACTTTCAAATAAAAGCTCATACAAAAATGCTTGTAAGACTATCCCCACCTGTGCGTAGTAAGTCGGTGGGTAGTAGAGGTGTGCTAACCAGTTTCATTTCTGATACCCACCCATTTCCGCACTGCGCGTTTAAATCGTCGTTGGTACAAATATTCTAGAATGTTGATATTGTAACTCTAAAGTATTTCGTTCGAATTGCTGAATCCCTGGAGAAATTACTAGAATAAATTCCTTAAGAAATCTCTAATGGGATTCCTGGATGGATCCTTTAAGGAACCCCTGAAGAAATTTCTGGAGGAATCCATAAAAGAACTTACTTGAAGTAACTGCTAGAAAAATAATTGAATGAACTAATTCATGAATCCCTGAAAAATCTCTGAACCCAAGAATTGCTTCTGAGATTTCTATAAAGGTTCCTTAAGGGAATGAAATGTCTTCAGATGTACTTTTTTGGGGATTCCCAGAAGGAATTCGTAGAGAAATGTAATCCCAGAAAGAGCTTTTGAAAAAACAGAACGAATATCTGGAAAAATATTATACAAAACTGAGGAATTCCATAAAAAAAATATTGGAAAATGGAAGAGGAACGTCGGAAGGCGATCTCTAAGTAATCTCGGGAGGAATCATACGTAATGCCTGAAGTTCATAGGCACAATATGTGTTGGAAAATGGACAAACTGAGTGGAAAAACTGCGAAAAAATCCACGTAGTTCTGGTGGGATTTGAACCCACGTCTCCCCAAGTTCGCTAGACAGGGCGCGTTTACCAACTCCGCCACAGAACAAGTAACAATTCTGTGAAGTAGAAAGCCAACCTGAATCCAACGCCCACCTCACCCCACGTTCTTTCTTCGCAATTCACCATCTCCTTCGGTCCTTAGATGCCCACTTCCAACACTCTCTGAGCGTGCCTACGAACAACAGTGAGAGCATGTTATTTTTAGTGTCGAGACTAAAAACTTGCGAATGAGACCCTCAGTGTGTGTCGGGCGTTCGACTCGGTCGCATGCCCCTCGCACGACCGCTAAGGACCGAAGGAGATGATGAATTGCGAGGAAAGAACGTGGGGTGAGGTGGGCGTTGGATTCAGGTTGGCTTTCTACTTCACAGAATTGGCTTCTTTAACGGTGTTGAGATAATATGATATTCTGAATCAGCATGCCAAACTGAACCGAAATCCAAATTTTCATGAATTTTGGAGTCCGGGAACCTATTTAAAAATCAATTTGAAGTTTGTATTGGAGCGATTTGTCGAATCATCCCTCGTCGCAGTTTGTACTGGGCGGAGCTGTCAAACAATTGGCTTTTTAAGCGAAGTTGAGATAATTCCATATTCTGAATCTGCACGCTAAACTGAGCCGATATCCAAATTTTCATGAATTTTGGAGCCCGGGAACTTGTTTAAAAATCAATTTGAAGTTTGTATGGGAGCGATTTGTCGAATCACCCCTCGTTGGATTTTGTACTGGGCGGAGCTGTCAAGCAGTTGCCCAGCTGTCAAAAGGTGATTTGAATAAATCTTTTTAAATTGATTTTAGGTATCAAAACAAAGTTCAAAAAATCTGAAAAAAATCATAGAGGCTTACAAAAAGGTGCTCTTTAATTTAAAAATATAAAACCATTGAATTTTTCTAAATTTTAAAACCCAATTGCCCAGCTGTCGAAAGGTGATTTCAAAAAATCTCTTTGAAATTGATTTTAGGTACCAAAACAAAGTTCTAAAAATCTGAAAAAAAAACCATAGTGGCTCAGAAAAGGGTGCTCTTTCGTAAAAAAATCAATACATTTTTCAAAATTTAATAACCCAATTGTTACTTGTTCTGTGGCGGAGTTGGTTAACGCGCCCTGTCTAGCGAACTTGGGGAGACGTGGATTCAAATCCCACCAGAACTACGTGGATTTTTTTGCAATTTTTCCACTCCATCTGTCCATTTTTCAACACATATTGTGCCTATGAACTTCAGGCATTACGTATGTCTAACATACCATTTTGGTTGGTTATCCGATAAACAATAACATTCGTGTCGGAAGGAAATCCAAAAAAATTCCGGACTAAGTTCTAGGAGGAATTCCCCAAGACGTTTTAACTGGATGAAATCAAGAAAGAACTCGTGGAGTTAATGAAGGAATGCCTGGAGGAACTTCTGAAACATTCTTGGAAGGAACTTCTGAAGCATTCCCGGAAAGATCTTCTGGAAGAAACCTGGAAGAAGAATCAGGGTGAAATTTCTGAAAGCACTCCACCCACAAGGAACTTCTGGTGTAATCTGAATTAATCACAGAAGAAAGTATGGCCGAAATTCATGAAGGAACTCTACAAGGAGTTTCTGGAGGATGAGATTTAATGGAAAAATCCCGCGAGTAATTCTTTACGGAATCCAGGAAAGATCTCCTGCATCAATCCACCAGGATCAACCAGAAAAAAAAATTTGGGGACATGGGGACATCTCAAAAGGAAATTTTTGAAAAATCCCAGAAGGAACTCCTTGAGGAATCTTAGGAGGAACTTCAAGAGGAATCCAGGAAGGGATCACTAACCGGAAGAAATCAACCGAAATTCCCAGAAGGAATCTTTGAAGGAACTCTTGGATAAATCCTAGAAGCAACTTCTGGTCAATCTTGCAAAATCTTGGAGAAAAGTTCCCCAAATCCCAAAAGGAATTCAGGAAGTTGCCTTATAGGAACTCCTTGGAAAGTCATTGAAAAAGCTTCTGGGGGCATCCAAGAAAGACTCCAAGCAACAGAGAAATTTCGAAAGAACACCTTGAAAAATCACAAAAAAACTTTATAAGAATGATCATAATGAACTGCTTGAGACATCCTCCAAAAAGGAACTCCTTGAGGATTTAAAGAATTCATTCCTGGAGGGACGCTAAAAGAAACTGCTGGAGTAATCTCAGTAGGAACTTCTGGGAGTCCCTCGAAGGAACCTGTGGAGATCAATCTCTGGAGGCATTCCTGTCAAACCATGCTTGCCCCCCTAAGTTGGCGCCTATGAACATAGTAGTCATGATTTCTGTGTGTTATCTCACTTTGGGTTATTAGGCGGTCAAAAATCAGACAACTGATTGGCTCTGATTTTTATTCCTTCATAGTCATTTCACAGCAAACACTCCTACTAATATTATTCCAAAATATCGATGCCATTATATGCTATGGTTTTGGAGGTATACATTGTCCAAGTTGTGATTTGCAAGAAAAAGCATGTTTCAGAAGGAACAATAAGGTTACTGAATCAATGAATTTTGCCAAATCAATATGCCACTTGGAAAAGATAAATAAGTGGTGAACTTGTATTTTAAAGTCAATAAATATAGCACCTACACGGAAAATATAAAATAATGAAATTTATTGAAAGCTTTAGACATTATATACTTTTTTGTCCCAAGTTTTCTAAGGCAAAAGTTGGTATTGGAGCATTCTTACATAAGTCTTCTAACAGTTCGTGAGGAGTATAGCTGCACTTAATTGCACTTTTTAGGGCATATTATATGTTTTCAGTGTTTTTAACAGATTTGGCCATTTATTGGCTATTAATCATCCTTTTAGAGAGCTCCAAACCTCAAACTGATTTATATTACAGTAAATGTTCGAACTTCAGCTTTTAATATAAAAACCGCAGCGTTAATCGTAAACATGGCTTCAATACACATGTTCAGAAAACTCACAACAATGGACCATAAGCCATTTTCAAAAAGTTGTCTTCGAAATGCTTTTTTAGTCAAAATATCAAATATTGATAAAAATCGACAACTAATTAAAAAGGCGTCCGATTTGAATGTGGTCCTCGGTCAAGATGTGGCTGATAGGCAAACCTAGAATTTTTTTTTCTCTCCTGTTGGAGAAATTATGCCACTGCGTCCAATAAGCTGAACTTTTGTGGTATAAAAGGCTAGCTGATTGACTTGCCTAGAAGTACCAAGGGTCAACTAACTTTCTAGGGCACTTGGGCGAATGAATGAAAAACATCGTTTGCCCATAGTAATTCCCATACGAACTTAGGAGAAGGCATAAAATCTGATTACGAATCGAATAAGCGGTGTGGAGCAAAAGCTTTTTTAACCACCGTTGTGCCTTACTGATTATTATAAAAAATATAAAAGAACACGTCTAAAAAAATAACATGAAAAAAATTTTGTAAGAAAAACTTTTTTCCTAGGTAGTACAGTCGAGTCTCCTATTAAACGCTGCCACCCACGTTACGTCCACCGCAATTTGTCAGCTGCCTTGTATCCAATCTAACTATTTTTTTGAATGCTGTTAGTGATTACTATATACCTACTCATCACTTACAAAAAATGAACTAATTTAATTAGAAGGCAATCTGGATGGGTGTAAGTAAGTGTAAGCGTAAAGTGGGTGGCAGCGTCTAATAGGAGACCCGACTGTACCCATTTTGCGATAAATGGCGAATTTTTAAACAATTGTATTGTCTTTCTTCAAGAAAAAACCGTTTAATTAAAAATAAAAAATATTAAAAAAAATTAATAATATTTTTTGCACAATGACTTTAAATTTTTAAATACTCTAGCGTGTAGGATTCACTTTCGTTTTTTTAATATTTCACCCGAAAGTTCAAACAATTTCCTTAAAGTCATCCATACATAATATTTTTGTAGGTCTTGCAATTTTTTAGTTTTACTATTTTTTTAAATCGAACAAAAAACTTTAGCCCTTTCCAAATCTTAGTGTGGATATATTTAAAAAAAAAAACAAAGTATGCAAAGTTGTTTCAAAATTTAAAGTCTTTATAGCCACAAAGTTCTACAACACATAAATTTTATTAGCATTTCAAAGACCCACATGGCTAACATCGTAAATAACTTGCTTTTGAACACTGAAGCAGTTTTCTAAACAATTCAAAAAAGTTCATCACTTACATTTATTCCATGAGCGAATAGAACTGGCAGCGCCGTCGTGATGATAAGTACCCACAGGATGGTGATGGCCCACAGTGTGTTCTTCTCCGTTCTTATCACCATGCTAGCTATCGGGTGCACCACCGCCAAAAATCGATCCAGAGACATCAACACTAAAGTGTAGATACTGGCATGTGCCGTTACCACTATCAAATACTGAACACTTTTGCACCAGAGGTCTCCGAATGGCCACGATGAAACTACATAGTCAGTCGCCGTGAATGGTATGCAGAAGATTACAAACAACAGGTCCGCTACGGCCAAATTGATGATTAGTAGATTTGTCGTTGATCTCATCAAAGGATTTGAAAGTACAACTAGCACCACCAAGGCATTACCCAGCAAACCAGTAATTCCGATCAGTCCGAAAAAGATAGCCACGATACGGGAAACCATCTCCTCAAATTCACCATCATCTTCCGGAGGATACCCGGACGGCATCATGGTAGTGGTCGACATGACGGTGGTATTGAAATGACCGTCGGAAGCAGCGGATGCTGCCACCATCAGTGAACTGTAACTATCATTCACCATCTTCGTCATTTTATTCGTTTACACTGACATAAATCACCTAATCCTACAGTTACGCTTTGGTTTTTTTTTGCGCTTCTCGCTTCTGCACAGCTTACAATAACGTGAACACGAAAACACCATAAAACATAAAAGAACACTTCAACCCGCTATAAATCACATGTTTCCGCCAATGTTCCATACATTACGCCTCCTCCTCTATTTATTCGCCGAACCAGAAGTGTACACCACACTCATCGCAAGGATTCTTTGAAAACACTTTGATTCACGTATTTTCTTCACATTCGCACTTGACATATTCATCCATATGCAACAGGTAAAACACACCCTCCATACAAGGTAAGCCTCACAAATCGACCACAAATAAACGGGTTCCCCCTGGGCACAACGTGTATAATCAAGTGAACTGTTTCACACAAGCTGCCATGCCACCTTCCCCCAAACACATTATTCCAGGTACCACATCGTACTTCACCATTGGCGGTACCACTTCTTCGACCAACACCTTTTACAAAATCCACATCCTTATGGCTTAACTCCCGAACAACAAGGATCTCAACTTCACACTCCTCGGTGTTGGCGACCAATAACACCGGCTCCGTCGAATCCGATGTTCTCCCAAACGCTGCACGAATGCTACTGAACCGTCTGCCAGCCGTCGTTCAACTGTATATCCAACGCAGTCCGTCAATGCCGCGCAGTCGGCGAAAGCTCTTCCGTATCCTTATTCATCTGACAAAAATTCTATCACGAATCAGCGACGATAGGAACTCATCCGTTCAAGCTCGCCGCCCAACACCTACTGAACAGTCTGGAGGCATCGCGTTCACACCCACCTGGCGGGAAAACTTTGTTTGGAAAAAAATGCTCTCTTGCTCTCCCGACATGCAGCCGGTCGGTCTGGACTGGAATGTTAGAGTTGTACGCCAATTGGCGGTTTTTCAGGACCGTCTGGGCATGTGGAAATCAAATTCGGGCTCAGCGGGTTGGTTAAAATATCTGCGCTCATGAAGGTCCTTGACAAAATAATATTTTGTGTCAATATGTTTTGAACGCTTACCGCTGTGGTTTGACTGGGCAACTTAATGCCAGAGCTGCACAATATCAATCATGTCAGTTGACTACTGATGACAGGCAACGACAGGATATTGACCCGCACTCCAGATCACTATCATTGCAACTGAACTGATATTTTGGCAATTCTAGCCAAATCTCAAAACTTTTAATTATAGTCATGACTAACATGTAGTACTTGTTATTTTATGCCACATATGTATTAAAATATCATCAATGTAGATGTTTATTTCGATTTTCGAACGGATTTTAAAGATGGCCTATCAATAATATCTACACTCCATCACAGTCAGTTCAGTTGTGATGGAGGAAGCAAAGTAACAGTGACTCAACAGAGTACACTTCTAGCCAAATCTCAAAACTTTTAATTATAGTCATGACTAACATGTAGTACTTGTTATTTTATGCCACATATGTATTAAAATATCATCAATGTAGATGTTTATTTCGATTTTCGAACGGATTTTAAAGATGGCCTATCAATAATATCTACACTCCATCACAGTCAGTTCAGTTGTGATGGAGGAAGCAAAGTAACAGTGACTCAACAGAGTACACGCTGACTTGGATCGCAGTTAGCCTATCAATATCGGCGATTTGCCTACCTTTGATAGTGACAGAAAACAACAGTTACTCTGCTTAATGCAACTCTGATTATAATTATCCTCAGAGATGCATACGGACTACATCACTGGTTCGCTGAAATCTCGCATCAGTTTTTTCTACCACTTTTTCGGACGTGCTAGTCACGGTGATGTCTGTCTTCGGTATCACTACCAATACTGATCACTTATTCACCGTTCCAACTCCAGCACATTCTACATCGCAATTCCGGAAACACTTCACTACCTACGACTCCTCCTCAACCGTAGCTGGATCCTCCGCTCACTAACACCTTGCGTCATAGAATACATCATTGTCGTCATTGGGATCACTCACCACTACGGTGTGATCCGGTTTCACAGTCACAGGCGATTCTTTCCGTGGTACAGCCGTCTCCTCCTGGTGACTAGCTTCTTCACAGGTTTCACGCTCTACAATCGAGGCTCGATGCTCAAATTTGCGGCGTCGCCGACGTCTCCCGTAGCTACTTCCAACTGCATGCTCGACCGTCCTCAGTTTGTACAAACCAGAGATCTCCCTTCACAATCCCCTTATCGGCTGCATTCACGATCTCGCAATAATTCCTCCTGAAGTTCATCACGAATACCTTCGACGTCAGCACTTTCACGGAAATCAGCCCACTCTTCAGCGACGGGGCATACAGCACGTTCTGCAAAGCCACATAAACCGCTCCTCCACATTCGTTCACGTTAGTCAGGTTTACGATTCCGTATCCAGCTGCTCAGAATCACTTCACCAATATCTTTGTCATCAATAATTTCAAAGCATCGCTTGTCGTTACACATGGATATTTGTTTTATTATCGTACAAATTGGTACCAGGGCTGCAAACGATAAGGAGAGCGTCCAACATAGCTCTGCTCCTCACAAGTTCCTACCTCATGCTTCCACGGGTCAAGCGATGACAAAGCCCGCCAGCTAAGAGTTGTGTGCTAAGCTGGTAGTGCAGCCTGGGCACTGTTGTCCTTCAGTTAGATTGAGGAGGTACGACCCGAGCGTCTGTTTACCAAGGAGGTGCGGCTCAAACAGCCTCTGTTCTGGCATCCAGCGGCTGAGTAAGAAACGCTGCACCACACCCAGCTAGATCCAAGGTGGTAGCCCCATCAGCGTGGTCGTCCCAGTGTTGGTTGGGACGTTAAACAGAACTGGCACGATGGCCCTCCGGCGAGACAGGAGTGTTGGCGTAGGCCCAATAAACCACCCGTAAAGCAGTTCTGCCGCAGCGGTCGTCGAGTATAGACGGATGCTTGTGTGCTCTTTGCTACTCGGTTTTGCTTTGTCCTCCGCTGTTGTTTCAGCAGTGTTATCAAGCGCGCTTTGTTCCCGTTTATTCGCTTTGGCTTCGAAAAGTTTGTGCTTTTTGTGTCGTTGAAGCTAGCACCGCATAATTGAAATGAGTGACATTGTAAACACGGCACAATTTCGGTTCCCTCCCGGCAGCCACCGACCGTCGTGGGAAGAAATTGCTCAATTCATTAAGCAGTTGGATGCAGATACAATGCTACCAGCCCTGTGCATAAGTGATTGTTGTTTTTATCGCTCTTAACTTCGTTCGTTTTTGTACCGGTTTTGCATCGACTTTAAAATATACGTTTGTGTTGAAATACATTATTTAAGTGTTGTACCGTGTTATCAGCATAAATACTCGACAGTAAAGCTAGTGTTCATCGAGAAACCCGTTCATTTCGTGTCTACAACTGCACGGTGATAAAGATCAGATCGATCACCATCTTTCATCTGCTATACTGTGTTCATCGTGCATTGCATCCGTGCTATACTGCGTTTCATTGCGATTCCCATTACTGTTATACTGCGTTTCACTGTGAATTGCATCTTGCGATATTAGAGTATCTCCACCGGTGTTCTATTTTAATACCAAGCCTGGTGGGAGTGTGAAACCATGGAAAAACCACAATGTGGCGAATGCGAACTGGAGATTAACGATCTTGAGCCTATTCGTTGTGGTTTCTGTGAGGCTTCGTTCCACTTCAACCAACAGTGCAGTGGATTAAACGCGCGCACCATGAAAGACGCGTTTCAATCAGGGAAGGCAATGTTTTTTTGTCCTCCTTGTAGAAATGAACTAAACGGTCGTTCGATTCAAGCCTATCTTGCTGACAACCACAACCGTCAACCTGACGCAATGCCACCACTTTCCGATGTACCAAAACAAGTGCAAGAGTTGTTCACAGTAGTCGAAAAACTCAGCCAGAAAATCGATAATTTTACCGGTCAGTCAACTCTGCCGTCCCAATCACTTGTTGTTTCCTCACCGTCAGCATGGCCAAGACTGGGTGTTAAACGACGTCGAGAAGATCGTAGACCGGATGTACCTGTGCCCGCTGTAAATGGTACGAAGACGATCGATCTCAGCGAGATCCAACTCTCTGTGCCATCCATCACGCAAGCCACGGTTCCTAACAAGTTTTGGTTGTACATGACGGGTTTGAATCCATTAATAACAGATAGCGATGTGCAGAAAATAGTTTCGCGTTGCCTGAATATGTCTGATGGTGCCGAGGTTACACGCCTTGTTCCGAAAGGAAAAGACGTGACCACTTTGACATTTGTGTCCTACAAAATCGGATTAGATCCGGATCTCAAGGAATTAGCTCTGGAGCCATCATCCTGGCCTGTTGGCATTCGTTTAAGGGAGTTCGTAGACTTCTCAAAAAACTAAACCGGACATCAACCACCACACGACGATCCGTTTATGTATCACCTAGACCACTGGAACACACTCCATCGACTTCAGCTTGTGACTCACCAGGACGCACGCACCATGGCATTATGGAAGCCCCCGACCCGTCCAACTCAGTCGAGCCTTGCCGCCAGCGTCAACACAGCCGTCCTGGTCCTGTAGTTGAGACTGTGGAACGGGGCTTCCACCGTGCCTCGCTAGGCAAGTACCCTTGTGTTAGTATCGCTTCGCGCAGTGACCTGTCTTCCACTCCTAGCACCGAACCCTTGCCACCAATGCTCTCCATGACACGACCACCGGAACACACTCCATCGACTTCAGCTTGTGACTCACCAGGACGCACGCACCATGGCATTATGGAAGCCCCCGACCCGTCCAACTCAGTCGAGCCTTGCCGCCAGCGTCAACACAGCCGTCCTGGTCCTGTAGTTGAGACTGTGGAACGGGGCTTCCACCGTGCCTCGCTAGGCAAGTACCCTTATGTTAGTATCGCTTCGCACAGTGATTCGTCTTCCACTCCTAGCACCGAGCTTTTGCCACCTTCACCGGAATTAGTTTTCGGCAATATCACCGTTGTACCAATGCTATCCATGACACGACCACTGGAACACACTCCATCGACTTCAGCATGTGACTCACCAGGACGCACGCACCATGGCATTATGGAAGCCCCCGACCCGTCCAACTCAGTCGAGCCTTGCCGCCAGCGTCAACACAGCCGTTCTGGTCCTGTAGTTGAGACTGTGGAACGGGGCTTCCAACGTGCCTCGCTAGGCAAGTACCCTTGTGTTAGTATCGCTTCGCGCAGTGACCTGTCTTCCGCTCCTAGCACCGAACCCCCGCCACCAGGACGTACGCTCCATGACATTATGGAATCCTCCCATCCGTCCAACTCAGTCGAGCCCTGCCGCCAGCGTCAACACAGTCGCCCTGGCCATGTAGTTGAGACTGAGGAACCGGGCTTCCACCGCTCAGGCAATCTGCGCATCTACTACCAAAACGTTCGAGGACTGCGCACGAAAATCGAAGACTTCTTCTTGGCCGTCAGTGAGCTGGATTACGACGTGATTGTGCTAACCGAGACCTGGCTAGATGATCGTGTTTTTTCTTCACAACTATTCGGGGCTGATTACTCTGTATTCAGAACAGACCGTAGCGCACATAATAGCAACAAGTCAAGGGGTGGAGGAGTTTTGATAGCTGTTTCTTCACATTTAAATTGCTCGTTGGACCCGGCGCCCGTTAGTGACCGATTGGAACAAGTCTGGGTAAAGGTCATACTGCCTGCTAACAACGTAAGCATCGGTGTGTTTTACCTCCCACCAGATCGAAAAAACGACCTTGATGTCATTCATCGTCACATCGACTCTATAGCTGCTGTCCACAACAACCTGTCGGATAATGACCTGGTGCTCCAGTTCGGCGATTACAATCTGTCGCATGTCCACTGGTCCGCGGATATAGACAATCAGCTTTCGGTAGATCTGCATCGTTCCCGGCTGTGTCCTTCGAGTTCGGCACTGTTGGACGGATTCTGTTTCCATGGGCTTTTCCAGGTTAATACAGTAGTGAACAGTAGCAACTCGACACTCGATCTCGTTCTCGTTAATGACGCAGTTTTGCAGAATATTTCGCTTTCCGAAGCCGGTGTAGCGTTGACAGCGCTTGACAATCATCATCCAGCGATTGAGGTCCAAGTCTCCTGTCCTGTACCGATTACACGTGATACGTTACTCGACTATACTGGGTACAACTTTCGAAAAGCTGATTTCGAGTCTTTGAATGCAGAACTGATGCAAGTCAACTGGAGTCAGCTCGAGTTAATGGGAGATATTGACGAGGCTGTTGGATTCTTCACTAACTCCGTGCTGCAAGCAGTTACGACACACGTCCCGCCGCGACGACCGCCCAGCAAACCGCCTTGGTCTAATGGTCGACTTTGTCTGCTGAAACGCCGCCGATCTTCTGCTTTGCGTTACTATTGTAATCATCGATCACAACAAGCTAAACTCAATTTGAACAGGACAACTCGAGAATACAGGAGCTACAATGCGTTTTTGTATTCTCGCTATAAGTTTCGAACAGAGCAGAGCCTCCGAACCAATCCGAAACGTTTTTGGTCATTCGTGAACTCCAAAAGAAATGAAGACGGCCTACCAACATCGATGTACCTTGATGAGGTAACAGCCAACTGTGCCGCCGATAAATGTGAACTTTTTGCTGCACAGTTCAAACGCGCCTTCAACGATTTTGTAGCTGGGCCTGCGCAGGTTGAGCTTGCCTTACAAGATACTCCACGTGACGCCTTCAGCTACGACATGTTTGTGGTTTCAGAGCAGGATGTAGCAGGAGCAGTATCAAAGCTGAAGTCTTCATACAGCCCAGGACCAGATGGAATCCCTGCAGCCCTTTTGAAGAAATGTTCAGCTTTGCAAATACCGCTGACAATTCTTTTCAATCGCTCTCTAAGGCAGTGTGTATTCCCGAGCAGTTGGAAAAGATCTTATCTTTTTCCAATTTTCAAAAAAGGTGATAAGCGTGGCGTGAGTAATTATCGTGGCATTACTTCACTATGCGTGTGCTCGAAGGCTTTTGAAATTATCATCAACGACTCCCTGCTCAATAGCTGCAAACATTACATCTCTACAGATCAGCACGGATTCTTCCCTAAAAGACCCGTCGTCACCAACCTTGTCGATTTTTCAACCGAATGCATACGTGCCATGGATGCTGGTAAGCAGGTGGATGCGGTTTATCTGGATTTGAAAGCAGCATTTGACCGCGTAGATCATCGAATCCTTCTCCGTAAACTTGCGAAATGTGGTGTAACAGCTGGCTTTATTGATTGGTTCGAATCATACCTTACCAGACGATCGCTGTGTGTGAAGATCGGCACGTACGAATCGAGTCCGTTCACAAATCTATCCGGAGTGCCACAAGGGAGCAACCTTGGACCACTACTGTTTTCGCTTTTCGTCAACGATGCATCTCTCATTCTTCCTCCAGGGACCAGACTATTTTATGCCGATGACGCCAAAGTATACATCGTTGTTAGTGGATTGGACGATTGTCATTGCCTGCAGGTGTTACTAAATACCTTCGAATCGTGGTGCTCAAGAAACTGTTTGACGTTGAGTGTCGAGAAGTGCCATGTTATATCGTTCAGTAGGAAGCGACATCCAATTCGTTTCCCATATACACTGTGCGGAGCCACACTAGAACGAATGCAATGTGTCCGTGATCTCGGTGTTCTGCTAGACGAAGAGCTGACATTCAACGTGCATTATAACGACATCGTCTCGAGAGCAAACAAGCAACTTGGTTTTGTTCTTAAGATGAGCCAAGGATTCAGAGACCCACTGTGCTTGAAGTCACTGTACTGTGCTCTGGTACGTTCCATTCTGGAATTTGCTGCTGTGGTATGGTGTCCATTTCACATAAGCTGGATAACTCGAATTGAATCCGTGCAGAAAAAAATCGTGCGATATGCTCTGAGGAATCTACCCTGGCGTGATCCGGAAAACCTGCCTCCATATGCGGAACGCTGTCGTTTATTGGGGATCGATACTCTGGAGGACCGGCGTTATGCGTCGCAAGCCACTTTTGTGGCAAAATTGCTCAAAGGTGAAATCGATTCGCATAACATATTGGCAAACATCGATATCTACGCCCCTGAGCGGCCCCTGCGTAACAGGAGTTTCGTTAGTCTCGGTAGCTCAAATACTTTATACGGGCAACATGATCCGACTAGACACATGACAATGAAATTCAGCCAAGTTTTTCCTATCTTCGACTTCAATATACAAACTACGACGCTGCGTAACCGTTTTGTAGAATATTTTAGACGTAATTAACTTTGTGCTGTTTATGTTTTAAGTATGTTTTTAAGTTTATATTCATTAAGACAATTTTTATGTCAGATGGATCAAATCAAATATAAATAAATAAATAAATAAATGCTTATGGAGACGGCATACAAAACAGCAAACGACCGGTCACTATTTGTCAAGTTTGTTAACCTGGAAGCAATGATGGATGCGTTAAAAAGGAACTCGGAGCCGCGAAAATTCACCTACAAAAATGGTGAATCTATCGTGGTACGTACAGTGTATCGAATAATTGTCCGTACAGCAAATTTTATGTCAAAATAATTTTTCATTCAAATGTTAATAACTTTTTTATGCGTTAACCAAAAACGCTGAAATTTTTACCAATCATGAATCATATATTAAAGCTCCATTGGTAAAATTTTGAGCGAGATCGAATAAGTTTTCTGAAAGTTATGGAACTTTTAGTAAAACTTATAAGATTTTTGAACACATTTTTTAAACATTATATCTCAATATGTACTCGATGAATTTTTTTCAATTTTTTTTGTGTTACATCTTATACCAAAGGCTTTCATATGCAGCCATGTTTGGGGTTTTATATTCACTACAAAAAATATTGAAAATTTGCTTATGTAGTTGACGATGTGTAAAAGTTACCATATTTTGCACATATAATCTGCCAAACGTTCTCCACCAGTAAAAGTACATAAACGTAGCGAAAAATCCATAGGACCTACCCTTCATATGTAGTGTCGTAGTTCCTGTATAAAAATATTACATTAAGAGACTTTAAAAAAGTTGAAAACATTTGGCACTTTTATTGATCAAAATATGATAAATTTCCATATGACACTCTGAACATATACAGATTTTTCATATTTTTTGTAATGAATATTAAACCTTAAACGAAGCTGCATATGAAAGCCTTAGGTATAAGCTGTAACACAAAAAAAAAATTGAAAAAGTTTCATCAAGTACATAATAAGATATAATGTTTTAAAAATGTGTTCAAAAATCTTATAAGATTTACTAAAAGTTCTATAACTTTCAGAAAATTTATTCGATCTCGCTCAAAATTTGATCAATAGAGCTTTAATATATGGGTTATGATTGGTCAAAATTTCAGCGTTTTTGATTGACGTAGAAAAAAGTTATAAACATTTAAATGAAAAATAATTTTGACCAAAAAATTGCTGTACGGACAATTGTTTGATACACTGTATGTGTATCGCTGGTACCAACATGCAATACGTTCGCGTGTTTGATCTGCCGCCGGAGTTGAGCGACAATAATCTAGCACTGGTGCTAGGATCGTACGGACATGTGGATCGTGTGATACGTGAAAAATTCCCCGCGGACTTGGGACTGGACCATATGTTCACCGGTGTTCGCGGTGTGTACATCGACGTGAAGCAGGAGATACCGCCGTCGGTCGAAGTACTCAATCGGAAGGGTAGGATTTTCTATAGTGGACTCAAGGACACTTGTTTTTCGTGTCAACAAACGGGGCACCGACGGGACTCTTGCCCGCAGCGTGTAACTCGGAACAAGCGACTACAGGAACCATCAAGTTCACACTCATACGCCGCCGTAGTATCAGGGAAAGTAACTGAGGAATTGTCTTCGGTAACAGTAGCGGAAAGTGAAATTATTGAGATTCTGGAAGAAGAAATTACGGAGCAGCCTACGGATCTGGTGGAAGAGCAGCAATGAGAAACAATCGTTTGTGAAACCGCAGCTGATGCAGACTAGGAGATACGCCGGAAAGAAGGTATAAAGGCATTGGAAGAAGTAGCAAAGGCTATCACGGAAGCGATGGCGAATCCACAGGCCGCTCAGTGTCGTGCCCAGTTCGCTACTAGGTCGGATTCTAGTTCCGGATCTACACCGAGGAAGAAATGCGCTCGCAAGACCCATTATTAGTGTTTTTTTTTACATGAATTGTATTTTAGAATAACAAATTATTCTTTGCTACTCTCGGCTCAGTAGAGTTTTCAATTAAACAAGCGAGTCATTAATAAATAAATTGGATAAAAAAAAACCACCCGTAAAAATCCCCATTGCGAATGACATAGGAGAAAATACGAATCGATACAATCGGCAAAGACCCACGCGACGAAATAAGGACTATGATTGGAAACTTGGAACATGGAATCGCAAGTCACTTGGTTTCGCAGGATGTGACAGGATAATCTACGACGAACTATATCCCCGACCCCGCAGCTTCGACATCATGGCGTTGCAGGAACTTTGTTGGACTGGACAGAAAGTGTGGAAAAGCGGGCATCGAGCGGCTACCTTCTACCAAAGCTGTGGCACCACCAATGAACTGGGACCAGGATTTATAGTGTTGTGCAAGATGCGACAACGTGTGATCGGGTGGCAGCCGATCAAAACAAGGATATGCATTAGTATGGGACATGGTTGTATGGAAAAAATAAATCCTCGCTCCAGTCGACTTTTTAGATCCCATTTAGGTCCCATATGAACTGTACAAAATTTCAGCGCAATCGGTGAAACTATAATTTAGCGCAAGTGGTTCAAAGTTTTCATAGGATTTACTATGGGAAAAGTTACACTTTCAAACAAAAAATCCCAGAGGTCGCCCTTTGTCTTCTTAATTCAAATCGATCAACGCTTCTTGTAGAAAAATCATTTATGAAACTTTACTTCGAAGACCGCAAAACAATTGGATGCTTGTGGAAAAAGTTATCGATTTATTACCGATTAGTGATCCAATGAACGGCTTTTTGTTTTGTTTTATCAGCAGCACTGCTGCTGCCGGTGTTGCATGGGGTGGCGGGAGGCATCACCACCCCCAGAAACAGCAGCAGCCAAGGCAGCAGCTACAGTGCTGCTAATAAAACAAAACAAAAAGCCGTTTGTTGGATCACTAATCGGTAATAAATCAATAACTTTTCCCACAAGCATCCAATTGTTTTGCGGTCTTCGAAGTAAAGTTTCATAAATGATTTTTCTACAAGAAGCGTTGATCGATTTGAATTAAAAACGATCAAAAACGATCAAAAACGATCAATTCTGACTATACACGTCAATGGTTGCTCCTCCGTGATTGATCTGAACTGGTACCAGTTGCACTGTGATCCAACTGAATAAGGGGCTGGGACATTCCACTTATTCTCAAAGTGCAATTTTAGCAGCTCATGCATATTTGATCAATAACGGTGCCGGCCAAGTCCTTATAGTCAGCTGGGAAGGGAAAGGAATGTTAGAGTGTACTGGTTGTTGCTACTAGAGACCGAGAGCACTCTGCGTCCCACAACCCGCACGGACTGGGGGGTATTTGTTAGACGGAAAGGATGGGAGATCTGGGAGTCACCGTTGGGTCGGTGATGCGATCCATGGATAGGGTTATTTATAGTGTTCGTGATAGATTGTGTGGTGAATAAGGTGAATAAGGTCAAGCGGCACAGCACGCTTTTGGTTGCATAACTTATAGGTGTTATATATACACTGTGCTGTGAGTGGAAGTTGGAAGGGAGGGAAACGACTTTTTTCAATTCGTTTCTGGTTCTAGCGATGGCTATGAACATATGAATATACATGAGTTGTATATGTAGAGAAGAGAGAGTGAGAGAAAGTGGATAGAAAGATACAAAGTAGGATGAAAAGGACGGGCCAGGGATTGAACCCGTGACCTTCTGCATACGAATCAGAAGCGGTAGCCACTAGACCACCAAGCCCGTCATGAAGCGTTGATCGATTTGAATTAAGAAGACAAAGGGCGGCCTCTGGGATTTTTTGTTTGAAAGTGTAACTTTTCCCATAGTAAATCCTATGAAAACTTTGAACCGCTTGCGCTAAATTATAGTTTCACCGATTGCGCTGAAATTTTGCACAGTTCATATGGGACCTAAATGGAATCAAAAAAGTCGACTGGAGCGAGAATTTGATATTTGTCCCACACTAATATGCATGTTGAGAGTTAAGGGCCGTTTCTTCAACTACAGCATCATCACACGAAGGGAGACCCGATGACGAGAAAGAAGCGTTCTACGCGCAGTTAGAGCAAACATACGATGGTTGCTCGCCACGTGACGTGAAAATCGTTGTCGGCGACATGAACGCGCAGGTAGGAAGGGAGGAAATGTACAGACCGGTAATCGGGCGAAACAGCCTGCACGCCGTATCGAATGATAACGGCCAGCGATGCATAAACTTTGCAGCCTCCCGTGGTATGGTAGTCCGAAGCACCTTCTTCCCCCGCAAAGATATCCACAAAGCCACCTGGAGATCACCCGACCATCAAACAGAAAACCAAATCAACCACGTTCTAATCGACAGTAAATTCTTTTCGGATATAGGGTATCGCGCCACTTGGGCGGTGGCTTCTATATTCGTCTGTTTGCCACTATAACTCAGTCAATTTTGAACCAATTGACTTGAAATGTTGTACACGGGTAGATACTATACCTACCTCACCACATTCCAAAAGTTGTATCAATTGGTTAAAATTTGACTGAGTTATAGTGGAAAACAGACGAATATAGAAGCCACCGCCCAAGTGGCGCGATTCCCTAACCAATGCCCGCACATACCGCAGTGCGAATATAGATTCGGATCACTACTTAGTCGCTGGCTCAACATCGAGCAGCTGCGTAACGTAGAAGTGGCTCAAGACTACGCGCAGCAGTTAGCAGTGGCCCTACCAACGGAAGAGCAGCTTGGCGCAGCTACACTTGAAGATGGCTGGAGGGACATCCGATCCGCCATAGGTAGTACCTCGACTACGGCACTAGGCTTCGTGATTCCGAATCACAGAAACAACTGGTACTACGGCGAATGTGAACAGTTGAAAACGAGAAGAATGCAGCATGGGCGAGAATGCTGCAACACCGTAAGAGAGCGAATGACGCACGTTACAGACAGGCGCGGAACAGGCAGAATTCAGTCTTCCGGATGAAGAAGCGCCAGCAGGAAGAACGAGATCGCGAAGCGATGGAAGAGCTGTACCGCGCTAAGGACACACGAAAGTTCTACGAGAAGGTGAACCGCTCGCGCAGAGGCTTTGTGCCACAAGCCGACATGTGCCGAGATAAGCACGGGAATATTCTCACGAGCGAGCGTGAGGTGGTCGAAAGGCGACGGCAGCATTACGATGAGCACCTTAATAGCGACGTTGCAAGTACCGAAGAGGGCGTGGTAACAGATCTAGGAGTATGTGCACAGGACGGAAGACTTCCGGCCCCTGACCACCAAGAGATTGAAGAGGAGGTTAGCCGGTTGAAAAACAACAAAGCCGCTGGAGCAGATCAACTACCAAGCAATTTACTAAAACACGCTGAAGAAGCACTGGTGAGAGCACTACACTGTGTCATTATCAAGATTTGGGAGGAGGAAGTATTACCGGGGGAATGGATGGAAGGTATCGTGTGTCCTATCTACAAAAAGGACGATTAGTTGGATTGCGGGAAGTACCACGTGATCACACTACTGAGCGCTGCCTACAAGATACTCTCTCAAATTTTATGCCGCCGTCTATCACCGATTGCAAGATAATTCTTGGGGCAATATTAGGATGGATTTATGGCTGAACGCGCTACAACGGACCAGATGTTAGCCATCCGCCAGGTGTTGCAGAAATGCCGCAAATACAACGTGCCCACACATCACTTGTTCATCGATTTTAAATCGGCGTATGATACAATCGATCGATAACAGCTATGGCAGATTATGCACGAATACGGATTCCCGGATAAACTGATACGATTGTGCGTAGTTCGAATACCAAGGGCACTCTCGAGTCCCTTCGAATCTCGCAGAGGGTTACGACAAGGTGATGGTCTTTCGTGCTTGCTGTTCAGCATTGCGTTAGAATAAGGTTAGTAATAAGGAGAACGGGGATAAACACGAGTGGGACGATTTTCACGAAGTCCGTTCAGTTGCTTGGCTTCGCTGATGATATTGATATTATAGCTCGTAAATTTGAGACGATGGAGGAATCGTACATCCAACTAAAGAGTGAAGCCAGGCAAATCGGATTAGGCATTAATGTGTCGAAGACAAAGTACATGATGGCAAGGGGCTCCAGGGAGGAATCACCGCGCCCGCCACCCCGAATTTATATCGACGGTGATGAAATCGAGGTGGTTGAAGAATTCGTGTAGTTGGGCTCACTGGTGACCGCCGACAACGACACCAGCAGAGAAATTCAGAGACGCATTGTGGCAGGAAATTGTACATGCTTTGGACTCCGCAGAACTCTATGATCGAATAAAGTTCGCCGTAACACGAGGTTAACCATCTACAAAACGCTGATTAGACCGGTCGTCCTCTATGGGCACGAAACATGGACCCTACGTGCAGAGGACCAACGCGCCCTTTGAGTTTTCGAACGGAAGGTGTTGCGTACCATCTACGGCGGAGTGCAGATGGAAGACGGGACTTGGAGAAGGCGAATGAACCATGAGCTGCATCAGCTGCTAAGAGAACCAACCATCGTCCATACCGCGAAAATCGGGAGGCTACGGTGGACGGGTCACATCATCAGGTTGTCGGATAGCAACCCGACTTAAATGGTTCTCGAGAGTCATCCGACCGGTTCAAGAAGACGTGGTGCGCAGCGACCTAGGTGGATCGACCAAGTGGAGGACGATCTGCGGACCCTACGCAGAGTGCGAAACTGGAGACAAACAGCCATGGACCGAGTGGAATGGAGGCAGCTACTATGTACAGCAGAGGCCACCCGGCCTTAGCCTGATCGGTAAGGTAAGTAACAAATTGGTACCAAGGTTCTCAGAATTCAATGAAACTTTTTTCACTGGTAGGGTTCATATATATGAACAAAACAAAATTGAAAAAAATCAGAGTTGCCTAATTTTCCGGAAAACTCCAGTGGAAAACCAACATTTTCAACAGATACCATCTACTTTGAAAAACCATAACTCAAGAACGAAGAATCGTATACACAATGTTTTTTTGTGAAATCATAAGCAAATTTTCGCAGTGATTGAAAAAAAATAAAAATTGTTTTCCACTAAATTTTCCACTGTTCAGGAAAATTGGTTGGAAAAGTTGGAAAAACTATTTTCGCACTCCGGGAATATTCTAAAAAAATAAATTTTGGAAGGAAATTACATACGCTATATTCTGTGAAATTTTCAGGATGTGGCTTTTCTCCGTTCCTGAGTTATGACCAATTTTGTGTAAATTTTCCAGATGTGCTATATGAGCCGTTTTTTTTTTAATCATAACTTGTTACAGTTAAGGGCCTTCATTCTATGAGAGAGGCTCTAGCTGATAGAGAAAGTAAGCGCGCCATCTCAATACAGTGACACGACAAAATCCAACATACTGCTGTTCATTATAAACAGACAGACAGTCATGAGCAATAGGTCCAATAAGATTTTTTTTGAGGCTTTAAAATCCAATAAGAATATATCCTGTTGTTATTAGCATTGTTGAAACTATGTTTTCCTAGATTATTTATTTATTTATTTGTCTTTATTCAAGAGGCTTCCAACCAAATGGTTGGTTCACCTCCGCGTTTTCCTAGATTCATTCATAAAAATGTGTTTCAAGGGCAGTTATAAGGATTCCATTGGAACGTTAAAGGATAAAGACCTTTGAATGAATTAATATTCCAGATCATGAAAAGGTCAAATGCAATAAAATGAACTGTACATTAGAGTGGGTCATCATGGAAAAATGAAAAATTCAATAGTATCCCATCAGATCAAAGCTCTTTTGATCCCATTTTAGGGCCCAAATAAGTGTGCAAAATTTGGGCACGATCGGGTATGTCTACGTTTTGCGCATCGTGTTTGAAGTTTGTATGGGGTTCTATCACGCCGAGGACCTGGGATCGAATCCCACTCCCGACAAATTCGCAAAATGTGAGTTCTTCCTTCGGAAGGGAAGTAAAGCGTGGGTCCCGACATAAACTAGCCTTGGGCTAAAAATCTCGTTAATACAGATAAAAAAAAATGTATGGGGTTTTACATGGGAAAACACACTTTTTTGCATTTTTCTCATAACAAGCTCGAATTTTTCTAAAACCGTGTAACCGATAAAGTGAAAACATAGCCTAGGGTATCATGAAAAACTTTGTCCAAGACCACGAAGTGATCTGATGCTTATGAAAAAAGTTATAGCGTTGGCATTGCTTGGCGAAACAGCATGATTTTGTTGCTATTGTTATTCCTTTACATGTTAAAGCATGAACACATGCATGTGGTTCGTTAGTTATAACTATTTTCACAAGCATCTGATCGCGTTGTGGTCTTCAACAAAGTTCTTCAGAACATCCTAGGCTAGAATTTAACAGTATCGGTTAAAAAATTTCAGACAAACTTTTTCAACTTATGGCTAAAATGCAAAAAAAAAGTATGTTTTCCCATACAAAATCCCATAAAAATTTCAATTGCAATGCGCAAAATGTAGACGCAACCGATCGTGCTCAAATTTTGCACAGATACTCAGGACCCGAAACGGAACCAAAAAAGCTTTGATCTGAGAAAACGGTTCCGATGACCCACTCTACTGTACACCCACTTCACATACAATTCATCTACACTGAACACACATTCTGGATCGGGTAAAAAAAGGAAAATGGGATATTCTGGAATAAAAAGGGGAAAGAAAAAGATGCTTGGGTAAGAATGGGAAGAGATGGGGTTTGCTACCGGGCCGAGGCCAACAGAGCCTCTGGATACCCTTAAAGAACCGAATTTGCCAATTCAGTAACAAATTTTGAAAACGACGTAAAATCAATGGTGTAGCATTGATTATACGTCGTTTTCAAAATTTGTTACTGAATTGATCAGCACACTGTGTCTTTTGATTATTTTTTTTAGAGTTATAATTTCATACGAAAATTGTATCAGACGTGAAGCGGCGTAAGCACCACTAAAATAATCAATGACGGCTCTCAGGTCTGTTCTGGAATCAAGGAGAGAGCGCTTTTTTCCATTTCTTTCTCTCGCGGAAAATTCAAAACGCAACTGGTTGCTTTCCATTCCGGAAGAAAGAGAAAACCCCGATTTATGAATGAAAAATCCAACAACTTTCGGAGCCGTGTGTGCAGTGTGTGTATGTATGTTGGTTGCTTCGCATGCTCCTCACGTTATTTCCATCCGCCAGCTGCCCAGTTAGGCAGGCGGGAGAAGATGATTCCAAGAAAAAGCGAAACATGAGCTTTGAGCGATGCTGTTCGAGTGCATAAACATCAGTTGTTGCCCACACGCTCTGTTGTGTGACGGTGTCCTTGTATCTTTCTTAGGATGGGATCGGTGACAGGGTTTTCAAGAAGGAGGTACCTTGTCAACAACATTTTTTTTGTGATAGGTACCTACATCACTTTGGTGGAGGTCTTCCATTGTTACAGTTGTGACCAATTGGGGACTACGGAGCAAGTTACCAAAGTTGATATTGTGCGTGAAGAGCTGCATTTGTATTCAAATTTTACGATGCAAAAGTAGATACAATGTTTTTTTTTGTGAAATCGTAAGCAAATTTTTTCAGCAATCCAAAAAAAATACTAGATGAAAATTATTTTCTGGGTAATTCTCGCTGAGATCGGCCCACTATTTACACCTTGTCTTCAAAAATGTTCAAGGTGGCGATTTTTCTGAAAGTCCTCGCTAAAAAAGTAAAGAAAATGTATTTGATTATTCACATTGATGAACCCCCCGTTAGTTAGAGCCACAACAATTTTTGCAGACCCTTCGATTTTGGTCAAATGGTGGCCCTTTTAAACCATTATAACTCGAAAGTTTCTCCAAAAACCACCTCAAAACGAATTGTTGTTGAAAAAAGAAAAGATAGAGCTACTATTTAAAATTATAAAAAGTTGGGCTCGCCATATTGATTTTGGCCGCCATCTTGGAATTTTATACCAAAACATTTTTTCCACCATGATGACAACCACCGATTTTCAAAATTGTTGCATCATTTGAAAGCTGAGACATTTATACATAACATATCAAAAAATTATAGATGTCTTTTTCATCTTTAAAAAGATATCTTCCGTTTTGTAAACCATGCCACTTTTGCGCACTGGGCTCGGTGCCGGCCGTTTAGGGGAAGGTGGGGTAATATGCACACCCTAAGCAAACGTGGCGCTATAGCTAAGATTAAGATGATTTTATGGGTGTCTTGTGTTTTGAAAGTTAGTTTACCTATTTGACTAAGAGACGCCAACTTTTGGTCCGCGTGATATCAATTTTACCGAATCAAATTACCAATTTAAAAAAGTGTTACGTTTTGGGTGCTGAAAAACTGTTGGAGGCAAAACGCACCTTGAGGTGGGGCAATACGACCTCTAGCATTTTCCGCTTTGAATTCTGATGAAATACCGGGCGGCTCCATCTTACTGTTTACGGCAGCAAATGGAAGAAGTAGGAGGCGGATGGTAGTTAATAGGTTGATTCCATATAATCAGCGCGCAATTGCTTAAATTGTGTGTGCTTCAAATTAGACAATCTTTCCAAATGTGGAAAATCATCGTTTTCCACGCTTTTCATTCGAATATTCATTGCATTCTTGGGCTCAGTTTTACATCTAGTTTGCTTGTATCACTGTAACTTCTCATATATAATTAAGACGTTATTACCCCAGGTTATCCTACATAAATGCAGCGTTATTTCGCAGTGTTTACGAACACGAATTTGAAATCTGAACCCACTGATGGAAAGCTGAAGGTTTAAGCTTTTCAAAACACTAAAAAAGTTATAAAAGCAATGCCCGCATCATTGAGAAACAGTCAAACCGGTAACGAACCTCCAATTTACCCAAATTGTGCGGCAGGTGCCTTTATGTATACATGCAGGTGCAGGCGTAAACTCGGATGCTGTTGCATGTCGTTGCCGGTGCGCATTGAAATGTATGGAGAAAACGTGGCTTAATTTACAAACTGCAAATTTTTGATCGAAAAAAAATACATCTCCAATTTTTTGATATGTTATGTTTCATCACAGAGAAACAGACGCAACAATAAGAACAAATTTCAATAAAAAATATCGTCACGAAACGTAATCGCCCAATACTAAACGTACTGTGTTTGGCCGGGCCGCCACTAGATGGCGGTAGTGAGCAAACGTCAAACAGGAGCAAAAGCGATACCAGCGCCGCGAGTGGTCGATCGACCTAGTACTGAATATTTGAATCAACCGTTAAAAAGGTGATCGATGGGAAGCAACGAGAGTGTGACGTCTGTTTCTCTGTGGTTTCATGGTCAAAAAATGTTTTGGTATAAAAATCCAAGATGGCGCCCAAAATCAAAATGGCCGACCCAACTTTTTTATAATTGCAAATAGTAGCTCTATCTTTCCTCTTTTCAACAATCGTTTTGAGGTGGTTTTTGGAGCAACTTTCGAGTTATAATGGTTTAAAAGGGCCACCATTTGACCAATATCTAAGGGTCTGTAAAAATTGTTGTGGCTCTAACTAACGGGGGGTTCATCAATTTGAATAACCAAATGCATTTTCTTTACTTTTTTAGCGAAGACTTTCAGAAAATCGCCACCTTAAACAATTTCGAAGACAAGGTGTAAATAGTGGGCCGGTCTTAGCGAGAGTAACCCTTCTACGAAATTTTCCACTCTTAATTGCAATACTAAATCGATTCTGATGAAATTTTGATGGCATCATCTATACATAATAAACCGGTGCTGGCTGAAAAATCAGCCATTTTGATGCATGCCATCAAAAGTTAAACACTATTTTCCGTTATGCAATTTGAGTCGGTACACCCTTCAATCAGTTTTGTACCTTTTAATTCCGCCCTAAGTGCTTATTATTCTGCTTAGAGGGTTCGAAAAGTCGGTACAAGATCGTTTCAAGATGAGTTTTCATGTTCCTGAGTAATGATCATTTTTGTGCAAAAGACGGTTGAAAATCAACCAACACCTGGACAATCTCCACAAAATTGGTCATACTCAGGAACGAAAAAAAAACACATCTTAAAAATTTCACAGAATATAGCTTATGTAATTTCCTTCCAAAATATTTTTTGAGATTTTATCTGGACTTTCTACATAGTTTTCCCGAATTTTCCAATCTATTTTCCTCAACAGTGGAAAATTTTGTGGAAAACAATTTTCAATTTTTTTTTTGATTTCTGAGAAATCTGGACAATTGGTCATAAAGAACAGTGAAAAATCACATTTCGAAAATTTCACAGAATACAGCTCATGTAGTTCCCTTCCAATTTTTTTTTGAGAATTTTTCTTAATTAGTTTTTCTAATTAGTTTTTCCGACTTTTCTAACCGATTTTCCTCATCAGTGGAAATTTTTGTGATTTTTTTTAATTGCTGAGAAAATTTCTTATGGTTTCACAAAAAAATGTGTCTGCGATGCTTCGTTCTTGAGTTACGATTTTTCAAAGTAGTTAGCGTCTGTTGAAAATTTTTGTTTTACGCTGATGTTTTCCGGAAAATTAGACGACCCTGATTTTTTTTTCAATTTAGTTTTTGTCCATATATATATGAACCCTACCTAAATAAATTATCTTATTCTGACCCGTTGGTGTGTGTAGATCGGTGAATGGGGTGGTCAAATTCGTATGTTCGTGTTGAAAAATCGGTTCTTAAGGAAATTGGATGGTGGTGACAATCAGTCGCTAGTTCGTTTCCATTTTGCTCTCTAGCACGAAAAAAGTGTTTTTGAAGTGTTTGAGACGCCACTAGCAACTAGCAATGGATGAATAGACATTGAGATTGGTGAGTTCGTTTCATGCTATTATTCTATTGTGAAAGCTTAGAAATGATAAATGTTCTTTTGATGCGGATAAATGTTCTTGGTGCTTAAAACGTTTTCGTACGCTGATTTTTTTAACTTCCTCTTTTATCTTTGATGCCATATCTTTTAATTGTTCTTCCATCATATTTGTACAGTTTGTCACCGTGAGTATCGACCTGAAGCATAATTTGAAAACCCTTATTAGCATTTTAACATCATCTTTGAAGCTTCAGACTATCCGCAGTAATATCTTGTTTCATTTTGAGCATAGGCTTATGATAACAAAAAATGTACATATGTCAAATTGTAATATTTTTATCAGTTCCGTCAATAAATTTTTTTTAATGTTTTTTTATAAGTGTTGAAATGGCAACATATTTCTTTCCGTGTAGTCAAAAACCACTACAACTATAACTCATCGCAAATTTTATATCTATGATATGTATGCGACCATCTGATTGTCTGTGTTGAAATATTTCGGCATGTTATATTGAGTTAAAGCTCAATTAAGGATACATATTGCCTAAGCAAAGGCGCATCTTCCAATTTGAGCTAATTGCGTCGTAGTAAATTTCCACTGGCCTTTTACCATCTACAAAGTTAGATAGCCATACTATCGGGAAATGGAAAATAACCAGTAAAAATTCTCGCTCTCCAGATCTGACCAATGGGAAAAGAGGATTTAATCCCACTGCAGACCATTGGGTAGTAATTGCGTCTTAATTTTTAAGTTCGTACCACTTCGAATCGCGATCGCTCGTTCATATTGGTGGAGTACGTGATAGTGATTACACCTGAATTTTCGAGGTGAATTTTTCATAAAGGAAAGTGAAGTAAAGTTTGCAAAATCAGTTTAGCTTAAAGTTTTTGGAGCATTGGCCAACTAAATTCGAAGTAAGTGTCGCGAGTGTTATTTAATGTAATTTACTGTCTAATTTGAATGTTTTATGTTAACAGCAGAATTTAAAAAGTTCGTTAGGATTTTGAAATATTTAGAAAAAAAAACTGAACGGAACTCAACAGGAAGTAATAGTCAGGTAAGCTTTAGTGCATTTATCGGTGGAATAAAGTGCAATAAGTTGTTTTACTGCGTTGTTTAGGCGTGGTAGGCCCAACAACGTGGGCGGCAAGTCTAGGCTACACGAGGCTTAACTGAGCTTAGGCCCCCACTCCGACAAATCTGGGTGGTAGTTTTCCCACTCTGTGCCTACACTGACGGAAGCTTTGAGTGCCAACACGGTCCAATTGGAATTCTACGCGGATGAATCAAACCGTATTCGTGTGGTTGCTGTCGGGACTAACCACGTGACAACTCGTTCAGCCAAGTTGTGAAGCAGAGAGCGACGTCCAGTAAAGCTCTTACTCCACCGAAGCCCGGGGACGCATATACCCCGAAGATCAAGCTCACACACGAGTTGGTGAATTTGAATTCCGACCGTCTCAAACGCCTGAAGCCGACGCCGACGCTGTCAAGACGACGTCGACCATCCGCCGTTGGAGCATCGCCTAGGACAAACAAGGTTAGATGTATCGTTAGGGCGTGCGAATAAATTGTAGGTTATCTAAATCAATTGCGCTATGAGTAGACGTGACGTCACGAAGCAGTTAGGGTTTGCCTGACCAATAAATTGGAATTGAATCCGAATAAATTTTTGAATTGAGGCCCTTGTGCAACTTTTTAAATTCTATTTTTCATTGTTTTTTTCTTTAACTCGAATATATTTATTGAATTGAAAGTTAATTACTTCGAGTTTAGCGACGACTTCACCAGCCTCGGTCGTCTATTGCTGAAGATTGTCGGAGTTGTTGAACTTTCTATTGAGAATTCTTTTACTACCATTTAGTTTTGGATAGCGTTTTAGTGTATTTAGATCATTGTTTCTTTCCATAGTTCGGTAAGTTGGCAATTCGGTTGGGTCAAAGTGGAAATTCGGTTCTGTATTAAAACTGTTGGCCTGCCCTGAAGAGGCGGTCTCATGCCGGGATATTTTACAGAGTGGACGGTCCTTTATTGAAAGGTGGCGCTTAAGCCGTCGGCTTAATTGAACGGAACGGAACGTTACAAAATGACATATTGCAAGCGAAACATAATCGGGCTCTGCATTGTGCTAGTTGCTGTAATCGCCAGATTCAACCTAGGTTCAGGAAGTTATAGATTTTAGTAAATCATGACATGAATTTCTGAACTTTTCATTTCATGTTGCTGTGATAGGCTAACATATTTGTACTAATTTACTATTTTGGTTGTGCTTATTATGGGATTATTGTTCTATATATTTGGGAATGGGACCATTATTCTTTCTTTTCGTTTCAGAGAGCGAGTAATGGCGCTTAAGCCTAGGCTTTAAAGCCAGGACACATGGACAAATGCCTGTGCCCCATCCCAGGAGAAGAGACCCCAACTATAACGGAGTGTGCAATAACCTTCTTAGCTGCACCACTCCCAACGATGGACGAAGATAATCTTTGTCCATGGAAGTTAAGGAAATTTGCATTACGAAAAGTCCCTGTAGTGACCAGGAATCGAACCCGGCACCCTCAGCATAGTCATGCTCAATATTAACTATAGTTACATAAACAAAATTGGGGGCCCATATAGCCGAGGCGGTAAACGCACGGGTATTCAGCATGACCATGCTGAGGGTGACGGGTTCGATTCCCGGTCGGTCCAGGATCTTTTCGTTAAGGAAATTTCCTTGACTTCCTTGGGCATAGAGTATCTTCGTGCCTGCCACACGATATACACATACAAAATGGTCATTGGCAGAGGAAGCTCTCAGTTAATAACTGTGGAAGTGCTCATAGAACACTAGCTGAGAAGCAGGCTTTGTCCCAGTGAGGACGTTACGCCAAGAAGAGGAGGAGGACATAAACAAATCCAAAAGTAAAATAATAAAGTTGAAGTTTCCATAATTTAGGGATTTTTGGGCATTATGATTTTGAAAACACAATAACAAATCAACAATTGCAATAAAAAAGTTTGAATTTCCATTAAATAAATCCGATATTACCATAATGAATTTGGAAACTCACATTAAGAAATATCTAAATGGGTTAATTAATGATTGATAGAAGAAAATTCCTGTTTGATTAAGATGAATGAATAATGATTAAACAAGAATTTTTCGTGATTATGAGCATTGCAAAATCATAACTAAAATCATTAAAACATTAATGTGTAGAGCATAATTTTAGTTCAGCTATTATTACCATTATCGAGTAATAATTCAGCAAGCTTGCATGTTTGCAATCGTTAGTTGGGAGTAATCCTTAGTAATAAAAGTAATCACACATTATCATGGTAATCAAAAGTAATCCGAGGTAATCAATATTAATCAAATGTAATCAACTAGATAATCGACGGTATAATCAAAGAAAGTACATGAGTAATTAGCTGTAATCATTCGATAATCATAGGTAACCTGAGTTATCAGTAATAATCTGGAGTAATCAATAATAATCAATAAGTAATCATAGTTACCAGTAAGAAATCAGAGTATTTTTTTTTCGGTGTTTAGAGGTAATCAATTTAGTTGGAAACCCCTTGCGTTGATATGGACATTATCATGATGTGAATGAATGTGGGAAACCGAATTGAATGCATGATGTTTGCAGTCACTGTATGAATGTTGCATGCAAGTTTCAGATGCGAGACGTAAGCTGAGTCAAACTTAAAAAGCTCTCCTTGGCACTTCTGGTACTACTTGGAAGACTGAACTAGTACTACACTGTGACAAACGCTGTGCTTTCTGCGATTATAAAAAAATATTTAGATTGTTTGAACACGGAGATGGAAACGATTCAAAATTGTAATTGCTTTCCATAAACATGCAAAATTGCCTTCTAAGAATATGATTGCCTTCAGTAGGAATATAACGCAACATATTCAAGTTCCATAAATAAATCAAGAAGGCGCGATTCAAGTATGACGTCCATCATTTTGCGAGAATTTTAGATCTCTATAATATAGTATTACTAATAATTACTTACTCTGATATGACCATACAAAAATTTACACAAGGCAGAAAGCAAAGATAGACGTCTGTTCTCTGTGATAGAACTATCACTGCTCCAACAACTACTGTTCTTATGCAATTCCATTTGACAGAAAAAAAGTATTGCAACAAGATTTTTCAGGACAAGTCAAACAAGACATGACAAAGTGCATGTCAAGGTCAAGTGGATAGCGAGGAAAATTATAACAATTGTTAAGCATGCATTGTAGTTGATTTTGCAACAACGATATATTAAAATTTCCACCTCAAATTGGAAATGAATAAACTTTAAACACGAGAACAATATTGAAGTCATGGGGGATTGATCGTGTTAACCTTTTTCAAACAGCGTCACGACGGCGTGCTTGACAATTCGCCGAGGGTCTTGACGGCATGAAAATATGTATTTTAAGTTGACAGGTCCGTATAAGCCACTGTTTACAACTGCCGAACAAAGGTACAAAAGCTGAGGTGTCATTTTCATAGGAAATGCTCATCATATAAGTCAAAACGCTCAAAATTTCATTGTATTTGATTCATTTAATCCGGAGAACTGTTGAACTGTTATTCAAAGTTAGCTATCGAATAATTTTGACTTTTTCTAGAATCTTTATAGCTTTGTACAAAATAACCCGATCTTTTCCAAAATTGGATCATCGATACACAACTAATTGATCAACTTACAGTAAAAAATTTAAATTTTTCGATGCACTTTTCAAAAAGTTACAGCTATTTGAACATTTTTTGAAAAGTGAAAATTTTGCCTGTCCCGATCATTTTGTCTATCCCCTGTATATGCTAAGCAAGGATGAAGACTCCAATAAAATATTAATAATTGCCTAAAATTCTAAATCTTGTTTCCTTGCGAACACATAAACTTAATGTGTCATAATAGTCGAACTAATCTGTGCACCTACCCCAACCTTCATAAATATTGAACGTAATACGCAGTCAGCGTCAAGCATTATACTCAATTAGTCATTTATTAATAGACTTAATCTGCCGGCAAATAGCATAGCTGCCAAATTCCATCCCCACGCAAAGCCTATCCAGACTCCGTATGACCGTATG
This sequence comes from Aedes albopictus, assembly GCF_035046485.1. Lineage (NCBI taxonomy): Eukaryota > Metazoa > Arthropoda > Insecta > Diptera > Culicidae > Aedes > Aedes albopictus. The sequence continues at coordinate 205,477,320 of NC_085136.1, read as the reverse complement.
ATCCCTCTAAGCACGCGCTCACCTAGATTAATTCATTTCCTTTTTGTCACACGTCGGATTCAAAGTGTAATAACTATTCTTTCATTGCGCCTTTTTTCCCGCTCGAACTGCAGGGGAAAATGTTACAGAACGCCCCTATGTGACAAATATGGAAAATAGTACCTACTAATCTGAAAAATGTATTTTTGATGAGATATTAGTCCTGTTTAGTGAGGTAGTGAGCGACTCACTAAACAGAGCTATTTTTAACCATTTTCCAATATATTAATCTTCTTCTCATATTTTTTCCCGAAGAAAAAAGTGTTGCTGCTTAATAAATTCAATCTTGAATCATTTTAGATATCGTTTAGTCTACTTCTTTTTTCCATTACTTTTCCTGCTTCTTATTCCTTGTGTTCACCTTCTTTTTCTCTTTCCTGTTCTTTATCCTGTTCTTCCCGTTCTTCGTTTTTTTTTCAGGTCTTACATGCGAACAGCTTATTAGTATGGTTTACTATCCGCACATTCACTGTCATTATTGTCAACATTATCATTAAAGGCATTCAAAGTGTTATAAGCATAAATGACATTTGTTTGATACTTAAGTGGAAGCATTAACGATTCTAATGCATTTTCATTAAATTTTAGCGTTTTTTTTTTAAGTTAGGTCGTAAAACGGAACAGGTGCAAGTAAGGCCGTCTGCCGTGGGGCAAGCTGCCACTTAATATGGGCAGCATAGGCAATAACAACCATGCGCCTCCATGTGATTCTCAATTTCGTTGGAAATACATCTGAAAACCTTAATTGCAAGCACGAAAAACCAGAAGTTGCTAATTTTTATTGGGAAATCAAAAGATTTTTCCGTGAGTTTGCCTGTCTGGATACTGGAAGGATGTTTTATGCATACATATCTTGGCACCGTTAACCTATAAGTGCTGTTTGTAGTTAAGACGGAGTTTCTCGGCCAATCTTGATGCATGGGAAAATCCTTGCCTGAATCGCCCAAGAAACCGTTGTTCTTCGATTGCGGTACGCAGCTGAGAAGAAATGACAATTCAAATGGCATTCTCTGTAGAAAGTTTCTGACAGAAATCGATCAATAAATTTTTTGAGTGATTCTTTTTGAACACAAAACTGGGCTATAGTAATGATCAAATAACATTTAAGAATTTATGTGTTTGGACATTTTACCCACGAGTCCATTTTGGACCATGCTACTTCCAAATTTTCAAACAATTTTCATATTTGTGATTGGACAATTTATAATTATATGATTGCATTTCTACCTTGGCCATTTTGTGTACCGTTCTCTCAAACGAGCTATTTTTACCAATATCTACTTACCTTTCTCCTGATCATCGCATCGTCGCCGTCATCTTCAATGAGGAAAGAAACCAATCCGAACCTTCAAATCCAGAACGCTTCTGTGGGAAGATCGTGTGATCAGCGTCTTGTGCGGCGCTTTTGGTAACCGGTGACATGAATTAATATTCGCCTATCCATTAGCATGGAGATGACAAGGTGCAGATTTGCTGACATGGTTCCGACCGTCGTCGTCGTCGTCGTCGTCGCCTTCGTGGGATGAATATACCCAGAAGATACGAGCATTTTGCAGGGGATTTTCATTCCAAGCAGCAGCAGTAGCACCGAAGTGCACTTGCTTTTCACAATTCATCGATTGAGTCCTCAGTGCAATCAGAAGTCAAACGACTCGGCACAGGATGGGTGATGAAACAAATCGTGTAATTTCAATCCACACCAAGTGAAACTTGTCAGCTCTAATCTCCCATCATCATTTCGTGAATTGGGGACAGAGGCGGTCCAGTTAGCGTGTGAGTGCATGCTATACTATATGGAAATTTTTCTTTCGTTGGATTCAATGATAGTTCTATAGTTTTCAGTAGGTATTTTGAAAAATTAACTAAATCGAACTGGGATTCAAGGATTTCGGTATGCAAAACCACTTCAAGGACTACCAAGAACAACGTGTCACTAGTGCACAGCTAACGCCAAGCTGTCATACAACTTCCATGAAAACTTGCATATGAAAACGTGTTGTCATATGGATCATAATATGTTACTCTTCACAGGCTGAAATGCATATTAAGAAATGGGGGAATGATAATCTGCTCAACAGATTCCTGAGGCAAAAAACATAAAAAAAACTCAGTTACAAGGAACTGGGACCAACTCCAACGCCAACGCTGGAGAAGGGACTACTAAACCATTTCTTCTGCCGCCAAACCCATGCATTTCTACGGGACCACAAGATTGTATTGCTTCGAAGAGGGACTAGTGTTGTATGCTCTCTTGAGGCTAGCTGCCTTGTCTTGCAGCTACAGACTTCGAAACTCACTATTTTAGGAGGACACCAAGGTATGGAGCAGGCGTCTTTTTTATAGAAAGAGGAAATCTGTTGGTTGGCAACACCTTAGAAAACCTCATTCTGCCATTACCTTACCTTGCCTCCGCGGTACGCCCATTAGGGATGACTTCGTGGAGGGAGGGACCGTACTTACGCACTCTCTTTATCAAACGTTACCTATCACGTATAACTGTCCTCTAGGAGGCCGACTCGACTAACTGTTGGTCGGCCCACCATTTCCTCTGGAGGTGAAGCACGATTGTGGATACCGTGGTCGTTGCGGCGTTCCACTCGTCCACCCCCGTACACATCCGCTCAACTATGTTGTCGGGAGTAGTATCCCTACTGCATACCTCCCACATGCTCGACCTCAGATCCGCGAAACGCGGGCATTCCTAGAGCACGTGTTCCGCCGTATTCGCCCTATTTGCACACTCCGGGCATGAGGGCGAATCTGCATGCCCGAACCTGTGCAAGTACCACCTAAAGCACCCATGGCCCGACAGGAATTGTGTCAGGTGAAGATTCTCTTTGCCATGGGTCCCGTCTGCCGGGACACGCTCGGTATGAGCCTGTGTGTCACACCCTTGGCCGAAGAGTCCCAGTTTCTCTGCCATTTCTGGAAGAATTTTGGCGATTTGTCGCGCACTCCTTGTACCTCTTTCCACGTAGCACTCAACACCCTCGGCCAGCACTAGTGCTATGGGTATCATGCCCGCTAACACGCATACCGCGTCTTTCGAGACGATCGGGTATGCACTGGCCACTCTAAGGCACATAAGCCTGTGTGTGCTTTCTAGTCGCTCTACATTTCGCTTCACTTTGAGTGCATTCGAACATGCATCGGCGCCATACCGTAGTATGGACACCGCTACTGACGTGAGCAGCTTTCACTTACTCGAGACAACTGCCGCACTGTTTGACATCATCCTAGATAATGCCGTAACCGCCACGCTCGCCCTCTTACAGGCATACTCGACATGACTACTGGAGTTCAACTTGTCGTCGATCATGACTCCAAGATGCTTCAGTGAGCGCTTGGACTCGATCGTGGTGACCACTGCCTGTTGTGCAGACTTGCGGTTGTTCATCACCACCACCTCCGTTTTGTGGTGTGCGAGTGTCAGTTGCCTCGACCTCATCCAGCCCACCACTATGTCGGTCGCATACGCTGGCGTCAACTCAACCTCTTCAACCGACTCACCGTATACCACCAGGGTAATGTCGTCAGCAAAGCCAATTCACTTTACTCCCGGTGGTAGTGCTAGCCTCAATACGCCGCGCCGTCGTATGACGCGTTCCAGAGTACCGGGCCCAAGATTGACTCTTGTGGTTCCCCCGCGGTGGCATTGTACTGTTTTTGGCCCTCCTCGGTGTCATTAATCTGCACCCTGTTCTAGAAGTAGCTTTCCAGAATTCGCCTAAGGCTAGCCGGGACTCCTAAGCGAAGTATGGCACTCTCTATGGCGGCCCAGCTTATACTATTAAAGGCGTTTCTAACGTCTAGCGTGACGATCGCGCAGTAACGGATGCCTCTCCGTTTTTTTCTGCAGCGCTACCTCGGCCATTCCGGTCACTAACCCAATGGTATCCACTGTCGATCTATCTTTACGAAAACAAAACAGGATGTCTGATAGCCCAGCGTTGTCCGTCCTCTCGGTGTAGACCAATAACCTATCCGTTCTAGGAGTTTCCCAGCCGTGTCTAATAGGCAGTTTGGTCTGTATGCCGACGGGTCACCTGGCGGCTTCCCGTGCTTGGGCAATAGAACCAATTTTTGCCTTTTCCACCTATCCGGAAACTCGCCTCTATCCAGGCATCTCTTCATAGCCAGTCTAACCATGTCAGGGCTAGTCTTGATAGCCACTTTTATAGCCAACTTAAGCGATTTCGCAATTGCGGTAAGCTCGTCATTTGTCAATTGGGGAACCTTGCTCGGACCGAAGTGGTCTTGCAGCGTGGGTGCCCATGGTCTTACCTCGTGGTGCGGGAACAACGTTTCGACTATCCTCTGCAGCATCTCGGGAGAGCAATCCGGTGGAACAGATGTACCCTTTGTTATGCGCATGACTACCCTGTAGGCATCTCCCCCATAGGGTTGTGTTTAGAGTCCCTATAATTAGAGTCTGGCGGACTGTCACTTTCGACCGGAGCCAATCGAGCATGACGTCATAGTGTCCTCACCGATAAATGGTACACCGTGCCGTCATGCTCGATTGGCTCCGATCGAAAGTGACAGTCCGCCAGACTCTAACTAGACTGACTCTAGTTGTGTTGGCCGTCTGACAGAGATTAACAAAGCATACCCGCTTACGAGCCTAAATATTTTTGTTCAGTGCCAATTTTGCGACCCTGTATGCCTCTTCTCGCTCCGCTCTCATCGGTCCGAGCTCTTTGCATCCTTCTCCTTGCCCTGTGGCAGGATGCGCGGAGCTTCGCGATTTCCTGGCACCACCAGTATACTGGTCTAAAGACCGTCGCTAGACAGGTAGACGGCGTTCTGCTCCATTAGCAGTCGCTCCACAAATGCCGGTTTATCGAAACGCGAGGTAAGCCATCCTGGGTGAGTGTCGGTTATCCTCGACTGCTGCCGTCTACCGCCATGTTCGATACTGTAACGAATCGCCAGGTGATCACTATGCGTGTACCCGTTGGCAACTCTCCACTCTGAGCTAGGGTTAAGACCCGGGCTCCAGAAGGTCACATCAATGATGGTCTCCACATCGCTCCTGCTATAGGTGCTTGTACTGCCTACATTCGCAACCTCAACGTTTAATCCAGCCATAGGCCCGAGTAGAGCCCAACCTCTTTGGGGCTGTCCATAAACCACGTGGTCATGAGGGGGGGTTCGGTCAATGACCATTTTGTATGGACAAATAAAAAATTGTGTATGGACTAATGACTACGGGGGGGGGGGGGGTTGGTTTGAAAAGTCCCAAAAAAATGACCACGTGGTTTATGGACAGCCCCTTTCGTTCATAGAGCGACTGACTCAATCCTACTAATGCGCTTACCAGTGAGTCAAGCATGGACGAGAACTGGTCCATCGGCCACCTGAGGGGGTGGGGGGATACATAGACTTAATACTAAGACATAAAAGTCAGGAACAAATTCAGTTCGATTTCTGACGCCAGTTTTTCCCCCATGTTTCCCCCAGTAAAATCGCCCAATACTGGTTTTCTTAAAGCGACGCTTTCAATGTCAGTTGACTCCGCCCGTTTTCATCAAAGCAAGACTGAGTTCGCCAATTTAGTGACCATGACAACGAGAAAGATTGCCCAATGACGCAGTGTCAACTGACAGATTGATTTTTATACATATTTAGCAACACCATATCTTCAAGCGTTGATAGCCGTGTGGGTTAAACAAGAACTCGGTGATCACGACGTTTATGGTTCGATTCCAGTCTGCATAGTTATACAATCTTTTTGATTTATGATATTTTTTTAAATTTTGGTTGTACTCCGATAATTTACTTCTCAAATTGTAACATAGGGTCCACGGCTAGCGACGGTAATGGAAGCATATAAGCGGTTTTTCTGGTTAGAAAATGAATGTCATACCCCCTGGAACAGACACACATGCCCGCTGGTTCCCGTTGTACCCGAGTACCGGTCCAAATCCACCGATCCCGAGCTACCTCAGCGGAAAGATTCCAACCACAACGTAGTGTGGGTTAAGCCACAGGAAAAAAATAACAAAACCCGCAGCAGCAAGTTTCTTATAAAAAAAAAACAAAAGAAGATGAATGTTGTTTTTTTTTCTTTCCTGGAATGTGTCAATAAATAATCGTTTTTTCTTGTTGTCATGGTCACTAGATTTATGGACTTAGTCTTGCTTCGATAAAGATGGGCGGAGCAAACTGACATTGAAAGCGTGGCGTCAGAAACACCAGTATTGGGCGAACTTACTGGGGGAACGACTGGCGTGGCCACAACAACAGCTGCGTGGCTTCACAGTGATTTAAGTTCAACTGCGTGACCTGCGTCATTTTTGGCGGTTCTGTCCTCTATTCATACTTGGGCACTTAAGCCTACCCGTCACGTAGCCTTTGTTCGCCGTGCAAATCAGACATTTTTTTGCCGATTTGCACTCCCTGGCGAAGTGGCCTTCTACTCCATACCTTCTGCAGAGTTTGCTCTTAGAATTTCAGTATATTAGAATTTCATTGGTATGAGATTGGGGCCTCTTCATGCCCACAACCTGTGTCCTCGCTCGAAGCACAGGCGTCTATTTCCAGCTTTATTGCCAGGTCTATTGTCAGCTTAAGTGACTTACACTGCACTGGTATGACCTGCGTAACCGACTCCCAAGTTTCTGCACCTACAAATGATTGTGCGATATTTGCCAGAAAACCGTTCGCCAGAATGACAAACGCCAGAAAACCATTTACCAGAATGTACCTTTTGCCAGAATACTATTTGCCCGAAAGTACCACTTGCCAGAATGTACCAATCCCCAGAGTTTAACATTGAATATTAAATTCTTGGGATTGGTACATTCTGGCAAATGGTACTTTCGGGCAAATAGAAATTTTCTCCATTTTCTAAGAATTAATTGAAACTAAATATGTGATTGCGAAAATTTGGTGGATAGAAGGCAAAATTCACTAGTTGAACATCAACGGTTTCGGTGCAAACAACTATTTGTCTCCAACGAAACTATTCTCTCTAGTTGAAATTTTGAAATTTTCATTTTTCTAAACACAGGCTGTTCTTTCTAGTTTCACTGTAAGACTAGTTGTTGGCATAAATTGTTGATATTGTTAGAACCAGAGATGGAAAATGATGAAGATTGCAGCTGAGCAGACACAAGCCAAAACAAACATACTCGTGAACATCAGGGGCCCGAGAATACTTGCACTTCTTTATTCGTGAGTAAACGAAGCTGGCAAGCACTCGCATGTGATTCGTGAAGCTTCGTGAGTTTTTTGCATTTTAACGAAAAACGCATTCTAACGACTGACAGCGCTGCTTTTCAGGAACAATGAAGCAAAGCATTAGTTTATGTTGGATAATCATTGGATTTGCTATTATGACTACAACAAAAGGCACTTCCCGCAGTTCCACTAGTTCTTCACGAATAAAAGCTCATGAGTGTTTCTGTTTTTGTTTTGCTTCTTACTCACGAAGCAGGCGGGTGCGAATAAACTCACACACTGTTTACTCTCGCAATCGTGAGTAAGCCTTGTGTTGGCATTATACACTCGCGATTTGTTTCATGAGGAGAGTAATTCCATCACTGGTTAGAACCATACAGCAATATTGGTATTGTGGAATTAATAGTTTAATTATTGAAAAAAATAACAGATCTTAAACCCGTTTATTGTTCCTATATTTGAAAAAAGGAAAGATTTATATTTTTTTTAAATCATTGAAAAAAATATGTTTTAGTCACCTTTTAGAAGTCATTGTTTATTTTGTACTGAATTGCTACAATTAATTTTTCCCAAACCATTCTATCCTAGTTTGATAGTTTAAGGGAATCAAATACAATCTAAAATTATTTTCCTTAAAATTACAAGGAAAATAAAAATTTCCTATGAAAAAAATTAAAAAAAAATTTCAACATTAATCATAAAATCTCAAAATGTTTTCATCTCAAAAAATCCGTTCCCCAAATAGGCTTCCAGGAAAAATATAAAAGTGTGGGGATATTCAAAAATAAAAATTAGAAAAATCACAAACTGAAAATCACGAAATCGAGAATTAAAAAGAATGATCTTCCAAAACATGTTTAAATCGATTTTAGATGACGAAAAATGATATTTAGATCAAAATCAAAAATTTGGGTATTAGAGGGTTAACGCATAAAAGAAGAAAACGAAAAAAAATATGGCCATGCGGCAAAATGACTTTTTGACCTAATGAACTGCTACCAAATAATATTCGACCCAACGGCCTTCAGCCGAATGCCCTTACATCATTGATAATAAGATACTATAACAGTAGCCGTAGCGCCATTAGCCATAATTATAAGCCCAAATAAATTAAGCTCCCATGTTACAAACACCATTAAAAGGGAATATATTGGTTAAAATTGGCGTAAATAAACTAAGAATCTTATCTAGAAAGAACAGCAGATGATTAAAAGAAGGAAAAAACTCTGCTGGAAATATTAGAATTAATTTCCTCAAAAGCAAGCATTTTATAGCATTTCATCAAGTGATTTTCGGCCTAATGGTACATTCAAGCTTGTGATATTGGAGGTACTGGCTTTCGGGCAGTGACAGTTAGGCTGATGGTATAAGTAAAACCGTCACTTAAGTTATTATTTCTGTGCATTTTACTCGTTGCTTCCAAAAGATTTTTGTTTATGGTATTCGATTGACTTTAGGCAAAACTGGAAGCGTTTCCTCATTTTTTTGGTTTTTGATTTTTTATAAAATAATGAAGCAATATTTTCAAACTTAGATCTAAACATCATACGAATTGACCTCGGCTGTTTTTCTACACCAGTGTTTCAGCGTGGTCAATATGGAGTGAAAAATGTAGGCACCCACAGTGGTACTTCAACTTTGACGATTTCTGTGGCCCAAACGGCTGGATAAAAACATTTCAAATTTTGACCACAACATTTCCTATATTTACTGACGTTGCAGTGAAATTTTTATGAAGCTACTTAAATTTTTCACTGAAATACGGACTTTTGAAAAGGTATCTCAAAAAAAAGCTCTCAACGAACGAATCGTCACTGTATAATCTATCGTCGTATGTGTGGGCTTTCTTTGTGGAGATGAAATGCACCTAGCTCCGCATCAGCGCACCCCTCGGATTCTCTCCACAGCTGTCAACCCGACCCATGCGGTGGGTGTAGAATAGAAATTCAATCCAACCGAACTTTTACCGCGTCAAGACGTGTTCGCAACCTTTGTAACAGAAACCGTTAAATAAAGTTCCTTTTGTATTTTTTTCGCTTAGTAAAACCTTTTGTGTCTCGCGTGTGTTTCCGCGCTACCGAATTTCCCCACGCACGCGAATTCCACTGCATCGGAACTCTGCTAAAGTCCGTCATTCTTTAGTTCGCACGCAAACGGTAGCTTGGAAGATAGTGCTAGACGAAGTCACCCTCCAAAAGTTGCATGCAAGTTTACATACTAACATAAATCACTTAAAACTATCAAATTCGATATGGTAAAACGAAATATTTTGTGTGAGTCGTTAATTTAGATGTTAATTGACCAATTTACCTTTCGATTGCTTAACAAATATTTCCGTGCTTAATGGCTTGCAGTCAAATAAGCCCAAAATCGCATATTTTGCCCTATAAGTTGAGGTCTAGTTAAAAATTGTGGCATTCTGGAGTAAATCTGAGCCCGAATCCGGATTCAGCGACCCAAAATCTGCCAGAGACACATAAGTTTGCTCTTAAGACAGAACAAAAGTTAATTTTTGTTACGCAGCGTAATACATGTAAATAATTATTAGAAGTTCAAACATGACAAAAATAGCCTAATGCTCAGCCTCGTGCTCAGCACAGCAATAAATTAATTCCTATAATCGAATTAAGGGAAGAGTTTAGTTTTGAAGTTGATGCAAAACGTTTTCCACCCAAGCCTAGTTTTTGTATTTTTCTAAAAACACTATTCAATATACCAACCAACTAGAGGCCATTCAAATATTCGAACATCTATCGGACTTTACAGATCGCACTGAATATGATCGGGCCAGTACGTTGATGTTTGTTGGCCAGCAGCCATCAGGCGAGAAGATTTTAAATCGAAAAATTGACACTACCCGTCTTGATCGTCTTTAATCCTCCTCACGCAAGCAGTGGAGTGGAAACGAGTGCAAAAGATGTGTGGCATTGCAAAATCCAATTACGCCAATTGTCAAATATTAATAAATTCTGGAAATTATTCCTGATAGCGATTAGTGCAGATAAATTGCTCGTTGAGGCGTTAGATACTTACGTATGCTCATCGTAATCCAGAGACGTAATAAGGATCACTAGCAGCTTGAAAGAATCGTTTCCTTTTAATAGAATACATTTATATTAAGGAAAATCAGTTGCAAGTAATGAAAAAAATGATGCTTGATGGGCCTATAATCATAGAACGAAATAGTTTGAATTTTATAATAACAATAAACTTACATCACGTTATGGTGATACGGGAAACCGTGTTAATTTGGCCATTCTCCCCTTTCATCATCATTACTCTCGAAACTTTGAGGAGGCAAATCTCTAGTAAACTGATCTAGCCCTCGAATACCCAAATTTTTGATTTTGATCTAAATATAATTTTTCCTCATCTAAAATCGACTTAAACATGCTTTGGTAGGCGATTCTATTTAATTCTCGATTGTGTAAATTTTGATTTTCTAATGTTCATATCTTAACATCCCTATACTTTTATATTTTCCCTGGAAGCCTATATGGTATACCAATCTTTTAAGATGAAAACATTTTTTTATGACGAGAGTTTTTATTATTATTTTTAAAATATTTTTATTTTTTTTTCATAGAAAGTTTTTATTTCCGAGTATCTTTTAGGAAAACCATTTCAGTGTGTATTCAACTCCCTTAAACTCGTTTACCCTAATAGAATGTTTAGGAAAAAATAATATATGTTAATTGTTACGATTGAATACAAACGAAACAATGACATCTAAAAGGTGACCAAAACATGAATATGTCAATGATTTTATAAAATATTAATACGCTTTAAGAGACACCAAAAACCATTTTAAAATAAAGCCTGTATCCGCAATAACCGGGACACATAAATACAGCTGTAACTCTGTAATAAATACATTAAAGTTGCTCAAATTCGGCCTCATAACATCTTAAGATGTGTTCATTTCACCTGCAAAATTCCATGTGAATCGGCGCAGTACTTTTTGTTGTAGCAATGAAAGAGTAGACTGTGCGTCATTGAATTTTGTACAGCCCCTAGTTTTGCTTGTCAGCGCTGTAACTTTTGAATTTGGCAAAGGAAATGGCTGAAATTTTGAACACAAATCTCTCAATCTACATTTGTTGCATAGGCAAAATTTCAAAAAAATCGATGCACTATCAACAATTTTATAGTCGAAACATGTATTGGGACTAACCGTGATTTTAGCCCCTCAGACAGCAATTAGTCAGCACCCTTTATTGTTTCGATTGTACTATTGAAAGTACTACACCAATCATCATCAAACTTTGCAGACATAATATACACATATTCAACTACCTTCTGTGAAAATTTCATGGAAATTGGCAGAGAAATACAAAAGTTATGCATAGGCAAACATCGCACATGAAAAACACAAAAAAATTTCACTAACACTCACCCCTATCAACACCAGTTGCTTTCAAACCAATTGATGATAGTAGATGAAATTTTGCAAGAAAGTGTCTCTATAAGTATCATAACTGCTAACAAAATTTCATAATTATCATCATAGAACTTTTAACTGTAGCGTAAATGAACCATCTACTATGCGAATGAAAATTGGTCATGATTGTACAAAATGCTTTAAACCACGTCTGTTTGTTTTTTATCCAAAATCAAAAGTAATGCATCGATTTTTATGAAATTTGGCACTGATAATAAACATACACCAAAAAGTTCCCAGTCAATTATTTGGCCAATTTTACCGATTCATTACAGAGCTGCAGCCGTAGTTCTGTGTCCCGATTATTGCGGGTACAGGCTTTATAGGGTATATGTACCATTCCTTGGCCTAATTTGCAAGCCGCCTTGACAATTTTGACCATAACTCATGAAATAATAGCACTAGAAATAATATGTTGAGCATATCACACACTCTAGGCAATGCATGTTTCACCATTTGGAAGTAAACTAACGTAAATATTCAAGAATTTACTTAAAGAAGTTGAAAAAATTCGATGCGATGGTATGCAACGTTGGTCTATGGTACAAAAATTTTCCTATTAGTGGATACAACGTTGGCCTATTGCTTTCTACGCACTAGAATCACTAATTATCTCATTTTTCAATATTTCTGCTGAAGTATTATCTCTGTTTGTTCACAAATCTTACTTTTAAATTACAAATTTGGGACCAAATTTCTAAAAAAGTATAAATAAATCACTTAAACTAAAGTTCTTTTTTAATTTCGTAACGAAAACAACGCAATCGTATTATTGTGTTATATTTTTACAGTCACCGCACACAAAATCTTTCTTCCTGTTCGTTCTTTCTGGTTCTTACGCAAACAATGTTGTAACGTCACTTTATCGATGTTTTTGACGTCACTTTACTGATGGGCCAAGATTTGGGTACATAGTGAAAAAAATGTCCTCAATATTCGGCCCACATTCAATTTGTGAAATAGTTATTATTCGTTGAAAACAAATACACAACTTCAAAATAGTGTCTTTGACCGTCGCATTAAATGTTCAGTTATTGTAAAGTCAATTCGAAATGTTCCAGAATCATGCCATTTATGATCATGTGTATAGACTACCCACTAAGCCGAAGAATCATGGCGTCTACAAAAGCTAACAAAGTGACATTTTTATTCAATTTTAATGCTCCAAAGTGCTAAAATTGAAACGAAACGTTACAGTTGTTTGGCGTATAGCTTTTCCGATATCCAGTTATGCGTGTTTGTTTGAGTTTTTGGTTTACGTTGAAATAGGCCGAACGAGGGGACTATGCCAACGAAGCATCCCCATACCGTACAACTGGACAGTCCTAAATATCAGCCAAAAATATTAAAGTTTTGATTTCCCAGACGAGAAAAAAATGCAAAAATGCTCAAACTATACCCCGCCAAAGGCGGGATTGGGTATTAAAGGGATAACTGAAAACTTAGTCGTTTGTTCATCACATGTAAGTATACAAACGACTAATTTTCCAGCCTTTTTCATGCAGTAGAACTTGAGATTTGTATCTTCAAAGTTTGAAAGTAATTATTGATGAGTCTTCTGACGCTTCGTAAAGTTTAAAATCTTATACAACAAAAAAATATAATGTTAATGTGTTTTCGTATGTTCTCAAGCAGACCTGATTATCAAATTTAATTGCGTACATATGCCTAATAAATCAAGCATTAATTTAAAATCGACAATTATAAACTTAAGTTTGCAATTTTTCAGAACTGGCATTCTCATATAATGCTAGTACATACCAACAAATTCAACAAAAGTGACTAAAGATTTTAAAAATACAAAACGCCGGGACTCCAGTTTTCTGTGTCGTTTCCTCAGCGGTGTAATTTCGCCTCTTCATCACCACACCAGTCTCTTTATTATTGATAAACGGTTGCCGCTCCAACAAGACGTGACAAACGAAGAGAGAGAGAGCAAAAAAAAGCGCGCCAAGAAGTGAGTGGTTTTTGTTTTGATAGGTGATTTCCCTTCGACGATAAACAGTGTTTACGTGCATTCCATTCATATGGAAGTAAATTCGTTCGAAATTAGGTTCAAACAACATTGTGATATCTTTTCTGAATTAGGTAGTGAAACACTGCAGTGATAAATTCCAAAAATGGCAAATTTTGCTGAGTTACCGCGGTGAGTATTTACAATGAAGATGCGTGAACTGTTGAGTGATTCAAATGATAGGTTCTTCAGAAGGCCACGTATTTACAGGAATGCATATGCGTAGCATGAATATGTTAACGATCGTATCAGAATCACATTATTATGCATTATACGAGTAGCTCGAAATATTTGAGCAAACCTCATTCAATCACAAAAAATTTTAAACCATGATCTCTATAATGAATGATTAAATCAAATTTTGTTTACGACTCAAAATTAAATATTGTTAACGACTCTCATGAACTGTTTATTTACAAAAAAAAAGCTCGTGCTTTGTCTGGCTTAATTTAGATTGTTTTACAGGTACCGTGATTTCGGGTGAAATTGATCACTTTTCGCAGTTTTCGGCGCTTAATTTTTGAATATTTAACGATATGGTAAAACTTAATGCTTAAGAACAAGTACCACCACGGTTTTTATCAGTCAACGAGGTTGAAATTTTTACTGTAAACCATTTTTTTTTTTTATAAATGTCATATGAAATTAAAAATCCAAAATTTTACTTTCGGGGTGAAATTGATCAGTCAGTGAAATGCTTTTGTATGTTCTGAAAATATTTTTGCCACCTGAATTATCCACCCCAGAATGCGAAAAGCCATGCAACTTTACGAAATTGTTAATAATTTACGTTTAAAGTTTGAAAACTCCCAAGAAATCGCCTGAAAGTATGCAATGTACATACTAATTAAGCAAATACTAACGGAAAAGTACAATTTGATGCAAACATTTGAAATTTTTTAAAACATTTGAAATAGTGTTTAGCGAATACTTGGCAGCTAAAATAATCCATTCGTATAAACATTACATGTGCGATACTCTCACGGTAACAACAGTTTGAAAGTGTCTTTGAACTTCTTCGGAAAATATTGAATTTAATACAGAAATATGTGACTAATTGGCTGTAAAACATGTGAACTCATCATTCAATAACCCTTAAGCCAGATGATGGTCATTTTCTACAAATTGTTTTAAGTTAAAAGCATTATTTTTCACAATTGAAAATAACCCTCACGTCGATTAATTTCACCCAACTGATCAATTGCTCCCGAAATCACGGTATTCTTCGAAATAACGTACAAATGAATGAAATAAATCAGGCCAAACATGTCTAAAGGTCCAATCTGCAGAAGAGAGGCTCTCTTTGGTTTCCCTCTCTTTCGTTAATATCTCAGCTGTTTATTTGTATTATGATTGTCTCCTTGCATTGAACGATGGTCAAAACAATCGTCTTTCGATTTGTACTGCAAAAATAGTTGAAAAGTGTACCATTACATTGCAATAATTGAAAGAGAAAGTGAACAAAGAGAGCCTCTCAAATGCAGATAGGACCTATTGAAATGTTTGGCCTGAAATATTTCTTTAAAATTTCTTTGTATTTGTGAATTTTAATTTGCTAATTCTTCACAAGAAATAAATATGTTTGTGCTAGTAGTGATTTAATATTTTTTACTCAATTTCTACAGCATTGATGCCAAAGAAGTAAATAACCTCAAAATATTAGAGAATATGATGCCGTTTTAACCTTTCAGGACGCGCGCCAACTTTTGTAACACGAGAACGCGTGTGTTGTAAAAAGTACAACAGTCAGAACAGTAGCATTGAATGAATAAATTATATCTTAGGATCCACAGTACTTAGAATGTTGGTGTCTTCGGCAAAGTTGGTTGGTTGATCAAAAACCTACAGAATATGGACCATTTAATTCGGTACTTCCATCTAATATCCAACTTATTACGTATATTAGGGCGTTTCAGAACAAAATCTATTAAAAAATCAACTTTTTAAGGTTTTTCTGATAACAAATGTGATAATTGCACATCTTTCCTTCAATTTTATTGGCATACGTTGTTCGGAGATCTATACACAGGTATATTTTTCAATTTTTACCGAAACTATTAAGTTTTGACAAGTTTTAGTGTAGTTATGATTTTTTGAAGTTTAAAAATAGTCGAAAAACACAAAATTGATGTGATGCACCTCCTAATTTCAATAGATTTGGCTGAAATTTTGACCAGAAACTTCTTTTAGGATGCCAATCAAAATATGGGAGTGGACTTGAGAATCAGAGAACATTTTTTTATATATATATATTTATATATTGTAAATATATCGAATTCGCTATATCGAACATAACTAATTCGTTAATAGAAAAACTTTTTCCTCTAAATGTTTATAATAAGGATTGTATCGGAAATTACCTATAAACATTCCCAACTGCCTAAAAAATAATCTATATTGGAGATGCTATATAAATCTTTGAAATAAAGAATGGCAGTTCTGATTTTCAAAAAATAATCATTTAACTTGGACCTTTATCTCATAGATTGCACATATGTTTTTAAAATTTTGTACACCTCCTAAAAATTTGAAATTGCGCAAAACTGTGAAAATTTTTATTTTTTCTTTTATTTTTGCACAAAGATGTGCATTACGTATCTGATTCATGATATGGGAAAAATATTTTACCAAAAAACATTTCCTTCGCAGTTTAGCGCAATTCTTAAAAATTAAAAAAGGCCATTTTTGAGGAACTCTTTTTTTATGCGTCTTCAAAGAACGATTACGCAAATAAAAAATAGATAGAGTTGAAAATTCGCATTTTTTTTTCAATTGGGCAAGTACTCAAATTTATTGAAGAGGTAGTTTTACCAGAGAACGGAATTTTATAACTTTATAATTTTATAAGTTCGACCAAAAAGTAGGTGTTTTTTGGGATAGACCATTTTCTACATGTTGTAGGGTTTTCTATTCAAAATAAGAATTTTAAAAGTCGGTTTTGAGTTATTTGTTATGTGTACATCACTGCTAGTAAAAATCAAAATTTTCCAGATTTTTCCTAGTACAATTTTTTTCGCTGCGAATTATTTAAACGTTACAAAAATAGAAAAAATGCATTTTGTACAGATTGTTATTTAGTGTTGTGTACTCTTACTTACCTTACCGATCAGGCTAAGGCCGGGGTGGCCTCTGCTGTACATAGTAGCCGTCTCCACTCCACTCGGTCCATGACTGTTCGTCTCCAGTTCCGCACTCTGCGTAGGGTCCGCAGATCGTCCTCCACTTGGTCGACCCACCTAGCTCGCTGCGCTCCACGTCTTCTTGTACCGGTCGGATGACTTTCGAGAACCATTTTAGTCGGGTTGCTATCCGACATCCTGATGACGTGACCCGCCCACCGTAGCCTCCCGATTTTCGCGGTATGGACGATGGTTGGTTCTCTCAGCAGCTGATGCAGCTCGTGGTTCATTCGCCTTCTCCAAGTCCCGTCTTCCATCTGCACTCCGCCGTAGATGGTACGCAACACCTTCCGTTCGAAAACTCCAAGGGCGCGTTGGTCCTCTGCACGTAGGGTCCATGTTTCGTGCCCATAGAGGACGACCGGTCTAATCAGCGTTTTGTAGATGTTTTAACTTCGTGTTACGGCGAACTTTATTCGATCATAGAGTTCTGCGGAGTCCAAAGTAAGAACGATTTCCTGCCACAATGCGCCTCTGAATTTCTCTGCTGGTGTCGTTGTCGGCGGTCACCAGTGAGCCCAAGTACACGAATTCTTCAACCGCCTCGATTTCATCACCGTCGATATTAATTCGGGGTGGCGGGCGCGATGATTCCTCCCTGCAGCCATTTGCCATCATGTACTTTGTCTTCGACACATTAATGACTAATCCTATTCGTCTGGCTTGACTCTTTAGTCGGATGTACGTTTCCGCCATCGTCTCAAATTTACGAGCAATAATATCAATATCATCAGCGAAACCAAGCAGCTGAACGGACTTCGTGAAAATCGTTCCACTCGTGTTTATCCCCGCTCTTCTAATTACACCCTCTAAAGCAATGTTGAACAGCAAGCACGAAAGACCATCACCTTGCCGTAACCCTCTGCGAGATTCGAAGGGACTCGAGAGTGTCCCTGATACTCGAACTACGCACATCACTCGATCCATCGTCGCCTTGATCAACCGTGTCAGTTTATCCGGGAATCCGTATTCGTGCATAATCTGACATAGCTGTTCTCGATCGATTGTATCATACGCCGACTTGAAATCGATGAACAAGTGATGTGTGGGCACGTTGTATTCGCGGCATTTCTGCAACGCTCAGTAGTGTGATCGCGCGGTAGTTCCCGCAATCCAACTTGTCGCCCTTTTTGTAGATGGGACACACGATACCTTCCATCCATTCCTCCGGTAATACTTCCTCCTTTCAAATCTTGGTAATGACCCAGTGTACTGCTCTCACCAGTGCTTCTCCACCGTATTTTAGAAGCTCGCTTGGTAGTTGATCTGCTCCAGCGGCCTTGTTGTTTTTCAACCGGCCAACCTCCTCCTTAATCTCTTGGAGGTCAGGGGCCGGAAGTCTTTCGTCCTGTGCACATACTCCTAGATCTGTTACCACGCCACCTTCGGTACTTGCAACGTCGCCATTGAGGTGCTCATCGTAATGCTCCCGCCACCTCTCGACCACCTCACGCTCGCTCGTGAGAATATTCCCGTGATTATCTCGGCACATGTCGGCTTGTGGCACAAAGCCTCTGCGCGAGCGGTTCAGCTTCTCGTAGAACTTTCGTGTGTCCTTAGCGCGGTACAGCTCTTCCATCGATTCGCGATCTCGTTCTTCCTGCTGGCGCTTCTTCATCCGGAAGACTGAGTTCTGCCTGTTCCGTGCCTGTTTGTAACGTGCCTCATTCGCTCTCGTACGGAGTTGCAGCATTCTCGCCCATGCTGCATTCTTCTCGTTTTTCAACTGTTCACATTCACCGTCGTAGCAGTCGTTTCTGTGATTCGGAGTCGCGAAGCCTAGTGCTGTAGCCGAGGTACTACCTATGGCGGATCGGATGTCCCTCCAGCCATCTTCAAGTGTAGCTGCGCCAAGCTGCTCTTCCGTTGGTAGGGCCACTGCTAACTGCTGCACGTAGTCTTGAGCCACTTCTACATTTTGCAGCTGCTCGATGTTGAGCCGCGGCGTTCGACTTCGACGCGTGATTATTACCCGTTGCAAGAAAATAGAGAGCGAAAAAGGTGCAAAATCGCTAATAGATCTCCGCTGGTATGTTTAATC
Organism: Aedes albopictus; assembly: GCF_035046485.1. Taxonomy (NCBI): domain Eukaryota; kingdom Metazoa; phylum Arthropoda; class Insecta; order Diptera; family Culicidae; genus Aedes; species Aedes albopictus. The sequence continues at coordinate 205,458,421 of NC_085136.1, read as the reverse complement.
GTTATGGTGTCTTCTACAATAAGTGCGCGAATTGGCCAAGGAATACTGCGCCGAAAACACCGAAATGATTTTTCTTACAGGCGGAGATGTACAGTATGCGGCAGGAAAAAATGCGAAAGTGTTTTTCAACTTCAAACCAAATTTTCGTCCATTTGACATTAACCAATCTATGTTTCAACGTTCCATGATCTATAATAGGCTAGTTTTCTTAATAGTTAATTAAAAAATTTCCCATTTTGGTCACTAACCTTTACAGGGCGGCGCCTGAAGATGAAGACAACCAGAATTTTCAAACCGCAGAAAATCGCACAGGTCGCTAAATTTCGCATCTGATAAAACAAAATTTTTGATTTTCTCTACAATATCATCAAATATATGTACTTATTTCATCTGGTATGTGAAACTACATGGCTCTGGATCAGTGTGGTCTGGTTGTTCATCGAATTTGAGCTAATTTTGTTACTGTTATATTCATTTTGTTTAATGACCATTGGGCGCGCAGTTTATTGATATCCGCTTATTAGGCCTACATTATCACATGTTAAACATCAAATATGTTCATTTTTATTTTTCAGTGCTAGAATATAGACATTGACTGATACACTGTCATGAAAAAATAGTCATATATATCCCATATTTAGCGTGTAATAGTGCCTTGAACTTTTCGCATTTTTTCCTGCCGCACCCTGTATGGGCGCTTGCGCGTACAAATTTTCGCGCAACGCATAATATAACTGTCGAAAGTTTTGAGCGCATGCATACACCAACTAAGTAGTGATTGATAAGATATTCGCACTGCGGTATGTGCGGACATTGGTTATATTCGAGAAGAATTTACCGTCGATTAGAATGTGGTCGATTTGATTTTCTGTTTGTTGGTCGGGTGATCTCCAGGTGGCTTTGTGGATATCTTTGCGGGGGAAGAAGGTGCTTGTGGTGTGGTGTACTCATAGAACCATATTTTCAATAATACTTAATATTTTCCAAAATTTTTCAAGCTGTTCGCAATGGTGTTGTGTTCGCATATTGTGAGAATTTCATAAAAGACCAACCGTGCTTCGAGATAGAGCATTTCGAATGTTTATAGTTAATTTCCGATACAGTTCTTAACGGTCGGGGCACAGACAAACAAACATAACACTAGCGAAATTTACATCGACTAATTTCACAAGTTTACAAAATAAAACGAAAGTCGTGAACTTTTGTCAACGACCAAAATTTTTGAAGCACAATTTAGTGCTGGTTTCGAAACCGACCTTCGAAAAATTTTAAGTAGAACAGTTTTTGAGTTTTAGCTCAATATCGAGTTTCGCAACTTTTCAAAATATGTAATTTACCAAAATTCTAATATATTGCGTTATGTTCAACCAATTTTGAATCTTTTTCCATTAATTAAAAGCTGAATGCTGAATACAATACCATTCGATCATCTGAATACAGGTTTTGCGTCAGATTGATGAAATTCAAGATATTGGCGAGTTTTAGGGACGATCTTCTTAAATTTTAGCAAAATTCCCAAAAATTTTTGAAGAAATGATTTTTTTCAATTAGAAAAAACCAACTTAAAAATTCTTTCTCGACGTTTATTTGACATATCATATGTAGGCGAGTTACAGTAAAAATTTCAGCTCAATCGGAGCATTGATTACGGAGAATGAGATGTTTGAAGTGAGCGACTTTGCTTAAAAATAGAACAATATCGATTTCAAATCATCAGCTTTGTATGTTTTATCACATACAAACAGACGTAACATTCTGAGAATTCCCATCGTACACCGATTTAACGGTTTATTTAAAAATTTGATAGTTCTCCAGCTGCCCACCAGTGGCGCTCGCATCGTTTTTGTTCGAGTTTGACCCGCCACTTAATTAATGGTTGACCTAACACAGTCCTTTTAGAATTGGGTGAATATATTTCAGAGACTTAAATTGGCACCGAAAATGTTCAAACTATTACGTCTGTTTGTCTGTAATTTTATATTCACTACAAATAATATGAAAAATTTGTATATGTGCATAGTATCATTTAGAAATTGAACATATTTTGATTAACCTTCCTTAGTCCCTAAAAAAAAGTTACAAATAAGACCCTGGGGTCATTTTTGACCCCGAACTTCGAACGGCTCTCAAAAATCAGTGGCTGGGCCGATTTTGATTTTCTTTGGCCCAAATGAAAGCCACACATGTCTAGTTTTCAGAACCCCCGGAGAGTTCCGGATTTGGTCACTGTGGCCACCGGGAACCTGCTTCAACTAAAAAATGCCGCTTTAGAGACCCTAAATTTGGCAAGCTATAACTTTGCAACCAAACAAGTAATCAGGACCGTTCAAGAATCGTTGGAAAGGTATTCACGTGGACTTTGTTTAAAGACATTAATATTGACTAATTCTTAGGTACCGGTTCCGGAAATCCGGAACATCCGGAAAGTAATGTTTTTCACGATAATGTGCTAGAAAGCACATTCATATTATTTACAGGATAGAAGTTTTTGCATCAAACTTCTTTAGGCCATAATACAATCTGACGAGAACTATTTCTGTATGTTTCTGGTTATGTCCCGTCCTTCTGGAACCGGTTCCAGGGATCCCACAAGATGGCCAACGAGTTGACTGTAACGAAATTGAACGGTTTTCTGCTCTAAACATATCTGCGTTGGTTAACTCATGATGAAATCTCAATAATTTTACATGCTCCATATTGTTGTGATATGTAAAAATATTGTTGGACATTGTGGTCTTATGTGGCCACCGGAGTGACCACCGGAGAAACCCGTATTGAGAGACTTCCATGTTTTTGCAACAAATATAGGCATTCGACGGCTTTAACTTCATGATTTTTCATGGCCATGTGGCTTCTGGCATTAAATAGAAGAATTGACCATTCTTGTCTGTTTTGGCCACCGGAGTGACCACCGGAGAAATCCGTATTGAGGGAGTTTCATGTTTTTGCAACAAAGATAGGCATTCGACGGTTCTAACTTCATGATTTTTCATGGCCATGTGGCTTCTGGCATTGAAAAGAAGAATTGACCACAATAGTCTGTTTTGGCCATCGGAGTGACCACCGGAGAAACCCGTATTGAGGGACTTCCATGTTTTTGCAACAAAGATAGGCATTCGACGGCTCTAACTTCATGTTTTTTCATGGGCATGTGGCTTCTGGCATTAAATAGAAGAATTTACCATTCTGGTCTGTTTTAGCTACCGGAGTGACCACCGGAGAAATCCGTATTGAGGGAGTTTCATGTTTTAGCAACAAAGATAGGCATTTAACGGCTCTAACTTCATGTTTTTTCATAGCCATGTGGCTTCTGGCATTAAATAGAAGAATTGACCATTCTTGTCTATTTTGACCACCGGAGTGACCAACGGAGAAATCCGTATTGAGGGAGTTTCATGTTTTTACAACAAAGAAAGGCATTCGACGGCTCTAACTTCATGATTTTTCATGGCCATGTGGCTTCTGGCATTGAAAAGAAGAATTGACCACAATGGTCTGTTTTGGCCACCGGAGTGACCACCGGAGAAACTCTTATTGAGGGAGTTTCATGTTTTTGCAACATAGATAGGCATTCGAAGGCTCTAACTTTATGATTTTTCATGGACATGTTGCTTCTGGTATTAAAAAGAACAATTGAATATTCTGGTTCGCCACCGGTGTGACCACTGGTGAAATCCGTATTGAGGGAGTTTCATGTTTTTGCAACAAATATAGGCATTCGACGGCTCTAACTTCATGATTTTTCATGGCCATGTGGCTTCTGGCATTAAAAAGAAGAATTGACCATTCTGGTCCGTTTTGGCCACCGGAGTGACCACCGGAAAAAAATCGCATTGAGGGTGTTTTTGCAACAAAGATGGGCATGCGACGGCTATAACTTCATGATTGTGTACTATTTTGACTATTCTGGTCTGCTTTGGCCATCGGAGTGACCACATGGAGAAACACATACTAGGGAACTCCTATGTTTATTTTTAAACGCTCATATTATCTAGATTTATCACCAGAAGCAGTCTTTCGACGGCTCAATTTTCATGCTTCGACACGCGACATATTATCTTTATGCTCAGTTGTTATTCTTATTGTTCAACAAGGTTATTCTATAGTAGAGGCAATTAATGTTAAAATATACGGCGATTCTTGTAGTCCGATACTGCACTGTCAATGGTAATATGATTAGTTCGAGAATTGAGGAGAGTTTTACTTCGGTTCACAAACAAACCTTTCATCGTATATTTTGGTTAACACCACTTAACGTTTTGGTCGTCTATGTTCACTGTTCTTGAAAATCACATAGTTTCTTATCATTATCTTTTTAGATATGTTCACATTATTTGTTAGAACTTGATATGCTTTCTCCTTTCTTGCTGGCTCTATTTTCTTATACTTACGTGAAGTCAGCTTTTTCAGAATGAAAAGTTGTTTTAGTTGGTAGGAGAAGGGCTTTCTTGAGGAAGACAAACAATGTTTCACTTGAATTAGGGAATTATTAAGTTCTGCAATCGAGGAATTCAATCACAGATATTATCCATTTAGTGAGTTTTATGAACATTTCGCAATTCTTTAATTTTTTTAATTAAATTATTTCGTCTAGTAGTTTTAACTGGCATACTCTTAAAAGTTCCACGGAGGATTCCTTTCGAGTCCGACTGACATCAAGGTATACAATTAATAAAATGTGCATGCTGCCCAGGGGCAGAATTTCAAACCAAGTATCTCATCAATGAAGAATACAGTCTATCCAAGATTGCAGAATTCTGAGCTATGAGATTTTTAAAATTTGCGTGTTTACTGGTGCCACCTAGAGGCAAAATTCTGACACAAGTGTCCCATTTTGTGCAAGTCTTTGTCATACTGATCAACTTTGCCGAAGACACCATCTTCCTAAGTTGTTAGGACTCTGAGCTATACAATTTCTAAAATTTGCAAGTTCACTAGCGCCACCTAATGGCAGAATTGCGAAACAAGGTTTCCGTTTTATGTAAGTCTATGTCATACTGGTCAATTTTGCTGAAGACACCAACTTTCTTAGTTATCGGGGGGAGCGACACTAGTTTTGCTGAGCCGAAAAACTTCAAAAAAAATATGAAAAAAAACCGGTAAACGCCGCCTAGTGGCAGAATTTTGAAACAAGTGTTTATTTTTATACAAGTGTTTATTGTTATGAAAGTTTATGTCATTCTGATTAACTTTCCCAAAGACACCAACTTAATGAGTTATCGGGGAGAGCGACACTAGTTTTGCCAAGCTGAAAAACTCAAAAAAAAGCCGAAAAAAGACGCCACCTAGTGGCAGAATTTTGAAACATGTGTTTATTTTTATGTAAGTTTATGTCATATTGATCAACTTTGCGGAAGACACCAACTTCGTAAGTTATCAGGATTCTGAGCTATGAAATTTCTAAAATTTGCATATTCACTAGCGCCGCCCAGTAGAGGAATTTTGAACTTCGCAACTCATCGTCAGTAAGTTATTGGCGTACCCAACAACTTTTCCGAAGACACTATCCTTCCAAATTATCAGGGTCTCGAGCTGTCGCATATCGTAATGATAATAGGCCGAAAACCCATAAGCTCTTAGTCTCCTATTAAGCGGATTCCTATTGCGCCCACGACCACTGATCCTTCAAGAGTCTCGACTGTATATACAAAGTTATAAAATAGGTTGAAAGAGACTGGCCAGGGCCAGGGATAAACCCCAGTGCCCAGGAGTAATCAGGCACATTAAACATTAAACCACAAAGTCCGTCAAATGAATCAAAGCCTTAATTCAATAAAGCTTTCAACAACAGTATAGTAAAATTTCCACAACTGTCGGATACACAATATTTGCGCCGATAAATAAATAACGTATGATGAACATCCAGCTACGCCTCTGACAACATTACGATTGGTAACCCCTAAAAAATTTCTTGCGCCCCGTTGTTGATCCTCATCATCATATGCTCGATCATTATCCTCGTTTCGTTCCAACTACTTTGCGTGGTCTCCCCCAAACCAAACTGTCGTTAATTTATTCTTCATCATCACTTCGTCGTCGTCGTCGTCGTCGCCGTCGCCGTGAACCGAGCCAGTGCCAAAACGGACCAGAATGGTCAATTCTTTTTTTTAATGCCAGAAGCCACATGGCCATGAAAAATCATAAAGTTAGAGCCGTCGAATGCCTATATTTGTTGCAAAAACATGAAACTCCCTCAATACGGATTTCACCGGTGGTCACTCCGGTGGCCAAAGCGAACCAGAATGGTCAATTGTTCTTTTTAATACCAGAAGCAACATGTCCATGAAAAATCATGAAGTTAGAGACTTCGAATGCCCATCTTTGTTGCAAAAACATGAAACTCCCTTAATACGGGTTTCTCCGGTGGTCACTCCGGTGGCCAAAACATACCATAATTGTTAATTCTTCTATTTAATGCCAGAACCCACATGGCCATGAGAAATCATGAAGTTAGAACCGTCGAATGCCTATCTTTGTTGCAAAAACATGAAACTCCCTCAATACGGATTTCTCCGGTGGTCACTCCGGTGGCCAAAACAGACAAGAATGGTCAATTCTTCTATTTAATGCCAGAAGCCACATGGCCATGAAAAATCATGAAGTTAAAGCTGTCGAATGCCTATATTTGTTGCAAACACATGGAAGTCCCTCAATACGGGTTTCTCCGGTGGTCACTCCGGTGGCCACATAAGACCACAATGTCCAACATTATTTTTACATATCACAACAATATGGAGCATGTAAAATTATTCAGATTTCATCATGAGTTAACCAACGCAGATGTGTTTAGCGCGGAAAACCGTTCAATATCGTTACAGTCAACTCGTTGGCCATCTTGTGGAATCCCTGGAACCGGTTCCAGAAGGACGGGAAATAACCAGAAACATACAGAAATAGTTCGCGACAGATTGTATTATGGCCTAAAGAAGTTTGATGCAAAACTTCTATCCTGTAAATAATATGAATGTGCTTTCTAGCACATTATCGTGAAAAACATTACTTTCCGGATCTTCCGGATTTCCGGAACCGGTTCTTAAGAATTAGTCAATATTAATGTCTTTAAACAATGTCCACGTGAATACCTTTCCAACGATTCTTGAACGGTCCTGATTACTTGTTTGGTTGCAAAGTTATAGCTTGCCAAAGTTAGGGTCTCTAAAGCGGCATTTTTTAGTTGAAGCAGGTTCCCGGTGGCCACAGTGACCAAATCCGGAACTCTCCGGGGGTTTTGAAAACTAGACATGTGTGGCTTTCATTTGGGCCAAAGAAAATCAAAATCGGCCCAGCTACTGATTTTTGAGAGCCGTTCAAAGTTTGGGGTCAAAAATGACCCCAGGGTCTTATTTGTAACTTTTTTTATGGGAGCTCCCCTAGGGGTCGTCCAATGTTTTGGATGAATGGAAATGATAGTTTTCCACAAAAAAATAATTGTCTGAAAATTTCAGATTTCTAGGCCTTTCGAAACAAAAGCTATAGCGAATTGAAATTCGGAAAAGGTCAAAAAAGACCCCAAGACCTTACTAAGGTTTTAATAAAAGTGCCAAGTATGATCAACTTCCTAAAGCTTAAACTCTCTTGTTTATTGTAATATTTCTATACATAACCTACTAAATAAACTACATATAAAGAGCAGCTCCTATGCGTTTAAAGTTCAATTATTGCGCTTTTCTAAGTGGAAAACGTTTGGTAGATTACATAGGTAAAGTATGATGAATTTATAAACATCGTCAACTACATATTCATTTTCATTGGCTATCTACAAAATATTTACAATTTAACTATTTACATATTGGAACCTAGTTAACAGGTTACAACATTTACTATTTATCATCCCCCCTCCCTAACGAGTCAACAATCAAAGTGACAAAAGAAGAAAAGGAGATTTGTTCCGGCCTTATTTTTCCAGAAATAACTCAATCAAGTTCCCAGCCAACACACAATCGCATATACTGTTGAATAAGATGCTAAAGAGGAGACGATATGCGTACACTTCACATGCGATTATATGGAGGCATGTACGCGTATGGCCTCCACTTTAGCGTCTTAGTCTACATCATATATGACTTCGTGTTGCACGTTGAACTCCTCAGATTTCTCCAGGAGTCCTCTATAGTTTTCCTTATATGGCGTCTTCTACGAATTTCTCGGGGATCTCTCCTGGAATTCATGCTAAAAATTTTCAGGCCATTTCTGCTCAGATTCCTCTAGGAACAGCTCCAAATATTTTACCAGGACTTGTTCCTGAAATTCCCTGGTGGATTTCACCAGGAGTTTCATTTGGAATCCTAACAGGGATTTCTCGGAGATTGCAGTAGGTATTTCTTTAGAAATTACACAAGTAGTGTATCTGGGAACTCCTGCCCACGGCAGAAAATTCCGCAATAAAAAAAAAAATCTGGGAACTCCTCTGAAGGTTTCTACAGATATTACTCCCGGAATTATTTTAGAAGTTCCTGTAATGTGTCGTTTTGTAACTATACTCGGGTAATTTTTCCAGGAATTCTTCCTGGGGGTTTCTCCAGAAATTTCACCTGATTTTTGTCAGAGATTCCTCTTGGGGTTTTTAGAGTTTTCTCCAGAGATTCTTCCAAAGAGATACCTACAATGATTTTTCCTGAGATTCCTCTATGAATTTCTCCGGAGATGCTTTAACATGTAACTCAGTTTTGTGTATTTGGAAAACACAAAAAAAAACAGTTTTCTCGTCCAAATTATATTATTTGGGTTTGAAAACAAACGATCAGCGTGTTTCTATAGGCTAATGGAATTGACTGATCGTTTTTGTGTTATATTGAGTTGAATATGAACGAGAAAAACGAGAAAGCAATTTGATTTGCTCTTAAAGAAATTGTTCTTGCTGTAGAGATAAGCGTGCTTTCCTGTTCCGTTCCCAGGATTAACTGTGTGTCATGGATCACGCCGCAGGGGATGTTCTCAGCTTAGAACACTTTGGGAATGAACGAGACAAGGCAGCAAAAACGATACCCTCAAACGGGGTTACTTGCAACAGCGGTGTAACTTGCAACACGATGACATACATTGAATGTAAACTATTTTCTCACAACAATGAAAGTTAGTATGCTCCACTATTTCGGTCATCGAAATTATGTATACCAAAGATCGATGGAGTGCAAAACTCAATTTTGTTTCTTTGTTAATTGTTAAGCTACACTGTTGAAACGATTTGCTCATTTTGTGCCATAAAACATGTATGAAAATTGTGCTTTGCTTCTCTAAGTCTAACAACCTTGCTTGCAGTGCAGTTAGAGTATCTAATGGTAAGCTGAAAAAATGTTGCAAGTTACCCCATTTGACGGTACCAGTTCCGCTAAACGGTTCCGCTTCCACTGTCGTAAATGCTTTGTAATGTATATTTTTCCACGACCTCAACGTCATAATTCAATGGTGTTTTATTTTGAGTTTGTATTATCGTTTTCGAAATTCTGCAGTTTTTAGGTATCCGAAATTTATCGTTAAAAGGCATAATTATCAGAGATTATTTTGAAAATAAAATATCCGGCAAAACTTTTGTAAGAAATTTTAAATATTCAATTCCTGAACTTCTGCTCAGTGCTCATGAATGAAATATGTATATTCAATTCATGGCCCACCGAAGTGCCTATTGCTAAGCTTGATTGCGTCCTCTACCCAGTCCTCATTGAGAAATCCAAAGTCAATTCATTAAAAACGACAGCCGAGATCCGATTTTCAACGGTTGACTAATTGCTCGCCCAAGATCATCCTATTTTTCAAAGCCACTGCTCTCGGCCGACTAGTTAACACTTGTGATGGATTTTACGGAAGGCGAAACTTTCTGCCTCACTGCAAAAATATGCCAGTATCGATGAAATGTGGTATTAATTATCCACGTCTCATAATCACACCGTGTTAATTTTAACTGTGATCATGTAATCTTTTTTTTTATCAACTGAGTTTTACCCAAACTCGATTTTTGAACTGATGTCCTCACATTATTCTTCTAAAAAACTCAATGAACAACGATAACAAAAAATCCACCGAAGGCAATAGTTTTTTGCGTATTTTTTCAGTCTCGAGACACACTTGACATGAAGAATCAAAACAAACTTTGTAATCGATAATTCAGAAAAAAAAACATTATAGTGTCCCATTATGCAAAATATTTGTCTTCGTCGTGGGAACTATATTAATCGCACAATATAAATAGCTTTCACTTTTCAACGATTAAAACAGTATAATCGTTGAAGGGAGTGCTACTAAACAAAGTGAAGGCCACGCCTAGCAATATTATTCATTCAATTCGGTGGAAAAGTGCATCCTCCTGTAGTCCTGATTAAAAATATTGAAGGCATCATTACTGTTATGTAGAGCGAAAACACGTCTCCTTATCTCCACGTGCCCTTTCATAATTCTTGACCCTCAGAAGCGTTGCAATCTATACTCTTGTGTTCGCTTGCAATCCCAATCGGTTGGTGGGGGCAACAGTGTGGAAGGAAATGTGCCGATCATGTGATTTCTCCTGCCGTTAAGCGGTGCAAATTTCGATCGTAATGTTTGGCGAAATTGATTCACGCGATAACCACCACAAGCAGAGTTCGATCCAGTCGATCGTAATTATCACATTAGCGCACTTTTAGTTTTGGGACGAGAGTGCGCATGGCACGTTAGAACTACTTCAATACTATGATCTTGCGGGGATCCTTCTCGCGATGGATGCTGATGAACGGTGTTCAAATCAATTCTCGATTCAGTTGCAGCTCATCGTTCGTGGACATTCAACGGTCAGGACTAGACAAGTGGCGATCCACCAACCCGGAAGGATCTGATCAAACTCGGGACTCGGAGCGCATTAACTTTAACGGATTCGCGCTACCTTCATTCTTGAACGGATCTTCGACCGATTCGGACGTGTCTCCGCTTTCGACTGTTCAAAAGTTGATCAGACCTCTTGTGGAAAGCATACCTTGTTCAAAATCGACGGACGCGAACATGATCGGTACGGCTAAGGTGCTATCGGGCGTGGAAGTTTCCAAGTGAGTTATCGAACGAAAAAGTGTTCAAAATATCCAGAAGCAAAGGATACTAGTGTTTACTGAGAATGTTCACAGAACACCACAGTGCTTATGATAGAATATTTCTTCTAATCCTAACAACCCATTTTACAGAGAAATTCGTGATAAGTTGAAAAAAGATGTGAGTGATATAAGGAATAAAATTCCTACTTTGGTGCCAGGATTGGCCATTGTACAAGTTGGCGGTCGGGAAGATTCGAATGTGTACATCCGCATGAAGATTAAGGCTGCCGAAGAAATTGGAATATACGCTGAGCACGTGCAACTACCGAAGTCAACTACGCAGGATGAACTTCTGACAGTGGTAAGTACTGGAACTCAAGGCAATGGAAAATTGATACGAATCAAGTTCTTCTAGCTGCAAAGTATTCATAAGTGTAGCACAACTCGAATGAAGTTATCCAAACTAGCCTTTGGTAGTGTTATCATGTGGTTTGGAAGTGGATTTAAATAGGTTATTTGAAGAACCTTGGAATTGGTAGGGTGACCCATGCTTGTGGAAAAAACGGAAAATCAGAATTTAAAATTGTAAAAGTAAATAACCTTAAATTAAAAAAAGAATGTACTACGGGAATCCGTTGTCCAAACAGCCTGAATTTTACAAGGATACAACTAAATGTATGAGAAAATGCAATAATGGTTACACATTTCTAACTAAAACACAGCGCGAGCGCGGTGCAGCTATAGGATCAAACAGGCGCGCGTCCTAAAACAGGGTGTCTACTACCTGAAAAAACCTGTAAAAACGGGAATCCTCAGGGAATTTTATTTAACAGGGAAAAACCTGGAATACTCAGAGAATATCGATAATAGTCAGGAAAATGTCATAATCATTGGGTCGTATGAATATAAATTAGCATGCTTCACTTTTTGTAGATCTACTCAGAAGTAGAGCTGAGTAATTCCTTCCAGAGATTCTTCTGGAATGCTACCAGAATGTTTCCAAAACTCGCTAGGTATTTGTTTCCGGAATTCTACCTTGATTCCCCAATTCCGATTGACTTCTCCTGGAATTCATTGCGAATTTCTTCCAGTTGTTTTAAAAAGTTACCATACCCTTTTCAACCAGTAGAGGTTGTACAGACTGAACAAGCACTAAAATTAGACAACGGATAACACACATAGCACTCAGTAGCGCAGTGGAAAATTTTACATTTGACGAAAAGTTTTCCTCAGCTGGAGCTGGAATCGAACCCACACTTCAAAGTTTATGAAACGCTTAGATGACTGACACCTCTAGTCGCACGGCCACGAAGCCCGTGGGTTTTGCTAGACTTATCTCGCGATCTCCGTAAGAATTTTTCTCAGGATATATCGCATATATTGTCGCGGAATTTCTGCTAAAGTTTCGCTAGGGTCTCCCCTTGAAGCAACGATTCTTTTCCATGTTCCTCTTGGGACCTCTCAAGGGACCTCTCCAGGGGACTCCTCCACCGGTGCTACGGAGTTATTCCTGGGATTTCCAATAGAACTTCTCCAAAGGGTGCGAAGAAGATTTCCACCAATTCTCTGCGTGTATTCTTTCAGGAACATCTTCCAAAGTTTCTCCTGTAATTTCTTCAAGAAATTTCCGATATCTTTCTAGAATTGCTCCTTGGATTTCTGCAAAAGTTTCAGCTGGTCTTCTTCTTCTTCTTCATTTTCTTCTTCTTCTTCTTCTTCTTTTTCTTCTTCTTCTTCTTTATGGCTCGACGTTCGCATCGAAACTTGGCCTGCAGCATTCTTTGCCTGCCATTGCATGAATAATGTACATATTCAAAGAATATGTACCGTGATTTCGGGTGAAATTGATCACTTCTTGCAGTTTTTGGCGAATAATTTTTGAAAGCTTATCGATGTGGTTAAATTCAATGCTTTAAGGACAGACTTGTTAGAATCCCAATATGGCCGCCACAATGGCCGACTTTGGGACCTACTCACGATTTTGAGGGCACAAATCTCTTCGTAAACAAAACCAGCGCACCTGAGCTTCTTATTTGAAGCTTATTACAAGTGAGCAAGAACAGAATAATAAAATGTATTGTTGTTTGAAGCTTGTTTCTTGAGATTTGTGCGTTTGAAGTTTTGATGCACTGTTGAACCGGGATTTCAAGACGTTTGTCCTTAAAACAAGTACGACCATGGTTTTCATCAGTCAACGACGTTGAAAATTCTACTGCAAATCATTTTTATACAAAAAAATATCATTTACAATAAAAAAATCAAAAATTTTACTTTCGGGGTGAAATTGATCAGTCAGTGAAATGCTGTCGTAAGTGCTGAAAATATTTGTTCCTCCCAAATCAACCACCATGGAATACGAAAAGCTATGCAAAACTTTAACAAGTTTACTAAATTTTTAGTTATTTTAGTTTGAAGTTTAATAAATCTGAAGAAAACGCATGAAAGTATGCAATTTACATACTAAATATGTTTCAACTTCCGAAAAAGTACAATTTTATGCATAAATTTAAATATATATATAGAATTTTTGAAGGCGAAATCGGATTTAGTGAACACTTGGCAGCTAGGAACATTCATTCGAATATTCATTACATGTGCGATACAGCTACGGTAACAAAAGTTTGAAAGAGTATTTAAAGTTCGCCTAACACACAGTTTCGGAAAATATTGAATTTTATATGGAAATATGAGACTAATTGGCTGTAAAACAAGTAAACTCATCATTCAATAACTTTTGAGCCAGATGGTGGACATTTTTTACAAATTGTTTTAAGTTTAAAGCGTTATTTTTAACAAATAAAAATGACCCTCACGACGATCAATTTCACCCGAAATCACGGTACCGTAAACCGGGGTCAAATTGATCTCCGGGTCGATATTGATCAGACGTTTTTCAGTTAGATTAAGCATACTTTACATTGTTTCCATCGAAGTATTGTGATGTAGGAATCCTATACTAAACGATAAATGTGAAAAAACCATTTAAAACATACCTTATCTAACGGAAAAACGTCTGATCAATTTCGACCCGAAGATCAATTTGACCCCGGTTTACGGTACATTGTGTGGCAAGTACAATGATACACTATCCCCAGGGAGTCGAAAAAATTTTCCCGACCGGAACGGGAATCACACCCGTCGTCTCCGGATTGGCGATCCATAGCCTTAACCACTAGGCCAACTGGAGACCCTGAGCTGGTATATTTCCCAAAAGTTTTCGCGGGATTTCTTTTGAAGTTTCACTCGAGCGTTTTCTTGGATTTTTTTTTCGGGACTTCTCTCAGATGGTTCCTTCCGGTGGTGGTCCTGGGATGTCTCTCAGAGTTCTTCTGAGTTTACCCTGGACTTTCTCCTAAGATTTTTTTTCAGAATGTCTTCTGGGATCTCTGCAGAAGCTACTGCTGATATTTCTCATGAAGTTCTTCCCGTGATTTCATTCAGAGCTTTCTCCTGGCTTTTCCTAAGTAGTTTTTTACCGAATTTCTAGCAGTGATTTACCTGAGATTATTTTTTACTGATTTTCTCGAAATTATTTCCAGGGCTCTTCCCGAAATACTTACCAGAAATCAGCTTCTTAAGGGGTGTTGAGATATTTCCATATTCTTAATGTCAAACTGGGCCGAAATTCAAGTTTTCATGAATTTTGGTGCCCGGGAACCTATTTAAAAATCAATTTGAATTTTGTACAGGAGGAATTTAATGAATCACAAATTGTACAGAAGGAATTTAATGAATCACTCGTCGGATTTTGTACTGGGCAGAGCTGTGAAACAGTTGCCCAGTTGTCAAAAGGTGATTTTGAAAAATCTCCTTGAATTTGATTTTAGGTATCGAAAAAAATTTCTAAGAATCTGAAAAAATCATAGTGATTCAGAAAATAGTGCTCTTTGTATGAATTTAAAAGATCTAAATGAAATACAAAATTTAAAAAAAAACTAACTGTCCTGAGATTCTGGATGCTCCTTTTATTTATTTCTTTAATAGTTGCTACCGGAGTTCATGTAGTATTTCTTCAAGAAGTTTTTCTCGGAATGTCTCCTGGGATAAGTTACGAGATTTTTTTGTAATAAATGCCCGAGAAATATCTGAAATATTAAGCACATTCTAGGAGGAACTCTGAAAATCTAAGAGAAATCAAGGGAGGAACTACGGTCGAAATTCAAGAAAAATATAGGAAAACTCTTTGGAAGAAATCCCAGAAAGAACTTCTGCAAAAATCTCGAGAGAAACTGTTGGAAAACTATCCCGATACCACTAAAACAAATTCCTGGAAAAACTTTGGAATCCTTTTTGCAGGATCTCCGGAAGGAATTCAGTGAATAACTATGGAAGAAATGCCGGGGGATACATAGTATACACTTGCAGAACCCCCGTGAAGTTTAACCCTCTAATACCCAATACCGCCTTTAGACGGGGTATAGTTTGAGCATTTTTGTAATTTTTGTTTCGTGGAAAATCAAAATTTTTATATTTTTGGCTGATATCTAGGACTGTTTTGTATATCTCAAAATGGTTTTTGGTGTATTTTAAAGCGTATTTACATTTTTGAAAAATCATTGAAAAATTGATGTTCTAGTCACCTTCTAGAAGTCATTGTTTATTTTGCATTTAATCACTGCAATTAACATATTTTAAATTTTTCCCAAATCATTCTGTCCTAGTTTTATAGTTTAAGGGAATCGAATACACTCTAAAATTATTTTCCTTAAAATTACACGGAAAATAAAATTTTCTATGAAAAAAATTTAAAATAAAAATATTTCAACAACAATCATAATATCTCAAAATGTTTTCATCTCAAAAAATCCGTATTCCAAATAGGCTTCCAGGAAAAATATAAAACTTTGGGGATGTTCAAAAATAAAAATTAGAAAAATCAAAAACTAAAATTCACGAAATTGAGAATTAAAAAGAATCATCTTCCAAAACATGTTTAAATCGATTTTGGATGACGAAAAATGATATTTAGATCAAAATAAAAAATTTGGGTATTAGAGGGTTAATGGTCATATGGTCTGTGGAATTACTGATTGGACTCCTGAATGTCTTTTTTTCTGATTTTTTTTCAGAATGTTTGGATGATATTGTAGGTGGGAATGTCAAAACAATTTGTTGGAAATAACCCAAAAGAACTCTGAGAAAAATATAGAAAAATTCCTCAACTAATTTTTGTGTTATATTCAAAAAAGTTTTAAAAAAATTCTAGAAAGAATTCAGGAATTTGTTTGAATCTCTTGAATAATGAATCTAGCACATTTTCCTTTAAATTTTAACTTAAGTTTTGAGGACAATTCTGTATAGTTTTAGAAAAGTATTATTATTTTTATGTTTGAGTTGGCAAACATTCAAAATTTTCCCTTGAAGAAACTTGGAAAACTCAGGGAATTTTGTTTTGTTGTAATTTTTATGAGAGCAATTTGTTGAGCGACCCCTCGTCGGGTTTTAGCTGTAAAAAGGTAATCAAAAAACCTCTTGATTAAAATTAAGTTCTTAAAATTTTAAAAACTCAGAAGACTCAGAAAAGTGTGTTCTATCGAATAACATTTAAAAATCAATACATCAACTTTTAACCTTCCGTTATTCACGCGGTCGGCTACCACCACCGCGCGGGTGCTGTGTTCAGCAAGTGAGTTTTTTTCATCGCGTTGTACAAAATACAGCAGCGCGACTACTGAATGGTTTACAAAAAATAAACAATTGGTAAAGAGCGTTCAAAGCAACCCCTAGTATTAAATGTTAAAAAAATCACACTGATGGTTTTGCTTCCATAAAACTCAAAGTTCGTCTACGTTTATTTATTTTCATGAATATTGCTTTATCATGGATGGCCCATAAGCTGATGAGGGATGGGTTTGATTTGCTTGACTTCCTTGCAGCCGACTAGCATGCCGAAATTTTACCAACAGAATCGAACGGGAACGGGAATCGAACTCGCACTCCTCAGTACGATGCGACTGAATGCTTGGTGACACTAACCTCATGACCACAAAGCTCATGACCCTTGGTAGAATAGGCTTTTTAGCTGCTTCACCTCATCCAGTGCTGATAGTTCTCCTTCTTGACCGCCTTCAATTATGGTAATCATCTTCCTGAGTGCTTCTTCACTAGAGTGGGTCATCAGACCAAAGTTTTTTAGACCCCATTTCAGGACCCAAATAAGTGTGCAGAATTTGGGCAATTTTAAGTTTGTATGAGGTTTTACATGGGAAAACATACTTTTTTGCATTTCTTTTTTAACAAGCTCTAATTTTTCTATAACCATGTAACCAATAGAGTAAAACATAGTCTAGGGTGTCCTGAAAAACTTTGTCGAGGACCGCAAAGTGATCTGATGCTTATGAAAAAAGTTGGCATTGCTTGGTGAAACAGCATGATTTTGTTGCTATTGTTATTCCTTTACATGTTAAAACATAAACACATGCATGCGGTTCGTTGATTATAGCTATATTCACAAGCATCGGATCGCTTTGCGGTCTTCAACAAAGTTTTTAGAACATCTTAGGCTATCATTTTATAGTATCGGTTAAAAAGTTTCAGACAATTTTTTTCAACTTATGACAAAAATGCAAAAAGTATGTATTTCCAGGAGCCCAACACGTGCGAATTCATTCAAAGTTCTTACGTCCCCAGATCCGACCTTCCAAGCATTGCCCTTAATTAGTTGCCGGATATGTTGCCGTTAAATCAATCCGATTACTCTATTGCTTTTCTTGGCGTTCTTAGGTCTTCATCAGGCTACCTTACCGGGGCTGCTTCCTTAGGTAAAGCTGACGCAATACAGCATTTCATACTCAGCCGCGAAATGCCAGAACAGACGATCGAGACATACCTCCTCAATCTTGCTGAAGTCAGAAGGCTTCACTACCAGCTAAACAGACAACTCTTAGTTGGCAGTCCTTGTCATCGCTTGACTCGTGGAAGCATGAGGTAGGAACTTGTGAGGATCGGAGCTAAGTTGGACGCTCTCACTCTTTATCGACTCACCGTTTTGCAGCCCATGTGAGCATCATTGATCATCAAAAGCCCCCTCCCAGAGTAAATTTCTGGCTACGGCACTGGTGCATCTTATTAGGTTAGTGGTTCGGTCTAATTTTCTATATCTAGTATGAAAAAATAAGAAATACAAAAGCACTGTAACAAATGAAGCCTAGAGGATGAGAGTCTTAACGAAAACAAAATTCATGCCGTCATCAGCCAGAGGCTGCACAGATTGTGAGTTACCTACTTACAGACTTACAGTAGATAATAACAACTTACTAAGTATCGAATGGGCCTGTGGGGTATTTTTTGATCAATATGTGTCCTTGGACTAGGTGGGGGTTCCCTCATCAATCCTTCCGGTCCGCCTTAGTGTTTTATGCATTATGGTGGCCAGGTGTTGTTCTAGTTTTTCCAGCTGTATTGTAAAGCACTAGCCATAGTCTCGAAATATCTATCAATGACCGGTTATTGCTGGCAGATGCAGTAGAAAGTTTGTCTTAATACGTATCAATCGTCCCGATCAGAAAGGCATAACAAAATTATAACCGATTAAGTTATTTATTTCAAAGATTTTTCATAACAGAATGAGTTATAAAATTCACCGGTTAGGTGTTAAAATAACAAAAATTATAACTGAAATTGCTCTAGTCATAACATAATTAGAACAGGTCTTGATACAATTATAACAAGCTTATAACAAAATGAGATGTAAAAAATCAATCAAATTATATCACATGTTGCTATAAAGCAATTATAAATATATTGGGTAAAAATTAAGTAGTGTAAAACTTAACTCATTTTTGGGTAATAAATTTTTAGAGTGAAATTTTATTTTTAGTAAAAAGTTACTGGCGTCAAAAAACTTCTCCACATAGTATACACACAACCCAGGGATTCGAACCTACGACGGCTAGAACCTAGAACAGGAGCTCGTCGTTTTTACCAGCGAGGCCATCACAGCACTTGAAGTGAGGGGCGATATATGCTGAAATGGTTCTTCATATTGGAAGCTCCTCTATAAATAGACTCGGTGATCCAACATACCGGAGTCATCATACCCAGTTATGACGTCACCATGCACGTTACTACAGCCCATTTAGTCCCTCAGCTTCAATGTCGTGTGCGCTCGTTGTGCACTAGAGCCAGCGTTCAATACTTCGGAGCTGGAGCCCACATCGCTGTACCCACGCGAATGGACGTCACACGAAACTGTTTGAATACAGTTGATTGCAATTATATCTTCGTGTTATTAACTAAGTTGAACAGATAGCTAATGACTTTCAAATAGTGAAAAGTGTGTAACTAAGCACTAGTTGCGCCAGCGTTTATTTAAATGTTTAAAGCGTTTTGTGGCATGTTTTATTTCATTATTATTACTTATTGATATTCCTTCTGCAAAGTTGTTCAGTAGTATTATGCCGCTTAAGTGGTGAATGTTTCAGTAGGAATATCCACAGCAAATTCTTGTAGGAATATTCCTTTGGAGAGGAATTTATGAAGGAATTTTTAAAAGGATAGAAAAAAGCATTTCCATAATGAGTCATTGGTGTAATTGTCGATAAAATTTGTAAAGAAACTTTTCGATAAATACTTGAAGTAATTTGTTTTCGAACACAGAGCGTTCAGGAAATCCAAAAGGATATCAAACACTTCGTTTCGCTGTTGAACTGAATATTTTACTAACTTTAACAAAACAACTACACTTCATTTGCTAGTACATAACTATTTCGATCGGCAGGTATGCAAAACACAGACTATCTATGCGGAAAAAAGCTGTAGTTAATTGTAGTGATAGTGATAGTGATAGTGATAGTGAGACTGAGTGACCACATAGGAAGAAATTTCGAAGAAATTTAAACTGGATTGAAAAGTTTAACTTTAAAACTAGAACTTAATTAATTACTGAGTTCGTTCAGAATTTCTGATCAGAATTCCCTGATGGAGAATCCTTTAAGGAATTTTTGATGCATAGGCTGAAGTAATTTCTCAGACAGAAATTTTAACGAGCGGCGAAAATTGAATTTACGTTTTCCGTCCCGAATCCATTATGATACGGAAATATCGATCATTTTCATCTCTACTAGTACAAAACCAATCGTCTAATTACCGTTTTACTGAAATTGTATCGAAAAAACAGTTTTGCCGGATCTCCGCCAGAGACTAAGTCCATGTAAACAAGCTCGCTGAACTGTCAGTGCACGGCTTCGTGACGTCATCTTGCAGTATCCTATATGATTGGACCGTTTGCATGCTGAGACCAAAGCCAAACATAGAAAACTAGCTGGTCAGGATTACCCGGTGAGTTCGTTCCTTATTATTACTTTTTATATTTGAACATGACATATATGGGGATTTCGGAGGGGTAGCCTAAGGAAGTTAAATGAACTGGTTTCCGGGCAAATGTTCGTGGGGTGGCCAGACTTTGTCACGAGATAACAATTATCATGTTGTTTTCCGAAGGTCTCCAGTGAATTTAGCTTACCCTGCTACAACAAACCATCAGGTAGATCATTCCGTTCCGGTATGACTCTGCAGCCATAGGTAATCCTTGCGCTGATGGTGGGTACACAATCATCATCATCATCATCATCATCATCATAGGCTGAAGTAATTTCTCAGAATGTCTTAAAGAATCTCCCTTTTGGATTCTCTGAAGAAATTCTCAAGGGACGAAATGTATGTTGGATTTTAAACTTAAGATAAACCATGCGGGAAATCCCTATCACGAATGATCTGTATACTGTACTGAATTCATATTAATAGTTAAAGTTAAGAGCTCCGACAGATCAAAGGTAACGTAATCTGGTCGGTGAAATATAATTGGTGAATTGGAATGTGTTTCCGTGTGCCATGATCAGAGATGATGGTTCATAGGAGTGGTTAACTTGGGATCTCAACAATTCAACATGTATATGAACTAATCTTCCAACAAATCCTTGGGGCAAAGTTCTTTGAAGAATTCAAAAAGAAGGTCATGGAAAAAATCATGGAAGAATTGTTGAAGAATTCCTTAGAGGATTACCCGCAAGAATACGTGGAGGATTTTCTTATGGATTTTTGCAGAAATTCCTGGAGGAAACCTTTGAATTTTTTTGGAAAAAATTTCGTAGGAATATTTAGAGTAATTTTCTGTAGGAATCATCGGAAGCCTTTCTTCATAAATCCTTGGAGAAGTAGCTGAAGAATTTTCCAACCACAATTTCTAGAGGAACTCTAGGGAAAATCTATTTAAGAACTTTTGGAGAAATATTTGAATAATTGAATAATGGACAATCGTCAGTAAGAATTCACATAGTAATCGTTGAGAAATCTCTCGGAGAGATCTCTGGAAGAACTTCCAGTGAGCTCCCTAGAAGACCTACAAGAGAAATACTTTTAATATCTCTAGAAATATTCCCTGAAAGTTCTCCGTAGCCATCCATAATCAACATTCAACCTGTAAGACATGTACAAAATCCTGTAAACAAATGTAAACGCCGCAGTTCAATTACATATAACATTTTCCACTTGAGAGCCAAGGACTTCTCGACAACTTCGCTGATGAGTGATGATCCGAACTTCCTAGGACAGCAGAATAATGAGATTTAACATATCAAATAGCTCGTAGTAGTGAAATTGTGCATACAATTATACACCATTCGAGAATTTCAAGAATCATGAACAACTTTGCTGAACATACGAACTGTGCAGGTGAACTGGATAATAATAAGAAACATTTAAAATTACCCAATATCATCACGTAATGGTGGAGTGGGAGTTGCTTACCTCATTTTCCACCTTCCAAAGTCATAAGCTTTCTGTACAAATTTGATGAAGACATGAGCTTTATTGGTATGTAGTTCATATAATAAAAGATATCAACAATTGTGTATTTTCTAAACACAATGGCGCCATACAGCGGTTAATTTTTGCACTAAACATTACCAAAAAATGTTGATAAGTTACACATTGCATTTTAAAAATTATTACTGAGTTTGTTATAATGTTGATGTAATGATGATCAAATCACATATTCATTTATTGTAACTGACTTTGTTAGAACCTTGAAATAATACAAACTAGTTTTCGTACCGATTCCAAAAAATATATCTAAATATAACAAACCTTGATATAGATATCAACCGTTGATATAATTATGTTATGTTTTTGTTATGCCTTTCTGATCGGGGTCTTTGACAAACGAGAAAAACTGACCTCATCGATTACCTGTCTCTGAGCTAAATTTGGTATAGAGTCTTCAGTCTCCGATTAGTCGCTTCATGTTTGGTGTTCAGACGCTCAGATGTGTTCAGTAAAAAGCCGGGACATCAATCTAAGTGTGAAGGCCTACTAACTTGGAAAGGGAAATGAGAGCTATGTACGATCACGAGGAGTGAGCGTTAAAATGGAGGCCGACCTCGAGGCCAACAGAAAACTAGAAAATGGAATGTGGCGCAGACCCAGCCAACACGAAGTCGTATATTGTGTTGAATAGGATGCTAAAGTGAAGGCCATATGCGTACATGCTTCCATTTAACCGCGTGGAAAGTGTACGTATATCGCCTCCACTTTAGCATCCTATTCAACAGCATATGCGATCGTGTGTTGGCTGGGGACGCATGAATAACGAGCTATATCATGCTCAAGCCTTCAGGACGCGCGGCGTTGTAAAAAGTACAACACCACGAAAATTCCTCGCTTGTCGTATGGAGCGCGAGCGTAGTGCAGTTTTATTGTCTATCCGGTTGGAATCAAGACAGACATTCAATCAAAAATGACCATTTTTTGGTCCACAAGTGTCGCAACTGTTTCGCGTCTAGTGCGCTGTGTTGCTGACAACAACGGGAAGGATGCGCACTACTTTCGACATGATTCAAAAACGTCGCGAGTTGAGTCGCGTCGCCAGGCCCCTGACACGGTCTATATCAATGCATTGGAATCATGGTAGACAGGATGTCCTGGGCGCTAACAAATAGCGCCCACTGTCAAATGCGAAAACATCAACATTTTTTTGTTTATTTTTTATTTTGGTTTGTTGATCAGTTTTTGGAATCATTTTTTCCACCTGTTATGATCACAAAACACTTCAAACTCGCTTTAATATTAATGTACGGTAAGAGGAGCACGTGATTAGTTGAATAAAGCAACCCAACAAACACGCATTGTGAATGTGATTTCGTGTGTGGCTCACAACATCAAACAAAAGCTGCGTTTGTTGATTACACGCTCGTTTCAATTTGCACGAATATGAGTATAAGGCAGTTAGATGTTGGCTACGATATATTTCATTCATGCCAGGGGCCTGCGCGTCGCTACTTGATTGTGCGACGTCCGGTTTGGTGGCGGCCCGACAATACGATCAAACATGAGCGCGTCCTGAAAGGTTTAAAAACGATGTGAAATGAATAAAATACAGCATTTTTCAATGGGCTGGCCATGTAATGCGATTGTGAACCAGATACCGACGACTTCGTAAGCGGCCGCGATTGCACGCTGTTGAAAAGGTTAGAAGAAGAACTGGAAACCCTAAACGTTCGCAAAAATTGAAGGAACATCACCCCCCAAGTAACCACGGTGCTGAAGCCTTATTGCATGCAGATATACGGTGTACTTAGAGCAATCATTATTTTACATGCAAACTTAAAGTTGATTTAAAGTGGGAATGGGCAATTATGCGACTGATTTAAGATTATACCAGTATAATCCTAATTTGGTTCTATAATTGCCCACTTCCACTTTAAATCAACCTTAAGTTTGCATGTAAAGTAATGATTGCACTAAATATACCGTATATCTGCATGTAATAATGCTTCAGCACCGTGGTTACTTGGGCCAAGATCGACGGGAATGGTACTTTACTAAACGCTGGTACTGGGACAGAGTCTGCTTCTCACTTAGTGTTCTTTTAAAATTTCCACAATTATCAACTTTGATAAGATTTTATTTTGCCAAGTAAATTTCCATTACGAAAAGTTTCAGAACCGACCACAAATCAAGCACTGTCAGCATGATCTTGCTGAATACCCGCACGTTTACTGCTTCGGCTACACTACCCGTCATAAGTACGGACTCCCAAAAAGTATTGCAACAATATTGCATCACCCTGACTCACCTCGATATCTCTAAAACCAGAACACCTACAAAAATGCCGCCTTCAGAAAAGTTGTTGCTTTTGGTCTTCTGAATAACTTTCCTGAATACAGCATCTTTGTAAGTCCTCAGGTTTTGGAGATATCGAGGTGAGTCAGGGTGATGCAATATTGTTGCAATACTTTTTGGGAGTCCGTACTTATGACGGGTAGTGTTTATGATACTCACCAAGTGTAGTTCGCGAACCGCACGTGATGTCCAGATTTGAATGTTGTCGTAAAATGTCTTGTAATGTTCCTAATGGAGGTTGTTCAACATCCAAAATAATCAAGAATAGCGTGTTGAATGCTGGACAAATTGATACAGCTGTTGCAAAATAAGCAACTGAAAAAATAGGCCAGAGGATCACTGCCTTATGGATACACACAATACTGAAAGCTTCACGTATTATGCCTTGCCTTTCTAACCGTACATCGCAGTGATACATTTCGAAGGAGCGCACCTCACGTGCATACCAGGGAGTAATAATGAGGAATCGTTTTCAATATGAACCTCAAGGCGAAGACAAGCGTACGTGAAGTGCGAAATGAAATTTGGTCACAGCCTGAATAACGTTTCGCCATGGCAATTTCGCACCCCATGATAGCATGACATGGGGGACACAAATCACACCGCGTCATATGCATGGTCCATTAGTATGGGACAATTATCAAATTCTCGCTCCAGTTGACTTTTTTGATTCCTTTTAGGTCCCATATGGACTGTGCAAAATTTCAGCGCAATCGGTGAAACTATAATTTAGCGCAAGCGGTTCAAAGTTTTCATAGGATTTACTATGGGAAAAGTTGCACTTTCAAATAAAAATTCCCAGAGGTCGCCCCTTGTCTCCTTAATTCAAATCGATCAACGCTTCTTGTATAAAAATCATTTATGAAACTTTCCTTCGAAGACCGCAAAACGATTGGATGCTTGTGGAAAAAGTTATTGATTTATTACCGATTAGTGATCCAACGAACGGCTTTTTGTTTTGTTTTATTAGCAGCACTGTATCTGCTGCCTTGGCTGCTGCTGTTTCTGGGGGTGGTGATGCCTCCCGCCACCCCATGCTACAACGGCAGCAGCAGTGCTGCTGATAAAACAAAACAAAAAGCCGTTCGTTGGATCACTAATCGGTAATAAATCAATAACTTTTTCCACAAGCATCCAATCGTTTTGCGGTCTTCGAAGGAAAGTTTCATAAATGATTTTTCTACAAGAAGCGCTGATCGATTTGAATTAAGGAGACAAGGGGCGACCTCTGGGATTTTTTATTTGAAAATGCAACTTTTCCCATAGTAAATCCTATGAAAACTTTGAACCGCTTGCGCTAAATTATAGTTTCACCGATTGCGCTGAAATTTTGTACAGTTCATATGGGACCTAAATGGGATCTAAAAAGTCGACTGGAGCGAGGATTTATTTTTTCCATACAAGCGAGTCCCATACTAATGGTCCATCCACTCGCAACATGGAAATTTCAGACCGACATCTGTTCACAGTTATGCTTAGTTGATTAATCAAACACTTTGCGTATCCTCAGTCAGTCATTCACAGCTCTGTGGAAATTCGAAAACATGTGTCAAGTGTGATCGATCAATTGCAACAAAATTGTAACAAAATTGTGGGTGTGTGGTACGATCTGTAGATCAAAACACTCTCCCTTCTCACCTCCCTCGAGCAGGATATTTATGACGACAGCATCTCCATAAACCAGTAATGATTTATTCGCGAAGAGGGGAGTCACATATCTTTCTACAGTTGCGCTGTAATGCACTGAGGCGGATTTCGATAGTATGTATACAAATTAGTCAAATTGCCCTCAGTCAGTGTCATATATTTTAAAATCAATTGCGCATGTAGATATCCGGACCGAAGTATGCAGAGATAATTTCCAATGATGTGTATTTTTATCGATTTATTTCAGATCAAACGGCTCAATGAGGATCCTAACTTCCACGGTATTATCGTGCAGATGCCACTAGAGTCGGACAATCCAATCGATTCTCATCTGATCACCGATGCTGTCTCGCCCGAGAAGGATGTCGATGGGTAATGTAACCATTGAAAAAGTTAAAACAAAAAAAAAACAATGTGTTGAAAAAATGCTACTGTGATATACAATATTATTTGCGGTTTTATTCATAACATGCATGAACCGTATGGATAAAATTTCGCAATAGAAGTTGTACTGTTCATGTCTATTATTGAGCACCTTTTTGTTAAATCTATAAAAATTCATAGAAACAACTCAATACCTGACTAACCTACATCATTTTTAAGACTCAACACAGTCAATGAAGGCCGTGTAGCTGTAGGGGATTTGAATGGGTTCCTCCCATGTACCCCGAACGGATGTATGGAACTGATCAAACGTTCCGGAATCCCAATCGCCGGATCGCACGCAGTCATCATCGGACGTAGCAAAATTGTTGGAACCCCAATGGCCGAACTGCTCAAGTGGCACGATGCTACCGTTACAGTTTGCCATTCCAAGACGAAAAACATCAACATGACGGTAGGTGAAGTTATTTTGTCATACGATTCGTAATTGAATTCATAAGATTTTTTCTTTATTCAAATCCTAGATCAAAAAAGCTGACATCTTAGTGGTTGCCGTTGGAAAACCGGAAATGGTTCGCGGAGCCTGGATCAAACCGAGTGCTGTTGTTATCGATTGCGGTATCAATTCCATTCCAGGTAAGATTACTATACAAACAATAGTGAGGTTCCCAAGGAGGTTCCTTTACAAAAAAAATGCAACATAGGGAGGAGAGTGGGCGTGAAAAACGATCGATGTTTGCGTGACATAATTTAACCCTAAGTTATACTCCAAGCAAAATTGCGCGTCATGCCTCGAGCATGTGTGCTTGCCAACAATACAAGTGTCGCTTCACTCGTCTCGGAGCTATCATGTCGGAACATATGTGCTATTAGAATTGACGTAGGGTGTGCCAGCTCTAGTTTTGGCATTTCTAATATTTAAAAAAAAACAACAATTCTATAAAACTACCAATAGGTAACTCTCGCTGAAACCGTCCCACTATTTATACCATGTATTTTAAAATGTTTAGGGTGGCGATTTTCTGAAAATCGTTACCCTAAACATTCCTCCCAAAAAAGTAAGGCAAATGAATTTGATTAATCAAGTAGATGGGTTTGGCTCATTTAAACCCTAAAGCTAGACTTTACAACCCAAGTAACAATTTTGATTTTATCGAAGTTTTTTAGCGATTCAGAAACTCTAACCATAAAACCATTGATGCCGACTTGAAAATACTCTCGAGCTCCTTTATGCCTCCAAAAGACCATGATCTGGCTAGTTGGCCCAGCCTTATTATGATCTACAGGACTTTGTATGCAAACCGGCTTAGGATTTCGGGTTGTATCCATTGGCGTAAATAGGGGGTGGCCAGGGGGGGCCTGGCCCCCTCCAGAATAATCCATTTTGGAAAAAAAATCACGCAATTCAGGCGAAAAGTATCATTTTAGTATAAAAAATCTACATCGACATGGCCTTGGCCCCCCCTAGAGCCATGACCTAGTTACGCTTATGGTTGTATCATAGTTTTATCAACCTTCTAAATAAAACCATATTCTGACTTGTCAAATATTTGTTTTGATTATTTTTCACTATCAATGTTCGATCGTCAGTATAAATTATGCTTGGTTGTTTATCCAGCCATGATTTTTTTTGCGTTATTATAGAGGTTTAAAACCAGAGGAGTTCATTCGCCTCTTACACAGCCATGAATTGGAAAGACCAGCCGAGTGGAAGTTTTACTTTACTAGACAAATTGGAGTGGAATTTGCGAAAAAGTTACTCGTCCTCTCGGTGAAACTCGAACTCATGACTCCTACTCACTAGACAGGCGCGTTGCCAACTACACCACGTGAAGACCCGAAAATGTAGGGTAGTGGACGTATTTTGGTCATCCTTGGGAATTTTATTACATTTATCATATAACCTCTACAAAAACTTGGCAAATTACACAGCGTAAAAAAAATAACTTTTGGTCTGTCTCAAGAGCAAACTTATGTGTTTCTGACAGATTTTGGGCCGCTTAATCTGAATCTGGGCTCAGATTTGCTCCAACACGTCACAATTTTGAGCTATACCTCAATTTATAGGGCAGAATATGCCATTTTGGTCTTTTTTACCTGCCAGCAATCAAGCATGATTTTTTTTTCGAGCAACCAAAAGGTAAATTGGTCAATTAACATCTATATTAACGACTCATGCAAAATATTTCGTTTTAACAAATCAAATTTGATAGATTTAAGCATTTTATGTTAGTATGTAAACTTTCATGCAACTTTTGGAGGGTGACTTGTATGGAAAATATCGTACCTAACATAAATCGTCTAAAACTGCTGTTGCTCTTGAGACAGATCAAAAGTTAATTTTTGTTACGCTGTGTTATTTTTCTAAAAAAAAACGCCAAATTAGCCAAAACTTCAACTTCGCTTCAAAATTTAAGATGGTAATTAGAGTTCAGTTATACTTCCTCAAATTGACATGTTTTGAAAGGAAGTAACAAAATATCCGATAGTAAATTGAAACAAATTATAGGATGTATGTTAAAAATAGATCAATTTACTAAAAATTCATATAATAAATTAAATCGCTATAACTTTTTTTTTCTCATGAACAATTTTAGGTTAAGCTAAAATTAAGCTACAGTGACCGGCACAAAAAAAATAAGATCTACCACATAGTTGTAAGAGTTTCTAATGAAAACTGCATGCAAAAATGATTAAATATACTTTTCAATGAATGAATTACATCCATTTTTTATTGTTTTAGTTATCTGTGTTAAAAAAATGTTTGGTTTTAAATGAATAAAGTGATTTCTGATAAGATTGGGAAAATTGCTTGAAAATTGGGTATGACAGAAAAAAGATCCACTCAGCAATTAATTCTGAAACTTCAAATTTCCGCCAATTTTTCACACGTCTTGCTTCTTGGTGTTTGCTATTGTGATGTTTTTGACATATGACATTTATTTTGACATGAGTTTTATCAATTTTAGGGTGATATGGGGCGAGTTTATTTTTCATGGTTAGTATAATGGGTAAAGTATCACAAAAGATCAAATTATGGTCGTAGTGATAATATACCCGACAAAAAAAATAATACTAAACACAAGACTAAACAAATTGTTTAATTTTTATTTTATTTTGTTCAAATTATACCAATTTTTAATTTTGTACACCGCCACAATTTGAGGAATAAATTTTCAGTATAAAACGCCTCCAGAAGAAAATTTTTTCGGCTGCGCCGTTATTTTTCAGCTATGACTCAAATTTAATGTTCATGACATCATTGTTTACGAAATGACAGTGTCGCATAAAAAAACGTATCATTGATTGTCGAAAATCCCTCCCACAATAAATTTCTAGCTACGTCACTGTACCAAAAAAACTCGATTTCGTTCATTTAATTCATATTTTTTCTAAAAAGTTTCATCGGGCCACAGATGTTTTGACAATTCTTCAAGGGGGTCGCCACCTGAAAAAGGTTGGGAACCCCTGTTGTAAAGATTAATAAGGATTATTTGATAACTCAAAACACTCTCACGTGTGTATATCGCAATGATTACCTCCATCTGCTTGTGATACAGCATACTGGAGGTATATTCTCATAAGGTATAGTGTTATATTGTAGATTAAAGTTCTGCGAGTGTTCTTTTGCTGGCCACACTATGGTTTAACATTTTGAGTAACAGCAACACCAACACCAATATCTCCGACCCCTCTTACCCATAGTCGTGCATGGGGGTCATTATGACCCCTAAACGTGCATTACGTCAGAGAGGTGACCGTTAGCTAATGCACGAAGAAGGTTAAATTATCCACATCAAGGCTTACTGTCCATGTGTCAATTTGTGTGAATGTCATTGAACGTGGTCGCGCCTCTGGATTGTAGAGTTGTTTGCAGACAACTCGCGCCGATGATGTTCGGTCAAAAGGTTATCGAGGCTCACTTATGAGTCAAGAGTCAACAGAAAATAGCAACAGCTATTCTGTAGGTACACACGAGTGCTGAATACGCACAGTTATTATCATATGAAACACAAGTGAATGTTTTTGTTTACCAGACATTGAAATTATTGAGCAGCAGATAAGAGTTGCCTTGTGATAATTGTAATGCCAAGGATGAATTGAATATAGTGTATTTTTATACTCTGTGTTTAATTTGCAAAACGTTAAGGACAGACTTCTTAGAATCCCAAAATGGCCGCCACAATGACCAACTTTGGCACCTACTCACGATTTCATACGCACAAATCTCTTCGTAAACGAAACCAGCGTATCTGATCTTCTTATTTTAAGTTTATTACAAGTGAACAAAAACAGAATGATAAAATGCATTGTTGTTTAAAGCTCGCTTCTTGAGATTTGTGCGTCTGAAGTACTGATACACTGTTGAAGCGGGATTTCAAGACGTTTGTCCTTAATAACCTTATGGCACATGCAGAGAAATCCATCATAAAATTGACAATATTTGACTTCTTTTGATTTTTAGGTTTTTTATTTGTGTATTATAACGATCGTTAAAAAAAGGGCTTCTGATATTACGCTTTGTATTTTTTCGACAGCCAATGAAAATATTTTTATAATTTCTTTTCGTTTTCTGTGGTCTATACTATCAAAATATTTCGTTAATTTGCTTTTTCAGTATTTCTAGCTTTCAAAAGGGCGTATAGGGTCTGGGACCATTTGGACAGGAGCTCCTATTTTGGGCACTTGCTGCTATAGCACAGTCAGTTTTCAGCCAATTGACTTGAGTTTTGGAATATGATAAGATACGCACAGTATCTAGCCATGAACAAAATAACTTATCAATGGATCAATAAATTCAACTTTTCTAGTGCTCACCGCATGTGAACAAAGGCGCCACCGTATATGGCCATTAACATTGTGACAGCAGTGGAGTTATGTCAAACACACAAGCTACGGTGGCGCTACCTGTTCATTCCATAGCGGCCGTTTTAGTTATTTTAGTGATCCATTGGTTTGAAATTGACTGAGTTATAGCAGCAAGTGCCCAAAATAGGAGCTCCTGTCCAAATGGTCCCAGACCCTACTTATTAATTTAATGTAAATTTGAAATTAAATCGATCCGTACTTTAATTGTAAATCAATAGATTTTTTTTGTTTTTCATATATGGAACTGTCCATACACTACTTGGATAAATATGAAAGCGATACAATTGCTATTGTTATATTCAGCGCAAAAAAAAGTTGCTGATCAAAATATTTTATATTTGCGATATTTCAATATTTCAACGCCTTTCAGTGATTTTTTATAATTTAGTTCCGTATAGAAACCTTGTGTTTAATTTTTTTCTTACAGCTTTTTAGTAACCTTTTCAATGATGTATATGTAAACTAAAGGGTTTCTCATGAAAAAATGGTCTAAACATAAACCGAGCTTAAAGGTCTATTTTTCGTAAATTTTCAACTTCGACATGTCATATCTCAGAAACGCAAAGTGCTAGAGATTTGAAACTTTGGACTTTTCTCAATTGGGATGATTACTTTCAACAAAAAAATATAACAAAAAGATTTGGTGAGGGTCACTTTTTCGATTTTTGTCCGCCTGATATCTTATAGTGCGGGGGTTCCCGCATTCAACTTGTCGCTCTTTTTGTAGACGGAACACATGACACCTTCCATCCGCTCCTCCAGTAATACTTCCTCAAAATCTTGGTATTGAGCCAGTGTAGCGCTTCACCATCAGTGCATCTCCACCCTATTTTAGGAACTCACTTGGTTGTTGATCTGCTTCAGCGGCTTTGTTATTTTTCAACCGGCCAAATTCCACCTCAAGACTTCATCACACGTATGTCCAACAGGGCAGCCCAACAAACAACTGAATTGCTTTTCTAGATAATTAACTATTAGAAATTTACAGGTAACCATCTCAATCGACGTAGTGAAACAAAATCTTCATTGAATTGTGTTGTTTAATGAATAAAATATTGCTATTTTCTATATCCTTATCGAAAGAGCTCATTTTTCTGAGTATAAAGCGATTTTATTGCGATCCGATTCCTTTGTTTTGATGGTTAAATAAACAAAACAAATTTCATTTCTGTGGCTAGAATGACAGTTCATTCGTTAAAATGACAGTTCGTCCCGAACAAAAAAATTTCTCCATACAAACTTTAAATGCATTTTAAAAATAGTTCCCGACTACCAAAAAATATGAAATTTTTGATTTTGACTAATTTTTGGACGGAGAATCCGATTATGGAATAATCTAAATACCCCTAAAGAACCCAATTGAAAGAATAAGAGAAACATCCTTACAAGTAAATTTGATACTTACAAAAAAATGGTTTTATCACTGCTATGACTTTTATATATCTCCCTCG
The DNA here is from genome assembly GCF_035046485.1 of Aedes albopictus. Lineage (NCBI taxonomy): Eukaryota > Metazoa > Arthropoda > Insecta > Diptera > Culicidae > Aedes > Aedes albopictus. The sequence goes on along the minus strand of NC_085136.1, from coordinate 205,425,957 downwards.
CGTCGTTCTGAAGCCATATCTGGACATTATTTCTACGGCTTAACTACCGACTGTTTTTCTTTGATCGTCTCTTTTGTTAAATCCACTCTACATGTAATATATAGTGAATATGCTGTATTTTGAGACAATTTAGTTTTATTTTCCAGTAAGGTTTTTATTTTTTGTAAACGAGCAACCTCACACATTCATATATATTTGAGAGACATGCGAGACATGCTCGAGCGCGAATGTTCAAAAAGTTAAGTTATAATGTCGTTGCTCTTACTTCTTTCGTCTAGAACTGCAACACTCAATCATCAGAATTTTGGTAATCAACCTACAAGCAATAACGAGTAACCTACGAGGAGATAACATAATATTCGTTATCATTGCTTTACTGTTCCAATACACATGTGTAGCCTATCTATCGCAACCAAAGTGGCAAATCCGGTAATAGGGTTTTCAGTTCGAACTCAAAGGTACTGGCGAATAATTCTGGTTGTTATGTTTCTTTACACATTCGCATCGGCGTGCGTAAAAGGATGCTAGCGGAGTAAGATATATTTTTTTTCATCTACCTGTGGGATTGAACGTTGACCACTCGTCAAACTCTATTATCAAGTGCCTTTTCTGTGGCTGATATTCTTATTACGTTCATCATCTATCTTTCGTTACACGCCTTCCTTGCTACTCACACGGACACGCTGGAAACCAGATCCCACCAAGAAAAGCGGACAACGGTTGGTGGGGGATGTGAAGTACGATGAAGCCCTGGTGGTGGCATCGTATGTCACCCCAGTACCGGGCGGCGTTGGCCCGATGACCGTGGCAATGCTGATGCAAAACACCGTTCAGTCTGCTCAGAGAGTCGCCAAGAGGCTAATCGACATGGAGTTCCGCTGGACGATCAAGACGCTCCCGTTGAAACCGCTGGATCAGGTGCCGAGGTAAGTGATGGGTATAGTGAAGGGTGCCTACTGGCTATCGAATGTATGAAATGTTCAGTTTGAAGTGATGAAGTGCGTGTATGAACTACATAGTTGCAATTTTACAAACTACAACGACTGTAGTAATTAGCCTTATCAAGGGATAATGAGGTTTATAATTTATCATTAATCCTCTAAAGACGACGGGTTATTTTCACCACCGTTAAGTGTTCTATGGGAGCAAGTTTCAGGAAACAGTTTGTCTTGAAGTGGCTGACGAAGTGTAACGTAATGACTACTGATAGTTTGAAACAGTTCAATCAGTTTGTTTAATTATTTGTCAGTTATTAGTGGATGACGTGTTGTTCTTGTTCTGACAATTTGTGGTAACAAAATTGTGATATTTAGCATGTGTAAGTTGTAAAGTACAACCTCTATACAATTTATCCGAACTTTTCTATCACACATTGGTGCTCGTAATCTTAATAACGGCCTGTCCATAAACTACGTAGACTCTTGGGAGGGAGGAGAGTCGAGGTGCAGGCCAAAGTCTACACTTCATACAAATTTTGAAAATGTTGTATGAACAATAGTCAAGGGAGGGGAAGGGGGGTTGTCTGAGCTGACCAAGAATGAGTCTACGTAGTTTGTGGACAGCGCTTAAAGTAAATAGTAAACAGCTTCGAAAGTTGTATGTTTTAAGTTCCCATTGAGCGACCCATAATAGGTAACAAATTGACCCATAATTGTTAAACAGTCAATTTTGACCCATTATAGTAGTTTTTATTATTTACCAACATTTTAGTAATTGTCGCCGCCTAAAGTGAATTTTACAAGCAGATTTTTATATAAAATAATAAAGGGGTAATATTCGTATGAAAAACGATTTATATCATGAAATGATTGCTTCTTGAGTGACCCCATAGTTGTGCAATGAGTGTATATAAAACAATATATGTCAGTACACAGGGTCAAATATTTGACCAAAAAAAACAACGCTCAAACATCTTGTTTGACACGATCGAATTTGTACTTTTCCACGTGATTTTCAACTCAAACTTAAAACTTCTGCAGTATCAAATTGATTTCAAACCAAAATATGTTTCTAGTGAATATTAACCATTGAAATTGTTTTTAAAAGTTGTCTGAGAATTGTGGTTATGGAATTTTTCTATACAAAAGACATGAAATGTATATTTAATTAATATAATCTCAATTTGAAAGTTTGTGCTCAAATTTACCAACTGAGTGAAAATAACAGTCATGCTATAATCACGCAAAAGTAAATTAAAAACTGCAAAATGTTGGTTCTATAGAGAACAATTGGTATTATGAACTTCTGTTATTTGAACAATCAATAACAGAATAAACATCATAAAACCATAAATACCTTAAAAACATCAAAAAATAGAATCTAGGTCACAAAAAAGTAAGTAACAAACACACTGATTAGCGATCAAACGAATGAGCTGGTTTGCGCTTGATAGAATTCAGAAAAATAATAAAGCTCTGCTATATTAGAAATATATGAGAAAAAAAAATCATATACATCGATATTATAATGAACACGCCTAATAATATGCCCATGACGAAATTATCTAAGTAATTTGGGCCTCAATACGTTACATTTTACTTGGTTAAGGCCACCACTACGTTTTGAATTGACAGATTTGTTTTAATTTCAAATTCTTTGATCCGTTTTAACTTACCCCGTTATATGGGGCAAGATGAAAGAGTTTTTGAGTAAAAATGTGACTAGCATATTTTCTCAAAAATAGAGGCTCTGTTAAAACTTGCAACATCGAGTTTGAAAACTTTCATGTCTGTAATGTTTGCTATTCGATGTTCGGAGGTATTCTAAAAAACATCTTACTCGGTTGAAAGTCACGATCCAAGAGACCGCTACATATGTTTTATTCATGCTGCGTATTTCGCATAGGAAGTGGTCGAAATGGAGAAACGTCGTGAAATTTGTATCGTGAAATTCCGTGACATTTCCCATCCTTGCCCTGAAACGCTCCTAAAACTCCATAAACATTTTTTGAACACCTCCGGAACGCCCATGAAACTCCCAGAAATCCCCTGGAGCACCCCTAGAACACCTTTGGAACACCTCATAAATCTCTTGAAAATTCCTGTAACATCTATGAAACGCCCTGGAAAACCCCAGAAACCCGCTCGAACTACCAGGAAGCTCCCTGAGACACTCCCCGGAACACTCCTGGAACCACCTGAAACACTATGGAACACATTGGAATGTCCCTGAAACCTCCTGAGACCCCACGAATTCCCTTGAAGTCTCTGAAACGCTCTACTTAACTCTTCTGAAATTTCCTGGACACTTCTTGAACACCTCTGAGATTTATTGAAAACTCTTGTAATTTATCTGAAACCCTCTATAACACCCAGGAAACTCTCTGAATCATTGTGAAAGCTCCCTGATACCATCTGGAATACTTCTGGAACGCTTTTAAAACCCATTGAAGCATCTGGAACGCTCCTAAAATCCCCTGAAACCCCACGGAACACCTCTGTAAACCCCATGAAACCGTTTGAGATCTCCTGAAACGCCTCTGAAAAGCCCGAAAACGACAACCCAACATAAAAACAAGACTTGAGACACACTCCAGAGCAATGATGAATAATAAACAAAAAGCATTCACCTTTTTACAATTGTCGACAAGATCCGAATGAACTGGATAGTTTGCCCCAAAGCCTTACGCAAATTTGGTTTGAGCAATCCGTTGAATTTCCCTGGAAAACCGTTCTCGTACATGATTTTCCATAGGGGAGACTGAGGAGACTTGTTCCCCCCATATTTGCTCGAAATCAAAAACATTTTTCTTCTAGCGTAATTTTTCCAAAACTACCCCTGGACAAACGACTATGTTTTGGCTACAAATGATTTCGATTGTACATTGCATTATTTTTTAACGGCTGATGGTTTGTTTTCAGTCCTTCAGAAATCTTTTAGGCGATTCCGAAAAATCTCAATAACTTTGTGAAAGTTGAACCAAATCGTGTCAAAATTTCACAGCACATAGTTTAAAAAAAGTACTTTTAAACTTATTTATCCAAATGAGGTTGTTGTTAACATATTTTAATTAATTCAGCTTAGTATACACAACAGTGACATGGGGAGACTTGATCCCTCGAGGATTACACACACATTATACATGTGAAAAATAAAATTCTATTCGGAAGCCTCTATTTACTAGGAATTCTAGTCTATTCAACGATAAAATGTGTCAGATAATTACAACTTTAGTACAAACCAAGAAAAGGGGGATCAAGTCTCCCCATATTGAAAATACGGCATATCCTTGAAAATTTAAGGAAATCTTACAATTTTAAACATTCCATATTCATCGAAAATACAAGAAAACTTGAAAAGAAAATGAATAGGAAGATTCTGGAATTATTTTCCCTTTAAATAAACCATGTGCTCAAAGGGGTATCAAGTGTCACCCATTTTTGAAAAATACATCATAAGACATGCCTCCATAAAAACACAGTTTTGAAAACTTTAACAATAATTTAAGGGCCTCCTGTTGTGTATTTACTTGCAATAGATGTTTACCTGCCATTTTGTACGGAAATCGGATCTAGTTTTGTGTTTTTTCTTAAAGTTTCAGGTAAATTAAGAAAAAGGGATCAAGTCTCCCCAGTCTCCCCTACTCTGTGCGGTCGCTGCCGATGCCGCCTTGAAGTCCCACCCGTAGCACTCGCATCGTTTTTGTTCGAGTTTGACGTTTGCCCACTACCGCCACCTAGTTACAAGTTGATAGTCGGCCAAACTCAAGTACCCATTAGACTGTTTGTCAATTGAGCAAATATTTGTCATTTTTAAACAAATATATTTGACAAATAATGTAATGGCCAAATATGTTTGACCAAATAAATAAGGGGAAATATTTGGTTGTTATTTGCAATGCATAGACAAATAATCGCAGTCCTTTTAGCATTGGGCGAATATGTTTCCATGACTATAATTTGAACCGAAAAATGTTCGAAGTGTTACGTCTGTTTGTCTGTAGTTTTAGGTTACAGCCGACGGAAGTTAATCCGGAATAGCACTTTGTTGGCGGCATTCAAAATGGTGCACGCTCTGCAGTTCTCACATTCCAAATGGTCGCCTTCTTATGAATGGGGCAGATTACTCCTTACTCCACCCTGTTCCAGGTGCTGTTCGGTTTCCCAGATCCTGACTTTCAACCGGCGCAGACAGGTGGTCAACTCTTCTGGGGTCATCTTGATGAGTTTAGCTGCGATACCATCCTTACAAGCTACTTTGTTGGTTTTGGGCTGGTGATTGACATCCTTAACTTCCCTCAGCGTGGAATTTGGATCATCTATGTATGTCCTCTGCTGTACTGACTCTGACGTAGTCGTATTTGTACATTATCTTGGTCTCCCAAGCCTACATTCTCCACGCCATTCGGTGCTCATCAAAGTAATGCTTCCACCTTCGATCACTCCACGTTCGTCTGCCAAGCGGCACCGAACTTTCGGCTCACGGCACGAAGCCGTTGTGGGATGCGTTGAGCTTCTGGTAGAACTTCCGTGTTTCTTGAGAAGCAGCTCCATTTCTTTGCTCTCCATTTCCTCCACGCAGCGCTTTTTCTCCGAAAAGACGCGGGTTCACGTTCTGTCAGATCCATTGCTGCAGCATTACCGCCCGCGCTGCGTTTTTATTTTCCAAAATCATTCGTTCCGTCGACTCCGTTCCATATGGTCGATGGTGCTCTCGACTGCGTTTGTGAAGGCTGCTTTTACTGTTCGTACTCCTATTCTCAATTTAGTTGAAAATCGGAGTTTTTGACTAGCGAAGTTGGATTTTTCTCCAAATCCGTGCGTCGGACCTAACTTCGGAAGTGGTGCGCTGTATAGTGGACCAGGTTTGCTATACAGCGCACCACTTCCGAAGTTAGGTCCGACGCAAGGATTTGGAGAAAAATCCAACTTCGCTAGTCGAAAATTCCGGGTTTCAACTGCACGTACAATACAATCCTCTAGAAGGGCCACATCGAGCTCGCCCACGTCTGGCAACGCTGCCTCAAAATTCTGCGCCTATTCTGAGGCGACATTCGATTGCTTCAGTCGCTCTAGTCTAGGTTGTACCGTAGCGGTCACCGGTACCGTAAATACCATACTTTCTGCTCCTGATTTTCGGGTGTGTGGCTCGTGTGTTGCTGGTGATTTCCAGGTGTAACGATAAGGAAGGCTGTGTTGGAAAAGGTGCTACGTATGGCGATTTTTTTTACAGGCGGGGAAATCGATGAGTCGTAGGTCGTTTTCGTTCGTCAGCTGGTGGGCTGGTGGGTTCCTCATCCTGGCCTACCTGAACGTTCAGATCTCCTATGATGACCTTGACGTTGTGGCTCTAAAGCATTGTCCAGTTAGAATCCGGACGCAGATAATCACTTATATCGCAGAGGTGGAATAACAAACAGAAAAGGTGAAGCCCTCAAAACAAAGATAATTTACTGTAGTTTCATGGAAAAATATCATTAAAATAATTTCATTTAATTTTTAATACATTTTCTCATTTTCTCCGTGATTTCTTCCTTAAAAATCTGCACAATGGTAGTAAATTTTAACAACAACCCCTTCGGCGGATTTGTTTAACAATCAGGTCATCTCTGTAGTGTCCTGAGACCCTCTACCAATCTGATTAGGATTCCAAAGAAACTTTGCCAAATATTTCTCTTCTTGCGAAATTAAGGGCTATTCAGTGAATTCCAAAGAAGCGAAATTTGAGTGTTTTTTCGTTAATAAACACTATCCAACAGTGATGACACCACTACACATCTCAGACTGTCGTGATAGCTCACCAAATTGGCTCAAACCTCTACAGATCCCTTGTGTGCATTTTTGAAAAGCAGCACGCGATTCTTGAGGTTATCATCTTTGTACACATTTGGTGTCAAAATCGTGATGTGAGAAAACGATGTCCAGAGTTCGAACTTCCTGGCAAATCTTGAAATTCCAAGCAGATTTATCCATGAATATAAACTTCAATCTTCCTTGGGCACTTCCTCATGGCATGGTTAACAACATCTGTGCACATCACACATAATGGTTATGGAGATATTAACATTTTTCGCAACTGTCGTACCTGACCACGCTTAATTTTCAGCGTGTTTGTGCAAGATTTTTTTCCTTCACTTGTCTTCAATCTGAAATAACTTTTCACTCGTAGCAAGAAAATCGATGAAATTTTCACCATCAATAGAGGACTTGTTTATGATCAGACTGCTGTAAAAAAAATATGATTATGATCATTGAGAGCGTCACAATAAATTTTCCTTTGCGTCCGGATTCTAACTGGACAATGCTTTAGCAGCGATCGTACTAGCATAGAATGCATCCTTGTCATCATCAGTACTTCCGGAGCGTGGGCTGTGCACGTTGATTAAACTGAAGTTGAAGAATCGGCCTTTGATACTCATCATGCAAATTCTTTCGTCGATCGGCTACCAACCGATCACGCGCCTTTGCATATCGCCCATCACGTTGAAAGCTGTTCCCAGCTCGCGTGTGATGCCGCCACTCTAGTAGACGTTATGATTAGCTCTAGAGTCTAGCCCAGTGGTCACCAAACTGCGGCCCGCGGGCCGCATGCGGCCCTCGACCAGGTTTTGAAATGTATTAGAAAGTGGCCATCTCATAGATATTTTAACACTTTCATGAGAATGAATTAATCACTGAAATTTTACACTGTTGAAAATGCTTTGACATCCATGTGCACAGCAGAACATGTGCCCCACATGGCTTGGTTAGCCAAAGTAAAATCAAGAAATTGACATTTACTGAAATTTTGCCAATATTATGAAGAGTTTTTCAAAAGAAATAAGATTTTTGAAAGTTTTAGAAACTGTAAAAAACAACTTTGTACCGCGAATATTCGAAATTGTTGTTAAGAATGGTGTGTTTCGCTAAAATATTGAGTTTAGGCTAAATTTAATAGGTTCTCTACCATGGATCTTGGACTTGTGACAGAACTCGTTATTAGTAATTTGTTTATTTTAACGAAAATAAAATTAAAGTAATTTCCATTTAATTTTTATCGATGAAAAATCCCTGTATTCGATGTATTTTAGAAGTGTTGAACTACCAGGAAACTATTTAAAAACATATTACAGAATTTTTGCCTACATATTTTTTAAAAGGAAGTGTTTCGGAATTTCGCTAAATACTTCAGTACTTTTGGGAATTCCTCTTAAAATATCTATGCTATATATGCTACAAATACTTGCACACATTGCTCTCAAATTCATGTCTGCAGGTTTTTCTTCATTGGCTTCCTAAAATATTACTCAAGAATAACTGAAAAAAAAACAAATCATTCTGAAATTTCTCTACATCCACGAGAAGGCCCAAAAAAACACAGTTCCAGCTTTTTTTTAAATAAAAGGTACGATATACTTTTCAAGAAATCTGCAGAAAGAAACACCATTCGGAAATTTGTCAAAACTGGATCCAGTGGTTTTACAAGAAATTTGTCTGTGTTCGTAGCTAGGACTTCCACAATTCTGCACTTATAATCTGCGCTATAAGTGCACTGTAAGTTTATCCACAATATTCCCAAAAAAGTCCATATTATTCTAGCCAGCGTCGCTATTGCTTATTTTTTGTATGAATTTTAAGTAACTAGAGTACGTGTACCAATTATGGCACTACCTAAGGAAAGCTATTTATACAAAAATAACGAGAAGACCAACGAATGTCATCAATAAGCTAAAAGACAGCTTAGTTTCCATACTTTACAGGAAAAATATAGAAACGGAGCCAAAATTACTTTTAGTATTTATTACAGCGTGTGCCAATGATAGGAACACTGTACCAGTTATGGTTACATTTTTTAACTTCGGTTCCTTTTCGCACTATTTGCCTGCATTCCTTATGGGGTTAGCCATAATTGGTACACTATGGCGAAAGAGGGTGCAAGGAAGCCGAAATTTTAAGGAAAATGATTTAGTTCTATCATGATTTGAGGAAAATGTGGAGTTTAAATGAGAGCGACTATCTTTTGTGCACGTGATCTGTTGTTTGTTCATAATTTTTTTCTTGTTGATTTACATCGTTAAAGGGTGAACATTACCTATGGCGAATCATTGGTACTATAGCCATAATTTATACACTTACCCTAGTCTAAAATAATTTGCATAACATTTTTATTACCGTAAAATGGGGTAACTTTGATAGTTTTTCAGCGAATTTTCTTAATATTTTTCCATGTATGTAATAATATTTCTCCATGTTTTATATTTTTAAAACAAGTACTGGCGTGTTAGTTATCAATTGCAATTGAAAGATTCGATCATTTAAAATATTTTGGGTGACTTTTAGTTTTCCATATAAGCGAGAATCAGATTTTCATTTTGGGGTAACTTTGATAATGCCCTGAAAAACACATCAAATCTCAAAAAATAATCACAGATTGAAATCTTAGGAGCATGAACATGATGAGAGAAGCCTTGTGGAGTATATCAGATAGAGTATTTATTATCAAAACATTGATTTTTATTTAATCCTACGTATAAAAATGTGTTTGTAAAGTATTGAGTGACAAACACAGTGAATTTAGTCATAAAAAATCATTATCTTTGTAAAAATATATGTTTATCGGTACACCAACATATGATTACATGCTATTCATGGTGAGTTCTCTTAGTTTTTGGATTGTGTTTTAATGTTTTATTAACAAATTTTGAAGAACACTGATTTATCTACATGATATTACAAGGGCATTGCATACTTTTAGGCGTTTATCATTGTATGGAGATTTATGTCACAATTTACAAAACTGCTTCAATTTCGTAAAAACACTCTTCGTTAAGAGATTCAAGGCCAGATTTGGAAGCTACTATGATGATTCTAACGAGAATAAGAGTCCATTTATGGCAAAAATAGTTGAAACGAAGTCGTATAGCAGATTGTTTGAAAAGGTTGACAAATGACAAAAAATTTAACAATTTTTATTTTGTGTCCAAAAAGTTTTAAATACAACTAGGTTTTAATAAAATACGTCTAAGATGAACTTTCATATGTATAGAATTGATCTACGTTTGCCTTTTTCTTAACTGGTTGAAGACATCATAGTTATAAGATAAACTATACACTATCAAAGCTACCCGCATTATCAAAGATACCCCGTTTTACGGTACCAAGAACTACAAAACTTAAATATTATGGCCTTAAAACCCTTATTTTTAATTCCCTACGATTTTCAGGATTTTACCAAGTGAAATAAAATCTCTGATAACTCCAGGTTGTTTAGTTCTTTGCTCTTGTTCAATATTTTCAAAAAATCAAACTAATGATTTTTTTTTCAATCTTGAAAAATGTTGAAACTCTTGAATGCCTTGCGGCCCGCAGTCTCTTTTCAAAATTCAATTTTGGTCTAGCCGTTCGCACCATGGATACTGTCCAACACACCCCCTGCAGCGCTACGATGCCCGCGGTCCTTCAGTTGATCGGTGAGAATGCGAGTGCTCCCAATGAAGTTGAGAGATCAGCAGTTCCACGGACCGAGTTTCCAATAGCAAGTCCTTTTGTAAGCTGGGATCGTTGCCGGTCATTTGGTATACATTTGACTGAGTTATAGCGGAAAGTAACCAAAATAGTTCCCTCTTTCTGAAAGGCTCCACACCTTATGTTCAAAAAGAAACATCATAGAATTAACCTTTTTGTTTACGAGCAGCTGCATATAACTCGTTTTGGAGACTATTTTGCCGATAATTTAGTTTTTTATGCCGTTTCCACGAAGAGCTCTCGAACTTGTGCTACTGATGTTCCTCTTGGAAGCCACCAATGCGTGTTTTTGTTGCAATTGACTCTTGCATATGACCATTCCATATCCCTAGGGTTGAGGTAAAATGTTTGATGTCGATTTTAATTGTTGTCCCTGTAGTAGCAGACTGGAAGCTTTAAACTGTTAATTAAGGGCAGACTTATTAGAAGCACAAAATGGCCGCCACAATGGCCGACTTTTGCATCTACTCACGAATTTAAGCGCACAAATCTCACGAATTACAAAACCGGTGCCACTGATCTTCTTATTTTAAGCTTATAACAAGTGAGAAAGAACAAAATAAAAATTACACTGTTGTTCGAAGCTTGCTTCTTGAGACTTGTGCATTTGAAGTTCTGGCGCATTGTTGAACAGGGATTTCTAGACGTGTGTACTTAATGGTCAGGAATTCAAACCTTTCTCTGCTAAAATACTACTATCAGGGCATTCCACCATCTCGTAGTAAAATCAAAACTAAGTAATATTTAATTTTGGAAGTATTCTCATGTCAAGTAATAACATATGTGATAATATTTTTGGATATTGAACATTATTATACAGAATTTCAAACTAACGAAATAATTATGCTTTATTTTTCAGTGACATCGAAATCGCTCGTTCGCAAACACCGAAGGATATATCGCTGTTGGCATCGGAAATTGGATTAATTCCGTCGGAGGTTTCTTTGTATGGCGATAAAAAGGCCAAAGTTTCTCTGAAGGTGCTGGATCGCTTGAAGAACGAAGAGAATGGAAAATACGTTGTAGTTGCTGGGTAAGTGATGCATTTTGAAAATTTCAAATATCAATTCTCGAACTCAGCCATTTTGTATCCACAGTATTACGCCAACCCCATTGGGTGAAGGTAAAAGCACCACCCTGGTTGGATTGGTTCAAGCTCTCACTGCCCACAAGCAATGCAATTCCGTTGCTTGCCTTCGGCAACCTTCGCAGGGGCCAACGTTTGGCATCAAGGGAGGAGCAGCTGGTGGTGGCTATTCCCAGGTGATTCCAATGGAGGATTTCAATCTGCACTTGACCGGAGATATCCACGCCGTTACGGCTGCCAATAATCTACTGGCAGCCCAGTTGGACGCGAGGATCTTCCATGAAGCGACGCAAACCGATCAGGCTTTGTATGAAAGACTGGTTCCGGCGATTAAAGGATCGAGAAAGTTCTCCCCCATTCAGTTGCGTAGGCTGAAGCGGTTGGGGATCGAGAAGACTGATCCGTACGCTTTGACTCCGGAGGAAATTCGACGATTTTCGCGACTGAACATCGACCCGCATAATGTAGTGTGGACGCGAGGTGAGTTCTCATAGAACATGGAAGTTATATGTATTAAATCATATTTCGACCAAAAATGTCTCGAGTGAGGTGTATTTATTTTATGGAGCTTAGTTATAGAGAATAACCGTACCTGCCACATGACAGGACAGGCAAGCCCCAGCTAATAACTGTGGAAATGCTCATATAGAACAATCTATTTAGAATTGTCGGAGAGTCCATTTTACAACACTAACACTGATTTGTAAATTTCAGTCTTGGACGTCAACGATCGCTATCTGCGTAAAATCACCATCGGGCTGTCCCCGACGGAGAAAAACATGATTCGGGACACCAGCTTTTCGATTTCCGTGTCAAGCGAGATCATGGCGATTCTTGCCCTGGCCACCAGCCTGGAAGACATGAAGCAACGCCTGGCCAAGATGGTGGTCGCTTTCGATCGTGCTGGAACTCCTGTTACGGCGGATGATCTGGGTGTGACCGGTGCCATGCTGGTACTGCTCAAGGACGCCATTGAGCCTACCTTGATGCAGACATTGGAAGGCACGCCAGTAATGGTTCATGCTGGGCCCTTTGCAAACATCGCCCACGGTTGTTCGTCAATTGTCGCGGATGATATCGCGCTGAAGTTGGTAGGAAAGACGGGCTTCGTGGTAACCGAAGCTGGATTTGGATCGGACATTGGCATGGAAAAGTTCTTCAATATTAAGTGTCGTGCTTCTGGCAAGGTACCCAATGCCGTTGTTTTGGTGATGACGGTTCGAGCCCTTAAAATGCACGGCGGTGGCCCTCCAGTCATTTCCGGAGCGCCCCTCCGTAAGGAATACACGATGGAAAATTTGGAGTTGGTAGAAAAGGGTTTGCCAAACCTGCTGAAGCACATTGAGAACGGGTTGAAGTACGGAGTTCCAGTTGTGGTTGCTATTAATGCTCACTCTAGCGACACGAAGGCTGAGCATGATCTGGTCAAGAAGGCCTGCAAACAAGCCGGAGCCTTAGCCGCTGTCGTATCCAACCATTGGGCATTGGGCGGCGCAGGAGCGGCTGACTTGGCCCAAGCAGTCATCGATGCTTGTAAAACTAAATCTGACTTCAAACTGTTGTACGAGCTGGACTTGACGATCGAGGAAAAAATCCTCAAAATTGCCAAAGAAATGTACGGAGCTGGAACAATTGAGCTAACGCCAAAGGTTAAGGACGCTATCAGGCTGTATACTGAGAAGGTAACTTATACTTCAGCTATTTACTAAGTCGCTTTTAAATCATCTCTACTACCACGTTTTACAGGGATTTGGCAATCTGCCAATTTGCATGGCGAAGACGGCCATGTCTCTGACCGGTGATCCCAGTGCCAAAAACGCCCCAAAGGATTTCAAGTTGGTCATCAACGATATTTGCCTGTCGGCCGGTGCTGGTTTCATCGTTCCGATGTGTGGAGAGATCACCAAAATGCCTGGTCTTCCCACTAGACCTTCGATCTTCGATATCGACTTGAACACCGAAACGGGCGAAATTGAAGGTCTCTTCTAAACTATTTCGTGTGCTTCATGTAATGACTAAGAAACGATGATATCATCCGCTATAACATCAATACCAAAAGCGGGGCGGGGCTTTTAATTTCAATCTCTCTGTTTTCTCCTGATAGTTTTTTCATCATAAACATTATACATAAGTATCACAAAGGACACACTTTTGAGCTTAATAGACAAAACATGTAGGTTGCTTGTAAGTTTGTCTAATAAAACTGCTTACCTTTTTACGGAACTAAGTCGTAAATTTAAGCTTGACTAACAAATAAATAACAGATCTATGATTTATTATTGATCCGAACAATTCCCTGAAGATAGTTTGAGTCAGGTAAAACTTTGTTTTAGCATTCCTTTGTTGAGGAGAAGCGGGCTCTGAGCGAGCAGAAAAAAAAAACAGTAAAGCAGCTACCGAACTTTTCAAACTAAAAAATGGACAGCTGGAAAAAATGGTGTTATGTTGTTTGTATCCATAGGGTTTATCCAGTCATTTGACAGCTCTTGTTTCGTCAACACGTGTTTCGATAAACACTAGAATCATCTGCTGTTCTTTTCTAATTTCTCACGGACTTGGTCCGTTTCGTGATTATCGAAGTTTATTTTTCCGCCAACGGAACACACTCACGCCGCGAAATGGCTTCAACAGTCGACCGCACGTTCGTCAACAGCTTCCGATTGGTACCAAGCAAGCTCAAGTACATCGACATCTCGAATTTCATCGTCCAAAAATTGAACTTCGAACTGCACCAAATCAAGCATCTCCAAGTTACCAACGGCCGTGTTTACGTAGGAACCGAATCACCAGAAGTTGCACAAAGTATGGTCCAAGAACACAACATGAAGCATCAAGTGGAATTCGACGGTAAGCTGTACACAATTCCGATCTCTATGGAAGATGGCACGATTGAGGTTAAGATACACGACCTCCGACCCAAAATAAACAATCAACAACTCGTGAATCGGATGAAGGAATACGGAGTAGTCACGGCGATTCGTGAAGAAACCTGGAAAGATTTCTTCCCCGGGGTCCCAAACGGTGTCCGGATACTCCGGATGAAGCTTTTAAAACCTATCCCATCGTACATAACGGTAGAAGCTGAGATGACCCTGGTTACTTACAGGGGCCAGTCTGCTACATGTAAACACTGCCACCGTAACGTACACTTTTCCCAAACCTGCTCGGAATACGCAAAATCGCTCAAACCGCCATCGGTAAACGACCGCCTGACTATGGCTGACGTTGTGAAAAACGTAAACACTAATCACAGTCAACCGGACGACGGCTTTATCGAGGTGAGACGATCCAAACGCAAGCTAACGGAAGCGGAAAAAGTGAAACAAACGCATACACGGTCCAGATCGAACGTTTCGCTTGCGGCAAGTATTTCATCGATTGATGAAACGGCTCTCTTGACGCAGTCTGACTACCAGCTACCAGTTGATTATCTCGCAGATCCAGTCGTGTCCCTACCGGCTATGGAAACGGCAGACGATCTCCCTCCACCACCCGTGATGCACCAAAGCCAGCAGCGAACCACACAAACAAGCGGCGGAAAATCGGTATCGCCACAGCGCATTGCCAGCCAAAACATCGGAAGAATGACCCGATCACAAACGCGCTCCAATTCCAGCTCTGGGGATCGTTCGCGATCTCCGTCAAGGCTCCGGCACAATCTGTCACCTCGTGACGTTAACTTTAAGACCCCCACCGAACACAGACAACTAGACAATCAAACTTCAATTTGAAAACGCAAATGGATAAAACAACTTTTTCGTCAGCATCGCCTCCGACTCTGAAAGTCGGTACTGTTTCCAGCATTCTCAACAGCACACAAACTACGCAAAGCCTTTCCCCGGTGCCGGCCGTTGTCGGCAGTTCGGATTGCGTAGCAAATAAAGTTTCCTCGACAGCGGCTGGCACTGTGGGGCAATGCGTCCCACAGGTCAGTCCTAATCAACCACCAATTCTCACGGGTGCTACTGCGAAATATTTTCCAGTTTCAGCATGTACAGCTGCAGCAGTTACCTCAAATATCCCAGTCGAGGGTTCAACGCCGGGATTTGTGTCGAGTGAAGATCTCTCGGTGGCCGCATCCTCGTCCTCCTTCAGCTTCCCGAGGCCAACTCTTCCAAGACGGGTGAATTTTATTCTGCAGTGGAATCTCAACGGTTACAGAGCTCGCCTTTGTGATTTAGAGTTATTGGTCAACAACAGCCGGCCCTGGGTGCTTGCACTCCAGGAAACAAACAACATCTCAGCCGTCGAATTGAATCGCACTTTAGGCGGTCAATACACATGGACAGTCAAGCGATTATCGTATCACCGTAACTCTGCTGCAATCGGTATTCGTCAAGGAATCCCTTATCGAGTCCTCGACATTTTTACCGACTTGCCCATCGTTGCTGTGCAACTGATTGGTTCTACTACTGTATCGGTAGCTTGCGCCTACCTGCCAGGTGGAAAAAACGACAACCTTCACAATGAAATTCAAAGCTACATCCGAGCACTCCCAGAACCACGGATATTTCTTGGAGACCTTAATGCTCATCATTCAATTTGGGGTTCCCCCCGATCGGATGCACGTGGAACCAACCTGGTTGATGTCTTCGAAGCAGAAGATATGTTTGTCCTCAATGATGGAGTCCCTACCTTCTACAACGGGCATTTCTCCAGTCAAATTGACGTTTCAGCGGCTTCCGGTTGCTTTGCTCGGAACCTGCAATGGAGCGCCAGCTCTGACCCTAATGGAAGCGACCACTTCCTCATACGAATTACTTTAGCCGCCGGGGCAACCATTCCACAAACAACTAGGCGACCTAGATGGAAGTACGAAAGTACGATGGAAGATTGGGTGGAATATGACACGCGAATCCGAGCATCATTGCGAAATCGTTCTCCAGAAAGCATTTCCGAACTCACTTCGACTATCTACGAAGCCGCCAAGCACTCCATCCCACGAACAAGCTCCAATCCTGGACGTAAAGCTACACGTTGGTGGTCTGATGAAACCAAAGCAGCTGTCAAGGCAAGACGGAAAGCACTTCGCAGACTTCGACGCCTCCCATTGGATCACCCCGAAAGGGACTCGGCGATACAATTGTACAGGACACTTAACAACGATTGCAAGCAAATTATCTTCGAAGCCAAAAACGCAACTTGGAAAGAATTCCTAGAAAGCATGAATGCATCACAAACCTCAGCAGAGCTCTGGAATCGCATCAATGCCTTAGACGGGAAACGGAAATTTACGCCACTCACACTACATGTGCAGGATTCTGTTGTGATCGATCCAAACGATGATGCCAATGAGCTTGGCAAATATTTCTCTAGCCTTTCCGCCATCGATAGATATGAAAGTAGTTTCAAGAACGCCGTCAACCCATCCACAATATCCATAGAAAGCTTCATCGTTCCTCCGCACACTGCAGACCCAGCGTTGGACTAGGAATTCTCATCCAGAGTGGTGGCCTTTGCCCTTGCACGCAGTAGTGGCAAATCAGCAGGATATCCTCTATTGAAAAACTTACCGAGCGTAGGTAAGCTTGCACTTCTAAACCTGTATAACAACATCTGGCTCAACGACGCTTCTCCGGACATCTGGAGAGAAAGCCTAGTGGTTCCAATTCCCAAGGCAAATACCCCCACTCGTGACCCATCCAAATACCGTCCAATCTCTCTGACCTGTTGTGCCGGAAAGATTATGGAAAGAATGGTCAACCGTCGAATCAAACAATACCTCGAAGCTAACGAACTTCTAGACCCTCGACAGCATGCTTTCCGTCAAGGTTTCGGAACATCTACATACTTTGCCGAACTCAGCAATGTTCTTCAGGAAGCTTCCGACCAAGGACACCACGCGGAAGTCATCTCACTGGATATTTCTAAAGCGTTCAATCGTACATGGACACCTTTCGTTCTAAGGCAACTAGAAAACTGGGGCACAGGCGGACATACGCTGCACTTCGTTCGTAACTTTCTTGCTGGACGGTCCTTCCGGGTCGTTGTTGGAAACACGAAATCATCTTCTTTCGCTGAGGAAACTGGCGTTCCACAAGGGTCTGGGTTGGCAGTGACGCTCTTTCTCGTGGCGATGAACGGAGTATTTGATGCAATACAGGGCAATATCCACATCTTTGTTTACGCCGATGATATTCTCATCGTCGTTGTTGGACCCACACCGACCATGACAAGGATCCGTGCTCAGGCTGCAGTGAAAAGAGTGGCAAAATGGGCATCTGACATTGGCTTCCAGCTCTCAGCTAGTAAAAGTGTTAGATGTCACATCTGTCCACTCGGGCATAAAATAAAAGGTCCACCTATAACAATTGAAGGACAGGTAATTCCACTTCGTAAATCGATCCGCATCTTGGGAGTACTGTTGGACCGTACACTATCGTTTCATCAACACTTTAACGCTGTAAAAGCCGCCTGCCGAACGAGGTTAAATCTTATCAAATCCATATCTCGTCCGCATAGATCAAACAATCGGAAAATCCGCTTTCAGGTGGCTCACGCCATCATCGATAGTCGACTCGTATACGGACTCGAAATTACCAGCATTGCCATCAACAGGTTAATTCAAGTCCTCAGTCCCGTATACAGTTCATATGTTCGACTGATCTCCGGACTGCTACCGTTCCAGATATTTATCCTCGCAGCTCTTTGCATCAAGAGTGCGACCTTCTCCAGCAAGAACACGAGCGATGACAGGGTCTTTCTTCTCATCGAGGGGAACAGAGCTCTAAACACAGTAGCCAACATGGATCTCCCTCCAGTTGCAAAGCTCCACTGACTTGGAGACAGGAGTTGGCATTCCGTACCGTCGAAAATTGACAATCGGATAAAAAACAGTTTCTCCGCCGGCTGTAACTCTGCTGCTCTGCGAAGGTCGATCGCTGAACTTTTGCGTGTCTGCTACTCAAACTTTGCTCACCGGTTTTCTGATGGATCGCTCTCCCATCTTGGAGTCGGGATAGGTGTATCAGGCGACATCCCGCCGGTCAGTATGAGTCTTCCTCCACAGTGCTCAGTTTTCTCTGCTGAAGCAGCAGCAGCAGCCTTCATCGCTGCTACCATGCCATCTGACCGCCTGATACTGGTTCTGACCGATTCTGCGAGCGTCATATCGGCGCTTCAATCTGATACACCGACACACTCGTGGATCCAGGGTATACTTATGAACGCTCCAGCTGATACCGTGTTTACGTGGATCCCTGGACACTGCGGTGTTCCGGGAAATGAAAAAGCCGATCATCTCGCTGGCTCCGGTCACGCCCGTGAACGACACACTGACAGCATCCCGCTCATGGATCTTAAACGATGGATCAAATCCACCTGCCGTCAGTACTGGGGTAACCTATGGAGCCAATCAAAAACTGCTTTCCTGCGGAAAATAAAAGACACGGTTGAACCATGGACTGATTTGCCAGTGTTCAAAGACCAGAGAGTAATCTCTCGATTGCGAACCGGGCACACACTTCTATCACACAACATGGGAGGTGGTCCGTTCCGCAAGGAGTGTGAAGTGTGCCACATCCCAGCCACAGTAGAACATGTCCTTTGCGTGTGTCCCATCTACGAAGGCCAACGTCGACTCCACAACATCGTTGGTAATATTGGAGAAGTCCTACGGGACGATCCGGATACCATCAAAACACTGTTCAAGTTTCTCCACGATTGTAACCTGTATGAATTAATTTAACAGCTCTCTCATTCGTTCATTTATTTAGTGTGTTGAATTAAGTTAAAAAACCCGGTTTAATCCACCTAGTGGTGATAGTGCCTTTCTCGCCGAATATGTACTCATGATCTTTCCGTCGACGTAAGCATCCTGAATCCTGTGAATCATTTATTTATAAAAGCAAGAATACAAGCCATCATCAAGTTACTGATGGAACATATTTCCGGTGTTATGTTCAATGTATAGGCAGAGCTGAAAAATATCAGACCTCTTAGTTGACTGCGTGACCACCTTTATTATTACTGGAATACCATCAATACCAAGACGATAATAACAAGCTTAAATATAATTTATTTCACAATCAAAAATCACTTTACAGTCTTCGATAAACTTTTTCCTGCACACTTCAGGCTATATTTTATTATCATTGGTTACTAGATTCAAACAATTTGACCAAAAACTGGAAGCAAGTGAAATTTTTCGTACTGAATCCAATTCAAATTAGAACCATATCACAGAGCGCGAGGAGCAATCAGTCGGATCAAAATTTTGATCGAGGTTGATGCGATTAAATTTCAATTTTCTCATGGAACCCCCATTCTACTGTATATTTACACCTCAGAATATGAGAAGATGCGATTTGATGAGCCTGCATCAGTTTTGTCAAGATTTTGTTCTCTTACACATATTTATCGCTTGCATTGATTATTTTCACTGTTTTTACCACTTCCTGTGAGATAGCCGGAACCGGTTCCAAGACTGTACCTATTGTCTCAAATATGGTCTGAGACTAGTCTGTCTCTTGCTAACTGTTGAACAGGTTTTCTGAAAAGCCGAAAATTGATGTGCATGCATGGATTTGATTCATTTTAAATTTTGGTCATTCTGCCGGGACATAGAAAACGGGTTTTACCGGTCGTCTCTAATGTGATCTGAGACTATTTTTTTGTAAACCGTTCATCAGGTTATCGAAAAAGCCGTGGTTTGATATGTCGCATGCATGGGTTTGGCTCTTATATGCATTTGACCACTTCCTGCAAGACACCCGGAACCGGTTCCGGAATACTACTGGTTGTCTCAAATATGGTTCGAAACCATTTTCATGCCAACCGTTCATCAGGTTATCTAAAGAGCTGCGATTTGATGTGTTGCATGCATGGATTTGGTTCACATTTACATTTGACCACTTCCGGCGGTACATCCGGAACTGGTTCTAAAGCACCACCGGTAGTCTCTGCTGGCTATTTTCCTGCTTACTGTTCACCAGGTTATCAAAAAAGCCGCTATTTGATGTTTCGCATGCATGGGTTTGGTTCACTTTAATATTGGACCACTTCCGGCGCGACATCCGGAGCCGGTTCCAGAACACAACCGGTAGTCTCTGCTGTGATTAAAGGCTATTTTCCTGCTTACCGTTCTTCAGGTTATCGGAAAAGCTGCAATTTGATGTGTCGTATGCATGGGTTTGTTTCCTATCTACATTTGACCACTTCCGGCGGGACATCTGGAGCCGGTTCCGGATCACTACCGGTAGTCTCTGCTGTGATCTAAAGCTATTTTCCTGCCTACCGTTCTTCAGGTTATCGAAAAAGTTGCAATTTAATGTGTCGCATGCATGGGTTTGGTTCCTATCTACATTTGACCACTTCCGGCGAGACACACGGAACTGGTTCCGGAATACTACTGGTTTTCCTAAATATAGTCTGATTCCATTTTATTGCTAACCGTTCATCGGGTTATCTATAGAGACGCGATTTGATGTGTCGCATGCATGGGTTTGGTTCAATTTTATATTTGGCCACTTCCGGCGGGGCACCCGGAACCGGTTCCGGAACACTACCAGTAGTCTCTGCTGGGTCAAAGGCTATTTTTCTGGTCACTGTTCATCAGGTTATCGAAAAAGCCGCTATTTGATGTGTCGCATACATGGATTTGGCTCACTTTTATGTTTGGCCATCTCCGGCGGGACATCCGGAACCGATTCCGGAATACTACTGGTTCAGATATGGACTGAGAGTATTTTCCTGCTTACCGTTCGTCAGGTTATCGAAAAAGCCGCGGTCTGATATGTCGCATGCATGGTTTTGTAGCATTTTCATATCTGACCCCTCCCTAGGGTACCGATCCGGAACACCTAAATGGCCATAACTCCGGAACGACTGAACCGATTCGAACCATTTTCAATAGGAAACAATGTGACCAGATTCCGCGTCGAATGAACCATCGGTCATAAAAATCGGTTGAGGTTTACTGCCAAAAAGTGATGTGAGTTTATTTTGTACACACACATACTCACACACACACATACACACACACACACATACATACACACACACAGACATCACCTCAATTCGTCGAGCTGAGTTGATTGGTATATGTGACTCGACTCTCCAGGCCTTCTATCAAAAAGTCATTTTTGGAGTGAACATATAGCCTTTCCAGTACACTTAGTGTACGAGAAAGGCAAAAACACAATAATAAAGAATAAAAAAATAGGGTTTATTTTAACTAACGTGTAAAAGATTGGAAGTTTGCATTGGAAACTTTATTCTAATTAATATCGATCGTTGTGAACAATTTTCATATTCAATGACCAGATTGAACCTCGCAAGTTCAACAGCAATCTCATTTATCTATTCAACCACATGCCCTTGGATCTAGTATATTATACATAGGACATATGCCCCGAACGCCCAGCGTCCTATATATAGGACAGTCTTTTGGACGTAAATATCTTCAGAATAAAACAAAATTTTAGAATTACATCCGTACCTTGTTCCTAGTAGAAAGAATTATTCGTGCATAGTTCACTAGGTGGCGTAAACGATGCTGCAAAGATTACATATTGTCATTATCGATGAGCATTTCCCATGCGAAATACATTTATTTTTCTGAAATACCTCTGGAATGCCTTAACCAATTTCAACCAAATTTGACATACCCTTTTTATAAAGTTGTGGAGGTGGTTGGTTGTATATGTAGGTATTGGAATTCCAGATGGCGGCTTGGGTTCTAGTAAAAAAATCCGATTTCCTAAGTTAAAAATTTGCACCAAGAAGAGGTGGCAGCGGTAGTCTTGATTTGTCCACGCGCAAATGTTAAAAAATAGTTATTCATGTAACGAGTTGCAAAACAATTGATTTTTTCTGCACGAGTCGTACATTTATCCAACGAGGCTTGCCGAGAGGGATAAATACGAAGAGTGCTGAAAAAATCGAGTTTTGCAACGAGTTCCATACAAAAGTTTATGCAATGATTTTTCAATATACAACTTATTTGAGTTGCATAATATTCATTATGCAACCCAAATGAGTTGCATTATGAACATTATGCAACTAGTTTGTATTATGCAACTCATATAATTTGCATTATGAACTAGTTCGGAAAAAGTTGCTATTGTCATACCAAAATGAGTTATATAAAACAGAAATTATGATACTGAATTGCATTAAGGTACCCCGGGGCAAGTGGGACCTAAAAAAATGCTAATTTGGTTTTGTCATGCCAAAAATTTCAGAACACATTTTTTTTAATAATTCCAATGATCCCAAAAGACGTTGTTGGTATATTTCTACTTATTAACGTGCATTAAAACTGTTTCAAAATTTGTACATTCCATATATTATGCATATAATGAAAAGTGTAGCAGATCTTCATTTACTGCGTTTCACGGGGCAAGTGGGACCTATTCAGAGTTTTTGTTCAAAGGGCTTAATATAAGTTGCAACAAATAAGGTAACATAAATCATAAATCCCTTATATGAATGACTATGTTTAGAGATTAAAATAAAAAGAGGTTTAAGGTATCGTGCATAAATTACGTAACACATAAAAAATCGCTGGGGAAAAAAAACTTGAATCAACTCAAGCAGCTCATGCAAAATAAAACATTTTTTTTCTATACAAAAAGGGCCGTAAAGTGAAGAGACAAATGATTTCGAAACTTGGTCTCTATATTATATAGTTGATGAATCTCGCCAAAAGTATATCTGAAGAGATTTTCAGTAATATCTTCTCCCTTACATAATCATACGGTCATTAAATAATGTTTTTATTGAATCATGAATTTTGAAAAGGTCATTTCCCTATTTAAATTTTTTATGTACGGTTCCTGAATGCTCAAAATAATTCATTATGCAGCGTAAAGTGAAAAACCCAGATTAATCCACCTAGTGGTGATAGTGCCTTTCTCGTCGAATATGTACTTATAATCTTTCCGTCGACGCAATCAATCTTGCCTTAGAGTCAGTGATCAGCCCCAAATCTCTGTGCTTTGGTAACGGACGAGAAGGAGGAAATGCTCATAACAGCGATCTGGGGCTGTACCACCTACGAATTTCTGAATCATAAGAATACTTTATTTAGAAATTCAAGGTCATCATCGAATTGGGGCACTTATTCCGACGTTATGTTCAACGTATGGGCAGAGCCGAAAGTATCAGACCTTTTAGTTGACTGCTTGACCACCTTCACTGGAGGCTGATTCATACCAAGATGACAATTACTAGCCAGGATTTAACTTTTTCACAGATCACTTTGACAAAGTTTAATCTGCACACTTTATGCTATATTTTATTATCATTGGTTACAAGTTCCATGTAAAATTTGTAATGTAGTAATTTGAATTGCCAATGCTATATCACATTCAAATATAAACAACATTACAGCACATAAAATACAATTTGCTCCATAAAAAATTGAAAATTCTCCATAACTTAAAATATTTGCACCACCAAAGCAGTGCAATGTAAAGCAATTCAGCCCTGTCGAATTAAATTATGAGAATATGCTATCTATGAAGGATTTTCAATTTTTCATGGAGCAATTCATATTTTCTATGGTGCAGTTTGATAATACTTATGGTGAATTCATCTATTTTCTATGGTGCAATTTCAATTTTTTATGGTGCAATTTAATTTTTCTATGGAGCAATATTCAATTTTCTATGGTAACAATTTTAATTTTTATGGAGCGTTTGCATTTGTCTATGGAGCATTTGTATTTTGTTATGGAGCATTTCAGTATTATTTATTGGTGCAAAATTTCACTTTTAATGAGAAAATTTTATGTTTTACCGGTACATTTTTTATAAAGTATGGAACGTTTTCAATTATTTATGGGTACCATTGCACATTTTCATGGAACATATGTTCATTCTTTATGGAGCGCTTTTTGATTTTCTATGGAGCATTTGCAATTTGTTATGGTTGCAATAACCTTTTGCCGTTCTCTTACACATATCCATCGCAAGCGTTGATTTAGTTCACTTTCGTAATTCCGCTGAAGCACCCAACGCTGCTTCTGCAACACCACCGGTAGCCTCTTATGTAGTCTCAGTCTATTTTGTATTGCTTACGAGACCCCCGGAAATGATTCCGGAACATTACCGGTATATTTTAGTGTGGTCTGAGTTTATGAAAACTGGTAATCAGGTTACCCGGAATTAAAAACACTACCGGTGGTAACTTCTATGGACTGTGCCTATTTTCTTATAATCCATGCATCAGGTTACTGACAAAAAAGCGACCAATTCCGGCGGGACACCTGAAACCTGGTTGTGGAACACTAGCGGTGGACTCTTACGTAATCTCAGCTAATTTTCTTAATAACCGTTCATCAGCTTATCTAAAACACCGCGATTTGATGAAGCGCATGCATGGAGTTTGGTTCCCTTTTACATTTGACCACATCCGGAGGAACACCGGTAACCGATTCCGGGACACTACTAGTTTTCCCAAGCATGATCTGAGATATTTTTTCTTTGTAACCGTTCATCAGGATACTTTAAATGCCATTTGATGTGTCGCGAATTTTTGTTTTTTTTTTTGCATTCGGCCACTTTCAGCGTGACACCTCGAACCGATTCCGGAACACTATCAGTAGTTTCTAATGTGGGTTTTGCTAATATTTTTGCTTATCGTACAAGTTATCGAAAAGGCTACGATTTGATGTGTCGCATTTATGAATTAGGCCACTTCCGGCGGGACATCAGGAACTGGTTTCGGGATGCTACCGGTTCAGATATGATCCGAAACCGGTTCCGTAACACTACCGGTTCAGATATAGTGCATGACTATTTTCCTATTTACCGTTCCTCAGGTTATAGAAAAAGCTGCGATTTGATGTGTCGCATGCATGTGTTTGGTTCACTTTTATATTTGGCCACTTCCGGCGGGATACCCGGAACCGGTTCCGGAACACTACCAGATCAGATATGGTCAGAGACTATTTTCCTGTTTATCTCTTTTTCTGTTTTACAGAAAAAGCAGTGATTATATGTGTCGCATTCATGGGTTTGTTTCACTTTTATATTTGGAGACTTCCGGCGGGACCCCCGGAACCGGTTCCGGAACATTACCGGTTCAGATATAGTCTGCAACTATTTTCCTGCTTACCGTTCATCAGATAATCGAAAATGCCGTGGTTTGATGGGTCGCATGCATGGGTTTGTTGCAATTTCATACCTGGCCCTTTCCTGGGGTACCGGTCCGGAACACCTAAATGGCCATAACTCCGGAACGGCTAGACCGATTCAAACAATTTTCAATAGGAAACAATGGGACATTATTCCGCGTCGATTGAAACATAAAGCGTTGAAATCGGATGATATTTACTATTCAAAAGTGAGTTGACATTTTTGTACACATACACACATACACACGCACACACATACACACATACATACACACACCCATACACACACACAGACATCATCTCAACTCGTCGAGCTGAGTCGATTGGTATATAAGACTTGGTCTTACGGGGGTTCTATCAAGATTTCATTTTTGGAGTGAACATATAGCCTTTCGGTACACCTTGGTGTACGAGAAAGGCAAAAATAATGGAAGATATTTAGAAAAAAAAAACATAAAAAATACATGCTTTTGTTTTTTTTTGTTTTACCCAAGGTTTTACCATTTTTAACAAGATTTGTTTCATCTAAATAGAGGTAATAAAGTATAATTCAACAGTAGATTACTTAACACGTCAATTTTTATTGACTTTCGTGCTAATTTCATCTTAGGCTGGACAAGGCGAGATGAACCCATAAAATTGTGTTTGTTTATTCTCATAGGTCCCACTTACCCCAGATAGCGAAATGCACTGGGGCAAGTGAGAGCAGTAAACTAAAAGTAATAAATAAAACTAAAATACAGCTTTTTCGCTTGAAATCATTTGCAAGAACTCCAAATACTATCCTGAAATCGAAAAAGTATTTGTAGAATGACAAATCTATTTTTAAACGACGAATGTAGTAGAGCACGTCAATCTCACCTAGTGAATTGAAAATTACATATAAACAACAATAACGTATATGGTCTCTTTATGGTTGAAACAATAACAATTTTTGTATTTAAAGTATCCGTAGGTGTGATACCTATGTTTTCCATGAAGAATGTTAGTCTAAAAAATAAATAATAAAAAAATACCAGCCGATTCGGTACCAGCCCACGTAAACAAACGTTTTTTCGCGCTCCGTTTTTTCGAGTATTTTTTCCGTTCTAGTCGAAGTAATATCCGCGAATCGGCATCCTGAAGTCGCATAAGGTTCCCCCGGACCCTCCCGGGCACAATGCGGCCGTGAATACGCCGCACAGATTACTCCGGAGCCAAAGTTACTCCCGAAACAAGCGAGGCCTAGAGGTGGATCAAAACACCAATGAACACAATATGCATCCTCCGCGCGCGAAGAGCCCGTACATGAACGAACTATCCTCGGGGTCGTCGATTGTCGGTACCAAATCGTGGTCCTCTTCTCAAGAACTGATCGGCCAACCTCCCAGTTGTAGCAGTGGTAGCAGCTCCCTGCAGCAAGAAGTAAACATTGCGGTAAGCAATGCATATGAAATACTGCCAAACGAAGAGTGTGATGACGATCACGAAGAAATGCCGATGCTAACTCCCGTCGTGACTGCAACAGCTCCACCAGCTAAAGTGAAAAATGTTCGCCTTCCCCCTATTACGGTAGTGAACCTAACCACCAAACACCTGCGGGATGTGATGTCTAAAAATGATATTGCGCAAACCGAATATCATATGAAGGCGACCAAGGCGGGTGTTAAGCTGCTGTGTATAAGGCATTTTATGATACGTTTCAAATCAGCTGTTTTTTGAATGTTTACCAGTTTTGAAGTCCAACCGGTGGGCGCATTTATTTACATTTTCGCTTGCATAACATGTGATACATTCCCATCCAACAAACGGGGTTCATTTAGCTGCAAAAATGCGTCAATCCGTCCACTATAATCAATACCCGTAGACCGCGGGGATGTTTTTTCATCTGCTAGTGACATGATACAGCTCGGGGGATTAATATATGCCACATTAGAAACCGAAACATCTCTGCCAGCTAAAATCTGATTGGCGCTCACCAAATGTTATGCTTCTTTTCGCGAAAACAAAAACATCAAATGTAAACAATAACAATGAGCGGCCCACCGGTAGAACGTCTCGTAAAATAGCTTATGGGAGAGAAAAGCTTTCGTAGTGCAATGAGTGCACTGAAAACATCGAACATCCAGTTCCACACCTTCACCCCAGCTGCCGAAAAACCAGTGAAAATAGTTCTTTCGGGATTATCGGTTTATGACATCTCCGAGCTTGAGGTAGAGCTTGCTTCTGTTGGCGTCGTACCAACAGAGATTAAACTGTTTTCCAAGAAGGTTGTTGGCCTGGAGGAAAGTGCACTGTACCTACTGCACTTTATTAAGGGATCTGCGAAGCTCTCGGAATTGCAGAAAGTGAAGGCACTCTTCAGCACTATAGTGCAATGGCGCTACTTTGAACGGAAATCGACAGATGCTGTCCAGTGTCACCGTTGCCAACAATTCGGACATGGAATGCGGAACTGTAACCTTGTTCCTCTGTCTGTAAAGTGTGGCGAAAAACATTTTTCTGCCGAGTGTAAACTCCCCAAGAAGGCGGACCTGGAGCACAGTGATAGGAACGAAACTCGTGGATCCATCAAATGTGCAAATTGCAGTGGCCAGCATACTGCAAATTTTCGTGGGTGTCCCACCCGCAAAAACTATCTCGAGAGGTTGGCGAAAATGAGAGCTGAGCGGCGGAATCCAGCCCCTCCACCTCCACCCCCGCGCTCTTCGCAAGGCCGTCCAAGTGGCCCAACAAATTCGTACGCTGAAGTGCTGAAAACCCAAGGAACCAATAAAGATCTTTTCACGATGTCCGAATTTCTTGCTCTGGCGAGAGAAATGTTTGACCGGCTGGCGAAATGTCAAACAAAGCAGCAGCAACTTTTAGCTCTTTTCGAGCTTACGACCAAGTATGTTTACGATGCCTAATCTAAACTACTTGCGTCTGGCTAACTGGAACGGTCGTTCCGTTCACGGTAAGAAAATGGAACTTTTCGACTTCTTGGAGAGACACAACGTGGACGTGGGAATCGTTACCGAAACCTGGTTGCAGCAAAAGCATGCTTTTTTTCATCCGAGATTTTCGTGTATCCGTTTCGACCGCAATTCCAACGACGCAGAAAGAGGAGGAGGCGTGATGATTGTGATCCGTAAAGGCATTAGGTTTATCGAGCTCAACATTTCGACGAAGGTCATCGAAAGTGTGGGAATTTCGATCACAACGTCAAACGGAAATCTACTAGTGATCGCCGCCTACTTTCCGGGTGCGAGGAGACGTTCTGTTTGGACTCAATTCCGTCGAGACATCGCCGAGCTCACAAGACGAGCTGACCCATTCTTCATAGCCGGAGACCTGAATGCACGGCATCGCCACTGGAACTGTTCTAAGGCTAACAAAGCAGGCACGTTGCTGTATCAAGAGGCAGCTAGCCGCAATTTCTTCGTCCACTTCCCAGATTCCTTCACGTTCCTACCGTCAGGTCGTGGCCGCCCATCCACTCTAGACCTAACCCTCTCAAACAACTTGCTGGACATGACCAAACCGGTCACGCTCAACGAACTGTCATCAGACCATCTCCCAGTAATGTTCGACGTCAGTCTCTCTGCCCCAATCGCAAACATAATACCAAAGGTCCGGTGCTATTCGCGGGCAGACTGGCCTCGCTTCCAACGTGTAGTAAATTCCAAATTAGACCTGTTGGATCCGGCTGTCACAACCCTCAACAACGAAGCTGAAGTTGATGCTGCAATAGAACTCCTGACAACGATTGTAATGGAAGCTGAAGCTGTCTCGGTCCCCGAAGTTCGGAAACGAACCTATCAAGTTGCTGAAATCCCGGAGAGTACTCGAAGATTGATCGCGCTGCGGAACAAACGCCGCCGGCAATGGTACAGAAGAAGAGATCCAATCTACCGTGATATAGTACTATCGCTGAACCGCAGGATCCGAGAGGAATGCGACGAAGCAAATTTCAGCAGATTTAAGGAAACGCTTCGAACATTAAACGGCGATCGCGAAACATTGTGGAAGATCACTAAGGCGTTGCGAAAATCGTCAAAGTGTAGCCCCCCGTTGCGTCACGATGACAAAATGATCGCTTCTCCTCTAGAAAAGGCTCAACTACTGGCAAGAAGCTTTGCTCGTGCACATATGAACCAGATGCCAGACGATCCAGACACTGCTGCAGCGGTGAACGAGTCGATTGTCCTCATCGATCAGACGCATCTAACTGGAGATCACCCGTGGCTGATTCGTCCAAAGGAAGTAATTATGTGCATTAGAAGGCTCAAATCCAAAAAGTCTCCTGGGGGAGATAAAATACGGAACTGTGTGATCAAAAAACTTCCGAGAAAGGCCCACATTTTTCTCGCCAAAATCTTCTCTGCCTGCATTTGTTTAGGATACTTCCCGACCAGCTGGAAGCACGCCCTGGTCATCGCCATCCCGAAACCGAATAAGGACTCCTCGATTCCGTCGAACTATAGGCCAATCAGTTTGCTGTCCTCGTTCAGTAAGCTACTGGAGCGTGTGATCCTAAATCGTGTTGAACAACATTTGGAAGGTACACGGATTGTTCCCGATGAGCAGTTCGGGTTCAAAAGAGGCCATTCCACCAATCACCAGCTGGCTCGGCTAGTCAGGGACGTAAAAACCAGCTTCACACGAGGTAAGTCCTCTGGGATGGTACTTCTAGATGTCGAGAAGGCATACGATTCTGTTTGGCAGCAGGCAATTCTGCACAAGATGCTACTTGGAAATTTTCCAATGTACATATTGAAGATTATCCGCTCCTTTTTGTTAAACCGCTCCTACCAAGTGTCTGTCAATGGGCACTCATCTGATCGCCACGAAGTACCCTACGGTGTCCCACAAGGTGCTGTGCTGAGCCCCACGCTCTACAACATCTTCACCGCTGACCTGGTGATGCTAGATGATGTCCAGTACTATCTCTTCGTTGACGATACTGGCTTTATTGCATCAGACTCTGATCCGGTTATTGTGGTAACCAAGCTACAAGCGGCCCAAAACGCCATCGAGAGGTACCAAAGAAAATGGAAGATAAAGACTAATGCGGACAAATCCCAGGCGATTTTCTTCACTCGGAAACGAAGTCCACAAAAACTACCGCAAAGTGAGATCTCTGTTTGGGGACGCCAACTACCATGGTCGGACGACGTAGGATATCTGGGCTTAACCTTGGACCGGAAGTTAACATTTGCTGTCCACATTAAAAACACTTTAAGTAAGTGCGACAAGCTTACGAGAATGCTGTATCCGCTGATCAATCGACGGTCGCACTTGGACACAAATTCGAAACTTTTGCTGTACAAGACCGTATTCAAACCAGTGATGACATACGGTTTTCCCGCGTGGTTTCACTGTGCAGCTACCCACAGGAAAAAGCTTCAGGTGAAGCAAAATCGGATTCTGAAAATGATAATGAATTTAGATCCATTCCACCCCACTGAAGATGTCCATTTCACTGCTAGGATGGAGCAAATCAACGAGTGGTTCCAACGTGTGCTTCCAAAGTTTTGGATGGGATGCGCCACATCAGCAAATCCGCTGCTGCAACGTTTACCGCAGAGACTGTGATATTAGGTATAAGTTAACTTTTCCTCTAACTATCCCAACAACCCTTTATGCTATTTCAAAGGTTTTTTTGCGCTTTTTCCTTTATCTTTAAATTAACTGAATGAGCTAGTTCTCTAATTTGTATAGATTGCCTTACTAGAATTATATAGCTGTTGAAAGGAAAGCCATATCTCAGCTTATGGAAACAAATTGTACACTAAACAGAATTAATATTGAATAAATAAAAATGAAATGAAATGAAATGAAAAAAAAAATACCAGCCATACTGCCGTGAATCGCATATCAGTCCCATCTTTGCTTGATTTCCTATGCAAATGGGACAGATATGCGATTCACGGCAGCATAGGTCTCACTTGCCCCCGATTCTCACTTGCCCCGGGGTACCTTAAGACATTTTATGTGTGTCCAGGTGGACCGTGAAACGATCTTAGACCGAAACATAAGCAAGGGTAACTATTTCCGAAGGTGTCCACTGGTCGTCTAAGGTTAGCATGGATTACGAAGGCTAGCGCTGCCATAAAAAGATTTGGGCGAATTATGTGCACTCAATGAAAAAAAATCGCAAAGAAATGCGTCAGCTATTTAACGACACGGAAGATCGAATTAAATTACAAGGACATTCATGATCCTTCGACCACAGACAAAAAAATCACATGAATACCAATGGCATCCGAAAACAACGAGTAGCGCCATGTAAGCTATAAAATGCGATGCCATTTCTGGGCAAGCTCCGATGATCGAGCAGCAGCTCTCGTCAACATTATCACCACAAACAAACAGACATAACACCTTGAACGATTTTCATGGAAATTCATCGCCCAGTTCACACTAACATCATCTGGTGGAAAAGTTGCACGAATCACTGTGTTGTGCAATATCGTCAACAGAAGGCGCTAGTGAGAAACGTCAAACGCATAGAAAAATGATGAGCGCGCCTCTGATTGTGAAAGCCACAACTATGAAAACTTAAAAATTTTAATGATTTTAATTTTTTTAATTTTTTAATTTTTTAATTTAATGATCGTTAAAAGCGTGGTCGATGAAAATTTCGCAAGTGTTACGTCTTCGATGAAGAGAAATTTATCATTGTAGATACGCCTGTATGATACTAAACGCGAGATTTTTAGAAAGTTGACAACCGAGAGTAGCACAGACGATGGATTGAATACAAGTGACAGTGTCGCCGCCGAGCTGTCAGCTCTGGAAACTAGATGCTATAAAGGTTCTAGTCTACACTTTTCGCTGCTGGCGCCAACTGGAAGCATTCAATGGAAAAGTAAACAGTTTTTACCCTATTGCATCGCTTCTCATACTACAAAAGTAACTTTGAACATTATTTAAATGAAATTTTTACAAAAATGTTTGTATGTAAACTCAACCCAAAGTTGCCAAAATTTCTAAAAAATGAATAAAAGTTACGGCAGTGTCGCTGGAAATTGGGTCGACCAAATTTTAAGATGAGAGCGTCAATATAACCTGTTTTCTATTAGCTTTCAACTGCTCTTTGCTAGACTTACTTGGCTATAAAATCTAGGAAAACAAATCACTTTTCCATGTTTTACTATATTGACTCCAAGCTTTTGGCCGAAACATCATATTGAGGGGTGACCCTAAACTTTTGGTCGATGACATCAAGAGTTAATTTACTTAATAACTTTTTTTCTAGAATTTGCAGCTAAGTTCGGTAAAAAGTAGTTAAAAACTAATAGAAATAGGTTATATTACCGCTCTTATTTTAAAATTTGGTCGACCCTATTTCTAGCTATATTGCCGTAACTTTATATTCATGTTTTAGAAATTTTGGCAACTTTAGCTTAAGTTTACAAACACACATTTTTTATTTTTTATTTAAATCATGTTTAAAGTTTTTTTTGACTTATTATCTTTTGGATGAGACCTAGGGTTTTGAAATCGGACGCAAATTTGCGGAGATATGGGCCTAAAAAATGACATGTTTTTGAGGGGGTGACCCCAAACTTTTGATCGGAAGTGTATGTAGCTTTTATATATTTGATATTGCAAGTCCAAAAATAATGAGCAAAATTCCAAGATTGTTTTTGTTCTATTAAGAATTAAGGAATTGAAAATTAACCAAGCAATAGGGGCTGAAGGGATAAATTAACATTCAGTTTTGTTCCACCATCCTGGATCATGATGTTTAGACATTTACGAGAAAGGTATCATCATCGCCAGGTGGATTAATTCAGGTTTTTGTTGTTAAGGCAGTTAAGATATGAAGTATTATCGTCGCACCACCAAATCGAAGTCGTCGCTAGAAGCACATGCGAAGTTGCAGCTGCGAAGTAAATTTGAATCTATTTTTTCTGTTGCGCATCATTAAGCTAATTAAGACCAACAATATGCACTACTCCAAATTGAGTTGCGACATTTCAAAGTAGGTTAAAAATCAATTTTCGCATGTTCGATCACTTTGTATTTCGACCAAAAGCATAATAGAAAGAATGAATGTTAATAAGCTCTCCATCGACGCTTAAGCTGAGGATGGCAATCTAACCCCACAACTCCCTACACGGTATGCTAATTCTGATATAATCATACCAGTGTAAAATTTCCTGTTAAATGGCATTCTTTCGAGTCAAGCAGCCCAATTCGGTTCAACAACAGCTACATTTATTCCGCACTTTGAACATTCCTTAGGTCATACGCACCACTGCCCTCAGCTTTGCTGATCGGCTCCGGGGGTTCTGCTCCACTTCATCGTCACTTGGCAGTACCACGTGCTTAGTCATTTGATGCCAGGAGGATTTCATCACGTTCTCCATCACCTCATGTTCGTAACTGATCGTATGGCTGCAGTACTTCAAAGGCAACGTATTGGCCATGTCATTGAGGACATTTCCCATCACGTGCCGTTTCACTATGGTGTCTTCCAGTGAATGGAACGTGATCGCTATCATTTTACCGCCGATCTTTAGATAGCGATGGGCAAGTATCATCCCGTAATTGATTTCGTTCAGCTCATTGTTTACGAAGATTCTGAGCGCTTGGAAGGTCTTCGTCGCCGGGTGGCTGGGACGCTGAAGTTTGTCCAACCGAAAGCTTCCGCTGCCAAGGCAGGATTGCACTAAATCAGCTAATTCTTTGGTGGTTTCAATTTTCTTGATCGAGTAACGGGTTTCTACAATTGCTCGTGCGATCTTCTTTGCTTGCTTTTCTTCGCCGTAAATCTTCAAAATTCGCGCCAAATCCATCTCGTCAATTTTCGAAAGGATTTCTGCAGCAGACGGCGAGTCCGGGAACCGATCCTGGTCCATTCGCATATCCAGTGGACCATTTTTACTTATGGAAAATCCGCGGGAACCTTCATCGAACTGCATCGATGAGCATCCAAAATCGAATATTACCCCATCAATCGATTGCTGATTCACATTCAGCTTAGATAACTTTTCCGGCAATTCGGAAAACCTCCCTAGCACAGGAAATATTTGGCCAGGATATTTTTTGGCCAAATCCAGTGCCATTTGATGAGCAGTTGGGTCCCGATCCAGCGCTATTACTTTAGCATTTGGGGCTACCTTCAGAATCTCCTTCGTGTGACCGCCGGCCCCGAACGTCATGTCCAGAAACAGTTCATTATCTTGCGGTTTAAGAAATTTGATCGTTTCCACGGCCATCACAGGAACATGAGGAACGTTGACCAGCGTACCAGCCAACCGATTGCCACCAAATACTAAACTTAACTTACCTAATAATCTTCTTCCGGAGAACATCTTTACTTCCGGTTGACTTCTTCCAAGAACTCCGAAGACAGAACCCCACGGCACTGCTCCCCGGTCAGCCCAGTGGCCGTCGAACTAAGCGAACGTGGATGAGCTCGCAGGTGTACGTCGTTCACGATATTTTCCAGCGATTGATACTGTTTGAACAGTCGTTCGTCGTTCACCGCAATGATGTTCGCACCGCCGAGGACGGCTTTCAACTGGTCCCGCAGGTACTGCCCCAGATCACGGCCAATCTTGCTCTGATCAACCGGCCAACGTTCCAACAGTTTCAGAAAGCGATTGTAATGCTGGGACATGATCTATTCAGATAAGAAGAGTAGGATCCTATAGCAAGAGAAAAAATAACACAATACTGCCATGTAGAATTTGTCCCGGTTCAGAGATTTAAATTACATGCAAAACTTACCCGAAAAAGTTATGTAATTTTTATAGAAGCTGTTCCGAAAAGCAGGATACGATCCGACCGCAACACATTTTCTGGATACTGGATGCCGTTTGTTTTGATACTGATGCATTTGATGCAACCGATGCAACGAGAGTCTGACAGTTCTCTTCAGTGTTGCCACATTTTAATCTGTACCGGAGGCTCAAAAATCTTTTTTATCTGTACCAGACATTCGAAACATCTGTACCCAAAATCTGTACCAAATTCGTAGCACATTTGACTAAAAATCGCTTATAATATACATGAAAGGGTATGAAATGCTAGCTCAACAGTGAAAATCAGTTGATTTAGGTAAACTGTTATCAATTTTTGAACTTTTAAAACAAAAATATCAGTATTTAAAATGTTCTAAATTTTAATTTTAATGATTTTTGTCCCCATTTCAAAAAATCTGTACCTTTCTGTACCTTTTGCTGAAAATCTGTAATCTGTACCGTACAGAATCTGTACCAAAAAGCTGGAAAAAATCTGTACTTTTCCAGAATAATCTGTACCTGTGGCAACACTGGTTCTCTTACGAGCGGTTAACACTAAACACATTCAATACAAATAAAAAAAAACTGAAAACTAAATGATATTATTTTTATTAGTATCAATAACAAATATTAACACAAGACTTAAACAATGAACGAAATTATTATTAAATTAAGTTTTTCGACTATTAAATGAAAATAAAATTTACGAAGATGGTTTTACGACATCTTTATGCGCGTCAAATTTGTTTACCGTGTTTATTCAGCTCTGTTAACACAAACAAGTAGGGTGGAACAAAAAATGGATCAAACCATAGATAACATATTCCAGAGTAATGTAAATTTTGTCGATTTCGAGAATGACCCAGCACGGAGGGTTAGCCTAACATTAGCCTAATGTGAGACTAACTGGCCAGCATGTTAGGCTAACTTTTTGTCTCACTTTTGCCTAATGTTAGTCTAAAATTAGACAGATATGACACACTTTTGTTAGACATGTTGCAAATTCGAAACATGTTTGTTAGTCTAACATTAGACTAACGTTAGACATGTTTTAGTATGGGCTGTTAGACAAATGTTAGGCATAGATTTTATGCTGCTTGTTTTCATTCCAGCTGTCATCCGAGCAAGAAGTGTGATTGTAGTAGTGAACTTTTATCGGCGTTCACTACTACAACCGCACTTCTGCCTCGAATGAAAGCTGGACGAAACATATTTAATAAAAAAAATCGGAACCTGTTTTAATTTTAATTTTAATTTTAATTTTAATTTTAATTTTAATTTTAATTTTAATTTTAATTTTAATTTTAATTTTAATTTTAATTTAAATTTAAATTTAAATTTAAATTTTAATTTTAATTTTAATTTTAATTTTAATTTTTTATTTTAATTTTAATTTTAATTTTAATTTAAATTTAAATTTAAATTTTAATTTTAATTTTAATTTTAATTTTAATTTTTTTTTTTAATTTTAATTTTAATTTTAATTTTAATTTAATTTTAATTTTAATTTTAATTTTAATTTTAATTTTAATTTTAATTTTAATTTTAATTTTAATTTTAATTTTAATTTTAATTTTAATTTTAATTTTAATTTTATTTTAATTTTAATTTTAATTTTAATTTTAATTTTAATTTTAATTTTAATTTTATTTTAATTTTAATTTTAATTTTAATTTTAATTTTAATTTTAATTTTAATTTTAATTTTAATTTTAATTTTAATTTTAATTTTAATTTTAATTTTAATTTTAATTTTAATTTTAATTTTAATTTTAATTTTAATTTTAATTTTAATTTTAATTTTAATTTTAATTTTAATTTTAATTTTAATTTTAATTTTAATTTTAATTTTAATTTTAATTTTAATTTTAATTTTAATTTTAATTTTAATTTTAATTTTAATTTTAATTTTAATTTTAATTTTAATTTTAATTTTAATTTTAATTTTAATTTTAATTTTAATTTTAATTTTAATTTTAATTTTAATTTTAATTTTAATTTTAATTTTAATTTTAATTTTAATTTTAATTTTAATTTTAATTTTAATTTTAATTTTAATTTTAATTTTAATTTTAATTTTAATTTTAATTTTAATTTTAATTTTAATTTTAATTTTAATTTTAATTTTAATTTTAATTTTAATTTTAATTTTAATTTTAATTTTAATTTTAATTTTAATTTTAATTTTAATTTTAATTTTAATTTTAATTTTAATTTTAATTTTAATTTTAATTTTAATTTTAATTTTAATTTTAATTTTAATTTTAATTTTAATTTTAATTTTAATTTTAATTTTAATTTTAATTTTAATTTTAATTTTAATTTTAATTTTAATTTTAATTTTAATTTTAATTTTAATTTTAATTTTAATTTTAATTTTAATTTTAATTTTAATTTTAATTTTAATTTTAATTTTAATTTTAATTTTAATTTTAATTTTAATTTTAATTTTAATTTTAATTTTAATTTTAATTTTAATTTTAATTTTAATTTTAATTTTAATTTTAATTTTAATTTTAATTTTAATTTTAATTTTAATTTTAATTTTAATTTTAATTTTAATTTTAATTTTAATTTTAATTTTAATTTTAATTTTAATTTTAATTTTAATTTTAATTTTAATTTTAATTTTAATTTTAATTTTAATTTTAATTTTAATTTTAATTTTAATTTTAATTTTAATTTTAATTTTAATTTTAATTTTAATTTTAATTTTAATTTTAATTTTAATTTTAATTTTAATTTTAATTTTAATTTTAATTTTAATTTTAATTTTAATTTTAATTTTAATTTTAATTTTAATTTTAATTTTAATTTTAATTTTAATTTTAATTTTAATTTTAATTTTAATTTTAATTTTAATTTTAATTTTAATTTTAATTTTAATTTTAATTTTAATTTTAATTTTAATTTTAATTTTAATTTTAATTTTAATTTTAATTTTAATTTTAATTTTAATTTTAATTTTAATTTTAATTTTAATTTTAATTTTAATTTTAATTTTAATTTTAATTTTAATTTTAATTTTAATTTTAATTTTAATTTTAATTTTAATTTTAATTTTAATTTTAATTTTAATTTTAATTTTAATTTTAATTTTAATTTTAATTTTAATTTTAATTTTAATTTTAATTTTAATTTTAATTTTAATTTTAATTTTAATTTTAATTTTAATTTTAATTTTAATTTTAATTTTAATTTTAATTTTAATTTTAATTTTAATTTTAATTTTAATTTTAATTTTAATTTTAATTTTAATTTTAATTTTAATTTTAATTTTAATTTTAATTTTAATTTTAATTTTAATTTTAATTTTAATTTTAATTTTAATTTTAATTTTAATTTTAATTTTAATTTTAATTTTAATTTTAATTTTAATTTTAATTTTAATTTTAATTTTAATTTTAATTTTAATTTTAATTTTAATTTTAATTTTAATTTTAATTTAAATTAAAATTAAATTAAAATTAAATTAAAATTAAATTAAAATTAAATTAAAATTAAATTAAAATTAAATTAAAATTAAATTAAAATTAAATTAAAATTAAATTAAAATTAAATTAAAATTAAATTAAAATTAAATTAAAATTAAATTAAAATTAAATTAAAATTAAATTAAAATTAAATTAAAATTAAATTAAAATTAAATTAAAATTAAATTAAAATTAAATTAAAATTAAATTAAAATTAAATTAAAATTAAATTAAAATTAAATTAAAATTAAATTAAAATTAAATTAAAATTAAATTAAAATTAAATTAAAATTAAATTAAAATTAAATTAAAATTAAATTAAAATTAAATTAAAATTAAATTAAAATTAAATTAAAATTAAATTAAAATTAAATTAAAATTAAATTAAAATTAAATTAAAATTAAATTAAAATTAAATTAAAATTAAATTAAAATTAAATTAAAACTAAATTAAAATTAAATTAAAACTAAATTAAAATTAAATTAAAATTAAATTAAAATTAAATTAAAATTAAATTAAAATTAAATTAAAATTAAATTAAAATTAAATTAAAATTAAATTAAAATTAAATTAAAATTAAATTAAAATTAAATTAAAATTAAATTAAAATTAAATTAAAATTAAATTAAAATTAAATTAAAATTAAATTAAAATTAAATTAAAATTAAATTAAAATTAAATTAAAATTAAATTAAAATTAAATTAAAATTAAATTAAAATTAAATTAAATTTAAATTAAATTGAAATTAAATCTACATTAAATTAAAATTGAATTAAAATTAAAGTGACTCACCGACACCGACACGATGAGGCCAAACTTAAGGGAATCGGACACTGTTTTGGTGATGACTGGTTCCGGCGACAGTGCCAAGAGAACGAACCGAACTTATTGGCCAGCAACAGCGACGAGAAACTGGCGGGTTGGACGACGGAACGACTGAAATGGTTCCTACGAGTTTAAACTAATTGAGACCGCAAATTTTTCTCATTTTCTCGACCGACGAACGCGATTTTTAAGCTGCCGCAACTAACAAAGTTTTTTTCCACTGCCATTTGCTCAACTGTCAATGACGCGCGAAAAAAATCGAACATTCAGCATAAATTCGGGGTTATGATTTATGCTCTCGAAAATTTTTCGATGAGCAACATAACTAACAAATGCCTAACATTGTCGAACGCCTAACTTCCTCCGTGCTGGGGATACAGTTCTGTTCATAAGCGTAACTAGATTATAGCACTAGGGGGGGGGGGGGGGGGGTTGCGAGGGGGTTTGGGCGGTTATGCTGACAAACAGACGTAACTCTTAGAAAAAGATATTATAGGGTATCGGGATGCTTCGTTGGCATAGTTCCCACGTTTGGCCTGTCCCAACGTAAACCAAAAACTCAAACAAACACGCATAACTGGATATCGGAAAAGCTATGTGCCAAACAACTGTAACATTTTGTTTCAATTTTAGCACTTTGGAGTGTTGAAATTGAATGAAAATGTCACTTTGTTTATGTTTTGTAGACGCCATGATTCTTCGGCTTAGTGGGTAGTCTATACACATAATCGTTATTGGCATGATTCTGGAACATTTCGAATCGATTTTTCAATAACTGAACATTTGATGCGACGGTCAAAGATGCTATTTTGAACTTGTATATTTGTTTTCAACGAATAGTAACTATTTTACAAATTGAATGTGGGCCGAATATTGAGGACATTTTTTTCACTATGTACCCAAATCTTGGCCCATCAGTAAAGTGACGTCAACAACACCGATAAAGTGACGTCAACAACATTGCTTGCGTAAGAACCAGAAAGAACGAAAAGGAAGAAAGATTTTGTGTGCGGTGATTGTAAAAATATAACACAATAATAGGGTTGCGTTGTTTTCCTTACTAAATTTTGTAGTGTCCACACTACTACAATTAAGAATCTTGAGTGAATACATTTTAGAGTGTATGCTGTCACCGATTCGTAGGCAAACGACACATAAATAAATAAGCTCAGTTCTATTCAGACCAACGTCGCGTGTACACACGTCTCTATGATGCATCCGAAAAGCACCCTCCGACACTACATTTGGCTTCGAGGATGAATTATTTTTTAATTTGTGATGAAATCTTACCGGTTCGTTTATTAATTTCGCGTTGCAATAAAGGAAAGTCGATGAAGGGACGAATCAATGTAGGCGGTCGAGTGTTCATTTTGAATAAAACAGCGGCCGTGATTTTGTGAAATTTCAAAGCAACAATGGCGGTCTTGATGGGAGAGGAGATAACATGCGAGCAGACATGGCGTAGCGGTGCTGGAAGAAAGGGCGAGAGAGTGATGTGTGTGTGATGATACTCAGCTTGTTTGCTACCGTCAGCTACGGTCGATGTGTTGTTGTATAGTGATGATGTGTCCGGCTGCTATTGCTAGGGATGATGATGATGAGGATGATGATTGATGGGGTTATGATTGTTGTGTTTAGTGGGGCGGAAAAAGATGAAGGCATATTGTTTTTGGCTCCAAAGATGTAGGAGTGATGACAGCCATATACAGATAGCGATTTCTGTGTGTACGAAGAGGAGAGGGTATTCAACATTTACGTTGTGTGTCCATTTTTGGTATGTATTGAAAGTGTTTCCCAATGCGTAATGCATTGTGGAATATATTTGTTTCTGGAACGGATTATTTAGGCTAACTTTTCGGGCATTTGCCGCTCACAAAAAAAAAATAGGCTCAACCATGATGGAACGGTGCATCACAATAGTTGTGGAGAAGTGTCTAAAGATAGTTATTTTAATACACCATTCAACGGCAAACTGTAAGTAAATATTTTGTTAATAATAATTACGAATGAAATTACTTTTTTGAAATGTATGTGCGTTTGATTTATTTATGTTGAATAACGTTTAATTTATTTATTAAGAAGTGGTATGTGAAGGGATTGCAAAATGTAGCACACTATTGAAATATCGATAAGTAGTTGACATTGCTAATTTATGGTTGAGTTGGACAACGATTTGTAGTCTGGAAAATTGACAGCGATTGGATAATTGAAGGGTTATAAGTTATAGAGTGACTTAATCTTGAAGGTGTTGGAATTCGGAAATACGTTTTCAGAATATTGTATCAAAATAACTAGTTATTCATTAGTTTGATGGTTAAAGTTAATACAGTGACATGAGTCAAAAGTGCATGTAACATGAAGGAACTTTTTTACGTGGAAATGAGTTGATGTATGGTTTCATCGAGAAAATGAGAAGATCTTATTTAGCTAAATGAAATGGGTTGAGTATCAGGTACACTACTTGAGTGCATTGGAGACAGACATGTAAATGGATGCAGTGAAATGGGTCGAGCACCGGATTCACTTATCAAGCACATGTGATGAAAATAAATACGGTGAAATGAGTCGAGCACTGGATTCACCGATAGTTTTTTACTCTCTGCGCTCTCTCAAAAGATGTAAACCATGTTCAACCTTGAATCTGTACACATGACTATAGCAAAGTTTGTTTACATTCGAGGATAATTCAGATGTTTCCAGCAGTTCTTTATGGCTTATTCACGATTTACATAGCTTCAGTACCGACTTGTTTTGTTAGAATGTGTGGACGTGGGTTGCAATGCGGTGCTCCGTGAAAGGTTGCCGTCGGAAAGGTCACGTTAGTGTTTTATTGTTTCTCGCCGGATGTGTCTCTGATCAAAATAGGAGATGGAAAATGGTTTGATCATATTTGAGATGCAGATTGTTAAAAAAATAAATTTAAATTGAAAATATATTTTTTTTAATTCCTATATGCTACAATACTTTCTAATCGATCACACAGGTTGAACATAACATCAATCTGCAATGTTTGACTCCCGATTTAGGCTTCCGCTGCGAGACTAAATTGAGTCAGTCCGCGTGACCCAGTTTATTACTTGAATGTGTAAGAGACTCAAATATAAAATAATACAGTGAAATGGGTCGAGTACCGGATTCACTGATGATTCTAGGTCATAGGTTCCCAAGCTTTCAGGTGCGTGACCCCCTTTTGCCAGCAGACGTACTTTTCGCGACCCACAGTTAGGTAAACCATGTTCTAGGTTAATTGATGTGGAGCTGATACTTCTAGATTGATTGAACGTTGATTGAACGAAGTGAAATGGGTTGTATACCGGATTCACTTATTAGGCACATGTGATGAAAATAAATACGGTGAAATGAGTCGAGCACTGGATTCACCGACAGTTTAAAAAAAAAATATTGAACGGGAGTGCTGTATTAATACTGGGATGCATTGTAAATAGCCGAATAGGCTAGTGAAATAGTGATATGTTTTGTATATCGAACTCACATTTTGAATAGATTGGAATCTGAAATAAAATTTAAAACACTAAATGGGTCGAGAATCGGATTCACTGGTGATTCTAGAATGAAGCTGATGCATTCACAAAATGCATTCGATGTGGTGAAAATAAATGCGATGGAATGAGTCGTGTACTGGATTCACTAGAAGGCAAGTAGATTTCAATAAGGGGAGTGAAGGAATAGTAATTAATAGGAATATGGAGAGGGGTACTAGATTTCTTGAAGATTGTTTTAAAAGGATTGGAAATTAGTCTTTGTTTGAACCGCTCAGGAAGTGAATGGTATACAGTCCTTAACCATTGAAGTTGGAAGTAAAACTGAGTCTTCGAATTGTAATGCTTTTGAAAACGAACTCCGCTATTGAATCATTGGCGTAATTCGTCTTGAAAATGTGTTTGAACCAGATCAGTCAAATATTACTCGAATGTGGATTGACGCAAACATTGATGGATAAATCACCGGACCTCAGAATGAGAGAACTCATACGTAGTTTTGGAAAATGATAATTTTCAAATAGGAACAACATGGTCGGCTTTTCAATTTGAGAGTGGATGGTGTTAAATATGGTTTTGTTGTAGGACTATGGGTATCACATAGCGGATTAGAACAGCTTTATGAATTGTAGGTTATTCATTTTTTATAATTGAACATATCGTAGTGAGAGATTTAATTTACTGCACGTCAAACATATATTCTACAACCATAAAAGACTTGTACCTTTTACAATTGGTTTAGTCGGCCTGAGCAAAGGTGAAATTTTGGAGATATGAGTCTATATGACGTTTAATGGAATGGTGAAACGTGAAAGAAGAGATCTAGTGATGAAGCAGTGGCCGAGACTTACACGAAACGGACTTCAAAGAATTGTCAAATTAAAACATGTGGAGAAGAAAGAAAAAAGGATATCTGTGTTTTTTTACCCTCGAGCGATCGCGCTGTTGTATTTTGTATACCACATTGAAAATCTCGTTTTTTGTACTCAGGTACTTGGTGCTGACGGTGGTGGCCAACCGCGCGAGTTACGGAAGGTTAAGGAAGGTTTTCTAATAGTTAGTTATGTTAGTTTTTAGGTGGTTCAGTATTAAGCATTTATCATTGGGGTGTGTATTTTACTTGTTGACAGCAATTATAAATATAAATGTTGATAGGGTGTTGAAACCTATAAGGAAAAAGAATAAGTGTAGAATTAGCTTAGTGTTAAAATACACGTTAGTAAAAAAATATAAGGAAAAAAGCGAATAGTTTTAGTGTTGCCGCTAACGTGATTTCTGTTAATGTTTTGTAAGGGTCACAAGTCAGGTGAAATAAAATCAGTCTATAATGTAAACACAGAGAAACAGACGTCACACTCTCTCCAACACCCATTGTCATAATTTGATGCTATCATCGACTTGTAGTCAATGTAGGCCAAATTCAATAAGAAATGCATACTGGAGGTGAACATAGAAAGTTTCCGGGATAAGCCTTAACAGAAAAGTTAAAGCCGTTAAAGATTTAATTGAGTTTGTGGTAGTACATGAAAGCGTTGCTAAGGGATGAAGGAAGAAGATTTCCTTTATCGTATTTTTTAGCCTGTACCGAGATATCATATATAGTATTTTTCGGAATGGGGTCGTCATTTTGTCACAACTGGACATCTGAATCATTAGATGGTTAAATTTTTGCAAAGCTGCCTTTAGGCAAGGTCATTTGTGTGTTGATATCTGTCAGAATGAATCAATGATGCTGGGAGTGAGAATAAAGGAACATGCAAGTTATTTAGTTGAATTTTGCTATCTAGAAATAACGTAATCACACATGCAGGGTTTCAAAATAGTTATTTTAGTTCAATTCCTTAGATTGCTCGAT
Source organism: Aedes albopictus (assembly GCF_035046485.1). Lineage (NCBI taxonomy): Eukaryota > Metazoa > Arthropoda > Insecta > Diptera > Culicidae > Aedes > Aedes albopictus. The sequence goes on along the minus strand of NC_085136.1, from coordinate 205,380,975 downwards.
CAAACACAGATTAATTGGTATTAGGCGGGTACGTTTTCGTGACTATGTGTTATCATAGTTTGCTCCAATGGTTTTTTTTTTACTTATTCGTTTATTTGGAAGGCTCGAGCGCCATTTGGGCATAACGGAGCCAAAATCATTTGCATATTATAACTTTAAAATACAATATACAATTTTATAAAATACTATAATCTATTTTCGACTAATCTGATATATCGGACTTCGAACCGATTGAAGATAGTCGTGATGAACATCTTTGCTTTTTTTCTTTGGAAGATAATACACTCCTGGATGCTTTCACCTCCAAATCCCGCTTTTTCTGCTTTTCCGTCTCGTCTTCCACGCTTATCTCCGCAATTCCGTCATATTGCGTGTACAACTTGCCATTGGACCTCCACATTCGTACTGGCACTTTCTCAGACTTGGGCCCCGATGCTGACTCCTGTTCACCCATTTCTACACTTTCTTCTCGTGCCTCGATGTTATCCGCATTCGAAATCTTGTTCTCCAGGGGCTCCGCCATCTCACCGTTCTGTACCGATGTCGCTTCTTTCAATACTCCAGCATAGGTGACCGATTGTGCACTATGAACGATCTCAACCGAACGTTGTTTTCTTTTCTTCGGGCAGACGTTCATCTGATGCCCCGTCTGGTTGCAGATGAAACACTTGTCCTTGTTTCCAGAGTAGAAGATATTACCTCTCCAATTGAGGAAATGCAGCGTGGATGGAATTTCCGATTTGACGTCCATGTGAACTCCGCGAACGCCGTTGAAAATATCCAACCCGATGTCGGCAGGAAACTTCTCTCGTACCACTCTTTTCACGATTCCGTATTTTCCTAACACCAGCGATATTTCTCTATCGGGTACCTCCGGTGGTAGTTCACACACACGAACGTACTGATAGTTGCCTTCCGCATCAGATATTTGCACCATCACTGTCGTTCCGTTTGCATAATGGAAACGAAGTGGTTGTGCATTGTTTTCCAACGCTGCTCTGAATGCCTGTTGACTTTTCAACTTGAGGTACACACTATGATCCTCTGCTCGTCTGTACAGCGTATCCATGTCGCTAATGCTGACATCCAAACACTTCACGAATTTTGCGATCTCATCGTACGATGGTCGCACAGAACCCGTTGGAAAGGCAAACCTAACAGTGTTCTTGACCTCAACCATCTTTTTCTGCGTAATACCTTTCGATTTCAGCGAGTAGCAATAAGCTGATGCAGCACACAGTGACCGCGAGAGAATGTTCTGCAACCGTTCTCGTCGGCAGATGAAAGCAAACTGGCTCCAATGGTTGTCTGTTTTTCTGTGCTTAGGATCTCGTTCCCAACATCTCAAAGGAATAAATGTAGTCTCATAATTTCAAACTTCCAATTTTTCAAAATATTCGTTTATTGCAGGTATCAAAAAAATAATTTGAAAAACAAATGGAATCATTAATCATATAATTGATGATGTGTTTCACCCGGGACTTGTAGATATAAATAGATAACGTAGAAAGGAGTTTTTTAATCTTTGTATTGGTGAAACCTAGTAATTCGAAAGATACATCCAAAGTGCCGTGATGATTTCGTTGGAGCATTGATATCCGGACATATTCTGCTTAGACTATTACAGCTGGCTAACCAAGGACGTGAACACGAAACGCACAAACATTCCCCATCGCTCGAACAATCTATCCATTGTCTGTGGAGGATACCAAATTGAATGGAAATTGATCAAGTTCTTCAGAGCTGAGTTGCAGATCTTCTGTTAACAGCTTAGGATCCAGATGGTTCAAGATTAGTTTAGGCAAACCGAAAACTAGAACAACATATTTATTCTATGGAAAGGCGATTCAAAATTAAAGTAAAAGTAAGAATGAGGGGTGGAATTGTAAATTGGTATCGATTCATCAACATTGGATTAGGCAACAAAGGTCGTAGGCATGTGTTGACTGTTGAGTAGACTCGAGAATATATCATTAAGGAATGGTGTCATACTGTGTTATATACTGAAAGTTTGCAATTTAGGCCAGAGAAGAGAATTGTCAGATAAAATAGACATAGAGGAAAGCGTGGAGTTTGTGCTATGACAACTTGTAGGGATAGGATCCTAATCTAGATTTTTTTTGTTGACAAATCAGAAGCTAAATTTCTAAATTATTGCGTACTTTTGCGTACTTTTAAAATCGTGAATGATCAATTATTGTGAACTTTAGGACAGGGCTTCTTGATAGATATTCTTCGTCAGTGTTGCAGTGTTTGCCAACGTGAGGTTATCCCTCCAAAATTTTTAAACAAGGTTTAAAAATCTCTAAACTCGTAGTGTACCATCTTTATAACATTCTGTTCAAATTGGGACAAACCATGTCGCATTGGGTGATCTTCGCAACATATGCAGGTTGCGACATTGACATTATTGTTGTGTGATGGTCAAAATTTGTTTCGGTGGTCTGTCTAAACTATTGAAATACAAATGGCGTATATGCAGACGTTAGCCGTGCACCAATACCAAAGCAAATAGAGAAGAGAGTTTTTTTTTTTGTTCTAAGCTGAAGGAACGCGTTGGAGTTGCAATAAACTAGGGGAACTCACTTAAAGACGAGCCAAAAATGTTATGAAAGACCTAAATGATAAGGAGGAGGCAACAGCTGGACGAAGTCAAAACATACTTGAAGATTGAGTGGATGAAATCTGCGTAATGGGAGTATGTAGAAGCATAAACGGCTCAAGTGGCTACAATATAAAATTATCTTTTGAGGCTTGATTGCAGAAAAAAAAACAAAGTGTGATAGCAAACATCATGAAAAATATTTTAATTATTTAAGTACATTAGATATAAGTAATTGATTAAAAAAAACTGTAAAGAAAGGGAGGAATGTAGTGTCCACACTACTACAATTAAGAATCTTGAGTGAATACATTTTAGAGTGTATGCTGTCACCGATTCGTAGGCAAACGACACATAAATAAATAAGCTCAGTTCTATTCAGACCAACGTCGCGTGTACACACGTCTCTATGATGCATCCGAAAAGCACCCTCCGACACTACAAATTTAGAAAAAACTTTAATTTAAGTAATATATTTATAGTTTTTTGAAAATTTGGCTCCGAAAATGAAAATTAAAAGTAAGATTGGTGAACAAACAGAGATAATACTTCAGAAGAAATATTGAAAAATGAGATAATAAATGGTTCTAGTGCATGCAGGGCCGGATATACGGGGGCCGGAAGGGGCCCGGGCCCCCACATTTTAGGGGCCCCCACAAAGACCTTTTTTGGTTATTACACATCAACTTTTTGTTTCATCTTGCTCAAATACTGTTCGAAAACGAAGAAATTTTGTTTAAGTCCTTCGCCAAGGGGCCTCCGCATCCGCTCGGGCCCCGAGCCCCCACAATCCTTAATCCGGGCCTGAGTGCATGGAAAGCAATAGGCCAACGTTGTTATTGTAACCGTCATTTTGTACTTCGGAGTTTAATAGTGAGGTTTCAAGAAGACCGAGATCGTTGGTAGTCAAGATACAACTGAGTTATATTTCTCTGAATGTAGGACATATCTACAAGTTTCTCATTATGCAATGTCGCTGGGAACCCACCTAGTGGGTTCTTCCATTTCCCCGAATACATGTTATATCTACTGACATAACAGTTGTATCCACTAATAGGCCAAGTTTTGTACCATAGACCAACATTGCATACCATCGCAACTTAATTAAGTAAATTCTTGAATATTTACGATAGTTTACTTCCAATTGGTGAAACAAGCATTGTCTAGAGTGTGTAATATGGTCAACATATTATTTGTAGTGCTATTAATTCATGAGTTTTGGTCAAAATTGTCAAGGCGGCTTACAAATTAGGCCAAGGAATGGTACATATACCCTAGTACAAGATAAAGATTGTCGCTTTTTTTTTTGTCTGTATTAACGAAATTTTTAACCCTAGGCTAGTTCATCTCGGGACCCACGCTTTACTTCCCTTCCAAAGGAAGAACTCATTTTGGGAGTATGTCGCTAGTGTAACATTGTTCCGGCGCCGCAACATGTCAAAGCTGAATGTGGATGTCTCGAAATAAACGACATTAGTCTGCACAAATTTAGTGGCGTTGTGAACTTAAATTTACCCTCAGAATAGTAATTTCAACCGCAAGCCGTTTTTCAGTGAATGCTCAAACATCTTGTTTGACTCGATCGGATTTTCATCATTGTAAAACTGATGCCGTTTCTTGAGTTCTTTCCTTGTCAAAAATTTGACCCTGTATATTCACTTCAGTCGTGATGCGAAGTTCGTGGAAGTGCGTGAAGAAGAAGCACCGATAAACCGACGTGCCAGTTCATACAAATTTCTTAATTTTGCTTGGAAACAGATTCTCCCTAGATTGTAAGTGATTATCGTAAATGTTGTAATCATTATAATTTATTTTTATTAAACATTTTTAGTTTAGTGTTGTGTAATAACATACACCCGATACTTTTTTTTTGAACGGGTCGTTATTTTGTTATAACTCAGTCAGTTTCAAACCGATTCTCATGAAATTTCGTACACTGATAGTACTAATCGTGCCTGCATCTGTTCAAAATGTCATGAGAATCGGTTGAAAATTGACTGAGTTATAGCAAAAACCAGACCCGTGCAAAAAAGAATCGGGTGTACTCCAGAAACGTTTTCATTTGCATCCGACGGGTACGAACAGATCTAGGTATTTATGAATAAAAATCCGATCCGATTACTGTGGGTGTGGACCTTTAGGATCTGTTCCAATTGGCGAATTAAAATTAGTTTTTACTTAAATTTGACAGTTTGACAGTTAAACTTGACAGTTCTCCTAAGGAAATAGTTATCGAACTGCAGTTGTGATATATCAAGTTTAAGTGAAAATTTATTTTAATTCTCCAATTGGAACAGACCCTTAGAACTGAAGAAGATTAAAAAACTGGTAGCTTAGGTAGATGTAAAATAGGATTTTCGGATTGAGAAACTGTTCTCAAGTACTATATCTGTTGTCGCAAATTCACATAAAATTTTACATTTATTTCTTGTTTCAGTAAGATGCCACCATTTTATTTCATGTTTCATCATGATTCAAACAGCATTATATATGCCTGCATCTATTCTTCCACTCGTCTGATTCTATTACTTCCATTTGTTTCGATATTTCTTAACATATATGCTAATAAATCATTTTACCGTTCACTACTTGCTTATATGACTGCTAAAAATTAGTTCTTTCGTTTCTATATCGCTAGTTGCAAAGAGACTGTAATAGGTTTATCATTCAGTTGCAGTTTCGCGAATATTTAATGCATCAACTTGTCCTCTTTTTTGCTTGCCTCAGTCAACAAACCGCGTCCAATGCTGCTAGTTCATTGCCACTCCCGGAGGAATGCGCCATTCCATTCATACGATTGCGGAAACGAAATGGGCCAAAACTTATCGTTGCTTCTTAACCAATAGAAAGTATTGTAATCAATATAAAAATGAGAATATCTCATAAGATTTATAAAATCTCTTTACGTTAGATCCGTTTTTTGTTTTTCAAATATTTTGTTTTACTTTCTACTAATAGTGGATATATTTTAACTAGACTTTGTTTTGTTCACGCTTCTCGTTTTTTTTTTTTATCGTCGTTTATCGTGGTTAGTTTCTACTCGAAGACTACGACGAAATCAGCTAGTACGTGCTCCCGTGGCAGCAAACATTTCCGCTTGTTTCTAGTGTTTTGTAAGTTTTATGTTTTTTCTTTCTTTCTTTGAGTCAACAACACTTTCCATATTTCGTTTCGCTTTCAAGATTTGTATCTTAGATCAGTACCACCAGACTTCCCAATTAAGCCTTTATTTTTTTTGGTATGTGTTCAGGCTATGTGCGTTTTTAATCGATTTCGATAAATGTTTCTATTTTTTTCCTATAACGTTATCTGAGTATGACCGAGTATGGCTTTGCGATTTTTTGTGTTAAGAGTTTACATGAAGTCAGTAACATTTGATAAACAAATTAGACATCAGTAGATCAATTGTTGGTTATTGAACCGATGAAATGGGATCATTTTGTTATGTATTTTTGTATGTTATTGTGACAATGTTTAAGAATAAACCAAAATGTATTTGTTCAACTGCATTTTGTGCTGATGGATTTAGAAGAATAGAAGTATCTATCAATTATTAGTAAAAGTTATCAGAAGTTAGGTGAATAATTTTATCGGTTAAATCGACCCAATAATACCCTACTGCAGAAGTCAGAGCGCTGTACCCATTTTAACACTGTTTTTTTAACTTCATGTTATCGTTGACTATTTCTATCTCCCACAATGATGGATCTTCGGTGTTGACGCTTCAAACACTTGGCAGATCGCGCTAAAATTTCCAGCGTTTCAACTGGTTTGCTAGGGCGATTAATAACTATCGAGCAGTGTCTTTCATGGGCATCTTAGCATTCATCAGAGCCCCACTACGATGACTTGATATATCGTGGAGGAACGTCGTTTTGTCTCCTCGTGTTTTTGCTCACTCAATCGCAGCTTTGGTGTTCCTCCGCTTCGCTGTCTTCCTCTAGGTGTCATCTGTGATCCATTGTGTTCTCTGGTTAGGGGAAGCTCACCCAGATTATACTCGACAGTGGCGATGAAGGCTGTAGCTATGGTTGAAGAGTAAAGGCGGCCATTGATACCGTACATTGTTATTCGCGAAGAAATTCGGGCACAGTTTTATCATAGATTTAACCCTCGAGCAGTCGCGTCTTTGACTACCTGCAGCGACGCTGCGCTCACGCTGTGTGCCACAAGCATGCATTTTTCATGGTGCGTGTACTCAGTACACGACGCGACCGCTCCCGGGTTAACTTTATCATAACAACGAAAACATTCTGTTAAGTGGTTCCCCACACAAATAGGTAACATTCCGTACACTTTGGATCACATAAGTAAACATTATTCGCTCTACTAATCTGCAACAGGATACTATTGCATTAGGACGGTCTGAATGAAGATGAACGTTTGGCACTGATACTGGTAAAGTGTGTTGTTTGTCTATTTTGTTTGATGGCTATGAATATTCTGCATGAGTGTGTTAAAGATCAGTTGACGGTATATTTTTCTACAACATTTGCATATTTCTTTTTCAATATTCTGGTTAGATGCTGTTTAGTCATCGCTGCCAGATAATTGTTCTGCGTATCATAATATTTTAAAGTTACGATAAGAAATCAGAAAACCAGTCTTTTTGTCGACCGAAAGCCAGAAGAAACTGGTCTGTTCGATCACGGCTCATCCAAACGTGCGGCACGCGCAATCAAATTCTCTCTTGCACAATACTTTTTCAACGGAGTTGTGTGTTGCATGTAGCAGAATACGCGGTTTATCAGCTTCGATTTTGTATTATAATATTAGTGAACTAACTTGGTTTCAATAATCTATTTCGGGTCGGTCACGGAATTGGTTGGAAAATACTTTGTTTTTATTTTTACACAATTTTGCATTCTCCAGAATGACGAAAATGCTTATGGAAGCGAGATCTAGCCTATACACTGAACCAATAGCTAACATCACTGGAATCACATGCGATTTTTGTTCTCTATTTACATAAACGGAAATTGTACTTTTAGTTCTGACAGTAGGAATAAACCGAATTTGAAGGCAAACTTTTTGGATGTTACTCTAAATTTCGGGTAGTATGAATGATTTCTACTTAAAAAATGTCTCAATTGTGAACTTTTAAGGAAAATCTATTAAACCAAAATTGGTGTGTGACATGCACTTTTCGACTAGATTCTTGGTAGTATTTGTCACCAAATTATTAATATGTAGTAAAACTTATGATGAAGTTGTTTTTAGAAAATAGTGCAAAACAAAATTATAAAAAAAAAAAATGCTGAGAAAGTATTCCAAAGTTTTTCTTATTACCCGAAATGTCCTACTAATCAATAAATAACGAATCATCCAATTTCACCTACAACGAGACTTGTAAATCTTATCATAGATTTGCGTTAAAATGCTAGTTTGCCAAACAGTATTGAGAAAACTATAATTAGATCCGTGACTATACGTACATGCTGGTTAACTCAGAGGAATTTGACATTTTCAGAATACTACATTACCAGCCAGTCTACGACTGATTGTGATCCAGGTTCAGATGATTACTGGTGGCTACCACTACCGACAGCTCGTCGTTATCCTCGCTGTTCATTTTAACAATTACCGTACCTCCGTTCTGAACACTAGTTGCGATAGTTGTCGTTCCGCCACCCATGGGTAAACCACCGTTAGTTCCGTTGCCCGTCGGTGCGCTTTCGTTGCCATCTCCATTAGCTCCACCAGCTACACCACCGCCTCCACCGCTGTTCAGATGTGTATTGATGCTACCGTTGCTACAAATCTTACTGTACAAATCGGGCGTTGCCGTTATGATGGCAGCATCATCAAACTCCGTTCGCAGCTCGGTACACTTGAGCAGACCCAGCTCTTTCGGCATGTACGATAGTATCCGATAGATCTGTCGGATGTCTTCGTATGAACTCCAGATGCCTGGGCGTTTGTTGTGGTAAAGTTTGGCGTAGGTGTAGACATTCGCCGTCTGGTCGTACTCCAGCTGCATCGCGAGTGAACTGATACAGCAGAACTGGCACGCCTGGAAGCCACCGTACCTGTAATGATGGATTCAAAGCATACATTATTATTATAATATTTTACAAACTACGAATATAAATCTGCAAAAGCGGTTTTTGCATTACTATATGGTAACCATCATTTTATATATTTTTGTCACGGTCGCCATATTGTGTCGCCTCAGTAAACTAAGGGTTTTCAGGTCGGTCGAGGGCAAGCTCGACGTGGCCTTTCAAGAGGACTACTGGAGTAGCCATGTCTGACTCATCCGAGAGCACTGTCGGATACGTGGAAATAAGTGATTCGACTCGAAGTGCAAAAGGGATTTTGGAGAAGAATATCGTATCGCTAGCGGAGATACTGTAGCATGGAACCCGGCAGAACGAGGAAGGATACAAACAGAACTGGAAACAGCAGTCCCGTCTCCCGTCCCGTGAGGTGATTGAAAAGTGGAAGCAGCACTGTTATGACTGACCACTGACCACTGACCATCCCATGACGATGAACAAGTAGGGTCTTGTACCGCGTGCCAAGTCAAATTGTCCCACTGTTGAATTTCAATGCATAAGAGACCCACAACTGAAATTGTACCTACGCATAACAGTCCCACTATAACATTTACGCTAAATTGATGCATTAGACATTTTTACATCCCAAAGCTAGACTTTACAAATACTGGCGTGAGAAATGTACAAATTGGAGTGGAATTTGCGAAGAAGTTACTCGTTCTCTCAGTGAGACTGGAAGTCACGACTCCTACTCACTCCACATTATTGTTCATTTTTTTTTATTGTATTCAATATTGGCTGCGTACCGGGAGAGCTAGAAAACGGGGCGAAATCAACTGACATTTGCCCTGTTGCTGAATTGTAGCACTTGTAGCACCGACGAACCGACGTGACAGTGGTGATTCAAAACTGACCCCCCCCCCAATTTAACGGTCGACCAGCGAAGCGAGCAAACGCTTCTGTCAAATTAGCACAGGCGCGAACCTTCTTCTATATGAATACACGGGGGTTTGGAGTCAAGCTATCAAAAGAACGCGAACCGTTATAGAGAAGGCGGTAGTGTTCGGCTATTTTTCATTATGGCGTTGGGGACAACAAATTCGAATTTATTTGTTCTAACTGTCACGTCGGTTCGTCGGTGCTTGTAGTGCAGTATTTGGGCTTTCTAATCTGCATAGTAACATTACGCTATTTCGCCTTTTCTGGCATTAAATAAGCATTATATCTGCATTTAATGTACACAATGATTGCATTAATTGCGCATATTATGCTACAAAAATGCCGTATTTTAGTGCCTCCTGGTTACTAGGGTCACTCACTTACTCACTTGCTTATTAATTCACTCATTTACTCACACATTCACTCACTAACAAGCTCACTTATCCATTAATTTACTAACTCAATAGCTTACTCAGTTATAACTTATAAATTCACTATTTCACTTACTAGCTCAGTAAATCACTCACTTGTCTTTTAATTCAACGATCCACCTATGAACTTTCCTACTCACTAACTCTCAAACTCACTATCTCACAAACTCACCCGTTTACCCATATACTTACTAATTTACTAGCTTATTCATTTTTTTAATTTTACTCATTCATTCACTCGCTCATTTACAAAATCGCTCATTAACTAACTGAATAAATCATTTACTGACTAATTTACTAATTCACTCACTAAATACACGGAACAGATCTCACATGCCCATTAGCCTACCAACTTACTCACTGTCTCACTCACTGACTTACTCATTTATACACCCTTACTCCCTTATTCACTAAGTCACATATTCTCTTGAGCTTGAGCTCACTAACATATTCAAATTCAAGGAACAACTCTTTGCTCAAAGCTTTATAACCTTTTTAATCAGTAACTGATTCACTCACTAACTCACTCAATCTTGGGGCAGCTCACACTCACACACTTATCAATTAATCAACTTTTAAACTGATTTACCAACTCCTTCGCTCACCAGGTTTCTACTTTTCCTATCATAAAGAATGTGTCAAAGTGTGAAACCACTCTTATGTTTGTCTTTCGGTTCCGTTTTGCTTTAAGACATTTGAGGCTTATAAGAATGACAGTTTCATAATGCTTTAAGAGAAGGTAACAGTTTTTGTTATTTTAAAAACCCTATTTAATCCACCTAGCGGTGATAGCGCCTTTCTCGTGCCTTCGAAAACACATTTCAACACAACTCAAGTGACATGTTGATGAGTATCGCAATTTCATACGTTTAACAGAAATCCATTTCATGGCATCAGAGATCATATCGTTAATCTGGTTTTTGATTTTTGAGCCGCAATCTTGAAGTTTGAGCCACCATTTAGGATTAAATTCCAGCAGCTTGGAAATTCTGATCGCTATTTTTGTACTCCAGACTTCTTCCCTATACCAGATACATTCATATTGAATGGTTTTAGAGCCCAAAACTCCATTCAGCAGCTGCCATTTTGAATGTTGAGACGCCTTCTTGGATATTCTGGTAGCTATTTTTAATCTCCGGTTGTCTTTCTCATACCAAACATACCCACCATATTGAACGGTTTTAGAGCCCAAACCTCCATTAAACAGCTGCCATCTTGAAGATTATACCGCTATCTTGAATTTTGAGTCGCCATCTTGGATATTTTGGTCACAATCTTGGATATTTTAATCGTCATTTTTGGACTCCAGATTTCGTCCCAATACCAGATATACCCATATTGCAAAACATTTGAGCTGCCATCTTAAATTTTAGACCACCATCTTGGATACTCTGTTTGTCATTTTTGAAGCATAGTTTTCTTCATATTTCATTTCATATAAAATATACCCATATTGCATGGTTTCAAGTTCTAAAACTCAATTAAACAGTCGCCATCTTGAATTTTGGACCAAAATCGTGGAATTTCTGGTCTCCAGTGTTTATTGCCGCATGAAATTCGTAAACCATGCTAAAGGTTACAAAAATCGCCACAGTGTGATGTGTCCGCATGATGGGGCTTGGATCAGCTTAATATACGACCAGTTCCACCGGTGCTGGTCTGAATCACTGAAATGGCCATAACTCCGGAACGCCTCGACCTATTCGAACCATTTTTAATAGCTAACAATGCGGTAAAATTCCGGTTCGATTTGAGCTATAATCCAAAAAATCCGCCAATGGGAAGGGCCTTGAAAATGAGTGAACTTTTTTGCGCACGGACATACATACATACACATACATACATCATCTCAATTCGTCGAACTGAGTTGATTGGTATATGTGACTTGACCCTCCGAGCCTTCTATCGAAAATTGTTTTTTTGAGTGAACATATAGCCTTTCAGTACACTTCGGTTTACGAGAAAGGCAACACAATACTTTCGAGCCTATTTGTTTTAGAAAACTAAGTTATTTAACTAAACTAATTGATTGAAAGATTTTTTTGATAGAAAATTTAATAAACTTTCGAATTAGGGTTAAAAAGCTGTGATAAGTTTGACCATTTTCAAGTAATAGCCAGTTTGAGGCAAGCAATGTCAAAAACATGTAAAGTCCTTAAAAAGCTTACGGTCACCCATCGGGACCCTCGGAACCGGTTCCGGAACACTACCGGTTCAGATATGGTCTGATACCGTTTTCCTGCTAACAGTTCATAATGATCAATTTTATATTTGGCCACTTCCGGCGGGACACCCAGAACCGGTTCCAGAACACTACCGATTCTGATAAGGTCTGAGACTATTTTCCTGCTTACCATTCATCAGATTATCGAAAGTACCGTGGTTTGATGTGTCGCATGCATGATTTGGTTCTTTTTATATTTGGCCACTTCCGACGGGACATCCGGAACCGGTTCCGGAACACTACCGGTTCGGATATGGTCTGATACTGTTTTCCTGCTAACCGTTCATCAGGTTATCGAAAATGCCGCTGTTTGATGTGTCGCATGCATGGGTTTGGTTCACTTTTATATGGCAACTTCCGGCGGGACATCCGAACCGGTTCCGGAACACTACCGGTTCTGATATGGTCTGAAACTTTTTTCCTGCTTACCGTTCATCAGGTTATCGAAAATGCCGCTGTTTAATGTGTCGCATGCATGGGTTTGGTTCTTTTTACCATACTTTTAACTCCGGAACGCCTGGACCGATCCGAACCGTTTTCAATAGGAAACAATGGGACTATATGCCGCGTCGAATGAGCCATCGGTCATTAGAATCGGTTGAGGTTTACTGCCAAAAAGTGATGTGAGTTTTTTGTACACACACATACACACATACACACACACGCACACACATACACACACACACAGACATCACCTCAATTCGTCGAGCTGAGTCGATTGGTATATGTGACTCGACCCTCCGGGCCTTCTATCAAAAAGTCATTTTTGGAGTGAACATATAGCCTTTCCAGTACACTTAGTGTACGAGAAAGGCAAAAATATAACACAATCGTGCAGAAAAAGAGTATTTTTTTGTTGGACTGATATGCGTAGAAATTTAGCCGACAGGACCACGGTTCTAGGCATAACAGTTTCACTAAGTATTTTCTAGTAAAAATACTATATACATATGTATAATTTTTTGATTCAAAGTACCTCAGACATGAACATATAAGTGATTTCTCACACAATACTATGAAAACGAATATTTCATTTGTTACACCCCTTGATCGAAAGACAGCAGAAACGTTTTGAAATTTGAATCGCGTTTTTCTCAGTTTCAAGTTTTTTAACATGGGACAACTATGTATGCGTAGAACGGCAAAGCATATGTAAGTGGACGTAACCGAGCATGATAGAGTTCATCTAGACTAAGTAGTGTCACGATAGACAGAGATAACTTCAAAGTAGAGAAGGAACTCTTACTTATGGTTGAAAACGAAATGAATCATCACATATGAAGGCGTATCATTAGTGGAAGTTGTACCTATTTTAAGCTCCAGAAGGAATTGCACTAAAAATGGTTCAAATTCGCAGAAAATGTACCTTGTACAAACACCAACAAGACCGGTGATTCTATACGTTTATGAAACCTGGACCGTACTCGAGGAGCACTTGCAGGCACTTGGAGTATTCGAGCGATGAGTGCAAAGGACGATAATTGGCGATGTGCAGGAGAACGGTGTGTGGTGGCGAAAAATGAACCGCGAGCTCGTTGCACTCTACGCTGAATCAAGCATACAGATACGGTAATCGAAGTCGGAAGGATATGGTGGGCAGGGCATGTTACAAGAATGCCGGACAATTACCTTGTAAAGTTGGTGTTTGTCACAGATTTTTTTGGTTCAAGAGTGTGAGGAGCGCAGAAAAACACCATCGCTTGCAGTCACGGTCGCCATGTTATGTTCTACACTGAACCAAATAACGGAAGTTCAAATCTCCGGTGATCCGCTACTTGAGTTCTAGGGGTAGGCGGGGCATAATGAGCAGCTTAAGCATTTTACCACCAAATCCAGTAAATTAAGTGCAACCAATATGTAATGTTAACGTTCAATACTCATTTGAACCTTAACTGACAAAAGCTAATCGTTGAAATCCCGAATAAAGTTATAAATGTTGTAAAATTTTATGTTTTAAAAAACGTATAAAATCGCGATTTGCGTTTTGGTGGTGGGGCATAATGAGCACCCTAGGTGGGGCAGGATGATCAATCCCAGTTTTGTACACAATCAAATGCTAATTGACTATTCTTGTCAATGATAAGCATACCGGCAACAATCAATGAGAATTTGAAGGGATTACGGGGTTTAATTTGTAGGGAACTGTGGGGTTCCAAAGAGTCTACTGTTGAGGAATTTTTAAACGGTGATAATATACAGATACTGACATTTTCAAGCTAATAAATTGAAAGTTAATGGCAAAACCTTACAATATGCATCAAAACAAAGAAAACCAAAATAAAAATTCGTTGGTTGAAGATGTTTACCATTTTCATCATTTTTTCACCAGTTGCTCATTTTGCCCCACTCTTTTACCAACTCTTTGAAGCATATTTTTCCAACAAAATAATTTAACAATTAGTTGAAAATTGTTGCGAATACATTTCATTGGCCCAGGGAATATCAAGAAACTTGATAGATACCCACAAAATTGTTATTTCGATTCCAAAAACCTTATTTTAGGTCACCTGATTCTTATAATATTTTTCCGCTGCATGATCACTTTACGCATTTTGATTAATTTTTCAAGGTAAACGGCTTTTTTGACTAATGTTTCGTCATCAATTCATTGGATTTTAGTTAATAAAGCTACAATCAAGCAATTTGTTTTGTAAATTTGAAGATTTACAGTGAAAATACAAGGTGCTCATTATGCCTCACCTGCTCATTATGCCCCGCCTACCCCTATGGTCGAACAATAATTGAAATTACAAAGTCAAGCTAAAAAACCACACAATTCGAATTTTTCAAAGTATGTGAGATGTCAGCTAAAACACTGGCTTTTCTTTACGATATTAGACCGTGTTTGTATGTGTAAATATCTCAACTACTTACCGATCAACCACGACGATCGGACCGTTCCGGTACTGTGCGCACCTCTCGTGCACCCGCACGGCAAAGTCGTAGATGGACCGAGGGTTCGCCATGTCGGGCCACATAGGATTCTCAAACATACGAACGCTCAGCTCGTAATCGTCCTGGATGGACTGGATGACAAAGTTCCGCACAATGTAGTTATTCTCCGACGTTTCCGAAACCATGCGAATGCGGTAGTAATCGCTCTCCATCGGTTCCGAATCGTTTGGCCAGAATTGGAGAAAAGACTGAAAAGAATTTAAAATTAGCTAGATTCCCAAAAAATCATGCTTCTAGGTAGACTTACCATATTATCAGCAGACGAGAGTAGCACCACGGTCTGAGCGTTGTGATCCCAAACCATTTGCCAGAAGTCTTTGAAGGTTTCGATCAGCGGGTGTTGCGTTACGATAAAGTCCCGTAACCGCCGGAATCCGTGCAGCCAGGTGGCATTAATGTAATCGCTACCTTCTACACCCGGCTTCGGAGTCAAATGTACCCGGCTGCCCTCCAGGGGAACGAGCGAACTTCGGTTTTTGATGGCATTCACTGCTTTCAGGGCCGACGTCAGGTTGATCTCCTTCGGCTGGTAACTGGTGATGAGCTATGGAGAACATTGTTTCATTAGAAATTCTTATATAATTCCCGAGATGTCTGTCTTGATACGCACCTTATACTGACTATCTATAAAGTCAATATTGTTAACAAGCCCACCGATGGCATCCATTTTAATGTTGGTTTCCCCACTATCAATAGCTTCAACGAGGGCATCGTGTATGAAGATGTACTGCTCCTCCGTTTGTACCAGATAGTTTCGCTGCGCCCGGATGTACCTCAGGAAGCCAAAAACGTTCAGCATACCCTTGGCTTCGATCTGTTTCAACATGGCGTCCAGCACAATATACGTTCCGGTGCGACCAACCCCGGCACTGCAGTGCACTACGATTGGACCAGCGTCTGCCGGATTGGCTGCAGTGGATTTCTTCACAAAGTTGATCACAGGTAAAGGATGATCCGGCGTGCCGTGGTCCGGCCAGTTGGTGTAGTGATATTGGTAGACAAGTTTCTCCGACTGGGAAGCCTTTTTCTTCTTCAGCTTTGTGTGCTTAATCTGGAGCGTCCGAACCGTGTACGTGGCCATGACATCCTCTCGGATTAGGCGTACCTGAATCACGCCGTACATTTCCGCTCCGTCCTTGGGCCAGTACATATCGCACTTGCGGCGTCCACGTTCGACTAGATTCGTAATCATAACGATAATGGCCACTCGTTGTTCCCAAATCATCCGCCAGAAGCAATCGAAGGTACCGGGAAGAGGGCCCTGGGTACCTATAAACGAACGAGGTCTCTGATATCCATCAATGTAGTTAGCATTGATGTAATCCAGATGCTTCTTCTGCCCAGGAACCTGCCGCAGGTGCACTCTACTGTGATCATCTGAAACGTATTGAAACAAGAGTTAATTGGTCATTCACCGAATCCATTATTCATCAACCACTTACAAGCAATCACGTTCAAGTAACGATTCTTTCCCTTGTTGTCCGGATGCTGCGAATGTTCCGACGGGTATTCGTCATTCAGTGCTTCCCCCTGAATGGCTTCGTACTCTTTGCTGAAACCGATGTCACCATCCACGTGCAACGAGGCGACATGTTTGGCAAACTCCGAGACGGGAATGGGGCCACGAACTTCGCCGGCCACTTCACAGGGAGCTTCCCAGTCGATTACACCGGCCGTGTTGCCTCCTTGGCAAGCCGGAGGATCATCCAGGTAGTAGTACGCGGCGTGGAAACATTTCCTAAAATGAGATAGAGGCAAAACGGGGTTGTTAGTATATTTTATAATAGCAGAGGCATCGTGTTATCACATGTATGATTAAATTGATTTAATTGCCGTTTGTAGGCATACAGATATGCGAAGAGAGGCATGACTCATGGAAATAAAGTTAAATTTATGTCAATGAAGCCTGATTTCGGGACCTTTGATCGTAAACAAATTAATTCAGCGCCTAGGAAATAAAAAAATAATGTATAGAGTGACAAAAGGTATTATCGGCAGGTTTGTTCTCTTCGTTAGGCTGACACAAATTTCGATTTTCTCTAATGTCACCCCCCTCCGAAAGTTTTGGTCGGAATTCGACATTTTGAGGGGGGACAAAAATAAATTATTCATAAATTTAAAAATTTTGAACTGAAATTAGAGTTGTCGAGAAAATTTCTTGACAAATCTGAAGAGTTTTACGATTTTGCCTAATTGTTTGGGTAATTTTTCATCAAATACATTTATTAATTATTTATTATCCCCCCCCCCCTTGACGAGTCAACGAGCAAAGTGACAAAAGAAGAAAATGAGGCCTTATGAGGGATTTTGTGGGCCAGATTTCCTGAATTTTGGGCACATAACTCAGTTTGGTTGGGAAGGATTGGAGGCCAACTCTGAGATCAACAGGTTTCAAAAAACACCCCATGACGAAGAGAACAAAACTGCCGAAAATACGTAAGTTCCCCCATACAAGGGGGTTAGAAGCAAAGGAGTGTACTGCCTATGATCGCATAACTGTCCCATATGAATAGGAAACTCAACAAATATGGGACTGATATGCGATCATAGGCAGTGTAAGTGAGAAAACCCATCCCATAAAAGTGTATGGAGCCAGGATCCGCGTACATTTTCAGGGAAGTGGATGTAGGAAGCCGATTTGCATTGTCTTGCGGTTCGTCGGATCGTGTTTTGCGTGTGTTGGAGGGAAACGTCAGTTCCGCGTACATTTTCAGGAAAGTTGATGTAATGTCGTTTTCGGTTTTAAACCTGGGTCAGAGCAGACCCTGACTCGCAATAACCGAACGAAAACAGATCCGGATCCAACCCAAATCGAGTCAACATGTAAACATTGTGTAAATCAATCAAACTGTCAGTTGCATATTTTCGTTAAATTTTTCCTTTTAGAAATTAAACTCACGTGGAAATGTTAGTTGGCACATTCATTATTCAATGCAAATCACATTCAAGCGAGTCCTTTATCTCTAATATGCTTGAATAGTTAAGAATTTTGATTTTCTGGTTTTGTTTTGATGGATTGTTTACATCCATTTTGACGGATGAACCTCGTTCGGGTTGGATCATTCAATTTGGTTTAGAGGGCATTCTATGCTAAACCTATTGAATACTAACACCAAACCCAAGCACAGAAAACCAGTTGAATAGGATTATCCGGTGAGTTCATTCCTTGCTATTCCCTTTTATATTAGAAAATATGACATATAACATGGGGATTTCGGGGGCGTGTAGCCGAAGGAAGGTAAATGAACTGGGTTCCGGGCGTGAAGTGGTCAGGCTTTGTCACGAGATAACAACCACCATGTTGTATTCTGAATTTAGCTTACCCTGCTACAACAAACCATTAGGTAAATCATTCCGTGCCGGTATGACTCTGCATCATCATCATATATTGTAAATTTTCTAATCGTCGTAAAAATAATCTAAAAAAAGTTCCGGAAACCCTGAAATAAGAAGGATTTCTTTGATATAATCACCTCAAAATCGACATAAAGCTCACTTACACCCCTAACGATGCAGTTTTTAAAGGACATGCCACTAAACTGCAGCTTTAAAACGAATACAAGAGGCTGTATGACTCAATATACAACAGCGTTTTCCAGAAACGCTAATTGACTCAGAAATTGTACATTATTTCTCAAGAATATTTTTCAGGGTTTCGACCAGAAATGTTTCAAAGTCTTCTTTTTTAATGAATGGGATATCACAGAGAAACAGACATAACACTTAGAACAAATTTCATTTAAAACATCGTCACGAAAACACAATCGCCCAATGCTAAATTTATTGTGTTTGGCCGGGTCATCACTAGGTGGCGGTAGTGAGCAAACGTCAAACAGGAGCAAAAACGATACCAGCACCGCGAGTGGCCAATCGACCTACTACCGGATATTTGAATCCACCGTTAAAAAGGTGATCGATGGGAAGCGAGCAGAGTGTGACGTCTGTTTCTTTGTGGGGATATGAAGGCATCTGGAGACATTATTTAAACTTCAAATTCAAACGGAAATTCAGCTGAAATAGTCACGACTTATTTTGTCTAGAAATGCAAATAAGCAATACCATGAAGCAAGTCGCACAAACTTCCAGGCACAAATTTCCAGATCGTTAACGAAGCGCAGAGATTTGAGACTAACCTTCGACTATAAGACAAGAATGACGCAATCCCTCAAAAGTCGAGAGCTATCACTCCTGGCACGCCTTTGCAGACACTGAGGGCGCTTGTGAAAAAAGTTATACCCTTCACAAACCGCTTGAAGGTGGTTTAATTGTAGATTGAGAGGCATATACGTCGAAAGAGAGATGGAATTGTGAAAATATGAGTGTTCATGGTATGGGCTCGGAGTTACCTGTTCGGTGGCTTAATTGGTTAAAGCGCCGGTCTAGGAGTCGCGGGTTCTAATCCCACCAGAACGCGTTTTTTTCACAATTTCATCACTCATTTAGCCAACTAATTAACATTCTGTGTCTTATAATTTTCAAGTTTTTATAGTCCTCCATGAACTCTCGTGAATTTAGGCCTCAAGATCTACAAGCATAATCAATAGGTTGTTATAACTATAACTGATACGTTGCAACATTCTACAGGTCCAAGGATCGTTGTTCTGTAAAGAACTTATTTCCAAAATTATAGGTTCTAGGTGTTCTAGGTCATCCGAGAACTTCCGTGAGTAAATGTCTTAAGTTCTACAATCGTAATCAATAGATTGTTGTTACATTACTAATACGGTGCAACATCCTATAGGCCCATAAAGCATTGTTCTGTAAAGAACTAGTTGCCAACACTATCAGTAGTACGCGACTATCTTCTTTTTACCAGAGCATAGACGTTTGCGCCGCTACCCGCGTCGCGCCGATGAGAAATCGGCGTGAATCGGCTTGCGGCTCCCCAAGTTATTAAGAATCAAATATACAATACCCAGGTGACCAATAAGCAGTTAAAATGGCATTATTTCGGCACTATATGCGCCTTTACAGCAGGTCATGCTAATAAAATGCAGGTTTTGGCCCAATATACGGCTGATTAAATGCTTATATTTCCTATCCCCCAGATTAGTAAAAATAAAAATATTTTCGCCTGCCCATTTTACGGCATTTTTTCTTCTATTTTTATCCTCACTCTCCTGTGCAACTTTTGAGGCTTGCGGGGCACGTTTTGAATCGCTGTTGTTGTTTTTTTTTTGCTGATTTCGGCGAAATCGGGATTTGATCCTTCGATCTTCGGGTTGACGATGGTGCTGAGCCGCGTTACAGGGTAAGCTATAGATGATTAGGCTTGAAAAATACACCGGCAGTCGCTTCGCTATGCTGTGGGATCCACAAGTGCTGATAAATAAATCGAGCATAGGAAACTAATAATGGGAATTATTTGTCAAAGCTTGTTTTTTGTTGCTACCTATAAAAGACAGGACATGCAAATGATAATGGCTCCTACAGCCGAACAAATAATGACAATTTAATTAATTGAACAATTCTGGCACGTTAATTAGAAAATGGAAAAGTGTATCATCTCACCTAGAAGTTTTGTAGCAATAAAGTAGCAGTTATGCTGCTTGTTAACCAAAATATACCGTGCATTTGAAATGCTACAGAACTGCCGTTAGATCACTTAAACAGCATTTCAATTGCTAATATAGGGCAGTTTAGCAGTCGAACTGCTATGATAGGGCAGTAAGGTCGAATGCAGATATAAAACATAAATACGGCTTATTCAAATGCTTATGGGTTACCTGGGATATTTTTTTAACGGGGATTAGTAAAGGAGTGTTAAGCCCTTGCACTGCACTGGTGGAAAAAGTTTAGGGTTATGTTGTTTCAAGCCGATCCAGGAAGCATCAGCGTGTCGGCGTGGCAATCGGCGGCGGCGGCGGCGTAAAAACCGCACGCCGATTGTCGTATTCCTTCTCAGAAAGCCTAGGGTATCGAACTACTTGGGCAGCGGCCGGTATTTTGGGCACTCTGCGCTATAACTCAGTCAATTCCAAACCAATTGACTTGAAATTTTGTACACGGCCAGATACTATACGTATCTCATCGCGTTCCAAAAATTGTATCTATTGGTTTGAAATTGGCTGAGTTTTAGCAGTAAAGTAACCAAAATAGGACCCTTGCCGAGATGGTTCCACTTCCCTACCATCATCAAAATCAGGAAATTTCTGCTGCATCACATAACATAATCCGGGGTAACATTGATCAGAATTTTCGATCTTTCTTGAACAATTTATTCTCTTGTTAAAACAAACGTTACATGGTTTATATTTTTAAAACAAGTACTGGCCCTCTGAGTATGTGTTAAGCTACTCGAAAAAGTATTGTAAACCTTTAAAACATGTTTAAATAGGCTTTTAAATCTAATTTTTGATTTTGTTGATTTGGGGTAACATTGATCATGTCAGTGATTAATTTTCGTTTGTGTTGAAAGTACCCTTACTTACTAAGTTCGGGGTCGCTGATTTCGAATATGTTGTTCAAATTATTACAAATTATTTACCTTTTCAGCTATTTTAGGATTAAACCGCGAATAACGCCTGAAGGTAGGCAATGGCTTAAGTAATTGATAGCCTACTTTTATTAAATCGTATATTTAATTGAAAAAGAGCATTTTCATAAAAGTTTCGGTTTATTAAAACCAACTATGATATTCTATATTGAAGTAACACAGTGATTTTGCAGCTCGTATTGTATCTAGTATTCATGCCAAACATGAATGTTTGACAATGTATCTCATTGCGTTACGAAACACAGTTGTGGAAGAATTGATTTATTTAGATGTTTACGAAATTAAATTTTCATGAATTGCATGTCATTTAATAGCTAAATGATAGCAGTTTACGATATGCCATTCGATAGCAGAAACTGATTCAATGTAAAATGCTTGATTGAACATTTCATGAGGTCGGTCAAGCCAATCAATGTTACCCCACTGATCAATGATACCCCGTTCTACGGTAACAATAATTTTTTAATTATGCTTGTAGATCTATGATCTTTACTCGCGAAAATTCAGGGATTGCATAGGACTCCATTGGAAACGAATTCTTTACAGAACCATGCTACATGGACCTGTAGGATGATAAACCCAATCAATAATGTAACAACAATCCATTGATTATGCTTGTAGGTCTTAACGCCTTTACTCGTGGAAATACTTGGATTATCTAGAAAATATTTCATAATTATTTCTAGCATGGTCCCTTAGCTGCAGCCCTATCGTCCTGTACGATGTTGCAGCGTATCAGTAAAGTAACAACAACTGATGGATTACACTTGTAGTCTTTCAGGCCTTAACTTGCGGAAGTTCTTGGGTTAGCTAGAACATCTTTGGATAGCAGTTCTTTATAGATACATGCTCCTTGAACCTGTATGATTTTACGCCGCATTAGGGATATTATTGTAACACATTATTGGTTATGCTTGTAGAACTGCAGGCCTTCATTCACGGATGTTCTTGGATAACATAGATTATCTTTGGAAGTTAGTTCTTTGCAGAACAATATTGCATGGCCCCGTTGGATATTCCACCATATCAGTAGTATAACAACATTCCATTGAGCCTACGCGAAAGTTCTCGGATGACCTAAATAATCTTTGGAATCTACACAGTTCTTGGGACGATTTTCGGCTTGGCAGTCTCAATTGCAATCAAACGATCAGATATTCTCCTTCATCCGACGTTTCGATAGCTCAGTCGATAGCTCCCTCCAAATATCTACATAGTTCTCTACAGAAACTTGCGTCATGGCCCTATAGGGTGTTACACCGCATCAGGAATGGAACAGTAACCCTTTGCTTACACTTGTAGATCTTAAGGCCTTTATTCGCGGAAGTTCTTGGTTGGTCTAGACCAGTGTTTCCCAAACTTTTAGGAGGTTTCGCCCCCTTGGAGCTTGCGAAAAACATTTTCGCCCCCCTAAGTGAGATTTATTTTTCCATGATAAGGCTGAAAATTTGCTAAACGGAAGCCTTTGAAAGTCCACTTTTTGACGCTACTGTGGAAAATTGGTAATTAATGTCTCTTAATTAGTATCGCTCTCATTTTCATTAAGTTACTTTCCAAATGCATTGATTGTCTGCATTTGTGAAAAAAAAACTATTATTGCATGTAAAAACGAACGCTCGTTTAGCCTCAACCAGATGTTTTACCAGTGTTCTAAAAGGGGTTTATCAACACCCGAGATGTTTGGTCACAAGTACTCAAATCAGACTGGTGGGGAATTAAAAAAAAAACAATTGAGGGCGTTAGAAGCAAAGGGGTGTAAATGTCAAAAACACACTTTCGTGTAAGTTAGTTTTTGACCAATTTTTCATCATTTGTATGGAGTTTCAAAATCAACCCAGTTTTCGCTGATTTATTGTAATTTTTCCAAACATCATAGAAACAATCTCAAAAAAAGTTCCTGAAAGCTTGAAATCTGATGAGTTTTATGATATGATCAGCTCAAAATCAATAAAATGGTCACTTACATCCCTTTGATTCTGGGCCCCTCAATTACAAGAATATCTTTTATGCTAAAAGTGCAACTCAAGAACGTATTGGTGTATTTTTGAATGTAGCCAGCTTTGCTTAGTAATTCAAAATGAAATGAATTGACAAGCTTCCTATATTTCGGAGAACTTTCTAACCTTCCGTAACTCGCGCGGTTGACTACCTGCGTCAGCACCACGCTAATGCTGAGTACAAAAAGCGAGATTTTTTTAACGTGTTGTACAAAATACAACAGCGCGATCGCTCGAGGGTTAATGGCAAGTAAGCAAACATTACATGGCTTTGAAGGAATTTAACACTGAATTTGAGGAAAACAATCAAAATAGCTTCTAGCATAAGTTACGTTAGGAATTCCTTCGGGTAGCTTCTCTGAAATATTTCTAAACAATGTGTGACGACTTTTATCTGAAAAGTGTTCTGTAATCTTAAACTTCATGTTTGTGGTTAAAATTTTCATGAAAAACAAACCGCATATAAATTTAAAAAAAAAACTTTTTTATCAAATAGAAATAAACCCACTTTCAATAAACACTTTCATAATTTTTACAGAAATGAATCAGGATTTTTTGCCATGGGAGTTTCTTATTGATTGGATCTCCAGAATCACTAGAAATTCTTTCGGAAATTCGTTTTGCAATTGGGTTGTTTAGTGAATAAAATATTGCTATTTTCTATAGCCTAATCGAAAGAGCTCATTTTTCTGAGTATAACGTGATTTTATTGGATTCCAACACCTTCGTTTTGATGGTTAAATTAACAAAACAGTTTTAATTTTTGTGGATAGAATGACAGTTCAATCGATAAAATGACAGTTTGACCCGAACAAAAAATTTTCCCCATACAAATTTTAAATGCACTTTAAAAATAGTTCCCGGACTCCAAAAATTATGAAATTTTGGATTTCGACTAATTTTTGGGCGGAGAATAGGATTATGAAATAATCCGGATACCCCTAAAGAACCCAATTGTCTATTTTTCTTAGAATTTTGCCAAAAAGTCCACATAAACATCGAAAATTCTGTTCATTCAATCGATTTCGAAACAGACATTTTTCAAGAATACTGACCGGGGTTGATCACCGTGAACGATTATTATGCGGTTTTATTGGCAATTATCGGTGAAAAATAACGGAAACAGCTTATTTTGCGTGACGCGTTTCGACCTACTATTCTTCGGTCATCATCAGACGCCTAAAACATTATACATTTATTTAATACATTGATACAAGTACAAATACATTACAATTTACAAATCACAAAACACTTACATTCAGCTGGAATCACCCCTTCAACTTCGTCAGTTATATAATACTAATTTACAACACCCATCTCATGCCTACTTTCACCCAACTTTCACCCATTATGCTGTTTCACTCATTCTCTCATACACGCAGTTTTGCTCTCACGGTTGTCTTCGCAACTGAGCTAAAAGCCCGTTGTAAGCCGAGTTGAAGTTCCCACACTCTCTCTGTAGGTTCACAGTGAGATCTTCGCCTCTCTTCTTAATATGAAACACCTCTGCTATGTTCCTGGTTGCCTGGTCTTGGATTCGATCCAAAATCTTCACTTGATCGAAGTTGAAGATATGTCCTTCTTCCATTTTGTGGACTGCCAGGCCCGATTTCGGGTTTCTACCTCGGCAGTCACTCTTGTGTTCCGCCACTCTTACTTCTAGCATCCTTTTGGTTTGGCCGATGTACACCTTCTCGTCAGCCCCACATGGTATACAGTACACCACGTTCTTCTGTTTCCCTGGTGGAATAGGGTCCTTCAGTTTGCTGAATATTTGGTTTTTTATTTTGTTTTGCGGTCTAGAAGCAAGAGTGACGTCATTTTTTCTTAAGACTTTCCTCAACTTTTCGCTAAGACCAGGCACATAAGGGGCGGAAACATATTTCTGTGGGAGTGTAGTTCGGTTGTCGGCCTCCAAGGTGTTGTAGTGTTTGTGTATGCGGAGTCTTTTTAGTTTCTGTATGAACCAGGAGGGGTAGTTGTTTCTTTCTAGGATTTGTGTTGCTTGTTTTAACGTTTCTTCCCGCTTCGCCCCACATGTTAACTTAATGGCGCGATCAATTAGCGCGATCGCGGTATTTTGTTTATGTTGGAACGGGCTTTTGGACGTATAGTCCAGGTACCTTCCGTTAGAATGTTTCGGAAGCCAAGATGTATTTATTTGGTCATCCGCCCGTTCCAACATCATGTCAAGAAACTTTATTTTCCCTCCCACTTCCATTTCAACAGTAAACTGGAGACGATCGTGAAAACTATTGAACGTATCCACGATCGTTTGGATGTGCTCACTTCTAGCTATACACATGCAGTCGTCCACGTATCTATGGTACAGCTTCAGATGTATACCTTTCTCCTCTAGCTGCATCCTGCACTCCTGTTCCAATTTTTCCATCACCACATTGGAAATTACTGGTGATAATGGCGAACCCATGGGTACACCGAATGTCTGTCCGTATACATCACCCTGGTACACGAAGAACGTCGATTCCAATACTAGCTTCACTGCGGCCACGAAGTCCGTTTTGTCGATATTCGTGTGCTGCTCCACTTCTTCCCACCGCTCCTCGAGGCATCGTAGAGCGAAATCGACTGGTACGTTCGTATACAGTGAAACCACATCTAACGAAAAAAGCACCTCGTTCTCGTCCGTCTGGAACCCTGTTATTTCACTGGCGAAATCGAAACTATTGCGGACGTGGGAGTCGTGTTTGCCGACTATGTTACCGATTATGTCCGACAGGTATTTAGCTATGTTGTACGTAGCTGAGCCAATCGTTGACACAACCGGACGGAGTGGCCTGTTTTCTTTGTGCGTCTTCGGTAGTCCATAGATTCGCGGTGGGTTGCAGCTTGACTCCTTCAACCTTCTCTGCGTGCGTCCGTCTATGTATCCTTTGTTGTGCCACTCATCGAGCATGCCGTTGATTTTTCTCAAGACTCTGTTGGTTGGATTGGTCGACAGCTTCTTGTAGGTGCTTTCGTCGCTAAGAAGATCCTTCATCTTGGTTTGGTACTCTTCCGCTGTTAGGATCACCGTTCTGCTGCCTTTATCCGCCTTCGTGATGACCAAATTCGGATTTTCTTTCAGGAACTTTTTGCACTTGATGACGTCTTTCCGGATCCACTCATCCGGTGAATGTCGTGGTTGTCGCTGGTAGTTCATGTGGTTAATCATTGCATTTGTTACTTCCGATCTGATTTCGTCCGCGTTTTCTTTCGTTTGGACGCACTTTTCTATGCTCGCTACCAGTTCGATATAGGGGAACCTTTTTTCACTTTCCACATTGAAGTTTGGACCGAGCATTAGTGTTCGCTCCACATAATCTGGTAGTTCGACGTCGGTGGTGTTCTCTACCCATTCCACTTCCACATTCATCTCTCTTACGTGTTGTTCCTGCAGTCTGGAAATTTTCCGTTTTTCGGCTTCTCGGGTTTTCCTGTATACGGCCACCGTCTTGTCTTCCACCATTTTCTTCACTTTCTCCGAATCGGCTGGGTCAAAACTTTCGTGCACTCTTCGGCAAGCCTCGCGTTTCTGCGTCTTCAAGCTCGCCATTGTTCGCTTCGTGTCCGCGATCAAGATGCTGAGGAGTCGTATTTTGTGTCTCCATACAACCTTCTCCAACTCGCGGTTTGAGGCATCGTTCTCAAGGCGGATGTCATTCCTTATGTTGAGACAGTTAGGGACAATCTTACACCTTCTGCAGTTCAACAGAAACTTCATTCTGTTGTTCGCTTTCGCCAGCCTTACAGACACTTTGAGACACCGCCGAATCGTGCGCCGTCCTTCTTCGCCATACTTGTTAGTGATTTCATTGACTATTAACATCTTTTCTTTGCCAACTGATTTTTACTGACCGGGGTTGATCACCGTGAACGATTATTATGCGGTTTTATTGGCAATTATCGGTGAAAAATAACGGAAACAGCTTATTTTGCGTGACGCGTTTCGACCTACTATTCTTCGGTCATCATCAGACGCCTAAAACATTATACATTTATTTAATACATTGATACAAGTACAAATACATTACAATTTACAAATCACAAAACACTTACATTCAGCTGGAATCACCCCTTCAACTTCGTCAGTTATATAATACTAATTTACAACACCCATCTCATGCCTACTTTCACCCAACTTTCACCCATTATGCTGTTTCACTCATTCTCTCATACACGCAGTTTTGCTCTCACGGTTGTCTTCGCAACTGAGCTAAAAGCCCGTTGTAAGCCGAGTTGAAGTTCCCACACTCTCTCTGTAGGTTCACAGTGAGATCTTCGCCTCTCTTCTTAATATGAAACACCTCTGCTATGTTCCTGGTTGCCTGGTCTTGGATTCGATCCAAAATCTTCACTTGATCGAAGTTGAAGATATGTCCTTCTTCCATTTTGTGGACTGCCAGGCCCGATTTCGGGTTTCTACCTCGGCAGTCACTCTTGTGTTCCGCCACTCTTACTTCTAGCATCCTTTTGGTTTGGCCGATGTACACCTTCTCGTCAGCCCCACATGGTATACAGTACACCACGTTCTTCTGTTTCCCTGGTGGAATAGGGTCCTTCAGTTTGCTGAATATTTGGTTTTTTATTTTGTTTTGCGGTCTAGAAGCAAGAGTGACGTCATTTTTTCTTAAGACTTTCCTCAACTTTTCGCTAAGACCAGGCACATAAGGGGCGGAAACATATTTCTGTGGGAGTGTAGTTCGGTTGTCGGCCTCCAAGGTGTTGTAGTGTTTGTGTATGCGGAGTCTTTTTAGTTTCTGTATGAACCAGGAGGGGTAGTTGTTTCTTTCTAGGATTTGTGTTGCTTGTTTTAACGTTTCTTCCCGCTTCGCCCCACATGTTAACTTAATGGCGCGATCAATTAGCGCGATCGCGGTATTTTGTTTATGTTGGAACGGGCTTTTGGACGTATAGTCCAGGTACCTTCCGTTAGAATGTTTCGGAAGCCAAGATGTATTTATTTGGTCATCCGCCCGTTCCAACATCATGTCAAGAAACTTTATTTTCCCTCCCACTTCCATTTCAACAGTAAACTGGAGACGATCGTGAAAACTATTGAACGTATCCACGATCGTTTGGATGTGCTCACTTCTAGCTATACACATGCAGTCGTCCACGTATCTACGGTACAGCTTCAGATGTATACCTTTCTCCTCTAGCTGCATCCTGCACTCCTGTTCCAATTTTTCCATCACCACATTGGAAATTACTGGTGATAATGGCGAACCCATGGGTACACCGAATGTCTGTCCGTATACATCACCCTGGTACACGAAGAACGTCGATTCCAATACTAGCTTCACTGCGGCCACGAAGTCCGTTTTGTCGATATTCGTGTGCTGCTCCACTTCTTCCCACCGCTCCTCGAGGCATCGTAGAGCGAAATCGACTGGTACGTTCGTATACAGTGAAACCACATCTAACGAAAAAAGCACCTCGTTCTCGTCCGTCTGGAACCCTGTTATTTCACTGGCGAAATCGAAACTATTGCGGACGTGGGAGTCGTGTTTGCCGACTATGTTACCGATTATGTCCGACAGGTATTTAGCTATGTTGTACGTAGCTGAGCCAATCGTTGACACAACCGGACGGAGTGGCCTGTTTTCTTTGTGCGTCTTCGGTAGTCCATAGATTCGCGGTGGGTTGCAGCTTGACTCCTTCAACCTTCTCTGCGTGCGTCCGTCTATGTATCCTTTGTTGTGCCACTCATCGAGCATGCCGTTGATTTTTCTCAAGACTCTGTTGGTTGGATTGGTCGACAGCTTCTTGTAGGTGCTTTCGTCGCTAAGAAGATCCTTCATCTTGGTTTGGTACTCTTCCGCTGTTAGGATCACCGTTCTGCTGCCTTTATCCGCCTTCGTGATGACCAAATTCGGATTTTCTTTCAGGAACTTTTTGCACTTGATGACGTCTTTCCGGATCCACTCATCCGGTGAATGTCGTGGTTGTCGCTGGTAGTTCATGTGGTTAATCATTGCATTTGTTACTTCCGATCTGATTTCGTCCGCGTTTTCTTTCGTTTGGACGCACTTTTCTATGCTCGCTACCAGTTCGATATAGGGGAACCTTTTTTCACTTTCCACATTGAAGTTTGGACCGAGCATTAGTGTTCGCTCCACATAATCTGGTAGTTCGACGTCGGTGGTGTTCTCTACCCATTCCACTTCCACATTCATCTCTCTTACGTGTTGTTCCTGCAGTCTGGAAATTTTCCGTTTTTCGGCTTCTCGGGTTTTCCTGTATACGGCCACCGTCTTGTCTTCCACCATTTTCTTCACTTTCTCCGAATCGGCTGGGTCAAAACTTTCGTGCACTCTTCGGCAAGCCTCGCGTTTCTGCGTCTTCAAGCTCGCCATTGTTCGCTTCGTGTCCGCGATCAAGATGCTGAGGAGTCGTATTTTGTGTCTCCATACAACCTTCTCCAACTCGCGGTTTGAGGCATCGTTCTCAAGGCGGATGTCATTCCTTATGTTGAGACAGTTAGGGACAATCTTACACCTTCTGCAGTTCAACAGAAACTTCATTCTGTTGTTCGCTTTCGCCAGCCTTACAGACACTTTGAGACACCGCCGAATCGTGCGCCGTCCTTCTTCGCCATACTTGTTAGTGATTTCATTGACTATTAACATCTTTTCTTTGCCAACTGATTTTTACTGACCGGGGTTGATCACCGTGAACGATTATTATGCGGTTTTATTGGCAATTATCGGTGAAAAATAACGGAAACAGCTTATTTTGCGTGACGCGTTTCGACCTACTATTCTTCGGTCATCATCAGACGCCTAAAACATTATACATTTATTTAATACATTGATACAAGTACAAATACATTACAATTTACAAATCACAAAACACTTACATTCAGCTGGAATCACCCCTTCAACTTCGTCAGTTATATAATACTAATTTACAACACCCATCTCATGCCTACTTTCACCCAACTTTCACCCATTATGCTGTTTCACTCATTCTCTCATACACGCAGTTTTGCTCTCACGGTTGTCTTCGCAACTGAGCTAAAAGCCCGTTGTAAGCCGAGTTGAAGTTCCCACACTCTCTCTGTAGGTTCACAGTGAGATCTTCGCCTCTCTTCTTAATATGAAACACCTCTGCTATGTTCCTGGTTGCCTGGTCTTGGATTCGATCCAAAATCTTCACTTGATCGAAGTTGAAGATATGTCCTTCTTCCATTTTGTGGACTGCCAGGCCCGATTTCGGGTTTCTACCTCGGCAGTCACTCTTGTGTTCCGCCACTCTTACTTCTAGCATCCTTTTGGTTTGGCCGATGTACACCTTCTCGTCAGCCCCACATGGTATACAGTACACCACGTTCTTCTGTTTCCCTGGTGGAATAGGGTCCTTCAGTTTGCTGAATATTTGGTTTTTTATTTTGTTTTGCGGTCTAGAAGCAAGAGTGACGTCATTTTTTCTTAAGACTTTCCTCAACTTTTCGCTAAGACCAGGCACATAAGGGGCGGAAACATATTTCTGTGGGAGTGTAGTTCGGTTGTCGGCCTCCAAGGTGTTGTAGTGTTTGTGTATGCGGAGTCTTTTTAGTTTCTGTATGAACCAGGAGGGGTAGTTGTTTCTTTCTAGGATTTGTGTTGCTTGTTTTAACGTTTCTTCCCGCTTCGCCCCACATGTTAACTTAATGGCGCGATCAATTAGCGCGATCGCGGTATTTTGTTTATGTTGGAACGGGCTTTTGGACGTATAGTCCAGGTACCTTCCGTTAGAATGTTTCGGAAGCCAAGATGTATTTATTTGGTCATCCGCCCGTTCCAACATCATGTCAAGAAACTTTATTTTCCCTCCCACTTCCATTTCAACAGTAAACTGGAGACGATCGTGAAAACTATTGAACGTATCCACGATCGTTTGGATGTGCTCACTTCTAGCTATACACATGCAGTCGTCCACGTATCTACGGTACAGCTTCAGATGTATACCTTTCTCCTCTAGCTGCATCCTGCACTCCTGTTCCAATTTTTCCATCACCACATTGGAAATTACTGGTGATAATGGCGAACCCATGGGTACACCGAATGTCTGTCCGTATACATCACCCTGGTACACGAAGAACGTCGATTCCAATACTAGCTTCACTGCGGCCACGAAGTCCGTTTTGTCGATATTCGTGTGCTGCTCCACTTCTTCCCACCGCTCCTCGAGGCATCGTAGAGCGAAATCGACTGGTACGTTCGTATACAGTGAAACCACATCTAACGAAAAAAGCACCTCGTTCTCGTCCGTCTGGAACCCTGTTATTTCACTGGCGAAATCGAAACTATTGCGGACGTGGGAGTCGTGTTTGCCGACTATGTTACCGATTATGTCCGACAGGTATTTAGCTATGTTGTACGTAGCTGAGCCAATCGTTGACACAAACCGGACGGAGTGGCCTGTTTTCTTTGTGCGTCTTCGGTAGTCCATAGATTCGCGGTGGGTTGCAGCTTGACTCCTTCAACCTTCTCTGCGTGCGTCCGTCTATGTATCCTTTGTTGTGCCACTCATCGAGCATGCCGTTGATTTTTCTCAAGACTCTGTTGGTTGGATTGGCAACAATTGTGTCGACCAATCCAACCAACAGAGTCTTGAGAAAAATCAACGGCATGCTCGATGAGTGGCACAACAAAGGATACATAGACGGACGCACGCAGAGAAGGTTGAAGGAGTCAAGCTGCAACCCACCGCGAATCTATGGACTACCGAAGACGCACAAAGAAAACAGGCCACTCCGTCCGGTTGTGTCAACGATTGGCTCAGCTACGTACAACATAGCTAAATACCTGTCGGACATAATCGGTAACATAGTCGGCAAACACGACTCCCACGTCCGCAATAGTTTCGATTTCGCCAGTGAAATAACAGGGTTCCAGACGGACGAGAACGAGGTGCTTTTTTCGTTAGATGTGGTTTCACTGTATACGAACGTACCAGTCGATTTCGCTCTACGATGCCTCGAGGAGCGGTGGGAAGAAGTGGAGCAGCACACGAATATCGACAAAACGGACTTCGTGGCCGCAGTGAAGCTAGTATTGGAATCGACGTTCTTCGTGTACCAGGGTGATGTATACGGACAGACATTCGGTGTACCCATGGGTTCGCCATTATCACCAGTAATTTCCAATGTGGTGATGGAAAAATTGGAACAGGAGTGCAGGATGCAGCTAGAGGAGAAAGGTATACATCTGAAGCTGTACCGTAGATACGTGGACGACTGCATGTGTATAGCTAGAAGTGAGCACATCCAAACGATCGTGGATACGTTCAATAGTTTTCACGATCGTCTCCAGTTTACTGTTGAAATGGAAGTGGGAGGGAAAATAAAGTTTCTTGACATGATGTTGGAACGGGCGGATGACCAAATAAATACATCTTGGCTTCCGAAACATTCTAACGGAAGGTACCTGGACTATACGTCCAAAAGCCCGTTCCAACATAAACAAAATACCGCGATCGCGCTAATTGATCGCGCCATTAAGTTAACATGTGGGGCGAAGCGGGAAGAAACGTTAAAACAAGCAACACAAATCCTAGAAAGAAACAACTACCCCTCCTGGTTCATACAGAAACTAAAAAGACTCCGCATACACAAACACTACAACACCTTGGAGGCCGACAACCGAACTACACTCCCACAGAAATATGTTTCCGCCCCTTATGTGCCTGGTCTTAGCGAAAAGTTGAGGAAAGTCTTAAGAAAAAATGACGTCACTCTTGCTTCTAGACCGCAAAACAAAATAAAAAACCAAATATTCAGCAAACTGAAGGACCCTATTCCACCAGGGAAACAGAAGAACGTGGTGTACTGTATACCATGTGGGGCTGACGAGAAGGTGTACATCGGCCAAACCAAAAGGATGCTAGAAGTAAGAGTGGCGGAACACAAGAGTGACTGCCGAGGTAGAAACCCGAAATCGGGCCTGGCAGTCCACAAAATGGAAGAAGGACATATCTTCAACTTCGATCAAGTGAAGATTTTGGATCGAATCCAAGACCAGGCAACCAGGAACATAGCAGAGGTGTTTCATATTAAGAAGAGAGGCGAAGATCTCACTGTGAACCTACAGAGAGAGTGTGGGAACTTCAACTCGGCTTACAACGGGCTTTTAGCTCAGTTGCGAAGACAACCGTGAGAGCAAAACTGCGTGTATGAGAGAATGAGTGAAACAGCATAATGGGTGAAAGTTGGGTGAAAGTAGGCATGAGATGGGTGTTGTAAATTAGTATTATATAACTGACGAAGTTGAAGGGGTGATTCCAGCTGAATGTAAGTGTTTTGTGATTTGTAAATTGTAATGTATTTGTACTTGTATCAATGTATTAAATAAATGTATAATGTTTTAGGCGTCTGATGATGACCGAAGAATAGTAGGTCGAAACGCGTCACGCAAAATAAGCTGTTTCCGTTATTTTTCACCGATAATTGCCAATAAAACCGCATAATAATTTTTCAAGAATCCTAGAAACAAAAAATCTTGAAATGTTAGGGAGCTTTAATGATTCAGTTGACATTCAATACAATACATTTCAAAACGTTTGATTAATAAATAAAATTAATAAAAAAATCGCCCCCTTTTTAGTATTTTCGCCCCCCAATTTTGGTTTATTTCAAATTTTCGCCCCCTTCGACCTGGTTTTCGCCCCCTAGGGGGCGATTTCGCCCACTTTGGGAATCACCGGTCTAGACTCTAGAACATCTTTGAAAAGTACATCTCTAAACAACTATGCTCCATGGACCTGTACAATGTTACACATACGCATAAGTATTATGTAGCATCAATTTTTTTGATTATGCTTGTAGAACTTAAGGCCACCACTCGTGGAAATTTATGGAAGATCTAAAACATTTTTGACAACTAGTTCTTCGTAGAATAATGCTTTATGCTTTACTCCACCAAGGTCACTTCGTATTTCAATCAGAAGCATAATATTTTCCGGTTATGTTAACTTATCAGATTACTATGCTCTCAACTTGAGAGAGATAGCAATTAACATAATAAGTTTTGACTTTTAAAGAAATTCCTCTCTATTTGATTGCTTAACATTTGTGTACAATAATGTTCAAATCACAGCTGATACATAAATCAGCTTTCTGTATGCTTTTCATAAGGCGCTGTCACTCCACCCTTAGAGACTACAATGTTTATGGAAGGGCTCAAATGTGAAATGACATATCTGATGGAGCACGAATGATGGAGAGAGAGCACAAGTGAATCGCTTCGAAAATGCCTTAACTTTGCAAAGATATTGATTTTGAATTATGTCACTCCTTACAACTTACCTGTACCAATGCTTAAGCATGCTGTCACCAATATAACTGCGTATTAAAATTTCTCAGCTTCAACTAGGAAAACTTCAGCAAACCCCGAATCCATACTATTGAGAATTTTCCGTTTTACAAACTCCAACGCACTGAGCCGGTAGCTTACTCCTCAAAACAAACCTCCTTCACATTTGGTGATCAAGCTGTGCGCCCCACTAAGGTGTTGCTGTCACCCATTCGTAGTGAAACTCGCGCGCCCTGTTATCACATCTTATCGCGCACAGTCGTAAATTGAGCGATTCGATATCTGTTCTCAACGCCGTCGTCGTCGTTGTTCAAACAAAGAAAGCCCATCTATGGGGTATGGGAGCCGAGTACTTGTTCATTAGTGAAAATTTCGTACAACACTTTTCTGGTAGAATCCACGTATGATCATCATTCAGAATGAAAAGGTACACTTATTCAAACTATTCAGAAAAATAAAACGAAATATCAGCAGTACATTACTATTCCTAGTAATGTTGGCATGCGACCTTCAAAAAACCGTTCGATTCACGTTCGCACGAACTTACGAGCAAAACAAAACTGAATTACACGACCAAGAAAGCTCACGCCATTCAACGATAGGGGCTCAGCTTAGTTAGGGTGACGTCCCCTGATTACGACTCGTTTGGAAAGGGTGTGGGGTTGGGGCCAACCCAACTAGACAGAAATCATTAGAATCAGAGATAGAAACACAAAAAAAAATAAAAACCTTCTGGCGTTTCGTGATTTATGGACAGCTACGCATTAATAATTTGCGCTGCCTGCGAGTATCGGTAGTGGAGTGGCAGACTGGCTCTAGGTAGGAGACAACAACTGGATAAACCAATTCGAGTCGCGTTCGTCGCCGTCTGGAAACAAATGTAGCATATAGCAAATGTGGTTGTAGCAACACGCTCGTGAAATTAAATCAAATGATGTGCTTTTTGCGTTTTCCATCCGTGTGTGTAACGTAGGTATTGGTTGTCCGACCAGCTTCCAACGAGTTAGTGGGTACATTCCGGTCTTTAAGGTAGTGAGTCAAGAGTGATTTCTTAAGAAAAAGCTGAATTAATCGTGAATCGCTACGACAAACGAAACAATCAGGCTCAAAAGTCCAGATGAATGTTGGAGTAAATGTTGATCAATTTCGGAGGAATAATTATTACTAGTTCGTATTCACATTTAAATTTAAAATATTTTCGAAAACAATATGCCGTCTCCTAAGCCGTCTCACACTTTAGCTGGCTTCCTGTTGAGCAGCTTCTCCGGAGCTAAACAACTTAGGAGGCTCTGGGGTAAAATGCCAGTTGAGGAGGGTTCATCATTATTAGACCGGCCCACATTTGTATGGCAAGAAACAAGGCAAAATTTAAGGGGACCCTCTAAAATCGTGCCTTTGGATGAGAAGAACAATCTGTGAAAATTTCAGATTAATCGGTTTAAGGACAAACGTCTTGAAATCCCGCTTCAACATTGCATTGAAACTTCAGACGCACAGATCTCAAGATGCAAGCTTCAAACAACAATGTATTTCATTATTCTGTTCTTGCTCACTTGTAATTAGCTTAAAATAAAAAGTTCAGGTACACTGGTTTTGTTTACGAAGAGATTTGTGCCTTCGAAATCGTGAGTAGGTGCCAAAGTCGGCCATTGTGGTGGCCATTTTGGGATTCTAACAAGTCTGTCCTTAAAACTGAGCTGGCGCAAATGAGTTGAAGCTTTGTATGGGATCTTCAGACCAAATATATGGGAAATTGTATGACCTCCAGTCTCTTATTCAGTACGCTGGTTTGAAAAGTTTGATACGGCTCATAATTGAAAAAAAAAAGTTGTTGATATCCTAAGGAATAACTTTGTAGAAGATCATATAATAATACAACCTAATTTGGTTACGGTTTCAGCTACCGAAAGCAGGATGAAGACGTCTGCCCCCGTGTACTCTCGGTTGTTAGTACGTGTTTGTCATTCAAAACTTGCGCGCTACATCATATGCAACAATAGCAACAAAATCATGCTGTTTCGGCAAGCTATGCCAACGCTATAACTTTTTTAATAGCCATCAGATCGCTTCGTGGTCTTCGACAAAGTTTTCCGGGACATCCTAGGCTATTTTTTCACATATGGCTGTAGAAAAAATCGAGCTTCTCATGAAAGAAATGCAAAAAAGTATGTTTTCTCATGTAAAATCCCATATAAACTTCAAACGCGATGCATAAAACGTAGACATAATCGATCGTGCACAAATTTTGCACAGTTATTTGGGTTATGAAATAGGACCTAAAAAGCTTTGATGGGATGCCATAAAATTTGCCATTTTTCCATATAACGGATGACCCACTCTAATTCTCAGTGATGTATTTTGGAGGTATTTTGGCCCAACTAGGGAATTTTGTTACATTTGTTATGCTCTCTCTACAAACAGCCATTCCGTAGACAATCTATATAATGCAACTCCGAATGCCGTGATACTTGACGGGTTTGTAGTTTATCGAGAATAATACCCTTATTTTTTTTTATTTCGTCATTAGGGTGACCAATTTAATGATAAGGTAGTCCATAAATCAGTATTTATCAAAACTTTCAAAAAAACTTAACTTTTGAACCAGATGACTGATTTTAAACTTTTTTTTTATTTGAAAGCTTTAGAGTTTAGGTATTCAGGAAAAATACGTAAAAGGGGCTAATTTGTGTTTTTGTGCAAAACGTGTGCAAATATATCAGTTTTTTTCACGTTTTTATGGTTTCGGGACCAAAGGGGTAACCTGGTTTTATGTTTTCATCAGAAATGTCAAGAAATTTGGCGTTACATAGGGTAGCGAGCCACTTGGGCAGTGGCCGATATTTTGGGGACTCTTCGATATAACTTGATTAATTCCGAACCAATCGACTTGAAATTTTGTACATGGCTAGATACTATAAGTACGTATCTCACCGCGTTCCAAAAGTTGTGTCAATTGGTTCAAAATTGACTGAGTTATAACAGAAAAGTGCCCAAAATAGGAGCCCTGCCGAGATAGTTCCACTCCCCTATCAAAAAATCAGAGATGTATGTTTTCATTGTTTTTTAGTTTTCGAGATATGATTTTTTGAAAGTAAAAGATCAAATTTGTCCGTACCCTGGACATAGCGAATTCTATATAACTACATTTTGCTTCAATATAACGTACACCATTGAAAATTTTATTTTTTTTCCAATAATAACTCCCAGATAAACTACGAAATCATACAAATCAATGTTTTGTTGCACTATTATCCTTTTTACACAGAATTGGCGCAAATTATGAAAAGTAAGTAGTGTACGTTATATCGAAGCAAAATGTGCGTTATACCGAAGCGAAGCATAAAAAACGAAATGACTTTTTCGTGAAAACTCATGTTTTTCATAATTAGTTTTGTGAATTAAACTGAAATTATTATTTGGGGTTAATTTCACATCGAATCCATCAACACTAGAAAATTTTTGTTTCTCTGCATCGATATAACGTACAAATAGAAAACTTTTTTGTAAGTTATATCGCAGAGTACCTGTATTTTAAATCCTGATTGATAAATGAGTGATTCCCAGTGTATCAATAGATATTTTTTTTCTTTAATCACTTGACCTTATTTACAGCTCTATTGGCCACTAGGGCACTGCGTGAGCAATTCCCATTGGAAGCTGTACTTACACTTTGTACAGCGCCTAAATGTATTCTATTCTAATTGTATCGAACTGGTTGCCGTTGTGCTGCTTTCACTCTCTACTCTATTATGGTAGAATGATGAGCACGAGGATGTTGATGTGTGGTTGTTGGTTATTCCTAAAGACACTATATGCAAAGACACGAAATGTTTCAATTGGAATTCCAAATTTGCTGTCAATGTCATTCCAATCGAGCAGGAGACATGTCAAACGCGCTTCAAAAGCATTGCTCGACAGCATCATCGTCATGACGCGACAATCATCATCAACAGCAACAATCATCAGATTTCGTGTCTTTAGCATACAGTGTCTTTAGTTATTCCTTTTCCAGTCCGATTGGGGGTCCATTATGGGTTGCCGTTCGCCGATGTCCAAGTATCCGGGTGCATTTGAGCCATGGGCTCAGAAGAGGGTCGGTGTTAGCTGCTCTCAGGGGGAAAGAGCAACTGACGAAAGTGCCGAGGCTGGGATCGAACCCATGACCATCTGCTTATGAAGCAAACGCGTGACCAATTGCGCAACGGGCCCCGGCTATCCATAGATAGGATACAAAAAACACCGGAAATCACTCAAAACTGCAATGCAGAGTTTTATGGGGGTTTACAAGATCAGACTATTTTAGAGTAGCTAGTATTAAAATATATCATTAACAAATATTGAAAACGACGTATAATCAATGGTGTAGCATTGATTATACGTCGTTTTATTATTATTATTATTTATTTATCTTTATTAAAGAGATTTTCAGCCGGCGGCTGGTTCATCTCTGTATACGTCGTTTTCAAAATTTGTTACTGATATGACACCTTATTTTCAAAAACATCGTGCTTGAAAAAAAAAAAAAAACTAACGCCAAATTTCCTGATTTTTTTGATAAAAGTATAAAACCAGGGTTCCCCTATTGCTCCCAAGGCCGTGAAAACGTGAAAAAAAACTGATATGAATGCTTTTTTTGCACAAATTCAAATTTGGCACAATTTGACCATTTCTCGCTCTCTGAAACGAAAAAAAGTGGCAACTCCCTCCCGGCTGTATTGAATAACCTAAATTGTTAGTCAGAGAGTAAGTAAAGAACTCTCTTAGTTGTATACTCTCAAAAATGTATCGAAAATTAGGTTAGTAGTAAATTAGAGACATCAAAGAATACTACTGAAAACACATTACAAACTAAAACATGTAAACCAGAACGTACAACGGGATTTTTATCCATTATTCCACGGCTCGTTTCTTGGCATGAGCGGTTCAGAACACCAACGTCGATAGTGTGGTACAACTGGTACAACTTAACACATTGCTTTGACATTACTCTAATCAAAGTTCTGAATCCAAATATTAAAAACAAAAACAAAAATATGAAAATCAAACATCGCACAAATACTATTGAAAGCACGAATTCATTTGCCCAATATGGATCCTTCCATATGGATTATTCAAGCCGTGACATGTCCTATGATATCTAACAAACAAAAGTTCACAGTTCTGTAATAGTCGAGAAGGAATCTACTAACAAGTCGAACACAAACAATCTTTGCAATTTCTTCCGTATTGAAAAGAGCGTCGCTAATGCTATCAGGGTACGATGACTACTATTGTTTTTTTTTTTTATATCCTGTAATTCTTAGAATACATTGTAGATAATCATAA
The DNA here is from genome assembly GCF_035046485.1 of Aedes albopictus. Taxonomy (NCBI): domain Eukaryota; kingdom Metazoa; phylum Arthropoda; class Insecta; order Diptera; family Culicidae; genus Aedes; species Aedes albopictus. Next base: position 205,340,710 of record NC_085136.1, on the reverse strand, counting down.
ATGAAGTCTTTCTGGTAGACAAATGTTCACAAAGTTCGTTCAATAATGTATACATCAGTGGGTGAATTCCGCTGCCTATAATCGCATAGTTGACGTAAGCGCCACTGTAGTTTTCAGCACACTTTTGAAATTTTAACAATGATTAATGAAAAGTTTATGATTTTTTTCACGTTGATATCAAGCTAGTGATTAGATCCTTTGCTCTATTGAATAAAACTGGTCACAATTATGCACATTTAATAGATATTTGCTTGTGAGTGCGGACATGGTAATTGGTGGTTACGTCAACGTGGCTAGCCACGTTAACTACGAAAAGATTGTTTTGAAAATTCCAGTTACACTTCTTCACTGAAACACTTTTTTCACATAAACGTCTGTCGGTTCATAAAATACTGGCAAATCTACTGGTCGTACTCTTTTATATAGTAGAAAGGAGAGTTCCACAGATTCCTAGAATGTTCAGTTATTTCTGTAAAGTTCTCGAGAACATTACATAATCTCTCTCCAGAATGCTTATCTCTTGAACGTTTACGAATCTCCGGAAAATTCTCGAAATTTCATTAATTTTGATGTTCCAGAACTTTTTAGAAGGTCCATTTTATATTTTTTTCATGAATGCTCACCAACATTTCGAACATTCTCGACATTAAAAAAATATGTTCCAAAAAATTCCATAAAGCTCGTTTTCGTATTTTTTTTTCTGCTGCTTCTAATGTTTCAGCAGTTTCTAGAAAGTTTCAGGTATTTAAAACAGTTTGATGTTCCAGAATATTTTAGAGGATTTTTCTGTTTTTTGCACGTTCAGAAGCTTCCTGAAATATATCAAAAATTTCATAAATTCTGTTGTTCCAGGACATTGTCGAAGGTTATTTTTCTTTTTTTCTGGAACGTTCATAAACTTTTCACACTTTTCGTAACATTTGAAAGTTTGAAAAAGGTTTTTAATCTTGTTTTTGGGACGTCCAGAACCTTCTCGAAAGAATTTTGATGATCTAGAACATACCCGTAGATTATTATTCTTCTATTTTAAACACTTAGTAATCTCCAGAAAGTTATCGAAATTTTATGTAATTTGATGTTCCAGAACACCCCAAAGGGTTATTTATTCTTTTTGGAACGATTATTAACTTCCAGAAAGTTCTCGAAATCATGAAAAAAGTGTTACAGAACATTCCAGAAGGTTCTTCTCTTTCCTTTTTTTGAAACCTTTAGTGGCTTACAGAAAGTATTCTGTATTTGAGAAAGTGTGATAATTCGGATAATATCTCAGATGATTGTTTTACTTTTGGAACAATCAGTGCCTTCCAGGAGGTTTCTATATTTTATAGATTTTTATGTTCCAGAACACTCCAGATGGCTCTTTTTTGCTTGTTCCCTAACTTCCATTAAGTTTTCTGAATTTTCTAAAGTTTGATGTTGAGAACGTTCTAGAAGGTTCTTTTCTAAAAACTTTAACAGCTTAGAAGTGGTCGTTAGAAAAGGAAGTTCTCAGTTAATAACTATGGAAGAGCTTAAAGACAGAAGCTGAGAAGCAGGATTTGTCCCAGTTAGATGTTAGGTCAAGAAAAAGAAAAATAAGAAATTCCATAATGCTGCAGAAGATTTTTCCCCTTTTGAAGCGTCCAGAAACTTCAAGGAGATTCTCGAAACTTTAAGAAGATCAATACTCCAGAACATTCCAGAACGTTCTTTTTAGTAGTAAGGGTTGAATCTAGGGTTTAATGAGGAAGGAGACAAGGGATGGGTTATGGGGAGCAGAATGCATACTGCTTCCAAGGAAGATCGCAGAGAATATTTTGGGGTGTAAACCCTTTCTTTCCCACAAGGTTTTTTGACATTTATAAATAGATAAAATGGTTTCTAAACAAATCACCATAACAAAAGATGTATGTAAAACTATAGAAATGAAAAATTTGATTTTCGGGGTGGATCACATGTGATCCATTGGGAGGATGGATGCACTGAAAGCATATATATAATTCTTTTTGTTTTTTTTTTCCAAAACTATATATTTATAAATCGTCCAGTACACCTTTAATCTATCTCGAGATAACACAGCCCTTCTGTAATACTTAATGAAAATTGTCGGATTACTTGCAGTTATCATAGAGTAGAGTGGGGTAAAAGTTCGAGTGGGGCAAGAGTTTCTTTTGAAGTTTTTTAGCTCAATTCAAATTATTTCTTTTGGGTGTCAAGGTTGTTCGAAGCCTTTTTGAAAAAGAGTCTTTCACTCCAAAAATTATGAAAATTTATCAATATTTCGAAAAGTTATGACAAAATGTTAGTTTTTGATCAAAAAATTGTAATATGCGTTGGTCCTTCCAACGCATGGATTGGATCTAGATCTAGATCCGCCAAGAACTCCCACGCGTAAAGGCTTTAAGGTCTATAAGCGTAATCAATGGTTTGCTGTTACATTACTGATACGTTGCAACATCTTATAGGTCCATGAACCATTTTTCTGTAAGGAACTAATTTCCAAAGATTTTCTAGATCCCCCAAGAACTTCTACGAGTAAAGACATGAAAATATACAAGCATTATCAATGGTTTGTTGTCACATTACTGATGCAGTGTAACATCCTACATGCCCATTGAGCATTGTGCTGAAGATAATACATTTTCAATTATATGCTTGGTTTTTCATAAATTTCTGCGAGTTAAGGCCTTAAGATCTAAGAGTGTAATCAAGGGATTGTTCTTACATAACTGATACGGTGTAACATTCTACAGGTCCATGGAGTTTGGTTCTAGAACTACTTTCCAAAGATGATCTATGTCCTCCATGAACTCCCACGAGGTAAGGCCTTAAGATATACAATGATATGATGATAATTTAAATTTATGATATTGTTTTTAGATCATTTATCTCTTATATAAATCAAGCAAATATCACATATTCATCTCCAAATCAAAATATGCTATTATTGATCTCCTTACCTCTATCCGGGGATTGCTATACAGTGATTCTACATAAACCCGCTGAATTTTGTAAGTTTGTTAACTTTCCTGATGAGTTAAAAAGCCCTCCATGAATACTACCAGAAACTCTGAAGAATTAACTAAAAGAACTATAATTGGGTTTCAACAGAAGTTGTTCTATTCCTGATTTTTTAAATATAAAATAAAAAATAAATAAATACAAGCATTAGCGCATACCGCCGGTGCTAAATATGTACATTCTGCCGGAGCCCGTGGGGCAATTGGTCACACGTTTACTTCATGAGCAGATGGTCATTAGTTCGATCCCAGCCCTGGCACTTTCGTCAGTTGCTCTGAGCAGCTGACACTGACCCTCTTCTGAGCCCATGGCTCAAACGGACCCGGATACATGGACATCGGTGAACGGCACCTCATAATGGACCATCAATCGGACTGGAAAAACGAAACAACCAACAGCCACACATCAACATTCCTCGTGCTTATCATTAGGTATACCATGATAGGGTAGAAAGTGAAAGCAGCGCAACGGCAATCAGTTCGATATATTGGAATTAGAATAGATTACATTTAGGCATTGTACAGCTTCTAAGTGGAATCGCTCACGCAGTGCCCCCACATTCCAATTGTGCAAATTCGGAAAAATTAGCATACACGCAACCTGAGATTGGCAGATTCTAATACAATTGGGTATGAAACATATACATACAAATATTGTATTAGGGCCTTGCAAATACAAAAATTGGTAGGTGGCAGTATACCAAAAATTGTATTGGCTTCCTAGAATCTGGAAAAGGAAAATTTCGCATGTGTGCGTGTGTGTGCTCTGTCGCACTGGTTTCTCATTATTTGTTCTATTTTTAGAATGATCATGGCAGCAGCGGCGGCATCAAATACCAATACATGTTTAAAAAGAAATACGGGCGGTGGCGGGAATCGAACCGAGACACTATCATGGTGATACACAGTATCCTGCGCTCTAACCAGCACGGCTATAACTGCACATGAATAGACAAGAGGCTGAAAGCCATCATCATCAACACAAACGTGGCTTGGTGATGGAAGTGATACAGCCGCCACACTGCACAATGGGTTCAGAGCCGTATTTGCGAAGACAAAACTGTTTAAGCTTCAGCTTTAAGTTTTTAGACACATCCCAAGGAACAATTCAAAGTCATTGATAAGCATACATGTCGAACTATTGTTGGTTTATAACATCCGCAGCTGAACAAAACCAAATGCTGAATAATAAGCTGAAATGATGCTATTTACATTGTAAATAAGCCAGAGCGCAACATTTGGAACGTATGTGAACAATAATTTAATTATAAGCTTAACAAACGTCAGAAATTTTTGTTTGTTCGATTTGCCCTTACTAACTTCAATATAAGGTGAAGAAGGACTTTTTTCTACGCGTTGAAAAGCTTATGTTCCACAGTTTCCGATAGCTGATTATTGTGGTCTACATAAGTTGAACAAATGCTTGCGATGTTAATACTTCAGCTATTGTGGGATAAATAGCTTAACAGTAAGCTATTTAAACGGGTTCATGATTTATTTGTTCGATTATCACATTTCGATTGAACAACAGGTCAAAGTGATTATAATAGAGCAGTACTGGAACGTTCCTCATTATTAAATATGTATTGATGTTTGTTGCACACCAATGCAAAATATTCGAAACATTTGCTTATTTGCGTAGCAATTTCAAAGTTGCAGTCATTTTCACAACTTTTTTTTAAGAAATATTTACAACCTTCCATAAATCAGAATATTGATCATTCACAGCATTACGAACATATTACACTCTCAGCGAGCAACTTACCAATTCCAGGATGGCGTAGTCGGCAAGGCATGCGACGGGTGATTGGGAGATCACGAGTTCAAATCCCAAGTTAAGAAATTTTTAGAAGAGCTTGTGTGTTATAAATGCGTTGAGATGCGACAAATAAACATGATTGCACCTCGCACTTCAATTTGTTTTTGTTTTCGCAGCAGGTTATTATAGCTGAATACAAGTTTAATATGAGGCTGATATAACACAGATTACTTCCAACTGTAAAGCCTGTATCGCGCTTGCAGAAAAGATTGCTGAATAACTTCTCCACTTTTGTTTGAACAACGCCTGATTACAAGCTGTGATGAAATAATGTTAAACTGTAATTCAATCAAATGTGGAATAAAAAGTCATTGCAATGTTGGTTAAATGAGTGAATGTTCTTTGGGATGTTGTGTTTTAGAAAGTTTATTTTCAATTGTTGACCCTATTCCCTATTATTGTTATGTTAGGGTGGTTCGTCTGGTTAAACTGATTCAAAAATCTTCTTTCTAATAATTTTATTTGCGATGCCATGATGAATGGTGATGGATCGTTTAATTAGAAATTCCACCAATAAACGGCAAATTCTAAATTTCATATATCTCAGGACTCTCACCACTTAGAAAGTTGGTGTCTTCGACAACGTTGTTAAGTGAGTCAAGGGCTTACAGTTAATGGTCCACTAGGCGGCGCTAGTTACACATTTGCAAAATCATTCAAATGATTGATATTTTTTCGTGAAGTAATCAACAAGCTGTAAGTTTGTTTTCTTTGAACGTGTCCAAGTCAAGTCAAAGGTTTTTCAAAGAGCTATGTATTAGTCATAATTGTGCAATGTCGCATTTCATTCGGTTCACTTGATCCAGAGATATAGCAATTAAACGAAGAACACTCAAATATGAACTACTTTATTAGAGTTGCTCCAATTTTATGTAAAGTTATCCAATCGAGCCCAAATTTGTACCGTTTATAGCTTACTAGTTGTGCAACTGGCAGGAAAAATTTGAGAATATTTGGTGCATTTTTGAAAAAGTTACAGCTTGCTGAATATATTTGAAATAATAAATAAAAGTTGCATGCTTCAATTAATTCGTAACTAGTGCCGCCTTCTGACAGAACCTTGAACCAATCAGCTAATCAACTGAGCGGCCGTAACCAACCTAACAACATCGCCGAAGACATCAACTTTCTAAGTGATCTGAGTCCTGAGATATATGGAATATAATATTTGTTTGCTCACTAGCGCTGCCTTGTGGTGGAATTTTGTATCAAACGGCTCATCATTTGTTAGTTCTTGACCAGCCAAATAATATTGCCGAAGACACCAACTCTCTAAGTAACCAGGATGATGAGATATTTGGTATAAACATTTCATCAGTGTTGCGTCTGTTTGTCTCTGGTATGACAGATATCACAGACAGAAAGACGTAGCACTGGCGAAATTTCCATACCGTACATCTTAGCACCATGATTACTTAAATATTCGGTATACTTGGCAAAGTTGTTAGGCCAGCCAAGGTTTTACTGGTAATGGGCCGTTTGATTCAAAATTCCACCACTAAGGCCAGTAGTACACAGGGTCAAATATTTGACAAGAAAAGAACTCAAGAAACAACATCAGTTTGACACTAATGAAAATTCGATCGAGTAAAACAAGATGTTTGAGCATTGGTTTCTTTTTGAACAAATATTTGACCCTGTGTACTAACAGCTTAAGTAGCGCTGACGATAAATTAATTATTATATTCCATATATCTCAGAACTCTGATTACTTAGAAAGTTGGTTTCTTCGGCAATGTTGTTTGGTTTATTAAAGCGTTTCAGTTGATTAGCTGATTGGTTCAGGATTCTGTCAGTAGACGACGTTAGTTGCAAATTAGTAGAAGCATGTATCTTTTACTTATTATCTCGAATATATTCAGCAACCTGTAACTTTCTATAATGTGTAGGGAATATTCTCAAATTTTATCTGCTAGTTGCACAACTAATTAGCCATAAATGGTACAAATTTGAGCTCGATTGGATAGTTTTACATGAAGTTGGAGCGACTCTAGTAAAATGTTTCATATTTGAGTGTTCTTCGTTAAACTGCTATATCTCTGGATTAAGTGAACCAAATGAAATGAAATTTTGCACATTTCTGACTAATATATAGCTCTTTGAAAAACCTTTGACTTGACTTAAGTTTAAATATGTTTAAAGAAAACTAAATTACAGCTTTTTGATTGCTTTTCGAAGAAAAAAAACATTCATTTCCATAATTTTGCAAATGTGTAACTTGCGCTTCCTTATGGCAAAATTTCGAAACAAGTGGACCATTAACTGTAAGCCCTTGACCTACCAAACAACAATTGTCAAAGACACCAACTTTGTAAGTGACCAGAATTCTGAGATATATTAAATTTAAAATTTGCTTGACCTCTAGCACCGCCTAGTGGTATATACAAAAATATGCTAAGTTTTAAAAATTGCCTAAAACATTTTTAGCAAGTTGTATCCTTTTATAAAGTCCACCAAAACTATTCAAATTTTGATTACTTGTTCCTCAACGAGTTTGATTTAATTGGTGCAAATTTGGGCTTGATTGATTATTCAACTTTGCACGACATTAGAGCCCTTCTATCTATATCTAGTTTTTGACTTCCGTTTATCAAATTACTGTACCTTAGGACTAAGCGAACCGAATTAAATTTAATTTTGAAAGTTTGTGACTAATGTATTGGTCTTCATGTATCGTTGGACTCGACTAAAATATGACCAAAGGCAAAAAAGTTGCAGTTTATTGAAAACTTTTCGAAAAGTTCTAATGATTCGAATGTTTATCCAAGGTCTGAAAGTCTCTTGAATAAAGACAAATCAATCAAATCAATCGAATGTTTTATTTTTGTAAATTTGCTATAACTTTGTGAAACATTCTGATATTGTATAGAGAATAATTAATCAGCAGATTTTTGGATAAACCACACTTGATTGACCGTAATCATTTCACAATAATGAAAAAAAAAAGAAATGACAGAACTTGGCAGAAACATTTTTGTCTTCGTAAATACGATTCTAGAGTCTCTAGACCCATTGTGCAATGAAAAGCCCGCATCCAGCAGGTTGCTGTGTGCAAGTGGAAAATTCCATGTAGACAATAGGACGCGAAGCTCATCAGCGAAGCGAAAGTTATTTTTAGACGCAACCCGGTTCAACTTTTCGGGTTTGAATGGAGGTGTTCGTGTGTAGTGGTATGGAAGCTATGGAACCGTGTAGCGCATCTACATACAACGAATGGATTATGATTTATCACATTTTCTGTATGTTTTTAATACATAAATTGGTAGAAAAGGCATATCTCAATTTTTGGTAGCTTTTCTTGTTTTGCGTGTACCGTTTTGTCTGATTAGAACACAGCTGGAACATTGAAAACACCTCTCAATGCCCCTGAAAACAAGAACTATTATTCGCCGGAATATTTTTTTGTCTGACTGTAGGCTACTCACGACACGATGAAAATAACACTTCTGGTTATCATGTTTGTAGGGTTTTTTTTAACGGAAAGTCGAAAGGGGTCCACTATTGGTTAAATACTCTATGAACGAAGTGTTATTACATAGTGTAGTTGAAATTTTCTCTGATCATGAAAACAGTATGATATCTGAATTGAATTGCCTTAACCAATAGTTGCACAACAAATTCTATATCTTTCCTACATATTGCACATGAAAACGGTACAAAAACACCTTATATTTCTTATAAAATAATTATTTGAAATTGAGTTGTTGGGGTCCACTATTGTGTAGATCGTATTCTCTTAGCATGTTCAATCGGTGACAACAGTGTTCCCTCTAAGATTTAACCAAAAGTGGTACTCCAGACTTTTTTACATTTACATACACATTTTCTAAAAATATCCGACTTATCGCTTTCCAGCCCAGTTTCACCACATAAAACTGATTTGAGCAGGGAATTTGAGAATATTTGCAGGGGGTCCACTATTGGTTGTTGGTCCAACGAATTCGGTAGAGAAAATGGGGTTGAGGTCTCAGGGATTGAGTATTTCTGTTTTTTTTTACGTAAATGGCATCCATATTTTCCAGCCTTTGGAATTGAGTAGCTGCACATTATGCCAGGATCAGCATTTGCAAAGAAAAATCCTGAATCACATAAGACAGAAAAAGCATCAACCGAACCATTCGATAGCTTCTTTGGACTTGACCACCAATCTTTACTCGTAATGGAATGCACATATATAAGTTATATGGGTTATATTTATATGGGCCCATATAGCCGAGGCGGTAAACGCACGGGTATTCAGCATGACCATGCTGATGGTGACGGGTTCGATTCCCGGTCGGTCCAGGATCTTTTCGTAAAGGAAATTTCCTTGACTTCCTTGGGCATAGAGTATCTTCGTGCCTGCCACACGATATACACATGCAAAATGGTCATTGGCAGAGGAAGCTCTCAGTTAAAAACTGTGGAAGTGCTCATAGAACACTAAGCTGAGAAGCAGGCTTTGTCCCAATGAGGACGTTACGCCAAGAAGAGAGAGAGAGAGAGATATATAAGTTATTTGATTAAATAATGCATACGATATATCTTCACAGATGAGCATACAGAAAATACGAATCCTCTGAATTTTGAATTTAAAAAAGAAAAGCATGCAATACGCCATGTCTCTTGAGAAACGCTTTCCTCCCAGTTTCAGGTAGAGTCAAGCAGTGTTGAAATCTTGTCACATTTATCGTTAAACCTTTTAATTCAATCTTTTATAATGAACAACAGCTACAGAATATAAAGGAATCCATAGAACAAGAAATCGCGGCAATCGTCCATTTTTTTACTTATTCGTTTATTTGGAATGCTCGGGCGCCACATGGGCATAACTGAGCCGAAATCTTTTGTTACACAATCGTCCTTGTCACGAGCCAAAGTTTTCAGAAGAACAGGATCAGTCTGATAGATAGGAAGATGCAGTTTGAAATGCATAGCGTAGCTTGTTAAATTTTACTAATATGATTGTACCAAATCGGCATCAAGTGACCGAAATTCCGGGTGTGTACATTCTTGCGCGTAATTAGCGAATATTACCAACAATGCCTTTCGCACAATCCACATATGTGCAGCAGTAGCAAACCGCTGCAGTGTGCGAGCAGCATTTGGCTAATTTTATCCACGACCCGCATATGTTTATGGAATATCTACCGACTCCCGGCGGCGCGGCGAGTCAAACCACAGTCAGAATGGATGCTAGAATTTGTACTATTTTTATCTTTTTCGTGGTAGGTATAGCTGGATCGCGAATGTTAGAAAAGAGGGTTTACTTACTTCCACAGCAGGAACGACAGCACGATCAGCAACAATCCAAAGCAGCTAAACACAATTCCGGCTAAGACAGCAAGGTTGTAATCATCATATACCTGGCGCTGCGATGGTTGCGGAATTTTTTCACAGTGAAGTTGAAGTGATATCTGTGAAGTCGAAGATTATCTCGATAAAATTTACCGTATCTCTAGATATCCCAAAACTTGACTTACTTTTTTAGGTTCCGAGTAGGATCCGAGAATGATTTGCTTTGGGTTAATGACGCTAGCTGAAGCAGCTCTCACTTTCACCTCGTATACTGAATTGGTCGTTAGATTTGGAATGATCATCTGCAATCGAAATAGCAATTATTCAATTAAATGTAGGCAAACCTTAATCAACCAATTCCCATCGATCTTACCGATGTTTCTACGATCGAGGCGTTTGCACTCAACCGAATGTCTTTGTATTCACTGTGCTCTAGGTTACGGTAGCTTATAATGTAGTAGTCTATTGTGTTGTAGTAGGTTTGCGGAATGTGCCAACCAAATAGAAGCTCGTGTTGAGAATGGCAGGTAAGATTGACCACCTTCGGTGCGCTGGGACCGCTGATGTCCGTCCGCTGGGATACTTCCGATGGTTCGCCATCGAATTTCTTTGTGAACGCAGCGACGATGATTTTGTAATCGGTGTAGGGCTCTGCAAATGGAAGATTAGGTACAATTTAGGAAAGAGTTTGAAAGAATTTTGAAAAGATGCATAAACAAAGCTTTAGCTTGATTTAACGCCCGTAGATTGTACTCCAATATTGCCAGTCTAGCTACAGTTACATAAGGAACTGATGCAATCTCATCAGTGCTTGGTACTAACAGACAACTTCAGCATGCTTGGTATGGTTGGTTATCTTTTTTTGGCGAGAATGGCGCCTGCTACGTCACGTTGGTGGAATCCACTATTCAGGAACCACCCTCAATCTGGGACCTGTGGAGTACCAGGGTATCCTTCATAGTATTTTGTTCTTACTGTACCAACTGGAGCTATTGCGCAATGGACCTTGTGTTTCTCGGGAACAATTAGCTGCCCTTCTTTAGTCTCAAACTTTAGGCTGAATAAAAGCGGGATTATAAAGATATTGTTGGTTAGTTTAAATTTTACCCAATATGGTTTTGCATTACGCAATTTACACAATGTATTCTGTGCATCCTCGCCTTTGGCGTTTTCCAAACGATACCGATTTGGTTTCATTGCAGCTGTTCTTTGTTGGCCTATGATTGTAAAGAGTGTAATCTTGCCTAGTTTGGGTAGTGGCTGTGGTTAGGATAGCTCAGATCAATCTTCAGCATAAAAGAACAGCAACGATCAATATTTGCAGACTTATGCAAAATGGTACAACCCGAGCGGCGTTAGTCCAAAAACCTTACTTTCGTAAGGGGAATTTCTATCTAGGAAACCTTGTGTATCCGGTGTTTGCTACTTTCAGTAAGAATGAAATAGAAAACTCGGTGTGGCCGCGAGCCTGTGTGCTTGTCAACAACGCAATCGTTGTTGCTAAACACATCTCTGAACTAACCACCAGAGATGTATGTGTTATCACAATTGATGTCTCAACAGGAAATACATCTATTGTTCGGTGTATTTACCGCATGATGAATCGTCCCCTACGGATGCGTCAAACAAGTCATCGCATTACAATTCAAAAGGCCTTCCGCTAATTGTTGACAGTGATACTAATGTTCACCATATCATCTGGTTCAGCTCAGGCATTAACTTGAGAGGCTCTAGTTTGATGAATGGAGTACTTAAATAGTACAGATCTTGGATTACTTAACAGAGGCAATCGCTCAACTTACATGATATCTGTCAAAGAGGAAGTGTTAGACATAACGCTTTGCTCAAGCAGAATTAGTCACGAGTTGACAAATTGGCATGTGTTAGATGAAGAATCTTTATCTGAGCATCGCTACATCTGTTTTGAACACTTGAATGTTACTTCGTATGTTTTGCGTTTCAGGAATCTGAACCGATTTGGTTGAGGCCACCTTTCATGGATACTCACCATCCATTGACTCTCCAAGTGATTTATGATGTCGTTAATACTACAACAACCTTCATCATGGAAGCTTTTGAAGAAGCTTGCACTCTACAATCTGTGATGACTACAAGAGAATCCCCTTGGTGGAACTCTGAACTGACGAAGCTCTGGAAACATTCGACTCGCAAGGACTACCAGGAAGCTCTTCGGTCTGCTAAACGATCCGACTGAAGGAACATTTGTACACATGATTCCAGTTTAATGAAGTTCCAGTTCGCATGAAGAAGCGAAGAGTTCTAGACCTAAAAGTATGGCCTATTTTCTTCTGAAATGCTTAGAACGCATTGGCGATGATCACATCCGTTATGTTCATCTGGTCGTCTTGCCTTTTAATGTGAAACAACATGCTTACCAATCTGGAATGTCGACTGTGACTCTTTCACGATATCGAGAAAGCATACACTCATAAGTATAATCTTGCTTGGGCGTTTTCTTAGATATCGAGGGTGCTTTTGACAACATGTCATACGTTGCTATATTGGAAACCGCACGGAGTCATGGTATATCTCCAATGATTTCCAATTGGATTCACCAAATGCTCAACAATCGACATCTGTTTTCGACATTGCGCCACGCAGCGATTGGGGGAGTCTTGTTATCACTTTTGTGGAATATCGTAGCAGATACGCTATTGAGACAATTCAATAACAACGGTTTTTCAACTTAAGGTTTTGCCAACGACAACCTAACATTTTCCCTTTTCGACCTGATGCAAAGCGATCTTCAGGTAGTTGAAGGGTTGTGTCGCCAATATGGCCTGTCGGTATTGTGGATTTACCGGGTACTTGTATTCTACTGGTTACTTGAGTAGCCGTTATAAAGTAGCCGTTTACATATAAAAATCAACTTGATTGTCAAAAAATGAATGTCGCTGAATAGCTAGTGGCAACGAGGAATAGCGCATACAATAAAAATGTTTTAAAGCATTTTTAAGTTACTCTTTTTATAAAACGGCTACTTTGAAGACCATACTGAAGCGACCGGTAGAATACAAGTAGCCGGTAAATCCACAATAAATCCGAGTAAAACATTCATTGTTCTTTTCACGGAAAGGCTATTCCGTGATAGCATTCGACTTTTGCGTTTCGTTGATTTTGAAATTGATGAGACTGATCAGTTAAAATACGTTAGAGTTATTCTTGATTTCAAGCTTTCCTGGACATTTCACATTGAGTTCAGAATAAAAAAATCTTGTATGGGCTTTTAAACAATGCCGGCGAACCTTTGGTAAAAATTGGGGTCTAAAACCCAAGTATGTCAAATGAATTTACGCAACTGTTGTCTGACCAATATGCGCCTATAAGAATATTTTGTGTAGTGCAAAAGTAAGAACGATACAATCAAAATGCTGGAGTCACTATTCCCGAAAAATAATATACTCGAAAACGGATGATACTTACTGAGATTCGACAGCGTATACGTGTAGACGGAATTAACAGCAGCATCGGCCTTCAGGATCGGCAGGTGCAGCAACGTCTGGTTCTGGTGTACATAGTACACACGGTAGCCATGTATGGCCCCATTCAGTTTCTCCGGTTCTCGCCAGGTAATCTTGATGGTCGTCGAAGTCACCTCTAGAACACTCAGATTCAACGGTTTGCTGGGAACTGGAATGATAACGGGGATCAATGTTAATTAGCGAAATTTTTTAATGCTTGCTAGGAAACCTGCATTTATGATCGTATATATAAGAGTAAATGAAATCAACAAGAAATAAATTACCGAAATTATCATCTGCCGAAAATGTGGGATAACCATGCGTTGTAGTAAAAGGTTCATCGTTTATCTCGGGTTCTTCCAAGATCACTTTCAACACGGTGTTAATATCAGAGTGAGCTTGGTCGGGGGCTTGATTCCCCAGAGCTTGAAACTTTCGCTTACTCCGACTGTCAGCATCCGTTACGATAGAAGGAACTGGAGTAGGCTCCTTTACACTGACGGGCAAAGCCGCCTGGAGAGGAAGAACTCGGGGTTCTTCCAGTTCTTCGTAGGGGATCTCCGGCTCTGATACCACGTACGGAGTCGATCCATTAGATTCGGTGAGATTGACTGTTGCTGATGCGCAACCGTGATGATTCACTAGGACCACCAGCACCTGCACCAGTGCCAACCACGTGAGCGTGGTCAGCAGACGACTTTTCATGGTTTGTTTCCCCACAGCTGGTGTTTGTTTTTCCTGCTTCAGTTTGTCTCACTTTCCTATTGCACTCTTCCACAAGCACTGGCTGCTTTCGTGATTTGTACCAATTTCACTCTTATTTGTAATTATCTCTATGTTTGCACCTAACTCTGCATTCGCTTTGCATCATCAACCACATTGCTGCTTTAGTAGCCTTTCATTCGTTAATCACTTCTTCCGGGGGGATGGAAGCTCTCTTCTCTTTTCGTTTGTTTTATTTAGGCTTTTTAAACTACTGACTGGCACCATTCATCAACTGCGCAGAAATCATAGATGAGAGGAGAAAACTCAAAATTAAATGCAAATCGCGAAGCTATTCATTTATGGCACTCTTTTTATGTTTGGCATGGCTGCATGCAGCATCAAACATTGTTCTTTTTATGTTGATTTCTGCCTGGGTGCTTCGTACTCCGAACAATGCTCGCTTCGCTTTTAGTTCCACTGGTCTGCCAAAATTAATAACAGGGGCCTAAGTTATTGTCAGATGAAAATAAGAAGCATAAAACCCTATATGTGAGTCATAATTAGAGTCATGATCTGTCGCAATGAACTTCAGGCCTTACTTGTGTTCCAAATAATTTGTTCACTTATCTCTTTCTATTTTTTTTAAAGAATTTATTCAGAAATTTGAACACTCTTAGAAATGGCTGCAAAACGGTGGGTCGATACAAGCTCTGGTCCTCATAAGTCCCTACCTTATGCTTCCACGGGGGGTCAGTCGATGACAAAGACCGCTAGTTAAGAATTGTGGGCTTAGCTGGTAGTGCAGCCTGGGTACTGTTGTCCTTCTGACTTCAGCTAGACTGAGGAGATACGTCTCGAGCGTTTGTTCACCAAGGAGGTGCGGCTAAAACAGCGTCTGTTCTGGCATCCAGCGGCTGAATATGAGCTGCTTCTCCACCGGAATCTATACTTAAGGTGGCAGCCCCACCACGGTAGATAGGGGACCTTCGGCCAACAACCTACTCTTGTTCCCGAAACCTAATAAAAAACGTTACAGGAACCGAAAATGAAAGATTCAAACTGATTCAACAGCAACGACTTTTAGCGCGAAAACACGGACAAGAATTGGAAATTGGAATGTATTAATCCTAGCCCAGCAGGCTAAACCGGCACAGCTAGTCAATGTGGCATGCATGAAGCTTGAGCTCCCAGGACTAAGCGAAGTTCGTTGGACGAACTTTGGGGAACACAGATTGACATCGGGTCAAATTCTGTTATACTCTGGCCTACGAGGTGAACACGCTCCTCGTAACCGTGAAGTAGGTTTCCTGCTCAGTGCTCAAACCTGCGCTGATGGAGATGAAGTGGGAACCTATTAATGAGAGGGTAATTGAAGCCAGATTCAGAACATGGATTCGATGTAACGCGCCAACCGATGCTGCCGAAATGCAAGACAAAGAGAACTTTTACAGCCAACTGAATGCTTTCGTAAATAAGATTCCAAAAAGTGATATAAAGATCCTCACGGGCGACTTACTTCAACGCGAAGGCTCTGACAACTCGGACTATGAGCATGTCATGGAACGTCATGGTCTCAGAGAAAAGAGCGAAAACGGAGAGCCGTTTGAAGAGGTTTTTGGCAACAATGACATGTTGATTGAGGGATCGCTCTTTCCCCATCGATCAGTGCACAAAGTGACATGGGTGATGGCGTCCCGGAAAATAAAATCAACCACATCTACATCAGCCGAAATTGGAGACTGAGCCTTCTTGACGCACGGAACAAACGGCGTCTGACCATCGTATCCTAATCGGCGAGATCCGGCTGCGCATTGCAAGGATTCATCGATAGGAGGAAAAAAATCGGGCGCCGGTGCAACATACGCCGACTGGAAGGCGTTGCGGTGAAAAGGTCCATCATCGAGGAGCTGGAGAACCATGCCGCGGATACTCCAGAAGGTGGAAGCATAGAAGATCAATGAAGCGCCATCAAGAACACCTTCATCCCCACCTGCAAGTTTAATTTGGGTGAGCTACGCACCCGGAAAAAGCAGTGGATCACAGATGACACCTGGAGGAAGATAGAGGAGCGAAGCGAAGGAACGCCAAATCCGCGATAGAGCGAGCGAAAACACGAGGAGTCAAAGCCGTAGCCCGTCAGCGTTATTCGACTCTCGGGAAGGAAGTGAAACACTCCTGTAGACGAGGTAAAAGAGCGTGGGCGGACTCCCTAGCCGACGAAGTCGAGAAAACCGCAAATACCGGCAACATTTGTGTCCTCTACGATAGTAGACTACGCTGTCTCACATTGCCTTAGTGGGACTAAGAAGAATGCTACGATGCCCGTAAAAGACACATATGGACAGCTATTGACCGACCCGGCTGATCGGCTAAAACGCTGGTTCGAGCACTTCGGAAACCTTTCTAAAGTGTCGCACACGCCCTGAACTCCTCAGTATGATCCGCCAAGGTTTCGACGCATTACCCACATCAACACTGAAACTCTATCATTGCAGGAGATAGAAACAGCCTTGCGTATCATGAAATCGAACAGGGCCCCGAGGGTCGATCGCATATCAGTCAAGATGTTCAAAGCAGACCCCGTAGTATCTGCACAATTGCTGCATCAATAATTCTGCAACGTATGGGAAACCGCGACATTTCCGGTCGACTGGAAGCAAGGCGTCTTAGTAAAGGTGCCCAAATGGGTGACCAGACTGTATGCTTTAATTGGTGGGGTATTAAGTTGCTGTGCATCGTTCTCATAGTTCTCCGAAAATCCTTAACCGGATACAGGAGAAGATTGGTGCAACTCTACCGCAGCAAGCAGGATTCCGTGCTGGACGATCCTGTGTGGATCATATTGTCACGCTCCATATCATCTTTGAGCAAATCAATTGATTCCAAGAATCTCTCTACCTGGTGTTCATTGATTACGGAAAAGCTTTCGACCGTCTCAATCATGAAAACATGTGTGGAGCCCTCAGGCGCAAGGGTGTCCCTGAGAAATTCACAGGCCTCATTGAAACACAGTACAGGCATTTTCGTGCAGAGTACTGCCAACTGTGTCTTGTCCGATCCCATCCTGCTCGTTTCTGGAGTGAGGCAAGGATGTATACTATCGCCGCTACTGTTTTTCACCGTAATCGACGAGATCCCGGTGGGTGCGGTTGATCGTGAACCAAACCGTAGGTTGCTGTGGCAGCCAATTACCATGGAGCATTCAAATGACTTCGAATTGGCTAATAACGTAGCGCTCGAAGATTCTCTGATATGCAGGGCAAGCTCGGCCAATCGCTTCTTGGCGGCAGATCTTACGTTGGTTAACAAGGCCAAATCGTTAGATGTAAACACGGCCAACCCTTCCAGGTTTACGGTAGCTGGGCAAGCAGTGGAGAATGTTGAAAGTATGGTTCAAAGCTTCCAATATCTTGGTGGCCAAATGGTGGCCGATGGCGGTAAAATCGGAATTTTCAATTCGATCGTGAAATCTGTGCTGCTGTACGCCAGTGAAACTTGGTGTGTATCAGCGGAGAGCACTTAATGGTTGCAAGTTTTCATCAATGCGCTATGTAATTCATGCACGGTGGCCTCACACATGGATCTCCAACGTGGAGCTCCATCGTCGATGTCATCAAAAGCCGATACCGATAGAAATTTGGGAGCGAAAGTAGTAATGGGTCGACCACAAACTACGCAGGGACGGGAACGAAATATTCAACCATGCGTTAGATTGGAACCCAGCAGGACATCGCAGCAGAGGCAGACCCAGAGACTCATGGTGGCGCAGCCTCACCAAGGAAATAAAGAAAGTCGATAGAAATTTAACCTGGTCACAGGTCAGGGCGATGGCTGGCAATCGCCCAGGATGGAGATCTTTCAATTCGGCCTTCTGCACTACCATGGGTGCTTAGGACTGAAAGTTAGTACATAAGTAAGTTGTAGGATTAATGGTAGAAAACAGTTTATCGACGAAACGCAAGAATAATTTGTGTACTTTTAAACTCTAATGATGTACGAGTACGATAATTATCGTATACAAAGATGAGTAGGCAATTTCATGATAAACATGGCTGACCGCCCAAAGTTGCCAGTCTAGAATTGCTTGAAAAGCTCTTCTATGTTTTCCAGGAAGATTTGAAGTTCTGAGGTTCCTGTTCTTGTTTTGATTCTCGACAGCATATGACAGCGTTAATTAAGTTACTGTTGTAAAGTGCTACTTTTGTGGGAAAAATTGTATAAAATTCGCATTCTTCCGACTTTGCACTACCCGTGGAAACTTAATTGCCAAATGGACTGCGGTGCCAAAAATAAGAACCAAGCCATCATCGCCACAGTATGTACGCTGTTTTCCACTGGAACAGTTATCATTCCATTATGGTCTGCGTTTTACACGATCCAGAACCCCAAAACCGCACAATTGCTTCTGCCACCGCTGCTACATAGTTGGGGAAACACTTGCTCGCTTACACATAGAATTCCATTAAATCGCTACCGCGCCGCCCGGCGCACAATCATTGGAAGGCAGATGAGAGCCGGTCATCGTCACGGCCACCCCATCACTCGGGTTTGTGATAGAACGTGTCAGGCCCAAGACAGATTCCTTCTGAAGCGTGACTGACGACGCCCAAATGGAGTCCACCAACTATGTAACTGCTCGCCGCGGTAGAACAAAACGGAACTACACATAACTGATGGCCATTGCTCTTCAGCTTAGTACGGCTCTGATGGCTTTGATGGTCGAGTGGGGCGGCGCGGGAGGTAGATGTGGTCAGCCGTTAGACGCTCTGAACTACACACTACACATAACTCTACAAGCTCCCGAGGCTGGCGCATCACCCGCATGTCAGCTTCAATTGATATCAATTTAGCACACTCTCGCTCTTTGGTCGGATTTTGTGCCCTGACGACGCCGCAGAATGTCATTGGTGTCGTCGTTGTTGTTTTTGTCATGTTTTGGTGGGTTGTGTGTGCGTGATAATTGGGGGCTGGATTTGCGGTCAACATGTCGATGATGGACTGTTCTCGTTAGTTGGGCCATTGATCACCGATAGGATGGGAATAGAATGTGGTGTTCCATGTATTTTATGGGTGTTGTGTGATAGCATTTGTTTTATATTATGAGAAATTTCGAGATATTGTCAATGAAAATGTAGATATATTGTAGACGATGTAGAGTAAAGTGGGGCAAAAGTTCGAGTGGGGCAAGAGTTTCTTTTGAAGTTTTTGAGCTCAATTCAAATTATTTCTTTCGGGTGTCAAGATTGTTCGAAGCCTTTTTGAAAAAAGAGTCTTTCACTCCAAAAATTATGAAAATTGACCAATAATTCGAAAAGTTATGACAAAATCTCAATTTGTTCATCGAGCACATGTTCTGTTGTGCACATGGATGTCAAAGCATTTTCAACAGTGTAATTTCCCACATGGCTTGGTCAGCCAAAGCAAAATCAAGAAATTGACATTTGTAAGGTGCTACGGTCACCCTTACCGTATTCGGTCGGCCGAGGACCGACCCGTCGAGAGTCCGACTGCACACTAATTGCCATACCAATAAGTGATTGGAAGGCAGTGCCCGAAGCTCTCGACAATTAAAAATAACTTCCTCTCCCGCTTTGACATACATGTGCACAACAGACAATGTGTTAGATGTTCATCTAATCCCATCCGAAGGGGGTTTGGATTGTGAAAAGAAGATAACCATGTGCGATTGTGGAATCGAGTTCAGTTCTAGGCCTGCTGGCGACGGAGATAGTCGAGTGACTCCGTAGCTTGAAGGAATAGAAGCGCCCGTCTAGCGAATTGGGAGTCGTGAGTTCGAGTCTCACCGGAGTACGTGGATTTCTTTTCATAATTTCAAATCTCAATTTGTTCATCGAGCACATGTTCTGTTGTGCACATGGATGTCAAAGCATTTTCAACAGTGTAATTTCCCACATGGCTTGGTCAGCCAAAGCAAAATCAAGAAATTGACATTTGTAAGGTGCTACGGTCACCCTTACCGTATTCGGTCGGCCGAGGACCGACCCGTCGAGAGTCCGACTGCACACTAATTGCCATACCAATAAGTGATTGGAAGGCAGTGCCCGAAGCTCTCGACAATTAAAAATAACTTCCTCTCCCGCTTTGACATACATGTGCACAACAGACAATGTGTTAGATGTTCATCTAATCCCATCCGAAGGGGGTTTGGATTGTGAAAAGAAGATAACCATGTGCGATTGTGGAATCGAGTTCAGTTCTAGGCCTGCTGGCGACGGAGATAGTCGAGTGACTCCGTAGCTTGAAGGAATAGAAGCGCCCGTCTAGCGAATTGGGAGTCGTGAGTTCGAGTCTCACCGGAGTACGTGGATTTCTTTTCATAATTTCAAATCTCAATTTGTTCATCGAGCACATGTTCTGTTGTGCACATGGATGTCAAAGCATTTTCAACAGTGTAATTTCCCACATGGCTTGGTCAGCCAAAGCAAAATCAAGAAATTGACATTTGTAAGGTGCTACGGTCACCCTTACCGTATTCGGTCGGCCGAGGACCGACCCGTCGAGAGTCCGACTGCACACTAATTGCCATACCAATAAGTGATTGGAAGGCAGTGCCCGAAGCTCTCGACAATTAAAAATAACTTCCTCTCCCGCTTTGACATACATGTGCACAACAGACAATGTGTTAGATGTTCATCTAATCCCATCCGAAGGGGGTTTGGATTGTGAAAAGAAGATAACCATGTGCGATTGTGGAATCGAGTTCAGTTCTAGGCCTGCTGGCGACGGAGATAGTCGAGTGACTCCGTAGCTTGAAGGAATAGAAGCGCCCGTCTAGCGAATTGGGAGTCGTGAGTTCGAGTCTCACCGGAGTACGTGGATTTCTTTTCATAATTTCAAATCTCAATTTGTTCATCGAGCACATGTTCTGTTGTGCACATGGATGTCAAAGCATTTTCAACAGTGTAATTTCCCACATGGCTTGGTCAGCCAAAGCAAAATCAAGAAATTGACATATGTTGGTTTTTGATCAGCAAATTGTAATATGCGATGGTCCTTCCAACGCATGGAATGGAATTGTAATGAAATGGAATTCGATATTTTATTTCGGGGCGTAACTAGGTATATTATGAAGATGCTTTAGCATGTATAACTTTTTGCAAAAATATTTGGAAATCATATTTTACACATAGAGTTCGAATTGTGGGGCAAGAGTTCGAGTCATGTATCAACTTTAGGTAAAAACCTAAAATTCTGCAAATTGTATATATTATGTATCTCTAAAAATGATGGAATTAGTGAGAAAATTCGATCAAAGTTGAAAAAAAAATTTGTTTCATCTGAATTTGGCGGAAAACTACTAATTTTTGGTGTAGTAAATTTAACCCTGATTTGGGTAAAATCCAGATCGAACTTTAAAATGTATTTCAGTTTCAACATAGAATATTAATTGGTTTTCGGTATTCAGATTACCAAAGTGTCGAAATAGTGTGCTACGATTAGTGGAATTCCACAAACCTAGATTCGAACTTTTGCCCCAGTGGTGGGGCAAGAGTTCGAATTAGACACACACATACAAAAAGTGTTGTAACTCAAAATTGAAAAGACATTTGGCGTAACTTTGTTCAGCAAATTTTTAGCTCATGGATGGTAGAATCACCACACGGTATTCATTTATTTTTATATGCTTCGATTTCTTGAAAAAAGTTGAATTTTCTACTAAGGTCGAACTTTTGCCCCACCTTACTCTATTGGTATGGTAAAGCCGTCAACGACACTTCTAAATTGGCGATATTAGATCAAAAGGGTCAGCAATTATTTCAATTGATCTTACCCATCAAGTGTATGGGAAATTAGATATATCTCTATCTATCTCTACGCATGTCACGAGTTCTCAAGCGAATCATGAACGTAAACGTGAACCATCTTTAAAAAAATTCTACCCACATGTTCAAAAACGCTTCGCTAAAGCTATCGGCTAATTCTCAAGAAGGTTTGAATGGAAGGGGTAATCAGCCCCATAACCGCGAAAATCGGGAGGCTACGGTGGGCGGGTCACGTCATCAGGATGTCGGATAGCAACCCGACTAAAATGGTTCTCGATAGTCATCCGACCGGTACAAGAAGACGTGGAGCGCAGCGAGCTAGGTGGGTCGACCAAGTGGAGGACGATCTGCGGACCCTACGCAGAGTGCGGAACTGGAGACAAACAGCCATGGACCGAGTGGAATGGAGGAGGCTACTATGTACAGCAGAGGCCACCCCGGCCTTAGCCTGATCGATAAGTAAGTAAACGAGAAAGGCGACCATTACCTATTCGGAATGTGAAAATTTCCAAGCGATCAACATTTTGAATGCCGCTTACAGAGTGCTAGGTATCTCAGATCATCAACACCTAACACGAATGGGTTCAAGGGATGTTCTCAAGCCTGCTTCATAGACGGCCGTTCGATTAAGGACCATATCTTTACCGTACGGCAAATCGTCTTGAAATGACTCGAATACCAGGTTCCAAAGCATCACAAGCTCATCAAGTTAAAGGCAGCATTCTACAGTATCGACCGCGCAGAGCTAAAGAAAACCATGGACGAGAACAACTTTCCTGGACAGCTTACCAAACTGAAAAAATCAACGATGAACCGTGTGAGCGATTCCAAGCAACAGCATCAAAATTAAGGAAATTTTTTAATTCATGATTTTCTATTGAACTGAAACTTTGCACAGTTTTTCAGTTCCATCTAAATCGCCATTTTTCGATAGTAAATTTTTATTTTGAATCACGACTAACTTTTCAAAAGGGTGTATGTGAAAATGATTCAAAAATATTCAAAAATCTGCACAGCCAAAATGGTTCGTTCGATTGCTATGAATTTTTCAGCAAAGTTAGATAACTAAATGGTGATTTCTAAGAAAATATACACTGTGAAAAAAATATTTTTTAACATGAAAAAATATAATTTTTTGGCACTAAAACTCAAATATCTCAAAACCCTATTTTTTTACCAACGTAATTTTTTTAGGGAAGACGGTCCATTGTATTAGCAATCTACCATAAAAATTTGGTGATGGTAAACTAATAAACAAAAAAGTTATAACATTTCAAACATTTCACAATTTTCACAATTGGTAAATATTTTTTTCTGTGTAAATTATTTCGGTCAGAAATTGCAGTTTGATGCTAATTTTATTGTTCAGCAAAGTTAGATAACTAAATGGTGATTCCTAAGAAAATATACACTGTGAAAAAAAAACCTTTTTTAACATTAAAAAAAACCTTTTTGTCACAAAAACTCAAATATCTCAAAACCCTATCTTTTTACCAACGTAATTTTTTAGGAAAAACTGTCCATTGTATTAGCAATCTACCATAAAAATTTGGTGATGATAAACTAATAAACAAAAAAGTTAACACAATTCAAACATTTCACAATTTGCACATTTAGTAATAATTTTTTTTTAGTGTAAATTATTTCGGCCGGAAATCGCAGTTTAATGCTGATTTTATTGTTAATGGCATTGCGTGAGAAAAACAAGCTGTTTTTATTATGTATTATGTATATTATATGTACAGTAATGTTCCGATTTAAGCACGCCCTCCGCGCATCAGTCGTTTATTCATTAATTTGCTGTTACATTTGAGGACAAGTGTTTTCCCTCTTCTTCAAGATGAATGTTGAAAGCGTGTTTTGCAACGTTAAAAATATTGAAATAGGTATAGATGTTGAAAAATATTTCAAAGCATTTTTTAAAAGGGGCGTGATTAAATTGTTTAAACAGATGTCGCTGATGATACGGTGACATGACTCTCTGCACTTAGCACTTCTGGCAATTTCTCAGTTGTTGTTGTTTTCGAACTTCCTGCGCTCTGCTTTACCGATGATATACAGATGGCTCGTTTGTCAAAGTCTAGACGGCAGGACGTGCAAACGCGTAAATTTATATTCAATGTGGACATTTGGGCATAACCAGTCTCTTTCTGTTTATCTATGGTGCTTTCGGTGAGATTTCGTAACTCTTTTGAACATTTTTTTCATCAAACGGTCTACAACAGAGCGTTGAGTTAAAGACCTTTGAGAAAGCGACTGTTCATGTTGTTTGTTAGATTATAATAAACAAAATCACTTATTAGTTTTAACTGACTAGTTTGGTGTTGTTTGCTTGGCTGAAGAAAAAGTTTACTATAAAATTTTTAATATCCATAGCGGTAGTATTTTTTTGCTTTTTCGTGAGCATTGTCATGGTATGTATACAGACAAACAAACGTAACACTGACGAAATTTTCATTGACCACGCCTTTAACGATCATTTTGAATCTTGGTTGTGGCTTTCATAACCAGAAGAGTGCCCCTCGTTTTTCTTTGCGTTTGACGTTTCACACTAGCGCCTTTTGATGACGTTATTGCACAACGCAGTGTTTCGTGAAACATTTCCACCAGGTGGTGGTAGTGTGAACTGGGCGATGGATTTTCACGAAAATTGTTCTAGGCGTTTCGTCTGTTTGTCTGTGGTATGTATCTCTCATACATTTGTTGTTGTTGAAGTTACTCGCATTCTTCCGATCATAAAGTCTGTTCTCTAAGAGGTATTTTTTTTGCAGATAAACTAGACGTATACGCGTATATAAAACTTTTATTATACAGCTTTTGTCTTAAAAATAAGTTTAATTCCATTTTTCTTATAATCAACAGCTTTTCAACACTATCAAGGGATTTTTTCACCAGTCACGTACAATAAAAAGTATGACACTCAATATTTTTGATCATAACACTGGATCGCGTCTAAGTTTCAAATAGATACTATAGTAATTATGAATAATCAAACAAAAATATTGATTGATTGATTGATTTGTCTTTATTAAAGAGACTTTCAGCCCTTGGCTGGTTCGTCTCAAACAAAAATATTATGAAAACAACTTGTTTAATTCAGGCGGTAGCTTTTACAATAAAATCAGCATCAAAATATAATTCTAGAAATAATTTACACAGAAAAAAAAAAATTTTTGTTGCAAAATGTAAAAATTGTGAAATGTTTGAAATGTCATAACTTTTTTGTTTATCAGTTTACCATCACCAAAATTTTATGGTAGATAGCTGATATAATGGGCCATTTCCCCTATAAAATTGACGTTGGTAAAAAGATAGGGTTTTGAGATATTTGAGTTTTTGTGACAAAGATCATATTTTTTTAAAGTAAAAAAAGAGATTTTTTACAGTGTATATTTTCTAAGGAATCATCATTTAGTTATCTAACTTTGCTGAAAAATTCATAACAATCGAACAATCCGTTTTTGCTGTACAGCTTTTAGAATATTTTTGAACTATTTTCGCATACACCCTTTTGAAAAGTTAGTCGTGAGAGAATATGAAGGTTTAATATCGAAAAATGGCGATTTATATGAAATTGAAAAACTGTGCAAAGTTTCAGATATTTTTGAAATGGTCGCTCAGGATCGACTGACATGACCCCGTGGAATTCCTCGTGTACAAATTTCGGGTGAACACTCCACTTCACTCTGGTCTCGCCGAGGACTGCCACAAAGCGACGAACTGCCATGCCTACTCTTCAACATCGCACTAGAAGGTGTAATGCGATGACAAGTTAGCATCAACTGTGGGGATATGATTTTCACGAAATCCGGTCAGTTTGTTTGCTTTGTGGTCGACATGAAAATGAACGCCAGAATGCGACAAACTTAGATCAATATTGTTGAAATTCCCTCAACAAAAATGAACTATGCACTCCAAGAAATGGAGACCATAAATGACAGTTCAAAGGTACCACATATTGAAAGGAATGCTTATCGGGAATACTAACACAACTTTTAACTAGAATGTCTTTACGAATTTGTTTCTAGAATTTCTCGTAGACTTTTGCCAAATTGTTGTAGGGTGAACATATTTCAACATTTGCTCCCTTGCGCCATTGCTACGGATGATTCCAGTTTTTGGAGCATTTTCAGCAGTATTTTCTACAGCAGGTGCAAAAAAAACTAGATTTCCATTTTTTAGCGGAAGACCTCTTTTTTTTTTTCTTCAGAATTACATGTTTCATACTAGGTGTTCCTTATAAAAGTACTAGCAGTTTTCTAGAATTTTTTTTTTAGAAATGCCTCCTGGTTTAGTCTATTCTATCCACGGCGGGCTAATCCAACCGGTTCGGATTTTGACGTTTCATGGGGGAAAGTCAAAACAGTTTAGTTTACTCCTCCTCATTTCTTCACCCACCGTTTGGTGGCGCCAACCGATTGCGATTCCCAAGAAACGTCAAAACTCGAATCGGTTAATTGTGCCCGCCGCCGCCATTACCGCTCGCGGATAAGTGGATACATATACAGCAAAAATCCATTTTACAGCAGCTCATTTTATAAATCAATATTTAAACAAGAGTTTGTATAGTAACATGTGGCTTATTCCTTGCAAGAACTCTGAAAATGATAAAGTCGTCTACTCTACTACTATAATTGTTTTTGTCCTTATCAATGCTTACAGCTCCCTCGAAACAAGCAAATTTTAACCGTTTCAATATTACTCGTTTTCACCCATGATGGGATTCCCAAATGAAATGCAAATCCACATTGCCCAATGCCCGTCTGGTTGTTTGCTATTTTCCACCAATAGTTTGCTGTATAGCCATTTTAATGATATCTTAACGAGTTATTGGTAATAAGTAAAAATAAAAGATTGAAAAACGATTTGTTGGTGTTCTATAAATTACAGTGGGTGGTTGACGGTACACAACGTGATTAGAATCGGGCGATTTTGTTTTTGTAGTGATAGTTTTGGCATCAATGTGTTCCAAATGAAACGTCTGTTTTTCTGTGTTATTAGGATCCTGTGCATCCTATCTACCAAAATTGCTTCAAGTTTGAAGTATTCTTCAACGCCTGTTCTATAAACCCATGTATAAACCAAATTGCTCTGCAAAACGACATCAACTCAACCACAAACTCGCCATAAGACTAAAGCGGCCCACCCTAAGATGCTCTTAAAGATTTGATTTTACGTTTCTCTTAAAACTTGTTGTTCTTCCCAATATGTCCTTTAGGCGAATTACTCTCTTCTTGTAGAACTCTTCAAGTACACGATAAAACGATATTTAACTTGTCAGTGTTGTTGCTGCTGCAGCTTTTATGTTAACAGAAAAGTTTTTTGAATTAAATTGAAAAAAAAAAAACAATGATAATGACACATTATTGTTATCGGGATTAATTTATACCTAACACAAATTGAAAATATGTCCATGGTGTAACAGGGATGCCAAATACCAAGCACAATTTATCGTACATATGTTGCAAGATACTTCGAAAATTGCAACGCGCTCCGATTATAATGCACAAATAAAATATTTAAAAATATTATTCCTGGTCATGAGAAAATTGTTATTGAGTTTATCGGTGGTTTTAATCAGCATCACCATAAGATCGTCTTAAATGTATTTCAACTTAAACAAGGGTAAGAAGTATCACTCAAGAATACTTAGGTTTATAACATTCTTGATGTAGGTTTATGTTCCGCTAGCTTCCAAACTGTTCTAAGGCGAAAACATTCTGTTGCCGCATGTCTATGACATACACACTTAAAGTGGGAGCGGTTACGACAATTACGAGAAAGTACGTTTTTTACAAAAGTAAGCACTATTCTAATCAATGATGTTTTCGATCATCCGGCAATCATTTGACTCATTTGTCTATAACTTAGTTCAGAAGCCTATTAAAATGTGATGTTCGACAAACTTGTAGATTATTGTTTTTCCTACAATTATGAAATTACCAAGGACGTCATATTCTATCTCTTATATTTACGGCGTAAAAGTGTTAGTACTACCTACTCATAAGGACAGGACTCGAAAAAAATGAGACACTCAAAATAATGTATAACTTTTGATTCCGTTGACAAAAATAGCTGAT
The DNA here is from genome assembly GCF_035046485.1 of Aedes albopictus. Classification (NCBI taxonomy): domain Eukaryota; kingdom Metazoa; phylum Arthropoda; class Insecta; order Diptera; family Culicidae; genus Aedes; species Aedes albopictus. The sequence continues at coordinate 205,312,564 of NC_085136.1, read as the reverse complement.
TTTTTAACCAGGAATAGCATGTTATGCCCTAAAAATGCCCTAAAAATTCCATCAAAATCGGTTCAGTATTGGCGCAAATATTGCAGATACAATAAAATGTGATTTTGGAAATTTTGGCCGTCCATTTTAAAAATTGTTTAGGCTATAACTTTGTTGTTAGCTCATCAAAACGTCTGAAAATACGACTGTAAGTTCTTCAAGTAAGTCATAATAAGGAGTGAAAATTTCATAATAATCGGTTCAGTACTTTTTTTTGACAATTCAAATAAAAAACGGGGTTTTCAAATTTTGGGAATTTTTAACATTTTAAAATCAGTGTTATTATTTTGACTGTAGTATTGGCAACACTGTCCCGATTTTTTTGAAGCATTGACAGTGTAAAATCGTTGTGTTAATCTGTTCTCAGTGAAAATTTCAGCCATTTTGATTGAACATTTTAAAAGTTAGAGCAGTTTGAATGTCACTATACCTAAAACCACATCTGCTTATTGTGACATAGTGCTACATATGGGGCTGTAACTTTCTAAAGGTCAAATCAAATTGAATGAAATTTTGACACAATACATCTACATATATACTTTTTGTACAGAAAAAAAAAATCATTGAAATCGGTTCAATATTTTTGGCTCTACAGTTTTAGGTAAAAAAAAGTGATATTTTTTAAAGTGTTCACACTTATTTCTGAATTGCCTGTTCGGTACTTTTTTGACGAGATTATAACAGCAGTGCGATCTCGGTAGTTTCGGTAATCGATTTTACTGAGGCTCAGTAAAACAACTGTCAAAATCGTATGGAAAAGGTAAACAATGCATTTTTGCTGAACGAGTTCGGTGCTCAGCAGTTTTAATCTCGTCAAAAATTTACCGAACTCGGTAATCAAAATTAAGTGTGTTTGTTTGACCCAAGATTCTCAAATGGTAAGTCTCTTGTTTCGACGATATCTCCACCAACACTTAACCGATTTTGATGAAATGGTATTAGCTACACATAATGTATTATTCCTGGTAAAAAAATCAGCTGTTTTTGCGCACGCAATCAAAAGTTATACATTATTCTTTGTGTCTTATTTTTTCGAGTCCAGTCTTTACTAAACGATCGGATTTTTCAATCGTTTGAGTAGGTGGTACTAACGCTCTCACGCCGCATATATGAGATTAAGGATATGGCGTCCTTGGTGATAATTGTAGGAAAAACACTTGGAAAAACACTTATCTATAAGTTTTCCGAACATCGCATTCCAATATTATGCTTCTCAACTGAGTTATGGATAAATGAGTCAAATGATTGCCAGATGATCGAAAACATCATTGATTCTAATCCCTGAAAAAATATTTGCAGGCATCTCTGTAAAAAGAATCTCTGTAGAAACCTCTTAAAATTACCCAGAGGAATCACTTGAGAAATCCTCGGTAAAATTCTAGTTGAAATTTCTAGTGGAGTCCCTGGAAGAATTCGTGTAGAAATTACTCGAGGAATTACAGGACTAAGCACTACAGGAATTTCCAAAGGAATCCCGTAAGTAATTTCTGTAGAATTCTGTAGAGGCATCTCTATAACAATTCTATAAAATGTCCTAAAGTAATTCCTTTAAATTGGAGAAGTTCCTGTTGGAATCTTAGAAGAAGCCCCTGTTAATCTCCCTGTTGAACTCCCGGGAAATTAGCTGGAATAAATCCTTGAGAAATCCAAGCAGCAAGGGCCTGAGAAGTTCTAGCATGAAATCCAGGAGAATTCACAGCAAGAAACTCTAAGGATTTTTTTTTTGCAGAAATTCTGGAAGAAGTCACAAAAGAAATTCCTTAAGCAAGAAATATTCATGCAGTAATCCTGGAGGAATCCCAAAAGGAACTCTCGAGAAATCTATAGAAGAAACCCTATAAGGAAATCTACAGAGCAATCCTGGAGAAATTTACTAAGATAGATGTACGGGTGTATCTTCTATGTTCGACTTCTCTCCATTGACTTTCTCTTTAGACTATTCCGGAAAATAAGATGAAAGCTCCGATAATCTCTTGGTGTAGTACGATGGAAGACCACCACAACAGAAACAATCGAAGACAATTTCCCGACCTTAATAACTTGGCGAAAGAGACAATCGATGAAGAGATATCGACCATTGCAGATACGCCCGTATTATACATAACGCGAGAATTCTAGACTAACACAAAAGGACGTAACAACCATTGCGAATTTCTGCTTCTTCAGGTACTCCTGAGTGTATTTCCCATTATTCATGTTGAAGCTATGTTCATTTAGAATCCTGAATGACAAAATCACGTATATCTTAGGGATGGAATAACAAACATAAAAGCCCTCAAAACAAAGGTTATTTATTGTACTTTCATGGAAAAATATCATTGAAATTATTTATTTTTATTTTTTACACATTTTCTCACTTTTTCAGTGCCGACCTCTCTAAAAATCTGCACAACGGTGGTAAATTTTAGCTACAACCCCTTCCGCACGTTTGTTCAACAATCAGGTCATCTATGCAGTGTCCTGAGTGCCTTGACTAGTCTGACTAGGATTCCGAAGAAAAATTGCCAAACTTTTTTTTATTGCGAAATGAGGGGCAATTCAGTGAATTGAGAAAACGCGAAATTTGAGTATTTTTTTCGTTGATAAACACTACCCATCTGTGACGATACCACTGAACGTCTCCGGCTGTCATGGCAGCTTATCAAAATAGGTAAAACCTCTACCTTACCTTGTGTGCGTTTTTGAAAAGCAGCACGCGATTCTTGAGGCTGTCATCCTTGTATGAATTGGTTCTCATCATTTTGTTGTGAAAAAACCATGCCCAGAGTTCGAACTTCTTGCCAAATCTTCAAATTCAAAGCAGATTTATCAATGAACCCAAGCTTTTTTCTTCCGAGGACACTTCCTTATGCCATGGTTAACAACATCTGTGCACATAACACATAGTGGTTTTGACGATATTAACATTTTTCGCGACTGTCGTACCTGACCACGCTAGAATCCCTAGGAAAATTCCAGGATGAATCCACGGAGTAATTCTAGGACAAGAGGGTTTCCTGTAGAAATTCCTCGGAAAAGTCCTGTAAGAATATCAGTAAGAATTTCTAAAGAAATGCCAAGAAAACCTTCTAGAAGTACCCCAAGAGGAATGCTTGGGGACATATCTGAAGAGATTCTTATAATATTATTCAGAAAAATTTCTGGAATTATTGCAGGAAATCCTGGAGAAATACCAGTTGATTTTTTTTCAAGAATCCCAATAGAAATACCTGGAGGGACCGCAGTAAGAATTTCTGCAGATATCCTACTACGAATTTTGGAAGGATTTCAAATGATAATTAGAAAAAAAAAACTCTGGAAAAGACCGGCAATAAATCTGGACCCAATCCTAGCAGGATGTCTACAGTCTACTACTTAAATATCAGCATATAAAGCCTGTATTTGTTTTTTTTTGTGTAGCATAGTCTTTGGTCGGACCTCGCTCTCTTCCTTAAAATCTACGTGGTTTAAGAACGACTCCCAAGTATTTCTGGAGCAGGGTGTCTACTCATAAGACAAAACAAAATTCCCTGAGTTTTCCAGGGGGATTTTTGAAAGTTTATAACTCTAAAATTATCCCAAATTTAATAAAATTTACAAACTTTTTAAAAACTATAAAAAACAATCTAAAATTTCTAGGGAAAATGCGCAGACTGAATTTGGATATCAGTTATCAGTGCTGGTGGTGTAGTAACTTTAAGATTTCGAAATTCTTTCCATGATTCTTCCTTGAATTCCTTCTGGGATTCTGTAGGATCTAGTTAGCATAGAATTGAAGTGCTGAAAATAAATGTCATTCTAATCCTAACTGCTGTCCACGTCACTACATTTGGCGACGAGTGAAAAAATTTGAAGAGAAACGAAGGAGAAATTTGAACAAATTAGAAAATTATCAATATAATTCCGGATACTTGAAGAATGAAGAAGGAACATTTTGTTGTGGTTTCAACTTCGTGACAGTGCAAGTGTCGTTCTCGTTCTTTGGACCGTCATGACAGGGGTCGCAGAAGCCGCCGTTCTAGACAAAAATCTCGCAGCCGAAGCCAATGCGTGGATGGATGTCGTCCCGAAATCTCGGTAAGGATCGCGCCCGCAGGGCAATTAGTACGATGAAGAACGTAAGTGGGAGCGCTAGGAGCAATGATAGTTAGTGGACCCGAACATTTCAGAAGATGTGTTTCTATTTGGTATGTATTACATAATAAAATTGTGACAATCAACATTGAGAAACAATTTTAATGCGAAAACTGAGATCGCGATAAATTGTGCAGCCTGAAGCCATTGATTCATGCTAGAAGGAGGCCCGACGTAGTCGGGATGAACCTCCACGTATAAGTGAGACCCGGGACGCCGGGATGCGCCTCACAGAGAAAAAAGACTGAACGGAGGCCCGCTAGACGGGATGATCCTCCAGTGAGACCCGGAAAATCCGGGATGGTTCTCGCAGAGTCGCGTGTTGAGGCCCGGTCATCGGGATGGCCCTCAACATTTTCGGGAGACCCGTGAAATCGGGATGGCTCTCTCGAAAGAAGTTCAGTTATTTGAGGCCCGGATTTGGGATGATCCTCAAGTGAATAGAGAAACCTGACGTGATCAGGATGAATCTCAGGAAAGCTGGAATCAATGGCTGGGAACAATTTCTATCTATGAAAAATATTAAAATTGTTTGTCAATATCCATCGTTACTGTTGCTAAGGTTGACAGAAATATCTTAAACATTTGGATTAGATAAATGCATTCTCGCCTTATTTGTTGAAGGTTATGATTAACCATCAGTCATCCACCGTAAGAGACGGTAGGACTGAGAGGCATACCTTGTAAAGATAAATGCAGTTCGACATAGGAAAAGTACATGGATCTATTTGGAAACTTCGGGTGGATAACATGTTATAAATAATCGGTAGCATGTGTATCAAACAACCGTGTATTCAAGAGTTTCAAACAATTAGCATAAAGCTAAAAAGAAAAGTTTGAAATTCAAAAAGATCTTCGAATGAGTAAAGAAATATAAATGTTGCAAGCATGTAAATTTTGAAATAATATGCTAATGTAGTATTTCAAATGCATATAAATGCATATTTTGAAGGGAGCTTGATTTTGATAATTATGATTATACTTTGAAAGTGTATCTAAAATTTCATTACGGGAAATAATGTGCATTGAATATTACAATAATATGTTTCACAAATGAATGAACTTCAAAGCTTCTCAAAACAAACGAAAAAAAAAAACAAATCAATAGCTTTCTTTCAATTCTAGTGAAAAATTATAATCTTTGAACGATGCAAATTAAAAAAAAAATGAAACAGATTCTCTATAAACCCATATGTCTGACGAAGTTTCAAAGTTTCTTAATCAGTAATTAAACATTAACATTTGATGAACTAATGAGCCATGCCTGCTACTACTTTGAATGAAATTCCAGGAAACCTGAAATCAACAGAAAAACTTGGATTTCACTATGTATGATACTGATACTATATACCAGTGTCCCTCAGGCATACTGTATACGCGGGCCACAATTGGTGACCACTGCTATATACTATACTTTAATTGGTTGAAAACTTCAACAGAATACTATCCGTCAGTGTACATAGTTAGTTCATCGTATTGTATAGTATTCGGAATGATTTACTATTGTTTCATTCATTCTAGCTAAGAAAAAGTCATCACTCCATTCCAAATAGTCTCTCGAGAATGCATGAAATTAGTTCAGTTAATTATTCATCTCCTACTACAATGAAAACTCGTTGGAGATACGAAGTACTCCCAGGCCATTACATTCAAAAGACAAATAGGAATAATCACTTTGTATTGAATTTAGAAAGCCAAGATTAATGTGTTAATGAAAATATAATAATAAATCTTCGTATTATTCCTGACCATAGAAAGAAATCGCGATCAAAGTATAGAAGACAATAACACATTGGAGATAATAATACAGCAGCTATGAACTTCGATGATTAATTGAAATATTACCAGTTTACATTACACTACTTAAATGAATATGTAATTTACATGTAGATAATAAAAAGAAGGGAGGGATCTAGGATCTAGTTAGCATAGAATTGAAGTGCTGAAAATAAATGTCATTCTAATCCTAACTGCTGTCCACGTCACTACAGATTCCTCATTGAATAGCTGACGTAATAAATACTTGCGGCAATTTCTCACAGAATTCTTATTTGAATTTATCGAAGGTTTTCTTTCTGGAGGTTTGTCGGATTTTTTTCTGGCTTTCTGCTGTTCTACAGTTTCCATCCAGAGGTTTTTTTTACATATTTGCTCCCATAGAACTATTTCCGAGATTTTTTCGTATTCCGGGATTTTTGAGTTGTTCCTGAGATTTCTATCAAAGTTCTACGCATGATTTCTGCAGGAGTTTTTTACGCGGTCTTCGTTAGACCTCTAGAGGCTTTCCGGATATGTTTCTAGAGTTTCTCGCTGGACTTCTCCCAGATTTCCTTTTACAATTTATCGGAAGTTCTGTAAGGAATTTAGTTGAGTATTATCCCGGAAAAGCTTTCCGAAATTCTCGAAAGATTTCACCTAGATTCTATCCGATATTTCTCCGGGTATTTCTTACAAGGAGTAAATTATCAAATTATCCCAGGAAACATTCTGAGAAAAAATCCTAGCAAAAACTTCGGGTGCAACTTTTTAATTAGTTCTACAAGGAGCATCCTGAATCACTCTGATCAGGATGTCGGGACAGAATAATCCCTAAAAAAACTGTAAAGAAAATCATCTCAGGTGGTTCATTGCAAACTACGACCAAAAGCTCTGAAAGAAATCATGACAAGAACTGCATGTGAAATATCAGCAATTGCTTCTGCAGAAATCCCAGAAGGCCTTCCCGAGAAATATCTTAGAAGAAAGTACAGGATAAGTCCAGAAAAACTTGTCTCTTGGACCTAGGATCAACACCGGAAGGAATCTTCTAAGAGAAGTCCTAAGAGAAACTCTGACAGAAGTTTCTGGTTGAATTTCAAAAGAAATCCCACGAGAACCTTTAGGAAATATCCTAGCTTAAACTCCTGCAGAAATCCAGACAGACTTGTCTAGAAGAAAACTCACGGAAATATCTTGAATAAGTTACCAAAAAACTCCTTCAGAAACCCTGGGAGAAGCTCCTACAGGAAATTCTTCCTTCAGAAATCCTTGAAGGAGCTCTCGCAGAAATCTCAGGGATAGGTTTTGTAGCAGGGGGTTTGGATATTTTTGAAACACCATTGTCTCATCGGTTCGTCGGTGTTTTAACCACCGACAAACCGACGTGACATTTTGTTTCCAGGATTGGCAAGAAATTTGAATCTGAAACCGTTTGAAAATCGTAACTCGTTCTGTCATTTTCGTCTTTAACAAAATAAACTACGAAGAAGATGTCATGAAACAGCGAAACAAATTACAGCTGATCGATGTAAACATCATATGCACCCTTATTTCTATCTAACCTGTAGAAGAAATTATATACCGTACAATGGAATTCCTTCGCATAAGGGAAAATAGTCGATACGTTACCAAATAAAATGTTCCAAACACAAAAACTTTCAGCGGGTGACATTGCTTTTTAACGTTTATAATGAAATGTCGTCTAATTGCCCAAAATATTGATAATTAATTGATTAATAATCCACTTTAAAATGAGTAAAATAATTTAACAAGTTCAAGCTGCTGTCCGCACTTCCAGTAGAAAAATTAGCCACAGAATGTCAATGTCGCGAGTATTCGTGTGACCAACATCTATTTGCCACGCCCTTACAGCGTCAGCACCGGTCCTAGAAGTGTCAAACCAATTTTTACAACCAAAACAAAAGATCCACAACAACATCTGTATTCTAAAATGATGGATAAATACAACTGAGGTATGAAATAAAATAAATTTTACTGGCTACAGCGCCATTAGCGATCTAATTTCTCATACATCTACTGCACTTCCGCACTGTTTTAACTTCCAGAATCAACTGAGTCCGCATGGAATTTCCAGCATCGTATCGGTATCGTTGGCTTTCGATTTGCTAGATCTAGCAGCTATCCTACTGCTGCTCTAGCGCGATTATTCAGATTCTTTGTAGATTTAACTTGCTTTTCGGACAATGATCTGAAGGAATGTTCAATCTGAATTTTGTGTAAGGAATATTTGACAGCGTTAGTGTTTTCATCTTGTATTGATTTGCAACCTTACTCAAGTGAAGATTCAAATCATTACACAACTTTTTGATTGAAATTTGTTCTAGCCTGGATGTCTGTTTCTCTCCTGTTTTTTTTTGTGTGGTTTCGATAAATTGGAGTGATTTCTAACAGCTTTGGTTTAATGCTCTTTTTGTTCACAGAATTTATGAGCATTCAAAACATTAAAAAAGTTATGGATGGGAAGGTATCAATACCAAATGATGTTTGCAGACATATTGATGATACAATGCTAATAAAAAAAACTAAAAAAAAAGGAAAACGAAGTTCTCTTTAAGGACACGTACTTATACTCTTAGTGTACCAGTAGCCGCTCGTGTTGCAAAACGAGCATAGAAAACAAATTTCTCTGCATTTTTTCACGGATATTCACAATTTGTGTGCCGAATAATATCCGGATGAAGAAAATCGTACATAATTAAGCCAATAAACATAATTTTCATGACGATGAGCGGCTATTAAAACACGAGCAGCTATTGGTACACTGACGGTACATATTGTGTTGCAACTTCGTATTGTTGTCAATATCATATCCCAAGCATATATATTTTACGATTTTGGAATATTTGCATGTTTAAGAAAGTTTGTAGAACCATTCTTATATTCTGACAAATAAACTACGAAAAATACGTTTTTTTGGAAGAATGAATTGTTATAACTTTAAATCAAACTTCAAACTGACCTCAATATCCCAGAAATTTTATGATTTCAAAATATTGGTATAAAAAGAGGGTTTGAACATCGTTGATATTATTCTGACCAAAGAACTACAAAAAAAATCCGAAAACTACGATTTTTTCCAGAAAACTTACAATCTTGTTATAGCGTCGAATTTATCTTTATATCCTTTACATGTAGGGATAATTAAATGTTTGCATATTTATCCAGAAGAAGTTCGCTGAGCCAGGTTCTATATCACCGACAACTACGAAAATTTAAAAAGTTAATGAATTTTCAAGCATAAATGTACAATTTTGTTGCAGCATCGAATTTGAGTTTGAAGTTGTAAGTTAAATTTCATACAATTGTTTGGAATCGACATCGAAGACGAAGCTTGCGGCAATAGTACGGACGCTAACCCTTTCTTAAAAAAGTGCGGTATAAAAAAACATGATTTGTGCCAAGTAAAGTCTGATAATACAAAATTTGAATATCAGCCATCCTTCCCTATTAAACGAACTATCTGTTTACCATATCACAAAATACCTTTTTGCTGACGTCGTGTCGTTTAGGTTCGAGTGAATGCGAGACGATACGATATGGTGACTCACGCCCGCTAATGGCAGGAAGTAGTGAATTTGCTAGCAACGCTACCAGATGGAGATTTCTCTCTAGTATGTTAGCCTGCGATCGTATTTGGACAGCTGCATGATAAGTGCTTGACTATGTCTGTCTACGAAAATTGTGTGCACACTACGCACTAAACCTAATAACAGTAAAATTTAGTTTGATTTTAGGTTCGAGGTTGTTTAATAATTATCACTTACGGAACAATCCTCATGGTAAAAGCATGTAACTTATATTTAACTTGCACATTGCTGTTGATGATATTGTTTTGATAGAAATCTGCAATGTAAATAAAACTCGCATACACGGAGACTCTCCAGGCAGACTCTGTATTCTCACCACGCTCACAGCCAGCATCAACAACGCGTGTACGGGTGAGCGTGTCGATATTGCATGCATCTTTCTCCGTTGATGCAGGATGTAAACACACTGCGTGCTGCCGTGCTGAATGGGTACAATCAATGAGGCAGAAACATATGAATGGAACCAGTTTGGGCGAGCGAGAATCGAGGAGCATAAAACGGCGCACACAGGCAAACTTTCAGCATAGTTCCAGGCAAATGCCAGCCAAACATTAGTTAACACAAACACCAGGAGACTCAATTTTGGAAGGAAGTAGAACACACACACGCACACAGATGCAGGGCACGGATTTATCGATTTTTGTTCTACCGTTTTTGACACTTTTTTATGCAATGATCCAAAATTAGGACAAAATCTGGACGACTTCAATATGCACTTTTTTCGCTTGCACTTGCACTACAGCGGATTTCTTAATGCTTAAAAGCCACTTTGAAGACTTCTTCATCACAGTGCTCCAATCGCATTGGGCGACAATAATTTCCACTATTTAAAACTGCCTACTGCAGCAACACTAGCACATTACACACCAATAGTAGGAAGCCATCATCTCATGGATATCTGCAAGCAACACACCACAACTCCCGCTACCGATGAACCCGCGGGGTCAAACGTGAAAATCTTCGTGATTCAAGGAAGCGATAACTCGCGCCGCACTCTTACTGGAAGAAATAACGATTAGGCTATCGAATTTCGTACGCGTAGACCATTTCGAAGCGGATTTTCACCACCAATCGGTTCACGGTTTCCCGACAGACAAAGTGTCCCCTGCGTGATGCGCGAACTGTCCCGTGTGTCTGGCTACTCGTATGGGAAGGTGGGGCTTTTCTCCTTAGTTTTCCCAACACAGTCTAATAATTTCGCTTGCTGCTGCGGATTTTTTACTCTACCCACATCCAGTGCGGATTGAACTACTCTCTTGCTCTCACTGCTTACACACTCACTCACTATCATGCACGGTGGTTCTCAATCTTCAGCAGACGCATGACACGAGCGACACGTGTTAAAGTTTTGCCGAAGAGCGTCACGTTGAGTAGCAATGGCAAGGATGGAAGAAAATCCCTTCTAGCGAGAAATGATCCACGATACGAACAACCAAAGATAGCAGTTGTTCTTGTAGTAGCATGATGACGACACACCCTCGCACCGTGCTTGTAATCACAGCATCAGATGCACGTTATATCGCGGGATCAACCGTAATCGGATGATACATATTGCGTGGGCTCAATAGTGATATGATATAGGTAGCAAAGTGGTGTTGCATATTGGCGTTGTAAACATTGATTATTCCGGGTGCTATATACGGTCACGTTACTTGGAGAGCGTTTTGTGCCTTTGAACTCAAGTTGCTGCAAACAATAGTTGAAGGTGGAAAAAGGCATCTTGCGCCATCGCCTAAGTAACGAGTATACCAAGTGTAAAGATATTGCTAAGTTATTAAATCACGACAGGCTGAGTTGGGCAAGTCACGTCGCTAGAATGCCGAAAGATATGATTCAGTAGACAACCAGCGAGAGGCCGACGCATCAGTGGCAGCCCGTGAGCAAGATGGAAGACCCCATATAAGGCGACTAGCCCTGGACCGAGTCCAGCGGAGGAGCGAATAGTAGCCTGCAATTACCCATGTATGTAACGTGTGACGTGTAATCAGGGATGGGAACACTCACTTGCAAAGAATTACACTCACTTGCTATATTCTCAGCTCAGAAGCGTGCAATCAAGAAATCGACAATGATTTTTCATAAGGGCCTAACTGATTTGATCGATTTCTCTTAATCGACTCTCTCTTTCGCTAATAACTTAATCAAAACAAACAAAATCATTATTCTTTTTGTTTCTATAGCAACAAGTAGTCGTCTTCTTCGCATTTCAACCAAAAAATCTTTGAAAAACTCAATACACATTCTGTGATAACACAAAGAGAGGATCGATGAAGAGGGCTCGAAAATGTCAGGCCCACATGAAAAATCAGTGTCGAAATGATCTATGGACGACTTTTGCCTAGTGGTTTTGTCTCAAACTTTGTCGAATAGAGTAGGGGCAGGGATGGGAACACTCAGTTGCAAAGAGTTACACTCACTTGCTATTGTCTCAGCCCAGAAGCGTGCAATCAAAAAACGATGTATGGACGACTTTTGCCTTGTGGTTTTATCTAAAAGTTTGCCGAATAGAGTAGTGGTCGAACACGCATACCAAAGTCGTAATAAAGCTGTGAAAGCGACTCTTCACGAGGTGAGTGTAATTTACATTGCCAGAGTTGCCTTCGCAGCTTTGTCACGACCTTGTTATGCGTGTGTGACCACTACTCTATTCGGCAAACTTTTAGATAAAACCATAAGGCAAAAGTTGTCCATACATAGTTTTTGGATTACACGCTTCTGAGCTGAGAAAACAGCAAGTGAGTGTAACTCTTTGCAAGTGAGTGTTCCCATCCCATTCCCATACAAAAGAAACCAGTTAAAATTGTGCTGGTTTAAATTGAATGGGTTATGTTGAAAATATGATCCATGTAATATAATGGATCAGTAATCCATTTCGAGTGCAACTTAAATGTACTATTTTCATTATAATAAATTATTATTCTAATTAATGCTTTCCAATCAACGGCTTGAGAACCACCAGCTGCATTGCTGGTTTATTCCAGATTCAAGCTGGAGTTTAGCATCAATGTAAGGGTGATTGTGTTAAACTCCGATCGGCTCTCTCTTCATTCTCTCACAATCTCTTGGTTGGTATATCATTAAATTTCGTCCGAGGAGGTAAACAGCAGCGGCTGGGTAATTTTGTATATTTTTGGATTCACATTGAAACAATTTTTAGCGATTTGAATTGCATGGAGAGCTAGAGCTCTCTTAAATGAAAATTCCTTCATGATTAAGTTGTTGAAGGTGTGGCACCTGTTGGTAAAATTTTAATCAAATTTATCTAATGTACAACAGTATCTTGAACAATAACAATGAACCATTAAATTCAATGTTTGGCCATATGTAGCACAATGCAGCCTACTTCTCAAATTGAGCTGAATTGCAATCCAATTGGAATCCACCCATACACTGGCACTGGGTTCTATGTTTAGTCAGCATAAAAACGCATCATTGCAGTTTTCGTTGGTATGTGTTTAGGAGATGTCGCCCACTAACAACCAGCACTGGTAGCTGTTTTAACAACTACTACAGCGCCAACGGGGATGTTCACGAAGTGAAGTATAGATGGCTGCATCGTAGAAAATACAGTGATGATCCGATTTGGCAAATATACTCGGGAATTTGAAATAAAAATCCTTGTGATTGTGAATGATTTTTTTTATCTTATGTTTAACGTAAAAATGTTTTTTTTTTCGTGAGTTTGAATTATCCATATCGGACAGTGAGCAGTGAGCACCATGATTTTTTTTTATGTTTTATCATGGAATAATTTTCGATAAAATCATTGCGGGACATTACTGAAGGAATCAATGGAATAATTCTTCTAAGAATGTTAAGAGGAATCTCTGAAAAGTTTTGCTAAAAAATTGCTCAAGAATTTCTTGAAGGTATTGGTAGGTGGACGAATTTCTGAACGATTTTTTTTTGCATAAACTCCGAACAATTCCTTTTAATGTTTTCATAAAGAAACATTGCAAGAATTCCTGATAGAATTTTTGAAAGAATTTGTCAAAAAAAAAAGAAATGCAGTGAAAATTTACATCAGGACTCTTGAAAAATACCTTATGTTTGCCTGGAGTATTATTAGTGAGAATTCAAGTAGAAATCATTTGGAGGACTGTGAAATCCCTAGAAGTACTACAATAGAAATACGGACATCTCCAGAAGCAAACCCTGAAATAATAAATGTAAGGTACCCCGGGGCAAGAGGGACCTAAAAAAATGCTGGTTTGGTTTTGTCAAGCCAAAAAATTCTAAATATAAATAATTTTATAATTCCAATGGTTTCAAAAGACATTGTTTGTATATTTTTTCTTATTAACGGGCATTGAAACTTTTTCAAAAATTTTAAATTCTGTATATTATGCATATGATGAAAAGTGGAGCAGATCTTCATTTACACCGTATCACGGGGCAAGTGGGATCTATTGGGAATTTTTGTACAAATAACTTAATATAGTTGCTGCATATATGTAAGGTAGCATAAATTAAGACGTTAAAGGAGGTAGACCGAAAAGACGTAAAAACTTGAAGTATTTTTAGGCAAAGTACGTTTAATTGGCAAATTGAGAGATAAATTTGTGAAAAAAATACCACTTGTTTTGGTGGGATTCGAACCCACGACTCCGTTATCGCTAGTCCGGCGCTTTAACCAACTAAGCTACAGAACAAGTTACAACTCTGTAGAATAGAAAGTCAAACTGGATTCCAAGCACCACCCTAAACCGGGTCCGTCTTTCACAACTTTATCTCTCTTTCTGCTCTTAGATGCCAATCTCCCGCACTCTCGCGGCCTACCAACAACAAGTGTGCGCGTATTGTTTTTAGAATGTTGATATATTGAAGCTCGACTGACACATACTTCGTCACCAACCATATGATCGGTGCAAACTCAGTCTGCGTTGAGCGCTCAGTGTGTTCATGTGGGTCAATGCAATGGAGTTGGCTGATCGTTTTTGGGATACTTTCATGTGTGATATGCATGAGAAAACTGCATTCTCAGTTTTTGAGAATGCATCAATTTGACTTGCTGCTCAAAACTCCTTAATAATAGGAAAAAAGTAGGCTTTGTTCAGTAGGGACGTTACGCCAAGAAGAAGAAGAATAAACAGTGGAAGACTTCTGAACAACTTTACTGAATACATGAACTTTTTAGGTGATCTGAAATATGAGATGTAACATCGAAACGCACTCTCAGCAAAAAAAAACTAACAAAATTCATCAAAATACCTTATAATTTTTTGCCATAACTCAAAAGAATGGATGCCATAAGAATATTTTATGAAAATTAGTTTCATAAGTTATGCTTATGGCATGACTTAAGCATATCTTATAATGTTTTTCTCATGGCATTTAAGTAGTACCGTCGATGGGGGTGACAATGGGTCTGGGGGGTAAGATTGGGTCAAAACGGAGAAACATAAAATTTGAAATAGCTCATCAACTATCGCTAATTTATATTGAAAACTTTATATTATTTCAAAGAGGAGATGTTTTTACACGCCATGATGCAAAATAAGATGTTTTGCAATAATAGTTTTTTGTTAAATTTGTGGCTAAACTTATATGATGAAACTAATGAAACTAAGTAAATCACTCTGAAAAAAAAATCTCCTTTGTAATGTTTCACACAAGAACCTAACCATAAATTTTCTAATAAGTAGTTAGCTGTAGGTATTACCTGGTTGATGCAACGAAAAAAGCGGACTGTCAATGAACCTCTTTTTTTTAAATTCAATATTTTCGACCCTATGTCTAAATATTAAGAATGGGGGTGAGATTGGGTCAAGCAAGTTATCGAGTGCACATAACCTTAACTAAAAATTCAACTTGTTATCCAGTCCCCATTTGACGTTAGAGTGGTACTATGTTCACCGTATCTTCATAAAAGCACGCTTTCTTTCAAAAATATGTTGAGAAGTGTCAAACGAGTGTGTTAATATGTGTAGTGCCTATAACAATTTATAACCAAACACCCATGCGTTTGGACAGCTCCTCTAATCATCAGCTAAGGGTTCGTTCAAATATTACGTAACGCTAAGGGGGGAGGGAGGGGGTTCAGCGTTGCGTTACGCTTCATACAAAATTTCAAAATTTTCCATACAAAAGTTGTTACGTGGGGGAGGGAGGGGGTCTAAAATTGGCAAATTGGCAAAGCAACCCCACCTGTCATTGTGATACAGTTACTATTCGATATAACATCTCCTTCTTTTCTCCAAATGAAATCGAAAATAGAAATCAAAAGTTATCCGAGAACATATGCATAACTCTAAGATACAGTTACATTAGTTTAGTTCAACCTGATCATATACAGTTACATTAGTTTAGTTCAACCTGATAATCAAGGAATTTCTTCGGGAGTCTTATTTCTCGCATTGGGCGCCTTGTAGATTGTTCTTCCACTCTCTCTGGGAATGGAAGGGTTGAAGCAGATTGCTGCTCCTGACCGTTGTCAAGTGTTGAGTCGTTGCTTTCGGGAACCTCGCTAACATCAGCCGCTGGCTGGCGGTTCGTCGTTGCAGTGGGTTCTACCGGTTTCAGGTGCGAACAGTTTCTTCGAAGTATAGTTCCCGTCTCCGTTTGCACGACGAAACTATTTCCATTTCTCCCCAAAACTACCGCTGGATTTGGGTTGAAGTTCGGTGCCAACTTGTTTTCGCGGTGCCAGTTTTTCAACAAGACTTCATCGCCGATCTGAATAGCTGTTTCTCTGGCGTTAACTCTCGCATCACGGTATACCTTTCCATTGTATTTGTGCATCCAATCTCTTTCTCTGACTTCTTCTTCGACTAATTCCTCTCCTTCGACGTGTGGAAATCTATCCCTAAACCTTCTACCAAACATAAGCTCTGCGGGGGAGACTCCAGTCATAGTGTGTGGAGTCACAGTATACATGTAGAGATATTCTTGCAAATCCTTAATCATATCTCCTCCTCGCATTTGAGAGATCTTTAACACCTTCAATATAGAGCGGTTTTGCCGCTCAACCTCTCCATTTGCAGCTGGTCAATACGGTGTTGTATGGATTAGTTTGATGCCATTATCCACGCAGTAATCTCTAAACTCCTGGCTGCAGAAATTTGCCGCATTATCCGTTTTCAGAACGTCTGGCAGTCCCAGGCGAGTGAATATTTGTTCTAGACGTTGGATTACGGCCGCTGATGTTGTTTTAGTCATAACCTCGACCACACAGTATCTGCTAAAATAATCGACCAATACGAAAACAAACTTACCGTTTGGTAACGGTCCGAGGAAGTCGGCACACAGATGACTCCATGCTTTAGTTGGCATTTCTCGAATCTTCAACGGTTCTGGATTAGTTTCTCGTCCAACTGCTTGACATTCTCGACACTTTCTGCATCGCTGCTCTACTTCCGCGTCGATTCCAGGCCACCAAAGCGCAGCGCGCAGCCTCCTCTTCATTTTACTGCTTCCTGGATGTCCCGTATGCGCCAAATCCAAAATCCTTTTCCGTAATCCGATTGGAACAACAATTTTGTTATTCCGCAGAACTACATGGCCCACCGCGCACAGTTCCCCTTGGAATGGCTGATAGCGTTTGAGATCTTTGTTCCACTCGTTGCTTCTGATGGCGCTGTGAATTCTTTTAAACTCCTCATCCGTCTCTGAGCACTGAATTAGTTCTGACATAGTAACTGCCGACGGCAGAGTACTCTCGATTATTGCACACAAGTCCTGCTCACAATCCTTATCGAAGCTGCTTCCTTTTCCTGTTTGAGCCAGCCGTGACAGCGGGTCGGCAATGTTCTTCTTCCCTGGCACATGTTGTAGATTGAACCGGTATCCTTGTAGTTGCAGTACCCATCGTTGTTGACGAGCATTTGGAGCTGAATCGGTGCTGAAAATTCTCAACAATGGCTTGTGGTCAGTCAGGACTGTGAAGAACTTCCCACGCAGATACATGTCGAAACGATGAACGCCCCAAAATATAGCCATAGCTTCCTTGTCTAGTGCCGAGTATTTGCGCTCTGTTGCGGACAGGCTTTTGCTAGCGTAGCTTATAATTCGGAATTGTCCTCGGTCCCTCTGTAGGAGAACTGCTCCCAGCCCTGTCGCACTAGCATCTACAATCAACACCGTCTCACTCTCCGGGTTATAGTATCCCAAATTGTGAGGGTTGGATAGAGCATTCTTCACAGCATCAAACGATTCTTGAGCGTCCGCAATCCAGCGAAACCGTACGCCCTTCTTGACCAGGTCTCGCAACGGGGTACTTAAAGAAGCCAGGTTTGGTATGAACTTACCTACGTAATTGGCAAGACCCAGGAAGTAGGGCAGTTCAAATTTCAAACATGTTGAAAATTCGAAGCTCCCATATGTTCATTACAATCCTCAGTGCAAAACTAGAGCCCTGTCAAATTTTCAGCCATTTCGGTGGTGATTTAATGGTGGCCCAAGAGCAAAATAGGTTTGTATGGGAATTACTATGGAGAATTTTCAAAAAAAGTTCTCCTCGATGTAGAGCATTCATACATGGATAAAGTCATAGGGTCAAAGCCAAATTGAATTCTTCAGATCTCAATGATGAATGTTGCCGAAGACCGGAACTTAATTCGACAATCGGCAAAAAAGATATTTAACAAATTCTCACTCGAATGCGCATCTTCATACACGATGTCTTGCAAGGTGTGCAAGAAGCTAACACGCACACTATGATTGCGCGTCAAGCGTGTCGGTCGAGCTGTGGTCTTCTGTTCAAGCATGCATGGATGAATATTTATTAATAACTTCTTTTTTGTGAGTCGAAATGAGTTGCGGTCTTTGGCAACATTCATCATTGAGATCTGAAGAATTGAATTTGACTTTGACCCTATGACTTTATCCATGTATGAATGCTCTACAGCGTGGAGAACCTTTTTCGAAAATTCTCCATAGTAATTCCCATATAAACCTATTTTGCTCTTGGGCCACCATTAAATCACCACCGAAATGGCTGAAAATTTTACAGGACTCTAGTTTTGCACCAAGGATTGCAATGAACATATGGGAGCTATGAATTTTTAACATATTTGAAGTCTGAACTGCCCTACCCAGGAAGCTTCTTACTTCCTCCGATGATTCCGGTCGTCGAAAGGATTGGATAGTTGCTACCTTCTCCTGTGCAGGTAGAATGCCATTCTCCCGCAACTCATGACCCATGAACGTTACCGAAGAACATCCAAATTGGCTTTTAGTTTTTTTGATGGTGAGTCCGTGTTCGTGAAGCCGTTTCAGCAACGCAGCCAATCGTTTGTCGTGTTCCGCTTTGTTTCGCCCAAACACCAGAACATCATCGATGAAATGCCTGATTCCTTCCAAACCCTTCAGGATACGTTCTAACTCTCGCTGGAATATCTCGGCAGAACAGTTCATGCCGAACATCAGGCATTTAAATCGATAATAGGCGTTGGGGGTCACGAAGGTAGTGATATCCCGAGAATCAGGATGTAGTTCCAGTTGATGGAAAGCTTGATTTAAGTCCACCTTTGAAAATACCTTACAACCGTCTAGATGGGGCATGATCTCCTCAAAAGTGGGCAGGGGTGTCTTTGGGGGATGATGGCAGTATTCGCTTTCCGCATATCCACGCACAGTCTAACTCGTTTCCCTCCATCCTTTGGTGTTACAACAAGAGGCGAAGCCCATGTGATCTTGGGTGGCGCTGGTTCAATGATATCCAAATCAAGTAGCTTTTTCAGCTCGGCCTCTACCGTTTGTTGTAGCGGAATCCGGTTTTTTCCGAGGTTCGTCACTTTCGTAGCTGATCTTGCAGTGCTGCTTCTTAAGCATCTTCCAGGTGTTTTCGTCGATTACATTGACAGATGCGCCGGAGTCAATAACCCATTGCATCCGCACTCCGCCAACTATGCACGATATTTTCGTATTGTACTTGTCCTCGACCGACAACAGCTGTTCGCAGCTGCGGGATCGAGTGCGGGATACTCGATCGTCCACCAGTTTGGCGGAAAAGATGTGGTGAATATCGCTCTCACAACTGTCATCACTTTCCACTTCCCGCTCGGGATCGTCGTCACTGTCATCCGTATCCTCAACCTGTCGCACTTTTTTCTTCTTCTTGTCGGAAACACTTTTTGATTTGCAACACTTTTTGAAGTGTCCAATGATACCGCACTTGTCACATGTTTTCTTCCGAGCCAGACACTTTTTGTCGTTGGCGTAATGTCCAAACGAGCCGCATCGGAAACACTGGTTTTGTCCACTTTTGATTTTGTTTACGCTTGCTTGATCCGATGAAATCAATTCTGGATGACTTTGATCGATGGTTTCAAGAACTCGGCCCTCCTCCAAAATCTCGTTCAGCATCACCAATCTCTTCTTAAGGATGGCCTCCCGCAACGCGTTGGAAGAGGTTCCATCGTAGATCTGTTCAGTGATCCTTAGATCCAGAGCGTCGCCATAATCACACAGCCCTGCGTGATTTCGAAGTCGTCTGCAAAATTTTACGATACTTTCTCCTTCCCTTTGCGTCATTTTCCTGAACAAGGCTCGTTCGTGGGGAATAGACACAATCGGTTTGAAGTGTTTATCGAGTAGCTTTATCGTCTCTTCGTAGACGTCCGACGTCGCGGGCACTGCTGCATTCCGATCCGGGTCGTCAAAATAAACTTCTTGCACTTCGAGACCTGCATTGTGCAAGAGCAAGGCTTTCTTTTTCCCAGCGTCATTTGTCGGATTACACAGCAGAAACAACTCAAAAGACCGCTTCCAAGCAGTCCACCGCCGCCCCACCGACGAAGAGTCTCCAATGACGAAGGGGGCAATGTTGTTGTTGCTCATTTTCCTAGGTTAGGATACACCGTCCGATTAATTCCAATGAATGTTCCGATTCCCAGCTTTGCTGGGGCCTTTATTTTCCCGTCACTCGCTTACCGATGGTACTACCATTCGCACGGATTATCGCGACAACGGTACTTTCCCTTAAATCGTGGGTTCTTCGCGAAAAATTCCAAACTCGTCGACAAATGTAATGGAATTACGAAAGACGCGTGTTTACTCTTCCATGTTCTTTATTTCACTCACTCCATTTAGAGCAACCCCACCTGTCATTGTGATACAGTTACTATTCGATATAACATGCAGTATACTTAAACTATCATGTTTTTTTACAATCAATCTTTCAATGCGCCCTCCCTCATTGTAATCTCCCCTCCTCTAATGGAGGTTTAAACTCTTAATGAGGATGATTATGATGGCTAAAAATGGTGATTCAGTATACAAACGTTATTTTATCAAATTTCAACCATTTTTTCGGTAGTATAAGCCCTTTTAGGTGGATTAGTCATCTTTTAAAATTACCTAAGTTTTTATTCGTCATGATAACATTGTGTTTTAAGTAGGTTTACTAAATATGATCAATAAAATTAACTTATATTCTTAGATAGGTGATTTCGAATACTTTGATCCATTCTCACCCCCTCTAAGGGGTGACATTGGGTCAATTTTTAATCATTTGTAGTTTAGTAAGCAATTCATATAACGTGATACTTTCTTGCTAAACTATCATTACCACATAGGAGAGTATACATACCAAATAAAAAATTATTCCGACTTCAATTGCATTTGTCATTTAACAAACAGAGTCGGTTTTCTCGATAGGGCGATGGAAGTGCGAGTGAAAAATCCGGGTTCAGAATCGCACTACAATATTCGTTGGTCAGTCGGTTTTCTCGGTAGGGCGATGGAAGTGCGAGTGAAAAATCCGGGATCAGAATCGCGCTACAATATTCGTTGGTCAGTCGGTTCCCATGGTAGGGCGATGGAAGTGCGAGTGAAAAATCCGGGATCAGAATCGCGCTACAATATTCGTTGGTCAGTCGGTTCCCATGGTAGGGCGATGGAAGTGCGAGTGAAAAATCCGGGATCAGAATCGCGCTACAATATTCGTTGGTCAGTCGGTTCCCATGGTAGGGCGATGGAAGTGCGAGTGAAAAATCCGGGATCAGAATCGCGCTACAATATTCGTTGGTCAGTCGGTTCCCATGGTAGGGCGATGGAAGTGCGAGTGAAAAATCCGGGATCAGAATCGCGCTACAATATTCGTTGGTCAGTCGGTTCCCACGGTAGGGCGATGGAAGTGCGAGTGAAAAATCCGGGATCAGAATCGCGCTACAATATTCGTTGGTCAGTCGGTTCCCACGGTAGGGCGATGGAAGTGCGAGTGAAAAATCCGGGATCAGAATCGCGCTACAATATTCGTTGGTCAGTCGGTTCCCATGGTAGGGCGATGGAAGTGCGAGTGAAAAATCCGGGATCAGAATCGCGCTACAATATTCGTTGGTCAGTCGGTTCCCATGGTAGGGCGATGGAAGTGCGAGTGAAAAATCCGGGATCAGAATCGCGCTACAATATTCGTTGGTCAGTCGGTTCCCACGGTAGGGCGATGGAAGTGCGAGTGAAAAATCCGGGATCAAAATCGCGCTACAATATTCGTTGGTCAGTCGGTTCCCATGGTAGGGCGATGGAAGTGCGAGTGAAAAATCCGGGATCAGAATCGCGCTACAATATTCGTTGGTCAGTCGGTTTTCTCGGTAGAGCCATGCAAGCGCGAGTGTGGAATGCGGAATCAGATTAGCTTGAGAATTTTCGAATGGCAGACAATTTTCAGGTAAGAGTGATGGGGGTGCGAGTGAAAAATCCGGGATCAGCAGCTCAAACGCGAGTACGACCGCTGCCCACACCACGACGTCAAGATCATCATAGGAACCCTAAACGCCAAGGAGGCCAGGAGGAGGAATTCAAACCGACGATTGGAAAGTTCAGCGCTCACCAGCTGACTAAATTACCAACGCCTCATCGATATCGCCGCCTTCAAGAACATGGCCATTCGTAGCACCTTCTCCCAGCACAGCCTCCCGTATCATTACACCTGAAATCATTACAAACGGAATCGCAAATCGACCACGATTGATGGACGGCACTTCATCTTTCCTTATCGACGTCAGGACCTATCGTGGTGCTGATATCGACTCTGATCACTACCTGGTGATGGTTAAACTGCGCCCAAAACTCTCCGTTATTAACAATGTAAAGTAGCGGCAGCCGCCTCGGTACGATCTAGAGCGACTGAAGCAAACGGATGTCGCCACCGCTTACGCGCAGAATCTCGAGGCAGCGTTGTCGGACGAGGGCGAACTCGATGTGGCCCCTCTAGAGGACTGCCAAATACAGCTGCTGGAGTACAGCCAAAGCAGCCATCAACAACGCAGCCGAGAGCACTATCGGGTACGTAGAACGGAGTCGACGAAACGATAGGTTCCTTGAGGAGTGCAGAGCGGTTATGGAGGAGAAAGACGCAGCGCGGACGGTAATGCTGCAGGATGGAACCCGACAGAATGTGGGAATAGAAGATAAGGATGCCATCCACCAGCTCAAAAACAACAAATCGGCTGGTAAGGAATACCGCAGCAGAACTCAAAAATATGAGCCCGGAAAAATTGGCCACCTGTTTATACCGGTTAGTAGAAGGAAGGGATGAGCGAGACAGAACAAGCCTTGGCAGCGATGTTACGATAGACGGGGATACCTTCGAGGTGGTAGAAGAATTCGTCTACCTCGGTTCATTGCTAACGGCTGACAATAACGTGAGCCGTGAAATACGAAGGCACATCATCAGTGGAAGTCGTGCCTACTATGGGCTCCAGAAGAAACTGCGGTCAAAAAAGATTCACCCCCGCAACAAATGTACCATGTACAAGACGTTAATAAGACCGGTGGTTCTCTACGGACTGCAAAACGGTGAGTCGATAAGGAGAGCGTCTAACATAGCTCTGATTCTCACAAGTTCCTACCTCATCTGGTAGTGCAGCCTGGGCACTGTTGTCCTTCTGACTTCAGCTAGATTCAGGAGGTACGACCCGAGCGTCTGTTCACCAAGAAGGTGCGGCTTAAACAGCGTCTGTTCTGGCATCCAGCGGCTGAATAAGAAACGCTGCACCACGCCCAGCTAGATCCAAGGTGGTAGTCCCATCAGCGTGGTCGTCCCAGTGTTGGTTGGGACGTTAAACAGAACTGGCACGATGGCCCTCCGGCGAGACAGGAGTGTTGGCGTAGGCCCAATAAGCCACCCGTAAAAATCCCCATTGCGAATGACATAGGAGAAAATACGACTCGATACAATCGGCAAAGACCCACGCGACGAAATAAGGACTACGATTGGAAACTTGGAACATGGAATTGCAAGTCACTAGGTTTCGCAGGATGTGACAGGATAATCTACGACGAACTACATCCCCGCAACTTCGACATCGTGGCGTTGCAGGAACTTTGTTGGACTGGACAGAAAGTGTGGAAAAGCGGGCATCGAGCGGCTACCTTCTACCAAAGCTGTGGCACCACCAATGAACTGGGAACTGGATTTATAGTGTTGGGCAAGATGCGACAACGTGTGATCGGGTGGCAGCCGATCAACGCAAGGATGTGCATGTTAAGAGTTAAGAGCCGTTTCTTCAACTACAGCATCATCAACGTCCACTGTCCACACGAAGGGAGACCTGATGACGAGAAAAAAGCGTTCTACGCGCAGATAGAGCATACATACGATGGATGTTCGCCGCGTGACGTGAAAATCGTTGTCGGCAACATGAACGCGCAGGTAGGAAGGGAGGAAATGTACAGACCGGTAATCGGGCGAAACAGCATGCACGCCGTATCGAATGATAACGGCCAGCGATGCGTAAACTTTGCAGCCTCCCGTGGTATGGTAGTCCGAAGCACCTTCTTCCCCCGCAAAGATATCCACAAAGCCACCTGGAGATCTCCCGACCATCAAACAGAAAACCAAATCGACCACGTTCTAATCGACGGTAAATTCTTCTCGGATATAACCAATGTCCGCACATACCGCAGTGCGAATATAGATTCGGATCACTACTTAGTAGCTGTATGCATGCGATCAAAACTTTCGACAGTTATCACCACGCGTCGAAGTCGAACGCCGCGACTCAACATCAAGCAGCTGCGGAACGTAGAAGTGGCTCAAGACTACGCGCAGCAGTTAGCAGTGGCCCTACAAACGGAAGAGCAGCTTGGCGCAGCTACACTTGAAGACGGCTGGAGAGACATCCGATCCGCCATAGGTAGTACCTCGGCTACAGCACTAGGCCTCGCGACTCCGAATCATAGAAACGACTGGTACGACGGCGAATGTGAACAGTTGAAAAACGAGAAGAATGCAGCATGGGCGAGAATGCTGCAATACCGTACGAGAGCGAATGAGGCACGTTACAAACAGGCGCGGAACAGGCAGAACTCAGTCTTCCGGATGAAGAAGCGCCAGCAGGAAGAACGAGATCGCGAAGCGATGGAAGAGCTGTACCACGCTAAGGACACACGAAAGTTCTACGAGAAGCTGAACCGCTCGTGCAGAGGCTTCGTGCCACAAGCCGACATGTGCCGAGATAATGACGGGAATATTCTCACGAGCGAGCGTGAGGTGGTCGACAGGTGGCGGCAGCATTACGATGAGCACCTCAATGGCGACGTTGCAAGTACCGAAGATGGCGTGGTAACAGATTTAGGAGTATGTGCACAGGACGAAAGACTTCCGGCCCCTGACCTCCAAGAGATTGAGGAGGAGGTTGGCCGGTTGAAAAACAACAAAGCCGCTGGGGCAGATCAACTACCAAGCGAGCTTCTAAAATACGGTGGAGGAGCACTGGCGAGAGCACTACACTGGGTCATTACCAAGATTTGGGAGGAGGAAATATTACCGCAGGAATGGATGGAAGGCATCGAGTGTCCCATCTACAAAAAGGGCGACAAGTTGGATTGCGGGAACTATCGCGCGATCACACTACTGAGCGCTGCCTACAAGGTACTCTCCCAAATTTTATGCCGCCGTCTATCACCGATTGCAAGAGAATTCGTGGGGCAATACCAGGCTGGATTCATGGGTGAACGCGCTACAACGGATCAGATGTTCGCCATCCGCCAGGTGTTGCAGAAATGCCGCGAATACAACGTGTCCACACATCACTTGTTCATCGATTTCAAATCGGCGTATGATACAACCATCGAGAACAGCTATGGCAGATTATGCACGAATACGGATTCCCGGATAAACTCATACGATTGATCAAGGCGACGATGGATCGAGTGATGTGCGTAGTTCGAGTATCAGGGACACTCTCGAGTCCCTTCGAATCTCGCAGAGGGTTACGGCAAGGTGATGGTCTTTCGTGCTTGCTGTTCAACATTGCGTTAGAAGGTGTAATAAGGAGAGCGGGAATAAACACGAGTGGGACGATTTTCACGAAGTCCGTTCAGCTGCTTGGTTTCGCCGATGATATTGATATTATTGCTCGTAAATTTGAGACGATGGCGGAAACGTACATCCGGCTAAAGAGTGAAGCTAGGCGTATCGGATTAGTCATTAATATGACGAAGACAAAGTACATGATGGCAAAGGGCTCCAGGGAGGAATCACCGCGCCCGCCACCCCGAATTCATATCGACGGTGATGAAATCGAGGCGGTTGAAGAATTCGTGTACTTGGGCTCACTGGTGACCGCCGACAACGATACCAGCAGAGAAATCCAGAGGCGCATTGTGGCAGGAAATCGTGCCTACTTTGGACTCCGCAAAACTCTACCATCGAATAAAGTTCGCCGTAACACGAAGTTAACTATCTACAAAACGCTGATTAGACCGGTCGTCCTCTATGGGCACGAAACATGGACCCTACGTGCAGAGGACCAACGCGCCCTTGGAGTTTTCGAACGGAAGGTGTTGCGTACCATCTACGGCGGAGTGCAGATGGAAGACGGGACTTGGAGAAGGCGAATGAACCACGAGCTGCATCAGCTGCTGAGAGAACCAACCATTGTCCATACCGCGAAAATCGGGAGGCTACGGTGGGCGGGTCACATCATCAGGATGTCGGATAGTAACCCGACTAAAATGGTTCTCGAGAGTCATCCTACCGGTACAAGAGGACGTGGAGCGCAGCGAGCTAGGTGGGTCGACCAAGTGGAGGACGATCTGCGGACCCTACGCAGAGTGCGGAACTGGAGACAAACTGCCATGGACCGAGTGGAATGGAGGCGGCTACTATGTACAGCAGAGGCCACCCCGGCCTTAGCCTGATTGGTAAGGTAAGGTAAGTAAGGTTCTCTACGGACACGAGACATGGACGATGCTCGAGGAGGACCTGCAAGCACTCGGAGTTTTCGAGCGACGGGTGCTAAGGAAGATCTTCAGTGGTGTGCAGGAGAACGGTGTGTGGCGGAGAAGGATGAACCACGAGCTCGCTGCACTTTACGGTGAATCCAGCATCCAGAAAGTGGCCAAAGCCGGAAGGATACGGTGGGCAGGCCATGTTGCAAGAATGCCGGACAACAACCCTGCAAAGTTGGTGTTTGCTAGCCATCCAGTTGGTACAAGAAGGCGTGGAGCGCAGAGAGCACGATGGGCGGACCAGGTGGAGCATGACCTGGCGAGCATTGATATGGAGAGCGTCAACCACAAACCGAGTATTGTGGAGTACGTTGATTGTGTCTTGTCTTAAATGTGACGTTGAGCAAATAAATGTATGTATGAATATAAATACCCGTTGTGCTTAAATCGTTCCATAAACTTAGTGCTTTTACAATGCGAAAATTGAGGTTACCTATAGCCATCTGTTCTCAGTCAGCGCAGTAACACAGCAATTTCTGCTCTTGTGGAATAAATACAGTTGCAACAGATTTGGGAACTTTATCTTATTAGGAGCAAGCTGATTTCAAATTGAAATTAAATCCAAATTCTCGTTGCTTGTCCAGCAGCGTGGTTCGTTCGCTCAGAGAACAAAAACGTTTAGTAGATGATGAGTGAGCGGCATAAACTGACATGAAGCGGCGATGAGCTTAAGAAATGAAAGAACAAAAACTAATTTTCCTTAGAAGAAAAGCCATTCAACCGTCCAACCTCGCCCCGTCTACACAGCAATCGCTGAGCTTCTCCCAGCACTCGCTTATTCTTTCATTCGTTTACATTCTTGAGTGATCCGACCGTTCTGGGTTTCATTTCAGTTGTAGGTAGGTCTCGCCAAGCCAACCAAGCCGACGCGACGAATCGCTCTACCTCACTCTAAATTAAATGAAGCCTGAGGCACAAATATTCTGGTCCATAGCAGGATTTTGCAGGTTCTGTTTAATTTTTCGTCTGATTCAATTATGGAATTAAATTATCGAATTTTCACGTCTTTATCTGCTTCCGAAGCGAACTTGAGTGTTACCGGCCGAAGGCTGCATTCAGAAGACAATTTTTCCGCTCAGCTGGAGCCGATAGTTTATATTAGGTTTTATCGGCTTATGCTTTCAGGTGTAGGAGAACCATTATTTTATTTGTTTTATTTTAACAAATGGAACTCGATGGAACTCAAGAATCATCGGGCCATGAAAAATTATGGTGTGGTTGGAAAATGTTCAAATGGAAAACTTCCATCTTCGGTGCCTGGTGCTGTAATCAGGTATAAGTTTTTCCTTTAAAAGTAGTATCGGCAACAAGGGGAAGACCCACTGAAGAGTATAAAGAGTTCCACCCTTGACTTTACAAAACATTCTCTTTGGTGAAGAAAGCTGAAAATTCCGAGAGTCGTTCAGGTGAAAAAAGGAAGCTCACGATAATTTCAGTGCTTGGTGGGTTCCGTTTGATGTTTGCTTCCACAGTGAGCATTTTGCATGCTTTTTTTAAGTCGGTAAGTATGATTCTTTGTGGCCGAAAAAAAACTTAATTTTAGCCAGTTCAACGTGCAAAGTTGTGCACCCAAGGGGTAGCACCGTAGAGGGAGTTTGACTTTTCAAGTATTTTTGTAACCGCTTTTGGCACGTTGAATGCAGGATAAAAAGACCGCTAGGCAGATGAAAGTAGTTTTTTTATTGTGCGGGGGAGAAATTTAAAGTTGCTTCTGAAAATTTCACACTCAAAAATAAATTGCTTTTTGATTTGAAGGGAAATAATTTACGACCGACTGATGTCGGTAAGCACTTTTGTAGGTAGTGAGTGTACTCCTTGCATACAATGCCTCGCCTATTGTTGGAGATACTGTGCTGCTGATGTTAGAAGATGTTTTAACTTACTGCACATATGCTTGAATTCCCATGGTTTGGTCTCTGATATGCGAAAGGAGAATTAAAATAATTATGGTGGTACATAGTTCAACATATTCTCTAGCATTCTAATTTATTTATTTATTTATTTATTCTTTATTCGAATGAATTGGGAATTCTGTTTATTAATCATTTTCAATTATGTTTTTCTCTATCACCATCGATACGTATTTATTGGCAAGATAGCATCTTGTACTGGGCCTTAATGTTTAATCATAAATTGCAATTTTCTTCTACTAAACTAGATTGAATGTTCTTGTTCGAGGATGTTTAGGCCACAATGAAGAAGTTTTTCTGCCACTTAGAGTATTTATTAGACTGGGTCAACAAGCTCACCGGGGCCTTCAGTTAGCATTATGGATAGGGCTTTGGATCGCCAATCCGGAGACGGCGAGTTCGATTCTCATTCCGGTTGGGAAATTTTCTCGACTTCTCTGGATATTGTCTACCACTCTTTCCCACAATAAACAAATTCATGCAATGGCAGGAAAAGAAGACTTTCAATTAATAACCGTGGAAGTGCTCAAAGAACACTAAGTTGAAGTGAGGCAGGCCAAGTTCCTGTGGGAACGTAGAGCCACAAAGAAGAAGACGGTTATTTTGTTAAACAAAGCTTTTTCGATTCCTTTTAGCGTCCAAAACAATTGTGCAAAGTTTGGGAGCGACTAATTGCATGTCCATATCCCGCATTGCGATTGAAATTTGTGTTGGTTTTTGTATGAACAAACGTACTTTTTTGCATTTTTCTTTCAAGTTGAAAATTTTTGTTTAAAACTATGAAACTAATGACGTTGAAGTATAGTCCAGGATATGTCGAAAAACTTTTGCCGAATACCGCAAAGTGATCTGACGCTTAGAAAAAAGGTTATACGCTTGGTAATTTAGGCCAAAATTGAGATTGTTGCGGGAGGTGCTGGTAGCCGACTCTTTCAGCAGAATTAAGACGAGTATTTGTCTTTATCAGCTACAAAGCTGCAAAATCAAGTTTATTTATTTAAAAGGCTTAGTTTATAGTATGTCAAACATACATATTCGGTCACGGAATTAGAGAGCATAATTGGCTCTTATACTGAACACACCTCCTCACAAGTCACTAAATGTGACTTTACTGGGCTTATGCATTGCAATGTCAATCTGTATTGTTATTGGGGTTGTTGGGGGATGCGGTTCGTGGGTCGAGTATTACCTGTGGCCTTGTTCCAAAATCCTACGCTGTGTACCTCCAGTTGAGCAAGCTCCTTTCTTTCACACCAAAGTCCAATCCTTTTCCTCGTACCAACTCCTTTCCAAGTAATCCTTGTTCACTTCCACTAATCCTCCAAATTCCTTTTATACAGTCCTTCCTTCCACTAATAATCTTGACTTGGTTTTACTTAATCAAAACACTTTATTCTCCATCCAATTAACCAATCCAACAAACTTTATTTTTGTAGTAAACTTTCCGCGCGTATATTTTGCCGTCTTTATTGATAGGCTACCGGTTTGCTACTAACTACATCTCTTCAGTATCTGTCTAAATTGAACGTTTACGTCTCACTTCGTGTTGTGTGCATGTGTTATGTGTCGTTTTGTTACAATAGTGTTAAGAATTCATCGTATGTTCGTGGTGTGCTGTATAACAGTTTAGTTCAGGCGATTTCATTACTAACCCTTTGCATGCTAGGTTTAGGTAGTTCAAATTTCAAATTAGATTATTAATTACTAACAACTAACATAACCGGCCCCCTTGAAACTTGTTTCAACTAACTAATTCTAACATTACTAACATTTCATCTTATCTTTACTAATCATTCAATGTTGTCAGCAATGGGTAAGGGGCAAATACGATTGACCGGACGTCTGTAAGTCCCTCTAGACGTTCGTATGGTGACAACTCGTATGACTCCATCAGCTCCAGGGTGAACTTCGGTTATCCGGGCTAATGGCCAGTCCAGCGGAGGTATATTGTCCTCTCGAACTACCACGATGCTACCGATGCGGATGGGGCTTGGTTGAAGGTGCTTGGTCGCTTGCTGAAGCCCGGTGAGATATTCTTGGCTCCAGCGCTGCCAGTAACGTTGAAACATCTGCTGTCGTTGCTGATAGTGGGTCAGGCGGTTCGAGGGTATGGCTGTGAAATCGGGGTCGGAGAGGGCTTTCATTGACGTCCCGATTAAGAAATGGGCTGGTGTGAGGGCATTCATGTCAGTGGGATCATCTGACAAAGGGCAAAGAGGTCTTGAGTTAAGGGCGGCTGCAATTTGTACCAGCAGGGTGCAGAAATTTTCGTGGGTCAATTGGTGTGAACCAATTTCCTTTTTCAGAGCGGTTTTGGAGGAACGGACTGCTGCCTCCCACAGTCCTCCAAAGTTGGGAGCTCGGGGTGGAATGAAATGCCACAAGATTCCTTGCTGTGACAGTTCGGTCCCAATAGTAGTCTGGCCTAACTTGCTGTTCAAAAGCCTGTATAGATCGTGTAACTCATGCTTCGCACCTTGAAAATTTGTCGCATTGTCAGAATGGATTTCCTTCGGGATTCCGTGGTGGCCGATGAATCTACGAAGCGCAGAGATGAATCCGGCTGACGAGAGGTCCATGACAAGCTCAAGGTGAATGGCCTTTGTCGTGAAGCATATAAAAACAGCGATGTACACTTTCGTTGGAGCTGCTCGCCGGTGCGGGGGCTTCAAATAGAAAGGTCCGCAGTAGTCGATGCCGGCTATGAGGAAAGGTCTAGCTGGGCGTACTCGGACGGATGGGAGCTGTCCCATCGGCTGTTGGATTGGCGTGGGATTGAAGCGAAAACAGCTATGACACTTTCGAAGAACCGAAGTGACAGCTCTTTTTCCATGAATTGGCCAAAACTCCTGTCTCATTAACGCAAGAGTTGCTTGATGTCCTCCGTGAACGGTCTGAAGGTGATAATACTCAACCAGCATACGGGTAAATCTATGCGACTGTGGAAGCACTGCTGGATGTCTGGTGGCGTAGTCCTCAAGGGAATGACGAAGGCGACCTCCAACTCTGATGATTCCTTCCCGATCAACGAAGGGACGAAGAAGCTTCAATGGTGATTTGTGGGGAACTTGGTAGCATTTCTTCAAGGTTTTGATTTCCTCTGAAAACGACTCTTCCTGTACTATACGTACTAGGCACATTTTGGCGGTAGCTATTTCTGATACAGAGAGAAATGCTGTAGAAGTCCGCTGCTCAGGTCGTCGACAATTGTTCAAAAATCGTAAGCAACGTGCCACTATTCTGAGGAGAGGTAGCAGTGATGATCGAAGAGAGAATAAGCAGTTCGGCTCCACTGATGTAGTGTTTGCTTGAACGACGATACGAGGTTCCAAATCAACTTCATTCGGGAGAGGTTCGGAAGCTTCGATCATCCAGGTAGCCGGTGTTTCCTTCAACCAAATGGGTCCATTTCTCCAAAGGTCGCTCTTCAAGAAATCTTCTACAGGAACTCCTCGAGAAACTAAATCGGCCGGGTTCTCTTTCCCGGCTACATGCTGCCAAAAATGTCCAAATGTTGTAGTTTGAATACTGGAAACACGATTGGCGATGAATGTTTTCCACGTATTTGGTGGAGCTTTCAACCAGTGCAAAACAACGGTTGAGTCCGACCAGAAAAATGATTGAACGTCGTCCAGTGCCAGAGCCTTGACAACGGTCTGATGCAGACGTGCAGCTTCTCTGGCTGCACAAAGCTCTAATCTCGGTATTGTCAGCCGCTTAAGTGGTGCAACACGAGACTTGGCTGAGAGAAGTTCTATGCGTACGTTCCCGTAGCGATCGACAGAGCGAACGTATAGGCAAGCTCCGTACGCAAATTCCGAGGCGTCGGCGAAGCAGTGGAACTGTACGTCGACGTAATCCGTAATAAAGGCAAATCTTGGGATGCTGTATTCGGCCAGCTTGTCTAAACAGCGATAGAAAATTATCCATTTCTGCTCCAACTGTGATGGCACCGGAGCATCCCATCCGGTTTGCAGTAAAGCCAGCTCCTGCATGATAATCTTGGCAGTCACCACTACAGGAGCAATCAATCCAAGCGGATCAAACAGCTTGGCAATTGAAGATAAAATCTTCCTCCTAGTCCATGTTCCTTCATGATCGTCCGTGCTGAACAGGAACCTAAGTTGATCAGCTTTCGGCTCCCAAGTAATCCCAAGGGTTTTGATCCTTTCGTCGGGGTGCAATTCAAAGGTTATGGAAAGATTTGTTCCCAACTGGTCTTCCGGTACTCCAGCCAAGACTTCTGGGCGATTCGAGCACCATTTCCGTATTGGGAAACCTCCTTTCGCCATCAACGACGTTAATTCTTCGCGCAGACCGATGGCTTCCTCCACGCATGTCGCACCTCCGATGTAGTCGTCCACGTAAAAATCCTTTTCCAACGCAGCGCTTGCTGGGGAGTCCTCCGAGCCTTCATCGACAGCTAACTGTTTTAGAGCACGGGTTGCCAAAAATGATGATGGTTTCAGCCCGTACGTCACGGTAAGCAGCTCGTAGCTGTCAATTGGTTCATCTATGGAGAAGCGAAAAAATATTCGAAGACGAAGAGTGTCGTTGTCGTCCTGCCGCACCTGCCTGTACATTTTCTCCACATCTCCCACAAGTGCCACTCCGTGCTTGCGAAAGCGAATAAGTAGATTCAAAAGATCGTCCTGAATTACGGGCCCCTTCAGTAGTACGTCGTTGAGAGAGTAGCCGTTGTCCGTTTGCGCCGACGCATCGAAGACGACGCGCACCTTGGTCGTTGTGCTTGCTTCTTTAAGTACCGCGTGGTGCGGCAAGTAGAAAACCTTCCGTTGACCCGTTCCCGTAGCTTCTGCTTGTAATTCCGCTTCCGATATCCTCCTCATGTGTCCCATTTCCAGGTATTCTTTCATGAATGCGTGATACTGATCCTTCATGGCAGAGTTCCTTTCCAAACGGTTTTCCAGTTTCCGGTATCTTTCCAGCGCTGAAACCTCCGAATTGCCCAACATCCGTTCGAAGCCGAAATGCTTTGGCAACTGTACGATGTATCGTCCATCCTGCGCCCTCGAATGAATACGCTTAAAGTCCTCTTCGCAATCCTGCTCTTCCTTTGACCATGCCGGTTTATCGTCACAGCTTTCCACCTTCCAGAACCGTTCCAGCAATTCTTCCAGATTCCCGACAGTAGTTGTCGTGCAGCAACGAACTGATAGCTTCTGCTGTAGACTTCCATCCCTGCCAGCCACGATCCATCCAAATACCGAATCTACGAGCACGGGTAACTCGGGACCCAGAGAAATCCGTTTCATCTCTCTCTCGTACAAAAAGTTGAAGAAGTGTTCAGCACCAAGTAACAGATCGATGCGGCCACTGACGTTGAACTGAGGATCTGCCAGTTGGAGATTATTTGGGATTTTCCAATGAGAAATCGGAACTGTTGTCGAAGGTAATTCTGCAGTTACTCGTTGCAACACCAAGAAATCCAATCCAACCGTGTAGTCCGTGGTTCTGGAACTCACCGTTGCGCTGACGGCATGTTTCGCTGTCGATTCCGATTGTCCAACTCCTGTTATTGGAACACATATTGTTCGCCGCTTGAGTTTGAGCATTTGGCATAGTCTCTCACTCATCACGTTCACCTGCGATCCGCTGTCCAGCAACGCACGAGCCAGCTGGCTTCCCCCGTACTGATCGCGTACCTTTACCACCACCGTAGACAGGAACACGTTTGAACCTACGCTTCCCTGCTTCGTTCCAATGCTGTACGATCCAGTCGACCCATTTTCCTCGGCTTCCCTTTGATTATCTTCCACTGATTCCGTTACAACATGCGACCTAGTTGCATTATTCTTCCTTGTTGAGTTGCCTGCCGGAGTATTGCCCTCGGAGTCGTTGCTTCCGTTGTTGGATTGAAACCCAGGATGAATGAGGGAGTTATGCTTCTTTCCGCACGTCCTGCAGCTGAACTTCGAACTGCAATCCCGAACCCAGTGACCGGACTTGAAACAATTGCTGCACAACCGCTTGCTGTTGACAAAGTCCAATTTCTCCTTCAGCCCGAAACTCTGGAACTTCGAACACTTCACCAAATAATGCTGCTCACCGCAGCATTGACACAAAGGATCACTTCTCCCACTTTCCATTGACGCATGTACTGCTAACCGTTCACGTTTCACGAGCACCTTCGGCTGCACGCTGATGGCCTTACTACAGTTTGATTGTACAGCATCCAACACCCTCGTCCGCTTCTCCAAAAAGTCCGTCAACGCTGTGAAAGTTGGATCCCGTAGTGATGCCGCGTGGTCCTCCCATAGTTGCAAAGTGTGATTATCCAGCTTCGAGCACATCCAATGCACAATC
Organism: Aedes albopictus; assembly: GCF_035046485.1. Lineage (NCBI taxonomy): Eukaryota > Metazoa > Arthropoda > Insecta > Diptera > Culicidae > Aedes > Aedes albopictus. Next base: position 205,277,634 of record NC_085136.1, on the reverse strand, counting down.
ATCGCTCCCCAGTGTTCGGTTTTTTCGCCCAGCTGCTTTAATATCTTTAGTCGTTGATCGAATTCGTCCACCAAACCGTGAATCCGCACCGCCGATTCCTTATCAATTTTTGGGAATTCCATGAGTGCCTGAAGATGCCGTTTCTTCAACAGATACTCATTTGAATACCGCTTCGTGATAGTATCCCATGCTATGGCGTAGTTGTCGTTAGTGATTGTTAACGACTCGATCAACTTGGCCGCCTCCCCTTTCAAGGCAGATTTCAAATAATGAAATTTCTGCACATCGCTGAGCTCCAGTGAGTCATGAATGAGCGAGACGAAGGTGGACTTGAATGACAGCCACCCTTTGTAATCCCCATCAAACTCAGGTAACGATATTTGTGGCAAGCGAACCCCCGTGTGCATTCCCAATGCACTTGTGTTCCGAATGGAGTTATCCAAATTTGGTACTGGTTGGGCAGGTACCAATTTCCCCAGCAAAGCAGCACGAATCTCGTAATACTGATTTTCGAATACTGCAAACGCATTATTCGTATCCTGCTCAAGCTCACCCTCTGTATCCAACTCGCAAATCTCTTCTTGCAACTCGTTGAATTCTTCCCAAGATTCCTCTAACTTGTCCAGCCTTGACTGAACGTGCCCATACTGTGTGTCCGGATTATAACCCTCCAGAAACTGCATATGCCGACGCAGAGCCGCAAAAAAGCGCTCGCGTTTCTTGAGTTTGTCTTTAATTCCCCCAGCCATACCCACACTATCAGATCAGCAGTCGCGAATCAATCCACGGACCGAGAAAGAGAAACCAAAAAGAACACGGAAGTACCTCCGGTGACGCTATGGAGTCAATGGACAGTCACTCACCTGTGACCTGTCCAAGTCAGGCCTTGTATCAAATACAGAAAACTCCAAGCTCCGATCTCCAAAAATACTCCGGCCCCCGTGACCAAATATCGTCCACGCTGCTGATCTTGTCGTATGTGCTCAGCCAAAATTATCGAGCGAAATAGCTCCGTTGCCGACAATCAATGAAAGAAAAGAAATCTTACGCAGCACCACCAAACCCAGAATATATATGTTGGACAGCTACTAACCTGTAGCCTGTCTACAACAGGCCTTGATCAAATAAAATGTTTCGCCTCACACCGCCCAAAATAGCAAATTCTTAAAAGTGCAGCGCTAAACGCACTCCAAATCCGAATCGTCAATCCAAAATTTCGCTTACCGCCTCTCGTCTTTGCCAAACCTTCCGTGTTGCAATCGATGCCGGTCCGTATTGGTATTACTATCCACCGATCCGCGCAGCGCAGCCACCTCCGATAACGAGTCAGATGTAAACAGTCCAATACACCAACGCGACGATTCAATCGATGATCACCGCCAGTACGTACATGAAAGGGTGAAAAAGACCCAAGAAGCACCACAACGAGAGCGATAAATATTTGGACAGGCACTCACCTGAGGCCTGTCGACAATAGGCCTTGTATAATGTATATCACAGGATGTAAACACCGGCGTCGATGTATACCCCTCTGCAGTAGTGGTAATCCGAGCAGTCACGTGGTCCAACCGAATCCAACCGATGATATCGTACACAGATTACTGCCGATCGTCTATCACTTCACTGTCGTACTCGAGGAATACTACCACGCCGTCCTCTATCTCCATACACGAGTATCCGTCCAGTGCACAACAGCAGTGTCGATCCAATTCACCGCGATAGCTGATCACAGTCGTCTATTAGGCACTGTACCGTCGCGTCGTCGCAGTAAAACGTTGATTGAAGATTTCGGACCTCACAGGAAAGGAGAAAGGGAATCCCAGTAGCACCACTCAACGGTTTAAAGAAGCAGGAACGCCACTCACCTGTGGCCTAATGCAATTAGGCCTTGTATTATATTCCGCTGCAAAATGCCTGCAGTCTCCCACAGTGAGTTGTCCGTTTGAGTGATGAGATGGTGGAAGACGTTGAAATGTTTCAGCAAAGAACTGCCAGCAAATATGGATCCGCCGCCATCCAAAGTCCAACTTCCACACCACAATAGCCCAATTATCCTCAGGGCCAACGACCTTCCCAACTCAACCGCCGATCCTGGTCACGGCACCAAAAATGTTGGGGGATGCGGTTCGTGGGTCGAGTATTACCTGTGGCCTTGTTCCAAAATCCTACGCTGTGTACCTCCAGTTGAGCAAGCTCCTTTCTTTCACACCAAAGTCCAATCCTTTTCCTCGTACCAACTCCTTTCCAAGTAATCCTTGTTCACTTCCACTAATCCTCCAAATTCCTTTTATACAGTCCTTCCTTCCACTAATAACCTTGACTTGGTTTTACTTAATCAAAACACTTTATTCTCCATCCAATTAACCAATCCAACAAACTTTATTTTTGTAGTAAACTTTCCGCGCGTATATTTTGCCGTCTTTATTGATAGGCTACCGGTTTGCTACTAACTACATCTCTTCAGTATCTGTCTAAATTGAACGTTTACGTCTCACTTCGTGTTGTGTGCATGTGTTATGTGTCGTTTTGTTACAATAGTGTTAAGAATTCATCGTATGTTCGTGGTGTGCTGTATAACAGTTTAGTTCAGGCGATTTCATTACTAACCCTTTGCATGCTAGGTTTAGGTAGTTCAAATTTCAAATTAGATTATTAATTACTAACAACTAACAGGGGTGTTCAGTTTTCTTAATCTAACATCAACGGAGTATTCAAATTTATGGCTGCGCATCTGTGCGCAACAGAGATCTTATTATTGATGTTTTGCTTTTACTTTGTAAATGTTAAGCATCATTAAACGATCTGAACGCCATACGTTTTGTTACAAGGGTCGAATCGGTTTGTCGTCTTAACCAAAGTTTTTCGGCATATCCAAGGCTACATCATAACATCATCGATTACATAGTTTAGGAAAAATGTACGCCCCTTACGAGAACAATGCGAAATAGTAAGTTTTTTCATACTAAATTTCATACAATTTCCAATCGTAATGCGGGATACGGGGGCGCAACTTATCGCTCCCAAATTTTGCACAATAGATTTAGGAGCTAATATGGATTGAAAAAGTTTTGTTCTGGGTTGATGCGATCAGTTTTTAGTTTTTCCATATCGAAAATTGATCAGCAAGATAACCTGGAAAGAGTGTTCAACATAGCTCTAGCCAGCACATGTCCCTACTTCATGCTTCAACGCGTCAGTAGTCGCACGCCATGACAGCAACGCTACCAGGATGTTCTGTCCGCGGTCACTTTATCGTTGTAAGGATCGATTTCGACCGCAGGGACGGGCTTGGTGGTCTAGTGGCTACCGCTCCTGATTCGTATGCAGAAGGTCATGGGTTGAATCCCAGGCCCGTCCCTTTCATCCTACTTTGTATCTTTCTATCCACTTTCTCTTTCTCTCTTCACTACATATACAACTCATGTATATTCATCGAGGGGACGGCAACCTATTTTTTCACTATGGAGTTTGACAGGTTGGATTGTGCCTCCTTACGTGGAGCATAAATTTATGCTCCAGCCAAAATACTCACCAACACAGTCATGAAATTTGAATGTTTACTTTTTTTACGTTTGATATCGGTACAAAACGCTTACATCACATTAGATCTCATAAAAGTAAAAGCGGCACTAATTGATAATTTTCAATTTCAGAGTGTCGATGTTTAGTTAACCTTCTGTAACTCGCGCGGTTGGCCACCACCGTCAGCACCACGCTAATGCTGAACACAAAAAGCGAGATTTTTTCAACGTGTTGTACAAAATACAACAGCGCGATCGCTCGTGGGTTAAAGTTCCTACAGAAAATGAGATTAGCTTGTGAAAAGACACACAACACCTCTTTTCGCAAACTTTGTTCGCCAAAGTGCGTTTTTCCTTATATCCTCCCGTTGCTGTATTGAGTAAATGTTGGTATTAGTGAGCACTGGTTGCACATGATAAGCGGCAACAAAATCAGATCACCGTAGCATCCCCGTGATAATCATATGTTCATAGCCATCGCTAGAACCAGAAAAGAATTGAAAAAAGTCGTTTCTCTCCCTTCCAACTTCAATTCACAGCACAGTGTATATAACGCCTACAAGTTATGCAACCAAAGCGTGCTGTGCCGCTTGACCTTATTCACCTTATTCACCACACAATCTATCACCTTACGAACACTATAAATAAATCCCTATCCATGGATCGCATCACCGACCCAACGGTGCCTCCCAGAGCTCCCATCCTTTCCGTCTAACAAATACCTCAGTCCGTACTGGTTGTGGGGATGCAGAGGTGCTCTCGGTCTTTAGTAGCAACAACCAGCACACTCTAACATTCCTTTCCCTTCCCAACTGACTATAAGGACGTGGCCGGCGCCGTTATTGATCCAAAATGCATGAGCTGCTAAAATTGCACTTTGAGAATAAGTGGAGTGTCCCAGCCCTTATTCATTTGGATCTCAGTACAATTGGTACCAGCTCAGATCAATCACGGAGGAGCAACCATTGACATGTATAGTCAGATTTGATCGTTTTTGATCGTAAGGATCGATCGACCGCAGGGAACCGGTATGACCTACGAAGCCGACTTCGTACCCCTGGACCATCTCTTGTATCGCATCTGAACTAGCCATTCTCCGAGTTCACGGTTTCTTCTAAACCAACACAAACCGGATACAGGTATACCTCGATTTAGTGGACATTTCAATTTTTGAAATGTCTATAAAATCGAATTTTACATAAAATCGAAGCAAAATTTTTTATTTCATTTTTATTTTAATTTTGTACTAAAATGTACCAAAACATATAAAAATTGCATGGAAATTGAGTTTTCGTTAAAAGGCTCAGATTTTTTGGCATATATTATTAATTCTCGCTAAATAACGATAAGCTACTATCTCGCTATTTTGTTACCATCGAAATCTTTCGTCTCCAGAACTATGTATGGTTGATTCAAAAGCCAATATTTTGAGCAATGGACATACACAAAATTCTTGTTGCATAAATGTCCCAAAAAATTGAAAAAGTTCAGAAATTCATTCAGGAATTCCCTTGAAAATGTCTCCGAGGATTTATTTACCCTGGAATTTCTTCATGAATTGCTTCATTAATTCCTCCATAGATCCCATCTGAAATTCCGTAAGGAGCTTCTTCAGAGATTCACGACAAGCTTCTTTAGAGATTCACGACAAGCACTTGATAGAGCGTGATTACTGGTTTTGCTGTATTTACCGAACGATCTTTCTGTATAAGTAGTGTTGGTTTGTACCGCTATCTGCTCAGTCGCCTTTTGTTGCAATTCTGAGGTGTTAAATAAAATTAAGTGAACGCAAAATTTTCAACTGTATTACGACGGTCTCCGAATAAAACTTCCCACATCAAATCATCATGTTTTAGAATATTTCAGAAAACCTTGCATGTGTTGCTTCAGAAGAGTCACAAAGAATTATTTTACGATATTTGGCAAAAATTGCTTAACCGATTCCGCCATGGTTTGGAGAATCTTTTGAAGGTTTCTTTAATAAATCTATCAAAAATTTCTTAAGAAATTTTTCTAAAACATCTTTCTATTTATGTTGCAGAAACTTGTCCGAGTATTTGGCCAAAAAATCCTTTACAGATTCTTTCAAAAAATCTTCCATGGATTCATTCGGAAATTTACTTCAGAGATTTGTTCAATTATTCCTTCTATTCTATAAATTTCACAAATAATTCTTTCAAAGCATCTTTCATGATTTACTTCTGACATTCCTTCACTTTTTTCCAAAAAATTATCCATGAATTTTAGCAGAAATTCCTGAAGAAATTCTTACAAAAATGCGTTCAGAGATTCCTTCAGAAATTTCTATAGACATTCAATCAGAAATTTCTCCAGAGATACCTTTAATAAAATTTTCAGTGATGCCTCCAGAAACAATTTTTCAGAAAATGTTTCAAAACTTCCTTTTAAAAATTTGAAGTGTGGTTACTTTTGAAATTTTTAAAAGGATTTCACCAATAATTCCTACGGCAACTTCCTTTTTTTGTAGAAATTCTTCCAAGGATTTATTCAGAAAATCCTTCAGAGATTTCTTTTTTTTTTTCGAGACTTTTTTAGATTTTTCGTCTTCAATAAATCATTTGGAAACTCCTTTAAGCATTCTCTCAAACGATCCCCCAAAGATTTATTCAAAAAGTTTCTACGCTACGGGGTTTGCTTTGGAAATTACTCCAGGGTTTTTTTTTAATCTGAATTTCTGTCAGAAAAACCTTCTGAGATTTCTCTAGAAATTCAAAAATTCCTCCAGGGACTCTTATAAAAAAGTGAGATCTATTCGAGAATTTTCTGCAGTGATTCCTATAGAAACTATCCTGGAGGTTCCTTCACAAATTTTTCGAGGGATTCTTTCGGAAAATCTCTCATGGCTTTAATTATAAATTCGACTAATAAATTCTTCAAAAATATCTCCAGATTTTCCTCCATAGATTTTTTTTACAAATTTCTCCAAGGATTACTTTAAAAAAAATCCTCAGACTTATTCGACAGACGGTATTCGGAAGAACCCGCATGACCGAAACAATGTAGATACAGGTAATCTTCGATATAACGTACCCTCGATATAGCGTACCCTCGATATAGCGAATTCGATATAACGTACATTTTGCTTCGATATAACGTACAACATTGAAAATTTTCAATTTTCCCCCGAAAAACCCTTCGATAAACTACGAAATCACTCAAATCAATGTTTTTTTTTGCAGTATTAGCCTTGTTACCCAGAGTTAGCGCAATTTGGGGAAAAATTTAGTGTACGTTATATAGAAGCAAAATGTACGTTATATCGAAGCACAAAAAACGAAATGACATTTTCATGAAAACTCAAGTTTTTTATCATTGCTTTTGTGAATTCCACCGAAATCATTATTTCGGATTAATTTCACATCGAATACATCAATATTGCTGTGTGCATTCGAAATGCAAATATCAAATGTGGGAGCACCAAATGCGGTAAGATTTTCTAACAAGTAACCCGATGTCAGTGGGAGCTTTTGAATCCTAGGTTGGCGGTGGTTTTGACTATGGTTGCTAAGTTGCCTTTGGTAACACTGTGTGTTGCGTAGGGTAGGGCCGAGGGTCGGATAAGCTGAACTTCTTTGAGCCGAATCAAAACCGTCGTTTGATGGATACGCTAAAGCTAAAAAAGGTTTATTAATTTCAACTAATTTCAACATAGATTCACAATCTTACAATTTTTCAGTGCGACCTCTATCTCTTCCCTCACTCTCTATGCAAACAACTATTGGCATCGGCTTTGCCGGATCTATGGTGTGCGCTGTAGTAATTGAATAATAAATTTATACACTTTCCGCAGTATGTAAATTGATACGGACTTACTTGAATATTTTCTAATAATCTGTACGGTTATTCTACAGGAATATTTAACTTTCTAATTCACTCAATTAATTAACGTTCTAAACTCTTAGCCTTCTTTTCTCTTTTCTCATTATTTCCATTTTTTTTTCCATAACGATCCTACGATGTCATAATCTGTCAAAATCCATGCTCCTATTTTGACATAGGAATCTTCGAAATAGTATCGCAACATTCTCCCCCCCGTAACACAATCATTTAATGAATGTTTTACAAAATCTAGGCGATCATTTCGTTCCTGTCCTACCATAAACGCACCAACCTAAAGCGCATTTAAAGGCTTTGGGTTCTTTAGGCATTCCTACGCAAACTATCGATGGAGCTACTAAGTGTGCATTGGACAATCCTATCAACAGCCTTGGCTTTGCCTTTTGGTATGCAAGGTAGGGTATATCTCTCAGATGATCTACTTTCCTAAACGATGCATCTAATTTTTGCACAGGCAGATCAAGATGACTGACGGTGTGCACATCTCTCAGCATAAATGGATTTGAACTACTCTCTCCGGAAATCCCCACTGTTGTAGTTGTGGTCATAATTGTCTTCACCGAACCATCAATCCATTTGAGGCGCAGTTTATCTGCATCTCCTTCGATTCCAAGCTCTTCCGCAAGCTTACTTTCCAGCATGGTACTCGATGATCCTTCGTCGATGAAGGCGATCGTTTCAATACTTTTAGCTTTTCCGTGTAATGTAATTGGGATATACTTCATCAAAGTAGGTGTACTAGTACCCAGGCCAACTGTACAGCCGCTTGTCGATGGAGTATCATCAACCTAGGGGCGGGACAGCTCTAATATTGATTAGCGGTATTAGAAGTATTAGGAAATATTAATCCCAGATCCCAACCATGTTTGAACTAAGTAAGCCACGCCAATTGAACAGCATAAATATGGAATGACAACACAATAAATTGAAAAAAGTGTCAATGGGCTATTATGAATCGGACATCTGTGCTGTATCGTAGTAATATTGTATGAATAAATAAATCAGCACTATAGAATACCAATAGAGCAATAAATAATTGGTCGATTTCGGTGCCGTTCTGGATCGTGCTTCTCATATCAAGAGAATGTTCTCTGGACATACCACTGACTGGCGGACATGATCGCCAAATTGATCTAGTTAGTGATAGCGTTGGTACGTACGCCTATTATGCAAAAGTTTATTCGAGGCCTATGTAAATATTATACCCGTTCCAATCTGAAGATTTGATACAACACCTAGGTCCTTGCCTAGGTCACACAACCGGAAAGTATTCGTTATTCAATATTCGATGGGCTTGGTGGAATAGCCTGGAATCAGCCGCGATATCCTTGCTTAAAACAGCTCGGATAAACAAAACTGGACTGCTTTATTGGTGAAAATGAAAAAAAAACGCACCGTCATACACAAAGTTTTATCTATTCATTGAATATCCAACTTAACAACAAACAGTAGTAAAAGCATAGACTTAAGTTAAAGATATCAATGTCAGGAATAAATCCGTTAAATTTTATGACGCCATTCGCTCCCCCAGTATATTCGCCTGCCTGTAATTTCGCTTGAAGCGACGCCATAACTTCATCTGCTTTTTCGCCCAACGATCTAAGCAACCAACAACGCAACCAAATTTTGATGTTTATTTACTCCACGTACACTTTAACGTCAAATATTTAGAAGTTCAGGTAAACTCCATTTCGGCAAGCGCGACCCGTCCGTTCACAACGTCTAGCCCTCGTGAGGCCACTCCCCTCCAGGGCGTGCTCATGGTCAGCCTATTCCCGATCGCCATGCAAGCTAATACAAACTCGCTCAACAGATCATCGGCCCGCGCCCCGCAAAAGATGATGGAGTTGTCATTGGATCCTATGTTGGTCACGAAGTTCATCACCCGCATGTACTCATCTCGATCTGTTGGGTGACAGTGTACATTGCGGCCAGATCCAGCGTTCCGACGTATAACATAATATATTCATGTAGCTCTGTGTCAACCGGTGAACACCCGGTGGCCACGTCGCATTCGTCATGATAGTCTGCCTATTGGGCTGGATGTCCAGAAAGAGTTGTCGAATTTACGATTCTAAGCCCATGTTCAACCTACGATCCGCCTCGTCCAATACCAGATAGGTGATTATCGATGTGTATTATCGATGACTTTGGCAGCCCCGCCACACTTGCCCTCAGAACCCCCACCCCCCATCCCCCCTCGTAGACTTTTTTCCATGCAAAAATTAGAAAATTTGTATGGAACGTAGACTTTGGCAAAAACCCCTTACTCCCCTTATAAAGTCTACGTGGTTTATGGACGGCCACCTTATTGATTCGATGTTCTTCCGGCGTCATCTTGACTACTTCTGGCAGTTCGTTATAGAAGTTTTTGATTATCTTCGGGCATCATTGTCGAGGGGTGTTTAATCAATGCACATCAGGACTCTTGGGACAACCTTTTTTTACCCTCCAAAACTGCTTGGGTCAGTCAAAGACCAAACGACCAAACCTTGGGTCAGTCAAAACGCATCGCAAAGAAAAAAAAAACAAAACAAGAGAACGAAAAACTCGAAAAAAAAACAAATGGGTAAATTGATTGACAGCAAAAATGTTAGAAGCGCCGCCTCCTTTTGGTCATTCAAAAATGATGTAGTGGGGGATTGGGGTCGTTGAAATTTGATGAAACTGGAGCCACGGGCGAATTTCCAGTTTCGTATTGATTGTTGGTAAAAGTGTTTCCTCGACCAATTTGACGAAGCCGTTTCTTTTGTTGCCCTAGTACTGCCTCATCCCCGATGATACAAGTTGCTGCTCAGATTGTTTTCATAGCTGTTAACAAATAAACAGAAATTAAGAAATTTTCAATTGAAAGAAACTGCAGAAAACCACGGGCAAACCTTATTTCCTCTTCTCGCCTACGTGACAGTTAGTTGTGACATGGAAAGTCATGGCATACTATCCAAAAATGTTGCGGTGGACGGTTAAGATTAAGACATTAATATTTATTAGGCAGTATTAGAGTCGGTATTAGAAGCTGTCCCGCCCCTAGTCATCAACAGAATGCAGCATCGGATGGTGTTTCATTTGGCATCCGTTGATACCACAACATTTGATCGTTTTACACGGCCACGGCAAGTGACGATTCAAACAACAGGGACACATCTTTAGTTCATTGATGAGCTCCCAACGTTCGTTTACCTGCATTGAAAAGATTCTCGCACAATTCGGAACCCGATGGTTGCAATCACCGCATATGTAACATCGTTTACGCTTTTCTCTTCGACTAGTGTGAGGCGACGATCGAGTAGATTCGACTTCATCACTGCTGTCGTCGTTGTGCTCATCTCGGTGTTTATATTGATCCAGAGTGATCGTGGATGTGACCTGACTTGCGGCTGTAACCAACTCAGACGTAAAATCGCTGAACGTTGCAATAGTTATGTCGTTGCGTTCTTGTTTATGACCAGCCCATCGCAGCTTCAAATGTGTTGGTAGTTTGTTTACCATTTCTTGAAGTAGGCATGGGTTGTTCAAATGTGAATGTAATCCAGCAGCGATCGGACAAATTTTGAACAGCTAGACCGTACACAACCAAAGAGTTAAGATCGTCATTTCCCGGTGCTGGTGTGTCATGAATTTGAGAGATGAGAGAGGAAATCAACAGCTCTGGTCTTCCGTAGAGCAACTCCAGAGTATTGATTACTTGGCTCACACAGTCTGGTAGTAGCAGTTTACTACAAACAGCCTGACGGGCGGGACCACGTAGACATCTTTGTAATCTTATAAGATTTTCTACGTCCGTGAATCCACATGCCTTTGTAGAGGTTCTATAGCAGCTAATGAAGATGGGCCAATCTTCAGGCTTACCGGTGAATATTGGCAGATCGGAAGGAATAACTTGGCAAGCAAACATTTTTTGCAATCCCGATTCAACGATACTACTGCTACCGCTATTGCTCTCATCATCAGTTGATTTGTGTACCTCGCACACCGGTGCAGATCGACTCGGGTGGACATGTTGTGGTGGATTCTCGATTTGTGCCTTCAGTGTGTTGAGCTGCCGCTGCAGAACATCGAATCTTTTCGCGGTGGCATCCCTCTCCAGAGTTATTTCTTCTTGCAGTCTTTGGAGTTTACGAATGACTGAAGAATGTGGTGCTGATAACGAACAATCATTGCACTCCCAATTCTGGTTAGGTGTCGAATTGTCAGCCATCACACACTCAGCGTGGTAATGATTCTCACAGGTTGCACACGTTAGGCAATTTGATAAGAGAACTGGTGACTTGCATTTTTCGCATTGGACATCCATCTCACTAGATATTGTCCAGCAAGTTTGATTCAATGAAAAATTCTTTAGTGTTGCGTAGGGTAGGGCCGAGGGTCGGATAAGCTGAACTTCTTTGAGCCGAATCAAAACCGTCGTTTGATGGATACGCTAAAGCTAAAAAAGGTTTATTAATTTCAACTAATTTCAACATAGATTCACAATCTTACAATTTTTCAGTGCGACCTCTATCTCTTCCCTCACTCTCTATGCAAACAACTATCGGCATCGGCTTTGCCGGATCTATGGTGTGCGCTGTACTGCCCCCACTCGCATAATAGTCCCATTTGACTTTTCATCACTTTTGAGTTAACGTTATGAATAGTCATCATTTTTTATGTACTTCCAAAAACAACAATAAAAATTACGAATTTTTTTGTCAATGTGTGAAAAAAATACCAAGTTATGAGCGTCCCATATCAAAAGTACCCGCATAACAGTCCCATTATGGATTTTTGTGTTACGTAACACAAAGCTGAACAACTTTGTAGTGATTGTAATATTTTTTACAGTTATATATTCATGTGCAAAGCAATCTGTAAAAGTTTCGAGATGATCGAAATATTTTTCAAATTTTGGCGATTTTTCAAAGTTTTATATGGAAACAAGTTTTCAAACTTCAAATGCCGTTTTCTCAATTCCAACTTTTTGCAAATGGGACTGTTATGCGAGTGGGGGCAGTGTAGTAATTGAATAATAAATTTATACACTTTCCGCAGTATGTAAATTGATACGGACTTACTTGAATATTTTCTAATAATCTGTACGGTTATTCTACAGGAATATTTAACTTTCTAATTCACTCAATTAATTAACGTTCTAAACTCTTAGCCTTCTTTTCTCTTTTCTCATTATTTCCATTTTTTTTCCATAACGATCCTACGATGTCATAATCTGTCAAAATCCATGCTCCTATTTTGACATAGGAATCTTCGAAATAGTATCGCAACACTGTGTTACCGCGTTTGGAGCGCATTTGAGTACCGTTTGCATCTTGAACGCACATAGCAATACTAGCATAAAATCTAATCTAATCTAATCTTATCTAACGCATACGCAGCCAGTACAAGAAAGCATCCTGGAAAATAATCGGGTTAGATTACGCCCAATTATTTTTCTTGTCAATATTGATGCTTGCAGCATATTAAAGATATGACACAAGCGTCAAAGCGGCCAGGCCTACTGCGTAGCGTTTACCGCAGAGATGATTCTTTGAAATTCTTCGACTATAATAAACTTTCGTTTAACCCTTAAAGGATGTGGACAACTTTTTTGCATAGTTTTACCTATAGCTTTTGACCCAGTGGGTGGATTTTCAAAACCAAAACGTTTTTATCAAGGGGAATAGTTGTGCTATCATATGCATATATAGAGATTATGTTATGCTAGAACATTTTGGAGATATAGCTGGAAATGTAGTGTACACCACTTGTTCTTCATTCGATTCCGCGTTTTATTTCAATGTACATGTGATATATTTCAATGGAAATTGCACAATATTCTTTGTTTGGGTTGGGGCTGTTAGATAGAAATGTCTTATGTCCTTTTACAGCTGTAACATAGATCTCCAGGTTATCCAAAACGTCCAGAAGTTTTGAACTTTATCTACTGAATACAAATAGTTGTGTTTACTTTTTAAATCACTTGAACTTGCTGAATTACATTCAAATATATATTTTGAAACATGAAATGATGGTAGTCATGACCTGATGATGTTCTGGGCAACTTAAAATAGCTCTGGAGTTCTGATTGTAAGGCCTTTACCTGTAATACTATATCAAACTAATGTATAAATGTCAGAACTGATTTCATTAGATCCATACATGTAAATCAAAGTATGAAAGACTTACTGCACATCAATGGCGATACCTTAGGCCATCCAAATCATTCTGGAGTTAAGGCCTTTATATCTACACCCGTAATAACGCATCGGGTGCATTTCAAACTTGGTATAGTGCGTTTTGGTAGTCATAGAGGATCAGTTGAATCGTATGGTACACGTATACACATCATAGAGGCATCCTGAATCATCCGAAATATTCTGAAGTTGAGAAATATGGTTTGAATTTGAAATGGTTTATCAACAGAAGTGCACAAACATCAGAGTTTGCCCATTTGATTCATACACATAGTTCAAGCCATGGGAGAGAAGTTCCCAGAGCATCAGAGATATTTGAGGTCACCTTTCAGTATCATGTGGTTAAGGCCTTCAGATCTACACTCGTAACAAAGCACCCTACACGTTCAAATGTTAGTGCAGTGTGTTTCAGTAGAGTACCCAAGTAACAATTTCAATTCCTTTTAGATTTGATTATTTTTATGGAAGCTTTATCACAGCATGACCAATTCATGGAACATTTATAGTTGTTTTTATCAAGAGAAAACAATCTTCGTTCGTTTGCGGTTTTTAAGTTGTCTTCAAGTTAATTTTGAAATTCGCGCATAAACAACTGAATTTACAAGAGCATTAAATCTTAAAATAAGTTTTAAGGCGTATTTGAAGTTATTTTCAACAAATAACATCAACATATTTTATTTAAAGTTTATGCTTCGTTTATTCAAGTGCATTTCATCTGGCTAATCCTCATTTAAAAACTTCTTGAAGCCTTCTATTCTTGCGCTAGAGCCGTTACTCTGGAACAAGAACTATGCGAAATAATGATAAGACAACGAACTATTTTTCAATCCAAATAATAAATGTAACAAATTGGTTTAAAAAACCGCGTTCTCATGCAAATATAAACACATAAACATGTTTGCTCACTGATAATTTAGCCATTCTTGTGCTAAAAAGTAATCATGTCAACGAAATAATGATTTTACGGTCAATCAAAAATGCGAGTAGCTGGCTGCTGTCGTCCTGCCTTCAACCAGTTTCTCACACAGGCCATAGCTATGCGAATCGAAAATGAAATGGGTACTTACTGTGACTTTGCTCAAGCTCATGCCATATAGTGTAATTGTAGTAAGTTGCACTTCATTATTAATAGCAAAAATACAGGGAAACAAAATAGAATTGGCACATCCCCGGGTAGAGGTGAAGTACTGACGATCATAACGTGATATTGGTTTGATTGATATAAGAGATAAAAGATCTGAAAATAATATCTGAAAAATGTTCCTGAAACATCTGAACAATATCAAAATGTGATATTTCAAGATCAAACGAATAGCTTGCTGCTATTGGTTAGATCTTACAAGATCTAAATATGATCTGATGATGATGTTCTAGGAGTAAATTTTAGATATTATTTTGAGATCTTTTATCTCTTATATCAATCAAACCAATATCTCATTTTGATCTCAATATCATAATATGCTATTATCGAGCACTTTTCCTCTACCCGGGTCTTGACGCGAAACACCGCGAAATGTACAGAGGCAACTTTCTAGCATCGAAAACGTAAACAAACAATTGTCAAAGGCTGTTACTCTTGTATAAAACGAATAAGTTTCATTTAAGACGAACAAATCTGCCTTAAGATCATAACTAGTAAAAACAATCTTCAATAAAGGCTGTAGCGTTCATGCAAGGTGACTTGGTTCCATCATTGTATTGAGGGGGTTTGGATTAAAGGTAATAACAATTGATGGCGGCTGCATGAGTTTTGTTCGCTTGGAACTGCAGCCATGCTTAGAAATAATTGAAAAAGTGGCGTAGCCTTTTGTTTTTAAAGGAAATTTATGTCTTCGTATATTAATGATTGATATTATTTTTGAGGCGCTTTGTAATTTTCATATGTTTTGGGTGGCATATCAACGAAAAAGTGGGTATGGCACGGAAAATTTCGATTCCCTGTCATCAATGATCTGTCAGGCAATTTAAATGTTTTAGCCATTTCAATTTGATGAAAATTAATTCGCAGTTCAATTAATATTTCATCCATGAAACCAAACTTGTTTGCATCTGCATAATGCTAAGGTAAAAGATTTCATTTATTATGCACTGTTGACACTTTTGAGAAAGACAGCTAAAAGATCAACATGCCTCAAGATATTCTTGTTAAAGTTTCATGAAGTTCTTAAAATCAATCATCAGCGCATAAATACATAAATACAACTAGTTTCAAAGCAGTCTTCAAAAGCAGCTTTGATGATCTCCTGAAGAGTGGGCCAGATTTTTCTTATGGATGTTTTATAGCTATTTTATCTCAGATTTGCAGAACAAAGAGCTTTATTGCTAAGTTTTATGATTCTTTCTTAGAAATTACTTCAGGATTGCCACAAAAGTATAATTGTTACTTGGGTAAGATGATAAGTGCGAACATATATCATATGACTTAAAGCTCTTCTAGATCATCCAAGCCATTCTGATTGATTTCAAACATATAATACAAGTAGTGGGAGACAAATTTCCAGCACATCAGCGATATCTGAAGCATCATTTTTTTATATATTGTATGGTTAAGTCCTTCAGATCAACGCTCGTAACAAAGCATCGGCTACACGCAGGCCCGGATTAAGGATTGTGGGGGCCCGGGGCCCGAGCGGATGTGGAGGCCCCACGGAGAGATGACCAAAAATGTTTTTCCTTATTTTCGAACAGTTCTGGGCAATATGAGAAAAAAATCTAATGTTAACAACCAAAAAAAGTTTTTGTGGGGGCCCCTAAAATGTGGGGGCCCGGGGCCCGGGCCCCCCTGCCCCCCCCCTTAGATCCGGCCCTGGCTACACGTTAAACTCACTATAACGCGATTTGGTAGTCATACATGATCACGAGATTCACGTGATAATTGAATATTCTTCTTAGAAGCTTTCCGGATCATCCAAACTATTCAGAAAATGAGACATATAATTTGCATGTGTAATGGTCTATCAAAAGAAGTGCACGAAAATCAGAATTTGCTCATTTGATTTATACATGTAATGCTATTAATGGGAGACACATTTCTAGTGCGTCAGGGATATCTGAGATCACTTGTAATAGCATATGGTTAAGGCCTTCATATCCACAACCCGTAGCAAATCATCGGCTTAGGCTCGTGCACAAGAAAGGAAGGTAAAGAAGGGGTTTTTCGTAGTTTTCGTAAAGGCGGAGTGACACATAGTTCATGGAATTTCGGAAATGTGAGGGGTTTAACCCCCAAAACTCCTCCCTTGGGCACGAGTTTGCATCGGCTACATTTCAAACTTAGTGTAGAGTATTGCAGTAGACATATTAGATCAGTTCAATAATATTTCTTGTGTGTTAGAGCTGTCCCAGATCATCCAAACCATGCTGATGATCAGATCAGTTAAAATTGGTAATGACTTTTAAAAATAGAGCCCACATATCAGATTTAATACTTATTTTCATATATGTACTGCAAGTAATATTACGCTTTGAATTTGTAGACATGCTTTCAAATGAATCTCCGAACAAAACCCAAAATAAAAGTTGTTGCAACGCACATAGAATAACATGAATCACTAGGTTCATTTTTTTCCTTCTTCACGAGATCATTTACCCTAGGCTAGTTTATATCGGGGCCCACAGCTTTACTGCCTTTCAAAAAAAGAACTAACATTTTTATGTTATTCGTCGTGTAGAAAAAAGAACAATCTCAACTTGTTGCAGAAGTAAAACAATCAACGTATTTTTATGGTGAACCCGTAAAAACCGGGATGATCTTTTTTGGTAAAATTGCAATATCTTCTTTGTTTTACGCTGGAGTCATTTTTATATTCAAGGGGAATATTTGTGATAATAAATGCATGATACCTCCCCCCTTTTACTGGTAGCCGAAGAGCTTTTTTTTTGTAAATTGTACATGTTTTTGCTCAAATTTCATCATTTTGCTAATTATCAATAGTTTTCACTGATCCTTGACATGCAACGTATTTACCCATCATAGTCTGTTGAAATTTGATCTCAGAACTATTCTTAGGCCTCCGAAGTACTCCGAAATTTGTGTCATAAATCCAAATTTTATACACGATGAATGATCACAGAACATGGTCTATGATACTAGCCTCAAAGAATCCCTCGAAAATTCATGGTACATGAATTGGGTGATCTAGGTCCACCAAACTACTCTGACATTCATTTCCTTAAGATCTACCTTCATTTGTGTTCACTCTGTTCAAGAAATATAGTCACGTTGATATCCATTAGACCTCACAATGCTACGAGTAACTCGATATTGTGAAACTTGGACATTCCGTGAAATAAAAATGACCTCCAATACACTTTGAATTTACAATATCTATCTACATACTGTATCATGCTTTAAATGTGAAAAATATTCGTGGAATGTAGTATATACTGCTGATGGAGCCTCAGTGTATAACTATAATGCTTTTGGTACATTCATGAGATATTCCTGGCATTCCAAACTATTCTCGAATT
The DNA here is from genome assembly GCF_035046485.1 of Aedes albopictus. NCBI lineage: Eukaryota > Metazoa > Arthropoda > Insecta > Diptera > Culicidae > Aedes > Aedes albopictus. The sequence goes on along the minus strand of NC_085136.1, from coordinate 205,259,618 downwards.
AGGACCTTCATGGTCTACAGGCTCTACTATTGTTTCACTTCACTCTATCGGCATATTTTTTTCACGATTGTGTCTGTTGCACTTCATAATATTACGAGTATGTCGATGTGTTGCTATTTGGGAGTCCACTGGCATACAAATGGACCCAATATATTTTTAAGTATGGGTGTCAATATCTGTAAATCTTTGGATATTTTTATTGTAGCGAATGCTCGCAGAATATAACGGTACTCTTACCTAGAGCCTCAGAGTACAATTCTAACTTAGCCACATTCACTTGGTGGTCTAGGTCATCCAAACTATTCTGGAATTAAGACCTTCAAGCTTTACAAGCTCTACTCTTATATCTCTTTACTTTATCGATGTTATTCTTTCACGTGTATTTCTGTTGGATCTCATAATATTTTGGGTATCTTGTTGTGTTGTGTGTGCATCCACTGACATAAAAATGATTTTTATAGTATTTTGATGTGTAGGAATTTACTCAAAAATTCTCAGAAATTCATCGGGATGTTCTCCGAGAATACCTCTACGAGTTCCTAAGAAATGTCAGTTTCTTGGAAATTCCTTCAGGAGCTATTCTGGAATTACTTCAAGAACCTTTTGAAAAATCCTGCAGGGGTTCCTCGAGAATTCCTCCAGGAATTCCACGGGAATTTCTCCGTGAGTTCCCCGTGTATCCCTCGGGAATCCTCCAAAACTTTCTCCAAGAGTTCATGCAAACCATATGTCTCATTTTCGGAATAGTTTGGATGATCCGGGAAGCTTATAAGATGTATGTTTGAGTATCTCGTGAAACAACTAATCTTCTATGACTATAAAAACGCATTATAGTGAGTTTAACGTGTAGCCGATGCTTTGTGACAAGTGTAGATTTGGAGGCCTTAACCATATAATATAAAAAATTATGCTGCAGATATCGCTGATGTACTGGAAATTTGTCTCTCACGACTTGTATTACATGTTTGAATCAAATTAGATAAATGCTGACATTAGTGCACTTGATAGGTCATGACAAACGATAACCGTATATTTTAGCTTCAGAATGGTTTGGATGATCTAGAAAGCATCAAGTTATATTATATATGGTCGAACTTATCATCTATGTCTACTGAAACATACTGCACCAAGTTTTGAACGTGCAGTATGCTTTGTTACGAGTGTAGATCTGAAGGCATTAACCACATAATACTGAAAGGTGGCCCATATAGCCGAGGCGGTAAACGCACGGGTATTCAGCATGACCATGCTGAGGGTGACGGGTTCGATTCCCGGTCGGTCCAGGATCTTTTCGTGAAGGAAATTTCCTTGACTTCCTTGGGCATAGAGTATCTTCGTGCCTGCCACACGATATACACATGCAAAATGGTCATTGGCAGAGGAAGCTCTCAGTTAATAACTGTGGAAGTGCTCATAGAACACTAAGCTGAGAAGCAGGCTTTGTCCCAGTGAGGACGTTACGCCAAGAAGAAGAAGAAGACTGAAAGGTGACCTCAGATATCTCTGATGCTCTGGGAACTTCTCTCCCATGGCTTGAACTATGTGTATGAATCAAATGGGCAAACTCTAATGCTTGTGCACTTCTGTTGATATACCATTTCAAATTCAAACCATATTTCTCAACTTTCGGATTTCGGATGATCCAGGATGCCTCTATGATGTGTATACATGTATCATACGATTTAACTGATCCTCTATGACTACCAAAACGCACTATACCAAGTTTGAAATGCACCCGATGCGTTATTACGGGTGTAGATATAAAGGCCTTAACTCCAGAATGATTTGGATGGCCTAAGGTATCGCCATTGATGTGCAATAAGTCTTTCATACTTTGATTTACATGTATGGATCTAATGAAATCAGTTCTGACATTTATACATTAGTTTGATATAGTATTACAAGTAAAGGCCTTACAATCAGAACTCCAGAGCTATTTTAAGTTGCCCAGAACATCACCAGGTCATGACTACCATCATTTCATGTTTCAAAATATATATTTGAATGTAATTCAGCAAGTTCAAGTGATTTAAAAAGTAAACACAACTATTTGTATTCAGTAGATAAAGTTCAAAACTTCTGGACGTTTTGGATAACCTGGAGATCTATGTTACAGCTGTAAAAGGACATAAGACATTTCTATCTAACAGCCCCAACCCAAACAAAGAATATTGTGCAATTTCTATTGAAATATATCACATGTACATTGAAATAAAACGCGGAATCGAATGAAGAACAAGTGTACACTACATTTCCAGCTATATCTCCAAAATGTTCTAGCATAACATAATCTCCATATATGCATATGATAGCACAACTATTCCCCTTGATAAAAACGTTTTGGTTTTGAAAATCCACCCACTGGGTCAAAAGCTATAAGTAAAACTATGCAAAAAAGTTGTCCACATCTTTTAAGGGTTAACATCGAATAACTTCTCGAATCTACAGAGGAGGAAGGATGCGTGGACATACCGAACCAAACGCTCCGAGATATTTGCAATTATATGGTTCAATATATGCAATATACAATAGAGAAATATGAAGCATGAAACGTCCTCACCAAGTTTGTCGTTTTATATCCATCTGATGATTGTCTTTTCTGAACCAGGTTCCTCTTGATGTGGGATGCTGCTGATAACTGCTTGAAAAATTTCACGCAACAAAAACGATCAACACCCGCGCACATACCTAGTTGTTGTACGAATGTTCGCAATGTTTTCTGGATAGCACAGGACTACAAGTCATTGCACTAACACACTGTTCTGATTTAAAATGTTAACACCAAGAATATAAAGCTTAACAGCATTGGCAAAAACACACGATGCGGCATGAAAAGTGGGTGTTCGCTTGTTCGCGACGTATAACCAAATCAGTCACTAGCGGAATAGCGATATCAAGTCCTTCCGGCCACAATCACAACACGAAAATCTTCAATTTGAAGATAAGAGCTTCAAAACAGCAATACAACCATTGTGCCAAACGGATTCCGCAAATCATATGCTCAAAACTTCCGGATGGCGTAGCTCTAGCCAATAATCACAAAAACCACACAAAACGGGAGAGCGAAAAAAACCGTGACAGGCAAAACAAAATCACGTCCGATCGCGGCGAGGCTTACTTCGTTTCCGAATACATCAATACTAGCATAAAAAATATTAAATTTTTTTCTGCTTCGATATAACGTACACTTCGATATAACGTACAAAGAGAAAACTTTTTTGTACGTTATATCGAAGAGTACCTGTACTGCCGAAAGCAACCATGGCATGGCCTGAAAGGACCTGTGTCAGGTGGAATGTTACTTCCCCATGGTGCCTGTTAATTTAACTTTCGGGAGCAACCTATTGGTCCACCTTCCTTTGGTGGAACTGTCCCACGCGCGCTGCCATTTGACCATAGAGGCCATCCTGGCAGTCCTGCGTATGAATCTTGTGCCGCGCATTTCGAAGCTCTCCATGTCCTCACTGATAAGGATGCCGATAGGCACCATACCAGTGATGACACAGAGAGCGTCGTGTGACTCGATACGGTACGCGCTCGCAACTCTCAGGCACATCGGCTTAAAAATACTTTACAGCTTACCCCGAGCAGAAGGGAATATCAAATTAATAACTACGAAATCACAAAACCTGTTTTTATATCTTGTTTTGTTATTATTGAATTATCAAGGCATTACGTTTCCATAACATGTTTTGTTGGACAATCTTATTTTGTTATGACCAAGCAATTGGTATGCAGCCTGTCGTGGTTTTTGGATGATGCCTTCAGTGGCCGCGGTGGGATAGAAACCGGGCGTTGCTCCTCCATCACTGTGGTCTGATTTTTGTTTCGGTATCCAACTCTTAAGGGGTAGGAAATATAATTTTCCGAATAACTCTTGGAGAGTTTGATTTCAATATATCCCGAAGGAAATTTTGAATTCAAACAATTTGGGTATCGAACTCTTAGTGGATTAGTTGCCTAGCTGTCCAAATATGGAACCAGCTTTGGCGCGCTGGCACCGTTCCCGTTATACTCACAGGGTGAGGGGAAGGCTCAGGTTGCTGCTGCTGCTGCTCAGGAGGCGACCCGTTCGCCTTGCCGTCCGACTCACGAATGAGCCGTGGTGCGGTTGCACCGTTCCCTTTATACCCTGGTGGAGAGGGAGGGAATGCTCGGATTGCTGCTGCTGCTGCTGCTCAGGAGGCGACCCGTTCGCCTTGCCGTCCGACTCACGAATGAGCCGTGGTGCGGTTGCACCTTTCCCTTTATACCCTGGTGGAGAGGGAGGGAATGCTCGGATTGCTGCTGCTGCTGCTGCTCAGGAGGCGACCCGTTCGCCTTGCCGTCCGACTCACGAATGAGCCGTGGTGCGGTTGCACCGTTCCCTTTATACCCTGGTGGAGAGGGAGGGAATGCTCGGATTGCTGCTGCTGCTGCTGCTCAGGAGGCGACCCGTTCGCCTTGCCGTCCGACTCACGAATGAGCCGTGGTGCGGTTGCACCTTTCCCTTTATACCCTGGTGGAGAGGGAGGGAATGCTCGGATTGCTGCTGCTGCTGCTGCTCAGGAGGCGACCCGTTCGCCTTGCCGTCCGACTCACGAATGAGCCGTGGTGCGGTTGCACCGTTCCCTTTATACCCTGGTGGAGAGGGAGGGAATGCTCGGATTGCTGCTGCTGCTGCTGCTCAGGAGGCGACCCGTTCGCCTTGCCGTCCGACTCACGAATGAGCCGTGGTGCGGTTGCTCCGTTTCCTTTATACCCTGGTGGAGAGGGAGGGAATGCTCGGATTGCTGCTGCTGCTGCTGCTCAGGAGGCGACCCGTTCGCCTTGCCGTCCGACTCACGAATGAGCCGTGGTGCGGTTGCACCTTTCCCTTTATACCCTGGTGGAGAGGGAGGGAATGCTCGGATTGCTGCTGCTGCTGCTGCTCAGGAGGCGACCCGTTCGCCTTGCCGTCCGACTCACGAATGAGCCGTGGTGCGGTTGCACCTTTCCCTTTATACCCTGGTGGAGAGGGAGGGAATGCTCGGATTGCTGCTGCTGCTGCTGCTGCTGCTCAGGAGGCGACCCGTTCGCCTTGCCGTCCGACTCACGAATGAGCCGTGGTGCGGTTGCACCGTTCCCTTTATACCCTGGTGGAGAGGGAGGGAATGCTCGGATTGCTGCTGCTGCTGCTGCTCAGGAGGCGACCCGTTCGCCTTGCCGTCCGACTCACGAATGAGCCGTGGTGCGGTTGCACCGTTCCCTTTATACCCTGGTGGAAAGGGAGGGAATTGCTCGGATTGCTGCTGCTGCTGCTGTTCAGGAGGCGACCCGTTCGCTTTGACGTCCGACTGTTGAATGAGCTGTGGTGCGGTGGCACCGTTCCTTTTATATTCTCCAGTGACGAGTGAGGGGAAATCTCGGTTTGAGGGGAAATCTCGGTTTGAAGGGAAATCTCGGTTTGAGGGGAAATCTCGGATTTCTGCTGTTGATGAGGCAATTTTCTTGCCTTACCGTCCCTAATGAGGGCTTATTTTTTCAATCATAAATTGGAAAACACGTGTACATCAATATTTTGGACATATTGTTTTATTAACTTAACTTAGCTCCATGAGACATCTACAATACTCATAACCCGTACTCCTAATAATAAATTTTATTTAAATCTTCATATATAATAAACCTCCATCTTATGACCTATATGTAAAATTAATCTCAAACAATTTGCTTATCTGCTCCTTCTTTTATTCATATCTCCTTGGACTTGCGGGTTGCGAAATCTTCCTCCTGTATCCTCGACGAACGCAATGTATCTCACGGGACCGTTGTTCTCATCGCCGGGAGTGTGATCTGGAAAATTGAAAAAAAAACATTTTTTTTTCTTTTTTTTAACTCCGAAGCTACTTAGTTCTGCATAATATTTACCTTGAATCATTCATAGATGTTGTAAAGCACCATATCCTTGAATCTATTCGGTTTCCTTACTGTCCTTTTTGGTCGTGGATTGGCATTTTCATCGGTTTTTTCGTCACACCCTGTTTCAATATCCGGAAGAGTATCAATGTTCCATGGCTCTGCTTCATCTGATTGCTCCTCTGTTGGGGTACTATCTGTAGACTCCTGAAGGCATTGTGGCACTTTCTTCACATCTTGTACATTACGTGAGTACTGAACTCCTCGATCGCTCCTTATAACAATTTTCGCTCCATCCCTTGCAATTACAATGTACCTTTCCGCCGAAAAAGTTGGGTCTGATTTCTGCTTTTTCTGCTGCGCTAATAACACCATATCTCCGACCTTGATATCCGAGAACTGCGCTCCTCTGCGCACATCTGCGTACTTTTTACTTTGAAGCTTCGACTCTGCGTCCTTTTGTTGAATATCAGCACGATCTAACATATCTGATGAGTTGGAACTCCAAAGACTTGGAAATGTTCCCCGAAATTTCCAGCCCACTAATAATTCAAATGGGGTAACTCCAAGGCGGGACAGAGGACGAATTTTGTTGTGAGTATGAACATACTGCTCCAAAGCTGCTCTCCAGTTTACTCCGTCCAGTCGTGCTGCCGCTAATGCCTTCTTTATGCCACTATTTTGCCTTTCGACAGCGCCGTTTGATTGGGCGCTCAAGGGAATAGATTTACGGATCTTAACTCCTCTGTCTTCCCACGTTTTAATAAACTTGTCACTCTGGAATGGTGGGCCGTTATCGCTCTGAATTGCTAGGGGATAACCCCACACATCGAAAATCTTGGCCAGAGCTGCATTGGTTGTGTCCGCATCCATATTTTTCACTTCAATCACTTGTATGTATCTAGAGTATGTATCTACTACTACTAGAAATTCTCCAAAGCCAAAATCCCTGTCCGTGAAAAAATCAATTTGTAGGATTTCCCACGGGCCTTGGGGAAGCTCTCTACTCGTGAGTGGGATAGGTGCATTTTTGCTTGATAATCTTAGACATGTCTCACAGCCATTTATGTACTTCAACACCTCCTTACTCATTCCGGGCCACCAGAAGTGATTTCGCAGAATACGTTTCATTGACGCTGCACCAATATGGCCTTGGTGTGCCAGTTCAACTGCTTTTGCTCGCAATTTGTGGGGGAGAATTGCGCGATCCTCTTTGAAAATCAATGCCCCTAAGACGCGCAAGTATTTGGCATGACACTCGTATGCACGCATTTCTCTGCTCCATGTTCCGGATTTCAAAGATTCTCGGATTTCTATCTGTTCCTTGTCCAATTCTGCCTCGGATTCTATTTCATTCCAGCTCATCTCTATGTTTCCTGTATCCAGTACGAACAGCAAGTGTTCCTCAGATGAATCGTCAAAAGAATCCGCTGGTGTAGAGGAAATCACCAATCTTGAGAGCGCATCAGCTATATTTGTATCTCCTGGGATACTCTCAACAGAGAAATCATACGGCTGCAACCTTAGCGCCCATGCCTCCGCCCTCGAGATGGCCCTTTTGCCTATTTGATGCATGCCGCCGAAGATGAACTCGTTAGATCTCGCATCTGATCGAATTTTAAACGTTGTACTCAACAGATAATTGGAAAATCGTTCCACGCCCCAAACCATGGCCAGCGCCTCTTTTTGGGTGTGGGGTATTTCTGCTCTGCTGGTGATAGGGCTTTGGAAGCGCACGCAATAACTCTCGGGTTGGAGTCTTTATCGAACTGGACCAGGACCGCCCCTAGGCCATGCGGCGAAGCATCAACATACAGCTCCGTTTTGTCTGCCTGGTTATAATATCCCAAAGTCTTGATTTTTGTCCACGCACTATGAGTGAGGTATTCGAACTCCCGATCTAAATCCTCAGACCAGTAGAAATGGTCGGATCGGGCCAACTCTCTTAACTGCCATGTTTTATCCGCTCGATTAGGAATAAATTTGTCGATGTAGTTGATCAAACCAAGAAAGCTTTTAACTTCGTCCTGATTTTCTGGCTTCCGGAAGTTTTGTATTGCCCGAATTTTGTCATCTTCTACGCTCCATCCCGCAGCAGAAAGATGAAAACCTAAGAATGGTACTTCTTGCTGACTAAGTAAGCATTTGCTTTCATTGATCTTTACGTTGTGGTCTTCCAATCGCTTCAAAACTTCCTTGAGATTCGCATCGTGCTCTTCCTTGGTAGCACCGAATACTAGTACATCGTCCAAATAGTTGACAGTTCCTTCACACCCCGACAAAATAACGGACTGCATAATCTCCTGGAATATGTCGGGGGCATTACACAAGCCGAAAGGAAGTCGTCGGCATCTATATAACCCCTCTCCTGAGAAAAAATTGGTCAAATGCCGACAGCGCTCATCAAGCTCAACGTGAAAAAAGGCATTCTTGAGATCAATAGTTGAGAACCACTGGGCTCCATGTAGTTCCATCAATATTGTCTCAAAAGTAGGCATTCTGAAAGGCGTTCGGTAAATGCACTTGTTAGGCCCTCTTAAGTCGACAACCAAACGTATGTCGTGTTTGCCTTTCGGTACCACTAGCAATGATGAACAGAAGGAGCGGTCCATGTCCTCTGATACTGGTTCTATGATTCCTGATGCTAGCAGTTCACCAAGTTTCAACTGCACCAATCTTTTAAATCCAGGCGGTATATGCGTGTACACATTTCTTGCAGGAGGCATGTCTTTGTTGTAATGCAGCAATACCGGTGGAACATTGAATTTTGGAAATTCTTCCGCAGCCGAGACCTTTACTTCCTTCACCATCGCAAGTTCGCTTTTCCATACATTCTCAATTCCACTTACGGGTACTCTCAAACCCACATCCAGCAGACTGTACCGAGCTGCTGTGCCAAAACTTAATAATGATCTCATCTCTTCGACCACGTAAAACTTTTCCACGCAAACGGGTCTATCTTTGGATATGTACAGCACTGCCGAAAACGTGGCTATTACGTTGATCACTCCGGGGGATGCATATGCGCGCAATGATTTGTCATTTTTGTAACACAAATCGATCAACTTGCTCGCTCTAGATTCGTTAGCAAGTATCTTGCCCAGTGTCTGCCGCGTAACGGTATTCACTTGGGCTCCGGAGTCGATAAAAAAGATTACCCGAGTGCCTGCTATATGGCCGACAACGTATGCGTCTTCCTCTGTCGGGATATCTACAGCAGGTATTGCACACGGCATACTCTCAGCCTGTACAGCACGTACAGAGTTGTGGCTGCTCGATGATTTTTCAGAAACCTGGAATTATTAGGTCCATAAAATCATGAAATTTCTCCTTATCAGCTACTTTTACTATAAGCTATATTATCGCACATTTCTAGATGTTATTTTGGGAGAACGAAACAAGCGAATCAAAGACAATCACCAAGCTTGGAGAATATGAACGGGAAAATCTCAAAGATAGAAAATGCACTCTTCTTAAAACTGACCAAAAGATTAGTATCCAACTTTTGTTTTATTCTACATTTCTTCAATTGTTATAAACCCAAAACACATCAAGAAATTATTTGAAGGTAAGCATCAGAGTTTACTATTCAATATCAACATTGTCTTGTACCTTGTTAGTATCCTCCTCTCCGCTCTGTGTGATAGCTGCGATCTTCGGCTTTGGCTCCTCATCGTCCCGATCATTGAGTGCACGTTTCTGCCCGACTCCGAATTGTGGCTGGGATGAACACGTACGGGCCAGATGTCCGCGCCGCTTACAGTTGTGACACACCTTGTCAATACTTGGGCACGCAGACGGATCGTGGTAGATGCTAGCACACCGCCAGCACGTACGTCGAGATGTTCCTTGGAAGCTAGCCTGTGCTCGCCTGAATGATCCTCTTCCGCGTTGAGCTCCCCTGTATCTCGGTCCACCACGTTGTTGATGCGATCTAGCATCCGTATGCTGCACTATAGCCGCAACGGAAGGACGATTTTTGCGGTTCAGTTTCTGGTACTCCTCTTCGTTGAACAGCTCCATTTCATGGTCACGAACCAGCGTGATTAAGCTGTTTATGTCGCCCTCATTCGTCCAGTTTCTTTGAGCCAGAACGCGGACACGGCTATCGGAGGCCCCTTTCAACAAGGTACGCACGACTGCCTCCATCTCTTCCTCAGATTTATAGCCGCAGAGCTTCGCAGACGCTGCCACACGTCTCACATACACAACATTCGATTCTCCTTCGTGTTGAATCATGTTGAGTAGCTTTCCACGCTGTCCGATGATGTAGTTCCGCGAGCCGAAGTAATGATCCAGCCGAGCGATCGCATTGGAGTATGGACTGGTTTGTTCATCTGGCATATTTGGAGTGGACGACGTCGCCTTCATCACCTCCAATAACTTTGGGCCGGCTTTGATACGAAAAATATCCATTTTGGCTCTCTCATTGATCGCTCCCATCAAACTGAACGAGGCGGCAAGAATCTCTTTCCAATGTTCGTAAGCCATTTTGTCCACATCGGTTTCTCCATCCGATGGCTTACACTCCGGTATGTTCAAGGAGCCGAGAGACATGTGACTCAGCGTTGCCAAAAGAGATTCGTCCTCTAGGGATGACTGCTGCCTTGGTTCCAAATTTTCGCTACTTCTGAAGTTGATGGAGCCAGAGGTCGACTCCGACACGGTTTCTCGTTCGGATCTCATTGTAGCTAATTCGGATTTCACGGCTGCTAATTCTTCCAGCAACATTTTCTTTGTCACTTTGCTTGATTTCCTGTGAACAATGGGAAAATGATATTTCAATTACTCATCTTTCCAGAGCGCGGAATAGTAACTCTGCCTCGACAATCAGAGTACATTCTGTTAGTTACTGTCATAGCTACAGTTCCAATTTTCGGACTCTCTGCCTCGGCAATCAGAGATCCTGAGCGCATAATAGGAAACTGCCTCGACTACAGTTCCCCATTTCCGGACTCTCTGCCTCGACTATCAGAGATCCTGAGCGCATAAAAGGAAACTGCCTCGACAACAGTTCCTTCTGGAGACTCTGTCTCGACTACCAGAGCTCCGCTATCTTCACCTAAATTTTGCAGTGAGAGTATACTTACCGAGAGGGAACCGCTGGTACGCTGCTACCGGATGCGCCATTGTCGTGGTTTTTGGATGATGCCTTCAGTGGCCGCGGTGGGATAGAAACCGGGCGTTGCTCCTCCATCACTGTGGTCTGATTTTTGTTTCGGTATCCAACTCTTAAGGGGTAGGAAATATAATTTTCCGAATAACTCTTGGAGAGTTTGATTTCAAAATATCCCGAAGGAAATTTTGAATTCAAACAATTTGGGTATCGAACTCTTAGTGGATTAGTTGCCTAGCTGTCCAAATATGGAACCAGCTTTGGCGCGCTGGCACCGTTCCCGTTATACTCACAGGGTGCGGGGAAGGCTCAGGTTGCTGCTGCTGCTGCTCAGGAGGCGACCCGTTCGCCTTGCCGTCCGACTCACGAATGAGCCGTGGTGCGGTTGCACCGTTCCCTTTATACCCTGGTGGAGAGGGAGGGAATGCTCGGATTGCTGCTGCTGCTGCTGCTCAGGAGGCGACCCGTTCGCCTTGCCGTCCGACTCACGAATGAGCCGTGGTGCGGTTGCACCGTTCCCTTTATACCCTGGTGGAGAGGGAGGGAATGCTCGGATTGCTGCTGCTGCTGCTGCTCAGGAGGCGACCCGTTCGCCTTGCCGTCCGACTCACGAATGAGCCGTGGTGCGGTTGCACCTTTCCCTTTATACCCTGGTGGAGAGGGAGGGAATGCTCGGATTGCTGCTGCTGCTGCTGCTGCTGCTCAGGAGGCGACCCGTTCGCCTTGCCGTCCGACTCACGAATGAGCCGTGGTGCGGTTGCACCTTTCCCTTTATACCCTGGTGGAGAGGGAGGGAATGCTCGGATTGCTGCTGCTGCTGCTGCTCAGGAGGCGACCCGTTCGCCTTGCCGTCCGACTCACGAATGAGCCGTGGTGCTTTCAGTTTAAAATTTGTTTATTCAGTCTTTTGTGTTTCTTTACAATACATTTTTTTGTTTAAGTGTTTTAGATCTTGTCTTTTCAGCCTTTGATTTTGTTTGTTGCTTTTCAGATTGCTTTTCAATTTAGTTCCTTTAAGAGTGTCTTGTGTTTGTGTGTTTGTGTGTGATTACAAACGTAGTGATTTTAATTTTATATTCTACTTAACCTACTTATCCTAAAAATTTGAAAATCCTAATCAACCAGCGCTCGGATGAGCGGGTATTCCGATCGAGCAGCGCTTTCGATGAAGCCGTCGATTGCCTCTTCTATCCGTTCCTTGACGGTCTTGTAACCTGCGCTTCGATGCAGCTCGCTGATCCTCGTATCGAAGGGGGCGTTCAGGATAAGCCGAAGCAGCCGGTTCTGGACCACCTGCAGCTTCTTCTTATGGGTCTCCGCACATGTGCCCCATACCGGCATGGCGTAGTTCACCATCGGAGCGATGATGGTTTTGAAGACGGCCAGCTTGTTCCGTCGCGACAATCGGGACCGCCGTGAGATCAGCGGATAAAGGGACTTCAACAGGCCAATGCACCTGTTCTTCAGGTTGTCTGTGTGCGTTCGGTAGGTCCTCCTGTTGTCCATGACGACCCCAAGGTAGCCAACTTCGTCTGTCCAGGGGACAATGCGGCCGTTGATCCGGATGTAGCAGTCCGGTGGCGGGAGGAGCTTCGGTGATGGTCTATGCCTAAAGACGATGGCCTGGCTCTTGGCTTCGTTGACCTTTATCTTCCAGCTCGTTAGGTAGCTGACGTAAGCCGTTACGCCCTGCTGGAGCCGGGACCTGTAGTGCATGGGTGTGCGACCGTTCGCGACGATCGCACTATCATCGGCGTAGAGTGCCAGTATGCACCCACCGGGGAGTGGCGGGATGTCTGATGTGTACAGGTTGTACAATATCGGGCCCAGGAGACTGCCCTGGGGAACTCCTGCTGGGACCGCTTGGAGCTCGGACTCTGTTCCTGCGAGATGGACTCGGAAAGATCTGTTAGCGAGATAATTTCTTACCATTCTTGTCAGGTACGTTGGGAATCCTGCCTGCACCAGCTTGTGAACGAGGCCGTCGTGCCAGACGTTGTCGAAGGCCTTCTCGACATCCAGGAGGACCATCGCCGTGTTGTTGGACAGGGCGGTGTTGCGGTGGATGGCGTTTTCCACACGGACCAACTGGTGGACGGTGGAGTGCCCTCGTCGGAATCCGAACTGCTCCGGAACGATGAGGTCCTGTTCGTCGATGTGCTCCATCATACGTTGGAGAATGATACGCTCAAAAACCTTGCTAGCTGCCGATAGCAGGGTGATGGGCCGATAACTTGACGCGTTGGTTGGATCCTTCCCGGGCTTCGGGATGGGAATAACTTTGCCTACCTTCCACCTGGATGGGAAGTAGCCAAGTTGGAGACATCTGGAGAAGACCGCCGCCAGGAAGCGGTACGCCTTACTGGAGAGTTTCTTCAGAACCAGGTTGAAGATGTTGTCCTTGCCCGGTGCCTTCATATTCTTCGTCCGCTTGACCGCTGCCCTGACTTCGTCCTCTGTGACTTGGCCGTCGAGGGGTGCGTCATCGTTTGCCTCGAGTTGGGCGATGGTTTGCCGAACCGCCGCTTCGTGGGGGCTCTGCATGTTCGCACCGAGGTTGTGCGCTTCGACCAATTTGTGGGCAATGGCGTTCGCTTTCTCCGACGGGGAGACCAGGATGCCGCCGGTGTCGTCCTTTAGCGGGGGTACGGGGAGAGGCTTCTTCTTCAGGATTTGGCCACTTTCCAGAAGGGTCTTGAGTGGTCACTCAGCTGGCCGAGGTGGTTCGAAAACTGCCGGTTCCTGATCACGTCCATCCGGTCCTTGATCTGGCTGTTTAGCATGGAGACCTCCAGCTTTTTCAGCAGGCAGCCGGTCCGTTGGAACTGCCTTCGAACGGTGTTCCGTTGTTGGATCAGCTGACGGGTATCGTCGTCGATGTTCGTGAAATTGTATCTCACTGGGACCCACCGGATGCAGGAGTCCTCGGCCGAGTGGATGGCGTTCTCGAACACGTCCAGGTTTTGGTCGATGCTTTCGGTAGTTTGGAGATTCTGTTCATCTGGTAGTTGGGAATCTACCAGGCGGCTGAATGCCACCCAATTGACTCGGTGATAGTCTCGACGCTTTGCCGGCGGGACCGACATCGGTTCGCGTTCCAGCTCGCAGGTGACTGGGAGGTGGTCCGAGCTTAACTCCTGGTGGGTTACTGGCTTGGACAGCTGCAGGTCCGACAGAAATACATCCAGTGTTGATGTTGTGCCTGCCGGGGAGACGAACGTTGGATCGTCCGGGTGGTGTAGAGCACACGTACCGGAACTGAGGTGATCTGCCAAGAGAGTCCCATTCTTGTTGTTTGTGTGGTTTTTCCACAAGGTATGGCGAGCATTAAGGTCTCCGGCCACGACAAAGCCCGTTCTGTTGCTGGTCAGTTTCCGCAGGTCATCCATGAACTGGCTTGATGTCCCGTTGTTGTCCACGCATTGCCTAGGTGCGTAGACGGCGAACAGCGTAACGGCACCACGAAGGGTGCTGATTTCGACACCGATGGCTTCGATGACGGTTGTCTTGGGATGAGGTAGGATTTTGTAGCGCAGGCCCCGTCGAATAAGGACGGCCACACCACCACCGTTGGAATTTTGTCGGTCCAGTCTCACCACGACGTGTGTTGGTAGCGAGAAGTTGATAGTTGGGTTAAGTCGTGTCTCCGTCACGACTCCGACGTCGATTCTGTGCTGGGAGAGGAATTCACCCAGCTCGAGTTTTTTCGCCCTTATAGAGCGAGCGTTCCAATTGAGAATACGGATGTTATCCTCAGGGCCCATACTTGATTAGGAAGGTTTGGACCGTCATGGTGACGGCGTTAATTTGCTCGCGCTTGGAGCGGCATGCTCCCAGCCGTTCGAACAGGCACATGGCAAGCTCGGTGACTACCTCCGGGGGGTAGAGTGTGCCATCGTCCAGCGGGTGGGCGGTGGGGGCGCTACGTCCTTGGTTTCCCCAGCCAGGAGGGGTACGGTTCTGCTCAGGCACAGCAGAGGCGGCGGCCGCAAGGCGTTGTTGCACTTGGGAGACCGGCTGGTGGTTTGCTGGGTTCCGGGTTGGAACCACTGGTGGGAGTGGGGGGAAGTGGCCCTCTGTCACCGGGGGTGGTGGTGGCCGGACGCGGCCGCGCTGGTTCTTGGCGGACGCTTTTCTGCGGATTTCAATGTATTCCGCTCTCTTCGGGCAGGCTCTGTTGTTTCCCTCGTGAGTGTCCCCGCAGTTGACGCACTTTGGGGATGTCCCTTCCTGCATCGGGGCGCAGGAATCTGTTGAGTGTTCTCCGGCGCATTTACCACAGCGGGGGCGCATGTGGCAGTTTTTGGTGCCGTGCCCGTAGGCGAGACAGTTTCCGCACTGAGTGACCTGGCGTTTCTTCGGGCGGTACCTCTCCCACTCTACGATGATTTGGAAGAGAGCCTTCACTTCCCGTAGGTCCTTCATGGAGATGGATCCCTTCTCCAGATGGACCAGATACGGCCGGTCCCGTTGGTTGGAGCCTTCCCCTCGCCTGATGGGAAAAACGTTCAGGGGCTTCAGTTTCTTGGCCTTCAGCTCCTGGATTATCTCCTCCGGGGAGTACTCCTCGAGGCCCCGTAGAAGCACCTTCAGGGGCTTGTTTCCAGGGGCATCGTGCGTGTAGAACTCCGCACGGTTCTCCACCAGGAATTTGCCAACCTCCTGGTAGTCGGCGACGGTGGTGCAGACGATTTTCGTCCCAGTACTGCACAGTTTGAAGAGCGGGTGAATCTGCTTCTTCGCCAGCTCGTTCCTGAGCGCTGCTACCTCCTTCGTGGAAGCGAAGATCGGTGGTACCTTCGGTGGCTTGGGGGGCGCGGGGGTGTTTTGATCCACCGGCAGGGTGGCAAACTTATTCTTTGCCAGCAGTCTGGCGTTTTGCTCCACTGACGAGCCGTGTCCATCCAAACGTTGCCGCTTGCTATTTGGGTGCTGCTGATCCGAGGCTGCAGCTTGATGGCCCGATGCGGGGTCCGGGGGCGGCGGTCTGCCGCGACCCATCGTCGTCGGCGATTCGGGACGACGAAAAACGGCTGCTGTTTCTTGCAGCGATTTTATCTCCTTTGCCACACCAAACAGGTGGGCAAGTGCCGGAGACAAGTCACGCGAGCGAATAATCTCTCTACGAGAGTAACGCGAAAACGGAGAAAAGCGCGGGAAAAACTTACTTCGAGCTTGGAATGCCAACAGGCCAGCGGGAACAGATAATCCGTAAGCAACCAGCGGTGTCCGCCTAAGATTACCGTGTGGGTCTTTGGGCGGATCGCTAATCGGGACTCTGAGCACACTTGTCGACTTCACTGCTCGGATGTCGAAGCTAGAATGAATCCGTCCGACTCACGAATGAGCCGTGGTGCGGTTGCACCTTTCCCTTTATACCCTGGTGGAGAGGGAGGGAATGCTCGGATTGCTGCTGCTGCTGCTGCTGCTGCTCAGGAGGCGACCCGTTCGCCTTGCCGTCCGACTCACGAATGAGCCGTGGTGCGGTTGCACCGTTCCCTTTATACCCTGGTGGAGAGGGAGGGAATGCTCGGATTGCTGCTGCTGCTGCTGCTCAGGAGGCGACCCGTTCGCCTTGCCGTCCGACTCACGAATGAGCCGTGGTGCGGTTGCACCGTTCCCTTTATACCCTGGTGGAAAGGGAGGGAATTGCTCGGATTGCTGCTGCTGCTGTTCAGGAGGCGACCCGTTCGCTTTGACGTCCGACTGTTGAATGAGCTGTGGTGCGGTGGCACCGTTCCTTTTATATTCTCCAGTGACGAGTGAGGGGAAATCTCGGTTTGAGGGGAAATCTCGGTTTGAAGGGAAATCTCGGTTTGAGGGGAAATCTCGGATTTCTGCTGTTGATGAGGCAATTTTCTTGCCTTACCGTCCCTAATGAGGGCTTATTTTTCAATCATAAATTGGAAAACACGTGTACATCAATATTTTGGACATATTGTTTTATTAACTTAACTTAGCTCCATGAGACATCTACACAGCCCATAAATAACATTTCAATATTACATTCTGTTGTTGAACAAGTTTGGATATTATTGTATTATTGAGAGTGCACACATACTTTATGGTATTGCTATCTAAACTAAAACAAATTTTGAAACAAAACCTACGTCATTCTACAACGTTATTTACAGCATTTGAGGGAAAGCAACTGCATATTCACTCATCAATTTGTCTTCCTCTTCCATTTATCATTACATCCAAACTGAGACAAAGTGCATGCCCCATATCACTAGCTAGTATTCCGTGGAAAAAAGTTTGCATAATGCACCAGAAAAACTGTTTAACGATTTTTTGAAAAGTGCGCAAAGTTAGGCCCTAGGTGCGCAAAGTATGGTACGCTTACGGTATCACATTTGATAAGAGGTGTGGTATATTACGTGACATGGAGGTGCTGTAATGTGTACAAAACAAAGTCCCTGTTGGGCGGCGCGAGGTTTTGCTAAATTTCTGAAATTGACTGAGTTGTAGCTGAAAAGTACCCAAAATACCAGCCACTGCCCAAGTGGCGCAGTACCCTGCATACATCTAAACGAGAACATAGCAGACGATATTGAAGGTTTTTAAGGTTTTCAAAGGGACGTTCCAGATTCCGCCTTTGACATGTGAATGTCAATGATAAAAATGTCAAACTTATGGAGTAAACTTGTTTGAACGAAGCTAATACAGACAGCTGAATCCAAAATTGTAGATGGTTTTGAATGGGATTTTTCAGAAATATTTTGTATTTCACATGTTTTCCCTGTCGTTCCAGAGGATGAAGTCGGATCTACCTATTTGAAAGATAGGTACATGAATAGTTGAAAATACACCTACTAGAATAGAGAGAAACTGAAGTTCGCATTCTCACATGTTGGTCTAAATATATAGAATTCTCAGCCATCACGAAGTCATATATGATGTAGAATATGATGCTAAAGTGGAGGCCATACCCGACTAGATGAACAAAATAATCAGTTGCAAAAATTACATAATTATATCAGAATATGAAATAATTTTAATTTTTAGCTGTATTACAAAAAATGAGAAATTTGATTAAGTATTCGTTTTTTTCATTGCTTGCTTGTAGAGCAAAAGGTCGATGGATAGCAGGTAAAAGATCAGAAAATGCTTATAAGGAAACAGCTTTATTCTATGTAATTGAAAAATAAAAAAAAAAAAAAAACATTCAATTGCTGTTGAGGGGCTGCAGTTTTGCTTGTTTTTCATTGCGTAGAATGCCGGAAGCGTATCCGGCTACCCTCAAAACTGAAAAGTACTCATATTTTTTCAACTTTGAACCGATTTAAGTGAACTTCGACTCGTTTGAATAAGAAATCTTTTTTTTATTGATTGGTTATGCGAATAGAACGATTGGGTTACGCGGTATTCCCAAAAGTCCAAATTTTCTGGAACATATCCTTATGCTATTGAGGGGCCCAGATGCAAAGAGGTGTAAGTGGCCGTTTTGTCGAGTTTGAGCTGAACATATCAAAAAATCTTCAGATTTCAAGCTCACAAGAACTTTTTAAAGATTATTTTTATGATTAGAAAAATTACAGTAAATCAGAGAAAATTGGGTTGATATTGAAACTCCATACATTTTGAATGGGATGAAAAACTAGTGAAAAACTTCAAAGCTCATTTACTCGAAAGTGGGTTTTTGTAACTTACACCCCTTTGCTTCTAAGCTCCTCTATTCTAATATCGGCGTTGTTGGAGTTAGCGTATTGAAAAGATATGGTCTCTCGTGAAACATGCTTCGTAATTACACTGTTGAAAACGCTTTGACACCCACGTGCAGCACAACAGAACATGTGCTCCATGAACAAATTGAGATTTGAATTATGAAAATGCTATGTTCAACCTTGGCTTGGTCAGCCAAAGCAAAATCAAGAAATTGACATTTATGCTTCGTAATGATTACTTTGAAGTCAATACTTTGGGCCTAGGCTGGGCAGATATGCTATTGGTGATTTGATGGTGCATGAAGAAGAAGAAGAACGATGGTGTTTTGAAAAATCCTATCCCTACCACACAGGAGAAGATTTCAAAATGCCTCTATAAAATCTAAAACAAAATCTAATTAAAAACGGTTTGATGTACGGTGTAAGACTTTGGACGGACTACATATTGAACGTATAAATTTAAATTTAACATTTTTTTTCTTGGTAAGGTACTTAATTTGTACCAATCACCAATTGGGTTTTTAAATTAAGAATAATATATTGATTTTTTGATTTTATTCGAAAGAGCACCGCCAGTATGATTTTTTTCAGATTTTTAAAACTTTATTTTGATACCTTAATTCAATTACAAAAAGATTTTTTGAAATCACCTTTTGACAGCTGGGCAACTGCTTGACAGCTCCGCCCAGTACGAAATGCGACGAGGGGTGATTCGACAAATCGCTACCATACAAACTTTAAATCGATTTTTAAATAGGTTCCTAGGCACCAAAGTTCATGAAAATTTGGATTTCGGCTCAGTTTGGCATGTAGATTGTGAATATGGAATTATCTCAACACCACTAAAGAAGCCAATTGCAGCTGGTCTATGGAAAATTCCACGTGTATGGCAATTCGGGTTTTTTCTTAACTCACGATGACCAGATCGGTTCAGTCGGATTTGTTTTTGATGGAAAAAATTAATCTGGATCAAATGAGATCAATATTGTCAAAATCGGAGAAAATTTATCGCAGATATAACCATTACATAGTTTACCTTCTTTATTTTATTGTCTGCTGTTTCATATTATGAAGTAAAAAATAAAGGCATTGCAACTTCTAGAAATTTCATCAGACTCTTCCGTATTTTTTATTTTATTCATTGCTATAGTTTGAGTTTTGGGTAAATATAGCATCATAGCTATTGATATGTTTATCTTTGTATTAATTTCCTTCTTTCAATATCCCAGTCCCGTTACGGTGCCAAATTCCTATCACTTTTCTACAATTCCCAATTCTTATAGGTTAAGTAAAATTTTAGCTTCAAAAAGTGATACATCTGCAAATGAGTTTTTTTTTTCATCTCAAAATTGAGTAAACTTAGTTGAATTTATATGTCATTTTAACAGTACTGCTATTCTAACCTCTAATTATAACGTCAAAAAGTACCGAACAGACTATGTAATACGAAGTAATGAATGTAAGTGAGAGTGGAGATAGCAAATATGGTACCTACTAAATAATTCTAATCAATAAAAATGTCAACTATACAGACAATTCTGCTCAATTGATGATTGCATTTGTCTATTATAACTTTTTTCTTTCGATCTATTATTATTCGATCATATATTGTTTGACATTATGTCATAAATATCTTTTTTCATTACTAAAAATAATCTCAAACAGAATAAAACTAAACAGCATCTGCAGAAGTAATCATACCGGCATATGATATAATTACCTTTTACCTTCGCTCACGTCAAAATGCACCCCATGACGAAGCTCAATCATAAATAGTCGACTGGCTATTTTTCCGTCGTTCTCTTTGTTCAACAAACGACGACGGGCCATGCGCACGCCACCACTGTTATTAGTGTTTCAGTGCGCATGTCTGCGCACCGCGATAGCGCTGTTGGTAAGAGAGAGAGGTTCATTGTTTGATCTTGCATTCAAATCTCTGTCTATTTTTGTCCTGCGACTGGCAAACATGAAATGGGGGAATGGGGAAACTGGCAATACGTAGAACCAGTAAAGCTTCTATCGTCCCTCACTGCAAGTGCTGTGATAGCCTCATTGGTAAAGGCGGCTGAAAATTTACGATAGCAGGATTGGAGGTTCAAATCCCGTCCATGTTTGTAAGTTTTATAATGAATTCGATTTTTTTTTTATGTGACCTATTATTTTCTAAAAATAGAATAACACACTTAAAATAATTACCCAAAAATGAGTAAAAAAGTTAGTTTTTACCCTAATTTTGCTTTCGGAATGTTATCAATAACTCTTTAATATCAAAATTTGTTATTGAAATATTTCCCAAATTCACTGTTATTAAGTTGTTATTGCCACTAACAAAACATGTTATTAAATTGATTTTTCAGGAACAAATTTTTGTTATGTGACTTGTTATTTTGCCGCTTATGACAGACAAGTTTATAACTCAATATGTTATGTTAATAACATGAAAATTACTAATTCCATTATGCAGTTATTTTGCCAAAATAACGCATTTTGTTATGCTGTTGTTATTCTCTTCTGCTCGGGACCACGGTAGCTTTCGGTACTTATAGCGTTGTACCCCACGCCGGGCCGCTATACCTTAGTACACTAGCCAGAAGCTTGCGCTTACTGACCTACACCGCAGCGCTATTGGACATTATCCGGGACAGTGCCACTATAGCTTTGGAGGCTCTTTTGTATGCGTAATCAACGTGGCTACCGAAGGTAAGCTTATCGTCGATCATCACACCCAAGTGTTGTCGAAGCGCTTCGAAGTGATAGTGCAATTGTCTACACTGATCACCGCTTTCTGCTCCGACTTTCGTTTGTTCACAACCATCACCTCAGTTTTCAGGTGAGCCAGCTCCAGTTTCCTGGATCTCATCCACGCTTCCACAACCTTGATCGAGTGGGCAGTAGTCAACTTCACTTCTTCGATCGATTCACCGTAGACTTCGAGCGCAATGTCGTCAGCGAAGCCGACGATCTTCACCCCCACCGGGAACTCTAACCTCAACATCTCGACCTACATGAAATTCCATAACACCGGACCTAGGATGGCACCTTCCTGAGGTTATGTGAATGCACTTCCGACGCACCTTTGTGTTGTTAACTTGTACTCGATTATGGAAGTTGCTTCCGAGAATCTTGTACATGTACCCGGGTATCCCCAGACGCGTGGCCCAGATGCACGATCGCATCTGCAATAGCCGACCAACTGGCGCTTTTGTAGGCGTTCCTTACATTCAAAGTCACTACCGCACAAAAGTGAGTCCCCCTTCTCTTACGCTCGAGTGCTTTCCCGGCGATTTTTGTAACCGACAGGATAGTGTCTACGGTCGACCTCCCTTTTCGGAAGCCCGGCTACTCGAGAAACCATTTACACTCGGTGTGCCTCAACATTCTATTGAGGATGATCTTTTCGAGCACCTTCTCCGCTGTGTCGATCATGCATATTGGTCTATATTCCGACGGGTCTGCAGGTGGTTTCCCCGCCTTTGGCAATAGAATCAGGGAAAACTCCCTCTTCCAGGCATTGCTGCATAGCAGACCTGAACATCACGGGAGCCTTTCCAATAGCTACTTTTATGGCCAGGTTCGGAACTCCGCTCGAACCTGGGGCCTTACCTACGCTAAAGGACGTTGCTATCCCCGCAAGTTTCACATCAGTGACCTTCAGCTCATTGCCAGCCCCAATCTCCGGCTGTCCTACGAAAGTCCCTCGATGATCCTCTCCAACATCCCTGGAGATTGCTCTGTAGGAGACTTTGAACCTTTAGTCTTGGCCATAACGATCCTGTAGGCGTCACCCCACGGGTTCGTATTGGCACTCTGACAGAGACCCTCAAAGCAGGCTTTTTTGCTTGCTCTTATCTCGGTCTTGAGCGCGGCTTTTGCAGCGGCGAACACCACCCGCCGTTCGTTTCGCTCTTCCTCTGATCGTGCTCGCTGCATCCGCCGCCTAGCCCGTAGGCAGGCGCGGCGCAGGTCCGGAATCGCGTCGATCCACCAGTAAGCCGGTGGCCTCCCATTTCTAGGGTGGACTCGCCTAGGCATGGTCGCATCACACGCACGTGAGAGCACCGCTACCAGCTCATCGCCGTCTAAACCGATTAAGTTTCGCTCACGGCGGAGCGCCTCCCTAAATACTCCTTCGTCGAAGTATGATGTCTTCCACCTGCGAGGGCTTGGCCTTGGCCTAGCCGCCTCTTCTTCTATCCACTGTCTGCTGTTGTTGTAGTCGATACTGTAGCGAACCGCCAGGTGGTCGCTGTGAGTGTAGCCATCATCTGCTCTCCAGTTCGAACTACTTATTAGGCCAGGACTACAAAAGGCCACGTCAATAATTGACTCCGCTCCGTTTCGACTAAAGGATGAGTCGATAATTATTGTGCCATTTTCAAACTAACGTAACTTTTTCTCTACTCCACCAAAATCAACCAAATTTTGTACAGTTTCTCCTTATAGTGTATTGTTTACATATAATGAATTGAGCAGTTACCAGTGAGATTTCGGTCTATATAGAATAAATTTTGTTAACAGTTCTAAAAAAGATGTTGTACAATCGCATGCTAAAATAAAAAATCATGATATCGCGCCTTGGAACAATTAATGATTATACATTTTCGGATCATCTTAATGATCATCAATACGTTTCAGGAACGGTTGTCAGTGAAACATAAGCTTGGAGCTGGGTGAAAATCAGGCATGATGCGCATAAACAAACCAGAGAGCTTTAATTATTTGTTTCAAGTGGAGCCTGAACATGTCCACATGGAGGGCGTTAATTGAAAATGTCGTGAATTTCACTAAAACGCATCCTAAATTTGAACCTATTCCAAAAAGTTGCAATACATACATATACTAAACTACTGTAAAAATTTGGTTTCATTTCGTAAACAGTACACAATTTGCGAATCAGTTGAAGGTAGGGTGGCACAATAATTAACGACTCACCCTTTAAAGGTACTCTTGGTACCGACATTAGCCAAGTCGACATCTAAGATGGCCAGTGTTTCTAACGGGATCTGACCCAGCTGGTTCGTGAAACGGCTTCCCCATTCCACGGCCCAGGCATTAAAGTCGCCCGCTATTACCACCGGCCTTCGCCCTGTTAGCACGGTCGTTAAGCGGTCCAGCATTTGCGTGAACTGCTCGATCGACCACCGCGGAGGCGCATAACAGATACAGAAGAAAACCCCGTTTACTTTAGCGACCACGAAGCCCTCATAGGTAGTAGACACCAACTCCTGGACGGGGTATTTACCCATCGTCCATATCGCCGCCATTTTTGTGGTCCCATCCGCGACCCAGTTGCCGTTGCCGGCGGGTACTCGGTATGGGTCCGATATGATGGCGATATCCGTCTCCCACTCAGAAACTGCCTGACAAAGCAGTTGCTGAGCCGCATCACAGTGGTTCAGGTTCAGCTGCGTTACCTGCACTGTGATTTGTTGTTCACTGCGGCTTTCTTGAAGGCCGGGCACCTTGGACCACCCATCGGATGTCTGTTGTTCGAGGATTTCCTGGTACAGATCATGCAGATGGGCGGACTCGTGCAGCTTTGGGCCTTATGACCTTCTGCGCCGCATCGCCTGTACAGTTTGCGCCTGTCGGGGCCTTTGCAGTCCCACGACTTGTGTCCTGGTTCCAGACACCTGAAGCAAACCTCTGGTGGCTCGTGGAATGTCAGGTGACATACTCACCAACCCACCTTTATGCTCCCTACTTTAACCGTTATGTGGCCGGCAAACTTTTTGCTTTTTTCTACACCGTGTATTTTAAATGGGTGCTGGGTACACGGGTACCCTGCCGGCCACATAAGGGTTAACGGACTTTTTGACGTCCGCCACAGGTAGCTGAACCAAAGCTATCTGTGTCCCTGCTGGCCCTTTCCGTAGCTTAACGGCTGCGGCGGCCACCTGCACATCGCACTGTTGCCGCAGTGCCGTGACGAGCTCTTCCACTTCGGTGATCTCATCAATGTCCTTGACCTTCAGAGTCGCCTCATGTGTCAGAGCCCTCACCTGCACACCCTCAACAAGGACCTCTTCTGCCAGCCTCTTATAGGCGGCGCCCTTGTGCTCCTTCTGGCGCTTCAGCTCCAGGATCATCTCGCCCGTACGAGTACGTCTAATACTGCGTACGTCGGCTCCAAGACCCTCAAGCTTGGCGTCGCTTCGCATCATCTTCAAGACGTCCGAGGACTTGGACTGTTCCGTCTTGATGACGATCGCATCGCCTTTCTCGCGCTTGGCACCTGCCCTCCTACGCCTTGGCTTGGCGTCCTGCACTACTATCTGCGGATTCGCCTTCTTCTTCCTCTTCCGCTCTACCTTCGTCCAAGGGGGGTCCTCCCCTTGGATCGCCCTACTCTGTGGCTGTTAAGGGCCCACCAGCGGTCGCAACCCCTTGTTTCCATCGTTCCGGGACGGGCCAGCCTTTTCAGGCCCACCCTTCCCAGCTTTCCGGGAACCCTGGCTGGGGTCCGACCTTCCGGCATTATTACCGACTTTCGGTTGCCTCGCCCGCTTCTGCGATTGCTTGCCCCGTTTGTTGCCCCGTTTGTTCGTTTCGGACTTCCTGCGAAGGAGAAGGCCTCCGTTTGGGTAAACTTCGGCACTTTCTCAATTGCAGGCTCCGCTGCTCAGCAGTCAGCAACGCGAGTGCCGCGTGCTCCTGCTTGGCATCGTCGATCGACGCCCTAAGTCGAAGCAAGGCCGTTTTCAGGTCCTTGCTTATGTTCGACTTAGTGGACGCAAAGTCGATGATTTTGCCAAGCTGCTGCTCAGCCACCTCTATTGCGGACCGTCCTTTGGATCGGTTGACGGCCCTCAACAACCATGCTCTGTCCATAACCTCCATCGGCTGGCTTGCCGGGAAGTGGACTGGAGCACCCACGCTTAAGCTGCGTACGCAACTCCCAGCGCCTATCTCCTCACTTCTCCTTGTCGGAGATCTCATCAAGCCGCTTCTTGCGAAGGGGTTGATCCCACCACTATTTCCACCTAGATTCTGATTTTTATTTGACTTCATGATTAAATCCCACGAGTAGCACGGGAAAGAATGTCCACCACGCCAGAGCCCTGCATTAACGCGGTAAGGGACAGCTTATTGTGAGGGTTGCCCAGGTACCTCACAGGCTCCGTTAAAGATCGAGCATCTTTTTCACCCCCTCGATCACTCATTCCTCAGCACGGGTCGCTTGACACCTTGAATTGGGGTTAGTAGTCCTATTCTTAGCCGGCGACTACGCAACTAAAGCAGGCCTCGCCTTCATGATCCGTGCACCTACGTCGGTCTAGGTGCCATCATCATCGGCCGCCATTTGGCTACCAAGATATTGAAAGCTTTCAACATTCTCAAAATTCGAGAAGCGTGGATAACTACTCTTCCACCTTGGGTTTCGCTTCTGATCCGGTTCAGAGCGTATCGTGCTTTAGTTGTTTCTTATACGACGAGTTAAACGATATTACCTTTAAAATTATATTCAATTAAAGGGGGACTGCGGGGTTTACCATGGATGAATGGATTATCGCAAACCACCATCGCAGTAACGCTAGAGTAAAGCTAACTGGGACATGAAAGTAAAATCATGGTTGACTGGAGATTGCACGAACGTTTCTGACATGATTCCACCCGGTATTTTGTCATTAATTTAGGAAAATCGATTTTTTCGCCAACCCTCATCATCCACGCTGACGACGGCAGTGATGAGACGACGGTAGCAGGACGGTTCGTGGGATGAAGCATTTCCTCGGGTATGATTACTACTCGGTTTTGCGCTTCTTCCTTCCTACAATGATTAAGAGACGGATGCTAATTTCATTAAACCCCTGAAAGTTCCATTTTGGCCGATTCATAATAATTTCCAAGAAATCATCATTTGTACTGAAGAATTCCGTTTCAGTTTGCTCTTCGTTGAAAAACAATTTTGCAAATGTTAGGATTGGCAATCATTAGAAGGCAAATGTTTAATAAAGCGTAAAACAGTGGGAAGCCTTTCATCTTAGAAGTCAGCAAATAAAAACGCGGAAAATCACTCACCATCAGAATTGCCATGGTATTCCATAATAATCAACCGTATAATCCGCCATTGGGATTCAAGATTCAATCAACCATAACGAAAAGGTTCTCTGTTTCCTCCCTTTCTGGTGAAAAGCTGACAAACTAATTAGAGCTCGCTGTCCCTGCTCGTTCAACTAGCTGACGGGTTTCATTAGGACGCGATTTCATATGTACGGTTTTCGAACCACACAGAGTGCACAAAACCATCACCCGAAAATGGGAAAACTAAATGAAATTTGGAAAAGTAATCTCGCTGACGCCGAACTATTCGCCTTTTTTTTGCTGCTGACAAGGCCGCGTGGCCTCATTGCTGTCTATTCACATTAAAAAGCCTTCCGAATGACTACTCACTACTCCATCGGCTCGGCACGCATAATCCATTTTCAGTGGTTTGGGCGTTTCTACCATTTTTTTTTCATATAGACAGATGTGTGGTTATATCCGTTTGTTAGTTGTGGGTTTTGATTTGCTTTTTGAATAATATCAACCTAACAACTACTGCATTGACAATATGTGGCGCAAGTCGACATTTGAATTACATTCCATTAATGAAGTTATATTCAGATCAGAATTTTGAAATCAGAAAGGTTTATCATGCATTAAGAATTGATTTTATACATTCTATTCATGTCATATGTTTCGGCATCTATGCCCGTTCGGTAAAGGCAGTTTTCGCACTGGTCATTTCCTACCACACGAATGCAAAAATAGATTAGAGGGAGGATTTTACTCATTTCGACAGATAACTCAAAAAAGAACAAAACAATGTATGCCACAAAAGTTCAGCTTATTGGACACAGTGACTTAATTTCCTCAACAGCGGGGACTATTGATAAAACAAAACGATGTTATATCTTGCTGGAGAATCTCTTGGATATTTTTTTTTCAAATTTACATTCAATCTCCTATACCCAATCCTGGAACAGGCCCTGAATGAAGATTTTGGAGCAATTCCTGGGAAAACCTCCCCAAGAATCCCAGGAGGAATCCTGGAAGGAATTCATGAAAAAGAAGAAATCCCAGAAAAGACCTTGGAGGCAAAATCTGGCAGGAATTCTGGTTAAAGCCCCTGAAGAAATCCTAAGCAGAACTCTTGAAAGAATCCTGTGAAGAATCTCTGGAGAAATCTCTGAAGGAAACCCTGATGTAATCTGGAAGAAACCCCTTTAAGAATTTGCTGAAAGAATCTCAACAGAAATCTAAAAATAAAAACCTCGGGAATAATTATCGAAAGGTTTCCATGATGAATCAATGAAAGATACTCATAAGTAGTCTCAGGAGGAGTCAATGAAGAAATCCCTGGAGAAATCATTAAAGGAATGTTGGATGGAATCCCTGAAGGAATCTCGAAACAAATTCCGAAACGAATGCAATGTGTGCAACGTGCATGAATGTCAGAGCGGGAGAGGAAACTCACGACAATTCAAAAATAATTCCTCTCCTACTCTGATATTCATGCACATCCCAGATCTAATTCCATCCGAATGAGATTTGGATTGTGAAAAGGAACATACCATGTGTACACTAACCGGGCTGCAAAACGGTGAGTCGATAAGGAGACCATCAAATATAGCTCTGGTCCTCACAAGTTCCTACCTCATGCTTCCACGGGTCAAGCGATGACAAAGACCGCCAGCTAAGAGTTGTGTGCTTAGCTGGTAGTGCAGCCTGGGCACTGTTGTCCTTCTGACTTCAGCTAGATTGAGGAGGTACGATCCGAGTGTCTGTTCACCAAGGAGGGGCGGCTCAAACAGCGTCTGTTCTGGCATCCAGCGGCTGAGTAAGAAACGCTGCACCACGCCCAGCTAGATCCAAGGTGGTAGCCCCATCAGCGTGGTCGTCCCAGTGTTGGTTGGGACGTTAAACAGAACTGGCACGATGGCCCTCCGGCGAGACAGGAGTGTTGGCGTAGGCCCAATAAGCCACCCGTAAAAAAACCCATTGCGAATAACATAGGAGAAAATACGACTCGATACAATCGGCAAAGACCCACGCGACGAAATAAGGACTACGATTGGAAACTTGGAACATGGAATTGCAAGTCACTAGGTTTCGCAGGATGTGACAGGATAATCTACGACGAACTACATCCCCGCAACTTCGACATCGTGGCGTTGCAGGAACTTTGTTGGACTGGACAGAAAGTGTGGAAAAGCGGGCATCGAGCGGCTACCTTCTACCAAAGCTGTGGCACCACCAATGAACTGGGAACAGGATTTATAGTGTTGGGCAAGATGCGACAACGTGTGATCGGGTGGCAGCCGATCAACGCAAGGATGTGCATGTTGAGAGTTAAGGGCCGTTTCTTCAACTACAGCATCATCAACGTCCACTGCCCACACGAAGGGAGACCCGATGACGAGAAAGAAGCGTTCTACGCGCAGTTAGAGCAAACATACGATGGTTGCTCGCCGCGTGACGTGAAAATCGTTGTCGGCGACATGAACGCGCAGGTAGGAAGGGAGGAAATGTACAGACCGGTAATCGGGCGAAACAGCCTGCACGCCGTATCGAATGATAACGGCCAGCGATGCGTAAACTTTGCAGCCTCCCGTGGTATGGTAGTCCGAAGCACCTTCTTCCCCCGCAAAGATATCCACAAAGCCACCTGGAGATCACCCGACCAACAAACAGAAAACCAAATCGACCACGTTCTGATCGACGGTAAATTCTTCTCGGATATAACCAATGTCCGCACATACCGCAGTGCGAATATAGATTCGGATCACTACTTAGTCGCTGTATGCATGCGCTCAAAACTTTCGACAGTTATCACCACGCGTCGAAGTCGAACGCCGCGACTCAACATCGAGCAGCTGCGTAACGTAGAAGTGGCTCAAGACTACGCGCAGCAGTTAGCAGTGGCCCTACCAACGGAAGAGCAGCTTGGCGCAGCTACACTTGAAGATGGCTGGAGGGACATCCGATCCGCCATAGGTAGTACCTCGGCTACAGCACTTGCAAGTACCGGAGGTGGCGTGGTAACAGATCTAGGAGTATGTGCACAGGACGAAAGACTTCCGGCCCCTGACCTTCAAGAGATTGAGGAGGAGGTTGGCCGGTTGAAAAACAACAAAGCCGCTGGAGCAGATCAACTACCAAGCGAGCTTCTAAAATACGGTGGAGAAGCACTGGTGAGAGCACTACACTGGGTCATTACCAAGATTTGGGAGGAGGAAGTATTACCGGAGGAATGGATGGAAGGTATCGTGTGTCCCATCTACAAAAAGGGCGACAAGTTGGATTGCGGGAACTACCGCGCGATCACACTACTGAGCGCTGCCTACAAGATACTCTCTCAAATTTTATGCCGCCGTCTATCACCGATTGCAAGAGAGTTCGTGGGGCAATATCAGGCTGGATTTATGGGTGAACGCGCTACAACGGACCAGATGTTCGCCATCCGCCAGGTGTTGCAGAAATGCCGCGAATACAACGTGCCCACACATCACTTGTTCATCGATTTCAAAGCGGCGTATGATACAATCGATCGAGAACAGCTATGGCAGATTATGCACGAATACGGATTCCCGGATAAACTGATACGGTTGATCAAGGCGACGATGGATCGAGTGATGTGCGTAGTTCGAGTATCAGGGACACTCTCGAGTCCCTTCGAATCTCGCAGAGGGTTACGGCAAGGTGGTCTTTCGTGCTTGCTGTTCAACATTGCTTTGGAGGGTGTAATAAGAAGAGCGGGGATAAACACGAGTGGGACGATTTTCACGAAGTCCGTTCAGCTGCTTGGTTTCGCCGATGATATTGATATTATTGCTCGTAAATTTGAGAAGATGGCGGAAACGTACATCCGACTAAAGAGTGAAGCCAGGCGAATCGGATTAGTCATTAATGTGTCGAAGACAAAGTACATGATGGCAAAGGGCTCCAGGGAGGAATCACCGCGCCCGCCACCCCGAATTCATATCGACGGTGATGAAATCGAGGCGGTTGAAGAATTCGTGTACTTGGGCTCACTGGTGACCGACGACAACGACACCAGCAGAGAAATTCAGAGGCGCATTGTGGCAGGAAATCGTGCCTACTTTGGACTCCGCAGAACTCTACGATCGAATAAAGTTCGCCGTAACACGAAGTTAACCATCTACAAAACGTTGATTAGACCGGTCGTCCTCTATGGGCACGAAACATGGACCCTACGTGCAGAGGACCAACGCGCCCTTGGAGTTTTCGAACGGAAGGTGTTGCGTACCATCTACGGCGGAGTGCAGATGGAAGACGGGACTTGGAGAAGGCGAATGAACCACGAGCTGCATCAGCTGCTGAGAGAACCAACCATCGTCCATACCGCGAAAATCGGGAGGCTACGGTGGGCGGGTCACGTCATCAGGATGTCGGATAGCAACCCGACTAAAATGGTTCTCGAGAGTCATCCGACCGGTACAAGAAGACGTGGAGCGCAGCGAGCTAGGTGGGTCGACCAAGTGAAGGACGATCTGCGGACCCTACGCAGAGTGCGGAACTGGAGACAAACAGCCATGGACCGAGTGGAATGGAGGCGGCTACTATGTACAGCAGAGGCCACCCCGGCCTTAGCCTGACCGGTAAGGTAAGGTAAGTATGTGTACACTAACTAGTGGAATCGAGTTCAGTTCTGTGGGACGGCGAAGGTCAAGTGCCTCCGTAGCTTGGAGGAAAGCGTCCGTCTAGCAAATTGGGAGTCGTGGGTGCGATTTTCCCACCGGAGTATGTGGATTTCTTTTCACAATTTAATCTCTGTTTTTTTTCATCAAACACGTGTTTCTGTTGTGTGCAAGAATGTCAAAGCATTCAAACGTTGTAAAACGTCGAATGTCAAAACGTTGAAAGGACAAAACGTCGAAGGGACAAAAAAAAGTCAAAAGCAAGGTCAAAAGGACAAAACGTTGAAACGTTGAAGAATGTAATTCCTGTAAAAGAATAAAGAACTCACTACTTGCTAACATTACTTGTTTTCGACGTTTTGTCTTTTTGCTGTTTTGTCCTTTCGAAGTTTTGTTCCTTCCGACGTTTTGGCATTCGGCGTTCTGTCTTCCGATGTTTTGTCCCTAAGTCGTAATAATTTTGACAGGAATCACTGAAACAATACTAAGAAGAACCTATGGAAGCAATTCAAAAAAAAACTTAGATGAAATGCTGAAAAGAATCCCGCGAAGAATCCCATTAGAAATCTCGAGAGGCATCCAGGTTGGAATCCCTGGAGGAACCCCGGGAGGGACCCCTGAAAAAACAACCAGGACTAATTCCGGCTGAAGAAATCTCGGGAGAAGTGTTCGGCAGAATAGCGGAACAATTCCTGCGAGAATTCCTGATAGAATCTCGCGAGGAATCCCTGAAAGAATACTGGAAGAAATCATTGAAGAAATTTTTAATTTTTGAAAGCCTCTTGAAGAAATCTTTAAAATAATATTGAGAGAAATCACGAAAGGAGTCTTGGGCCAATCTCTAAAGAAAGCTGTAGACCAGCGTTTCTCAAACTATGGGTCGCGACCCACTGGTGGGTCGCGGGCTGAATTTTGGTGGGTCGCGAAACCTTGAGTGATACTGTAATAAATGCCTTACTTAACTTATGTCTTACTGAAAGAAAATTTTGAAATTTGCAAGTACTATCTTAGGGAATTGGCAGAGATATTTCAAGGAACTACATTTCTCCTTAATGTAAAACATTAATAAATCCCGTTTCAATTTCGCATATAAACTTTAAAGTTACAAATCAGACGAACGAAACATCGAACAAAGCTGTATTTGATTATCCTCGCTTTGCTCACTCGCTAAAAGAGGCAGCTTTTTCAAAACAGGCCAATTTGCCTACGAATTTTTGAGATTAACGCTTTTGAAAACGTGAGTAGGGGTTCAAGTCGGTCATTGTGGCGCCATATTTGTATTTTCTGTTGTTTGACCTTAATTCAATTCAATTTATTTTTTTATGAGACTTCGTCTGGAGAACATTGAACATTAAAACTACCCAGTCAACCAGTCATCGTATAAGATGTTGTATAAGATGTTGAAGTGAAGGCGATATGCGTACATTTTACATGCGCCTAAATGGAGGCATGCACGCATATGGCCTCCACTTTATCATCTTATGCAACATCTTATACGATGACTGGTTGTCTGGGTACTGTCTGTGTTCTGATTTCGATTTTGAAACAATGAGTTTTTAATCGGAAAGTTTGAGATTCTGGGAAAATTTTAGATTTTTTGTTCTAAAAAATTGCTTTCATTACAGATTTGTGGGAATGGCAATTGACTTCGAGTAATTGCTTGCAATTTGCATTTCCAGTTAGATTTCACGTCAAGTTGAGTAGTTTGAATTTCCGAAAAAAAATACATGCAAAAAATTTCCAAATTTCGAAACGAAAGCACCGAAAATTTTGTAATCCCCACTTACTACACAGCTAAACAAGTAATCGTAATTAAATAGAAATTTAATAAGCGTATGAAAGATCGAATTACAATTTTAAAGATACTTTCCAGATTTTGCAGTTCTACAATTTAAAAAACGAGAAAAAAAACAAGCAAAATGCATGATCAGAATTACTTTCATTTGAAAGTAAGTTTCAAAAGTTCTTCAAAAGCGCTAAATTGGAGTTTTTATAAACTAAATGTTTATTTTCTCTCTAAATGTTATATAGATCACCTCAACTCTGTGAAGTTCTGTTGTGTTGCATGGAGCCAAACTGGTTTAGTTTGCATTAGAAACATGCCAACTTATCTCAAATTCTTTAGACCACGTGATACTGAACGGTTGGGCCAGTCTAAATTTTCAAAATTGGCTTGTTTTATGCTGGTGGGTCGTCAAATTCTGTAACAATCTAAAGTGGGTCGCAAGCTCAAAAAGTTTGAGAACCCCTGCTGTAGACAATTTAAATTCTTGGAGGCATCATTGAAGAAATTCCGGCAGGAACCGTTGAAAGCATCCTGGGAGGAAACTGGAGGATCCTGGGAGAAATCTCGGAAAGAATCCCTGAAGAAACAGCAGGGGAGCAGCCTCTTAAGGAATCATTAAAAAAATCCAGTAGGATTCTATGATAGTAACTCAGGAAGAACCCCTGAGAGAATAGTGAGGAAAAACTCTGAAGAAATCATAAGAGAAACCCCTAAAGGAAACCCGGGAGGAACCATCGAAGATCTTCGGGAGTAAGGAATGAGTGAATTTTGGACGGAATTCTGGGAGGACGTGATAAAGGAACCCCGGAAGGAATCATTAAATGAATCGCTGGAAAATTCTGGAACGACTATCGGTCGGAATCCCTGAAAGAATACCGGAAAAAATCACGGAACAAAATCCAAAAAAAATCCAGGAGGAATCATGGAAGTGTTGGAATATAGTAGTGTCAGCCCCCTGGTACGATGAACAGTATGACAGAAGCATCAGTTAATGATTGTGATGATTGTTTTGGTAAGTCCTAGAGTGTATACGTTGTTGAGAGATGACAAAGCTGATAGCCGATGTGTGTATTATATTGTAAATAGTCCGTACTAGTTTGTTAACGAATAAACATGTTGTAATTTACAACTTGTAAATAATCGGCGGTTTAGTTTTCGCTGTATCACGAATCTCGCGACGGTCTAGGAGTTTGTGTTGCCCACCGTGTTCGCTGTGCCAATATGAAGAAATTTCAGGATAAGGTCCTGAAAGAATGCCGTGAGGAATCCTCGAAGGTATGTCAGGAGCCATTTCTGCAAGAATTCTTGAAAAAATCCTTGAAGGAATTCCTAATGTAATCTCAGAATTAATGAAGCAAAGCAATTCTGGATGATATCCCTAAAAAAGTCCCGGGAGAAATGCTTGAAGAAATCTCGAGAGGAAACCTTGAAGGAATCCTGGAAGATTCCTGGAAGGAATGCCGAGAAAATTCCCTGAAGAAATTGCTGTACGAGTTCTGGAAAATATCAATGCGGGATTCCTCGTGAGGAATCTCTACAAGGGATCTCGGAAAGAAACCCTGAAGTTAACGCGAAAAAAATCTGCAGAATCTCTGAAGGAATTAATGATGGAAACCCCTGACTGAAACCCAGGAGAAAGAAAGACACTCTAGAAAAATCCCGGAAGTAATCTCTAAACGAACCCCAAAAACAATCAATTAATAAATCCCAGAACGATTCTCTGAAGGAATCCCAGAAAGAATATATAAAGGAATCCCAGGGAAACCCGGGATGAATTAATAAAGAAATCCCGAGAGGAATACCCTATTAAAACCCTGAATACTTCCTAAGAAATCCCTAAATGAATCCCGGCAGAAATGATACAATCCTTGTAAGAATTCCTTTTGAGAATCCCGGAAGAAATCTCGAGAAAAAGAAGGAATCCCAAACATATTCTCTGAAGGAATCCCTGAAGGAATGCCTATGAGAGCACCGAGAGAAGCCCCTGAAAGAATCCCGGAAAACATTCCCTGGTGAAATGCCATGGTACAATGCTCGAATTCTTCCAGAATACATCAATAACATTTATTATCCCAATTTGTATTTGCACCAAGGTGTTTTTCAATGATTTCAACTTTAATTATCACTAAATACCAAATTTTATCTAACTTTTTATCATATTCGCTTTCTCTACAAGTTGTCTAAGATATGACTTAAATAAAACCATATGATATGAAAAAATGAGGAGGTTTTGCGCCCGTTTGAGAATGAGCGGTGTTGTTTGTTCAACTCAAGCGGGCTTTTCCCTGCTCCTAAATAAATAAATAAATAAATAAATAAATAAATAAATAAAAACCTGGGAAAAATCGAAAAGAGATTCGCACCACATTTTTACCGCACAGTTTCTTAGCTTTTCAGAACACTTTGTTTCTTCAGCTCATTCGATTTTTCAGATGGCAAAGCTTGTCATATTAAAAAAAATTAATGCGGTAAGGAGTAATTAAGACATTCGTTTGCTTAACGTTAGTTACTACCTGTGTTGTAGAGAAATATGAAACAAAATTTTTTGCATTGACAAAGCCCATAATGATGATTCTTGTTCAAATATTTCAATGGAAATTACTTTAATTAATCGAGAATTTTTTTTTTCTTATCGAAACTTTCATTGTGTTTGTAAATACAGTCGGAATTCGCTCGTTGAGCCACAACCTCCACTCAACCAACGAATTCGATTCGTTAGTTGGGTCAAGTGACAGCAGTACAAGGGGCGTGCGCATTGTTTTTTTTTTAATCATGTTAAGGTTGGAAGTAAAAAGTAAAATTTTGTAAACTTCTCAATTTGTTTCACATTTAGAGCAAAACTAATTCGGACGCTTTTTTCGTGTCTTCGTGAAAATTTTCTTCCGCGATTCCTCTTGTGATCTGTTTAGCACTACGCCACCGGGACAGAACTTCCGCGAGTGAAAATCAAAGTGTGACCCCTAGTGTGGCCCTTCCAGTGTGTCGGAAGTGGTCCAGCGCACGATTCAGCGCAAGTGTATCGAATCGAGTGTGTTCACGGTGAGCGCGTTGCGGTGGAAGGAAGCAGCATTTTGTGTGGAAGAAGATCGGTGGAAGTGATTCATTGGACAACCATACCGGATACTTCGCCGCAATCTATCTGCTGCAGTCAACTCCAAGAATTTGCGTCGGAAGAACAAGCCAATGGGAACATTTGCTGTTGGATAAGCGTAACAAAGAATAATCGTCATTTTCTCCTAATTTGGTGAGCTCGTTTCATGCTTTTCTTCTTGAATGTATTATCCGTGGAGTTGAAAACCGTGATTTTTTCATACACAAAAATCGATTTTGCGATGCCTTGTGTTTGTAGGAAAATCAACATCGAATTAAACGTTTTATAATGACTTTCATTCCGCTCCTTTGACTTTTAAATTATTTAGCATTCTTATTTTCGTAGGATATTGTTCGGCTGATACTTTTCAAGTCAAGTAGTTGCAGGAGACTTATCTTGGTGAGCCCGTCCCAATTGAACACTAAATTAATTTCGTAACAATCCAGTCCCATAACTTAATCATACCCGACCTTTCCCGTACCAAAATCCCTTCTCCTTTCTATTTACGAGAGCGTCGGTGAGTCGCTGGCATCTCGATAAATAGATATCATCCCTTCCCTATTATCCCTTCCCATCCACATAACGTGTTTCTTAAAGTTTCAGAGAGCGATCAATGGCGCTTAAGCCTAGTTAAGTTAGCCAGGACACATGGTCCAAATGCCTGTGCCCCAACCCGGAAGCAAAATGACCCATGGAGTGACACAATTTCTTAGCTACGTCACTCCCAACGTTGGTGTTAAAAATCACTTACACTCACATCAACACATCTACATGATCAACTCGAATACACTTACACAATCTGAATCTTGCCGCATCACTCGATTATGGTGAATCCCCAAACAACCCATTCCAAAAATCCCACTCCTCGACACCTATGGGGGCGCCGGTGAGTCGCTGGCCTTTCATAAAGTAGGTGTCATATCATCACATCCTTTCCTTTCCTCGTAACGGAGAAGATGGGCGTGGCCGGCAATGGAAGTTTGCATGTCTTTTTTACTTCAACCTCTGATTGGATAGCTGTTTCTTCCTAAATAGCATTTCA
Source organism: Aedes albopictus (assembly GCF_035046485.1). Classification (NCBI taxonomy): domain Eukaryota; kingdom Metazoa; phylum Arthropoda; class Insecta; order Diptera; family Culicidae; genus Aedes; species Aedes albopictus. The sequence continues at coordinate 205,222,395 of NC_085136.1, read as the reverse complement.
TAAGCAATTAGAATAGGAGTATTTAAGTTTTAACATGACAACTTTCAGTATGCAATCTACGAATTACTCCGTTACAACGCAACGCAACGCATTTAGAGCAAAACTGATTCGTTTTGCAAGATGCATATATGGCCAATGCGAGAATTGATTATCTTAATTAAATTTTATTCTGTGAAGTGAAAATACAGATGATTATGAAACCACCCGGATTAAAATGCAAGCACAAAACGCTTTCAGTGATCGACAAAATAAAGATTGCCGATCTTTTGCTTTTGTTTCGTGGTAATTATTCACTTTTTTTCAAGAAATATGGAATAGAAATTCTTCTCCTGTAAAGTCTGTTACTGTAAAGTTTAAGAAACTAAAAACTCATTTGCTCGCCCCTCGGAATTACACATTGGTTGTCATTTGTTCAACATCAAATTTTAATCATCTAGTTAACAGAGCCCTATTGTTTTACTTTTACCACAGAGAAGTTCTCTGAGAGAACAGACATCCAAGTCCAGTTCCGAAACTGTGTGAGGAATTTAACGGCCATTTGAAATCGTCAACACAAGTGGCAACATCGTGGCGCTGCAATCGGTTAATTTTCCATACTAATTTAATTCACCACTTGAAATGTTTCAATTCACCACTGACTGTGGCAATATGGTGTTTGGTGGCGTTAGGGTTTTGGTGTATTGGTTTGCAACCTTACTCAAGTGAAGATTCATATCCTTACACAACATTCAGAATGAAATTTGTTCTAGCCTTGATGTATGTTCTCTGTGGTTGATATTATTTGCTTCGTTAGAATGTTTACTATAATGGCTAGGAGAAACTTTTTTGGATATCGTGCTCAAATTGAAATGGCAGTCATTCGTTAGTGTAGGTACATATCTATAATTTCTGAAACCGTTCATAGAATACATTTCGTGTAAATCCATCGCCCAGTGCACATTACTATCACCTGGTGGAAATGTTTCATGTGGAATATCGTCAACAGAAAGCGCTATAGGGTGGGGCGGTACAAAATGGGTCACCTATGGATGGATCACCATAACTTTGTAAATACAAATCGTGTTGGTTTGTATTCGTCCGCTACTCTTTAATATACTAGTTAGCTATGCTAAAAGTCGATAAATAATAAATACAAAATATGATGTTGAACAAGCAGTTTTAAAAAGTGATCGATTTTGCGCCGTAAAAAAGTGCGGACAAGATGGGTCACCTTATAAGTATTTCACATTTTCTCGACGAAAAACGTCAAAATATAAGATTTGTTTCGCATTCATATATGCTTCATATCCATACTGAGTAAACAAGAGCTACTAGTAAACATTCTAAAAACTATTTGGAATATAAAAAAAATTTACGATTTGAGTGATCCTAAGGCGACTTGAAAATCGATGTTCTCACTAAAAAAATATCATAATTTTATGTTGTAATTTTGAGCGTTCATTCCGCTTGATTGAAGTCATTTATGAGATAGTCTTGTAATTAAAAAATAAATAACTTTTGAATGCTCCAAAAATATGTTCAAAATTGATGATGAGGTGACCCATCTTGTCAGATTATATGAAATGTATCGCATAAGAAAAATGGCCATTTTATTTTTTATTTCCAATGAGAATGAATAATTTTTCAATCAATGCCCCAAACTTTTGTATATTCATGCTGGTCATCTAACATAATTATTAACATAATCAAAACATGAGTAATGCGCCCGAAAATGGCACTGACCCATCTTGCCCCGCCCCACCCTATGCATCAAAAGCAAACAAAAACGATGCACGCGCCTCTGGTTGTGAGAGCCGAAACTATGAAGAATTAAAATGATCGTTAAAAGCATGGTCGAATTTCGCCAGTGTTACGTCTGTTTGTCCGTGACTCATGCATGAGCAAAATTTCATCTTACTTAGAGAAGGTCGCCTCTACGCGGTTCGTGTATTGAACTGGAAATGCTCAATTCCCATTTTTTATTAAAACATATAGTAGTAGCAGCAGTGGCAGTATTCTGGAAAGAAACAGATATTTTCGAATAAAAATGGGGTGGTGTACACAATTTTCTCTAAAATCACCAATAATACAGCAACTGCTCCAACCCCAGGGCCACACCACCACACTTTCTACTTTTGTAAAAAAAAAGACAACTACACCGTCTTCGACCTTGCCGACCTCTATAGACTGTACAATACTAACATTCGACAACGGACAATATACATAAAAAACCAGTGGCCCAGTGGAGAATTTTCCGTTTGACGAAAAGTTTTCCCCGACTGGAGCGGGAATCGAACCCACACTCCGAGGCTTACGAGACACCTAAATGACTGACGCCGCTAACCGCTCGGCCACAAAGCCCACAAGGTAAAGTCCCAGTCAGTTGAAAATAAAACAATTATAAATATATCTTTTGCTTCAGAACCCTTAAGCCACCTAATCGCGTTGAAGAGCCAACGAGAGCTATATTTTATTTGATTTTGTTTTCATCCCGCCACATCCCATTAGCTGAATTTTTAATAAAAGTATAATAGCCGTAATGTCGGAGGCTCGTCGATTTTTTTATTTATTCATTTTCAAGTGTTTCGAATGGCAATACTCCATCTGTAGTACCATCATCGTACGAAAGTTTTTCAGGTTTAGAAGTTTATTTTACTTTCACGCAATTTCCCACCGTTCCCAAACACTGCGCTGTTGAAAACGTGGGTGGTGAATATGCTCTAGCCGATTTATGGCTGCATTCGGTGGAAAAAAAAAACTCATAAAAAGCTTGTTTTTTTCCAACCGCGTGTATAGCGTCAGTTTTTTTCCTCGCCCCAATACTGACTGTCAAGTGGTGAAGAGCAAAAATTGAATCAAGAATTTACTGGCCACGGTGCGATCGCCACCACCGTCAGTGGTGTCTGCCTCGTTCTGTCTGAGGGATGGTGAACAAGATTTCATTTCAGTTTTATGGCCGCTATCTACATGCAACGGTAAGTTCTACATCTGTAACGCAGGACGAGGTCGTTAAATATTTATTTGAGTGCGGTCTTCAGTGTGTACGCATGGTGGTTTTATTTTTGCACCATATAGTGTTTGTTGCTAGATTAAACGTTGGCCATGTGAGCAATTTAGGCGCCCTCTGGAGAACCATATTTTACGTTTTCGTTTTCGACCAGTTAATAGGAAAAACACCTACGGGAAAAATAATAAATTCCTAGTGACGGACATATTGTTTTGAACTAATGTGGAATCCATTCTAAGTCATTGTCATATCTGTTTTAATACACATTTAAAAATAATATGATCTATTAAATTATACAAAATAACAATTCTTGATTCATTTTAGTAATCGCAGGGAGATGTTGTTAGACATAGCTGAATTCACATAAAATATACGATCATAAACCCATAAGCTGGCCCGTGCGGTTATATTGTGATATCCATATAATGTCCACTTACCTCCCTCATCGGTCATCACCAGGACTGTCGTCGGCGGTCCCAATCCTTCCGGGTTGAACACCTGTATCGACGCCAGATACTGGGTATAAGTTTCAAGGTGATGAATCTCGTGGCTCTGGAAGCGAAAGATAGAAGAAGGAACAGGTTTTCACTATAAATTTAGGTGGTGTGTTTGGAAGAGTCTTCCCCATCCCTTTGGCGGGAAATTTTTATGGTCCATTTTGCTGGTGATGATTCATTTCAGGTGCTAAGATTTAGCGTTCTCTCAAGTATTATCCTTCCGGGTCGGGAGACGTTTCACAGTCTCAGTGTCCTGGGTTTCTCTCCCGCTGCGGCGCAGAACGTGCTCGAAAAATTTATGTTATTTTCGGATGGCGGTATAAATATCGCTTTGAATTAATCTGGTGCTTCCCGCAACTGTGGAAACAGCTGTTCTGCGTACAATGGCGTAGTAAGGTTAATATATGCCCATGCCCCGAAACCATACTGCTATTATAATCTCACCACAAAAGAACCAAACAGGCGATTCAAAAGTAAATATGAAGGGCTCATATGGACGAATTAAGTAGTAAATGCGCGTATTATCAGCACAGCTATGAACAGTTCGATTCCTGGTCGGTCCAGAATTTTTCCGTTGTGGAATTTATCTTGAATTCTTGAATCTTCTTGCCTGTAGCACGAAACAGGAATACAAAACTGGTAATTATCAAAGAAAGCTATAAGTTAACTATGTATAATAAATAATTGAAAAGAGTCTCTGTCAAAGGGGTACGTTAGGCTGCAAAGAACGAGTAGCATAAGAAATGTTCTCTGACTTTAGGCAGAATATGTTTAGTTGGTTAACTTGTGATACATGGGGGCATTCAACCAATAGACAAATTTACGATTATAACTCAAACTTTTTATTGTTTTTAGCGGTTGGTACAATTTTGGCTTGCCAAATAGAAACAGCAAGCAATTTGTCCACCAAGTCTCCGTACCTATAGAACAACACACCATCCACATATCGCTGACTGAGCTCCACCAGTTTTGTGATATTTTGGACCCACACTACGTTCCACCACTTGATGGGAAAACTTTATGCGGGTACAAGATATTTCACTTCTATTTTCATTCTCTGCAAGCGCTTTTAGGGCTCTTGGGAAGGATGAAGCATACGAAAATTAGAGGATTATGTATAGCTACTGTTGTTATGATGGGCCTAAACGTGGTGGCTCCTGGCTCACACTCGTCATGAAAGGGGTTCAAATTTAAATCATAATTACCCCACAGATTGCTGCCATCGTTGTAACTTTTAATTTTTCGTGCTTATGATGGTTTTGGGTTTTCTTCAGAATAATTGTAAAATATTATTGTTTGAACGAGTATCTTCAAGTACTATAGAAAATTTATGTTTTCGGAACAAATAAGAATAAAAAATATGATTGATTCACCAAACCAACTATTGATGTGTTATTAACACATCAAGCATTTGCTCAAATGACACGGTAAAGGCTGGGTATGCTGCGCAATTCAGATCCCATTGTGATCCACTAGCCTCTGCCCAGCAAACCCTATCCCTACCTGCACGTGGTACCAGCCGGAAACTATGAGGAACCTTGGGGAAGACCGGTGGGAACTTTGGTCGCAGGCTGACAGAGAAAGGGGGTTTGCTTCGGCAAACCTGAGCGTCTGTTCTCCAGGAGGAGCGGCTCACAACAGCGTCTGATCCCCATGTTAGGGGCGGCTGATCAACGTCCGAGTGCCAGGGCAGGACTCTAAGCTCAATTGTGCACTATGGTCCTCCGGAAAGTAGGGGGTTGGTGTCAGGCCCTACGAGCCAGCCGTAAAAAAAAATATTGTAACGGAAAATCAGCAACACATTAATACGAACCGAGACCAACGGCAACGACCCCAGCGAACGAAAAGGACGATTGGAAACTCAGTACGTGGAACTGCCGATCTCTCAACTTCATTGGGAGCACCCGCATACTTGCCGATCTACTGAAGTACCGCGGGTTCAGCATCGTAGCGCTGCAGGAGGTGTGTTGGACAGGATCCATGGTGCGAATGTTTATAGGTGATCATACCATCTACCAGAGCTGCGGCAACACACGCGAGCTGGGAACAGCTTTCATCGTGATGGGTGATATGCAGAGGCGCGTGATCGGTTGGTGGCCGATCTACGAAAGAATTTGCAGGTTGAGGATCAAAAGCCGATTCTTCAACTTCAGCATAATAAACGTGCACAGCCCACACTCCGGAAGCACTGATGATGACAAGGAAGCATTTTACGCACAGCTCAAACGCGAGTACGACCGCTGCCCAAGCCACTTGACTTCTGTTTGTAACGTTCCACGTTCTGTCGGGTTTCTTGCTGCAGCATTACCGCCCTCGCTGCGTTCTTCTCCTCCAAAACCGTTCTGCACTCTTCGTCGAACCTTTCCACGTACCTGTTCCGTCGATTCCTTTCCACGTACCCAATGGTGCTCTCGGTTGCGTCTTACATGGCTGCTTTCACTGTACTCCAGCAGTCCTCTAGAGGGGCCTCATCGAGGTCGCTCTCGTCTGGCAACGTGGCATCGAGATTCTGCGCGTAAGCTGAGGCGACATCCGGTTGTTTCAGTCGCTCTAGGTTGTACCGTGGTGGTCGCCAGTACCGTACATTGTTGATAACGGAGAGTTTTGGGCGCAGTGTGACCATCACCAGATAGTGGTCGGAGTCGATGTTAGCGCCACGATAGTTCCTGACGTCGATAATGTTGGAGAAATGCCGTCCGTCAATCAGAACGTGGTCGATTTGAGATTCCGTCTGCTGTGGTGATCTCCAGGTGTAACGATAAGGGAGGCTGTGTTGGAAAAAGGTGCTATGTATGGCCATATTTTTGGAGGCGGTGAAATCAATGAGTCGTCGGTCGTTATCGTTCGTCAGCTGGTGGGCGCTGAACTTTCCAATCGTCGATCTGAATTCCTCCTACCTCGCCTATCTGAGCGTTTAGATCTGCTATGATGATCTTGGGCAGCTATCGTACTGGCGTTCGAGCGGCACGTATAATGCGTCGTTGGCATCATTTGTGGTTCCGGAATGAGGCCTGTGTACGTTGATTTTGCTGAAGTTGAAAAACTGGCCCTTGACCCTCAACTACCAACCAGTCACGCGCCTTTGCATACCTCCCATCACTATAAATGCTGTTCCCAGCTCGCGTATGTTGCCGAAGCTAGTAGATGGTATGATGACCTCTAAACGTTCGCACCATTGAGCCTGTCCAGCACACCTCCTGCAGCGCTACAATACCGAACCCGTGGTCCTTCAGTATATCGGCAAGTATGCCGCAGCTTTCGATGAAATTAAGGGATCTGCAGTTCTACGTACCGAACTTCCAATCGCAAGTCCTTTTGTTCGGCGGGGTCGTTGCCGTCGGTCTCGGTTCATATTCTCTTGTTGAAGATTCGGTGCTTGGTTTTTTATGGCCGGTTCGTTGGACCTAACACCAATGGCCCGGTTTACTGTTCGGAGGGACTCAGTATGCCTCCAGTAGGGATTATCAGAAAGAATTTCTGAAGAGAGATCTCCAATCGGATCTCCTCCTGGGAAACCCTCAGAACGAACTTTCAGAGGAACTCCCAGAGGGAAGTTCAGCAGGAATCCATTAAAGGAACTCCCGAAAGAATCCCCAGGAGCAACTCCTTCCAAAGGGAATTCAAAGTGGAATCTCCAAATGAAATTTATGGTGGAATCCCAAGAGGATAGAAATCTCCAAACAAAAATCCTTGTGAGAAATCAGGCAGAAAATAGCCAATCATTACAAATATTCTATCTTTTCTTTGACATTGTCTTATCAGGGTTTCAGTCCTGAGCACCCACGGTGGTATAGAAGGCCGAATTGTTAGATCTCCGTCCTGGGTGATTGCCCGCCATCGCCTTTACCAGTGGCCAGGTCAAATTTCTGTCGACTTGCTGAGGTTGCTGCGTTGTTGAGGCTGAGCCGCCTTGAGCTTCTGGGTCTGCCTCTGCTGCGATGTCCTGCTGGGTTCCAATCGAATGCTTGCTTGCAGATTTCGCGTCCGCCCCTGCGTAGAGTGTGGTCTACCTCCATATTCGCTCCCGTTATTCTGTCGTTCTTGGCTTTTGATGACATTGACGATGGAGCTCCACGATAGAGATCCAATTGAGTGTGGCCACCAAGCTTGAATTATATACCTACCACAGGCATTTATTGATGAGGACCTGCAGCTGTTGAGTGTTCTCCACTTATACACACCAAGTTTCGGTGGCGTACAGCAGCGCATATTTCACGTTCGAATTGAAAATTCGGATTTGGGTGCGTCAACTATTTTCAACTATATTCAACTAATTGTTTTTCCATACATTTCTTAAAATCGTTAAAGCGGACCTCGCCTTCTTGATCCGTGCACCTATGTCGATCTTGGTGCTGCCATTGGCCGCCATTTGACTACCAAGATATTGCAAGCTTTCAACATTCTTCACTGCATGCCCAGCGACAGTAAAGCTAGAAAAGGTGACCGTGTTTACATTCAACGATTTGGTCTTGTTGACGTTGATGGTAACACCTGCTGCCGCGGAACGATCGGCAAGATCATCGAGCTTGCTCTGCATATCATAGCTCCGTTGAGCTAGGGTAGCAACGTCATCAGCCAATGTGAAGTTATTTAGGTGCCCCATTGTAATCCAGCGGAGATATTTAGTATACATTTTTGCCTCACTCCAGCAACGACCCGGATGGATCGGACAAAACACCGTTGTTGTGCAGTACTCTGCACGAAAATTTCCTGTACTGTGTTTCAACAAGGCCGATGATTTTCTCAGGAACACCCTTGCGCCTGAGGGATCTCCACATTAAAACTCTCGTGATTAAGACGGTCGAAAGCTTCTTCACAATCAATGAACACCAGGTACAGAGACACTTGGAATTCATTGATTTGCTTCAGGATGATACGGAGCGTGACAGTATGGTCCACACAGGATCGTTGGGCACGGAATCCTGCTTGCTGCCGTCGGAGAACTGCGTCAATCTTCTACTGTATCCGTTTAAGGATCACTTCCCAAGGAACAGAGATAGCTGAAAAACAGTTTCTTAAGATGAAGTTTGCTTAAGAGTTGTTTGTTCAATTCATATACAGCTAAAATGTTGGTTGGGTTTCCAGAGGACTTTGAGAACGATACCCGCCTAGAAATTTACAGTTTGTCTTAGATTCCAAACAGTAAAATTCTTCTAACTGTTAATGTTGACATATCACAGACTGTTCTCTTCATGTTGAACAGTGCAAAGCCTGATGCTTTGTATTATAAAAAATGGTTTAAGCGATTCATATCAAACTGTTACAATATATTATAGAGTACAATCAATGTTAAATTATACGGAAATAAAAACACGTCATGTACTGTTGAAAAACAGCGGCACCTTTTGACAAACGGTCGATTTGCTTGCTTACGCTTTTCACTTACACACGCATTCATTACTATATGTAACAATTTTTAAACAATATGTCAAATGGTTGTACGCATTGGTATTTGTGTGCAAAACATGAAACGAAAATTTTGGCAGCTTTGTTTGTTTTTTTTAGTTGCTCTGTTTATTTTTGGGGTAAGAAGTCCGGAATCTAAAAAAAATGGATCGGAAACGGGTTGGCCCTGCAGCCTTGCCCTTAATTCCAGAACCGTGTGTAGTGCCGGAACCCGATTGTTATTTGCCGCAACTCGGTGATCACCAGCGCAACGGAACCTAGCAGCAATCGCAGTTCTACGGCAACGACGGCAGCTCCTCCTGTAAGGCAGATTTGGCTGCCAGAAGTACTCCGAGAGGCAAGTCAGGATTCAGCAACATCCTTCCTTCATAGTGGGCATTGGGGATTATGGAACAGGTGGACTTGTGGGTGAGTCATAACACCATCCACCGCAAGCTGCATCTTCATACCACCCAAAAGTTGCAGAGTTGCAGATGATTGGCCAGGCTAACTGAAGCCACTCGAGGTCTGTACGGTACAACTGACCTTGCTTCCTACCAACCGTACAACATCAACACGGCGAAAAGTGCTGCCTGGGAGTGCTTGGAATTGGAACTGCTGGAAATATGACTGGATTTGGTCAGTCGCTATTATTAGAAGCCAAATCCTTAGAGATTGAAAAAATCCGGATGGCCTACGTGTGGCAGTCGAGCTGGATTTAGATGATGGCGTTGGAATGGATAATGCAAATTCAGGTAATATTTTCTTCCTCAATCCTCTTTATTTTACTGATAATCCATGAACATTTCCAGATATTCAAGATGCCTGCGTATGCATATATCTATTTGATTGAAGTTAGGAAGATTTAACGAGTGACACCGGTGCAGAAACTCATGACGACACCGGTACCGACTTCTGGCTCGGTTTTGTTCTGCCGACCATTACCGAACCGAACTTCCCAGCAAGCATGGGAAAACTCATTCGCTCACCCGAATGCCGGCGATGCAAACTAGCAAAAAGAACGCCAACAACCCAATACTGAGTGAGAGCACGGCGCACTAAGAACGAACGGTCGCCACCGACGCCAACGAAGCGAATCAGGAGAGAAACAAATAGTGCCATTTACACTTATCAATAAGTTGATTCAACCAAGAGGTTCAATCTTTCCTTCAACTTCATCAAGAAACACAATTTGATGGAAATATTGCTAAATGTATTGCATGCATTTTTATTGAGGAAAACATGGATGATAATGTTGAATCTTGATGTAAATACTGACCAACCTGCAAAAGCGAGGATTGAGGTTGGTGATCATAATATGATATTATCCTCAATACTTCCCTTCCGAAACCACCACTATCATCCAGTTTGACCAAACCATCAAGATCATCCAAGTTCGTCAAACTTTCCTCTCGACTTGTTTGATTCGATCAATCCAGCAGTGCAAAAGAGTCAGCAGATTGAGCGAAAGAGATAGCAATTCACCAATGTTCAGCGCGCGGTTCACGGCGTTCATGGTGGCCAGTTCAATTGAATTTTATAGAATGCTTTGAAAGCAAATTTCTAGAAATAAATTGTCACGTTTTTGCTTTGTAAATAAAATAAAGACTTGATCATTAGAAAAGTGAAAATTTCGATATTTCGCTTGCTTATTCAATTCCAATAATGATTATGAAAAAATATTTTTTTGATAGTTTTGGTCATTTACCACGCCATATTCGATTTTTTTCATAAACTCATATCTATTGAACCCAATCTCTCCGATTAGCATGATGAATTGTTAAATAGTGGATCTATTTACTAATTCATCATGTTATTTTTCCTAATGTCTTGAGAAGGTTAATGTTTCTTAATTTCTAACACAAGATATGAACTTCTATCGTTGGGGGCTGTCCATTAATTACGTAAGGGAAATTTTGCGATTTTTCTACACCCCCTCCTCCCTTGTAAGATTTTTTGTATGGAAAGCCAAATATTTTTGTATGGCGCGTAAGATTTCTCAAACCCCCCCTCCCCCTATAAACCCTTACGTAATTAATGGACAGCCCCTTGAATCAAAATATTTCATACAAAATGGAGCTTAAACAATAATTGGGTTCTTTAGGGGTATCTAGATTATTGCATAATCGGAATCTCCGTCCAAAAATTAGTCGAAATCCAAAATTTCATCATTTTAGGTGCCCGGGAACTATTTTTTAAATTCATTTTAAGTTTGTATGGGGATTTTTTTTTTGTTCGGGGCGAACTGTCACTTTATCGATTGAACTGTCATTCTATCCACGGAAATTAAAACTGTTTTGTTTATTTAACCATCAAAACAAAGGAATCGGAACGCAATAAAATCACGTTATACTCAGAAAAATGAGCTCTTTCGATTAGGCTAAAGAAAAAGGGAATATTTAATTCACTAAACAACCCAATTATTAACAGTTAGGTTCGAACAAGTTTTGATTTTTGCTAAAGTCATAGTAAATATGTAAAGCAAAATAGGTTTAGAAAACAAAGGCTGATAAGAGGTTAATGCCATATTGATTTGTTTGATTCGTCTATAATTTAAAATGTTTGCTTTATCCGTTATTATTGTTCCGTCGGAGGAACAGCATAGGACCGGTAGCTCGATGGGAAGGAAGGGAACTTAGCCTTCGGAAAGGCTGTGGCTTCCACTGGGGAGGAAAAGACGGTTGTACACTAAAACTACTTAACTAGCTGTGGTAAAAATGGCCGATCCGAAAGTTCCTCGAGGAGAATGGCCTTTGGGACGAGTTGTGAAAGTGTATACCGGGGACGATGGTCTTGTGCGCTATGCAGATGTGCGGACCCAGAATACTACACTGCGTCGACCTGTAACGAAGTTGGCAGTTATTGAAGGTTTAGATTGAGTAGTTTGTATGTTAGTATGACGTCGGTCTAAAAACGAGGGGGAGAAAATGTAAGTTACTACGCCACACGGTAGAGAAAATAAGTCAACATTGTAGAATTGGCCAACTATAATTCTCGAAGAAAATAATCCTACTTTCTCAAATTGACCAACCATGATTCTTTGTAGAGAAAAAGACAAAATAAAAAGGTTAGAATTTGTTGAACACCAAACACGCAAGTTGTGTAGTTTTTCTTACTCCGTTCATTCTCCGAATGTTCCGGGGTTTCCGGGTCAATTCCTCATTTCCCGTGAAGCGAGAATTTAGGAATCGACACTAGCTATATTTCTTCTCTTCGGTGTGTACAGTTCTGTGGTTGAATGAAGACTGTTTTCTTGTTGCGCGCGCACTCTTCAAAGGCTGGGTAGAAACTGCCTTGGGGAAGGAAATTTCCTTGCATGCGCTGCGTTGTGGTGATGGTGGAATATTCCGTACATAGGCTATGGTACGATGGTTCGGGCGTCGTCAGCTGCTAGCACATAAGGACATGCCGTTCAGGCGTGATTGGTTGGTCAGTCGATCCTCGTGCATGCTCGATCACGTTGTCGCTCGGTCGGTGGGACAGGCACACAAACGACGTGGTGTGTGTAAGGATGATAGGGTGGTTGTTAGTGGGGTTGAAGCCGTAAATTACTCGCGGCGACTCGAGGTTAGTTTGGTTGGGGAGATGAGGACAAATTCTAAATGGGTCTTCGCGTTGGGAGCGAACAATTATTAATATAGGTTTCTCTATAGCTAGATTGGTAACTGAACGATAATTAAATTATATGTCCTGAGAGTGGCTTTGGGTATTTTTGGCAGTTTTTCTCTCTTTGCCATGCCATAAGGGGTTTTTGTCGTCCGAATAGCTTGAAACACTTTGATTGGCAAAGATGTGACGCCAAGTTGAGGTTTACCAGACTTTAGATGACACCCCATGACGAAGAGAACAAATCTGTCGAAAATATACTGAGTTTCCCTATATAGTTCTAGCATTTATACTAAAGGCACTAGCAAACCGCATATGCGTTAGTGGAAATAAAAGATGTGATATAAAACATGATAAACCAATGTTAAATATTAAACATTATTCCTAAATAATGTAATGAAAATTTACGATGCGCAACTTACTTGAACTTGAAAATATTTATTTGGCAGCGCTTTCTTGTTTCCTTTACCATCATTTCATCAATAGGGGAGACTGGGGAGACTTGATCCCTTTTTCTTAATTTACCTGAAACTTTAAGAAAAAACACAAAACTAGATCCGATTTCCGTACAAAATGGCAGGTAAACATCTATTGCAAGTTAATACACAACAGAAGGCCTTTAAATTATTGTTAAAGTTTTCAAAACTGTGTTTTTATGGAGGCATGTCTTATGATATATTTTTCAAAAATGGGTGACACTTGATCCCCCTTCGAGCACATGGTTTATTTTAAGGGACAATAATTCCAGAGTCTTCCTATTCATTTTCTTTTCGAGTTATCTTGTATTTTCGATGAATATGGAGTGTTTGAAATTGTAATATTTCCTTAAATTTTTAAGGATATGCCGTATTTTCAAAATGGGGAGACTTGATCCCCCTTTTCTTGGTTTGTACTAAAGTTATAATTATCCGACACATTTTATCGTTGAACAGACTATAATTCCAAGTAAATAGATGCTTCCGAATAGAATTTTATTTTTCACATGTATAATGTGTGTGTAATCCTCGAGGGATCAAGTCTCCCCATGTCACTGTTGTGCATACTAAGCTGAATAATTTAAAATATCTTAACAACAGCCTTATTTGGATAAATAAGTTTGAAAATATTTTATTTAAACTATGTGCTGTAAAATTTTGATAGGATTTGGTTCAATTTTCACAAAGTTATTGAGATTTTTTGGAATCGCCTAAAAGATTTCTGAAGGACTGAAAACAAACCATCAGCCGTTAAAAAATAATGCAATGTACAATCGAAATCACTAGTAGCCAAAACATAGTCGTATGTCCAGGAGTAGTTTTGGAAAAATTATGCTAGAAGAAAAATGTTTTTGATTCCGAGCAAATATGGGGGGAACAAGTCTCCCCAGGGATCAAGTCTCCTCAGTCTCCCCTAATTATTTCTTTCTCAAGGATTATTGATGAAATCACGAAGATCAAACCAAGTATCAATCCAATATCTTCGACATTGCCCCTTTCCAGAGAAATGGGTCTAGCCGAGTTTTGAACAGAGAGAAAATCTCCCGGCAGTATGAGAGAAGGGAGAGAAGTTAATGCATAAAGAGGAAAAAAATGTAGCATACGTGCACAGCTAGCAAAGCAAAGCCTTTTATTGATTGGTGGTGGTTGATTTTCAGTCCTACCAAACCCAATGCGGAAGATAATGTATACAATGCATTTCTGTCAAATTTTGTTTTGTTTTTTTTTGAATAAATGTGAATGGAAAACATTGTTTCTTCTTCTAAGCTTTACCATTTTTACACATTCAAACATATTATACATATTTTTTATTACGAAATATTTTTGGACAGCCCATGGGATGGGACTTTAAATACCTTCAGCGCCGTCTTGCTGAATTACCTTTATATTTCGACATTACACAAAATTACTACTGAAGGGTGTTTTTTGTCAGAAGGGGCAACGCAAGTAAGCCACCATAATTTGCAAACTATGAATTAATTTTTAATCAGTATTAACGAGATTTTTAGCATTAGGCTAGTTCATCTCGGGACCCACGCTTTATTTCCCTTACGAAGGAAGAACTCACACTTTGTAAATTTGTCGGGAGTGGGATTCGATCCCAGGTCATCGGCGTGATAGTCACGTGATTTAACCATCACACCAGGTCCGCTCCACGAATTATTAATTAACTGGTGTTAGAGACCGGCAAAGCACCAGTAATTTTTTTAGCAAAGTTCGGTGGGACACCAACCGACTTATAAGATTACATAAAAAAAGTTGTGAACTGTTTATTACCACTAATGCATTGTAATCGTTGGATTCATTACATTTAAATAAAAAATCTTGGGGAAAATACTTCTGCATACATTGTTTCTTTTGTTCGATGATTTATTACATCTGAATTCAGTTTTCTTTTTTGTATGTATTATACATTTCAATAGCTGTTTATTTAACTTTAAAAAAAATATATGTATGGCAACACGGCAATGATGATGCTCTCGATCACGCGCTGCTGCATTGAAAGGATGATAGGTTGATCTGGAGGGAAAATATTGAACCAATCAATTGATCCATGGAATAATTTGACCCATGGTTTGAGCAATCTTCGAGAGGATTGATGTAAAATTTTTGGAGGTGGGGAAATATTGAAGAGAAACTTGAAGTAAAATGCGCTATGGAGGGGAAATATTGCTGCGTGGTTGATCAAACGGAAGATAGGGGAAAAGTTGAATGATTGATATCAATCTATTTTTGAACAATATCATACCTTCAATGTTTCCATAAAACGGCCAACTATTGATCAATATATGCATCGTGTGACTGGCGCTAATAGAGAGCGAATTGAATCAGCTTGCATCGGTGTATACCATAGCTTCCCAACCTTCGTTTCGCGACCCCCCAACCGCTTGCAGGCACGCTTCGATTGTTTTACGAAAAGCGCAGTGACGACAGACTGGGGGGTCGCGAGAGTCAAGGTTGGGAACCGTGGGGTATACGAAAAGAACGTTCGCTCTCTTAACTACCGAGTGGCATTCAGCTGATTGAATCAAAACGCACTCACTGATTCAATTCCCAGTACTGAATGCTTCCACTGAACGCTAAATGAACGTTCCAAAACGAATGCTCTCGCACCCGACTCAGAACGCAAACATTCGTTCAATATTGGTTCGTTCGCCTTCGGCACTCAGATTTGGTAGCGATTCATTCGGCCGCCGTTGCTTGCGTCGCCCGGTGCTCGGCGATTAGAAAGAATGGGCAATGAAAGTGGAAAGATTCTGCTTGGCTGGGGGAGAAGCACACTCGCATCAGATTGTGCATGGATGTGAGTGAGGGATACGCAATATTTTAATGATTTTTTCCCATCCTTGCTCCCCAGATGGACGAACTTCGACGCCCTTCTATAGCATCATCACACCGCAAATCAGATAGTTCAGCAGTAAATAAAATGTAATAAAAAGCGTAATATTGGAGTTTCATTACTCAAAAAATATTACAAACGCAACAGAATCGATAGCAACACGGTACAACTGTATGAGAACTGTATACCATAAGACTTTGGAACTATGTTGCAATATAAAGTAATTATCACACATACTGTTTATTTTATTTCGATTTTATATGTCAACTGAACTAGAACTGTTTGCTTAACTGTGAATTGACCAAAAAATGTACAGTATATTGACCTTCTGGCAAACTGTAAACGAAAAATTTTGTTCGAGAAAATTGGCGATTTTTTATTGTAACATAACTTAACCGCCTATTCCACATACTGTTATTTGCTCGATAACCATTTGCCACATTGTTAAAACCGTTTATGGTACTGTTGATATATTGTTGCTTTGGATGTTATACGGTACTATTGAGATACTGTAATAAACAGTTGTGAACAGTATGATAAACAGTACTAGTACAGTTCATAGTTATGCGGGACACAGTAACATGATGCCCCGACAATTATCGCATACAGCCAGGTAACCCTTTTCGGGTACTTATACTAAGATGCCTTGCATCCAGTTGGCCGGAAATGTCGCGGTTTCCCATATGTTGCAGAATAATTGATGCAGCAATAGTATCTGCACAGGGTCAGCTTTGAGCATCTCAGATGATATGCGATCGACTCTGGTGCTCTGTTCGATTTAATGCTACGGATGGTTGTTTCTATCTTCTGCAGTGATGGAGCTTCGGTGTTGGCACGGGTAATGCGTCGCACCCTTGGTGGATCATACTGAGGTGTTCATGGCGTGGTCGATACTTGAAAATGTTTCCAAAGTGCTCGAACCAGCGTATCAATTGGTCGGCCGGGTCGGTTAATAACTGTCCAGACGTGTCTCTCACGGACATCGTAGCATTCATCTTAGTCCCACTAAGGCGACGTGAATTATCGTAGAAGAGACGGCTGTCGCCGGTGTTTGCGGCTTTCTCACCTTCGTCGGATAGAGAGCCAGCCCACTCGTTTGTTCCGTTTACATGAGCGTTTTACTTCATTCTCCAGAGCCAAGTAGCACTGACGGGTTACGGGTTTGGCTCCTCGTGTTTTCGCTCGCTCATCGCGACTTTGCCGCTAGTTCGCTCCTCTATCTTTCTCCAGGTATCATCTGTTATCCACTGATTTCTGCGGGTGCGGGAGCTCACCCAAAATATTCTCGCCGGTAACGACGAAGGCGTTCTTGATGGCACTCCATTGATCTTCTACGCTCCCACCTTCCGGAATATCCAAATCACGATTCTCCAGCTCTTTGACGGAGGGCCGCAGCGTCTTCCTGTCAGCGTGTGATGAAACGACACCCGATTTTCTCGTCCTGTCGATGGATCCCAGGAATACAGCGCCGGATCTCGCCGATTAGGAGATGATGGTCGGACGCAATGTGAGCGCCCCATGACGTGCTCATAGTTGGAGTTGTCAGAACCAATCTTCGCGTTGAAGTCGCCCATGAAGATTTTGATATTACCTTTTGGAATCATCTCCACGAAAGTATTGAGTCGGCTGTAAAATTACCATTGTCTTGCATATGGGTTGGCGCGTAACATTGGATCATGGCAAGGTTTCAACCCGAACCCGTGTTCTGAATCTGACTGCAATTATCCTCTCATTAATAGGATCCCATTTCATGAATGTAACGTGGGCGTCCGCGCTGAGTAGGAACCCAACTCTACGATGACGAGGAGTGTATTCACCTCGTAGGTCAGAGTATAGCAGAATTTGGCCCGACGTCAACAGTGTTTTTTTTTTATCTGTATAACCGAGATTTTTAGCCCTAGGCTAGTTCATCTCGGGACCCACGCTTTACTTCCCTTCCGAAGGAAGAACTCACATTATGCGAGTTTATCGGGAGTGGGGTTCGATCCCAGGTCTTCGGCGTGATAGTCGAGTGTTTTAAGTCTAACCATCACACCAGGTCCGCTCCACACGTCAACAGTGTTTTGCAAAGTTCAGCCAACGGACTTTGCTCAGTCCGAGGATCTCAAGCTTCATACGGCATGCCTCTTCGGCTAGTTTTGACAGTTTACCCTGCTGGGCTAGGGTTACTATATTCCAAGTTCCAAGTTATTGTCCGTTGTTTCGCGCTAAAAGTCGTTGCCGTTAAATCGTTTCGTAATCTTTCATTTTCGGTTTCTGTAACGGGTTTTGGGTTTCGGGAACAGCAGGTTGTTGGCTTAAGGTGCCCTTTCCAGCATGGTGGAGCTGCCACCTTAGGTATAGCTCACGGTGGAGAAGCATTTCATACTCAGCCGCTGGATACCAGAACAGACGCTGTATGAGTCGCACCTCCTTGGTGAACAGATGCTCGGGACGTACCTCCTCACTCACAGTCTAGCTTTAGTCAGAAGGACAACAGTGCCCAGGTTGCACTACCTAAGCACACAACTCTTAGCTGGCGGTGTTTGCTATCGTCATTGACACGTGGAAGCATGAGGTAGGAACTTGTGAGAGACAGGACTATGTTGGACGCTCCTTGTTGTCTCACCATTTTGCAGCCCATTGTCTTTTAACTTATTTGGAACCAAAAAGATTACTGCTTAGAATGATGGGAATTAGATAATAACCGTAAAAGGAAGAATTACTTGTCTATTTGATTCTAATGGATGTAGAGAAGCAATTGCTGTAACAGATTTGTTTGCAAAGATGATTGAACAACGTAACAATGTAATAATCTTTATATAAAATAAATATATCTAAATGAAATTGATGTCTCGAATTATTAGAAAAAAGTTGCATGTGTAACTTATTATGTCACGAGTCGCCGCAGTTCTGAATTGACTGTACAATCGCGCTTCGAAAAATGTAGGCTTTGAACCGAACTGTGGTAATATTGAGCGGTGTCAAGTGTAGGTACATGTTTAGGGAGCATGGCATTACACGGCATATTTGGTACTTCAAACAATAGTTTACGGTTTACCTCTAGTGCGTTTTCAGTGTTACAACCATTACAGCTCTTGTCGGTCTGTTTGCGGACCAAATCGATGTGGTTCGATTTGGAATTAACCGTGCACATAACTATTTACAACATGAGCGTAAACAATGCTTTGTTGAAGCTAGAGGCAGTCGGATCCCATTAGCAGTTGATTAATTCAAAGTTAAAGTAGGTTGAACACTATTATTATAATGGAAATTGCTACACTCGGAGAACATTGTACACTTACTCTCAGCCAACGCTTTCCGGTTGTTTCAAATACATTACCCCCGATTGTGTGTCACTGCAGAAAATATGCTTGCTCTATTGCGACTCCTAGTAGGTACCTATCACACCATTGATTATGTTTGCACTGGAGAGTGCACGTACAGGATGCAACTGATTTGTAGCCCATGAAGCTGTTGCGTTGAAGTTGCTGTTGTTGTGTCGGCAGCATAAATTAATTACTTCAAAATTTCTATTAAACGAGTAAATTATTCATTAATTAATTTTATAGCCGATGTGTACAGGGAGGCACTGACGGTTTCCGTTCATTATAGATTAGACAACTCCCACATGAAAAAGCGTGATGAATGGTGGTGCATCAATCTGCGTGAGCGATGCTTTTTCTACCTCTCCTGCGATATAAACGCATATAAATTTGTTGCCTGTGAACCGTTCTTGCAACGATTGCAACTAATTAGACACAGGTTTCAATTGATGAACACCTGCGTTGAAATAAGCTTTTTGTCTGTTGGTTTTAGATATTACACGATTGGTTTATTTCTCTGAAGAGAGATTAAGCATTATTGTAAGTCTAATTTATTGCTTCTTAAGTTTACAGAAATAAGTAAACAATTTAATTTGCTCTTAACTTATTATTTAAAAGTTAATTTATTTGTTCGTAACACATAATGTAGATTTCGTATTCACTCATAACTAACCGATGGTAAAAAGTGAACAACAGAAACGTAATCAAGAGAAAACCTCGCATGATTGTGACTAAATAATCGATACAAGAATTGAACCACGTTGTTGTTGTTCAATTGCATTAAGCTTTACCACAACCAATAAAGCCACCGGCAATGAAACCATTTTAATAAAATGCAAATATATGGCACTTCCCGCCAGAAAGCCAACCTTCGAGGCCGACCGGAGCAGTAATCTATAATTTCAATCAGGAAATGATATTTTCCGATAACCGCTGTCCATAGTCGGGCGGCATACCACAGCAAAGTTTTCCACTTAATCTGCACTCTCTTCGACACTTCTGATTACGGCAGGCTGGGCTCGCCAACCGGATGTTGCCATCGAGAAAGTTGTTGCTGCTTCCATAATTTGCCTACATGCTGATGTCTATACATACTACCTATTGAGAGTGTCTATACATAACTCAATAGTGGACAGTCGTCAGCTTCGTCGATATCACCGTGCTCAAGCTACCAATTTCCTTTTATTTGTGTTTAATTATGCATTATTCCATTTAGCTGCAAATCGAATTAGATGGAATCTGAATACATTCATTAGATTCGATAAAGCTTTCGATTGTAGCTCAAGAGCTACAAGATCTCAACCAATTACACAGTTAGATATCTTGACTAACAAGTTTTTCTGGTGAAAATGGTCCAATCGTGGTCGGAAATGTACAGAAATTTTGATGTTGTTTCATTGCAATCGTATAGATTTATGTCAATAAAGTTGTGTAATACCTAGTTATTTATGCGATGATTTTTATCATAAAATTGATTTGGTTTGCATAATGAACTTTATGCAACCTTTTTTCACAATACAACTTATTTCAGTTAGAAAAGTAGATCACTAAGATACTGAAACGTACAGTTGGGGATGTGTTCTGCCAACGGATTGATCGACACCTGAGACATTGAGGAATGAATGATCGAGGGGGAGAAAAAGATGCTTGATCATTAACTGGGCAGTGGGCACCCCCACAGTATTTCGTCCCTTACCGTGTTAATGCGAGCTCTGGCGGGGTGGGCCTCTTTTCCCATGCTACTCGAGGGATTTAATATGAAGACTAACAATAAAACTTAAAATCAAGTAGGAGGTAGTGTTAGTGGCGAGGCTAATCCCTTCGCAAGGAGTGTGTTGGCGAGGTCTCCGCTAAGGAGAAGTGAGAAAGTAGGAGCTTGAAGCTGCGCACGCAGCTCCAGCGTAGGAGCTCTGATCCACTCCTCGGAGCGCCAGCCGGTGGAGACACTGGACGGAGCGTAGTTGTTGAGGGCCATCAACCATAAAAGAGAAGGACTGCTCGCAATGAAGGTGGCTGAACAGCAGCTTGACAAGATCAGCGACTTTGCGTCCACGGAGTCCAACATTAGTAAGGACCTGAAACCGGTTCTGTTGCGACTTCGTAAGTCAATGGATGATGTCAAGCAGGATCACGTGAGGCTCGTGAAGGCTGCAGCAGCGGTGGAATCTTTGAAAGAAAAGATCACGAAGTCTTCCCAGACGGAAGCCTTCGCTTTCGCAGGTAGTCCGAAAGGTGTGGTGGATGCGATTGCTCGTGATAAGTACTCGCAGAAGCGGGTGAGGCAACTGTCAGGTGCGGAGCTATCTGGTGGTCCCCGCAAGGCCAGAAGGATACTAACCCCGAGGGTCGGCAGTAATGTCGGCAAGTCGGACCCCAGTCAGGCGTCCCGGAAAGCTGGGAAGGGTGGACCTGAAAAAGTTGGCCCGTCCCGGATGGAAGAGAACATGGGGTTGTGACTGTTGTTAGGCCCTCAGCAACCACAGAGTAGGGCGAACCAAGGGGAGGACTCCCTTTGGACGAAAGTCGAGTGGAAGAAGACGAGGAAAAAGCGACAAGTCGAGGAATTCAGGGATGCCAAACCGAGAAAGCGTAAAAGAGTAGGTGCCAAGCGAAAGAAAGGCAACGCGCACGTCATCAAGACCTGGCAGTTGAAGTTCTCGGAAATCTTGAAGGCGATGCGAAACGACGCACAGTGGCCGGAAGCCGGACAAAACCTCAAAAATCGACTTCAATATTTTATTTTTCTAATATTTTTTTTTTCCATCATAGATACTTCAACTAAAAAAACCCCAAATTTTCAAGTCATTTGGTCGAAAATTGAGTCTTGTGGATTTTTTCAAAGTTGAAGTTTTATGTGCTACAATATTAGTATTTATTGTCTTTATTTTATGAGCTTCCTTCATGAGTTCGTTGTAAAAGTTAGGAAGACTTGAATAATGTGACAATATTTTTTGTGTTTTTGGGTATGAATAACCATTACATTTCAGGGATTGTTTGGAATTCAATCACAAAATTATTATGTTTTTACAATATGCAAACATATTGACTTTTATGAAATTTTGGAGAAAAACTTCGTATTAAAGAGATCCAGTACTTGTTTAGGAAACATCAGAAAACGACGCCGTATCCCGGATCTGACGTGCAATTTTGTCTAGTTTTTGGCTATATAGGTCAATGTTTGCGCATTTTTGCGCTAAGAGCGAAAAAAATGTTTTTTTTCTATCAGGTCACAATGGAGCCGCATGGTGGTAGAGGAAGTGATATTGTTTAAAGTTTAAATTTTATCTTAGCATAGTTCAAATGATACTAACAATAAGAGACTTTCACCAAGTCAGATGGTCATAAGAGGGGAGGGGGGTGGTGTCTGATAATGTAGTGGCCACAGCTTTAACATTTTTATTATTATTTTTTGTTAATATTATTTTGGGTGCTCCAGTTAAAACAGTAAGCTGGAGAGGAAAAGGAGTGATGACTAAGTATGAATAAGCCTTTATTCTCTTAGACACTACCCACATGTTGCTTCGCCAGATACAACTAACTCTTTTAAGCTTCAAAATAAAAGAAAGACAAAAACAACCGTTAAAAACATGTAAAAATAACTACAAACCATTGCTCATTGATTTTATTAAACTGGTCGTTTCTTCGATTCATCCTTGTAGTATTGGTCAACTACCTTAGAAGCAATCTCTTCACGAACTTCTATCGAAGTTTCAATATATAGTGACAAAAATTCGTCGACATCTACGTGTTTCTTTTCTACACGCACATCGCTACAGTTCAAAGCAACAATCATCTATGAAATATAAAAGAAATTCACTAAACGGCGCTAAACGCTACGTTAAATGTTTTTCTACGTAAACGTCGCGATCACCAAGGCAATCTTTGAATATTTTAATCGCAATTTTATGAAACGAACATTTTACGTTCTTTAGTAAAACCCGTTATATTGTTTTTTTTTTAAACTTGAAGTTTTCTTGTATGTTCGTTAAACACATTTCTACTGAACGACACATAGAGTGATAAAGATTTTGAAAATATTTGCTGGAACTATACTGTTCATAAATATGATTACCGACCTCTGATGATTGTTTATCAAAAACTCCCTTCAATTTTGCGAATTGCCAATTCTTTATAGATAGGGTTGTTTCGGTTGCTTCGACAAGTGATAGCAGGGATCGATGGACCTTACAACCCAAACTCGGAAGAGCATATATGAAGTTGTTGAAACGAGATTGATAAAAATCAATTCAAATTTTACGCAGTTCACTATATTAGAATACTAGCTGTCCCGGCAAACGTCGTACTGCCTGCCTACTGTGTTTTTTGGCATGCAGCTCCATAGGGACGTCCCCGGCGAAGTCATTTGTATGGGAGCCCCCCGTTCCAGAGACCGGAGAGGTCTCACACCAGGCTAAGAACCTTCCCCGGTCCCCAAAATACCCACACACAAAATTTCACACCGATCGGTTCAGTAGTTTCCGAATGCATAGCGGTCAGACAGACAGACAGACAGACAGACAGACAGACAGACAGACAGACAGACAGACAGACAGACAGACAGACAGACAGACAGACAGACAGACAGACAGACAGACAGACAGACAGACAGACAGACAGACAGACAGACAGACAGACAGACAGACAGACAGACAGACAGACAGACAGACAGACAGACAGACAGACAGACAGACAGACAGACAGACAGACAGACAGACAGACAGACAGACAGACAGACAGACAGACAGACAGACAGACAGACAGACAGACAGACAGACAGACAGACAGACAGACAGACAGACAGACAGACAGACAGACAGACAGACAGACAGACAGACAGACAGACAGACAGACAGACAGACAGACAGACAGACAGACAGACAGACAGACAGACAGACAGACAGACAGACAGACAGACAGACAGACAGACAGACAGACAGACAGACAGACAGACAGACAGACAGACAGACAGACAGACAGACAGACAGACAGACAGACAGACAGACAGACAGACAGACAGACAGACAGACAGACAGACAGACAGACAGACAGACAGACAGACAGACAGACAGACAGACAGACAGACAGACAGACAGACAGACAGACAGACAGACAGACAGACAGACAGACAGACAGACAGACAGACAGACAGACAGACAGACAGACAGACAGACAGACAGACAGACAGACAGACAGACAGACAGACAGACAGACAGACAGACAGACAGACAGACAGACAGACAGACAGACAGACAGACAGACAGACAGACAGACAGACAGACAGACAGACAGACAGACAGACAGACAGACAGACAGACAGACAGACAGACAGACAGACAGACAGACAGACAGACAGACAGACAGACAGACAGACAGACAGACAGACAGACAGACAGACAGACAGACAGACAGACAGACAGACAGACAGACAGACAGACAGACAGACAGACAGACAGACAGACAGACAGACAGACAGACAGACAGACAGACAGACAGACAGACAGACAGACAGACAGACAGACAGACAGACAGACAGACAGACAGACAGACAGACAGACAGACAGACAGACAGACAGACAGACAGACAGACAGACAGACAGACAGACAGACAGACAGACAGACAGACAGACAGACAGACAGACAGACAGACAGACAGACAGACAGACAGACAGACAGACAGACAGACAGACAGACAGACAGACAGACAGACAGACAGACAGACAGACAGACAGACAGACAGACAGACAGACAGACAGACAGACAGACAGACAGACAGACAGACAGACAGACAGACAGACAGACAGACAGACAGACAGACAGACAGACAGACAGACAGACAGACAGACAGACAGACAGACAGACAGACAGACAGACAGACAGACAGACAGACAGACAGACAGACAGACAGACAGACAGACAGACAGACAGACAGACAGACAGACAGACAGACAGACAGACAGACAGACAGACAGACAGACAGACAGACAGACAGACAGACAGACAGACAGACAGACAGACAGACAGACAGACAGACAGACAGACAGACAGACAGACAGACAGACAGACAGACAGACAGACAGACAGACAGACAGACAGACAGACAGACAGACAGACAGACAGACAGACAGACAGACAGACAGACAGACAGACAGACAGACAGACAGACAGACAGACAGACAGACAGACAGACAGACGGAAATCCATTTTTATATATAAAGATCTGACCCCATAACGATTGAATTAACACACCTCCGTGCACCCACCGTAAAATTTCACGTGGTTTATGAGCAGTCCCTGAGAATAGACCACGTCTTGTCAGCCAACATTGGTATGTATCTGAATTGATCCATTGAACGAAAACGTAGGTAAACGATTTTTTCTAATGATTTATATAGTTTTGAAGATTTTGGACCACCCTAACAGCAACAAATACACAATTATAGTTTATTTCAATATCAATACATGTTTTAAGAACCCCCAAATTAAAAGGTTAATCAAAACCTACGTTCAGAAAGCACATCGTGATAGCTTATTATCGATTATTGTTACATGCTTTCCATAATCAAAATTTTGAACCACCCTAATATAGATAAATCAAAATATAAGATAAGTTCCATATCACAAATAGATTTAGGGAACTTAAGTCATCATAACCTGTGAATTTTAGCAATTTAGGTTAACATTTGAGGTTTTGTCCGACTTTTGTATGGAGGCCCGCCACTGTGCGACGCCAAGCTTGTGGATCTGGGAGCCGACGTGCGCAGCATCAGACGTACTCGTACGGGCGAGATAATCCTGGAGCTAAGGCGCGATAGGAAGCCGAGGGCGCGACACTGAAGGTGAAAAACCTAGACGAGGTCACCGAAGAGGAATTCCACGGAGTCATGTCAGTCGATCCTGAGCGACCATTTCAAAAATATCTGAAACTTTGCACAGTTTTTCAATTTCATCTAAATCGCCATTTTTCGATATCAAACCTTCATATTCACTCACGACTAACTTTTCAAAAGGGTGTATGCGAAAATAGTTCAAAAATATTCTAAAAGCTGTACAGCAAAAACGGATTGTTCGATTGTTATGAATTTTTCAGCAAAGTTAGATAACTAAATGATGATTCCTTAGAAAATATACACTGTAAAAAATTGCTTTT
This sequence comes from Aedes albopictus, assembly GCF_035046485.1. NCBI lineage: Eukaryota > Metazoa > Arthropoda > Insecta > Diptera > Culicidae > Aedes > Aedes albopictus. Next base: position 205,196,154 of record NC_085136.1, on the reverse strand, counting down.
TTTACTATAAAAAAATATGATCTTTGTCACAAAAACTCAAATATCTCAGAACCCTATCTTTTTACCAACGTCAATTTTTTAGGGAAAATGGCCCATTATATCAGCTATCTACCATAAAATTTTGGTGATGGTAAACTGATTAACAAAAAAGTTATGACATTTCAAACATTTCACAATTTTTACATTTAGTAACAAAAAAAAAATTTTTCTGTGTAAATTATTTCGAGAACTATATTTTGATGCTGATTTTATTGTAAAGGCTACCGCATGAATTAAACAAGTTGTTTTCATGATACTTTTGTTTGATTATTTATAATTACTATAGTATCTATTTGAACCTTACACGCGATCCAGTGTTGTGATCAAAAATATTGAGATTGTCATACTTTTTATTGTACGTGACTGGTGAAAAAATCCCTTGATAGTGTTGAAAAGCTGTTGATCATAAGAAAAATGGAATTAAACTTATTTTGAAGACGAAAGCTGCATAATAAAAGTTTTATATATACGCGTATACGTCTAGTTGATCTGCAAAAAAATACCTCTTAGGGTCGATTTCTTCACCCTGGCTTAGGCGTTAAGCCAGGTTTAACTATATGGGTAAGCCTGGCTTACGGGTTAAGCCGAGGTGAAGAAATCGGCCCTTAGAGAACAGACTTTATGATCGGAAAAATGCGAGTAACTTCAACAACAACAAATGCATGAGAGGTACATACCACAGACAAACAGACAAAACGCCTAGAACAATTTTCGTGAAAATCCATCGCCCAGTTCACACTACCACCACCTGGTGGAAATGTTTCACGAAACACTGCGTTGTGCAATATCGTCATCAGAAGGCGCTAGTGTGAAACGTCAAACGCAAAGAAAAACGATGGGCACTCTTCTGGTTATGAAAGCCACAACCAAGATTCAAAATGATCGTTAAAGGCGTGGTCAATGAAAATTTCGTCAGTGTTACGTTTGTTTGTCTGTATACTAGGGTGGCCCACACTTATATGAAAAACAAAAATTTCGAAAAATGCTAAGTCTTACCTCCTAAATAAGTTGTTTTGGACTCCCAGAAGCTACGTTCAAAATTTGAGTAAAATCGGTTGAGCCTAAGGGGGCGCTCAAAACGCTTGAAGTTTATATGGGAAAACTTGGCCAAATGTATGTAGAAATTTTAAGTTTTCTAATTTTGCCGCTAGGTGGCGCTGTAAGCGTTCAATAATCAAACCCTTTGGTATTATTGTAGGTGACTATATGCCAAACAACTTTGTCGAAGACCGCAAAGTGATCCGACGCCTGTGAAAAAAGTTATACCCTAGGCAAAGTGAGGCAAAGTAGTGAGATTTCATTATTGATATTATTCTTTTACATGTATTGGAAAAACAACAATAAAGTTTATCCTCACTTTACCAAGGGTATAACTTTTTTCACAGAAGTTGGATCACTTTGCGGTCTTCGACAAAGTTGTTTGGCATATAGTCACCTACAATAAGACCAAAGGGTTTGATTATTGAACGCTTACAGCGCCACCTGGCGGCAAAATTCGAAAACATAAAATTTCTGCATACATTTGGCCAAGTTTTCCCATACGTTTGGCCAAGCGTTTTGAGCGCCCCCTTAGGCTCAACCGATTTTGCTCAAATTTTGAACGTAGCTTCTGGGACTCCAAAACAACTGATTTAGAAGGTAAGACTTGGCATTTTTCGAAATTTTTGTTTTTCATATAAGTGTGGGCCACCTTACTGTATACATACCATGAAAATGCTCACGAAAAAGCAAAAAAATACTACCGCTATGGATATTAAAAATTTTATAGTAAATTTTTTCTTCGTCCAAGCAAACAACACCAAACTAGTCAGTTAAAACTAATAAGTGATTTTGTTTATTATAATCTAACGAACAACATGAACAGTCGCTTTCTCAAAGGTCTTCAACTCAACGCTCTCTTGTAGACCGCTTGTGAAAAAAAATGTTCAAAAGAGTTACGAAATCTCATAGATAAACTGAAAGAGACTGGTTATGCCCAAATTGAATACAAATTTACGCATTTGCACGTCCTGCCGTCTAGACTTTGACAAACGAGCCATCTGTATATCATCGGTAAAGCAGGGCGCAGGAAGTTCGAAAACAACAACAACTGAGAAATTGCCAGAAGTGCTAAGTGCAGAGAGTCATGCCACCGTACCATCAGCGACATCTGTTTAAACAATTTAATCACGCCTCTTTTCAAAAATGCTTTGAAATATACTTCAACATTTATACCCATTTCAATATTTTTAACGTTGCAAAACACGCTTTCAACATTCATCTTGAAGAAGAGGGAAAACACTTGTCCTCAAATGTAACAGCAAATTAATCAATAAACGACTAATGCGCGGAGGGCGTGATAAAATCGGAACAGTACTGTACATATAATATACATAATACATAATAAAAACAGATTGTTTTACTCACGCAAGGCCATTAACAATAAAATCAGCATCAAACTGCGCTTTCCGGCCGAAATAATTTACACTAAAAAAAATTATTACTAAATGTGAAAATTGTGGAATGTTAGAATTGTCATAACTTTTTTGTTTATTAGTTTATCATCACCAAATGTTTTATGGTAGATTGCTAATACAATGGACCGTTTTCCCTAAAAAATTACATTGGTAAAAAGATAGGGTTTTGAGATATTTGAGTTTTTGTGACAAAAATGATATTTTTTAATGTTAAAAAAAGTTTTTTTTTCACAGTGTACATTTTCTTAGGAATCACCATTTAGTTATCTAACTTTGCTGAACAATAAAATCTGCATCTAACTGCTATTTCTGATCGAAATAATTTACACAGAAAAAAATATTTACCAAATGTGAAAATTGTGAAATGTTTGAAATGTTATAACTTTTTTGTTTATTAGTTTACCATCACCAAATTTTTATGGTAGATTGCTAATACAATGGACCGTCTTCCCTAAAAAAATTACGTTGGTAAAAAGATAGGGTTTTGAGATATTTGAGTTTTTGTGACAAAAATGATATTTTTTAATGTTAAAAAAGATGTTTTTTCACAGTGTATATTTTCTTAGGAATCACCATTTAGTTATCTAACTTTGCTGAAAAATTTATTGCAATCGAACGAACCATTTTGGCTGTGCAGATTTTTGAATATTTTTGAACCATTTTCACATACACCCTTTTGAAAAGTTAGTCGTGATTCAAAATAAAAATTTGATATCGGAAAATGACGATTTAGATGGAACTTAAAAACTGTGCAAAGTTTCAGTTCAATAGAAAATCATGAATTAAAAAATTTCCTTAATTTTGATGCTGTTGCTTGGAATCGCTCCGAAGTGGAATTGATCGTAACGGCACGCGGCAGCAGTGCGAGGTGCAGGCAACCGTCGAGCCGTCAGGCTACGGAAGGTGCCGACAGGGACATAGGTAGCTTTGGTTCAGCTGCCTGTAGCGGACGTATGAAAGTCCGTTAAAGTAGGGAGGATTGAGCTAGGCTGGTGCGTATGTCACCTGACGTTCCACGAGCCGCCGCAGGTTTGTTTCAGGTGTCTGGAGCCAAGACACAAGTCATGGAACTGCAAATCCCCTGACAGGAGCAAACTATGTGGGAGATGCGGCGCCGAAGGCAATAAAGCACAAGGCTGCACGAGTCCACCCATTTGTCTGATCTGTACCGGGAAATCCGTGAACTACAGGCATCCATCCCAAGCCACAGTGAACAAATCACAGTGCAGGTAACGCAGTTGAACCTGAGCCACTGTGACGCGACTCAGCAACTGCTTTGTCAGGCGGTTTCTGAGTGGGGGACGAATATCGCCATCATAGCAAGACCCATACCGAATACCCGCCGGCAACGGCAATTAGGTCGCGGATGGGTTCAGAAAAATGGCGGCGATATGGACGACGGGTTAATACCCCGTCCAGGAGTTGGTGTCTACTACTTATGAGGGCTTCGTGGTCCCCAAAGTAAACGGGGTCTTCTTCAGTAGCTGTTATGCGCCTTCGCGGTGACCATTCGAGCAGTTCACGCAGATGCTGGACTGTATGACGACCGTGCTAACAGGGCGAGGGCCGGTGGTAATAGCGGGTGACTTAAATGCCTGGGCCGTGAAATGGGGAAGTCATTTCACAAACCAGCGGGGCTAGAGACACTGGCCATCTTAGATGTCGACCTGGCTGATGTCCAAGAGAACCTTTAGTCGGAACGTTGCGGAGTCGGTAATTGACGTTACTTTTGTAGTCCTGGCCTAACATGCAGTTTGGAGAGTAGACTGGAGAGTAGACGTTAGTAACACTCACAGCGATCACTTGGCTACAACAACAGCAGGTAGCGGGTAGAGGAAGAGGCGACTAGCCAAGCCCTCGCTAGAGGAAGACATCATACTTCGACGAAGGGGGATTTAGGGACGCGCTTCGCCGTGAGAGTATTACCTACTTTGTTTACTTTGTTTAAGCGGTGATGAACTAGTAGCGGTGCACTCGCATACATGCGATGCGACCATGCCCTAGAAATGGGAGACCACCGGCTTTCTGGTGAACTCTAGCGATTGCGGACCTGCGCCGCGCCTGTCTACGGGCTAGGCGGTGGATGCAGTGAGCATGAACTGGTATTCGCCACCGCTAAAGTCACGTTGAAGACCGTTGAAGAACCCAAGTAACACACATGGTTACAAAACAGTGACGGCAGCGTATGTAAGGGTTGCACAGAAGTCACTGTGACTTACTGCGCAACTCTTGCATACGCTGCCGTCACTGTATGTTACTTAGGAAAAAAGGGCAAGCAAAAATGCCTACACATCGTCTTGAATGGCTAGTTCAGACGCCATACAAGAGGTGGTCCAAGCGTTTGTAGTCAGCTATGTAGGTCATACTGGTACAACAATAAACATGAATATTGTTTGCGTTAAATATAGCATATGGTACCATGACTGTGATAGTGTGGCACAAATCAAGATGATGGAAATATGAAGTGACAGTTTAGCAGAGTTCCAGAGTTTCCGAAAACTGCGAAAGAGTCCTGTAGGTAACTCGAGGACCGGAAGTGTAGAATGTTGATTGTGGACATTGATTTTCGAATCAGGTTACAGGGTCTGCGGAGGTTTTCAAAGGCATTGCAGTTTCAAAGAATTGTCGATGGGCCATGAAGGCGATATAGGTGTGGTTTCGATAAATTCCGAGGTTCTCAGGTGTGTTACATGTGATCCAAGAGGGTTTAAGGAGGGTGTTGGAGACATTTCAGGAATTCCTGAAACTCCCCTGAAACGACTCTGACCTGAAATGCCTCGAAAAGCCACTGAAACTTCCATATTCCCATCGAAATGCCCTCGAAATCATCATAATCAATTGAAAATGCCCCTGAGACATTCTTCGACGCCTTTAAAAGGCTCTATTAATCCCCTGAAATGCACTTGAAAAACTCTTGTAACGCACCTGCTGTCAAACGTTCATAAAACCTCTCGTAACGCCCTTAAAACGTTCCTGAAACCCCCTGAAACTTTTTGAAATATCTCTAAAATGCAATGAAATGCCTCTGAAACCCTTTGTAACGCGCTTTTAAGGCTCCTGCGATCTCCTGAATCGCCTTTAAAACCCCTTGAAACGTCTCATGAAACATTCAATGCAAAACTCAATGGTGGCTCAGAAGAGGACCAGTGTCAGTCTCGGGGGGAAAACGACAAGTTGTGCCGATGATAGGCATAAAACCCATGACCGAGCATCCGCTTAGGAAGTGAAAATACAGCCCACGGAGAAAAGGTGTTTAACCACCCTAACAGTCATTGGGCTTTTTTGAATTTGTAGTTTGATTTTCATTCTCTAGTATTTATTGAACCACAATGTTACAGTCCAATCAGTCCATGCAATTGACGCAGGGATACTTTGGGTGCGCTACTATATTAAATTGTCTCATTCATGTAGCTGTATATTTAATACCTCAATATTATCATCATTCTTAGTTCATAATGCAAAAATCAATATCGTACGTCTGACCTGAATTGCTGGTATCGTTATTGGAGCAAACCAAGGTGTCCACTTCCCTTGTTCATCCCAAAAACTGTCAATGATAAGTTTATTTATGGCCAACATTAACAGACGTCACAGTTGGATTGTTTTGAGTGCTTCAGCCAAACGGAAAGATAAACAAGCAAATGCATGCGCATTCATCTTGCCCGTACCTAGCAGATCACAAACACACAATGCTGTGTGCATTCTCGTGCCCAGCCAAGTTGAAGGGACGACAAGATTGAAGTTGTATTTCCTTCAAGAGTGTCATCGGTTGTGCTGGGACGGATGATGAGGGATATTAGGTAATGCTTATAAAACAAAGTTAAACGAAGGGGTAATAAAACCCTGCAACACTAAACTCTGAACTGTGAAAGAAAAATTGATAGATTTAATATGATTTAATCTTAAAATGTATAATTTGAATGCAAAATGATCACAAGTAAAACTATTGATGGCTTGATACTCAAGTAAAATTTTAATCTATAAAAATTCAAATAATTTATACATACTATACTGTAAGTAATAGTTTTCGGTGTCGTCCCTCTTTAGGCAAAACTCACTTGGATCCTTTCCTTCGGGAGTCCTTGCAATCAGACTCGAAACCACAAACCGAACTAACCTCAATTTGCACGAATAGACACTAGTGTGGGTCATCGGAAGCGTTTTCTCAGATCAAAGCTTTTTTGATTCCGTTTCGAGTCCTGACTATCTGTGCAAAATTTGAGCACGACCGGTTGCGTCTACACTTTGCGCATTGCAATTGAAATTTGTATGGGATTTTGTATGAGAAAACATACTTTTTTGCATTTTAGCCATAAGTTGAAAAAGTTTGTCTGAAACTTTTTAACCGATACTGTAAATTGATAGCCTAGGATGTTCTGAAGAACTTTGTTGAAGACCGCAAAGCGATCTGATACTTGTGAAAATAGTTATAACCAACGAACCGCATGCATGTGTTTATGTTTTTAGTTCGAGTATCAGGGACACTCTCGAGTCCCTTCGAATCTCGCAGAGGGTTACGGCAAGGTGATGGTCTTTCGTGCTTGCTGTTCAACATTGCTTTGGAGGGTGTAATAAGAAGAGCGGGGATAAACACGAGTGGGACGATTTTCACGAAGTCCGTTCAGCTGCTTGGTTTCGCCGATGATATTGATATTATTGCTCGTAAATTTGAGACGATGGCGGAAACGTACATCCGACTAAAGAGTGAAGCCAGGCGAATCGGATTAGTCATTAATGTGTCGAAAACAAAGTACATGATGGCAAAGGGCTCCAGGGATGAATCACCGCACCCGCCACCCCGAATTCATATCGACGGTGATGAAATCGAGGCGGTTGAAGAATTCGTGTACTTGGGCTCACTGGTGACCGCCGACAACGACACCAGCAGAGAAATTCAGAGGCGCATTGTGGCAGGAAATCGTTCTTACTTTGGACTCCGCAGAACTCTACGATCGAATAAAGTTCGCCGTAACACGAAGTTAACCATCTACAAAACGCTGATTAGACCGGTCGTCCTCTATGGGCACGAAACATGGACCCTACGTGCAGAGGACCAACGCGCCCTTGGAGTTTTCGAACGGAAGGTGTTGCGCACCATCTACGGCGGAGTGCAGATGGAAGACGGGACTTGGAGAAGGCGAATGAACCACGAGCTGCATCAGCTGCTGAGAGAACCAACCATCGTCCATACCGCGAAAATCGGGAGGCTACGGTGGGCGGGTCACGTCATCAGGATGTCGGATAGCAACCCGACTAAAATGGTTCTCGAGAGTCATCCGACCGGTACAAGAAGACGTGGAGCGCAGCGAGCTAGGTGGGTCGACCAAGTGGAGGACGATCTGCGGACCCTACGCAGAGTGCGGAACTGGAGACAAACAGCCATGGACCGAGTGGAATGGAGGCGGCTACTATGTACAGCAGAGGCCACCCCGGCCTTAGCCTGACCGGTAAGGTAAGTATGTTTTAACATGTAAAGGAATAACAATAGCAACAAAATCATGATGTTTTACCAAGCAATGCCAACGCTATAACTTTTTTCATAAGCATCAGATCACTTCGCGGTCTTCAACAAAGTTTTTCAGGACACCCTAGGCTATGTTTTCACTTTAACGGTTACACGGTTTTAGAAAAATTCGGTCTTGTTATGAGAGAAATGCAAAAAAGTGTGTTTTCCCATGTAAAACCCCATACAAACTTCAATCGCGATGCGAAAAACGTAGACATAACCGATCGTGCCCAAATTTTGCACACTTATTTGGGTCCTGAAATGGTATCAAAAAAGCTTTGATCTGATGGGATACCATTGAATTTTTCACTTTTCCATATAAACGATGACCCACTCTAATAGACACCCTTAACAATCAACTGTCTCCGAGGACACTGATACTGTTTGGAAACGTCCCGCTGGCTTTCCACCTGGTCCAGTCCTGCCCATTGCGTTTGAAAATCGAAACAAGTAGCTAGGTAGGTATGGGATAGCAACTCACCTCAACCGTACTGTCTCGGATGTAGATTTCCTGCACGTCGTCGTCGGTGCCTTTGTCGCGCGCACGGTACGTTATCCGGTAGCCGAGGAATTCTCCCAGAATCGTCTCCGGTGGTGGCGGTTTCCACGAAATGTACACCGAGGTGGCGGATGTGTTGTGGGCTATCGTCGTCACTGGCTTGCCGGTGGGTGCTGCATTTGAGGGCGAGTAAAGAAAGAAAATTTTGGAACTGAGTATGACTTCAAAAGATGTCTTCAGTTGTGGTCATTCAATTTTAAGAATAATTTTCCAATCATAGCGAATATCTCCTGAACGCACACGTTAACTTCGGCCGATCAAATATCGGCTTAATACCGATTAATGTAAAAATGATACCATTCGCATACTAAACTTTAAAAACATAAAGAGTAATTCGTAAAATTCTCTAGTAATTTCTTCAAGAGTAAATTCTTTCAGAGATGGTAAGCAAAATCTTTCCTCTTTTCAAAAATATTCCTGTTCGGGAACGAAATAAAAATCATGGATCTTTTCAGCGATTGCTTTAAACTGCAATTAGAGTATATTTAGCTTATAGATTCTTTGAACTTTGTACTATAAAAAGGAGCTTACAAATCCAGTGACTCATTAGTTTTTTATTCCTCGAACAACAGAGGTTAGAATCTGTACTTTGCTAGCTAATAACTGACCACAATTCTCACCTCCATCAAATGTAAGGACTGTTCATTAAAGAAAGTGGACATCTGTTTACCAATAGTTTAGAGTTAAAACTAAACAAAAAATTGTGAACTTTTGCTCAGTGTGTAAAAACATTGTTCACTTTGGCAACACACTCAAAGAAAACGGAAAAAAGTGAGAATTTCGAGCGATATGTCGGATTAGCTTAGCGACTAGAAGATTAATTCTGCACAAATGGTGTTCCAAAAAGTTGTCGTTTCGAGAATTGGCATACTAGTACACTTCCGGGACCGCAATTTTTCAACGCTGAGCAGGAGACAGAAGTTCTGGATAATGTAGGGAACTACAGAACTGAAAAAAAATGGGAAAAAGTTTTTGTTGGGGCAAGCTAATTGTTCATCCGGCTTAAAGAGTTCATCGTATTTCGCAATGGGAACAATCAACGGTGAAAATATCAGAAAGGAATGCGTCAAAAAACGACTTCTACCCGTCTACCGAAAACATACGGATCCTCCATTGTTTTGGCCGAATCTGGCATCCGCTTATTACGCTTCTTCTACACTAGAGATGCTCAAGAAGGAAAAAGTCGATTTTGTCGAAAAATGGCAAAATCCACCAAACTTCCCTGAACTGCGTCCTGTCGAAAGATAATGAACAATAATTAAGCGAGAACTCAAGAAAGATGAGAGAGAAGCCAGCTCTGTTAATTGCTTCAAGAAAATTTGGTCTACGGCACACCAAAAGGTTACGGAGAAAGTTGTGCAGAATCTATTGGGAGGTATCAAGAGAAAAGTCCAAGCGTTCTTTAGAAATGCGAAGTAAATGTTCAAACTCACGTGAATTCGGTCACATATATGTTGATTGTCACTAATAAAAAATTAACTTATGAATTTGTTCGAAAATACATATTTTCTATTGAAAAACAGGTGTCCACTTTCTTTAATGAACAGTCCTTAGACACTCACATAAACAAATTCAATGGAAGAGTAGATAATATCAGAAATTTAGGAAAATAAATTGGTTTGTAGTTCACATGTAGCATATCTGTTTCCACTCTTCTTTAGTTCTGATATTTGCGCAGACATGTCATGGCGAAGGTTGCTATCCGTCACCGAAGACGTCAACAGTAATCACGAAAGGGCTGTCAGTACTAACCCTGTCAACACACGATCGCATATGCTGTTGAATAGGATGCTAAAGTGGAGGCGATATGCGTACACTTTGCACGCAGTTAAATGGAAGCATTTACATATATGGTCTCCACTTTAGCATCATATTCTACATCATATACGACTTCGTGTTGACTGGGAACATTCCCCTCCCCGTAGCACAGCTAAAGCAATTGCTGAAAAGATCCGTGATTTTAATCTTTGTTCCCGAACAAACTTTAAGAAATTCAACTGCAAGATGTCTGAGTCCCGTGATAAGACACCGGTTAACAGCAACGCATTTATGTAGCTGTGTTGCCTGTCAAAGGCCGGACTCCGCTGACAAAATTGTTGCCCGTGATAAGTGTTCCGATTGGTAGCATTACTCCTGTGCCGGCGTAACAAATTTTGTGAAAACCGCAGGAAGCCCTTAACCCAAACCATTTTTTGATGAGGGGTGAAACAACCAGCAACAAGGATGGAAGATACTCCAAGAACAAGCCGTCACATGTGGGATTTGATTTAATACAACTTTGACCATTTTCATCGCCACAGGGAATATTTACCCACGTTGACGAAAAGAACCAAATGGTTTGGCGAATCAAGGCCACTCCATACCGGAGATTTAGTCGTGGTAATCGACGAGACGAAACGGAATGGATGGATACAAGGAATAGTTCTGGAGATCAACCCAGGACGCGACGGAAGGATAAGGCAGGCAGTACTTCAAATCTCAGACGGAGTGTTGGTCTGCGGCCAAGTTGGCAATTTTGGAAGTGCAGTCTCCTATAGTAAGTAAGTAATGATAATTATAAGTGAAGTTCATTGGCCTGACTTTGGAAAACACAAGCTACCATCGGGACAAGTATGTTCCGATATTCGAGGCGACAACGAAGATCCAGCTGTGAAGAGATCGTTCGTTGACAAGCTTGGAATCCGAGAAGCAGATGCTCTGGAAGGTGGCAGCGTAGACGAGCGGTTATCAAGAATGCCTTTATTTTAACCGATTAGTGATCCAACGAACGGCCTTTTGTTTTGTTTTGTCAGCAGCACTGCTGCTGCCGTTGTTGGATGGGGTGGCGGGAGGAATCACCGCCCCCAGAAACAGCAGCAACCAAGGCAGCAGCTACAGTGCTGCTGATAAAACAAAACAAAAAGCCGTTCGTTGGATCACTAATCGGTAATAAATCAATAACTTTTTCCACAAGCATGCAATCGGTTTGCGGTCTACGAAGGAAAGTTTCATAAATGATTTATCTACAAGAAGCGTTGATCGATTTGAATTAAAGAGACAGAGGGCGACCTCTGGGATTTTTTGTTTGAAAGTGCAACTTTTCCCATAGTAAATCCTATGAAAACTTTGAACCGCTTGCGCTAAATTATAGTTTCACCGATTGCGCTGAAATGTTGCACAGTTCATATGGGACCTAAATGGAATCAAAAAAGTCGACTAGAGCGAGAATTTGATGTTTGTCCCATACTAATGGATAGTTTCCCCGAAACCCTTACGCAGTTTTGCACACCATCTATCGTTGCTTTAATCAGTCTAGTCAGCTTCCCAGGAAAGCGTTTTCGTCCATGATTCTCCATGGCTCTGCGCGGTCGATACTGTCGTATGCCGCTTTGAAGTCGATGAACAGGTGATGCGTTGGGACCTGGTATTCACGGCATTTCTGGATGATTTGTCGTACGGTGAAGATCTGGTCCGGTATCGACCGGCCGTCGATGAAACCGGCTTGGTAACTTCCCACGAACTCATTTATTTTAGGTGAAAGACGACGGAAGATGATCTAAGATAGCACTTTGTAGGTGGCATTTAAAATGGTGATCGCTCGAAAGTTCTCACACATTAACTTGTCGCCTTTCTTGTGGATGGAGCAGATTACCCCTTCCTTCCACTCCTCCGGTAGCTGGTCGGTTTCCCAGATCCTGACTATCAGCCGATGCAGACAGGTGGCCAAATTTTCTGGGCCCATCTTGATGAGTTCAGCTGCGATGCCATCCTTACCAGCTGCTTTGTTGGTTTTGAGCTGGTGAATGGCATAGTTAACTTCCCTCAGCGTGGGAGTTGGTTCATTTCCGTCCTCCGCTGCACTGGCGTCGTCGTTTCTTCCGTTGCCGTGGGCTCCCGTGCCTACGTTCTCCACGCCGTTCAGATGCTGATCGAAGTGCTGCTTCCACCTTTCGATCACCTCACGTCCGTCCGTCAAGAGACCTCCGTCTTTATCCCTGCATATTTCGGCTAGCGTCACGAAGCCGTTGCGAGATGCGTTGAGCTTCTGATAGAACTTCCGTGTTTCTTGGGAACGGCACAGCAGTTCCATTTCTTCACACTCCGCTTTTTTCAGGCGGCGCTTTTTCTCCCGAAAGAGGCGGGTCTGCAGTTTCCGCTTCGGTTTGTAACGTTCCAGGTTCTGCTGAGTCCCTTGCTGCAGCATTACCGCCCTCGCTGCGTTCTTCTCCTCCAGAACCGTTCTGCACTCCTCGTCGAACCATTCGTTCCGTCGATTCCGTTCCACGTACCCGATGGTGCTCTCGGCTGCGCCGTTGATGGCTGCTATCACTGTACTCCAGCAGTCCTCTAGAGGGGCCTCATCGAGCTCGCCCTCGTCTGGCAACGTGGCCTCGAGATTCTGCGTGCATGCTGAGGCGACTTCCGGTTGCATCAGTCGCTCTAGGTTGTACCGTGGCGCGTGGCGGTCGCCGGTACCGTACATTGTTGATGACGGAGGGGGGGGGGGGAGTTTGATCATCACCAGATAGTGGTCGGAGTCGATGTTGGCGCCACGATAGGTCCTGACGTCGATAATGTCGGAGAAATGCTGTCTGTCAATCAGAACGTAGTCGATTTGAGATTCCGTCTGCTGTAGTGATCTCCAGGTATAACGATGAGGGAGGCTGTGTTGGAAAAAGGTGCTACGTATGGCCATATTTTTGGAGGCGGCGAAATCAATGAGTCGTAGGCCGTTTTCGTTCGTCTGCTGGTGGGCGCTGAACTTACCAATCGTCGGTCTGAATTCCTCCTCCTGGCCTACCTGAGCGTTCAAATCTCCTATGATGATCTTGACGTCGTGGCTTGGGCAGCGATCGTACTCGCGTTCGAGCTGCGCGTAAAATGCGTCCTTGTCATCATCAGTACTTCCGGAGTGTGGGCTGTGCCCGTTTATTATGCTGAAGTTGAAGAATCGGCCCTTGGTCCTCAACCTGCACATTCTTTCGTCGATCGGCCACCAACCGATCACGCGCCTCTGAATATCACCCATCACGATGAAATCTGTTCCCAGCTCGCGTGTGTTGCCGCAGCTCTGGTAGATGGTATGATTACCTCTAAACGTTCGCACCATGGATCCTGTCCAACACACCTCCTGCAGCGCTAAGGTCTCTACGGTAAAACTTGTTTCACAAGTGTCGTATCATTTCGTAGTCCTCGATAATGTTCTCTGGTACATCTTAGTCTATACTTTTGCATTATCGGTTACATACCTAGTTCAAGAAAGTAGAAGTCTCTAATGAGGAAAAAAAAACGAAAAAGTGTGTTTTCTCATGTAAAATCCCGTGGCGAACTTTAATCGCGATGTGCATAGCATAGGTATAACCGATAAACGTAGGCATTATATATCCCTTTCGTGACGGAGCGCAACAAATTGAAATCTCCATACAAATGGCTCAACTTTGGCTCTCCAGAACTCTTAGATTTTCCAACAAAACAACAATTATTTTACCTCATTTAGACAAACCGGAAATAAAAATTATGCAACAGACAAAACTTTTTCATGTTTTACGGTTTTTGTCCACTTTTTGTTTACCTTGCTGTGATAAATCTCACAGGCAACGTAAACAAAAGTGTGTTTACACACAAACGAGTATAAGTAATGGCTGAATTATTGAAACAGTTTACATCACATAAAACAAAGTCTAAACAGATGAAAAAAATATGCAAAACTGCTACCGCTCAACAGCACAATTGTGTTGGTTCGTCACGAAAGGGATATAGAGATACGATTGCAAAAGAAGTTATTAAAAGAGGTAAAAAAGGAAAAAAATGCCTAATTTAAAGAAAAGCTCATTAAAAGTCTCATGTGCCAATTGACAAAATTTTATTATTTTTTTTTATGGTGTGTTACACTCTGAACACTCTGAAAACAAACAAGTAAATTAGAGACATTCGTGTATCACGCATGTTGAATCTTTATTCATCCTTTCTACTTTCCGAACTTGCCCTCAAAGTTAAGAGCTCCATTGAAATGAATCATCTAGGACCAAACAGCGCACGACAACAAAGCCTGACGAAGGCTCTACCAACCAAAACATGGCACTTTATGACATGATAACAAGTTATTGTTATTGTCACCATTAACGAGAGACGCGTATTTCCACCAGTAAACATGGAAACAGCGAAAAAAAATTAAATCACACTCTGAAAGGCGCACGCAACAGTTCGTGGCTCGCGGCTTGATTGTGCTCCGGCATTTTGGAAGGGGTCCCCGACGCCGCGGCTTGATAAGAAAATTGTATAATTACTATCATGAAACGCGTTGAATGAAATTAACATAATTTCAATTTGTGCCAAAGGATGGGGGCCACAGCAATTACCTCCTCGTTCCTTGACAGCTAGCCCGCCTCAGACTGTAACAACAATGCATAGGTACAGCCTAAAAGGCGGCGGTGGCTGCGGCCACTACAGTTCAAATAATGTAGCTTCGCAACGACCGGCAGGTCTCTTTTGGGGACATGTACCTTTGCACTGCAAAGTTGTGTCGTCGTGATTATAGCCATATGCAGACGACGGATGGCGGCGAGGACGACGACGACGACGGTGATTTTGTTTCAGTCGAGCATTAAAATCATTGGCAAGGAAAACAATAGAACGTGCGACCAGAAGTTAAAATAACAATACAGCTGGTCGAGAACTTTGGGGACCAAACCTTTGTGAGACGTGCCAAAATCTTGAAGGACCTTCCTAATTGGATCCCAAGAGATTGGCATAAGTATAACGAGAACGTTTCCCGACTAGGAGAACAATAGATAAATGTATCATATTTTTATGGTTTATGAACTGTGACAATAACCACAACATGATTGATGTGTATTATAATTACAAAGATTTTTGAATACCTAATAAGATAAATTATTGATATTTGACATCATGCTTCTGCTAGTTGTTATAAAGCATTCGTTTAACAGACACCTTGGGGGATACTCAGGTATTGAGGGGCTAGGGTTATCTCCGGCTTGTAAATTGGTAACTAAGATTTTAGTACACGCTTAGGTAACTATGCACAAGTGAGCTAATAGCGACGGCATTCTATCCTCATAATAGGGTCGGGCGACATTGTTCCCAGCTTAGGCAACTAACAGGGTGAAGGTGGGCTGGCCAGATCACCACAAGGAGGTGTGATGGTAGAAGGCTAGAGTATCCCCTAGCGAGCAAGTAGCAGGAGCGACACGATTTGGTGCAGTGCCTACTTAGGATGCTTAGATGACTGGTGCAGACCTCACGAGGGCGCTAAACCGCAACAGCTGTACCTACAAGATGAGCTGATCGGTTACACGACGTACGGAGCAAAATCAGCAAGGACCTCAAGCAAAGTCTGGTCATGCTCGGTAAGTCGGTGGCTCTGGACAAGAACGAGTACGACCTTCTGACCGAAGAGCGGAGAATGTTCCATTCGAGCATGGAGCAGCGGTCCTCTCAAATGGATAGCTTCTTCTTTGCTGGCAGCGTGACTATGGCGCACGAAACCATGCATTAGGGACGATTGACCAGTAGGTTAAAGTCCCTCTGTAAAATAAAATCATACGAAACCATACAAGTCGCTGAAGCTGGAGAAGAGGGCAATCTGCACCACGACTCGAGCTGCATGGCAGAAAGCTGCTGCTGAGAGGAAGAGAACGACCAGCGCGGGCCACCAGGCTCCCCGGCCAGTTGCGAAACGCACAAAAGGCAGGGAAACGAACTTCCAAGAAGCCACTCCAAAAGAAATAGGAGCCATCCGGGATAAGGAAAGGACAACCTATGCTTACTTACTTGCCGGTCAGGCTGAGGCCTGAGTAGCCTCTGCTGTACATAGTTGCCGTCTCAATTCTACTCGGTCCATGACTTTGTGTCTCCAGTTCCGCACTCTGCGAAGGGTCCGCAGATCGTCCTCCACCTGATCGACCCATCTAGCTTGCTGCGCACCACGTCTTCTTGTACCGGTCGGACGACCCGCCCACCGTAGTCTCCCGATTTTCGCGGTGTGGACGATGGTTGATCCTCTCAGCAGCTGATGCAGCTCGTGGTTCATTCGCCTTCTCCAAGTCCCGTCTTCCATCTGCACTCCGCCGTAGATGGTACGCAACACCTTCCGTTCGAAAACTCCAAAGGCGCATTGGTCCTCTGCACGTACGGTCCATGTTTCGTGCCCATAGAGAACTACCGATCCAATCAGCGTTTTGTAGATAGATAACTTTGTGTTACGGCGAACTTTATTCGATCGTAGAGTTCTGCGGAGTCCAAAGTAAGCACGATTTTCTGCTACAATGCGTTTCTGAATTTCTCTGCTGGTGTCGTTGTCGGCGGTCACCAGTGAGCTCGAGTACACGAATTCTTCAACCGCCTCGATTTCATCACCGTCGGCACCGTGGCAGGCGCGGTGATTCCTCCCTGGAGCCCTTTGCTATCATGTACTTTGTCTTCGACACATTAATGACTAATCCGAATCGCCTGGCTTCACTCTTCAGTCGGATCAGTGACGTAGCCAGAAATTGTCTGTGGGAGGGGTTTTCAACGGTCAAGGATACCTTTTTTGGTTTGTCACTTACATTTTGGATACAGTAATGAGCAATTGTATTCGTTGTTTGAAAATAGCGGCGCAGCCGAAAAAATTTTTCGTCGCAAAGCGCTTTATACTGAAAATTTGTTCCAAAAATGTCGGCCTTGGGGTGGGGGGGGGGGGTTTAACCCAAAACCCCCCTCCCCCCCCCACCCCGTGGCTACGCCAGTGAGTCGGATGTATGTTTCCGCCATTATCTCAAATTTACGAGTAATAATATCAATATCATCAGCAAAACCAAGCAGCTTGGAATTGGTGATAGACGGCGGCATAAAACTTAAAAAAAAGACACGGACAACGTCTTCAGCTTTCGGCTGTACAGACTGTTTTAAACTTAACACTAGAGACAACGGACAACGGAGCATGCACCAGTGGAAACGGGGAAGAAACTATTCTCACGAAAAGTTTCATCGTCCGAAGCGGGAATCGAACCCTCACCCCATAGGATGGTGCGATTATAAGCTTGGTGACCCAAACCGCACGGCTACGAGAGAGTATCTTGTAAGTAGCGCTCAGTAGTTTGATCGCGCGGTAGATCTCGCAATCCAATTTGTCGCCCTTTTTATATGGGACACACGATACCTTCCATCTGTTCCTCCGGTAATACTTCCTCCTCCCAAATCATGGTAATGATCCAGTGTAGTGCTCTCACCAGTGCTTCTGCACCGTATTTTAGAAGCTCGTTTGGTAGTTGATCTGCTCCAGCGGCTTTGTTGTTTTTCAACCGGCCAACCTCCTCCTCAATCTCTTGGAGGTCCGGGGTCGGAAGTCTTTCGTCCTGTGCACATACTCCTAGATCTGTTACCACGCCACCTTCGGTACTTGCAACGTCGCCATTGAGGTGCTCATCGTAATGCTGCTGCCACCTCTCGACCATCTCACGTTTGCTCGTGAGCAGTGAAGAGAATTGTCGGACAAAAGAGGCACAAAACAAGCAACAGAGAAGACGCGGCGATTACTCTTTATCCCAACTGGTACCAGATAATGACATGATCTCGAAATTTTTTGTTGCAGACAAAACGGAAGCTGATTTTTTGCGTACTTTTTAACTCGTGAATAATCAATTATTACTAACCCAAAATCGAAACTTTTTGATGATACATCTTCAGCAGCATTGCAGTGTTTACCTACTCGAAGTAACCGCTCGAAAATCACAATGCAAGGCTTAAAAATCTCTAAACTCGTGGTGCACGATCTTTGTCCTACTCTGTTCAAGTTGGGACAAACCTATGTCGCATTGGGTAGAATGTCGCAACAAATTCAGGTTGCGACATTGTCGTTATTGTTGCACGATGGTTGAATTTTGATTCACTGCTCGTGAGAATATTCCCGTGATTATTTCGGCACATGTGGGCTTGTGGCACAAAGCCTCTGTACGAGCGGTTCAGCTTCTCGTAGAACATTCGTGTGTCCTTAGCGCGGTACAGCTCTTCCACCGCTTCGCGATCTTGTTCTTCCTGATGACGCTTCTGCATCCGGAAGACTGAGTTCTGCCTGTTCCGCGCCTGTCTATAACATGCCTCATTCGCTCTCGTACGGTGTTGCAACATTCTCGCCCATGCTACATTCTTCTCGTTTTTCAACTGTTCACATTCGCCGTCGTACCAGTCGTTTCAGTGATTCGGAGTCGCAAAGCCTAGTGCTGCAGTCGAGGTACTACCTATGGCGGATCGGATGTCCCTCCAGCCATCTTCAAGTGTAGCTACGCCAAGCTGCTCTTCCGTTGGTAGGGCCACTGCTAGCTGCTGCGCGTAGTCTTGAGCCACTTCTACGTTTTGCATCCGCTCGTTGCTGAGCCGCGGTGTTCGAAAGTTTTGAGCGTCGAAAGTTTTGAGCGCATGCATACAGCGACTAAGTCGTGATCCGAATCTATATTCGCAATGCGGTATGTGCGGACATTGGATATATCCGAGAAGAATTTACCGTTGATTAGAACGAGGTCGATTGTGTTTTCTTTTTGAAGGTCGGGTGCTGTCCAGGTGGCTTTGCGGGGGTAGAAGGTGACTATATACCAATGGAGGCTGCAAAGTTTACGCATCGCTGGCCGTTATCATTCGATACGGCGTGTAGACTGTTTCGCCCGATTACCGGTCTGTACATTTCTTCCATTTCAACTTGCGCGTTCATGTCGCCGACAACGATTTTCACGTCACGCGGCGAGCAACCATCGTATGTTTGCTCTAACTACGCGTAGAACGCTTCTTTCTCGTCATCAGGTTCCCTTCATGTGGGCAGTTGGCGTTGATGATGCTGTAGCTGAAAAAAAAACGGCCCCTTACTCTCAACATGCACAACCTTGTGTTGATCGGCTGCCACCCATTCACACGTTGTCGCATCTTCCTCAACACTATAAATCCCGTTCCCAGTTCATTGGTGGTACCACAGTTTTGGTAGAAGGTAGCCGCTAGAAGCCGCTTTTCCACACTTTCTGTCAAGTCCAATAAAGTTCCTGCAACGCCACGATTTCGAAGATCCCGTGCAGTAATGTTGAAAAAAAAAAAGCGCGAAAGGGACGACGCGCTGATCTTCAAAACTGAGGCGGATGCATACGCCGAAATGTTAAGGGCTATGTTGGGCGAAACTCGTCTCTGACCGCTGAGCGCGAATGTAAAAAGCATCCGGCTCACCAGGACTGGAGCGATGATGCTAGTGCTGAAGAAGGAAGCGGCCAAAAAGGGCACCTCCTACAAGGCACTAGCGCAAGAGGTATTGCACGATAAAGTGCAGGTGAGAGCTCTGGCAGCGGTGGTGATTCCTTCCTCACTGGTTAATGACTTGCTTCGATTGAAAAGCTTGACACCTGCCCACCATCCAAGGAAAAAAAATGAGTGGTGAGGACCATTCGGGAAATCGGCCAAGCGCTAGCATGCTACCTTTGCGGACTCCCCAAAGCGAGTCATCGATGTACGTCGCTGCAGACTACGCAGTTAACCTTGAGGGTGTGATGTGCACTGAGAGAGGCTTCTGAGGCAATACCTTCTTGGTGGTTCCGTGAGACGAAGGGTTTGGCACCATGGAAATGCTGTTTAGTGGGTCGAGGAGAGAATAATCCCGACTTTTACTTTTTTTGTGTAGAAGACGGTCCTTAACCCCACACTACACTAATACCTCTTTTTATGTATGTTATTTTTATGCAATTTAAATTTATGCACCTTTACTTATGTCCTGCATAAAAAGAAAGAAGGCTACTCAGAATCAAAATTGTGCATAAGAAAATTTATAATAATAATGATGGTAACTACTGCAACGGTGGCCAGGAGGTTTTTATAGGGCACAGCAAAGGGAAGATGCAGGGGTGTTTTAGGGGTCTCAAGGGTCTCAAGGGGTTTCAGCGGGGTACATACCAAGAGATTTCAGGGAAGTTTTTGGGATTCTGAGGGGGTTTTGGAAAGCATTGCAGAGAGTTTCAGAGGATTTTCGACGGGTTTTTGAGGCGTTACAGGTACGATTTCGGGGGTTTCCGAGGGCGGGATTCAGAGGCGTTTTCGGAAGGTCTCAGGTGTGTCACGAGATCCGGGAGCGAAAATCTTCCCTACCAAGCTGATTTATATGCTCAAATTTCAAGCAATTTGGCCCACAAAAAAGCCAACACCATTGGCGTAGCTAGAGGGGGTGCCTGGGTGATCAATTTCTGGTTTTCCAGATGAACCTCCATACAAACTTCAGACGAGTTCAGCACCGCCCAAATGTGAATGAATTAAGTTGAAAATCAGAACGCACTGAAACTTTTTGAGATGTGTTTTTTCCCATATAAGCTTGAGGTGTCCTAGTAGAATCTCTGCAGGGAATCCATGGAGAAATTCTTGAAGAATTTCTTGGAAGTATTTCCGGCGAAAAATCCTGGAATTCCCCTGAAGGAATTCCTGGACAGCTCCTGGGAGAATTCCAAAATAATCCTCTCTGGATGAATTCCTGAAGGATTACCTGGAGCAATATCCGAAAGCGCTTCTAGCATGTAAGTACTTATATATTTAAAGTTAGTTACAGTAACTGTGTAAGAATCACAGGATATATTTCCGAAAGAATCGCAGGACGACTTTATGAGGAAACTACTGAGCAGGAAGTGCAGGGAGTATTATTGAAGAAATTCATGGATGGATTCCTGAATAAATCTGTGGATGAACTCCTATAATGTATCTCGGAGATAAATTTGAAAGAATACTTGGATGACTTCTTGGAGAATTTCCATGCTACTGTATCCCTCTAAAATTATATAAAAAAAATCCAATACAAATCGCTGGAGCAATGCCTTTAGAAATCCTTCAAGTAATTCAAAAACTCTTCAGGAAATCCTGGAAAAAACTTGGGCGATTCCCTGCAAAAGATGATTGACGAGTTACTGAAATTTTTGAACGGACCCCTGAATAAATTTTTGAAAAGATCCCGAGAGAAATTTCTAAAGGAATCACTACAGGATTTCCCGGAGTAATCCCTGAATGAATTCTTTTTAAAATCCCTAGAGGAATTCCTGTAGGTATGAAATCCTGGAACCTGGAGCAAACCCTGGAAGATATCCTGAAGGAATCCCTGGATGAATTCCTGGCTGATTCCCTAGAGAAATTCTAGGAGGACTCTCTGGAGAAATTTCAGAAAAACCCTTTTGGGAAATTCCAGAAGGAATCCTTAGAAATATTTCAACAGAAATTCTTGAAAGAATCCCTTTGGGAATTCTTGGAAAAAATCCATGAAGAATTTTTTTGGAGGAACCTCAGAAGAAATGCCTGACGGAACTTCTGGACAAATTCCTGTCGAAAACCCAGGAAGAATTCCAGGATATAGGAATATCCGAAGAAATTCCTGAATCAATACCTGGAGGCATTTCTAAAGGAATTCCTGGGCTAATTCTGAAAAAAAAAATCTGTTGAGAAAATCCTGAAGAAAACCTTAGAGAAATTTCTAGAGAAACTCTTGCAAAAATCCCTGGAGGAATCCCTGGAGCAATTTCTAGCGAATCATCAGCATTCCTCCCTGGAGGAACTTCTGGACAAATTCCTGTCGGAAACCTAGGAAGAATTCCTGGAGAAATCCCTAGAGGAATCATTGGAGAAACATCTGTGTAATAATTTCTGGAGGAATTCCTTTGGGAGAAATTCTTGGATTAATTCCGGAGGAAACCATGAAAGAATTTCCGGAGGAATCCCTGAAAAAAATCCTGGAGGAATTCCTGCAAAAATGCCTGAAACAATTTCTGAAGGAATCCTTGGAGGATTCCCTGCACAAATTCCTGGATCGATTGCTGTAGGAATTTCTGAAAAAAATCACAGAGGAATTCCTGGACCAATTCCTGGATGAGATCCTGAAGAAATACCTGGGGTAATTCCTGAAGGAATTCTTGGTGGAATATCTGAAGAAGTTCCTCGAGAAATGCCTGGAGGAATATCTGAAATAATTCTAGGAGAAATTTCTGAGGTCATTACTGGAATCCCTGGAGGAATCCCTGGAGAATTTCCTGGAGGATTGCTGAAGAATTCATTGAAGGAATTCCTAGGAGAATCTCAGGAGGACCTCATGCAGAATCCTTGGAGGAATTCTTGGAGTAATTCCTGGAATCCGGGAGGATAATTTCTGTAGAAATTCCAGGAAAAACTCCGGGATCAATATCTGGAGGAATTTTAAAAGGAATTCCTAAGGTAATGCTGAAGAAACCTCTTGATGAGTTCCTGGAGGAATCTTCAGATAAATTTCTAGAGAAATTCTTGAAGAATCCCTGTGAGAATTCTTGGAAAAAAAAACTGGAGGAATCCCTTAAGCAATTTTTGGAAAAACCTCAGGAGGAATGCCTGGAGCTACTTCTGGACAGACTTCTGTCGGAAACCAAGGAGGAATTCCTGGAGAAACTTCTAGACGAAATCATGGCGGAATCTGGAGAAACCCCTAGAGGAATTCTTGGGGCAATTCCGTGGAACTATCCCTGGAAGAATTCCTGGACGAATCCTTGAATTAATTCCTGGAGGAATCTCTAAATGAGTTTTGGAAGGAATCCCTGGAAACATTTCTTAAGAAATTCCTAGAGGAATTTCCAGATGAATATCTGGAGGAATTCCAGGAGAAATCTCTGGAAGAATCCTCAGAGGAATCTCTGAAGAATTCCTGGTGTATTCCTGGGGCAATTTTTGAAGGATCCATGAAAAATTCCTGGCGGAATCTCTGGAATTCCTGGAAAAATTTCCTGATGAATCCCTGGAAAATTTCCTGAAGAAATTTCTGAATTTACCTGGGGTAATTTCTGGAGAAATGCTTGGTGGAATTCCTGGAGGAGTTCACGGAGAAATGCTTGGATGAAATCCTAAAGGAATGCCTAGAATAATTCCTGAAGAAATCCTTGAAGAAATTTCTAGAGGAATTTTAGAAGGAATTTATGCAGGAATCCCTGGAGGAATTCTTAGAGTAATTCCAGGACTAACTCTGTGAGAGATGCCTGAGGGAGTTTCTTAAGGAATAATTATTCCTGAATGAGTTCCTGTAGGGATTGCTGGAATAATTCTGGAGGAATCGCTATAGAAATCCTTAGAGGAACTCCTGGGGGAATGCCTGGAGGCATGCCTGTAGGAATATCTGGAGGAATCTCTAGAGAAATTCCTCAAGAAATTTCTAGAGGGGTTCCTGGAGGACTCCCTGCATAAACTCCATTAGCAATCCCTAGATGAATTCCTGGAGATTTTCCTTTAAGACTCACTAAAACAATTACCGGAGGAATCCCTAGAGGAATTCCTGGACGAATCTCTGTAGAAATTTTTAGAGGAATCCATGCAGGAGTTCTCAGAGGAATCCTGGAAGAATTCTCAAAGGAATATTTGAAGAAATCCCTTGAGCAGTTCCCGGAGGAGTCCCTTGAGGAATTCCCGGAGGAATCCAAGCAAGTATTCCAGATGAAATACAAAGTTCAATTTCTGAGGGAACTCCAGTAGGAGTTTCTGAGGAGATCTCATTACTGAAGAAATTGCTGAAATTCCTGAAGAAATCCTGAAATCCTGGATTAATTCCTGGAGGAATTTCTGAAGAAATCCCAAGAGGAGTTCTTGCAGGCATTTTTAAAATAATCCCGGAGGATGTTCCTGAAGAACTATGGAAGGAATTCGCGGGTGATTCCCTGCGGGAATTATTGAAGAAATTTCTGAAGAAACCCTATGGGGTATTCCTTAGGGAATCTCAGGAAAGCTTTCTTAGCGAATTCCTGGAAGCATTTTTGTAGGAATCCCTGGAAAAAAGTCTGAAGAAATTCGTATCTGTAGTAATTTCTGGACGAATTATTGTAGGAATACTTGTATGGGCCCCTAAAGAATTTTTATACAAATGTTTTAAGCAACTCCTGGATTATTTTAAATAATCGCTGGTATAATTTTCTGAAAGAATTTTTTAAATAAATTCCTGCAAAAATACTTCAAATCATTCCAGATGGAATTATTGGAGCAATTTCTAGCGCAATTCTGGAAGGAATATATGGAGAAATCCCTGTAGATATCTCTGAAGAAATACCTTGAAGGATCTCTGGAGAAATTCCTGACGGAAACCTCAAAGAGGAGGAACCACTAAAGATATCCCAGGACAAATCCTCGAAGATATGTCTGGGTGAATTCTTGAAGGAATCTCTTGAGGAATCCATGATGGAATCGCTGCAACAAGCTATGGAAAACAATCCTGGAGGAATTATTGACACTCATATAGTTTACGAAACTATGAACAAATCTAATACAGTCATTTTGATTCCTCAAAACTGCAATGCCGATTTGCATATTCACATGTCGGGCGCCCATCCCGCTTAAAAGTCATTACAAGTCAGGTCCCCCCTCCAGAAAAAACGCAAATGGCCAACACCGATCAATTCGCTCAGACTTGTGCAGTTTTTGATTATTTGTGGCAAACATTGCGTCAATCGGAGTGACTTAGCAAGTTGTTCGTTGTCCACACGATGTTTGATCAACCGTTTGACTGGTGTATAGGTACCTCAACAATTTAAATTTCGAAAAAAAAAAATACATTATCTACAACATTCCCCATAGATACGTAATCTGATATTCACTCCTAGTCGGCCTAGTAGTTGGCAACGAACCAGAATGGGGAAATTTTATGTAACAATTCGAACCGCGCGACATTTCCCGCTTTCCTTCGTCGTTGCCCAATTCAAGTGGAAGAAGTTATAGCTTCCGATAACAGGACAGTCAATGGAGGAAAACCCCTATACAAAAAGTTTTTCACCCCGAGCTCTCATTCCGCTAGTTTTCCGTCCGCCAGCGTAAGGGAAAATTTATACAATCAAAATTCCTGGAAATTCTTCAACCATCGTCTAATGGCTGCAGGATCCCTACTGGTTTGTGAAATGGCGGTCGTCGGTACCAACGGTGGATAGGTGGGGATATGATTTCACCAGTGCTGGTTGGTCGGCGTACACGCTTCAAGTAACATTTAAAAACAATTGCCGTTGCACCGTGCGATGGTATTTTACTATGGTCGCTTGTGTTTTTATTCTTCATCCACCGCACCGGGAAGCCGACAACGTACCTCAACCGTAGAACAAAGACAACCAACGGAAGCAGTGCTGCCAGCTGAAACGATTAACTGTTGCACCGTATCGGAACTCGATGCCATCAAATCTGATAATCTCATCTGCTCTCCCTTGCCATGGAATCCAATTTGCTTCGACAAGGCGATTCATTCTTTCATCCTGCCCCATCTCTGTCTATAGTCTCGTTATGTATCGCATCCATCGGCAACCTTATCCCCGTTGTTGCTGCCTTTGAACGTGAAGTATGGCCACGTGGACTCAAGAGTCATGAACAGAACAATGAATATCAGCTCCTCGTTGTTGTTGGTTGGCTTCCGCCTGAGATCCTTCAAAAGAAACAAATGGTGCAATCTGATGAGAGTCTCGATAGGATGGGGGGTTTGCAAATATTTGTGCAACCTATAGCTTTCATGTAATTATTTAACATTTGAGCTTGCAACACCTTCGATTATGTAATCGTGATTTGTTCTTGTCTCTATAATAACATCAAATAGTACATTTCATCCCGACACGAATGTTTATTAGGGTAAAGTGTCGTAAATAAATAATAATAATAATAAGTATTTTTCATATAGCTTCAGCTCTATAAACGAAAATATGCTTGAGCTCATGTTAGACATTTGATTGATTCTGGCAGAACAATTTTCTGGTCCAATGAATCCAAAAAAAAATGAAGGTTGTTTGTTGTAAGGCAAAAATGTAAACAATTTGAGCTCGTCTTTTCCTTCTGCCTTACAGTTTAGTTATAAACCTCTTCATTTTTCTTATGAACCTTCTCTAGCTTAGAAATTTCCACAACTTGTCCATCGGGATACGTCGAGATTCGCCGATACGCCTCTGCAATAGCCACTTTTATGGCCAAGTTTGGAACTCCGTCCGGGCATGGGTCCTTACCTATGCTAAGGGACTTTACTATCCCCGCAAATTCCACATCGGTGACCCTCTCCTCATCGCCAGCCCCAGTCCCCGGCTGCCCTACTTGGCCTTGGCCTAGCCGCCTCTTCCTCTGCCCGCTGCCTGCTGTTGTTTTAGTCGATACTGTAGTGATACGCTAGGTGATAGCTGTGAGTGTAGCCACAGCGAGAGTGTACTCTCCAGTTCGAACTATTTGTTAGGCCAGGACTACAAACAGTAACGTCAATAATCGACTCCGCACCGTTCCGACTAAAGGTAGTCTTGGTAACGACATAAGCCATATCGACATCTAGCACGGCCAGTGTCTCTGGTATGATCTGACCCCGCTGGTTGGTAAAACAGATTCCCCTTTTCACGGCCAAACACAAGCTATTACCACCGGCATTCGTACTGTTGGCACGGTCGTCATACAGTCCAGCATCTGCATGAACTGCTCGGTCGATCACCGCGGAGGCGCATAGCAGCTACAGAAGAAAACCCCGATTACTTTGGCGGCCACGAAGCCCTCATAGATAGTAGACACCAACTCCAGGACGGGGTATTTACCCGTCGTCCAGATCGCCGCCATTTTTGCGGACCCATCCGCGACCCAATTGCCATTGCCGACGGGTACTCGGTATGGGTCCGATATAATGGCGATATCTGTCACCCATTCGGAAACTGCCTGACAAAGCAGTTGCTGAGCTGCGTCACAGTAGTGGTTCAGGTTCAGCTGCGTTACCTGCACTATGATTTGCCCGCTACGGAGGGAATGGGATTCCTCCAGCAAGGATAGATGGACTCACAGCTTCATAACTAGCGTGTCTAAAATGACGAGCAGGCCCCATGGTGAACTTTCATTTGGCATCAGGGCCGAATCTAAGAGAGAGCCGGAGGGGCCAGGGCTCCGAGCCCCCACATTTGAGGCCCCCCCCACAAAAACCGTTTATGCTTGCTAAACATTAACCTTTTTGTTCCAAAACATCATATTTGTAACTCCGAAGGGCCTCCACATTCGCTACGGCCCCGGGCCCCCACAATCCTTAATCCAGGCCAGCTTGGCACAATTTCTGTCAGGCCATGGGTGCTTTAGGTGGTATCTGCACCGATTCGGACATGCAGGCTCCCCAACATGTCCGAAATGCGCAGGCTGCGATGAGACCTCGGAGTATTTGCTCTTTGAATGTTTACGGTTCGTGAAGCAAAGGTCGAGTATGCAGGAGATATGCGGTAGATATATCACTTCACCTTCGATAAAAGCCTATTTTGACTCACCTTCTCGCAATGTAACAAAATAGTAGGATTCTTTGGACGGTGGGCTATGGCCAAGCTCATTGACGGCTATCACCCGGAAGCTGTACACGGTGAATGGCACTAGTCCCGTAACTTGGTAGAAGGCTTCGTTGCTATTGGTGTAGATCGGCTCCACCTGGTCCCATTCGCCATTCTCACCAACCCTGTGTAAAGAAAAGACGCACAAGAAAGAAAGAGAGGAAAAAGCATATAAGTAGGATGTAACTAATGTCATGAAATTTTTCGTAGAATGTAAAGAAAAAGTATCCCGGCTAAAATTTTTTTTACAGTTGGCACTATTGCGAGGTGAGCCGATAAGTGCACGTTGCTGGGTTTTGGAATACGTTTCTTTAAAATTTATGCGCGAAAATGTTTCCACCCTTGTACCGGCGCGGCGAACGTACAGCCCCCTCATCCTAGCGTGAGTGAGTGAGTTCAATGGGGGGAGTGTTGCATACGCGAGAAGAAACCCATTTTTGGGTAGTCAACGCGGAAGCTACCACGCTGTCAAATGTGCATGTTGGTGTAGGTACGTATATGCACCCCAAATGGCAAACAGTGCAACGCCAGGCGAGTGGAAAAGAAATATTATTTCACTCTCGGGACTTTCCTCCTGGCATCAGCTTTTGAGACGTACAAGCTTTTTCCTGGCGTCACCACCCACTGTGGGCTGGGTGTGAGCTAATATGATCAAACTTGCATGATTTATGTAATTTTTTTTCAATTTTTTTTTTATTTAGTTAGTAGAGAATAAAACGACTGTAAGACGCGTTTGTGGTGTGATGATAAGAGCTGCGTAATATCAGCCCTGCACATAGGATACTGGAGGTGATCAGAGTAGGTGATTGTACTATAGGTATATCACTTCCAAGCGCTCCGTCAAACACTTGGATATGATGATCGACGATAATTTTCTGCAAAATAGCCTCCTTAGCTATAGTGTACAGTCCCAGATGATGTCCAATAGCTCTGCGGTCATCGCCGAATCGGGGTGTTATTGGCGAAGTGTACCGCCCGTCCGTCTGTTGAACGCGACCCATGTGCCCAGCTAAGGCCCGCCTTCAAAGGTAGCCAAACGGAGTGGAGTGAAGCCGCTAAGCTTTTTTCGGGTCGCTGGGCTCTGTAGCTCTGTCATCGACTGGTGAGGGACCGTCCCGGGAATCGTACGGCATCCGCCGCATACTCTCGTCGAGATAAACC
The DNA here is from genome assembly GCF_035046485.1 of Aedes albopictus. Lineage (NCBI taxonomy): Eukaryota > Metazoa > Arthropoda > Insecta > Diptera > Culicidae > Aedes > Aedes albopictus. Next base: position 205,167,144 of record NC_085136.1, on the reverse strand, counting down.
GGAAGCTTCCGTCCAGCCGCCACTCCCTCCGCAACGCACACGGGTCTCCTCATCGTCGCTGTGCGCCAAAACGCAGCACCAACACGCCAGGTACCACCATCTTCGAGAACCGAAGGACGCCATCATCGAGTCGTCGGGGCGACGACGAACCCCGCCTCCAATCGCCGTCAAAAACCTGAGCAGGTACGTCAAGAGCTTTTATGGCTGGATTTATGGGTGAACGCGCTACAACGGACCAGATGTTTGCCATCCGCCAAGTGTTGCCATCGATTTCAAATCGGCGTATGATACAATCGATCGAGAACAGCTATGGCAGATTATGCACGAATACGAATTCCCGGATAAACTAATACGATTGATCAAGGCGACGATGGATCGAGTGATGTGCGCAGTTCGAGTACCAGGGACACTCTCGAGTCCCTTCGAATCTCGCAGAGGGTTACGGCAAGGTGATGGTATTTCGTACTTGCTGTTCAACATTGCTTTAGAGGGTGTAATTAGGAGAGCGGGGATAAACACGAGTGGGACGATTTTCACGAAGTCCGTTCAGCTGCTTGGTTTCGCTGATAATATTGATATTATTGCTCGTAAATTTGAGACGATGGCGGAAACGTACATCCGACTAAAGAGTGAAGCCAGACGAATCGGATTAGTCATTAATGTGTCGAAGACAAAGTACATGATGGCAAAGGGCCCCAGGGAGGCTTCACCGCGGCCGCCACCCCGAATTTATATCGACGGTGATGAAATCGAGGCGGTTGAAGAATTCGTGTACTTGGGCTCACTGGTGACCGCCGACAACGACACCAGCAGAGAAATTCAGAGGCGCATTGTGGCAGGAAATCGTGCTTACTTTGGACTTCGCAGAACTCTACGATCGACTAAAGTTCGCCGTAACACGAAGTTGGCCATCTACAAAACGCTGATTAGACCAGTCGTCCTCTATGGGCACGAAACATGGACCCTACGTGCAGAGGACCAACGCGCCCTTGGAGTTTTCGAACGGAAGGTGTTGTGTACCCATTGGCGTAACTAGAGGGGGGCCAGGGGGGGCCAGGGACCCCAGAATTTTTGCGTCTATCAAACAACGCACAAATTCAAATGGTCATTGAGGAAGTTTTAATATATTTAAAAGCTGGTGCTGCAAGATGTAATCGTAAGTTTGAAGGTATTCATGATTGGACTTGTAAAAGACTTGGTATTCATGAGATAATTGTGAAAGAATTCCTGGATGACTTCTTGGAGAATTTCTTGGCTTCTATGTCCCTCTAAAATTATCTAAAAGAATTTCAATACAAATCGCTGGAGGAATTCCTCTAGAAATCCTTCAAATTATTCAAAAAATCTACAAGTAATCCTGAAAAACCCTGGGGTGAATCCCTGAAAAACATTATGAACGGAATATGTACTGTAATTTTTTAACTAACCGCTGAATAAATTTAAAATAAATCCCGAGAGAAATTTCGGAAGAAATAATTACAAGAATTCTCGGAGCAACAATACCTGCAGGAATCCCTGGAGTAATTTGTGAAAGTATACCTGGAGAAATCCTTGGATGAATTCCTGGAGGAATCCGAAAAGCAATTATGCTAGTAATTTCAGCAAAAAAAATCTGAAGAATCCGCATCAGAAATCCCTGTAGAAATTACTAGAAAATTTTTTAGATGAATCCTTGGAGGAATTTCTGGATGCATTCCTGGAGGAATCCTTAGAGGTATTCTTCAAGAAATCACAGGAGGAGTTCCTACATTTATTTCTGGAGGATATCCGGGAGAACCTTCTGGAAAAATTCCATGCGGAATCTCTGGAAAAGTTCCTGGACTAATGCCTGGAGTATTAGCGGATTTTTTTTATTATCGTACAAATTGGTATGAAGTTTCTGAAGGTTAATGAAATTAGGTAGGGATCATATATATTTGAAAAACTAAATTGAAAAAAATCAGGGTCGCCTAATTTTCCGGAAAACTCCAGTGAAAATCAAACATTTTCCACAGACACCACCTACTTTGAAAAATCATAGAACGAAGCATCATAGGCACATTTTTTTTTATGAAATCATAAGCAAATTTTCTCAGCATTTCCAAGATGGATTTCTGGAGGAAATCCTAGAAAATTTTTTGGACAAATTCCTGGCGGATTCCCTGGAAAAGTTAATGGATTGATTGATTGATTTGTCTTTTTTAAAGAGACTTTCAGCCATTGGCTCCAAAGTTAATGGATACACTTCTGAAGGAGGCATCCCTGGCGAAGTTCCTGGAGTAATGCCTGGAGCATTAGAGAAATTTCTGATGAAATTCCAAGATAAACTTCTAGAAGAATTCCCAGAGGAATTTCTGGAGGAATTCCAGGAGGAATTCTTGGAGGAATCTCACGGAAGAATCCTTAGAGGAATCCCTGCAGGAATTTCTGGTATATTCTTGGAGGAATTCCTGGTGGAATTTCTAGAAGAACCCGTGAAATAACTCCTGGACGGATTTCTAGAGGAATCCCTGGAGTTGAAATTTATGGATTTATTCCTAGAGGAAACCTGAAAGAATTTCCGGAGGAATCCCTTGGAAAATTCCTATAGAATTTCCTGAAGAATCTCCTGAAAGAATATCGGAAGCAATCTCTAAAGGATTTCCTGCAGAAATTCCTGGAGGAATGCTGTAGGAATTTCCGAAGAAATTCCTGGAGGGATTCCTGGATCAATTTCTGAAGAAAATCCTGTATGGATTTCTGAAGAAATACCTACGGTAAATCTTGGTGGAATTTCTTGAGGAGCCCCTGGAGACACTGCGGTAGTAATTTCTGAGGAATTCCCAGAGGAATTCCTGAAGGAATTCCTATATGAATTCCTGAAGGACTTTCTGAAGGAATTCCTGGAGTATTTCTCATACACCTCATAAGGAATTCTCGCAAAATTTCTTAGAGAAATGTCTACAAAAATTCTTGAAAGAATCCCTAAAGATATTCTTGGAAAGAACCCTGGAGAAATCTCTGAAACAAATTTCTGGAGGAACCTTAGGAGGGATTCCTGGAGGAACTTCCGGACAAGTTTCAGGTGGAATTTCAGGAGGAATTTCTGGACAAATCTTTATAGGAAACCTTGGGAAATTCCATGGAACTATTCATGGATTAATTCCAGGAGGAATCCTTTAATCAATTCTTTGAGGAATCCTTCAATGAATTCCTGGAAGAATCTCTAGAGGAATTCTGGAAGGAATCTATGGAGAGATTCTGGAAGGGATCTATGGAGAAATTTCTGAATATATTCATACAGAAATTTCTAAAGAATTTCCTAGAGAAATTCCTAGAGAAATTCTGAGAGGAATTTCTAATGGAGTTCCAGAAGAAATTTCCAGAGGAGTTTCTGGAGGACTTACAGGAGCAATTTCTGGAAGAATTACTGGAGAAATCATCGGAGGAATTTCTGGAGGAATCCATGAAATAATTCCTGGAGGAATGTGTAGAGGAAACCTCGGAGAAGAAATTCCTAGATTAATTCTTGGGCGAAACCCTGGAAGGATTTCTGGAGGAATTCTCGGAACAATTCCTGAAGGAATTGCTGTACGAATTTCCGAAGAAATTCCTGGAGGAATTCCTGTATCCATTCCTGAATAAATTACCGAAAGTATTCCTGAAGAAATACCTGGGGTAATTTTTGGTGAAATTCGTGGTAGAACTCCTAGAGGAGTCCCTGAGAAATGCCTGGATGAAATCCTGGAAGAATGCCAGGAGGAATACCTGGAATAATTCTTGAATAAATTCCAGAAAGAATTTGTGGGGAAATTTTTAAAAGAACCCCTTGAGGATTACCTGGAGGATTCCTGAAAAAATATTTGAAGGAATTCCTAGAGATATCTCAGGAGGAAATCATTCAGGAATCCCAGGAAGAACTATTGGAATATTTCTTGGATAAACTCCGAGAGGAATTCTTGGGGTAATTTCTAAATGAATCCCTGGAGGATTTTCTAGATAAATTCTTGGAGAAATTGCGTTAATAATTTCTGAAGGAATCCTGGATTAATGCCTGGAGGAATCCCTATAGAAATCTCTGGAGGAACTTCTGGAGGAATGCCTGGAGTAACCCCTGGATAAATTCCTGGAGACATGTCCTTGGATGAATTCCTGGAGGAATCTCTCGAGAAATTCCTTAAGAAATCCCTGGAGAAATTCCTGGACTAATGCCTGGAGTAATCTCTGGATACATTTCTAGATGAGTACCTGGTGGAGTTTTCAGAAGAATTCTGGGAGCAATCTAGTGGAGTTTGGAGTTTTTAGAAGAACTCCCGAAGCAATCTCTAGATGAATTGCTGGAGAAATCCTGAGATGAGTCCATGGAGAAACTCCCAGGAGAAATTTCTAAAGAAACCTCTCGAAAAATTCCTAGAGGAATCCTCAGAGAAATTTCTAGAGAAATTCTTGGAAGAATCCCTGGGAAAATTCTTTGAAAAATCCCTGGAGGAATCCCTGAAGCAATTTCTGGAGAAACCTCAGGAGGAATGCTTGGAAAGTTCTGGACAAATTCCTGCAGGATATTCTGGATCAATTCCTTGCGGAATCCCAGGAAGAATTCCTGGATTAATCTGTAAAGGAATTTTTGTGGAAATTCCTTGGAACTATCTTTGGAAGAATTCTTGAATGAATTCCTGGAGGAATCTCGAGAGAAGTTCTGGAAGCAGTTAATGGAGGAATTTCTAAAGAAATTCCAAGAGAAATTTCTGAAGAAACTCCAAGAGAAATTTCTGAAGAAAATCCAAGAGAAATTTCTAGAGGAATTCCCAGAGGAATTTTTGGAGGAATTCCAGGAGGAATTCCTGAAGGAATTGCGGTAGTAATTTCTAAAGGAATTCCTATGGGAGTTCCTGGATCAATTCCTGGAGGACTTTCCGAAGGGATTCTTGGGGTAATACTTAAGTAACCTCTTGAGGAATTCCTGGAGGCATCCTTAGAGGGATTTCGAGAGAATAACTTGGAAGAATTCTTGGGGGAATTCTTGCAAAAAAAAACTGGAGGAATCCCTGAAACAATTTGTGGGAGAACCTCAGGAGGAATTCCTGGACAAATCTCTATAGGAAATCTTGAGGAAAATCCGTGGAACTATAGATCATGGGAGATCTGCAGGAGGAATCCCTAAATGAATATCTTGAGAATCCCTGAATGAATTCCTGGAAGAATCTCTAGAGCAATTCTGGAAGGAATCCATGGAGAAATTTCTGAAGGAATTCAAGGAGAAATTTTTAGAGGAATTCAGAAAGGAATTTCTGGTGGAGTTCCAGGAGGATTTTCTGGAGGAATTACTGCAGGAATCATCGGTGGAATTCCTGGAGGGATCCATGAAATAAATCCTGGAGGAATGTGTAGAGGAAACCTTAGAAAAGAAATTCCTGGAAGAATTTTCGGAGGAATTCATGGAAGAATTCCTGGATCCAAACTTGAATAAATTCCTGGAGTAATTCCTGAGGTAATACCTGGGGTAATACCTGGAGAAATTCTTGGTAGAACTCTTGCAGAAGTCTCTGGAGAAATGCCTGAATGAAATCCTAGAGGCATGCCAGGAGGAATACCTGGAAAAATTCTTGAAAAAAATCCGGGAGGAATTTCCGAAGGTGTTCCTGGAGGAATCTTTTTTTTTTGTCTGTATTAACGAGATTTTTAACCCTAGGCTAGTTCATCTCGGGACCCACGTTTTACTTCCCTTCCGTAGGAAGAACCCACATTTTGTGAGTATGTCGGGAGTGGGATTCGATCCCAGGTCCTCGGCGTGATAGTCAAGTGTTCTAACCACCACACCAGGTCCGCTCCACTAGGGCCTGGAGGAATCTCAAGATTCATTCCTGATGAAATACAAAGTTCAATTTCTGAGGGAATTCCTGGAGGATTTTCTAAAGAATACTCAGGGGAAATACTGAAGAAACCGCTGAAATTCCTGAGGAAATCCTGAAATCCTGGATTAATTCCTGCGGGAGTTTCTGATGGAATCCCAATAAGAGTTCTTCTAAAAATGTTTAAAATAATCTTGGAATTCGTTTTTGTAAGAATAACAGAAGAAATTTCCGGTGAATCCCTGGAGGAACTCTTAAAGTAATTTCTGAAGAAACCCGATGAGGAATCCCGGAAGCAAGCCCCATTAGGAACTCTTTATGGAATCTCAGGAGAGCTTTCTTAGCGAATACCTGGAAGAATTTTTGTAGGAATATTCCTGGATAAAAAAATGAAGAAATCAATGTCTGCAGTAATTGTTGAAGAAATACTAGAATCCCTAGTGGAGCGGACCTGGTGGGATGGTTAGAACACTTGACTATCACGCCGAGGGATCGAATCATACTCCCGACAAACTCGAAAAATGTGAGTTCTTCCTTCGGAAGGGAAATAAAGCGTGGGCCCCGAGATGAACTAGCCTAGGGCTAAAAATCTCGTTAATACACATAAAAAAAACTAGGATCCCTAAAGGTTTTTTGTACAAATTTTTCAAGCAATTCTTGGAGTGTTTTTTTTAAGAATCTCTAAGTAAAATTTTCTAAAAGATTTTCTGGAATACATTCCTGCAGAAATACTTCGAATCATTCCAGATGTAATTATTGGAGCAATCTCTAGTGGAATTTTGGAAGGCATATATGGAGATATCCCTGTAGAAATCTCTGAATACCTGCAGAAATACCTTAAAGGATCTCTGTAGAAATTCCTGAAGGAAACTTCGAAAAAAGCACACGAACAATTACTGGAGGAACCTCTAAAGATATCCCAGGACAAATCCCCGAAAAAATGTCTAGTGGAATCCCTAGATGAATTCTTGATTGATTTTCTGGAAAAAGCGAAGATAGAATCACTGAATTAAGCTATGAAAAAAATCTTGGAGGAACTGTTCGCACTCATAAATTTTACAAAACTATGAACAAATCTGAAACAGTCATTTTGATTACTCAAAACTACAATACTGATTTGCATATTTACACCCCTCCAGGAAAAAATCCTAGTTACGCCAATGTGCGTACCATCTACGGCGGATTTCAGATGGAAGCCGGGACTTGGAGAAGGCGAATGAACCACGAGCTGCATCAGCTGCTGAGAGAAGCAACCATCGTCCATACCGCGAAAATCGGGAGGCTACGGTGGGAGGGTCACGTCATCAGGATGTCGGATAGCAACCCGACTAAAATGGTTCTCGAGAGTCATCCGACCGGTACAAGAAGACGTGGAGCGTAGCGAGCTAGGTGGGTCGACCAAGTGGAGGACGATCTGCGGACCCTACGCAGAGTGCGGAACTGGAGACAAAAAGCCATGGACCGAGTGGAATGGAGACGGCTACTACTTACAGCAGACGCCACCCCGGCCTAAGCTTGATCGGTAAGGTAAGGTAAGGCCTCGTCCATAGTAAGTTGTGGCGGCCCGGCGCTAAGTACCGAAAGCTCCATGGTAAGCTGGAAAGTACATATGGGTTAATGTGTCTATGGTATACATCACTGGTATGGTGCCTATGGGTATACTTATGGGGGAGAACATAGAGTGCTTCCAAGTCAAGTTGGGCGCGGACTCGGAGAACGGCTTGTTCAAACCACTGACGACGAATGACGTACATATCTTTTTCCACTGAACTCGGTTCTATGCCAATCGCTTCCAGTCCTCCTGGACGTTGAATGCTCTTATAACTTCTTCGACCGCAAACAGTCATCATATGCGCGACCGCATCATACCGGTAAGGGAACGTCCATAAATTACGTCACGCAAAAATTGCCCATTTTCAACCCCCCCTCCCGCCTATGTCACACTTTTTGTATGAGGCCACTGAAATTTTTGTATGGGTTGTCACACTTTGATGAACCCCCCCTCCCCCTAAAAGCGTGACGTAATTTATGGACGTTCCCTAATCATCACGTAACGCAGTTATAGAGGAGATAGAGCGTGGACTCGGAGAACCGCCAATTCAGACTCTTCTATACATGAAATGGTTCAAGAGTTTAGAGTCGGCTACGTAGGTCATACTGGTGTCCTGCGGTCGAAATCGATCCTTACAGCGATTAAGTGTAGCGTTGCTGTCGTGGCGTTGGTCTACTGGGTTGGATCCGTTTGTGGAGGGGTCCCCTAGAGGCCGGGCCAGGTGGAGGCCCCATTGTCAGCAACTCCTTCTTGTGCTAACTGTAGTACCTCAGCTTTCAGCAGGTCAAATCGCGTTGCAAGTAATAGTTCTTGATGCTTGCAGAACAGTTTGGGCGCAGACGTGGCGGTTGACCCTTCCCGCCTTTCAAGAACAAAGGGAGTGGAGAGGACCACTCAGGAGACTGGCAAAGACCTGGTGGACACAAAGCGAGTCATCGATGTTCGTTGCCGCAGGCTACGCAGCTAAACTTGAGGGTTCGATATGCACTAGCCCTCTCTAAAGAAATGCCTTCTTGGTGGTTCCGGAGAGTCGAAGAGTTTGGCGACCATGGGAATGTTGTTTAATGGGTCGAGGAAAAAGTAATCCTGGCTTTTACTTTAGTTATAGAAGCTGGTCCTTAACCCTACACTACCTGGACCTCCCTGTTCAGGTCCACGCTATAAGTGTCGATCTTGGCCGCAGCGCACCGGTCATAACCTAAGTAGCCAACTCCGAACCCCTGGACCACTACTAGTATAGTATCTGAATTAGTCGTTCTCCGAGTCCACGCGCTACCTTCTCTGTAGCTGCGATCTGTGATGGTTACCGGTATGATGCGGTCGCGCATACGATGACTGTTTAGATCTAAGAGGCATTCAAAGTCCAGCGGGACTGATAGCGATTGGCACACGGTGTGTTGAAACAGGATTATTATCGCACTTTCATGAACCTCAAATATATTTTCGTTATAAGTTAGCCTTAGCTGTATATATTAAGATTCTGGAGGTTAAAAAATCTTTCATCGGGAAAAATTAAAATAAACTCGATTTTAGTAGTTTACCACTTTTCCCATATAATATGGTATTACGCAAATCTGATGAACCTAAACTCCGCTAGAAAAAGTCCCCTTTCTAATAATACATTTGAAACCATTTAGTGAGAAACGAATGTTAAAGTCTTCACAGCGAGTTTAAATTTGTTTGGCGTTCGTTTCATGTGTCCAGCCCACTACAGTCTGCCGAAAGTAATAAATCATAAAAGTCTACATTTCTTCCATTTGTCTGGCACATAGATATTTGCAATGGAGGTAAACAAATACTTCCCATTAGTGCTACTCATACATTTGAGGAAGCGCCATACACCTGTGACTCGTAGCATTTGCAGCACATACTCTTCATGTGCTAATTTGCCTGAAATGGTGGGTATTGGTTGCACATACTTTGTATGCCAAACCATGTAACGATACACCTAAACGACGATCACACGGCCACGAGAGGTGCTTAGATTGGGAAATCATTGAACAAATATGGTGACTTAATCACGCGTATTTTTAACATTCATGAAGGCTTAAATAACCATCATTTAGTCATCAACAATCATCCATTTTTCAAAAGCAGTTTTCTTCCTCTGAGTCACAAAACCGTCATTGAAAATTATTTCACTGCTATCCAGATGGTGGCCAGAGTACAGTGATATTTTTTTATTAATATTGGTTGAGATTTCAGCGAGAAAACTGCTTTTGAGTTTTTGCTAAAAGATGATGGTTTGTTTCCTCTTAACTGTACATTTACTTGTTTTGAGCTAGTTCAGTAGAAATACTGATAGCTCTTCGAATATAATAAGAACTTTTATGTATATTGTGCTCTGATTTTGCTGGGCTCGATGTTTTACTAACAAGTGAAAATTCATCCTATGAATACTTTTGTTTGCATGTAGGACACATAGGGCCAATTTCTTCACCCTGGCTTAAGCGTTAAACCAGGTTTTAACTATATGGGTAAGCCTGGTATACCGGTTAATCCGAGTTGAAGAAATTAGCCCTTAGAGAATAGCTTTTGATTACTCTTTCGGCACACGCCCTTGATACACGTACTTAAAGTAAGCTTATGTAATTACTTTTTTATTGTGAAATCAATCAATGTTTTATTGAAACAGTTTTAGATTTGATGATGATGAACTTGGGCATGTTAGCGGAATACATGTACGTAAACAGAATATCGGATTAAATACGAGACACTGAAGATGACCTAACAGTTGAGGTCAAAATACGTATCTATCAAGGAATGCAAACTCGTAGTGCAATTAAAAGGAACAGTCCTTAGCTCCGTTTTCTTTTTTACTTAGTTTTAGATATGTTCATCAGAGTTGATGTGCACGTGCTGTAGTCCCATGTGCGGGAGCCACATTGCAAGCAAGCTCCCAGGAGCACAGTACATTTTGAGACTGAAAGTTGTGTGCCTCATTTTTCTCAAGATGTGTCTCATAAGCTACGTCTCATGCGTTGATTAAATTAGAAAATTTCGCGACAAAAACTTCCTAAACGAACGAGAATTCAAACTTTAACCCTCGCATTGAGAGTCCCTAGTCGTATCGCATAGACCAACCAGACACTTGTGTTGTGTACGGAAAAAAGTTGTTGAGGTTCTTCGTTACCAAGAAGTTGTTTTTCACCTTAGATACCAACAGCTCACGCAGCGCATGAGACGAGTTCCCCGGGAGCTATGTGCCTAGCTCGCACCCACCAGATTTTCGTGAGCCTCCTAGCAGCGCAGCACACTGCGATTTTGAAGAGCTGGGAGATAATTTGGTGGGAGGCTCGCTGTCACATTTATGTACACATGAGCAATGGGAAACTCTGATGTTCATTGTTGTTTATGCTGAGAACAAATTCAACTAAATCTACAGATAAAATGAAAATTGAAAATGTAGAACAATATTGAGAAGACATCAATGTTCTGGGAATGCTATACAATATATTAAAAAAACAAAAACAGTGATGTGTAAAGTGAGGCAAGATTGACGCAATTTGTGGTTCCAATACAACTTTTTAAGAACTTTAATTAGTTATTTTATGTTTTATTTCGGAATCATTGGATAGATTTTGATTGCTAAATAGTTATAACACATGATTGGAAGGTATCGAGTGTACGGGTGCCATTTTAATTCGTTTTTATCACATTTCTCCCCATATTGAATCTGTTGTCAAACTCACTTTGCAAAAAATGAAGGGATTTTACTTGGGAAAAAGAAATTTCATTTTATGCAGTCATAACATTTAAACCATCAAAATACATGAAGTTTTTATCCAGACCAAAGTGTCTTATAAAATAAATCTACAGATAACCCAGACGTTTGAATGTATTAACATAATATGACAACGCCAATCTTATGTATTTTGCGTCAAGTTTTCTTGTTTGAGACTCAACAGCCCACTTAACCCTAAAGGTATCATAATTTTAAGATTTGGTATGGAAAAAAGTCCTCAACAGACCAGAGGCAGAACTTTTACAAATCATGACTCACGCTCAGTATAGTCGACTGAGTCATAGTATAGTCGACTCGACTCATACGTTTTGGCAAATATCTATGTGAATGTGGTTTGACATGCAAAGTATGTGCAATAAATAACCAACATTTCAGGCAAATTAGCACATGAAGGGTATGTGCTGCAAATGCTACGAGTCACAGGTGTATGGCACTTCCTCAAATGTATGAGTCGCATTAATGGGAAGTATTTGTTTACCTCCATTACAAATATCTATGTGCCAGAAAAATGGAAGAAATGTAGGCTTTTATGATTTTTGACTTTCGGCAGACTGTAGTGGGCTGGACACATGAAACAAACGCCAAACAAATTTAAACTCGGTGTAAAGACTTTTACATTTGTTTCTCTCTAAATGGTTTCACATTTATTAATAGAAAGGTTGCTTTTTCTAGCGGAGTTTAGGTTCATCAGATTTGCGTAATGCCATATCATATGGAAAAAGTGGTAAACTACTAAAATCGAGTTTATTTTAATTTTCCCCGATGAAAGATTTTTTAACCTCCAGAATCTTAATATATACTGCTAAGGCTAACTTATAACGAAAAAATATTTTAGGTTCATGAAAGTGCGATAATAATCCTGTTTCAACACACCGTGTGGCACAAGACCGAGTTCAGTGTAGAAAGATACTTCATTCAACGAAGCGAATTGTAGTCCACCAAGCATCCAAATAAGTATTTGCCACAACTCCACAATGTCCGACCCACAGTGTCCCTATCACTCGATAGGGACAGTAAGCCTGGCAACTATCGGAGCGTTCTCGGTGGGTTCTGCATGCACGAATGTAGGTGGTCAAACTGGAAAGTGAAGGGATGAAAGTTTATGCTGTATGTTTAGCTTAGTGTAGCTGGGAGGTTTTAATGCTTTGCTTGCGTCTTTTTGCCTGTTCCTCCACATCGGGCTAGGTGTTTGTTGCAGAAAGTCATCTTAAAAGCTACCCTTCCCGCCGCAGCATAGGGTGAGAGATATACTTTGGACCTGTATGCAATTTGGAAATGTTTGATTCTTGTTGTCTTATTTCAAAGAGCCAATAAAAGTCAAGTTAAGTGAATATCGATTGTTGGATCTATTGGACTCGATTCCGCTGTTTTGTTTTTGAAACCACGTTTGATAATTGAGAGTTCACCTGAGAAGTGCAGGTGTACAAAAGGGTCAAACACAATAGATATTAGATAAATAAATAGGCTTTAAGCACCGAATCTTTGAACGTCATCGTGCTAATAACATTGCAACATGCTAAGAAAGAATCAATATATTCTCTTGAATAGTCCTCAGCTTGTTCAAAATATATGATTAACCCTATTGGTTGGCGGCTGCATTCTGGTGATCGGCGCTTCGTGCATGCAGCAGAGTATTGGCCGGAGTAGGTGTGTATGATTTGGTTTCTGGGGGAATCCAAGCGACGCCGATGTGGTCTCATTTGTTCCCAGTGCTAGTGTTCGACCGAAATCAGAAGCATAAATTTTGCACGCAAGAATAAATAAAAAACAAATTCAGCAAGGTTGGGGACCTCATATCGGTTTGGTTTGAGGAGATGGAGTAGGAGAGAATATATGCATAGGTGTGTATACTTAACTACACATATAACGACCTAATACGATAGGTGATTGAAAAAAATGTGGTGGTCTGGAACTTATCATGATTTGCTGATATATTTATAATCGGAAGCAAGTGAGCAGAATTTATGTCATTTTATTAAGAAATATAATACAACTGGCAACTGCAGCATGGTTTCAAATTGTCATTGGCAAATACCCAGTAATGTACAAGAACTTCTAAAATCACATATGTAAGATTAAGGATCAATAAAAAAATGAACCGACTGAAGACATGACTCGGCCTTCTTATAATTACATAATTTAGTTGGCTAATTGCATATGGTCATTCAGTATTGGAGCCGGCACTTTTCGTGGACTTCTACCACCTCCCATTCCACCAATAAAAAGTCTACGTGGTTTATGGACGACCCCCATGCAAATCTCATAGTTGGTATTTATGCTAGTAACGACAGAGTACGGCTCATACTAGGAGCTTCCGCAGAACAAACTACCATTACCGAGCGCATTTGACAATAATCTTTCCACAATTTTCGTCTTGGCTTCGTTTCACTTACCCGTGTCATCCCGCTGGGACAACAAGTTGACAATTTATTTCCACGGCACCGGGGTTCAAATTTACGGTTCTGGTGACATTTCTCCAGGTGGCGTAATTTGTGTCACACATTTTATTTTATTTTATTTTATCCCCGTGCACGGTTTCTCTTGGCGCGGTCTTTTCCGCTTACTATTATTCAACGGGGATTCTAGGTGTTGCCGTCGCGTCGTACGGTAGTAGTTAGTGTGAACCTTTTTCCTTCCGTCCTTCGAGGAGCGAGAAGTTTTATTTCGTAATCCCTGCGGCGACACACGACATTGGTGACAGCTAGCCTATAGAGTCGTTCGGATGCGAGTTCCCGAATTGGACCTGAAACTGTAGGTAGTGAGTGTGCCAAAAAACCGTTGTAGATCAAAGTGTCACAGGACCCACCTCGCAAATTATTAGTTTCTACATATTTCTTCAAAACTTTTGTCATTAATTGGGTTTTCCTTAACATCACAACTAACTCTGTTAATATCCTACATTATAGATTACGGCATTTGTTCTTCATCTTGTTGGCATAAACCCTCAATTGGGAAAAAGCCTGTCACTATTCTAGTAACCAAAAGTTCAGATAAAAGGGTACTTTATAAGCTAAGCAGCTCGTTCGAGGTTGCTCATTAGCCTTCTAAGCAGCTTCATAGCCTTCTAAGCTTCAGAAGCTGGATAGCCTTCTAAGTAGCTTCTGACAGAACTCTGACAAAATTCATGCAGAACCAAAAACGTGTTTTCAAGAATCACACAACCCTGTTGGTGCGGGTTTGTGATTCATGTCCGGAAATTGTTTTTGATAATTATATATTTTCACACATGTTCGCTGCTATGTAGATTTGAACTGGATCCTCCTGCGTGACAGCCTACCGACTTTCTGCTGCGCTGCTGAAAACACTTGACAAAGTCAAGCTAACTTCACTACTGTACAAAAGTGCAAAACTAGCTACCGATAGAAAATCGGCTCAAGTCAGACTTTAGCTGCTATTCATTCAAACGCAACTATCGTACTGTGGTAGAGCGTAGGGTTCTCACGCAGCGACGTTCGGTTCAAATCCGATGGGCGGCAATTCTTTTTTGCTCAAGCCTAGTCTTCATTGATTTGATAAATTCATATATGTCTTTTATTCGTGTGTGCTTTAACAGTTATTTTCTGTAAAAGCAATAAATTTAATCTTCATTGAAACACAATGCTAGTAAACTGAACTTCTATGAACTTGAAAGTTCCTACAAAGTTCCGAGTAGCATCTTAAGCAGCTTTAAAGTTCAGCGAGGTTTAGATAAAGTTCCGAATGGAACTTTCTGGCTACTTAAGAGGCTAATGATGGGCCTTGCCGAAACTTGTGGCCAAAGTTCCAGCAAGGCTCATCGTTGGCCTCTTAAGCAGCCAAAAAGCTCCATTTGGAACTTTATCTGAACTTCACGGAACTTGAAAGTGCATTTTGTCATGGGAAGCGAAACTTTTGGTTACTTGAGTAAGCAAAGTGTTCTATGAGCATTTCCACACGCAGAAAACTGACGCTTGTTTAAAACAATAAAACGCATGGTTGATTTTCAAACTGATTTTTAAATTTATCCCAATGTTATATTTCTTTGTTTTAACATAGAGTTCATCGATAAAAACAACCAATTACCATCATGCCACATAAAATTATAAACTTCATTTGTTTCTACAAAACTGGGACCACAAACAAGTCCCGGAAGCACTCACACATCTTTGAAATTCTTACCTAAACATAGCCACAACGAAGAAGATGTAGCAAATCTATCATCCCAATTTTCAAATGAAGTTTGGACGTGATGGATAACGCGCAGGTACTCAAGACAGCATCCACAAAAAGTTGGTCGGTTTCGCCTTTTTGTCTTTTTTTTATGCGCTCTCCTTCCCTTCAGCTCACCGAGTGTCTAAAAATAGATTTCCGAGTTGTCGCAGGAGCTGCCGTCACCAACACAACCACACCACATTCGAACTTTGATAGTTGCAAAAGAGCAATCGTTAAAAACAATCTATTATTTTAAGTTGAAACTACCAAACCTTTGTTTGTTCTAACAAACTGTCAAAAATTTCGACAAATGAAAAATTTTGTAGCATCAAACAATGAAACAGTTCCGTTTAGAGTATTGTGTTGTTCTTTGATGTGCATGCATCGCTCCTGTAGGGGATGAGTGTGACAGCGTTCGCTTTTGTCTCGTACGAAAACGAAATCATTTTTTTTAAGTGTGTCGTTCCTTGCTGTGCATTAGTATGGGACACGCTTGTATGGGAAAAATGAATTCTCGCTCCAGTCGACTTTTTAGATCCCATTTAGGTCCCATATGAACTGTGCAAAATCTCAGCGCAATCGGTGAAACTATTATTTAGCGCAAGCGGTTCAAAGGTTGCATAGGATTTACTATGGGAAAAGTTACACTTTCAGATAAAAAATCCCAGAGGCCGCCCTTGTCCCCTTAATTGAAACCAATCAACGTTTCTTGTAGAAAAACCATTTATGAAAGTTTCCATCGAAGACCGCAAAACGATTGGATGCTTGTGGAAATAGTTATTGATTTATTACCGATTAGTGATCCAACGAACGGCTTCTTGTTTCGTTTTATCAGCAGCACTGCTGCTGCCGTTGTTGCATGGGGCGGCGAGAGGCATCACCACCCCCACAAACAGCAGCAGCCAAGGCAGCAGCTACAGTGCTGCTAATAAAACAAAACAAAAAGCCGTTCGTTGGATCACTAATCGGTAATAAATCAATAACTTTTTCCACAAGCATCCAATCGTTTTACGGCCTTCGAAGGAAAGTTTCATAAATGATTTTTCTACAAGAAGCATCGATCGATTTGAATTAAGGAGACAAGGGGCGACCTCTGGGATTTTTTATCTGAAAGTGTAACTTTTCCCATAGTAAATCCTATGAAAACTTTGAACTGCTTGCGCTAAATTATAGTTTCACCGATTGCGCTGAGATTTTGCACAGTTCATACGGGACCTAAATGGGATCTAAAAAGTCGACTGGAGCGAGAATTTGATGTTTGTCCCATACTACTGTGCATGCGCGTGCCGAAAAATAGTGTAGTACGATCGTTTCGTTTTTAGCGATGGGTGCACAAGTGAATGATTGATGCTTGGTTAGCTTGTTCCTTGTTTTTCTCTGAAAAACGCAGCAAATGTATCTATTAGTTTAAACTCATTTTTTTTATATATTTACTCAACAAAAACTGCAAAGTTCGTCACTTCAAGTGTCGGCCAAATGTTTCATTGATTTTGTTTAATTTTAAATAAATTCTCCTGTATTTTTATACAGTCCTTTCAAATTGTGAGATGACACATTTGTGTGAATGGATCGCATTGCTTACCATAGTGAATCCATGATCTATGCAACTATCAAACCCTCCCTACTAACAAAACTCCTTCCCGTGACAACTGTGGAGAGTCTAGTAGTACATACAACCTCTAGTAGCAACGGTTGACTAACATTCCTTTCCCTCCCCAGTAGATCGTAAGGACGTGGCCAGCGCCGTAATTGACCCAATAAAGTTTGAGCTTTCGAAACTTGTACATTGCGGATGGTGGCAAATCCCAAGCCCCAAGCCAATTGGTTCTATGTGTATTTTCGCTAGCTCTGGTCCATCTCGGTCAACTACGAAGTGTACGGTCACCAATACTTATGTACGGTCACTCATTTACTCATGCTCAAATAATGGAACAGTTCCACATAAACTAGACATCAGTTTGGCGCTGTAGGTTGATTTGAACTAGAATTCAATTGCGTTTACAATTTATTTCTCTGCGTGCACAACATCATCTGCCAGGTTTGCATGCGTGGCAGGCATGAAGATGCTCTATGCCCAAGGAAATCAAGGGATTTTAAATGAAAAAAAACCTAGACAGATAGAGAATCAAACCCGTCATCCACAGCATGGTATTGCTGAATATCCATGTACTTTCCGCATTGGCTATATGGGACCTACAAGTACTTGTATGAGTGTTAATATTAATTTGTCTGTAAAGCCCAGTTTCGTGTTCAAAAGGAATCGGTCAAGAAATTTCTTGATCAGTTCCTGGCAGAAACTTTCTACAGTGACTGGCATTTGAATTGTCATTTTTCGATTCCAGCCCCGGCACTTTCGTCAGTTGCTCTTCCTAGATGAGAGCAGCTGACACACTAACGACTGACCCTTTTCTGAGCCCATGGCCTTGGACATCGGCGAACGGCAACTCATAATAGACCCACAATCGGTCTGGAAAAATGAATAATTAACAGCCATTCATCAACATCCTCGTGCCCATCATTCTACCATGGACAGGGTAGAAAGTGACAGCAGCGCAAAGACAATCAGCTCAATATACTAGAATAAGAATAAAATATATTTAGGCGCTTACGCAGTGCCGTAGGGACAAAAGAGCTGTAAATTAGGTTAAATGATAGAAGAATAAAAGAATGGAGACACCGTAAAGGAAAAAAAAAGCCGTACTGAGTCGATTGTTCGACCGAAACTATTTGTTTTTTTTTTTCTATGGTTAAAAGTGACAAAGTGCCTAGTGGCGACCAGAGTGTCCTCCGGGTTTTGATTTGCTGTTCTGACCCGTCTGTGGACAGTTGGCTTTAGCCTCTATTTAGAAGATCACCGTGAAGCGCCGCCGCCGTGGACACACGTGGCGAATACTACTGCGGCCTCTTCTTACTCTTCTTGTGGACGGAGCATTGCCTACCGCATTATCCGGAATTGTCCTGGATAAGTACCCGCCAGAGTCCTGTTGCTGCTGCGGAGTTCGCTGCCTTTGCACTCTATCTGCTGCTGGCCGTTACTTCCATTCAAATACCAGCCGCGCTATAACCGTTTCTGGTACGTTATCCCTCGAAGAACACCTTGATATACACCACAACCCTGAAGGGTTCCCCGGTCAAACCCGAAGTTGCTGGTCCGACCAACTTCAGCCACCAGGCCTCTTTTGCTCCTCGATTCCCAGTGCTGTATTGTGAGCACATGGGAAAGTTCTCGTACCTTATTATATTATCTAATGGAGTTGGGGTTAGTTTCAGAAGATTGAATTATTTACGCATTTACTTTAATCTATCTGACAGTAGTCTACATGAATTACTGAAATACATTGTTAAATCTAATTCAATCAACCGGACCTTTCCACTTTTCTGACGAAACATCTACAATTTTTCCCCAACTTCAAACAAGTCGTCCACCAAAAAGGAAAATTCGGACACACTTGGTGAGGGGTCTCCAGTTAGTCTAGGCTAGGGGTTAAGGTTATGGATCGCCAATCCGGAGATGGCGGGTTCTCGATACCCGTTACGGCCAGGAAAATTTTCTTGTCTCTCTGGGCATAGTGTATAAGGTACCCCGGGGCAAGTGAGACCTATAGCAAGATTTTTTTTTTATTTTTTATTTTTAAGACTAACATTTTGTATGGAAAACATAGGTATCACACCTACGGATACTTTGAATACAAAATATGTTATTGTTTCAACCATAAAAAGACCATACACGTTATTGTTGTTCATACGTAATTTTCAATTCACTAGGTGAGATTGACGTGCTCTACTACATTCGTCGTTTAAAAATAGTTTTGTTATTCTACAAATACTTTTTAGGTTTCAGGATAGTATTTGGAGTACTTGCAAATGATTTCAAGCGAAAAAGCTGCATTTGAATTTTATTTATAGTTTTTAGTTAATGCTCTCACTTATCCCAGTGCATTTCAGTATCTGGGGCAAGTGGGACCTATGAGAATAAACAAACACAATTTTATGTGTTTATCTCGCCTTGTCCAGCCTAAGATGAAATTAACACGAAAGTCGATAAAAATTGGCGCCTTAAGTAATATACTGTTGAATTATACTTGATTATCTCTATTTAGATGATGAAGTTCTTGTTAAAAATTGTAAAACCTTGGGTAAAACAAAAAAAAAACGAAACATGTATTTTTATGTTTTTCTCTAAATTTCTTCCATTATTTGTTTCATTTAATGCTGCATAATGAATACTTCTGAGCATTCAGAAACCGTTCATAAGAAAAAAATAAAATATGAAAATGGCCTTTTCAAAATTCATTATTTAAGAAACCTTTCTGTAATGCTCGTAAGATTATGTAAGGGAGAAGATGTTACTGCAAATCTCAAAACCCCAGATTTATAACCATTGGCGAGATTCACCAATTATGTAATATAAAGTGCCAGTTTCGAAATCTTTACGTATTAAAAAAACAATTTATTTTGCATGAGCTGCTAGAGTTAATTAAAGTTTTTTTTCCAGCGATTTGTTATTTTATGTGTTACGTAATTTATGAACGATACCATCAACCTTTTCTTATTTTAATCTCTAAACATAGCCATTCATATAAGAGATTTATGATTTATGTTACCTCATCGGTTGCAACTTATATTAAGTCCTTTGAACAAAAACTCTGAACAGGTCCCACTTGCCCCGCGAAACGCAGTAAATGAAGATCTGCTACAGTTTTCATTATATGCATAATATATGGAATGTAAATATTTTGAAACAGTTTTAATGCACGTTAATAAGTACAAATATACCAACAACGTCCTTTGGCTCTATTGGAATTATTAAAGAATTTGTGTTCTGAAATTTTTGGGACGACAAAACCAAATTAGCACTTTTTGAGGTCCCACTTGCCCCGGGGTACCTTAATTGTACTTGCCACACAATATACAAATTCATGCAATGGCAGGCAAAGAGAGCTCTTCAATTAATACCTGTGGAAGTGCTTTAGGAACACTAAGTTGAAGCGAGGCAGGCCAAGTCCCAGTGGGGACGTAGAGCCATAAAGAAGAAGAAGAAGAAGAAGAAGAAGAAGAAGAAGAAGAAGGGGAATGTGGAGAAGAAGAAGGTAAGCGGTTATTAAAATCCATATGCCGTTCGATAAATTTGGTTTTCGCAACAAACGAAGCCTGTTGAACTGCATCGATTCTCGCAACTTTGTGACGTAACGTTCCGTCACTGTTATATTGCTACTTCTAAAATTATGACTGATTAATAAGCTCCAGGACTGGCTGGGAATCGAACCTAAACATGCACAGATAAAAATAATGAAGTTTACACGTCATGTTAACTTCATTTTAGTCATGTGAACTTCCAGTTATGGTAGTTTATATGATATATCATGTAAATTTGTGATGTAAATGTAAAAACTCTGAGTAATTCTGAATTACATGACATATAATGGAAATTTACATGGTTTTCCATGAGATTTACATGACATGTCATGTAAATTTCTTTGAAATCTCACGCTCCAATCATTTGCACAAAAATTTACACTATCTTTTCGATCTGTGTGGTTTTATCACTTTGGCCAAATGGATCAGTTGATGGAATGTGCACTTTTACATATTTTCAAGAAGATGCAATTTATTCCTCAGTAGGTTGAATTCCAGAGCCAGAAGCCGAATTGAACAAAGGAGTACAAATTAGAACCTAGTCTGTCATACATTCAGTAACTGTTGAATAAAATCTTCTTTTTCGGCAGTTTTTCAATAACGCCATTTCCTTGGACGGATTTCATTTCACGTCCCTGTATTTTCCTTATGCAGAAAAATTTTCGGCGGTTATCCAACAACGCCTTTATCTTGGACGGTTTTCACTACACGTCCCTGCATTTTCTTTATGCAGAATAATTTTCGGCGGTTATCCAAAAATGCCGTTTCCTTGGACAGTTTTAATTACACGTCCCTGCATTTTCTTTATGCAGAAAAAAATTCGGCGATTATCCAAAAACGCCTTTACCTTGGACGGTTTTCCCTACACGTCCCTGCATTTTCTTTATGCAGAATAATTTTCGGCGGTTATCCAAAAATGCCGTTTCCTTGGACAGTTTTAATTACACGTCCTTGCATTTTCTTTATGCAGAAAAATTTCGGCGTTTATCCAACAACGCCTTTACCTTGGACGGTTTTCACTACACGTCCCTGCATTTTCTTTATGCAGGATAATTTTCGGCGGTTATCTAAAAATGCCGTTTCCTTGGACAGTTTTCATTACACGTCCCTGCATTTTCCTTATGCAGAAAAAATTTCGGCGGTTATCCAACAACGCCTTTACCTTGGACGGTTTTCACTACACGTCCCTGCATTTTCTTTATGCAGAATAATTTTCAGCGGTTATCTAAAAATGCCGTTTCCTTGGACAGTTTTAATTACACGTCCCTGCATTTTCCTTATGCAGAAAAAATTTCGGCGGTTATCCAACAACGCCTTTACCTTGGACGGTTTTCACTACACGTCCCTGCATTTTCTTTATGCAGAATAATTTTCGGCGGTTATCCAAAAATGCCGTTTCCTTGGACAGTTTTAATTACACGTCCCTGCATTTTCCTTAAGCAGAAAAAATTCGGCGGTTATCCAACAACGCCTTTACCTTGGACGGTTTTCACTACACGTCCCTGCATTTTCTTTATGCAGAATAATTTTCGGCGGTTATCTAAAAATGCCGTTTCCTTGGACGGTTTTCATTACACGTCCCTGCATTTTCCTTATGCAGAAAAAATTTCGGCGGTTATCCAACAACGCCTTTACCTTGGACGGTTTTCACTACACGTCCCTGCATTTTCTTTATGCAGAATAATTTTCGGCGGTTATCCAAAAATGCCGTTTCCTTGGACAGTTTTAATTACACGTCCCTGCATTTTCCTTAAGCAGAAAAAATTCGGCGGTTATCCAACAACGCCTTTACCTTGGACGGTTTTCACTACACGTCCCTGCATTTTCTTTATGCAGAATAATTTTCGGCGGTTATCTAAAAATGCCGTTTCCTTGGACGGTTTTCATTACACGTCCCTGCATTTTCCTTATGCAGAAAAAATTTCGGCGGTTATCCAACAACGCCTTTACCTTGGACGGTTTTCACTACACGTCCCTGCATTTTCTTTATGCAGAATAATTTTCGGCGGTTATCCAAAAATGCCGTTTCCTTGGACAGTTTTAATTACACGTCCCTGCATTTTCCTTAAGCAGAAAAAATTCGGCGGTTATCCAACAACGCCTTTACCTTGGACGGTTTTCACTACACGTCCCTGCATTTTCTTTATGCAGAATAATTTTCGGCGGTTATCTAAAAATGCCGTTTCCTTGGACGGTTTTCATTACACGTCCCTGCATTTTCCTTATGCAGAAAAATTTTCGGCGGTTCGACACGCCATTAATTTGCCCAACCAAAAACCCGAGCAAAAACCAACCCAACCAACCAACACCGCGAGTATTTTACGGCAACATTCGCAATAGTCAAACACCTCTACCATCATGCACATCAACCTGTTTGCATTTACCGTTCAACCGAGCAACAACACGAGCATGTACGATCCGAGGAATCAATGAAAGCGCGACCATTCATGCCGAGCAAGAACATGAAGAAACATGCATGCAATCATCGACCGACCACCTATCCACAGCGTGCTACCAGTCGACAACAAAAATCAACCACGTCACCGCGCCTTTGTTCATGTGTTTGTGCTAGAACCAAGGCTAAAACAGAACGCGGTTGGAATGACAAAAACTTTCCGCGCTCTAGCTTTCGTCAGGAACCGCAGAATTGCAACACCCACTTCACTGTGTTTGCAGCACCACCACACACTTCACGCACCAAAACGATTTGTTTTCTCTCACTGTTTTTATGCCAAGTGATTCTACCTAGGGAGCGTCAATAAATTACGTCACGCTTTGAGGGAAGAGGGGGGGTTCAGCAATTTGTGACGACCCTTACAAAAATTTCAGAGGATCCATACAAAAAGTGTGACATAGGGGAGAGGGGGGGTTGAAAATGGTCGATTTTTGCGTGACGTCATTTATGGACGCTCCCCTATTTTATGATTAACTTGTTATTGATTATGATGCACTCCTGGCAAGATCGCCAATGTGAATACCGGGCAACTCACTGGAACAATCCGTTCCCAGCCATCTTAGCAAACTGCAGTAGAATCACTTGGCATAACACGGAACCTCACGGTGATGGCGACTTGCTCCGCCAACAGTCCACACGTCAATGAGGCAGCATCACACTGACGACGACCCCGTCATGGTGCTGGCTGTCACTGATGATTGCTAGGGGAAATACACGCATGGGGAATGCTACTCAGCTTTGTTCATACCCCACAATACTGAATTACATGACATATAATGGAGATTTACATGGTTTTCCATGAGATTTACATGACATGTCATGTAAATTTCTGTGAAATCTCATGCTCCAATCATTTGCATCATATGTCACAGAAATTTACACTATCTTTTCGATCTGTGTGGTTTTATCACTTTGGCCAAATGGATCAGTTGATGGAATGTGCACTTTTACATATTTTCAAGAAGATGCAATTAATTCCTCAGTAGGTTGAATTCCAGAGCCAGAAGCCGAATTGAACAAAGGAGTACAAATTAGAACCTAGTCTGTCATGCATTCAGTAACTGTTGAATAAAATCTTCTATTGAGATTCTGCAGAAAATCCACTTAGCATTTCTTCGCCGGTGCAAAATCATCCCCCACAAGTTCCATCAGCCATAATATGCGGCACGTAATATCAATAATGCATAATATCAGCCGGTGAACAGCAGCTTCACCATCACAACAACTAACCTACACCAGTCAGAGTTGAAAGTAACAAGGCAAGTCAATTCACCACGTACAAACGGACGAATCACTTTGAATCACGCAGTGTTTCGCAACGTTATCACTAGGTGACGGTGGTGAGCAAACTGGAGCAAAGCAATTAAATTGCTTTCAATGTGCGATTTGCGAACTACATGGCATTAGAAATAACCGTTCAAAAGATGAACGATGAGAAGCAAGTAGTGTGAGACGTCTATTTGTCTGTGCCTCAGAGTTCTGAGTGTGCTTCTCGTTCTGCCAACGGTGAACGGTTGCAGCAACGATAGCAGCATTCATGCAAGAACGGCGTAAACGAACCAAAAACAACATCATACTACGATACGAATTAAGTTACTTATTACACATTTAGTATGGTTGAGGTAAACCACCATTTCCGTGCATAATAAGGTTTACATTCGGAAGCAGCCATTTCAATGTATGATGGTATGATTTCTTCCGTTGAATTCGTTATATAAAATGGGATTCAATGTATAAATCAGATTTTCGACATTACAATTCCCGAACTGGTCGAATGCCATTTTGAATTCCTCGATGTTGTAACCTTTTAATTAGGAAAATGATGAAAAATGATAAATGTTACAAAGCAGTAAGATGTCACAGTGAGTGATTATTGATGCTTCAAAAATCATGAAGAATGAGTAGCCGCATGGTATGGGTTAGAGTAAACATGCAAATGTCCTCTACTACAGGTTCCGCCAGGGAACCCCGGTAGTGGCAATAATGGTCAGTGACCATTTTCATAGCTATCAGAGTCATATTGACGAAAAATGATGAAGAATGAGTAGTCGCATGCTATGGATTGGAGTAAAAATGCAAATGTCCTCTATTACAGGTTCCGCCAGGGAACCCCGGTTGTGGCCAAAATGCTCAGTGACCATTTTCAAAGCTATCAGAGTCATATTGACAAAAAATCATGGAGAATGAGTAGTCGCATGCTATGGATTTGAGTAAAAATGCAAATGTCCTCTATTACAGGTTCCGCCAGGGAACCCCGGTAGTGACGGAAAGGGCCAAAATGGTCAGTGACCATTTTCATAGCTATCAGACTCATATTGACAAAAAATCATGAAAAATGAGTAGTCGCATGCTATGGATTGGAGTAAAAATGCAAATGTCTTCTACTACAGGTTCCGCCAGGGAACCCCGGTAGTGCCGGAAGTGGCCAAAACGGTCAGTGACCATTTTCACAGCTATCAGAGTGATATTTACGAAAAATTATGAAGAATGAGCTGCCGCATGCTATGGTTTGAAGTAAAAATGTAAATGTCCCCTTGCACCGGTTCCCCCGGGGGCATTCCAGAGGACCTAGGAACATCCAGAGGGACTCCATATATTCTGATAATTTATAGATAGAATCAGTTTTGAAAAAAAATCGATTATACGAAGTGTTTCAAAGTTGTTTCATAGAGAAAAAAAAAAGTTCTGATTGAAATACCCCAAATGCCATAACGTTACCCCACGGGAATCCGGAATAACTCCGGAACCATACGGATTTTACCTTCATGTACCATTTGTTCAAAACTAGAATAAAAACTGGATATTGTCTCAAAATTTCATTAGGATTGGATCAAAAACACCAGAGTTATGAATTTTTCAATTTGAAAATTTAATGAGGAAATGACCTTGGTCTTTTGGGTGTTAATGACACAACGTACTTTTTTGTATCAAACCAGATGTTAAGCCAATCAAAAAATTGAGATAATTTCCAGAAGCTTCATTGGCAATGCAAATTCACGTCCAAATCATAAACTTTCGGTCTTATTTTTAAGTAGTACAAATGAGACCTCAACCATATTTTCATTAAAGCTGGTTTTCAGAATTAGAAATGTGGCAAAAAACCCGTGCTGTTATAGCAGCAAATTGAAGAAGATTTGTTCGGCTTGCCGTAAGGCATCGATCAACAAAATTACTCGTCATTGTCAACATACCGTTAGCTGATAATTTTATTCTCTCAAAGGGAGTAGATTTTGTTTCTTCCAAAAAGGAATAACCCAGGGGGAAAAATGGGTTCGTCTCACGTTTTTCGTTGAATATTCATATTGCCTCAGCTAAAGATGGGGGAAACCGAACATGCGCCGCCATTAAGTGTGTAACAAATTGGCATTTTTATTCCTTGTATAATGAAGGGTTTAATGGATTGTGGCAAATGCAACCAAGCTCACTTGGAGGACTCTTGCACACAGGAAGCGGAACTGCGCTACTGTGGCGGAGATCCACACGACTTGCAAGTTTGCCCGGCTTACAAAAGACGCATTCGAAATGAGAGTCGCTCTATTGTAAGGCGCTCCAAGCGGACCTATGCGGAGATGATGAAATCTTTTAAAACACCAGATTCCGTGTCTGAATCAGCTGTCCCAGTTGAAAATCCCTATCAGGAGTTGTCTTCCGATGATCAGGACGATGGCGAAACTGATGAGGGTGGATCTCTTTCGGAGGTACACGCACCTGGAAAAAGGAAGTCATCATCTTCCCCGGGATTGCGCCGAAAGGTCTTTTTGAAGTTTTCCCTCAAAAGTTTGCCTAATGTCAAAGGAGACGGGGTAAACTTAAATACTCCGAAGAATCAGGTTCCTCTAGCTTCAGATCCATGTTGTAGCAAAAATCTGTCACCCCCGTCTCCGCCTGTTAAATACACTTCAAAGAGAAATAATCGACAAAGTAGCAAGAAAAAAGCTACCAAAGTTCCTCGCAGTTCAAGCAAGCCTCCTAGACCCAAGCGAGGACTGTTTACTTTTAGGGTTCTCGTGGATCGCTTATATGATGCCCTCAGCGACATTTAGAGGCGTTATTGATATGTTTATACCTACAGTAGAAGAATATCTTCGGAATCTGACACAATCATGGCCCCTCCTTGCTGCGATCATATCTTTCGATGGATAATTCATCAAGTGAGGTACAAGATATGATCACTGTGCTACAGTGGAACTGTCATAGTCCAAAACCTAAATTAGACCTGTTTAAGTTTTTGATTCACAACTCTGATTGTGATATATTTGCCCTTTGTGAAACATGGCTTTTTTCTGAAGATGAACTCAACTTCCACGATTTTAACATTATACGCCAGGATAGAGATGACCATTATGGGGGAGTTCTTTTGGGGATCAAAAAGACTTACTCATTTTATAGAATTCCAATCACGACTCATCCTGGCGTAGAAATCGTCGCTTGCCAAATAAACGTAAAGGGTAAAGAACTTTGCGTAGCTTCCGTTTACATTCCTCCAAGAATTTCAATTAACCGCCGTCATCTTTGGAATGCGGTTTCTGCACTATCACATCCAGTTTTAATTCTGGGTGATATGAACGCACATGGTACAGGGTGGGGCGAACCATATGACGATAATAGAGCGGCCATTTTCTATGATTTGTGCGACGATTTCAATTTGAACATTTTAAATACAGGTGAAGTGACACGTATTGCATCTGACGGCAAAGAAAGCCGTCTCGACCTATCACTGGGATCAAGTTCACTATCATTCGATTGCTTGTGGAAGGTAATCGAGGATCCTCATGGTAGTGATCACTTACCCATTATAACCACCATAAAGCATAATAGTGAAAGGTCAGACCATCCAATTCAGGTTCCTTTTGACCTCACAAGGAATATCGATTGGCAAAAGTATGCAGAAGCGGTATCTTTTGGCATCGAATCATTCAATCCCCTCCCACCTTTGGATGAGTATCGATTCCTGTCTGAACTGATATATAAGAGTTCATTAGAATCACAAAAACGACGTGTTCCAAGTGCAACCTTCAAAAGAAGACCAGCCACACTAGGCTGGGATGATGATTGCACTCAGTTGTATCTTAAAAAATCTGATGCTTGCAAAACTTTTCGTAGGCACGCTACCTCAGATCTTTATCAAGAGTATGCAAAGCTCGAAAGACAGCTGAGAAACCTGCTGAAAGCGAAGAAGCGTAGTTATTGGCGACACTTCATTGAGGGTCTCTCAAGAGAAACTTCAATGACAACGCTTTGGAGAGTGGCTCGCAACTTGCGAAACCGCTCTTCTTCTAATTAGAGTGACGAATACTCCAACTGTTGGATATTCAGCTTCGCGAAAAAGGTCTGCCCAGACTCAGTCCCAGCACAACCGATTTCTTGGGAAACATTCCCAAGAGACGGTTCTCTGGACAGACCCTTCACCATGCTGGAACATTCTATGGCTCTTCTTTCATCAAACAATTCCGCTCCGGGACGCGATATGATCAAGTTCAATCTTCTTAAGAATCTCCCAGATATCGCGAAAAGACGACTACTGGATCTGTTCAACTCATTCATGAAGAACAACATTGTTCCGCTAGAATGGAGACAGGTCAAAGTAATAGCTATTCAAAAGCCTGGTAAACCAGCGTCAGATCATAATTCATACCGCCCAATTGCTATGTTACCATGTTTAAGGAAATTGTTGGAAAAAATGATCCTATCGCGACTCGACCATTGGGTTGAATCGAATAACTTGCTTTCAAATACACAGTTCGGGTTTCGCAAGGGCAAAGGAACAAACGAAGACAATCGTTGCTTTCAACAGATATTCAACTGGCCTTTGCGGAAAAAGGAGCAACTGGCTTCAGTTTTCTTGGATATTAAGGGCGCATTTGACTTAGTTTCCATAGGCATATTGTCAGAAAAACTGCACAATAGTGGACTTCCAGGAATTTTAAATAATGTCTTGTATAATGTGTTGTCAGAAAAACATATGAGTTTTAATCTCGGACAACTGACAACTTTCAGAATTAGTTACATGGGCCTACCCCAAGGCTCATGTTTAAGTCCCTTGCTTTATAATTTTTACGTGAAAGACATTGATAGTTGCTTGGAAGGACAATGCACGCTAAGACAACTTGCAGATGATGCTGCATATAGCCGAGGCGGTAAACGCACGGGTTTTCAGCATGACCATGCTGAGGGTGACGGGTTCGATTCCCGGTCGGTCCAGGATCTTTTCGTAAAGGAAATTTCCTTGACTTCCTTGGGCATAGAGTATCTTCGTGCCTGCCACACGATATACGCATGCAAAATGGTCATTGGCAGAGGAAGCTCTCAGTTAATAACTGTGGAAGTGCTCATAGAATACTAAGCTGAGAAGCAGGCTTTGCCCAATGAGGACGTTACGCCAAGAAGAGAGAGAGATGATGCTTTGGTTTCTCTAAAAGGCCCACATGCAGAAATGTTGCAAAGACCATTGCAAAATTCTCTAAATAATCTGTCAATCTGGGCAAGAGATTTAGGGATCGAGTTTGCTCCGCAAAAAGCTCAATTGGTTGTGTTTTCTAGAAAGCGGAACCTTGGGGTCTGACAGAGTTGGTCTTCTTCTCTAATCAGCACCTGGTGAAACATTTCACGAATGTCACCAGTTAATCCGATAAAACGCTCTCGAAACTGTAGAAGGATCGCGAGAAAAGAGCACAACATATCCGGCCCTTTTAAGAGAACTGAGGTCAGTGATGTTCCGTGGGCCCTCCCACAACAGTAGTTCTTTTCGGCACCGTTACATCAGTGCAGGGGCTGCAAAACGGTGAGTCGATAAGGAGAGCGTCCAACATAGCTCTGGTCCTCACAAGTTCCTACCTCATGCTTCCACGGGTCAAACGATGACAAAGACCGCCAGCTAAGAGTTGTGTGCTTAGCTGGTAGTGCAGCCTGGGCACTGTTGTCCTTCTGACTTCAGCTAGATTGAGGAGGTACGATCCGAGCGTCTGTTCACCAAGGAGGTGCGGCTCAAACAGCGTCTGTTCTGGCATCCAGCGGCTGAGTATGAAATGCTGTATTGCGTCAGCTATACCTAAGAAGGCAGCCCCTTCAACGCAATGTAGGCAGCGCGGCCCCGGTAAGGTAGCCTGCTGAAAACCTTCAAACACCCATAAAAGCAATAGTAGAGTAAACGGATTGATTCAACGGCAACAGACCCGGCAACGAATAAAGGACAACGATTGGAAAGTCGGATCTTGGAACGTGAGAACTTTGAATGAACCCGCACGTGTTGGGCTCCTGGCTCGTGAACTGCGGAATGTCGGCGTTAATGTGGCCGCTATCCAGGAGATACGCTGGCCCAAAACTGGAGAACGCGAATTCCGAGCGGTGGATCCCATCGCCAACACTTCATTCAAGTACCACATCTACTACAGCGGCGGCGATAAGGCAGAACGCGGAGTTGGCTTTATAGTGATCGGGAAGCAAATGAAGCGAGTTATTCGGTGGAAGCCGATAAGCGACCGAATCTGTGTGTTGAGGATGAAGGGCAAGTTCTTCAACTACAGCCTGATCAGCATCTATGCGCCAACGAACGACAAACCCGATGACATGAAGGATGAGTTCTATGAGAGCCTTGATAAGGCCTACGGAGAGTGCCCAAAACAAGATGTCAAAATAGTCATCGGAGATGCAAATGCGCAGATCGGCAGAGAAAGTTTCTTTCGGCCTGTCATTGGAACGGAAAGCCTTCATTCTGTTACCAACGATAATGGTCTGCGCCTTGTGACATTCGCTGCTGCTAGAGGGATGGCAATCAGCAGTACCTACTTCGCACGTAAGAATATCCGAAAACACACCTGGCGACACCCTAGTGGTGACACTTGCTCCCAGATAGACCACGTGCTGGTCGACGGGCGACATTTCTCGGACGTCATAGATGTGAGGTCCTACAGAGGCCCGAACATCGACTCGGATCATTATCTTGTAGCCGCTAAAATTCGGGCGCGATTATCCAGCGTCACGAGATCAAGAAACAACAGGACGATGCGTTTCAATATCCAGCGCTTGTCAGCCGAAGGGGTTGCTGCACAGTACCATCAGAAGCTAGACGAGAGGATAGGAGAGACCAACGGATCTGGAGATGTCAACAGCTTGTGGGGAAGTATCCACGAAGCAGTGACAACAACAGCGCAAGAGGTGATTGGTACCGCTCAGCGACGCCAACGTAATGGTTGGTTTGACGAGGACTGCCAACGAGCGACGAACGAAAAGAATGCCGCCAGAAGTCGAATGCTAGTGGCCGGTACCCGGCAGAACAGAGAGCGGTACAGGGTTGCAAGAGCAGAAGAGAAACGAATCCACCGCAGGAAAAAACGGCAACACGAAGAGAGTGTTATTGCTGAAGCGCAGGAAAGTATGGACAGGAACGATATGCGGAGATTTTATGCAACTGTCAATGGCGCGCGGCACAAGACTGCGCCAGTGCCCGCCATGTGCAATGACCGGGAAGGAATTTTGCTGACAGACAAAACAATGGTGGCAGCCAGGTGGAAGGAGCACTTCGAAGATTTGTTGAATGGTAGCAGCGAAGGAGCACCCAGGAACAGGATTAACATAATGGATGACAGTCAAGCAGTGGAACCACCAACACCGGATGAGGTTAAAAAGGCCCTTAAGGAGCTGAAAAACAGCAAGGCTGCTGGGAAGGACGAAATCCCGGTCGAACTTCTTAAGCACGGAAGCGAGCAGCTACATCAATCAATCCATCAGATTATTATAAAGATTTGGGAGGATGAAGAATTGCCCACTAGTTGGTTGGATGGCCTCATATGCCCAATCTACAAGAAAGGGCACAGACTGGAGTGTGCCAATTACAGAGGGATTACCCTTTTAAATTCGGCGTATAAGATACTGTCGCGAGTCCTGCTCAACAGACTGCGACCTCTTGAGGAGTCCTTCGTCGGCGAATACCAGGCTGGTTTTCGTGAGGGCCGATCAACGACGGATCAAATGTTTACCCTGCGGATGATCCTAGATAAATTCCGGGAATATAACTTGCAGACTCACCATCTGTTCATTGATTTTAAAGCAGCGTACGATTCAGTGAAAAGAAATGAGCTTTGGCAGATAATGTCAGAACATGGTTTTCCGGCGAAACTTATTAGGCTGATACGCGCAACGCTGGATGGATCAAAATCAAGTATTCGGATCGCGGACGAAGTGTCTACGTCGTTTGTGACCTTGGATGGATTGAAGCAGGGGGATGCTCTTTCAAATTTATTGTTCAACATTGCACTCGAAGGAGCGATTAGGAGGTCAGGCGTGCAGAGGAATGGCTCTATCATCACACGGTCGCACATGCTCCTCGGTTTTGCGGACGATATTGATCTCATCGGCATCGATCGTAGGGCAGTGGAGGAAGCTTATGCTCCTCTGAAGAGAGAGACAGCGAGGATAGGCTTGACGATTAACTCTACCAAGACGAAGTACATGATAACGGGTAGAGACAGAAGCAGGCCTAGTGGTGTTAGTGCTGAGGTAGTGATTGATGGGGAAGTGTTTGAAGTTGTTGAAGAATTTGTTTATCTTGGAACACTTATGACATGTGACAATGACGTTTCCCGTGAAGTGAAAAGGCGTATTGCAGCTGCGAATAGGGCCTTTTACGGATTGCGTAGCCAGCTTAGGTCCCGTAACTTGCAAACGCAAACAAAATTCGCTCTGTATAAGACGCTGATTCTTCCGGTTGCCCTCTACGGTCACGAAGCATGGACGTTAAAGGAGGTAGACCGAAAAGCTTTTGGAGTTTTTGAGCGCAAAGTGCTGCGGACAATTCTCGGTGGGAAACAAGAAAATGGAGTGTGGCGCAGACGCATGAATCACGAGTTGTACCAAGTGTACGAAGATGCGAATATTGTGAAACGTATAAAATACGGCAGACTTCAGTGGGCTGGACACGTAGTGCGAATGTCGGAAGAAAGAATAGCGAAAACAATATTCTGCAGAGAACCCGGTAGAGGTAGGCGACTTCGTGGGCAGCCGCGAACTCGCTGGCTGCACGCGGTTGAAGAAGATCTACGATCCCTACACGTTCGGGGAAACTGGAGGAACATCGCCCAAGACCGACGAAGATGGTGCTCTACTATACGCTCGGCATTGGAGTAAAGTTACTTTGTAGCCAACAAGGTATCAAGGTAGGTACATCAGTGCAGAAAAGTAGACCGGTTTATCATACTTCCTTCAACTGAAAAGTAGGACTTTTCGTAATTGCAAAATAACAAATTTTGCAATGAAAAGAGTCGCTGACGTTATAAATTTTGTTTTTCATGATGAATGCTGGTGTAATGAAATAGAGTGAATGTAAAAAAAAAGTTAAACTGCTCCGGGGTACCGTATCTGAAATACTGAAAGGTTAATGAAATAAGCTTGACAACAATTTTAATACCACGTTACTATGTAACGGTTGCCACGTCACGAGGCCAAAACGACATATAAACTGTATCCACTTTAGCGCCAAGCAAGTAAGTGAATCCTACCTGCATGTGGATCAGCAAGTTTGCCCGGCTGGACTCCTCAAGGCGAGTCCTTTATGTAAATCAATTCCGAACCAATCGCGATGCAACTTCACGTTAACCTAGGCCACAACCAAGAACGTAGACTAGGGGGCGATAAAGAAAACCAACTAACGAAACCCGAACCGATCAAACTCTTCCTTTTCTCTCGGGTTATGTGCTTCAATATTAACTAAAACCCTGAGTTCTCTAAGCACATTTGGTTATATTCAGGCATTTAAACTTATCAAGTCCTAACTTAAAACTTAGTTGCTTGTCTAGACTGCGCGCAGTGTTATTTAATCCTAATTGCGAACGTGTATGTATTAAAAAAACTAGATTGATCTGACCTGTATCTCGCTGGGCGATGGAGGTTGGTGGACGAAGAGGGGGTCACACCGGTCAACGGTACCCTACGGTAGGCTGAACCGACCGATGCTCTCACAGTCGATCGTCTCTCTGGGCGGCGGGATACCACGCGGCTCACAGTCGCCGGAGGGTGCACGCACTGGCTGGCAGTTTACCGTCTCAGCACCGGTTTCCTCCCTGAGCCGGTGGTGGCGTACACGAGTATGGGCGGTGGGCGTAATTTCGCTTGATCGGATCCCACTGTGTCGGATGTCTGGGATTAGCTGTCGACGTACGCGGTCTTCTCGCCCCGTAATACCCTTCGAGGCGGTACGGGATCGATTCGGAAATAGACTACCGAATGTCCCTTAGAAGGTCTGAAACCTTCGGTTGGCCCTGGGTGCGCAGAGGGCTGAACACGGGCTCGACGACGGGGGCAGGCCTACAAGCCGCCGGGCTTCAGGTTCGTCCCTAGAGATAGCCCAGCGTGGTACTATCCCCTACACCCCGACGTAGCACCTTCGCTTGAAGGATGATTGCGTCCTTCAAATAGAAAATACATAACGTTCGCATTACAATCTGTATATTAGTCACTAGTCACACACGATTTCTTTTTTCTAACAAATTGAAGCACAATTCAATTTACCTTCGCCTCGAGGGTACGCTGCTCGTGCGGTACTCTGGTACGGCACGGAATTTGAGTTTTCGCAACTGTTCACAATAGTGGAATAGAATTGAGCATTTTAGGACAATTGATAGGAATTTAACTAAAAACACATTACTCACAATTATGATTTAAAACTCGCACTAGGGCCTTTTATCAAAAACTTGGTGTTCAACTGGTGGTTTAGAGTATAACTGAAACTACAATATATATTTTAGGGTATAACTCTTCACTTCTAGTCACCTATGCACCACTCACTTGGACTACGATCCACTAAGCTGTAGCTATCTGTAGCTTGGATACCGATTGAATGAGGAAGTTTGGATCGGTTAACGCTGCTTGTCATGTAAGCTATACGACGCGACGCCCCTATTATTTCTTTTGTTTTAACTCATTAGCTCATCAGTTCGTATAAGAACTGATGAACCTTCTAGTCATGGTTCAAAGTGATGAGCAGATCAAAACAAAGTTACCCGAAAGGTTTTAAAAGTTGTGGTTTCATCACCCACCACCAGGGGCGCATGAGTAATATAAAAGTGCGAAATAACCCTTGCGTATCCCATGCTTCGAATTCTTTTTTTATTTTATTTTTGGCGTTTGAGGATATTGTTAATATGAAGGTTTGACGTAGTTCTTGTAACAATGTTACATTACCCCCTACTTCAACTAAAAAAAAATAGATTTACTTTGAAAATATATTTTTTTTCTTTGGATTGAGTTTTGGCCGAGCAAAACAAAAGAAAGAATGAAAAATAATCTTACCGTATTATTTCTCTTCAACTTCTAGGCTGATTGTTTTGGACTCCAAAACCTACCCGAAGTTTAATCCGAAATCAACTGAATATCTTCATCTTAAACTACGAAACTTAAACTTTTCATTTTTTTCTTACACGTACGTTTTGCACTTAACTATCATTATTTCAATATTCTAATATGTACAGAATAACCTTTCAATTTTTCGCGGAACCATATTCACATGTTTTGCGGATCACAGATATTCACTTCTTTTTTTTTCTTCCTATTCTTCTTCAGAATAATTCATCCCAAAGGATTTACGCAGATAACTATCCACGACCGAAACGAACTATACACGTTATGGAAGTGTAAACTTCCTCGTCAAGTTAATACTCGACTATTCGACGCGGCGAAACGTACCGAACTGAACTTGGTGTTCGCATATTCAGGTCACGACCCGAAAAATATCTCCTAAATTACTACCTGCTAATATGCCATCCATAAACTCCTTCCCCTGTCTCTTAAATTTACTTCGCTATACTGTGATCCGGTATCACATTCAACGACGGTACCCTCATCAACTGACAGCATTCTCTCTGAACCTATTCTCAACCTTTCTCACGACTCTCTTTTCCATAAAACAGCTGTCAGTCAGTCATTCTACCCGTCGCGAAGAAAATGGTTGCGGTTCGACGCGAACTGATCGGAAATTTGAAAATTAATAGTAAATAGTGAATTATTTTAAAAGTAATAATTATAAAGGTTATATACCGCCAATAATCTATGGAGTAGTCTTCGAAATGATCGCGATTTCATACTAGTATCATTATAGTGTTGAGCTGATTCGGTCTTTCTGAAAAAACTTCTTGCGCCTGGCGGCCATGGGGTATGGTTCAAATTATGTTGTGATGCGCTACGCACCAACTGTTGGAGTGGAGGTTAATGACCTCAGGGAAAAGAAATAGCAAATTTTGTGCCGGTTTTGTACAGTGAAAATTGGTGTTTATTGTAGAATTTAATAAATTTAAATTGGAATGCAAAGTGCTTATGTAGTGAAATAACCGAAAACGAATTTGGGTTCTTAATAGTGGGCTTACAATGTTATTTAAACATTGCGTTACCGCACTGATTATGGAATGGAGCCAGTTTGGAATTATGCTGAAACGTATTATGTGTGAGGAAAATGGTGGTCATATAAACCAACAAAATTTGTTATCTAGAGCAAAGTGAATCATGAACGGACTTACTTAGAGTGCTGAAAAGTTACTTAAATGGCTATTTATAATATTCTACGACAGTTACTGGAAACTTATCGCGCCTTTGGCTACCAGAACAAATTCTGCCTGTATTTTCTTTCTCTACGAGTGCTAGTTTGTGTACATAGCTTGAAATACGATCGTCTAAAGAAAAAACGATCTCTTTTCATCTAGTTTTTGGTCAACAACGGAGGAAACAGCGAACTAACATCTCGACGTTGGACAAGGTAAGCCTCTATGAGTATTTTAATTAGGAAATTGTTTATGTGTCCCTTCTACCAGGATCACCGTCATAGCTCGAACATCTTTGGATTTTATTTGCGTTGTAAATCCGCTGATCTATAGACTCCTAACTTATTCCCAGCTAAGTCTTCGAGTTCATAACAGTGTGTTCCACATTTTGCAATGATTTTTGCCGGAGAATATGTTTCGGCAAGTTTTGCATTAAAGTTTTTGACCTTGCTTGGCAAAAAGAAATTTTTCTTCAAAACGACATCTCCGACTTCAAAATTTGATATTGGAGCTCGCGACCGTAAATTGTAGTATTTACTGTACTTGTCATATGCTTTTTTTAAATTCAGTCGGACTTGCTCGTTTATTTCTTGCATTTCGTTGTTCAGAGCTGAGGGGTCATCGCTCACCTCGCCTGTGGTTTCCCTAATCCTCATATACTCCTCACCTGAATTTATGTAATTTCTCCCGAAATTTACAAAGAATGGGGTAAAGTCAGTGGACTCATGCACTGCGGTTCTTATGGCCATGGCAACTTGCTGTAAGTTGTCATCCCACGATTTTTGGTTGCCACCCTTCAAATGAGATCTAATAGCGGCCACTACTACCCGGTTAACACGCTCGGTAGGATTGTTGGCCGGGTGATAATTCGCATTTTTCCAATGCCGCACATGGTATTTCTTCATTAGAGTTTCAAATAACAAAGATTTAAACTGAGGTCCGTTGTCGGATATCAAAATCTCAGGTACCCCAAACAATAAGAAGACCATTGATTCCAGGAACTTGATAAGTGCTTCTGTCTTAGCTTCTCGCATGGGGTGGATTAGCACAAATTTAGAGAAATGGTCTGTTACCACCAGAAGTGAAGTATTTCCCGATTTAGATCGTGGAAATGGTCCCATGAAATCGACTGATATAACCTGCCATGGCATGGAAGCAAGTTTGGGTTTACCCATGGGAGGAGTCTTCGGCTGATTAGGGTGTTTGGACATTTTACAGGTTTCACATCCTTGACAGTAGCGCTTCACGTCCACGCTCATACCTGTCCAGTAATATTTTTCCTGTATTCGGCGAAGAGTTTTGTAATATCCGAGATGGGCAATGCCATGCTCGGCCTCGAGTATCTTTATTCGTTCGGCTTTTGACGGAATGAGCTTCCATTCAAATCTACCGTCTTCCGATCGGCCAGAAAGGACATATTTGTAAACCCTTTCGTTGATGATTTTAAAATCTTTATACCGCTCAGTATTCTGGGAAATGTTCTTTTTTAACTGTTCCAAATCTAGATCAACGTTTAAAACGTCCACTTCGACTGACCTGGATAGTGCATCCGCAATCACATTTAATTTTCCTTTTCGATATTCTAAAATTAAATCGTGCTGCTGAAGTTTAAGAGCCCAGCGTGCCAACCTTGCTGAGTTTCCTTCAACACTAACCTTGTTCAACCATTTAAGCGATTGCGCGTCCGTCACTACTCGGAACTGGGTCCCTTCAATGAAATGTCGGAACTTTTCTATGGCCAGAATTACGGCTAAACATTCACGCTCAGTGGCCGAGTATTTCTTTTGGGTTGCTGAAAACTTGCGTGAAAAGAAAGCAATCGGCCTACGAACCCCTTCAAAGTATTGCACCAAGGCAGCTCCGGCTGCCACAGCCGGCGCATCCGACTCAATCACAAATTGTTGACTAAAGTCGGGGTTGGCCAAAACGGGAGGAGAAGTGAGTATTCCTTTAACCACACTTAAGGCGTGCTCCGCCTCTTCGGTCCAGATTAGTTTTGTTTTGTTCTTTTTTAACAAATCGGTGACTGGGGCCAAGAGTGTAGAGTAATTGGGTATGAATTGTTTATAAAACCCCACCATTCCCATCAGCCTCCGGACATCCTTCAAAGTTACAGGTGAGGGATAGTTCAAAATAGGCTGGAGCTTCTCACTATCAACCGACAATCCTTCCTCCGACAGTATGTAGCCTAGATAGGAGATCTTTTTTTGGCAGAACCGGGACTTCTCGACGCTTATCGACAGATTTGCTGCTCGTAGCCGTTCTGCTATTGTTCGTAAAAGACGGAAGTGTTCTTGGATGGTCTTAGAAGTGACCACAATGTCGTCCAAGTACACGAAAACCTGAGGTTCAAGGTCGTACCCTAGTACTCGGTTCATTAACTTGGTTTTCTTTATCGCTCCCTAGTCTACGTTCTTGGTTGTGGCCTAGGTTAACGTGAAGTTGCATCGCGATTGGTTCGGAATTCGTTAGTTGGTTTTCTTTATCGGGTATTACGGGGCGAGAAGACCGCGTACGTCGACAGCTAATCCCAGACATCCGACACAGTGGGATCCGATCAAGCGAAATTACGCCCACCGCCCATACTCGTGTACGCCACCACCGGCTCAGGGAGGAAACCGGTGCTGAGACGGTAAACTGCCAGCCAGTGCGTGCACCCTCCGGCGACTGTGAGCCGCGTGGTATCTCGCCGCCCAGAGAGACGATCGACTGTGAGAGCATCGGTCGGTTCAGCCTACCGTAGGGTACCGTTGGCCGGTGTGACCCCCTCTTCGTCCACCAACCTCCATCGCCCAGCGAGATACAGGTCAGATCAATCTAGTTTTTTTAATACATACACGTTCGCAATTAGGATTAAATAACACTGCGCGCAGTCTAGACAAGCAACTAAGTTTTAAGTTAGGACTTGATAAGTTTAAACGCCTGAATATAACCAAATGTGCTTAGAGAACTCAGGGTTTTAGTTAATATTGAAGCACATAACCCGAGAGAAAAGGAAGAGTTTGATCGGTTCGGGTTTCGTTAGTTGGTTTTCTTTATCGCCCCCTAGTCTACGTTCTTGGTTGTGGCCTAGGTTAACGTGAAGTTGCATCGCGATTGGTTCGGAATTGATTTACATAAAGGACTCGCCTTGAGGAGTCCAGCCGGGCAAACTTGCTGATCCACATGCAGGTAGGATTCACTTACTTGCTTGGCGCTAAAGTGGATACAGTTTATATGTCGTTTTGGCCTCGTGACGTGGCAACCGTTACATTTGGCCTCGTGACGTGGCAACCGTTACAACTATACCTACCATACCACATAACAATCACCAAACTATTAATTACCGCATTCATCGGACTTAAATAACCCGAATAACAAAATACAGTTTGCCATACATTTCAAACAGTGAACGGCTTTTAACAGATAAGGTCACATAATCTCAAAGGGTTTATTTAATGTTGAACAGTGTTAAACCGAAAGCTGGCGACAATAAATAACATTATGACAAACACATGTCGTTCAGTGACAATATACCACAGTGTCCACTCATTTTTAAACGGTATGAAAATGGAAATTTGTATTTAATGGTGGCAAAATAAGTTCACCTTATATCAAATCTACCAAGCACAACACACTAACACTTATACGTTTCACTGTATATGACATTTGTGCAACAGTTTGCTAAATAGTTACACGCATTTGTTTCGTAAGCGACATCGTTGATAAAATTCGCTGCTTGCTGCTTCATATTTCTCGCGTAATACTTTATAAGCGTTGGTCTCACGAGCGCAACTTTTTTTTTTTGAAAAACATTTCAAGTTCAAATTTTACAGTATTTAAAATAAGCAACTTCATTTCTGTCAATATATTTAGTTGAACTTTTTATTAACACCATGAACCTCTACTGAAATGGTGAAAATGTGTAAATTTATTTGATATATTTTTGTTACTATATATTTTGTAAATAAGCCCTTTTAAAATGTTAAGCGAGTTTTCTTCACCCGGTCTCGACAAAAGCGGCAAAATAGAAAACATTAAAAAATAACCCGGCAAACTGGAAATATTTTCGTGTTGTGTTTGCAGCTTGGCAGCCAGTGAATTATTCCGGCCCAGGAACACCCAGAATGCTGAACGATAATGATTTCATCAACCCGTTTGTCGGAGAGGCAAACCAGCACTCCATCAGGGATAATTATTTTTCCTGTTACGGAGGCTAAACCCAGACTCGATCCGAAAAAGCGGATCTAGAAGGTGAGTTTTTTTTATTTTTCATTGATTTTTACCTATTTCAGTGGTATTAATAAATAATATAATAATAATAAAGCAAATTTGCTTACAGACACCTGGTCAAACTTTATTGCTCCAGTTTAAGCAAGACGGTTGCTGAGGAAAAACCTGACACAGTTCCGGCACATGCCCAAGGCGGACTGGGTGGACTGGACAAGGATGAAATGAACGGACATAAGGACGGCTGGTGATCGGGAAATGTCGCAGAAACCAGCAGAAGAAAAGTCGAAGCAGAATCCGTTGGAAGCAGTTCCAGAAACTAAGTGGGAGTTAGTTTAGGAAAGGATTCTACTAGGAGCTTGGAGTGCATTTCCTGGAATCGAATGTTAACCTGTTTCAGCATTAGCAACTGCAGTAGGAGACGGAGAAATTGGAGTTGGGCGTTGCACTTTGCACCAACGCTGCGCAATTTTTGTTTCTCGCCATCCAGCTTGCCATCCCTTATTTGTGCACTGCTGCGGTTACTTTCTTCGATTAACACTTCGTACTCATCCGAATCTCGAGTAGATCTTATTTGAGTCGATGGATTCCTTCCTTCGCATGCCAGTTGGGTTGCATTTAAGTAATTCCCGCAAATAGACAGTGATAAGTTCAGCAAATGATTTCCCGTGGTGGTGCTCCAGCTTTGATTTGATCTGCATGGTTTCATACTACACTGAGACAGCTTACATTGAACGATGGTTTGTGGCGCGGATACTTTCATCGAAATGTTTAGCATCAACTTCAAATATATTAACTTTAAATATATATTTCCATTATGTCCCTACCAATATGTTATTTTAGGTAACTGCCTCCGCACATAAAACAATTATCAGATAGGTTACATATTTTATCGTTGAAAGTGTTTCAAATTGTGTTTTAGAAAAAGTACTTATTGTAGAAAATATATAGTAATGTATATGTATAACTTATTAGTTTTATTTTTCAGTTTTGTAGCTATCCAAGCAACACACATGGTCACAAAACAGTCACGGCAGCGTAGGTAAGGGTTGCGCAGTAAGTCCCAATGACTTCTGTGCAACCCTTACATGCGCTACCGTGACTGTTTTGTAACTATGTGTGTTGCTTGGGAAACTAGCTTAAACTAAATGAGTACAATACGGGTTACTGTTATTCTACTATAAATAACTATAAATCACTAGTTGTACATACATTATTCGTTTTCTTCCATATTTATGGTTGAACTGTTTTCTAACCATTTGCTATGCAGTGAATTGTATGAAAAACTGGATAGTATGTTGACCATATCCTTTACTGTATTGCGAAAAATTTGTTCGAGAAAACGAGCGATTTTTTATGGTAACCAATCTTAACCGCCTATTCCACATACTGTAAATTGGCGGATTACCATTTGTCAAACAAGCAAATCTGTACATGGTATGGTTATCTTACTGTTATCTCGCACAGTCTGAGAAATGGTTCAATGACAATTGCTAATGGTTAACTACAGTATGAGAAACGTTGCGTTTACAGTTAGTGATTATGCGGGAAGATCCAAGAAATCGATCACGGTCTCACAGCGGGCGCTCTTATTTGCATATTTGGCAAGAGTAAATCGAGAACTAATAATAATTTGCGCAGAGTTGTGATAATTTGGCCGTTTGCCAAATGGCGAAATTAATTAAAAGCCGACAAAAACTCCATTTGGCCGTTTTTAGTGCAATGACGTGCTCCATGCAACACCCAATTTGCACTGTTCTACGACTGTGAACTATTTCTATTATGGATTGCTGAACCATCCACAGTGAGTGCACAGACCGGCTTCCGCTGGGACTCCCGCATTGAGGAAGCATTCACGATCGTTACTAATTTACGAGTGGTGAAATGAAATTTTCATTTAATGTTTTTATCACGTAGCATCACCAAACCAGCCCAGTACAGTCCAGTCCAGTCGGTGGTGCAGTTGTGTCGGTCGATGTCGGAAAAGGTGAAACAAGGGTCGCCGCCGAAAGGAGAGGATAGTTTGGCTCTGAACGGAACCTGAACCCGACCATTCATCTCACATTTCGGCAGCCTAGAGAAGTGGTTGCGGTGGGAAGAAAATGCAACTATTTTATCTCCACCCCTGCGGGCGATTCTTATTGCGGTTGGCCCCAAGGGCTGTCTTGAATAAATAAATTTTCTTGTTCGCACACTCACCGTCTCCTAGGAACGGCATCAGCTTTTGCTGACAGCCGGACCCAGCCACTTTTCATCTCGTTTC
Source organism: Aedes albopictus (assembly GCF_035046485.1). NCBI lineage: Eukaryota > Metazoa > Arthropoda > Insecta > Diptera > Culicidae > Aedes > Aedes albopictus. Next base: position 205,124,284 of record NC_085136.1, on the reverse strand, counting down.
ATATTGGTTAAGATTCGTTTGAGGGTGTTGAACGATCTGAATGAGCCATTTGTTGGGATTAGTTGCTACATGGGTAAGAAGTAGCTATAAACATGACTCACACAAACACCATAGTTGAAATTGAAAGAAGGACTTGATATTTTTATGGGATTCTTAGTAAGCTTGCATAATATTGCCAGAAACTTGTCTAGCATGACAAACAGTTCTACGCATAAACTTTAAGTTTAAGCTAGGGGATCCGTACGCAAAATATTCATGCATGCATTCGATGTATTCGTTCAAAGGAATCAGGTAGTAGCGGTCGGCTCCAGGGTCTCCTCCATTTGGGAAGATTTTGTCATCGCCATGAACACGAGCCTATTCATCATCTACCTGAGGGATAAGGAAAGAAATAAAGGATGGGATGGGGAATAGGAGCGTTACTCTAGAAGAGGGCACTAACGCACAAGCGTACCACAAAAATGGGTTAAAATAGCGCCCTGAAAATGGCATTATAAAATGCATAAAACATAAAGAGAGCCTATAGCTCCATACCACAGCGGGTTACGTATATTTATTTGTTCAACATCACATTTAAGATAAGACATATAAAACAATAGGACGCCATAATCCTCGATTCGTGGCCAGGCTTGGAAAGCGTCAGAGTCAACACAAGTAGTCACGTCATTTTTTACAGAAGTGCCTCTCTCAATATCATCGAAACGGGAGACGATCACCAAGAGAGTCTAACAATATTCGCTCATTTTCCGGCCATGACGGAGCGTAGCATGGTTGTAAACAAGGCAATTACTAGTCCTCGTATCGATTTTGTTATTGTTTGAATCCTTTAAGTTATGAATATATGTCCTCTCTATCTATTGAATACAATGACTAGCTTATATTTGCTTGAAACAGATGAAAATTTTAATTTTAAAGCAATATGGAAGTTTTCGTCATAACACTTGATTATTGCGAAATGACATGACGAAGTGCGCGAGTGCTCGTTTCATTTTGTGACGATGAAAAGGCCTACTTGTTCATCGTCATGGGTTGGTCACGACCAATAGCAGCACTGTTCGTGGCTATATCCCTCTCGGGACGAACCAGCACAATCGTGCTGCTTTTCGACATTGGTTTTACACATTTTTTCAATTACTTTTTCCTGAAAATATGTGATGTAAATAATTTTTATAATCGAGTTATTACTCTAAAGGGTGGTACGGTCAAAATTTGGTCAAACAATTTTTTTCATAACTTTGGACTGCGCACACCAAAATAGCTGGTCCAATAATGGTGCATTATATGTAGCTAATGCCATAAAATTTTCATCAAAATCGGTTTAGTTTTTGCGGAGATATTGTTGAATCCTGAGATCTGCAATTTTAAAATTTTGTACAAAGAGGCTTCAAAAAAGTTGGAGGGGTTATATACTAGACACGACCGCAAATCTGACGTTGAATAACGTCCGTTTATGCATTAGTTTCGATTATTGAATGCTGTTTTAACATTGATAAAGCTCCTCTCTCTCCTCTTCTTGGCGTAACGTCCTCACTGGGACAAAGCCTGCTTCTCAGCTTAGTGTTCTATGAGCACTTCCACAGTTATTAACTGAGAGCTTCCTCTGCCAATGACCATTTTGCATGTGTATATCGTGTGGCAGGCACGAAGATACTCTATGCCCAAGGAAGTCAAGCAAATTTCCTTTACGAAAAGATCCTGGACCGACCGGGAATCGAACCCGTCACCCTCAGCATGGTCATGCTGAATACCCGTGCGTTTACCGCCTCGGCTATATGGGCCCCTAAAAATACATTGATAAAGCCTGTGATGTGAAATTTTAGTTTGGTTTAGTTTGATTGTAGACGGCAATTGATAGGGGAGTTTAATTTATCATTATTTTCGATCCGATTCATTCCTTATGAACTTTGCCGTTCAATTTGAATAGGTCGTAAATTTGCTGGGATTCCTATACAGATACGACTATTCAAATCGAACGTCAGAACTCTTTAAACCTGTGTACTAGCCCAGCACTAGGTTTTCTTGGTTCACCATTTATGAGCAGCCCAGGTACTGGTAGTCGTAACTAGTTTCTCTTTCATTAAACTATGTTGTTGCTCTCGAAATACAGTGAGTCAATTTGCAAAATAATTTCAGCGGGTCAACTGTAGTTTGCTAGACCTTTGAATTTCTTTAGATGCTAACAGGTAATTATTTTGCGAAGAAAATTAATGCAGATTTCAAATCCTCTCGCACAATTTCTCTGCTTTTGCAGATTTATATATAGAAATTTAGAATGGACGCGACAAGACTTGTTCAGCGTAGTAGTTGGTTTTAAAATGTTTCCATAAACGATTTTTTCAAAACCATTTAAAAATCTTTACCTATAACAGAATTGTCTTGGTAACCGTTCATTTTATAAGAGTTTAAACAGATGCAATCCAACAGATCATTCAAAAATGCAAATCATTAAGCTTTTGCTAATTGGTGGACTGGAATTACCAATATGTAATTATATAACTAAGAATTTCTAGATATCATACAGTTTTCTTCATAGAAATGTTTAATTTTTGCGGACACAACACACATTAAAATTTGGCTGGGAAATATAAAGGATGCTACAACAATCTAATATATTTCCACTATTCCGCTTGCAAAGTTTATGCTACGGTTTTAAGACTTAGTCGGTTTTGACATATTTGTGACCCGACGCGTCGTCTAAGAAAATTATTCGATTCACTCTTGTGAGGAACATTTTTGAAGCCCTTAGAAGGGCTGTTTAATTTTATTTGTTGTACAATAATCGTTCAATTGTTGTATGAGGTGAAAATCGGTAGCTATGCCAACCAAATCCAGAACGGCATCAGTGGCGTTGATTCCGATGGGGGTTTAGCGATGGCGATGCTGCGCAAACGTGGGGCAAAAGAAAGCCCTCGTTGTTGCCGCACACCAGTTTGAACTGGCTGATTGACTGGCGCCGTGTACAACGATGCGTAGGAGAGCGTAACAGCCCACAACCACCGCGCTCGGCTTGCCAAAGCATACTGATGGAAAACGCAAACGGAGAAACTGGCTAGCTCTCCTTTCGATGCGATCCCCTCGAGGGGTCACGAAAGAATAAAGAAGATGAGAAGAAGCAGTTTGCTTATATACGGCACAATCGCCCCCTCTCGAACGTGATTGGTTAGATGTGAGGGGAGTAAAATTCAGCAATGCCATACAAATTTATCTGCATCAATTTATTATAGCGGAGTATTAAAATATACTAAAATGATTATTATTAGCCATTGCCAAATCAGTAGGTAGGCTTAGCATTAACCAATATTATAATGTTTAGTAAGGAATGACAGTATATAGTACAAAAGTCATGTATTTTCGACCAAAATTTCTAAAGATTACAGATATTTGAAGTTCTTAAATTCTTATTGAAGTTTGGCAGCGCTGGTTAACAGTTTTTATTTCCAGCAAACCTGCCATTTTTCAAAGTTGTAGAAATTTCAAACAGATTTATGATGCGCGCATAAGTTTAGGCTTTTGTTACCGTATCTTGAACTTAGAATAGATTATCAAGCGGTTAAAATATTCCCAGTTGTTGCCATGCCCATCCGCTACCGCACTGGGAAAATGCGAATGAGCCACCGCCGCGGCTGCTTCTAGGTTGCTGACGGTGCTCTCGAAGTAGGTTTCAAAATGTTTGCAGGAATTCGAATCAACTCTTACGTGGAATTTAAAATTGTAGCCCTAATAATGGCTGTTTAATTTTGATCTGAGAATTTTGATTTCACAAAACCAAACCGCGTTACTGCCGTGTCGTCGGCGCCCATCCGTTTCCGAACTGGGGAAATGATAAATTATTCCACCACCGCCGCTGCTGCTCGGTTGTCGTCGGTGCGTCCCGTCCCGCGTCCGTTCGTCTACCGCGGTCGACAGCGTGAGAATGTGCTGTGAGAAGAGAATGCTGAGCGAAAATGCAAACCGAGCTGTGCTCCTCCGTCTCTGACGAACGAGCTGCCGCACGCGAAGAGGCACCGACCACCGCGCTCGGCTTGCCAAAGAACACTAAGGGGCTGTCCATAAACCACGTGGTCATTTTTTTGGGACTTCTCAACCCCCTCCCCCCCCGCGTGGTCATTAGTCAATACAAAATTTTTTATTCGTCCATACAAAATGGTCATTGGTAATACAAATAAACAGCTGAGATTTTAACGAAAGAGAGGGAATCCAAAGAGAGCCTCTCAAATGCAAATAGGACCTATTGAATTGTTTGGCCTGATTTGTGCCGTGTTGTGCGTGATTTGCGGCTCGAGCTGCGTGGTTACTTGGGAAGTATTGTGCTCTGTAATCTAGATTTTGGTTTTAAGGTGAAGCTAAGGCTGGGCTGTGCCTCGGATTTGTTGGGCGCAGGTCGGGAGAGCTGGTGGCAGTTTGTGCTGGGGGGTTTACTCGATTGGTTATTCACTGATGGTGGCCAGTCGATCGACTTATCGGCGCTGCCTGTCATTTGGTTCTTGGGGTTTGGGCTCTCGAGGTTCGGGGCGTTGCTTCGTTGTATCTTCGCTTTAATACTAATATTCCTTGTTTGATTTAACTGACTGTTTTTTACAGGCGTTTAACTCATTCTATTTCATATATTGCCAAATTTAAGGGTAATGGTTCAATAGGGTGTTAGCTATCAGAGTGGATTAGAACGAGTTGGCGCCTACAATACACCAACACTGACACAAACACTCCAATACTTACACGCACACATGCACCTACAACTAGCTGTAAAAGACCAGTGGGCGGGACAATGGTGCCTACCCAACAGTTGTAGGTGGGGTGTTTGGCTTAGCTACATGACTTGGTCCGGCAAGCCCATAAACATCAATTTATTTATTTATTTATTTATTTATTCATATGTAAACATCAACAGGCATTTTGCCCCAATGATGTGTATTAAAACTAATTACAAAGCAATCACATACATACTTGAAACTACTACTAAAAACAAAAAAACAACAACAATCAATATTCATCGACTTCTAGGCACTAAACATCACGTAAAAGCTACATAAACCGAAAAACAAAACAACGGCGCATCTTACAAAGTCTGTCTAACACTGGTTCAACAAATTACGTATTACATTTTGGTATCCATACAAAAGTACGATTTTCAAATTCGCGATACCTTAGTCCTATAGGCCAAGTGCTCGGTTCCATTGCTAAATCTTTCAGTTTGATATCTACAACAACTTTAAACGAAATAAAATCTATCATATCAGTCGGTCTTCCTTTAGGAACCAGTTTTTTAATTCTAACTGATTTTCGATCCGTGATATCAAGACAATCACAAACCAGTCGATTCACATCCTCCTCAGTAGCACAGCAATCAATGTTGGTAAGGAACAGAGCAAACGTATCATCTTTTCTAATTGCCGCGTGAGTAGACACACCAGCGCTTGTGTCGTCGTCCAGGTTAACTTTCGTTCCATTGAATAGGCGAGTGCTCGATAAAGCCGGTGATGGAACAGAAAATGAGTTTGGGATCTCACAGATTTGTTGCTGATGAGGTACGATGGCGGCAAGTGTGTCGAAAATATCTTCGATTTTAGATCTCAGATCGAGTATATCTGATTGAACGGTAGGCGCTTGAACATCCACGTCGTCATCATCTGCTTTTGAAACGGACATTTCTGCATCACGGTTCGCACAATACTCTGCCAAACAGTCGTCGCATATCCACAAAATGTTTTTCGCAAATAAGGCACACACAGTCGCATCTAATAAGCCTACACATGTAGCGTGGTAGCGTTTGGCACACCTTCCCTCGCAAATTGTATAGCGATCGTTTTTACGATCGATAGCGAGCATACACTTATTGCACTCCATATCAGTCACTCAAGCTGCGTAATGGCCACAAAGGAAATTGTGAGACTTGCAAATTTCGTTAGTTAAACGGCAATTTTGGACGAAATTCCAAGATATCAACGTGACAATCCTAGTTCATCCAGATGATTTGATACACAGGCTCACTATGAGGGCAGCGACAATATTTGTTGCATTCCAAGTCGGTAAAAATTCGGCAATTAATCAACAGCGCGAAAACAGCATACCGGCCGAGATAAAGACTCACTCACTCACTGGTAGACGTATTGCCTAGTGAAAAGACAACGTAGATGGGCGAAAGCCAGGGGATGCGTTGATAATAGCAGAATAGCAGAATAGCAGAAGAAATACTGAACCGAATTCAATGATTTTTTTTTTCTGTATATAAAGAATGCATGTCCAAATGTTGTGTAAAAATTTCATTCAATTTGATTTTGCCGTTTCAAAGTTATATTTGTTTAAGTGGCGCTCTGTCAGTTTTTTTTCATATTCAAACTGCCACAACTTTGGAAGTATTCATACATAATGGCTCAAAATTTTACTTAGATCATATTTGTATAATAGTATGATACTGTAAAATTTTCATATGAATCGGAGCAGTATTAGTAGTTTTATAACCAAAAGTGTGCTCTACTGATCTTAAATTGCCAAAGATTTACTACGGAGCGCCTTTGTACAAAATTCTAAAAAGGCAGGTCGTTGGTTTTATCTATATATCAACCAATACTTAATAGATTTTGATGAAAATTTTATGGCATAAGCTACACATATTTTACCATTACTGGTCCAAAAATCAGCTGTTTTAGTGTACGCAGTCAGACGTTATGAAAAAATTGTATGACCAAATTTTGACCGTACCACCCTTTAACTTGTATTTCTGAGCCTCAGCTTTGATTGGAATTGTTTGTAAAAAACGCCATAATAAATTAAACAAAATGTAAACAATCACTCTAGAAGTTGAAAATATTTTATCTGTCGTTTTTGTTTAATCCAAGTATGCAGAGATAAAAATCAATACAAAAAGAGTAGTTCTGCAAAACGGCGAAGACAAAGTGGTGCTTTGTTGAAAAGCACAAGATTTCTGGGTGGCCAAAGTGAGACCAGCACAATTGTGCTGTTCCGTCCCCAAGGCGGTCCAAGTTCCATCGGAAATTGACTATTCTTAGGCGTTTTATGGTATAGAAGATTGATTTTAATTATTAAATCACTACAAAGCGTTAGTTTGTAAAAACTTAGACTTATAATCTTAACTCAAGGAACACGGTATCAGCTTGTACGAGTTTTTTTTTAAAGAACTTTGAACACCTGGGTGAATAATATTACTCCATTTTATCGAAATCATGAATTAGATTGGAACAGGGATTTTCTGTTCTTATTATCTTCTTCTTATTCACTTCTATGATTTGAATACCCTGTCAAGCTGATCTCGTGTTCCTAGATTTACAATTATACGTCTAAATTTCTGCAAACTAACACTTTCAGGGTGGCCAGCCAATTACAGATTTTGATTTCCCGGTTTTCTCCCGTTTTTTCCCGAATTTTTGAAATTTTTCCCGGTTTAAATATTGTTACTTAAATTTAAAAAAAAACCTTTCGAATCGGTTTAGGAGCTTTTCGCAATGGGAACTTTATTGGTATAGAATATCTACGTGTTTGTCATATGTTATAATAAACCAAAAAATGTCAATGGCAAAGACAACAATTATAAAAAAAAAACAGAGAAAGTGGTTTTTCAGTTACATACATTTACAGTTTTTACAAACCCTAATTTTCATTTAGAAATGGAACGACTTTGGAATTCTTAGGATTATCCTAGTAGAAACACGTATTCTATGGACAACATACATACATTTATTTGTTCAACATCATAAAGACAAGACATAATCAACAATAGTACGCCACAATACTCGGTTTGTGGCTGCCGCTCTCCATCCTCGGTCGCGCCCAATGCTCGCCAAGTCACGCTCCACCTGGTCCGCCCATCGTGCTCTCTGCGCTCCACGCCTTCTTGTGCCAACCGGATCCGTTGCAAACACCAGCTTTGCAGGGTTGTTGTCCGGCATTCTTGCAACATGCCCTGCCCAACGTATCCTTCCGGCTTTGGCCACCTTCTGGATGCTGGGTTCGCCGTAAAGTGCAGCGAGCTCGTGGTTCATTCTTCTCCGCCACACACCGTTCTCCTGCACACCGCCGAAGATCGTTCTTAGCACGCGTCGCTCGAAAACTCCGAGTGCTTGCAGGTCCTCCTCGAGCATGGTCCATGTCTCGTGCCCGTAGAGGATCACCGGTCTTATCAGCGTTTTGTACATGGTGCATTTGGTGCGTGGGTGAATCTTTTTCGACCGCAGTTTCTTCTGGAGCCCGTAGTAGGCCCGACTTCCGCTGATGATGCGCCTCCGAATTTCTCGGCTCACGTTGTTGTCAGCCGTCAGTAAGGATCCGAGGTAGACGAATTCCTCCACCACCTCGAAAGTATCCCCGTCTATCGTAACATTACTACCCAGACGGATCCGGTCGTTTTCGGTTCCGCCTACCAGCATGTACTTTGTTTTTGAGGCATTCACCACCAGTCCGACCTTTGCTGCTTCGAGTTTCAGGCGGGTGTACAGTTCTGCCACCGTTCCAAATGTTCTAGCGATAATGTCCATGTCGTCCGCAAAGCACACAAATTGACCGGATTTTGTGAAAATCGTTCCTCGGCTGTTGAGCCCGGCTCGTCGCATCACACCTTCCAGCGCGATGTTGAAGAGTAGACATGAGAGTCCGTCACCTTGTCGCAGTCCCCGGCGAGATACGAATGAACTGGATAGTTCACCCGAAACCCTTACGCAGTTTTGCACACCGTCCATCGTTGCTTTAATCAGTCTAGTCAGCTTCCCAGGAAAGCCGTTTTCGTCCATGATTCTCCATAGCTCTGCGCGGTCGATACTATCGTATGCCGCTTTGAAGTCGATGAGCAGGTGGTGCGTTGGGACCTGGTATTCACGGCATTTCTGGAGGATTTGCCGTACGGTAAAGATCTGGTCCGTTGTCGACCGGCCGTCGATGAAGCCGGCTTGATAACTTCCCACGAACTCATTTGTTTTAGGTGACAGACGACGGAAGATGATCTGGGATAGCACTTTGTAGGCAGCATTCAAAATAGTGATCGCCCTGAAGTTCTCACATTCCAAATGGTCGCCTTTCTTGTGAATGGGGCAGATTACCCCTTCCTTCCACTCCTCCGGTAGCTGTTCGGTTTCCCAGATCCTGACTATCAGCCGATGCAGACAGGTGGCCAACTTTTCTGGGCCCATCTTGATGAGTTCAGCTGCGATACCATCCTTACCAGCTGCTTTGTTGGTTTTGAGCTGGTGAATGGCATCCTTAACTTCCCTCAGCGTGGGAGTTGGTTCATTTCCGTCCTCCGCTGCACTGGCATCGTCGTTCCTTCCATTGCCGTGGGCTCCCGTGCCTACGTTCTCCACGCCGTTCAGGTGCTGATCGAAGTGCTGCTTCCACCTTTCGATCACCTCACGTCCGTCCGTCAAGAGGCCTCCGTCTTTATCCCTGCATATTTCGGCTCGCGGCACGAAGCCGTTGCGGGATGCGTTGAGCTTCTGATAGAACTTCCGTGTTTCTTGGGAACGGCACAGCAGTTCCATTTCTTCACACTCCGCTTCTTCCATGCGGCGCTTTTTCTCCCGAAAGATGCGGGTCTGCTGTTTCCGCTTCTGTTTGTAACGTTCCACGTTCTGTCGAGTCCCTTGCTGCAGCATTACCGCCCTCGCTGCGTTCTTCTCCTCCAAAACCGTTCTGCACTCTTCGTCGAACCATTCGTTACGTCGATTCCGTTCCACGTACCCGATGGTGCTCTCGGCTGCGTCGTTGATGGCTGCTTTCACTGTACTCCAGCAGTCCTCTAGAGGGGCCTCATCGAGTTCGCCCTCATCTGGCAACGCGGCTTCGAGATTCTGCGCGTATGCTGAGGCGACATCCGGTTGCTTCAGTCGCTCTAGGTTGTACCGTGGCGGTCGCCGGTACCGTACATTGTTGATGACGGAGAGTTTTGGGCGCAGTTTGACCATCACCAGATAGTGGTCGGAGTCGATGTTGGCGCCACGATAGGTCCTGACGTCGATAATGTCGGAGAAGTGCCGTCCGTCAATCAGAACGTGGTCGATTTGAGATTCCGTCTGCTGTGGTGATCTCCAGGTGTAACGATAAGGGAGGCTGTGTTGGAAAAAGGTGCTACGTATTGCCATATTTTTGGAGGCGGCGAAATCAATGAGTCGTAGGCCGTTTTCGTTCGTCTGTTGGTGGGCGCTGAACTTACCAATCGTCGGTCTGAATTCCTCCTCCTGGCCTACCTGAGCGTTCAAATCTCCTATGATGATCTTGACGTCGTGGCTTGGGCAGCGATCGTACTCGCGTTCGAGCTGCGCGTAAAATGCGTCCTTGTCATCATCAGTGCTTCCGGAGTGTGGGCTGTGCACGTTTATTATGCTGAAGTTGAAGAATCGGCCCTTGATCCTCAACCTGCACATTCTTTCGTCGATCGGCCACCAACCGATCACGCGCCTCTGCATATCACCCATCACGATGAAAGCTGTTCCCAGCTCGCGTGTGTTGCCGCAGCTCTGGTAGATGGTATGATTACCTCTAAACGTTCGCACCATGGATCCTGCAGCGCTACGATGCCGAACCCGCGATCCTTCAGTAGATCGGCGAGTATGCGGGTGCTCCCAATGAAGTTGAGAGATCGGCAGTTCCACGTACCGAGTTTCCAATCGCAAGTCCTTTTTGTTCGCTGGGGTCGTTGCCGTTGGTCTCGGTTCGTATTATTCTGTTGCTGATTTTCCGTTACAATGGTTTTTTACGGCTGGCTCGTAGGGCCTGACACCAACCCCCAACTTTCCGGAGGACCATAGTGCACAGTTGAGCTTAGAGTCCTTCCCTGGCACTCGGACGTAGATCAGCCGCCCCTAACATGGGGATCAGACGCTGTTGTGAGCCGCTCCTCCTGGAGAACAGACGCTCAGGTTTGCCGAAGCAAACCCCCCCTTCCCTGTCAGCCTACGACCAAAGTTCCCACCGGGGTTGGTTACCCGATCTTCCCTAAGGTTGCTCATAGTTTCCGGCCGGTACCGCGTGGAGGTAGGGATAGGAGTTGCTGGGCAGAGGCTAGTGGATCACAATGGGATCTGAATTGCGCAGCATACCCAGCCTTTACCGTGCCATTCTATGGACAAATAAAAATTTCGTAATTTGATTATAGGAGGATTTCCAGAAGAAACTCCTGGAGGATTCCCCAAAAGTTCTATTGTAGAAATACCAGAACGAAATCTTGGAGAAATTTTAAAGACCATTCTGGAGGAAATCCAGCAGCTTCGTGGAGAATTCCCCGATCAAAGTCATGGATGATTTCCAGAAGAAACTCATACAGAATACAAGTTAATAGCAGACACTCCGAATTCCAGAAGGAACTTCTGGAGGAATCTTAGAAGTACTTTCTGGGGAATTTCAGAAAAAAAATCTTAGAATAACATCTATAGAATCTTTTAAAAGAAAGCTCAAAGGAACTCCTGGAGGAATGTTAGTTCAACAATCGCTGTTACTAGAAACCGTGGAAAGGTGATATGACCCACTAGTTATATAAAAATACACGTCACGGTCTTTATCACGGTTATGATTTATTTGGTCACGATGACCACCCCACGCAATAGTAAGGGTCATGCGCATACGTCAACGATCGTTCAATATTAAACGTGTCAGAGCATTGATTGTTTAGTTAACCGTGAAAACCGACATTCCTACGAAAATTATCGCACGCCCCCCTACTGAAAATACCGAGCGACCCGCGAAAATAGTCGCGAGCTTCTGGTTCCGCATTCTACACTCGCATCACCATCACTGTTACCTGAATATCGTCGGCAACTCGAAACGTCTCGAGCGATTATGTTTCTGCATATGCATATGGAATATTCCACGCTCACGTTTTCATCACTCTACCGAGAGAACCAACCGACCCACGAAAATAGTCGCTAGCTTTTCACAGTATTGAACTTAGAGTATAAAGTGCCCCACACAATGCATACGTTTGCGTGTGCGTGACAGTAGTTTGACACATTTCCCATGGGAAAACTGTCAAAAAACGCAAACCTCGACGGAACGGACGCTATGTGTTCCAGACTTAAGGAGAATAAACTATCAAGCATGAATAACCATTAGTGAGTTATGTGTTTTACTAAGAGTAGTCTCATGTAATCCCTGTGATTGGCGACCGTTAAGGTAATTTAGTCAATCAAGTATTTTTAATTTTGCAATTACTTTCTTGTTATCGCTTCAATATTAGGTCAGCACCAGAGCTTACTTACCTTACCAATCAGGCTAAGGCCGGGGTGGCCTCTGGCTGTACATAATAGCCGTCTCCATTCCACTCGGTCCATGGCTGTTTGTCTCCAGTTCCGCACTCTGCGTAGGGTCCACAGATCGTCCTTCACTTGGTCGACCCACCTAGCTCGCTGCGCTCCACGTCTTCTTGTACCGGTCGGATGACTCTCGAGAACCATTTTAGTCGGGTTGCTATCCGACATCCTGATGACGTGACCCGTCCACCGTAGCCTCCCGAGTTTCGCGGTATGGACGATGGTTGGTTCTCTCAACAGCTGACGTAACTCGTGGTTCATTCGCCTTCTCCATGTCCCGTATTCCATCTGCACTCCGCCGTAGATGGTACGCAACACTTCTTCTTCTTCTTCTTGGCGTAACGTCCTCACTGGGACAAAGCCTGCTTCTCAGCTTAGTGTTCTATGAGCACTTCCACAGTTATTAACTGAGAGCTTCCTCTGCCAATGACCATTTTGCATGTGTATATCGTGTGGCAGGCACGAAGATACTCTATGCCCAAGGAAGTCAAGGAAATTTCCTTTACGAAAAGATCCTGGACCGACCGGGAATCGAACCCGTCACCCTCAGCATGGTCAAGCTGAATACCCGTGCGTTTACCGCCTCGGCTATATGGGCCCTTATGGTACGCAACACCTTCCGTTCGAAAACTCCAAGGGCGCGTTGGTCCTCTGCACGTAGGGTCCATGTTTCGTACCCATAGAGGACGACCGGTCTAATCAGCGTTTTGTAGATAGTTAACTTCGTGTTACGGCGAACTTTATTCGCAGAGTTTTGCGGAGTCCAAAGTAAGCACGATTTCCTGCCACAATGCGCCTCTGTCCCACTCGTGTTTATCCTCGCTCTTCTTATTACACCTTCTAACGCAATATTGAACAGCAAGCACGAAAGACCATCACCTTGCCGTGACCCTCTGCGAGATTCGAAGGGACGCGAGAGTGTCTCTGAAACTCGAACTACGCACATCACTCGATCCATCGTCGCCTTGATCAATCGTATCAGTTTATCCGGGAATCTGTATTCGTGCATAATCTGCCATAGCTGTTCTCGATCGATTGTATCATACGCCGATTTGAAATCGATTAACAAGTGATGTGTGGGCACGTTGCATTCGCGGTATTCCTGCAACATCTGGCGGATGGCGAACATCTGATCCGTTGTAGCGCGTTCACCCATGAATCCAGCCTGATATTGCCCCACGAACTCTCTAGCAATCGGTGATAGACGGCGGCATAACATTTGAGAGAGTATCTTGTAGGCAGTGCTCAGTAGTGTGTTCGCGCGGTAGTTCCCGCAATCTAACTTGTCGCCCTTTTTGTAGATGGGACGCACGATAACTTCCATCCATTCCTCCGATAATAGGGTCTTGTACCATTTGGGCAGGTGTACCTATTTTGGGCACTTGCCGCTATAACTTAGTCAATTTCAAACCGATTGATTTGAATTTTTGTACAGAGTTAGATACTGTACGTACCCAACTCTATACAAAATTTCAAATGATTCGGTTTGAAATTGACTTAGTTCTAGCGGCAAGTGCCCAAAATAGGTACACCTGCCCAAATGGTACAAGACCCTACTTTCTCCTCCCAAATCTTGGTAATGACCCAGTGTAGTGCTCTCACCAGTGCTTCTCCACCGTATTTTAGAAGCTCGCTTGGTAGTTGATCTGCTCCAGTGGCTTTGTTGTTTTTCAACCGGCCAACCTTCTCCTCAATCTCTTGGAGGTTAGGGGCTGGGAATCTTTCGTCCTGCGCACGTACTCCTAGATCTGTTACCACGCCATCTTCGGTGCTTGCAGCGTCGCCATTGAGGTGCTCATCGCAATGCTGCCGCAACCTCTCGACCACCTCACGCTCGCTCGTGAGAATATTTCCGTGATTATCTCGACACATGTCGGCTTGTGGCACTAAGCCTCTGCGCGAGCGGTTTAGCTTCTCTTAGAACTTTCGTGTGTCCTTAGCGCGGTACATCTCTTCCATCGCTTCGTGATATCGTTCTTCCTGCTGGCGGTTCTTCATCCGGAAGACTGAGCTCTGCCTGTTCCGCGCCTGTCTGTAACGTGCCTTATTCGCTCTCGTACGGTGTTGCAGCATTCTCGCCCATGCTCCGTTCTTCTCGTGTTTCAACTGTTCACATTCGCCGTCGTACCAGTTGTTTCTGTGATTCGGAGTCGCGAAGCCTAGTGCTGCAGCCGAGGTACTACCGATGGCGGATCGGATGTCCCTCCATCTTCAAGTGTAGCTGCGCCAAGCTGCTCTTCCGTTGGTAGGGCCACTGCTAACTGCTGCGCGTAATCCTGAGCCACATCTTCGTTACGCAGCTGCTCGATGTTGAGCCGCGGCGTACGGTTTCGACGTGTAGTGATAACTGTCGAAAGTTTTGAGCGCATGCATACAGCGACTAAGTAGTGATCCGAATCTATATTCGCACTGCGGTATGTGCGGACATTGGTTATATCCGAGAAGAAGTTACCGTCGATTAGAACGTGGTCGATTTGATTTTCTGTTTGATGGTCGGGTGATCTCCAGGTGGCTTTGTGGATATTTTGCGGAGGAAGAAGGTGCTTCAGATTACCATATCACGGGAGGCTGCAAAGTTTACGCATCGCTGGCCGTTATCATTCGATACGGCGTGCAGGCTGTTTCACCCGATTACCGGTCTGTACATTTTCTCCCTTCTTCACCGTTCATGTAGCCGACAACAATTTTCACGTCACGCGGCGAGCAACTATCGTATGTTTGCTCTAACTGCGCGTAGAACGCTTCTTTCTCGTCATCAGGTCTCCCTTCGTGTGGGCAGTGGACGTTGATGATGCTGTAGTTGAAGAAACGGCCCATAACTCTCAACATGCACATGTCGCATCTTGCCCAATACTATAAATACTGTTCCCAGATCATTGGTGGTGCCACAGCTTTGGTAGAAGGTAGCGGCTCGATGTCCACTTTTCCACACTTTCTGTCCAGTCCAACAAAGTTCCTGCAACGTCACGATGTCGAAGTTGCGGGGATGCAGTTCGTCGTAAATTATCCTGTCGCATCCTGCGAAACCTAGTGATTTGCAATTCCATGTAGTATGGAGAATAAGCCGAATGCCAAGGACGGACGGATGATGTGGAACCATAAGAAGGTCAAGAACCTAAGGAGTCATGTCGATGAGCCGTCTGTCTCTCGGAACCATGTCAGGGCGTCAAAAGGTATGGAACTACCAATAGTCCCAACGGAACATATCACCATCCGAAAAACGTTTTCATTCATTTTTGTCTGCGTCGCGTGTCATGGCGTTAGAAAGTTCGAACAAAAATTGGGCGGAAACAACTGGCGTATATTACCTTACCTTACCGGCCAGGCTAAGGTCTGAGCGGCCTCTGCTGTACATAGTAACCGTTTCCATTCTACGGTCCATGGCTGTGTGTCTCCAGTTCCGCACTTTGCAAAGGGTCCGCAAATCGTCCTCCACTTGATCGACCCACCTAGCTCGCTGCGCACCACATCTTCTTGTACCGATCAGATGGCTCTCGAGAACCATTTTAGTGGGGTTGCTATCCGACATCCTGATGACGTGACCCGCCCACCGTAGCCTCCCGATTTTCGCGGTGTGGACGATGGTTGGTTCTCTCAGCAGCTGTTGCAGCTCGTGGTTCATTCGCCTTCTCCAATTCCCGTCTTCCATATGCACTCCGCCGTAGATGGTACGCAACACCTTCTGTTCGAAAACTCGAAGGGCGCGTTGGTCCTCTGCATGTAGGGTCCATGCTTTGTGCCCATAGAGGACTAGGGTAACGGTCGAATTTTGGACCCCTAGAGGACATTAGTTTGAATTTAAGTCAAAATCAGCCAGATTCAGCGGATGTTGCACTTAATGATGATGTTAGTATGATCGTTAAGGCCTTCACTGTCAGTTAAAAATACCTACAAGGTCATTTCTGGCTTAAAATTTAATGAAAATAACTTATTTTTGAAGCATCAGTTTTCACTGTTTTGGACACCCCAATGTATTTTGGACCCTCTTCAGTATATATTTTGGACACCCGGTGTTTAAATCCGTTTGAAACTATTTTCAACGAATCTGCCACTTGAATATGCTGGATCATATCCTAATTACTTGATCGACAAAGGCCGATTAGACGAATTTTGCGAATTTAATGCGCTAGAATGGAAAATGTTTTTGTTTACATCTGCAAGTTTCCTCAGCGCCATATTCTCTTTTTGTAAACACGTTACGACACTCGCATGGATGACGAAATTAACAAAAGTTAATTTCAAGGCAAATAATTATATTTCCAGTGAGGAAATGATTGCTACCCATGCAGAGCAGTCTAATTCAGCGAACGATTCTAAAAACTTTCGTCATCTCTTCATTAAACCTGTGAAAGTTGTGATAATACGATCCAGGGGGTCCAAAATATATGGGGGTCCAAATTATATTGGTTACCCTACTGGTCCAATCAGCGTTTTGTAGATAGTTAACTTCGTGTTACGACGAATTTTGTTCGATCGTAGAGTTCTGCGGAATCAAAAGTAAGCACGATTTGCTGCCACAATGCGCCTCTGAATTTATATGCTGGTGTCGTCTTCGGCGGTCACCAGTGAGCACAAGTACACGAATTCTTCAACTGCCATCATGTACTTTGCCTTCGGCACATTAATAACTAATCCGAATCGCCTGGTTTTGAAACCCTATATTCATCCAATTTGCTATGATTCACGTTGTGGTGGTCATTTGTAGGATTTGTTTGGCCTAATATTGATCATGTCTAATGGGACCTTAATAAGTACATCACAAATATTTGGTTAAACAAACCCGACCAAAAGCCAACACAACGTGAATCATGGCAACCTTGGATGAATGTCGGACTGCAATGACAAATATTTGGCATAACGACGAACAGTCTAATGCCGTTTTTCTTTATTAACCTGGGTTGGAACTGGATTGGTGGAAAATGTGTAAACAAACAACGTCAAACAAACTTTAGTACAAGCGAAACCGAAGTCGGGTTGGGGTTGAAACTGTGATCTCATCCAGTTTCAACCCAGGTTGGAACTGGATCAAAAAGAAAAACGGCATAATTCTTCATTACACCAACAAAGCTAGTCATGAAAATGTTTGACACTTCTCACGTCATTTTGACAGACCAACCACATGCACGAAAAAGACGGATCATATATTCTACTTTATCGATCTTGTTGCCGTCCTTTTCATGCTCATTTTACATCTGTCAAACTGACCTGAGAGTTGTCAGTCATTTTGAGGTTAGGTTCGTTGGTGTAATGAAGAATGGCACCTTTAGAACGGATTCGGATTTACCGATCCAAAATATGTTGGAAACACATAAGTTTGTCTCTATGGCAAAAAAAAAAGTTTCGTTGTGTTAGCACACTAGGAAGCGTTGGCGAAGAAAAATTCAACCATGGTATTTGATAGCCAAACCTACCATGCTGGCGCATATTCAACCCTATTCAACCCATTTCTCCTACATCTTGGGTATTTCCCACGTCTAGTCGCCTTGAAATTTGAAATAATTATGCCCAATAAATTGCATACCAGCACCAGGATACTAAAACATATCATCCCACAAGTTTGGGGGCGTCCATAAATGACGTAGCTTTTTTAAGCGATTTTTAATACCCCCCTCCCCCCTCGTAGCATTTCATCACAAATTCGGATACCCCCCTACAAATGACGTAGCTTGTTAAACACCCCCCCCCCCCCCTTTCAAAATTTTGTTATGCCAAAAAGCAAAAAAAAAATCTAAACTTAGTTCGGATTTCAATTTTAACTTGTATGTTTAACGAATATTATGTAAAAACAACAAAAGCAAGAACACATTGTCGACTGCATGGTTCAGATCGCCGACATCAAGACCATAGGTGCAACCAGTGGAGATTATCACCAAAGCTAATGACTCAATAAACCACCCATCGTTCTGCTTGATGCCGAAGAACAGCATTTGCATTATATGCATTTTATTTCATTTCCTTTTTTGTGTGTTACAATTAGTTTTACATTGCAAGAGATCCTACTTTGAGTATTACAACTTTTATTACAATTTGATTAACATTTTGGTTGTTTTTGTTTCTTTTGATTTGGGTTCTAATTTACATTTTGGCTAGCTTAGCACTTGTTATTTTAATTTATTAATTTGATAACCTACCTAGTACCGAAGAACAGGAAGTTGAAGCTTCGGAAGGTAATCTATATTGCAATCTGTAAACTGTAATCTGTTAGGAATATCAAATTGGTTTCGTTTGCATTAAATGCACCATGACATTTGAGGGATCCTGCAGTAGTTTTTTCTAAAATTTCTTTTTGCAGTTGATTCTTTAATTCCTCAAGGAGCTTCCTTTGGGATTCCCATTTTTGAGAATTCCTCGCTTATTAATTCCTCCAGCATTTCCTTCAGAGATCTCTCCAAGAATTCCTTCCAGAGTTTTTTTCTTAGATTCCACCAAAAGTTCCTTCTGAGATTTCCCCGGGAGTTTTTTAAAGGTTTTTATTGAAGTTTATTGAAGGTTTCCTTCAGGAGTTCTTTCTTTGGGGAAATTAAGCCACTGTGTCCAATAACCTGAACTTTCTCTGTGGCTGAACTTTTGTGGCATTCCTCCCATAGTTCCTTCAGGAATACCTCCAGGATTTCTTTCTTAGATTTCACCAGGAGTTCTATCTGGATATCTTCCAGGATTCCACAAAATATATTTTCGAGATTCCTTCAGAAATTACTTCCGGGATTCCATCAAAAATTTCTTTCTGCAGAAATTGAACCAAGAGTTCCTTCTAAGACTCTACAAATAGCTCCTTCTGAGATTCTTCCAGGAGTTGCTTCTGAAATTCTTCTGGAAGTTCCTTCAAGGAATCCTTCTGAGATTCCTCCAAATTCTTTTGGAATGTTTTCATAAGTTTGTTTTTCTCTGTAATTCCCAGTGGGAATTCCTGTGGAAATGTTGTCCTTTTTCTGTTGGGAAAACCTATAAAGAACGCTATGAGAAATTCCTTACAAAGTTGCTAGAGGAGCTCCTTAAGAAATTATTGGAGGAATTCTTCGAGGAAGTCCTGTAGAAACTATATAAGGAACTCCTCGAATAATGCCAGAACTTAGATTTTTTTCCTTTGCAACCTTAGCGGTGTGCAGTGCTCTATAGCAAGCAGCAAACTATTGATTTTTTTCTGTATACACAACACATTATTCTTTACGCAGGATTCCAATACCATTTTCTCAGATACAGTTGTTGCGTAGGATAGTTGCATGTCTTATGGAAGGAAGCTAGCATTCGTGTCAATTATTTGTTATTTACATTAATGTGAATGGAAAAAAAATCTTGCAATTTGTGTTAACTTTGAATTACTGGATAATGATACTTAATGCAAGTAAAATTTTCATTATTTATGAAATACTTTTTAATCAATAGGCTTAGTAGAAAGCTACGTAGCATATCATAAACCCCTACCCCCCTATCGTCACACTTCGTCACAAAATCACAAACACCCCCCTCCCCCCAAAAAGCTACGTCATTTATGGACGACCCCTTTGCATTGATCCAACCAAATCCATTCAATTTTCTTGTCCGATAATAATCATCTGAAAAGTACAACTTCCTACTACCTATCTAGTACCACTCACCTGGTTTCGATGACAAAATTATTGATCGGTGCATTGCGGGGGTCCTGCGTGTACGCCCACGACAGGTTCACCGTTCGGGATGTAAAGCTAAGCACAAGCGGCCGTCCCGGTGGGTCCGGAACGTCTGCGAAAACCGGAATCAATTATTGTCGGACACAGGTCCCTAATGAACTGCTCGCTCGTTTTACCCACCTTGTACCAGCAAATCTACAACCGCATCTGGGCTGTGTCGATCGTTCACAAGGCAGCTGTATTCGTCGGTATCGGAGGCAAAAGCCGGATTAAAATGAAGACTAAAATTATCAGGTAACAGCGTAATCTGTCCGGGGGAGATAATGCAGAGAGGAGAATATCAGTTGTTTGCAAGCTGTAATTAGAAGGTGAAAATGTGATGAGCTGCTTGTGGTTTGCAAGGGTGATTTGGTGCAAGGAAACTGGTTGAATGGAAAAACTATCCCACTTTTCCGATAATGATGGTAATTTTTTGCGCCCCACGTTGGGTTAGTCCTAGCCGTACGGCCGATAAGAACATGATAATTACTGCTCTGATGGCATTCTCTGTTCTGGAATCTGCTGAGGGTAAACGAATGATGCCAGGGTTGAAAACAGTTGAATTGGATGTTCCCTCTGGGTGTTAAATTGATGAGGATTCAACCCGTAGTTTTCTCACGAAAAGCACCGAGACAACATACAACCTGCCATTAATCTCGTTTTTGTCAGATGTTGTTGATGGTTGCCGTCACTGTTGCCACTCTGGTTCGAATGCTGCCAAGATAAATTTCCATGTTAACAAGATTCATGATGAAGATGAAAGTTGGACCTGTTGTCCAGCTGCTACTTGGTTGCTTCTGTTTTATTGAGGAAAAGCTGCCAAGTGAGCCCAGCCAAGCAGCGACGACGACGACGACGTCCATTGATTTTGTGAAAGAAACCATTTTTTACGACGGATTTCGCAAAGCATGTCCTAGCAGAACCTAATGAGCTTTTTCTCGGTTAGTCACCACTCGTCGCCTTTCCATCTTAGTTGTTTGGGTAGGGCTTCTGGTGGCGGTTTCCTGTCAAAAACCATCCGGACCGTAGTAAGACGAATGATACTTGAGTAGATTTTAGCCGAGACTGATTGGTACCCTCCTCGTCAGCCAGCATCCAACCTTGAGCAGTAAGACGATGTGTAATTAGTGCTACGCTTTAATCAAATTTAGTCATAAACTTCGTCCAGCAGCTGTTCCGATCTAATAGACGAGAACAGATGTTGGCAGGATTTGTTGCTTTGTTCGCACTCAACTAAAGCTAAATCTAAAAACAAACTGCACACAGTCAAACCTTTCGAAAAACCAAGATGTCATCAGAAAATTTCAACAAATCATACTTCGGTTTGAGAAAGTAACTCCATCTCAACAACTCGACTACTCGTACCCACCACCAGTTCGAGAATCGACGAATCTTGATTAGGACTAATGAGTAGCTCCGCGGGTGATTAGTCCTAAGCTTCCATTAGCGTAATTGATTGTTTCATTGGAAGTTCTGTCTAGGTTTGCCGAAGAGATAAGGATGCCGGAAGGAAAAGAATTTGATTGGTTTCATATCTAGGGGCCAGCTATCAAAGGAGAGAAAGATGTGGTTGATTGATTGCATGATTTGAAAACGGGTCAATCAGATGGATCTGGGCTGGGTGCTGAGAAGAAATGATTATGCGATGCATTTGAAACATTTGATTCATGACCGCGTTTGGGTTGGCAGCTGGTTGTGCGGTATGACGATTTAATCAATCAACAAAAGGGTTAAAGACATTTTAAAACATTCGTTATGATGATCTGATCTGTAGAGGAATGTCCTCTTCATTTAGAATGTATTTTTCAGTAAAAGTAATTACTTCTATTGCTTTTTTTTTAATGATCACTGTTTGAAATTTATGACATTTAACTACATTTTACCCTTTGAAACCAGAATTTTTCCAAGCGTTATTATAGAGTTTTTTTCAACGTATTTCTGTGGTTTTGGTGCTCAGTAGCATAGACAGGGTAGAATATAATGCGGATTGTTTCCTGGATATCCTAAGTCATCCAAACTGTTCTTGAATTTAGATCCTAAAGTCTACGCGTGTAAGGGTAACTTCTTTCATTGTACAAAACTTCGATTTGTATTTTATAATGTCCAGTAAGTCGTCTGAAAAATCAATAGACAGTATCAGATCAGTCGGGATATCCTAGGTCATCCAAACTGTTCTTGAGCATTTAGATCCTTAAGTCTACACGTGTAACGGTAACTTCTTTCATTATAAGCTGCGATTTGTAATCTATCATGTCCAGTAAGTCTCCTGGAAGTTCAACAGACAGTATCAGAACAGTTGAGATATCGTAGGGCATCCAAACTGTTCTTGAGTTTAGATCCTGAAGTCCACAGGTGTAACGGTAACTTTTTTCATTATACAAAGATGCGATTTGTATTCTTACTTACTTGATACTTGATAGGCTACAACTCGTAGCGGTGAGTCTACGCCGAATGAAGCACTCGCCTCCACTGGTCTCGGTTATGAACCAATCGCTTCCAGTCACCCTGAACGTTTAGAGCCCTTAAGTCCTTCTCAACTGCAAAAACCCACCGTGTGCTTGGCTACCACGAAGCCGACGACCCCTTCCTGGTTCTCTGATGAATATGGTTAAAATCTGTTGAATATGGTTTTATCTCGTCGTTCCTCCGGCATACGAGATACGTGCCCAGCCCACCGCAGCCTGACGTGTTTTATTCGCTTCACTATATCCATCTCTTTATATACCTGGTACAATTCGTAGTTCATGCGACGCCGCCAGATACCGTCCTCCAAAGGCTCTCCGATCAGCTTCTCTCAACGTCCACGATTCATGGCCGTATAAAGCGACCGGAAGATTCAGAGTCTTGTAAAACACGAGTTTTGTCTTCGTTTGCAGCCTACGGGACTTCAGCTGGTTTCGTATACCGAAAAAGGCCCGATTCACAGCTACAATCCGTCTTTTGACCTCGAAGGTAACATCATTATCGCACGTTATTAGAGTACCAAGATAAATAAATTCGTCAACAACATCAAACTTTTCACCACCTTTGTGGTGTAATCGTTAGTCCAATCCGCATAGTCTCCCTTTTAAAAGGTATGAACGCCTCTTTCACGGTCCGACAGTCGATCCCGATGATGTCGATATCATCCGCGAAGCCCAGGAGCATATGCGACCTCGTAACAATGGTGACAGTTACTTCGATAGAGTATCGCCCTACTTCAGCCCTTTTGAGGTTACGAACGATGATGAAATTTCATCCGCATGATTTCGTCCCGTAAGCGTCACGAATCAGTCTAATTAACTTCGCCGGAAAACCATGTTCGATCATAATCTGCCAATCTTGAAATCAATAAAAAGATGATGGGTCTCCAAGTTGTACTCCCGAAATTCATCGAGAATCTGCCGCAGGGTGAACATCTTATCCGTCGTTGATCGCCCCTCACGAAAACCAGCCTGGAATTCGCCGACGAAGGACTCCTCAATCGGCCTTAGCTTGTTAAACAGTATTCCGGGCAAAATTTTGTACGCTGAATTGAGAAGTGTTATTCCTCTGTAGTTGGTGCACTGCAGTCGATGCCCTTTTTGTATAGAGGGCAAATCAGACCATCCAACCAACTAGCATCAATTCTTCCTCTTCCCATATATTCAATATAATACGGTGTAAGAGTTGATACAGCTGCTCACTACTACCGTGCTTGAGAAGCTCGATCGGGAGTTCGTCCTTCCCAGCAGCCTTATTGTTCTTCTTTCTTGACCTCGTCTAGCGTTGGAGGTTCCACAGCTTGTCCGTCATCGTCGATTCGAATTCTGTCTGTCGCTCTTCCATTCCCACCTCTCCTCTCCACCTGGCAGCCACCATCGTCTTGTCTGTCAGCTAGTTTCCATTACGTTCGTTGCACATGACGGGAGAAGGCGCTGTTTTTCTCCGAACGCCATTGACAGTTTCGTAAGACCTCCGCATATCATTCTGTTCCATACTTTCTTGCGCCTAAGCAATCACATTTTCCTCATGGTATTTTTTCTTCCTGTGGTGGATTCGTTTTTCGGCTGCTCTCGCTTCCATATATTGCTCCCTGTTTTGTCGGATCCCAGACACCAGCATTCGGCTTCTGGCGACATTTTTCTCATCCGTTACCCTCTGACACTCCTCGTCGAACCACCCGTTCCTAGGTCGTCTTTTGCAGTGCCTATCACCTCCCGCGCTGCCGTGGATAGACTCCCACGGAGTGTTGAGATTATCGCTCTCGTTGATTTCACTTATCCGCTCGTCCAGCTTCTGGTGATAGTCAGCTACCGTACCATCTGCTGAAAAAGGCTGGATATTGAAACGCATCCATCGCCGGTTCTTAGAGTCCAACACGGTTGATAACCCAGCCAACACACGATCGCATATGCTGTTGAATAGAATACAAAAGCGGAGGCGATATGCGTACACTTTACACGCGCTCAAGTGGAACCATGTACGCATATGGCCTCCACTTTAGCATTCTATTCTACATCATATAGGACTTCGTGTTGGCTGGGAACCGAGCTCGAATCGAGGTAGTGATCTGAGTCGATGTTGGGACCCCTAAAAGTTCTAGCATCAATGACGTCCGAAATGTTTCGGCCATCTACCAACCCATAGTCGATTTGGTTGCAAACTTCGCCATTTGGGTCTCTTCAGGTGTGCTTGTTGATATTCTTGCGTGCACAGTAGGTGCTACTAATGGCCATCCCCCTGGCAGCAACAAAGTTAACTAATCTCAGGCCGTTGTCGTTTGTTGCGAAGTGAAGGCTCTCCGTGCCGATGATTGGACGGATAAAGTCCTCTCTTCTGACCTATGCGTTGGCGTCACCGATGACAATCTTAACGTCATGTTTTGGGCATTCTCCATAGGTCTTGTCAAGGCATTTGTAAAACGCATCCTTCACGTCATCGGTTTTGTCGTTGGTCGGCGCATAGACATTGATTAGGCTGTAGTTGAAAAATTTGCCTCGAATCCTCAATAAGCAGATTCGCTCGTTGATCAGCTTCCACCTCATAACTCGCTTCTATCTGTTTCCCGATCACTATGAATCTGACCCCATGTTCTGCTTTATCGCTGCCGCTGTGGTAGATGTTATATTTGAATGTTGTGTTGGTGACGGTGTTGGTGACCCCCCTAACTCACGTTCACAAGATTTGGGCCACCGCACTTCCTGAATAGCAGCAACACACACACACAACAACTTTCTGAAATTCACGAGACAAAAGGCTCAATCTATTTATTTATTTATTCAGTTTCGTCAAACAACGTAGACTAGTACATATACATACAGTTTTTGTTTCATTTCTTAAAGCTATAGTACATGTTGTTAATAAAATACATATAAGAAAATATATAAATAGTGTATGCTGGTGGATGTGTGTATAATTTGTGCTTTTTAAATATTTTAAGTACTACTACTGATGTTATTTCTTATAGTGTTAAAATATTTCTTTAAATTATGCCGCGACATAGATAAGTCAATAGTTTCACAGTGTTGATTATAAATGTTCATGATTTGATTCAAAGGTTCATTTTTGGCATAGTTTGTGCGACTATGGGTAGTTTTAAACAAGTGTCGATTTCGCAATTGCCGTGAGGGTATTTTTTTTTTCCTGTTGGGTACATTTTCCACTGCGACCAGTTTTTTGATCTATTGTGGACGGCCCCGTTTTAATGTTCTTGCCCATATCAGTGTGTCATATCACTATGAGTTTGAGTGATTTCCACTTGCTGACGGTAGGCATTATCCCAGTACGGTATAACAGATCGAATGAAATGTATTACCTTGCTAGGAGAAGTCATCCATACATCTGATGGTTTTATAAAACCTTTATCGAAAAATGTGCATCTTTGTTGGAAAAGTGCTTCACAGGTACATAACAAATGTTCAGAATCCTCCTTGTCCCTATTACAGAAACGACAGGTATCATCTTCGAGTATACATAGTTGTTTCAAATGGTATTTACTTGCACAGTGCCCTGTTATAAGCCCACAAAAAGTATTCAAGTCTCTTTTTGACAGGCTGAGAAGTTTTTGAGTTATAATTTTGTTAGGTACTATAAATCGTTTCGATTGTCGTGCTGTTGTCGTTTTTTGCCAGGTATCATCAATCATCTTCTTTTCCCAGTTCTTTAATTCCATTTTGAAGGTACATTCTGCGGCCCCACAAAATGGCTCTGGACCTAGGAAAGAAGTTGATAACCCAAGTCTTGCTAAACAGTCTGCTTTTTCATTACCTTCAATTCCACAGAGACCAGGTACCCAGAAAAGGTTTACTGAACATTTTCTAGATACCTTCTGTAGTAATTGAACGCATTCCCAAACTAATTTAGAAGTACACGTAAAAGATTTTAACGCTTTTAATGCAGCTTGACTATCAGAAAAGATACATATGTTTGCATTTCTATAGTTACGTTTTAAACAAATATAGGCACATTCAATAATCGCCTGTATTTCTGCTTGAAATACAGTTGGCCATCTGCCCATAGATATTGATAAACTAATTCCAGGGCCACTGACACCAGCTCCAACATTGTCACCCATTTTGGAGCCATCTGTAAAGAAACTTACTGAACCTGAACGAATATTAGGCCCCCCTGATTCCCATTCAACACGATTCGGAAAAGTCACATCGAATAGTCGTTCAAAGTTATACTGCCTCTCCATCCAGTCTTCATGTGTAACTAGAGTATTGATTTTAAAACTTTTCAAAATACTAAGATGACCCCTAAGATCTCCAGCAAACAAATTTTGTGTTCTTTTCAATCTTAGTGCGTTTTTCTCAGCTTCAAACTGTACAAACAAATGTAGCGGTAGAATATGTAGCATTGCGTCCAATGCTTTTGTAGGCGTACTACGAATAGCTCCTGTGATAGAAGTTGTAGCAAGTCTTTGTAGTTTTTCCAACTTTTTTTGGATGTACTTAACTTTAGTTTTCGGCCAACAAATCAAAGCTGCATATGTTATTCTGGGCCTTACAATAGCCGTATAGATCCAATGGATCATTTTTGGCTTAAGTCCCCATTTATTTCCAAAAGTTTTCTTGCTTACCCATAATGCGTTCGTAGCATTATTTAATATTTGATCAATGTGCGAGTTCCAATTTAGTTTGTTGTCAAGAATTACTCCCAAATATTTAACCTTTAGACAGAGCGAAATTTTTGATCCATCCAAGTAAATATCTGGTATTTTGTACTTCCTTCTTCGTGTAAACGGAATGATAGCAGTTTTAAGAGGGTTTACTGATAACCCCTCATTTTTACACCACGCTGAAGTCAATTTTAGAGCATACTGCAGTCTGTCTCTAATTACTTGTTCAAATTTACCACGTACTATAATTACTATATCATCTGCAAATCCGATTATTTCAAATCCTTGAGCTTCAAGATTCGATATTAGTTCGTCAACTAGTAACGACCACAATAAAGGTGAAAGAACACCTCCCTGTGGACAACCTTTCACAGTCCTAACCACAGTTGTTGAATTACCATAATTACAAGTTATTTCTCGTTTTTGCAACATTCCAAAAATCCAATTCACTATACACATATCAAAGTTACGCTTGATCATCGCTTTTTTCATTGAATTATGAGAAGCATTGTCAAAGGCTCCTTCTACATCAAGAAATGCAGCTAACAACCTTAGCCTCAAAAGTTTTCTCAACTTTTGTTACCAGTGTATGGAGTGCTGTTATTGTCGACTTTCCGTGCTGATACGCAAATTGGTTTTTACTCAATGGAAACATTACTAAATATTTTGATTTGATGTAGTAATCTATGATTTTTTCCATCACTTTCAGCATGATTGACGAAAGACTAATTGGCCTAAAAGATTTTGGATTCTTTTTATCTTTTTTATTGGCTTTAGGAATGAATACGACACGAATTTGTCGCCAGCTTTTGGGAATATAATTCAACCTTAAACTGGCTTTAAACATTTCAGTTAAATATGGGCTCAATATGTTTTTGCTTTGCTGAATCATTATTGGACGAATTTCATCTGTGCCCGGTGATTTATATGGTTCAAAGGAATCTATAGCCCATTCAACTCTTGCTTGAGTAAAAATGCGACTTGCTAGATCTTGCATGTCTGTCCTGGTCATTTGTCGCCCAGTACTTTTTGCAATTTCATTAGCTTCCTCAAATATTCTCAACCTGGTCATTTCAGGCCCAGTTTGAATATACCGAGAAGTCGCTTCTTCACTTGATACAGGCAGAGATCCTGGGAAGTCTACTTGCATCATCAGATTCAAAGTTTCTGTTGCGTTAGAAGTAAAACAGCCGTTATCGTTCCTAAGAGTACCAAGCCCATTACAATGATCTTTTGATAAAACCTTTTGTAACCTAGCAGCCACCGGAGTACTTTCAATATTTTCACAGGTGTGCCTCCAGTTTTTGCGTTTAGATTTTCTTATCTCTGAATTATATAAGGTTAGTGCTTTTCTATATTCATCCCACTGTAAAGTACGCTTAGCTTGTTTTCTTAAATGTTCTAGTCTTGTATTCCACCAAGGGACATCCCTGTCCGTTGATCGTTCCTTTATTGGACAGCTGCTATTGAAAGCATGAATGATTCTATTTGTTACCTGATTAGAAGTTTTCTCAAGATCCTCACATGTATTGATAGCGTTTTCAAGAAAGCTACCTCCAGCTTCAAGATTCGTGTTGAAGAGTTCCCAGTTTGTTTTCCTGGAATCTCTGAAAGTTTCTTTAATAATGTCATTTACTTTATATTCAAAAATTATCTGTTTATGATCCGATAGCGAGATTTCATCGGAAACATGCCAATTATGTATTTTTTCTGAGATTGTGTTACTACAAATAGTTAGATCTAGGACTTCTTGTCTTATGGAGTTTACGAATGTAAAATTATTACCTTGATTACAAATATCGATATTATTTTGAGTTAAATACTCTAGTAAACACTCACCTCTTATGTTGATATCAGTGCTGTTCCAAACCGAATGATGCGCATTCGCATCGCACCCAATAATGAATGCTTTGTTCTTTGCTTTGCAAAAAGTCACGAATGATGAAACTTCCGGGGGAGGCACATCGTCTACATCCCCAGGAAAATATGCAGATGCCACGTAGATTTCCGTTTTTCCACGCGTAGTGGGTATTTCTATAGCTACCGCAACGATATCTCGTTTCACAAATACTGAAATAGGAATTATGTTAACATTACCTTGGGAACTGCTCTGTATTATCATATATCAACTTACACGATTTAGTGTTGATACCCAATACTTTTCCATTAACCGCCCACGGTTCTTGTATAAATGCAATATCCATTTGATTTTGTATAAATCTCCTGCAAAGTACAGCACTGGCACCCTTTGCATGGTGGAGATTTATTTGGATGAACTTGATGGTATTTTGTCTATTGAATGTAACGATTTTGTTCTTGATTTTTGGGTACTTTTGGTCGTTCCCCAGAAAAAGTTATGCAGTCGTTCACCAATTCCTTGATGCCTGCTGAAGTTTCAATCTTTCTGTATTCACGTTGTGGAAGAGTTCTTCCAGTAGTTTGGACACCGCTTGGCCCTGGGACATGTTGATTTATGGTGTTTCCGCCCATATTATCGTCTCCAGTTCTTTCGTAGGTCCTCTCCTTACTGTTAACCTCTTTAACGTGACGCTTAGGCCCTCCAGAATTCTGGACTTCTATTGATCCTGGGACTTTCGGATTAGTGATGGTCACATTCCCTTCATCGTCACCAGTATTACAAGTATTTCTGTTAGCCTCAGAACTTTCACCAATGTCTACATCCATTTTGTCACTATCCGGTTTCTTTGGGAGTTTTTTCCTGATGGGAGCATTCCCAAATTTATAATCCAGAACAAAGTCACATCCTTTCAAAGTTTTCATTGAAACTCCATCAACGCTGAACGTCAATTCTACATGACGTTTATTTATTATCTTTCTCAAGAATATCTTCCAGCTGTCAACTATTAAACCATCATTTTGAGCTTCAAGAAGAGCAAGAATATCTTCATTGCTATCTTCTGCGCTCATGGGAAAAAAAGCCAATCAGTGTTTTGCTCCCTCCCATGGACGGATATTGGAAATCGTATTTTTCAACCAGTCGGATGTTTCCTGGTTTTTACAAATTATTACCAGATAACCTGGCCTAAGCAAACAGTTGCCAAATTTTGGCTTAACCTTCTCTTTGCGTTGGTGGACAACATTATTCAGAACAGCTTTTTGCGTTGCAATCAGCTGCTCAAATGTAAGTTCTGCGTTCGGGTAGTCTTTTGGTAATATGCCTACCTTCACACTCGTTAACACTTCCTTGAAGGATGGTTTGACTCTACTCTCTGTACCTTTTGATTGTCCAGAGGATCCTGCACCATATTGTTCTAAACGATGTTGTACCGATTTTACACCCAAAGACAGTTTTGGTCCCAAAGGACGACCCTGCTTCTTCGGGCGCGGGTTCTCACCACTGCTATTGGACTCACTATTTCGGAATCTCTTAGCTGGATCCAAATTAGGAGTGTCCAAAGGTATAAGAGCGAGACGGCGAGCCTCATCAGGCTCGACGCCACTGTCAACCAAACGCTTAAATCGTTTTTTCCCAGCCCCACTAAGAGGTTTCATTATTTCTCCATCCAGTTTAGTTCCGCCATGGTCCTGCCTGGATGAATTAGCATTAGTGTTTACTGAAAGTAAAGTGACATTTACATCATCTTCATCTGAGTCATCAGAATGTTTATCGTCATCATAATGTTTACCTTGTCGTGTTTGACGAGGTGTATTCAAAATAGATGAGGAGCAAGAAAGTGACCCCTCATCTGATAAGCCATCTAAATTATCATCTTCAACATCCATTTGTTTCCCGCATTCCATTTTACTCATCGCCACAGCTCAATCTGAAATGAGTAGACAACAGAAAAAAAAACACTTTCAATACTGCAACTACCACTAACACTAATAATTTGCTT
The DNA here is from genome assembly GCF_035046485.1 of Aedes albopictus. Classification (NCBI taxonomy): domain Eukaryota; kingdom Metazoa; phylum Arthropoda; class Insecta; order Diptera; family Culicidae; genus Aedes; species Aedes albopictus. The sequence continues at coordinate 205,093,452 of NC_085136.1, read as the reverse complement.
CGAGTTCGAAAAATCTTCTGATCGCTTTTTGTATCACCTGATGCTTTGTTTACAATCATTCCCATTCATCATTGACGCGAAGAGTGTGTACGCGTTCCATTCCTCATCACTACCACTTATTGCCTTCAACCACATGCAGAATAGGCGGGCAAATGTATAGTTGAAGATATTTATCCCGCCAACATCTATTGTTACATATCACGCTTCAGCATTATCACAGCAGATTTCACATCACTATTTCTTCAAACTAATGGCAAATTTCCACCTACTCGCACTAAATACATGACCCTCCGCACTTAATTCAGCGTATCACAAATCACTCGCGAATACTTTTTTCGTTTTTCACGATAATTTCGGCTGAGTTTTAGAGCAGACAATATCGCACTACTGCAAGCTTACAGTGTTGCCTGCTGATGGTATGTAAAAGTTTAATTTTGATAAGATTTCAGCTGAATCAATTCGCTGCGAAACGATGTCGTTAACAAATAAAACCATTGCAGTTTCACGACGCTGTTTCAGTGTTTGAATATTGATAAGCCTACAGCGCGCTTCATAAGATGGAAGAGGAAATGTGGTCCAACCTAATTTTCGGAGAGCATATATCGTCCAGGTTCATTTAAGGTCCTGACGTTTCAGATATCGAGTCTCCAGTCATAGTCCTTATTTCGTTGCCGGGTCGGTTTCCGAGAGTATCGTTCGAATTTTCGTCTATTATCTTCATTTTTCGTTGTGGTGTAAGGCTTCGACAGACAACCTTACCGGGGTCACGCCGCCTGCATCGCGTTGGTGGGGCTGCTACCTTAGGTATAGGTGACGCGATACAGCGTTTCATATTCAGCCGCTGGATGCCAGAACAGACGCTGTTTGAGCTGCACCTCCTTGGTGGACAGACGCTCGGGACGTATCTTCTTAATCTAGCTGAAGTCAGAAGGACAACAGTGCCCAGGCTGCATTATCAGCTAAGCACACAACTCTTAGCTAGCGGTCTATGTCATTGATTAACCCGTGGAAGCATGAGGTAGGAACTTGTGAGGATCAGAGCTTTGTTGGACGCTCTCCTTATCGACCCATCGTCTTGCAGCGATTTGTATTCTGTCACGTCCAATAAGTCTTCTGAAAGCTCAATAGACAGGATCAGATAAGTCGGGATATCCTAGTTCATCCAAACTGTTCTTGAGTTCAGATCCTGAAGTCTACGCGTGTAACGGTAACTTCTTTCATTATGCAAAGCTTTGATTTGTAAACTATCATGCCCAGTAAGTCTTCTGATAGTTAAAAAGAGAGTATCAGATCAGTCGGGATATCTTTGGTCATCCAAATTGTTCTTGAGTTTAGTTCCAAAAGTCAACGGGTGTTACGGCATTTTTTATCATTATGTAAAACGATTTGTTATCTATCATGTCCAGTAAATCAACTAAATATTCAATGGACATCATCGACTGGGGTCAACCAAACTATTATGATGTTACAAATCTAGCATCTACAGCAATTGAAGTTTCTGTTTTGGCTATATAGAGATATGTTTTATAATCTATTATACTTACTGGAGCTCACAGAATACTATCAGAGACTATTCCCTGGCTTCGGGATATTCTGATATTCTGAATCGTACACACTGTCCAGCAATATGGACAACATGCAGCATCAGTGCCGGATTTAAGCGAGGCCAGGGCCCTGGGCCCCCACATTTCAGGGGCCACCACAAAATTTCACTCCACGAAAAAAAAAAATTGCAAGAATCTTCTCTTCACTTTAGTTTTGTCATTAGAACTTGAAATTACTGTATACTGCATTATGTTTGTGATATGTTGTGATTCTTTTGAGAAAGACTGGAATTATTTAAATTTTTAATTTTGCCTTCTAAACTTATTAATATATTCCTTTGTGCAATTTCGTAAGAAAATTTACCGTTAATCATTAACCTTCCGTAACTCGCGCGGTTGACTACCTGCGATAGCACCACGCTAATGCTGAGTACAAAAAGCGAGATTTTTTCAACGTGTTGTACAAAATACAACAGCGCGATCGCTCGTGGATGACCTAAATTATCACAAATATTTCTTGTAGTGACCTTTGAGGTTCATGGATAATATTTCAAAAATATATAACGACGCTTATTGTTCCTCGAACTACTTTGTTAAATACAGCGGATGTAAAAATACTTAAGGTATACGACGAAGCCACAGCTTTCAAAAGCACAAATCTGAAGAACCGGATGTCAGCTTGCGCTGAAAAAATGATCGATTGGCTACCCGCTGGTGCCCACTGAGCACTGGTGACCAAACGATTAAGTTTTTTGCGCAAACCGACATTTGGTTCTTCAGATTTCTGTCATTAAAAATTTGAGCTGTGGCTGCGTTATATTTCATTCATTTATTTAGTTAACATCAAATTCATGATAATACTGTATCAACAATTTGCCGCCATAATACAGTCATAGCACAATCATGGGCCACCCACAATTATGGGTCAATTCCATTTGAATTGCATGGTGAACTGTCTGACTAATAATTGTGACAGAGTGACCCATAATTGTGCAATGACTGTACTCGATTTGCAGCTGCAGCTCTCCAACGTCGGTCACGCCCAACACTCGTCAGATCACGCTCCACCTGGTCCGCCCATCGTGCTCTCTGCGCTCCACGCCTTCTTGTACCAACCGGATGGTTAGCAAACACCAACTTTGCAGGGTTGTTGTCCGGCATTCTTGCAACATGCCCTGCCCATCGTATCCTTCCAGCTTTGGCCACTTTCTGGATGCTGGGTTCGCCGTAAAGTGCAGCGAGCTCGTGGTTCATCCTTCTCCGCCACACACCGTTCTCCTGCACGCCGCCGAAGATCGTCCTTAGCACCCGTCGCTCGAAAACTCCGAGTGCTTGCAGGTCCTCCTCGAGCATCGGCCATGTCTCGTGTCCGTAGAGAACCACCGGTCTTATTAACGTTTTGTACATGGTAAGGGCCCATATAGCCGAGGCGGTAAACGCACGGGTATTCAGCATGATCATGCTGAGGGTGACGGGTTCGATTCCCGGTCGGTCCAGGATCTTTTCGTAAAGGAAATTTCCTTGACTTCCTTGGGCATAGAGTATCTTCGTGCCTGCCACACGATATACACATGCAAAATGGTCATTGGCAGAGGAAGCTCTCAGTTAATAACTGTGGAAGTGCTCAAAGAACACTAAGCTGAGAAGCAGGCTTTGTCCCAAAGAGGACGTTACGCCAAGAAGAAGAAGAAGAACATGGTACATTTGGTGCGGGGGTGAATCTTTTTTGACCGCAGTTTCTTCTGGAGCCCATACTGCCTTGAATCGCATATCAGTCCCATCTTTGCTGGATTTCCTATGCAAATGGGACAGATATGCGATTCACGGCAGCATAGTAGGCACGACTTCCACTGATGATGCGCCTTCGTATTTCACGGCTCACGTTATTGTCAGCCGTTAGCAAGGAGCCGAGGTAGACGAATTCTTCTACCACCTCGAAAGTATCCCCGTCTATCGTAACATTGCTGCCAAGGCTTGTCCTGTCTCGTTCAGTCCCACCTACCAGCATGTACTTTGTCTTAGCCGCATTCACCACCAGTCCGACCTTTACTGCTTCACGTTTCAGGCGGGTGTACTGTTCTGCCACCGTTCCAAATGTTCTAGCAATAATATCCATGTCATCCGCAAAGCAGACAAATTGGCTGGATTTCGTGAAGATCGTACCCCGGCTGTTGAGCCCGGCTCGTCGCATAACACCTTCCAGGGCGATGTTGAATAGTAGGCAGGAAAGTCCATCACCTTGTCGTAGTCCCCGTCGAGATTCAAATGAACTGGATAGTTCACCTGAAATCCTTACGCTGTTCTGCACACCGTTCATCGTTGCTCTTATCAGTCTAGTCAGCTTCCTGGGAAAGCTGTTCTCGTCCATAATTTTCCATAGCTCTGTGCGGTCGATACTGTCATATGCCGCTTTGAAGTCGATGTACAGGTGATGCGTTGGGACCTGGTATTCACGGCATTTCTGGAGGATTGGCCGTACGGTGGTTGTCTGGTCCGTTGTCGACCGGTCGTCGATGAAACCGGCTTGGTAACTTCCCACGAACTCATTTACTTTAGGTGACAGACGACGGAAGATGATCTGGGATAGCACTTTGTAGGCGGCATTCAAAATGGTGATCGCTCGAAAGTTCTCACACATTAACTTGTCGCCTTTCTTGTAGATGGGACAGATTATCCCTTCCTTCCACTCCTCCGGTAGCTGTTCGGTTTCCCAGATCTTGACTACTAACTGGTGTAGACAGGTGGCCAACTTTTCCGGGCCCATCTTGATGAGTTCTGCTGCGATACCGTCCTTACCAGCCGCTTTGTTGTTTTTGAGCTGGTGGATGGCATCCTTAACTTCCCTCAGCGTGGGAGTTGGTTCGTTCCCGTCCTCTGCTGCACCATCATAGTCATTTCCTCCGCTGCCTTGGTCCTCCGTGCCTACATTCTCTTCGCCATTCAGGTGCTCGTCGAAGTGCTGCTTCCACCTTTCGATCACCTCACGTTTGTCCGTCAGGAGGCTCCCGTTATATTTTCACCTTAACGTACTGGCAAAAGCTGTTATCACAAGTGTTGAACTGAAGCCTATGGTCTTCTAAGCAGTTTGGTTGATCTGGAATATTTCAAAACTACATTGGAATGACTCATGAAATGCCAGGGGGATTACAGATTACAGTTGGATGTGTAATGGCACAGTTCACTGTGAGAATAATTACTGTTAAATACTGTCAAGAATTAAACTTCAGGAGCAGCTCATTCAACACTTTCTCTTATGTTTTGTTTAATTGGGTGCCAATAATTATGATACTCACTCTCAGACTGCTGACCAGCGGCAGTCGCCCATCCACGTACTCGGCAATGGTTTGTGTGGTTCGCCAAACCAGTGTGTCCACCAGTGAGTGCTCGGTTACCCCCGGACAGTTGAGGGTAACATTTTTGCCTGCCACGGCAATGTACTTCACCACCGGAATGTTTTCCAGATCTGAAATTAGAACGAATGGAGAAAACAAACTTTGTAGAACACTTCAAACTACGAGTAGTGCTGCAATGTATGGTTCTTGTTTTGTCGCAGCCTTTTGCTGGTAAGCTGATGCCCTTTGTAATGTGGACTCGAAAAGTTTCGCTTGTTGTACATAGCAATACTGGCGCGTTGCTTGCTGTGACGTACCGCGCGACAGCCCGACGGTTTAGCAAGAAACTATTCGACTAGAATAGGGTTTCAGTGCCATTAGTAGTTTTACGCCTCCAAATTGATCCAATTTGAAAAGAAACGACTAGGGTAGGTAATCAAAAGTTGAACAAAATTGGGGTTTTCCGAAGTAGCGCAAATTTTAAGTGATTTTTTCTCCCACATGGAAATAATTTACTACGGGAGTGCGGACGTGTGAAAGTTTTGGCTGTCACAATTTTCTCGTCCAAATATTGTTTCTGTGTAAAGTTTTCGGTTGACCACTAAATCCGTCAAAGGTGTACCGTGTAACCGAGTGTTCGCGTTCCGGGAATAGTGTCATCGTGAGAACATTCGCCAAAAAAAAAAGAAAATGTGTTGCTTCCATACTCCTGCTACTTGGCACTTGCAACCTTTGTGTGGTCAAGCAGTGAAGCAGTGAAAAGTGTTGGGAAAATGGAAGAAGAAAGTGAAGGTCGCAAGCGTTTTTAGAGTTCCAGAGTCTGCTTTTAAATAGAAACGTCTAATAATAAGTGCCCGACGGTGTATAATAAACAGAAGATCACGCACAGTTTCTTAATTGAAGAGATGGCGGCAGCAGCACCGGTGCGGTTCCTCCTTCGAGAACAAGCTGCAGAAACCTCTCCTGTTCCGCTTGTTCCTCCTGCTGCTACAGAGAACATAGGACTGTCCCTACCTGAACAATCTTCCAGAAATTCCTTATGGAGAAGTCCTTTGACGGAGAGGTAGGATCGAGTATGGTTGTCGGCATCCAGTGGCTGGTGGCTGCATCGAGCGCAGCTGTCAGCATCTCCACAACGTTGGCTGGTGACCGTGGAGTGCACGGTTGTCGGCATCCGGTGGTCGGTGACTCTGGGTAAGTCGTCGGTGCTGTTTATCCAGGTAAGTAAGTGCAACGAACCTATCTCCAGAGAACTTCAGTACGCAACAGTATCAGTTAAATTACATTCAATTATTTCAAACTATATACATTATTTTATCATAATACAGTTACATAACTTAATCATACTCAACCATACCCGTACCAAAATCCCATCTCCTTTCTATTTACGAGGGCGTCGGTGAGTCGCTGGCATCTCGATAAATAGATTCCTTCCCTGATATCCCTTCCCATCTGCATAACGCATTTCTTATCGTTTCAGAGAGCGAGCAATGGCGCTTAAGCCTAGGCTTGTTAGCCAGGACACAGTGTAAATGCCTGTGCCCCATCCCTGAAGCAAGATGGCCCAAGGAGTGACAAAACCTTTTTAGCTACGTCACTCCCAACGTTGGTGTTTAAACATACTAAAACACTCACACTCACATGAACACATCTGCATATACTCTTCAAATACACTCCCAAAATCTTGTCGTATTACTCGCTTATAGTGAATCCCAAATCAACCCTTTCCAAATATCCAACTCCTTGACACCTATGGGGGCGCCGGTGAGTCGCTGGCCTTTCATAAAGTAGGTGTCATATCATCATATCCTTTCCTATCCTCGTAACGGAGAAGATGGGCGTGGCCGGCAATGGAAGTTCTCATGTCTTTTTACTTCAACCTCTAATTGGATAGCTGTTCCTTCCCAAATAGCATTCCATAAGCAATTAGAATAGGAGTATTAAAGTTTTAACATGACAACTTTCAGTATGCAATCTACGAATTACTCCGTAACCACGCAACGCAACGCAACGCAACATGGAAATAATTTACTACGGCAAAATCTTATGAACATGAAAGCCACGGGTATTGGCGAACAAATGTGAGGTTAGGTAACGCAAAGTTTTCAACTTGGGAAGCAAAAATAACATATTTATAGTCAAAACATTGCAGGAAAGTTATGAGAATCTGCAATAATTTCACTTTTCTTCCATTAGTATCATTAGTAATTCAGTCTAGGGTTCGTAGTTCACTGTTTAGAAAAGCGCCACCTGCGCAATTTAGCTTTGCGTTTGATTGTCAATAAGCTTTCTGTTAAGTGATGAATAGTTTGTATTTGCACCGAATTTCATTGAAAAATTCGATTATTCGTCAACAATGATTTTAATCTTAATTTGAGCCATTGTAATCATAATTTGAACCAATTTTAATCTTAATTTGAACTACTGGCGGCAGCAGCTCGAGTATCTTACACAACAGCCAATTTCGTGCTGAACATTACAAAAACACATGGATCTGCTTGTGGAATTCAAGATGGCCTGCTTGGTCGGAGGAGAAAGGTGAACTGGCGTGGACCCACAGAGGGATGGAGTTGCTGGCTGAGGCGCCAGCAGCTCGGTGATGGGTGAGAGTGTATGTGTGTCACATGGTGGATGAGCGAGGGATAAGAATATAGTACGATGTCGGTTAAGGTGCACTCCACATCCCCCTCCTTGTCCAAAAAAAAATACCCAGGTCTTCTAAACAAACTCCCAAAGTACCCTAATGTATAGTAGAAGTGGTCAATTTCGGAGAAAAGTTAGCGTGATCGATAACAGATTGGAATACTCTTTGAAATAGATGAGGTGTTCTGTATTTAATGAGTCAAACGATGAGCTATTCTTGATTTCAATTAACATTTTTTTCTACTGTTGAGATAGGGCTTGTCTAGGACTTTGATAACATAGATGTTTGTCAAGAAAGCATTTTGAAAGTAAACTAGGTTCGTAGCAAGTTCGGCGAGTTGGCGGAGCGTACGTGGTCCTTCGAGGAATACTGTAACCATAAGAGAACAAATTTATATACGTGTATATTAGAGCAATTAAAATGGAATGAAACATCTCAGAATCCCGTTATGACTAAACTGTTTTCTTCTATTTGTACATTATGCTTCACAGGTTTACCTACGAATCAAACCATCTAGGGTTGCCATTAAAAACTTTTAGAAAGCAGAAGCTAAAATACAGTATTACACAAAGATACCTTTTTTGTCGAACTTTGAAATTTTGTTTTAGAAGTTACGACGAGTTTAAATTCTGAGAAGTTTCACCTGGGATAATAACGATATTAGTTTACCTGATTTACATGATTATCGTGCAGATTCTTCGGCATGCACTAAACGTATATAATCCTTCAAATACACGGGCGCGTTTCTTTCCCTTGCTTGGCGTTTCACTGCTAGTTCCTGATCTTTGTGGGTGGGATCCGGAGCACGCCATTCATGAACCCGTTTAGTTTGTGTGACATGTCTTTTCAGCTGTTGGCCATCAGGTCCCGTAAGCACCAGGTTCCCTTTGTTCTGTTCCGTGACGGTGTATTTTCTGGGGTCAAATCGACTTTCCCCTTTCGTACGTGAGTGCCGTTCAATGATAACAGTATCCCCCGGGGTGATTTGGGAACGTTTCGCGCCTCGACGTCGGTCCTCGTATTGCTTTCCGGTTAGTTTGGCCTTCATGTCCCTTGAGTTAATCTTTTCGTCATCGTGGTTCACCTTACCAGGATTCAGAAGGGGAAGCCATCGCCGTATCTTACGCCCGAACATTAGTTCTTCCGGAGGAACTTTTGTTATTGAATGAGCCGCCGAGTTGTGGGCTTTGATTGCTGACTGGAGTTCATCGTTGTAGTCAGTTCCGACAGATACTGCGGTAGCCATTGCCTTGTTGATAAGTTTCATGCAGTTTTCTGCCAGGCCGTTTTGCTGCGGGAACAACGGGGTGGAAAACACGTTCGTTATGCCACGTTCTGCGCAGTACTTGCTGAAATCCTCTCCATTAAATGGGGGACCATTATCGGTCCTTATGTGGATAGGAAATCCCTCATGATCGAAAATGTCTTCCAACACTCTGCGAGTATTTTCAAAACTAGTTGATCTTACGGGGCGCGCGATTACGAATCGTGATCTGTATTCTACTAACACCAATATGTAGATTCCACCAAATCTTGCGTATGGCCCATTAAAGTCCAGGGCAACGGTTTCCCAAACGGTCTTCGGGGCAAAGATACGCTCCATGGGGATAGCCTTTTCCGGTCTTCCGTTTGTGGCACAAGCTTCACAGGATTTTACCCATTCTTCTGCGTCTTTAGGCATTCCTGGCCACCAAACGCGCTCTCGGAGAATGCTCTTCAGTTTAGCCGTCATGGGGTGGCCTTTGTGCGCGATTTCCAATGTTTTCTTGCGTAACGCTTCTGGGATAACCACACATCCTTGTTTGACTAACATCCCGTTCTTGACGTAAAGGTCTTTGGCGACTGATTCGTATCGGTGCAGTTGCCTTGTCCATTTTCCGGATTCGAGGGCTTCCATTACCTGAGGAAGGGTAACGTCATCAGCAGTTGCGTTCCGTATGACCTCTTCTGTCAAAAAACCTGTCGCAACGGCTTCAATTCTTGCTATTTCCCATGGACTCTGTGCCTCGTTGAACGGATCATCGCTTCCAGTATACAGGCGGGATGACGGATCAGCTATGTTGAACTTACCCTCCACGTATTCTACTGTATAACTGTATGGGCTAAGCCTTAAAGCCCAGCCGTCCGCTCTGGTAAGGGCTCTCTTTGAATCTTCTCGAGAACGGTTTAAAATAAACGCAACACCCTTTGCGTCGGTTCGTAGCGTGAAGTGTCGACCTAACAGATAATACGAAAAGTATTCGACGGCCCATACGGCGCCTAGCGCTTCCCGCTGATTTTGGGCATATCGCTTTTCCGTTGCAGTCAAGGCCTTGGAAGCAAAGCTTATAATGCGTGGGGTATTGCCCTTGCCCTCTTGCACCAGGACCGCGCCAAGAGCATTTGGGGATGCGTCCGTGTAGAGTATAGTTCTATCTTTGTCAGAGAAGTACCCAAGAGCAACCGTGCTTCTTACTATTTTTGATTTGACGACTTCGAAAGCAGTTGATTGAACTGGTCCCCAGGTCCATGTTTTGGTTGTTGCGACTTCCCATAGTGGGCTGGTGATGTCGGCGAAGTTTCTTATGTAAGGGCTTATGAAGGATGCCAAGCCCAAAAAGCTACGGAGTTCGGAGGCAGTTGTTGGTTCACGGAATTTTTGGATGTGCTTAATTTTCATCTCGTCGATATGGAACCCTTGTTCGTCCAATTCATGTCCCAAGAAGTTGATGCGTTCCTTGTCGAATTCGCATTTCTCAATGTTCAATGATAGGTTATTGGCTCTCAATGCCTGTAGAACTTGGGCAACGGTTCTGCGGAGGTCTTCGATGCTGTTACCGAAAATCAAAATGTCATCTATGTAGACGATAACATTCTTTATGTCTTTCAGTATACGGCTCATCTCCCGCTGAAATATTTCGGGGGCACAGTTGACGCCGAACATCAATCTTGTGAAGCGGTACATACCACTTTCAGCAAGAAATGTTGTTAAATCTCGTGATTCTTTTGCCAGTTCAAGGTGGTAAAAGGCGCTCGTCAAATCCAGCTTAGTAAAAAATTTTGCTCCATGGAGTTGGGCTTTCATCTCCTGGATCAATGGAAGCCTAAAATACTCCCTCTTTATCGCTTTGTTCGGTGCCCGCATGTTCACAACAAGGCGAAAGTCATCCTTTCCCTTGGGAACGGCCGACATGCCGCTTATCCACTCTGGAGCGGATCTAACCCTTTCTATTATTCCTCTCTGTTCCATTTCTTGAAGTCTGCGTTTTGCTCCTTCCCTGTAGGCAGCAGGGACGTTGTAATAAGCGTTTCTTTCGGGGGGGACTGACCTGTCTACGCTAAATCTTACTTTGACACCAGGCATTTTGGGAAATATGCCCGGTTCTCCCACATCGCATTTGTTTACAAATGGTCCAACCTTCAGGAGCCCTAAGTCACTTGCAGTTGCACGTCCAAGGAGCGAGCGACGACCGTTTGGGACAACTATGAATTCTGCGCGAATTGGTGGCTTAGTGGTTTCCACAACCACGATTTCTGCGCAGAATATGCATTCGATTTCCATGGGTACGTCTGTAGCGTAACCTCTTAAAGCTTGCGTATTAGGCTTGTTGATCACGTCGATTGTAATTGAGCCTGCCTTATACTCCCGTTGAAGTTGATCCCAGTCTTGCCCTCCAATTATGTTCGCGTCCGCACCCGAGTCGATGAGGAATTCTATAGGGCTGGACGTACCCAGCCTGCAGTGTATGAGTACATCTGCCATGGAAAGTGTGTTAACGCACTGTGGATGGAATCAAGTCAGAGCGTTATTTATTTTGATTACTTGACAGTAACCGTGCATATTTAGTGATTAGTAGATTACGCCGACGCAAGAGTAGTTGTCAAGGGTTCATCGAAGGGTATATATGCCCAAACGGAAAGTCCCTTGAGGGGAGTTACGATGCTGCTGTTGGTTGCTGTAACGGTAGGTTTGTCCATTACCATATCGGCGGGGTTGTTGGTTTCCCTGGCGACGAAATGGGGCTGCTCGCTGCTGGTTGTCGGCGTGGGTGAGTTGATTGTTGTTTCCATCGAAATTTCTTGCGCGAAAGTTTGAGGGATACGAACGTTGGTTTCCATGATGGGGGGTTTCTGTACGTCCTACGGCCTGTATGGCGCCTTCCGGTAGGCTGGTAGTTCCTTTTCCAAAAGCCTCTTTCCTTGCTGCCGCCTGAACGATATACGCTGCGTCGTATCCAAATGTTCTCCCTTGGTTGGCCAGTTCTTGATCAATCATGCCGTTGAATAACTGGGTTCGTACGAAACGAACTTGATCCGCAGGGCTGTACCGGCACAATTGAACTTTCGCCATCAAACGCGCATGAAAGGCCATGGTTGATTCACCGCTCTCCTGCTTCATCTTGGTGAAAGCTTCGTGCTCCGCGGCCGTATCCGTCATGCCGTGGAAATATTCCGAAATGTTGTTGACCATCTTCCGATAACAGTCCGGTACGTCAAGGCTCGGCCGGAGTCCTGCGGCGCGCACTATCGTCTGTAAATCATCTCCGATGGCAAGGTACAGGAGTTTGGCTTGGCGTGTTGGATCAGTAATACTGTTTAATGTAATGGCAATCTCGAACTTTTCAATAAAGTGGTCGAATGCTTCCCACATTCCACCCGCAGGGATTTCCTTCGGGAATGAAGGGATATTGTCCAGCCGAATCGCGGACGCTGGTTCCGCTGGCGTAGAGCTGCCGTCAAGTCCTCCCCATGTTGCGGCTGATTCTTCGGTCGGCGGTTTTGTGGCTTCTTTTTTCTCCCAAGGCTTTTCCAGGAGCAGTTGAGCCAAGTCGACAATGGCTTTCTCCACCACTGCTATCCTGTCCGTACTACTGGGTGGCGGTGGCAAGGGCGGAGAGACAGTCGTTTCCTCAAGCATTTGTGGATCAACCGCTTCTTCAGCTTCCGAGTCGTGCTCTGAGTAGCTATCGCTTTCGCTCGGGAGCTGTTCAATTTCAGTGTTGTCCTCCTCGTCGCTTGCGTGCATGATTCGCACGTATTTGCCGGGTTCCGGTTCCATTCCGTACTTGCCGGGCTCCGGTTCCATTCTTCCCCTAGGACAGGAAGTTAAAACAGGGCTGTTAGTGTTCTTCGAAACGGTTGTTTTGATTAAAAATGTGCAATTCACTAAATTTCTAATGAAAACTTTTATTCCAAGAGAAAAAAACAATAAGGTACTATTGGATATTATTCAAAGTCTTACGTGGATCACGATAACAACAACGGGGGTGATAGCATCCAACTTTTCCTTTTTTTTTACGCTCTACTTCACGAAATGGAATGTTGTCAAAACAGTGCGTTGGGTAAGGAAAACTTACCATATCCAAGCAAAAACTACCCATTCAGATTTATCGCACTACTTAACCTAAAAAGAAGCTATATCCAACTCTGGTTCTGTGTATCTGCACTGCTTTTTATTGCAAATTAAGAGCCAAACACAAACGAAACAGAACATTCCAGCAAGGTATTCACTTTTTTTTTTACAATGCGTTCGTCTCGCAACGCTTGGAGGGAATGCAAAATGGCCGTTTTGTTTCTCGAGGTTCTTTAATCATTTCCAGCGTATGACCCACCACGCCTTGCTTGTTTTCACGTTCGTCTCGTAACGCTTGAAAAAAAGTTGCCGTTTATTCCTTTTTTTTTTAAATTGTGAAAAAAGTAGCATTCCAGTTTTTTTTCCCATCCACCTTTCACCTTCTTTTTTTTTTTTTTTTCTCTGACGCATTCGTCTCACGGTTCGTCTCGTAACGCTGGGGAAAAATTCAAAATGGCCGTATTGGAACTTTCCTAATTAATTTCTAATTCGTGACCCACCACGCCATGCTTCTTTTTTTTTTCCCGCGTTCGTCTCGCAACGCCACTAACTTTCGGAAGACGGAGTGTCCGTCCTGGATCACCCCCACTTTGAGCACTACCGGAACTAAAAGACCGCTCTGATTCTTTTTTATGAACCAGAGGAACAAAAAAACGCACGATGGCTTACCTCGAATAAATCCGGACGACGGGACGAGGGAAGAACTGCTACCACTTTCACTTTATCGATTTTATTACTCGCGGACAAAGTCTATCACTTTCCACTGGCTTCAATTAAATTTCAACAATTGTGAACGGATGAAGAAAATCATGGCGAGGATCGCCACTGTGGAATTCAAGATGGCCTGCTTGGTCGGAGGAGAAAGGTGAACTGGCGTGGACCCACAGAGGGATGGAGTTGCTGGCTGAGGCGCCAGCAGCTCGGTGATGGGTGAGAGTGTATGTGTGTCACATGGTGGATGAGCGAGGGATAAGAATATAGTACGATGTCGGTTAAGGTGCACTCCACACTGCTTATTACCATAACTAATTTTCATTAGGTAGTGGAATTTCAACTAACAATGTTCTAAACTCTTCAGGAACTTGGAAACAAAATTTGGAATTTTTCATCCCCCAAGAGTAAACAATACAACCACTGGAGATCGCAGCAACCCACGAGCGCGCGCGGACGTGTGGAAAAATGTGTCTGTCAGTTTTTTTCGTGTCCGTGTAATTTAAATTCGGCTGATCGATTTGTGAATTGGTAGAAGATTGTGCTTAAGTTGATAAAAAATGTTCGGAAACCGAACATTGATTAAACGTGCGTGCTTGAGAATGGTCCGGCTGTTCGACTTATGTGTTTGTTAGGAGGTTCTACCGGACATCGGATAATATATATAATGCAACAGCAGTTCCTATTGCAGAGAGGAGAAAGAAACTACAGGAGGCTACCTAAAAATCCGGTGAGCATGTTCTAACTTGGTTGGGATTTGGGAAGATGTATTTTTAAGCGACATATGCTGGGGTACTGCTTTTTGAATTGACAGTGATTTTCGATTTGTATTTGATTTGGTAGAGGTTGGAATTTTCCAGCATGGTTGCTGGGACTAGATCGGCTTGGCTCTAACAAATCCGTGTGTTTAACCTTCAGCGGTGGGACGGGGGAGAGAGAGTTACCGAACTGTCTTACTAGCATCATCTAAGAGGTTTCCATATTACTACATACCGCGACTGGGATGGAACCTGAAGACAACGAGATGATACCCAGTAGGGACAACGATATGGGTATGTGTTGGGATGTGGTGAGGGCAAGGTGGTTTTGATTCTGTTGATGGACTATCCACCGATGAACGGAATTCGCTCTGCCCGGGAGTTTTGATACTGGAGCGGGATTATTTCCAAACACAATTGAACGATTTTAATTGGAGATGGCCCGCTCAAGTGTCGGAATTCTAGGACCGAGTAAGTTTGGTTCACCGGTGGATGAATCCATACAGCGCAGCGGTGAACTGAGTTCATTCGGTTTGCGGTTTTAGTGCAAAAGTGGGGCAGTTTCTAACCAGAATTTTGATTTTCTTATTGGGGGTGGCCCTGCTGAGATGTCGGAGTTTTCGTGCTGGGTGGGTTTAGTTTGCCGGTGGAACCGTTCATTATAATAGGGTCCCGACAACTTTAACTTTTATGTGTGATGTGGAGCGCTAGGGTAGCGGGACCATCTGGGCGAAATTTATGTTGCCGACACTTTTTCGATGTAGCGCGATACGCGGTAAGATATGCCTTGTTCAGGGACTATTGTCGGTTGGTTTGGAGTTTCGGCCTAATATCTGAAAGAGGCCTGTTTGCTTTTGAGGCGCGTTTCTTTCTATGTGAGGCCTATCTGCGTCCGCCTACGCATGTTAGAACAACTATCAGAGAGAGTAAGTTAGGTGTGTTGACGTGTGTGGTGGGTGGATGCGGGTGAGCCCTGCAGAGGCGGAGACGTGTGTGTTTGCAAAAGGCAGTTAGGCCCTTTTCTTAATTACATGCATTGTTAAAATAATACTGTATTCCTGACCATTCCTGTACCAAAATCCTATTTCCTCTCTATTTTCGAGGGCGTCGGTGAGTCGCTGGCACTTCGATAAATAGCTATCCCTTCCCATCCACATAACGTGTTTCTTATCGTTTCAGAGAGCGATCAATGGCGCTTAAGCCTAGGCTTGTTAGCCAGGACACAGTGTAAAAGCCTGTGCCCCATCCCGGACTCAAAAAGGCCCATGGAGTGACAAATTTTCTTAGCTATGTCACTCCCAACGTTGGTGTTTAATATACTAAAACACTTTCACTCACTCCAACACAACTACATGATTAACTCAAATACACTTACAATACAATCTTGTCGCATCACTCGCTTATAGTGATTCCCAAATCATCCCATTCCAAATATCCAACTCCTTGACACCTATGGGAGTGTCGGTGAGTCGCTGACCTCTTGTAAAGTAGGTGTCATATCATCACATCCTTTCCTATCCTCGTAACGGAGAAGATGGGCGTGGCCGGCAATGGAAGTTCTCATGTCTTTTTTACTTCAACCTCTAGTTGGATAGCTGGGGTATTAAAGTTTTAACATGACAACTTTCAGTATGCAATCTACGAATTACTCCGTTACCACGCAACGCAACGCAACGCAACGCAACGCAAGAGTAAACAATACAAGCACTAGCGCAGTCTGCCGGCCAATACTGGAAGCTCGCCCCCGTTTACTAGTTCAAATTTAGATTACAAATAGTTCAACTTAAGATAACATTCTCCAAGTAAGAATTACTTAAATTTGATAACTTTATGACACATAATGCGGAATATTATTCGGTTGGTCAATTCTACGATAAATAAGCTTTCATTTGCCGTGTTCACATATTGCGTGTGATACAATGCATAAGCTGTACGATTGCACCGAAAATGTGCTTTTTCTGGGGGGAAATGGGTGAAATCACAGTGATTTTTCAATTGCCTGTTTTCCATGACAAAAACGTTTTTTTTTCAATGCTTTTAAAGTCTGTGTTATCAGGTTATATTACGGAAAGCTGTTTAACATCTTTTTCGGGACAATATTTGCCTGAAAAGTACGTCTTTTTAATGAATTTTGGAATGGTTCAAATTAAGATTACAATTTGACTAGTTCAAAGTTTGATTTCTTACCCTACGGCTTTTATGATAGATTCCGTACTCTTTAGAAACAGTTTCGTACCTCTTATTTCCGCCCTATTTTGCTTATCCTTTGACAGATACGCGTACACCTAAACCTTATTTTACGTCCACTATTGGGTTAGCGAAAAAAATTTCTACCGACAAAATAATGATCAAAATACACATTTTTATATTTTTGTACACTTCTCTTAATCACGAAGATGTTTTAAAAAATATGAAACTGTTGAGTTTGCACATTGTCTTAGCGGTAGAATTTTTTGTCGCTCAGCCAAGCATGGACCTAAAAAAAGGACGAGGTGTATTTCAGTGAAGGGAATTGTCAGACAAAAGAGGCACAAAACAAGCAACAAAGAAGACGCGGCGATTACTTTTTATCCCAACTGGTAACAGATAATGACATGATCTCGAAATTTTTTGTTGCAGACAAAACGGAAGCTGAATTTGTTGCGTACTTTTCAACTCGTGAATAATCAATTATTACTTACTCAAAATCGAAACTTTTTGATGATACATCATCAGCAGCGTTGCAGTGTTTACCGACTTGAAGTTACCGCTCGAAAATCACAATGCAAGGCTTAAAAATCTCTAAACTCGTGGTGCACGATCTTTGTCCTATTCTGTTCAAGTTGGGACAAACGTATGTCGCATTAGGTAGAATGTCGCAACAAATTCAGGTTGCGACATTGTCGTTATTGTTGCACGACGGTTGAATTTTGATTCACTGGCGTATTTCGACTACCACTTGTAATCTTCCTCAGTGTCAGTTATCCACAACTGACACTGAGGAAGATTACAAGTGGTAGTCGATATACGCGTATCTGTCAAAGGATAAGCAAAATAGGGCGGAATTAAAAGGTGCGAAACTGATTACACTCATTCGAAGAGGGTATTCTGCTTAGAGGGTTCGAAAAGTCGATACAAGAACACTAACAGCGATTGAATCCATGAATCGTTTTTAGTACACGCAGAAAAATGTCGCATATTTGAAACAAATGCATTACCACTTTGATTCAAATTCAATACTGTTTTTACCCTTCTTACACCCATAAGAAGGGTATAAATATCGCTCGAAAAACCGACTTTCGATCCGAGGCCCGGAGGGCCGAGTCTCATATACCAATGAACTCAGCTCGACGAACTGAGCAAATGTCTGTATGTGTGTGTGTGTGTATGTGTGTATGTGTGTATGTGTGTGTGTGTATGTGCGTTACAAAAAAAGTCACGCACGTTTCTCAGCCGTCTGTCAACCGATTTGAGTTCTCTTGGAAGCAAATGAAAGCTACTACATCCTAGTAGAACGCTATTGAATTTTTTTTCGATTGGACGTTTGGTTACCGAGATATCTCTCGAAGAGTACTTATGAGTCATACTTCTAAACTTTTTAAGATTTTTGACCAAGTGTATCATAATAAATATTTCGACCGTTTGTCAATCGATTTGGGTTCTCTTGGCACCAAATGAAAGCTACAGCATCCTAGTAGATCGCCCAGAAATTTTATTTCGATTGGACATTTGGTTACAGAGATATCTTTCGAAGAGTACTTCGAATTTATACAACTAAACCTTTTGAGATTTTTGACCAAAAGTATCATAATAAATATCTTAGCCGTCTGTCAACCGATTTCGGTTATCCTGGCACCAAATAAAAGCTACAACATTCTAGTAGAACCCTATACATTTTCATTAGGATTGGACATTTGGTTACCGAGATATCTTTCAAAGAGTACTTGGGAGTAATACAGGTTAACTTTTTGAGATGTTTGACCAAGGGTACCATAATAAATATCTCAGCCGTCTGTCAACCGATTTGGGTTCTCTAAGCACCAAATGAAAGCTACAATATGCTTGTATAAGGCCCTGAAATTTTATTTCGATTCGACATTTGATTACTGAGATATCTTACGTAGAGTATTTCAATAAATTATTTTTTTTAATATATTCACTTGTTATCTTGCATTTGTTTTTGACCAGTCTATGGGAAATTATTTTTCAATAAATAATGCTGATCTCATACAAAGTGTATTCTAGCAGGTTATTGTTTTCAACAAAATTATAATTAACAAATTACAAATACACAGGAATTTTATGAAAACTAACAATATGTTAAATGAAAGCTTTAAATTTATATATTGTGGGAAAAATGCAAGAACTGTACAGCCAAAATAACTAGTTAATGCCAAAACTGATTAACTTAGTAGATGTATCATTTTTGTCCTTTCAACACCATAACCATGAATACCAAGTACTTCGGAGTTAATTTATTCGACTGATTAAGAGATATTAGACAAAGTGCATCTTGCTGATTTTTTTTATCCATTTGTTAATCGATTCAAGATTATTTGGCAGTTAACAAAAGATACAATATTCCAGAATATGAAAGCTATTTTTTTAACATTCCATATAAGATTCTTGGAGGTATCTGGCATTACTGGTAAGTCCATGGTCTATGCTATTTTGGGAACCATTTCACTAGATGTCAAATCCACAATATTTTCTAGAACTTTTGACCAATCGCACAAAATAAATTTGCTTAATACGCATAATACAACAATATTTTTAATAAGTGTAAGAAGGGTTCTGTTCACCATAGGTGGATTAAATCGGGTTTTTTAAATTGAAGCAAAATAATATTTGATTCTAATACTAAGTGACTTTGATTCTAAAATAAATGTATTAGAAACAAAGTCGTTGTGTCTTTGATTTAAAAAAATAACTACTATGAAACAAATATAGCATTTTGCGCAAGTTTTTCCCCTGCCATTTTGTTTTTGTTGTCATAAGGTGAAAAAATAAAATACTCGCCGGACGAAATAGCCGAAGAAGAGGTCGTAAATAGAATACTAAAAACATTAAATTAACAATAAATTTATTTAAAACTTTTAGTTTCTCGGTGCTTTTTAGTGGGTGCTTTCATTAATGGTAAGTACAGTAAAGTGAAACTTATGGTTTATGTCTAAGATTCATATCATTTCTTCTAGATAGCGGCTACACAGCTAGCCTGCTCAGGACAATCGAGCGCAAGGAACTTGAGGAACTCATTATGTAACCGCATGTAGCGCATGTAATGGAGAAAAGTTTTGGTAAGCATCTGCTGTTAATGAAATTATGTTTATTAAGGAAACCTTTTTTATTGACAGAATCTTCCTCCGCTATCCAGCGAACCTGCATACGCCGCCGCCTCCTCCTGATATAACAAGAGACAACTGCGCATCAACTTGCTACAAACATCAGCAAAAGGCCGGCCTATCATTGGAAAATATAAAACTGCAAAATTCGACAAACTATTATTAAGATTATGTTATTAGGTTAATATAGTAAATATTGTTCCCCAAAAGTCTTATCCATTTTTATTGGATTATCTGCTTTGATTGAATGCGATATTATAACTAACGGGAGCCTTTTGATCACATGCTCTCAGTTTTTATTAGATCGCAATCAATCAAAGCAGGTAATCCATTCCAAACATATTTTCATGGTCTTTTCTATCAAATAATATTATTTTTAAAACAAAAAAATCTGTATTTGATTCAAAAATATGTGTTTTTTGATTCGAAAATAAATATTTTTGAAGTAAAGTAGTGATATATTTGTTTCAATGAAATTGAATATTAGAATCAAATATTTTTCACTTTGAATTTACTTTCAGCCTTATGACAGCCAGACTTTAAAACAAAAAAATAAACGCTTTGAAACAAATACTCGCTGTTGTTGATTCAATGAAAATCGCACTTAGGCCGTGGACCAATGGTATTTTATTTTTGTTTCAAAGTCGTTTATTTTAGAATTTAATATATATTTTTCTGCGTGAGGATGAAATCGAAAACGCTCAGCTTAGTATAGGAATAATCCTAAACCAATCTAAGTCTTCGTAAGTATTCTTGAATTTTAACATTGGATGTAAATGTAGAATTAGCATAAGTTAAAATACACGGTAATTAAAAAAAAGTTGGATGATTAAAAACAGTGAGTTTGCAGGATAAAGCTAACTCACCAGATTCCCAGTCGTACTCGTGAAAAACCCGTGAGGCTTTCACTATTTCAAGCTTTTCGACTGTTAGCTGAACGAGTACAAAAAATGTAGTAAATCGTGAGTCAGCCGAGTCTTGCCCTAGGGTTACGGGTAGTTTACCATTGTGGTACAGGATTCCTGATATTTAATATAACCAGGAGGCAACCGTGCAAGTGGTTTGCATTCAACTAAGAAATATTTTATTCTTTTGTATACCCAGCGAGCCACGCCGCACCAGTACATTTATGAACATTTTCTCCTTTCATTCCGGTGTGCTATAAAAAACGGCGTCGATGACGAACGATAGAGGGGTGCATAGCTGCGCTGAAACTATTTTGTAGTCAAATAGCTGCAAAATATTCGTTTCATCCAACGTGGCTAAAGCGTGCGTTTTTGTGTTTTGTTTTTTTTTTATTATTGTGTTTGGAACCCGAAACCTGTGCTTGTCTTTCGATCCGTAGGCGAGGTGGACCGCATTTAATAATGATTTTTTTTTATTTTGATTTATTTTTACTGCCGTCCACTGGTTGACAGATTAAGTTTCAAAAAATAAATTTAGCCTCATAGGTTTGTTGTGCAACTATTCATTGAGTAGAGCGTTCATACATTAATTGGATAACCGTAGGTCGTTGCATAAGTATGATAACAAGTAGTTGGATTTATAATTGTAATGGAGTGATAATTAATTGTGTTTTACTTAACAGTGCAAACGTAGACAAATAATAATAAACCTCTTATAAGAGATAAGAATATACAAGTTTTGCATGTAGGACTTTTAACTAATTCCCGTCATACTCGATAGTACGTACACCATCCGAGTGGAGGAAAAGAGTTCAATAATAGCATATTTTGATATGGAGATCAAAAAGTGATATAGGTTTGATTGACATAAGAGATAAAAGATCGAAAAATAAAATCAAAAAATTACTCCTCGAACATCATCATCAAATCATATTTAGATTTTGTAAGATCTAATCAATAGCAGCGAGCTATTCGTATGTTCTTGAAATATCAAATGTTGATATTGTTCAGATGTTCCAGAAACATTTTTCAGGTATTATTTTCAGATCTTTTATCTCTTATATCAATCAAACCAATATCATGTTTTGATCGTCAGTATTTTACCTCTACCCAGGCACCGCTTCGTTTAGTGTACGTACTATCGAATCACAAATTATTATTTCAAATTTCATTTTCAAATCAAAGAAAGTTATTTCTAGAACGTCAGGATTGCCAAAAAATTATATGTGGCCTAAGGGTCTCTTCATTAATTACATAATTTTGCTTGTTTAGGATCCTATCTTTATTGGAAAAATCTTCTTGTGCTCTGGGGATGCTTCGTAGAGGCATCTCGTCTCTGGGAACTTATATTGATTTTATTTGAATTATCTTTGAGAACCATCGAAACTGGTCTAGATATACTTAAATCGACCTAGATCAGTTTTATCTTGTTACAGAAACATTTTAGAAGTATTTACTCATGCAATATTTATTGCCGTGATATTTTCAAAATCTTCTGCACATTGCCTTCCAGGACACCTCCAAAAGTTTATTTTTTTTTACAAGATGGGATTCCTAGAGGTATCCCGGAGATCTTGGAGGAATCCCGGAATTCTTGGAGGAATTCAAGGAAAAAATATTTGATGAATCTTAAAAAGAATTCCTGTAGGAATCTCGGAATGAATTTCTGGAGGACTCTTGGAATGAATTCATGGAGAAATCCCGGAACGAAGTTCCTGGAGGTATTCAGGAAGAAATTCCTGAAGAAATCCTGAAAGTCCCGAAAGTATTACAGAAGAAATTCTTGGTGAAGTTTCGGAAGTAATCTCTGGAAAAATCTCTGTAAGAGACCCTGGAATCTCATTAGGAATTGTAGAAGAAACTCCTGGAAGAATCCCTAAGGAGTCCCATAAAGAATTCCTGGAGAAATCTCGGAACCAACACCTAGAAGAGTTTCGGAACTGAAAGAAACTTGAAACTTGAAGAAATTCCTAAAGCAAGCGAGAAAGCGAAATGTCTTTCCCCGCATCCCTCAATTCGGGTTCACCCAGAAACAATTGAATTGGTAAAGCCTGTAGGACAATGCAAGCCGCGGTTGCTAAAGAATTTTTTTCCTAAGTTTTTGATGTTTTGTGCCGTTTTTGTTTACGTTCGAACTTCAAGAGATTTCTTCCATCATTTCTCAAGAAGTCGCCGGAATGCTCCAGGAATTTCATCCTAGATCCTCGGCATAGTTTCTTCTAGGATGTCTCTGGATTTATTTTTTTGGGCTTCCAGAAGGTGTTCCTGGAAAATCTAGCAGCTTCACCCAGAATTTCTCTAGGAGTTCTTTCGGCAACTGTATCAGAAAATTTTACAGATTCCTTCAAAACCTCCTTGCAACAATCCATAAGGATTTCTTCCTAGAATTTCATACGAGATTCTTCCCGGAGTATCTTCTTAGAATTCTTCAGGAATTCTTTCTGAAACCCTTCCAGAAATCCTACAAGATCCCTGACAAAAACTTCATTCAGTATTCCTTTAAAAGCTTCTCCGAGATCCCTCCAGGAACTTCTACCGGTTTTTTTCGGGAGCTACTTCTGATTCAAGTACTCCTTCTGGGATTCCTACAATAATTTCACCAGGTAATCTTTCTGGGATTTTTCCAGGATTCTTTCGGAAATTCCTTCCGGGATTCCTCCGGGAATTTCTTCTGTGACTGTCAGGAATTACTTTTCAGAAACTTCTTCCGGGATTCCTCTTAGAGCTTCGTCCAGGAATTCTTTCAGAAACTGATTCCGGGATTTCTTCGAGAACTTTTTCCAGGAATCAGCCAGGGACTCTTTTTTGGTTTCTACCAAGAGCTCCGCCAGGAATTCCTGCAGACCCTTCTGGAATTCTTTCAGATGTTTGTAATGGAAATCCTCCTGGAGTTCATTATGAATTTTTTGAGTATTTTGTTTATGGAATTCCTCATGTAGTTTCTGTAGGATTTTCTTGAATAAACACAGGAAAAAGCAACTAAGTTATACATAGCTCCCTCCTAGAGGAATTCTAGAATAAGTTTGTGGAGAAACCACGGAAGGAATATCTGGAAGAGTTTCAGGAAAAATTACGAAGGTAATCCTAGAAGAAACTGAAAACGAAGGTAATCATAGAAGAAACTGAAAGAATGCTGAAGGAATCTCGAAATTAATTTCAACAGAAATCCAGGAATCTCTGGAAGAATCTCGGGGAACTTCCTGGAACAATCCTGGCAAGAGCTTTTGACAGAACCCCAGGCGGAACCTCTTAAGGAATCTCAGAAAAAAACTCCTGGGAAAACCCCAGAGGAAACTTTTGAACGAATCTTAAATAACTTCCGGAAGAATTTCATTAAGAGCTTACGGAATCCCAGAAGAAAGCTCTGGAACAAATTCGTGGACAAACCACGAGGGGAGTCCCGGATGGAATTCTTGTGGCATCCCAGAAGGAACTGCATGAGGGGAGCCACCAAGCCACCATCAAGTTATAAAACAGCACACGCACGCAAACCCCCCATTTTGAAATAAATCCAACCACTCATGATAAGCCGGCGATTTTTTTTAATGCGGGAGCTGACGATTTGTTAAAGTCCGAATAGTAAACAACAAAGCCACGAATCGTCAAAAACCAAAAAATATTTTCCTTAGCAACCGTGCAGTGCCCTACGGTACTCAAAGTTGTTTAACCCTCCTTTGGCATTAGGGTCATTTTTGACCAAAAACGTACACTACGTCAGTGAGCTGCTGCCAATGTGATGCAAAAGGAAGGTTAAATTTCCGAACTCATGGAAAACTGTCAAATATTTTATACATGATTTCATACGTATCGCAAAAAAAACGTTAATTGTTGGAAAACGAAAAAAAAAATAAGTAAGTGAACTGAAATCAATGGCTTGGGTAAGTAACTTGATGGGTTTGACTCATATTTTGGTGAGCAATCTTCGCCGAGATTTTTTATTAACGCACAAAAAAGAATCATCATGTGCCTTTTAGTTTTATTAAGTATACCCGAGCAGAAGAGAATAGCAAAATAATAACTACAAAATAACATAACCAATTTTTATATTTTGTTTTGGTCTTATTAACTTATCAAGGAATTACTTTTTCATAACATGGTTTGTTGGACAATCTTATTTTGTTATTATGCAGCAGTTGATATGCACCCATTAAACAACATTTAAATAACATGTTTTGTTATGGAGCAAACTAAGTTATTATATTGATATTGAGTGTGTACAAATATTTGATAAACAATATCACAACAATAACAAGTTTTGAAATTGTAACTACAATATTGGAGATTTACGTTCTTTACAGCATTCCGTACATATTAGCTAATTATTCTAATTATTATTCTTGTCAGCTTAATATTTTATGAACACTTCGACAATTAAGCCCTGTTTTATTTATCATTTTTTTGTATCCAGTTACATATAGTCGTATCAATTTCATAGAAAATCTCAGAATGTTGTAATACTTGGTTGATTAGTAGTTCCTCGGAAATAGTTAGACTCATATGTTATAATTCGCAATTAGCATAACTCTATCTGAAGGGTGGTCCAAACAATTTTGCTTTTGGTTTGTTATCAATAACTTTTGAAGATCAAAATTTGTTATTGAAATATTTTCCAAATTCATAGTTATTAAGTTGTTATTGACACAAACAAAACATGTTATTAAATTTGTCTTTTAGGAACATTTTTTTGTTATGATATTTGTTATTTTGCCGCTTATGACACGCAAGCTTATAACATAATATGTTATGTTAATAACATTAAAATAACTGACTTCATTACTTAGTTATTTTGTCAAAATAACGCATTTTGTTATGCGATTGTTTTTCTCTTCTGCTCGGGTAACGTCCTATGGATAAAGAAAGTTAACCTGCACATACCCAACCCCCGACAACTTATTTTGAAAATGCTGGCATTTCGTCAATTTTCATCCGATTTTTTTGAAGTCGCCCTTAATCGATCATAAATTGGTGCCAGGTTATTACACTCAAGTGGTCATTTTCTTCTTCTTCTTTATAACTCGACGTCCCCACTGGGACTTGGCCTGCCTCGCTTCAACTTAGTGTTCTTAGAGCATTTCCACAGTTAATAATTGAAGGGCTTTCTTTGCCTGCCATTGCATGAATTTGTATATTGTGAGGCAAGTACAATGATACACTATGCCCAGGTTGTCGCAACTTCACGTTGCGCCGCACCATACATCCAAACACCTCAAGAATGCGAACCTTTCAATATCATACCCCGACGAAAGCCTCTACTGTAGATATACAGCCTTGTAGTAGAATGTCATGTCAGGTAGCTATTCCCAGTACGGAGGGTTAGCCTAACATTAGCCTAATGTGAGACTAACTGGCCAGCATGTTAGGCTAACTTTTTGTCTCACTTTTGCCTAATGTTAGTCTAAAATTAGACAGATATGACACACTTTTGTTAGACATGTTGCAAATTCGAAACATGTTTGTTAGTCTAACATTAGACTAACGTTAGACATGTTTTAGTATGGGCTGTTAGACGAATGTTAGGCATAGCTTTTATGCTGCTTGTTTTCATTCCAGCTGTCATCCGAGCAAGAAGTGTGATTGTAGTAGTGAACTTTTATCGGCGTTCACTGTTACAACCGCACTTCTGCCTCGAATGAAAGCTGGACGAAGCATATTTAATAAAAAAATATCGGAGACTGTTTTAATTTTATTTTTTTATTTTATTTCAATTTAAATTTAAATTTAAATTTTTATTTAATTTTAATTTTAATTTTAATTTTAATTTTATTTTATATTTAATTTTAATTTTTATTTGTTTTAAAACTTTCATTTCAAACAAATTAAATTAAATTAAAATTAAATTAAAATTAAATTAAAATTAAATTAAAATTAAATTAAAATTAAATTAAAATTAAATTAAAATTAAATTAAAATTAAATTAAAATTAAATTAAAATTAAATTAAAATTAAATTAAAATTAAATTAAAATTAAATTAAAATTAAATTAAAATTAAATTAAAATTAAATTAAAATTAAATTAAAATTAAATTAAAATTAAATTAAAATTAAATTAAAATTAAATTAAAATTAAATTAAAATTAAATTAAAATTAAATTAAAATTAAATTAAAATTAAATTAAAATTAAATTAAAATTAAATTAAAATTAAATTAAAATTAAATTAAAATTAAATTAAAATTAAATTAAAATTAAATTAAAATTAAATTAAAATTAAATTAAAATTAAATTAAAATTAAATTAAAATTAAATTAAAATTAAATTAAAATTAAATTAAAATTAAATTAAAATTAAATTAAAATTAAATTAAAATTAAATTAAAATTAAATTAAAATTAAATTAAAATTAAATTAAAATTAAATTAAAATTAAATTAAAATTAAATTAAAATTAAATTAAAATTAAATTAAAATTAAATTAAAATTAAATTAAAATTAAATTAAAATTAAATTAAAATTAAATTAAAATTAAATTAAAATTAAATTAAAATTAAATTAAAATTAAATTAAAATTAAATTAAAATTAAATTAAAATTAAATTAAAATTAAATTAAAATTAAATTAAAATTAAATTAAAATTAAATTAAAATTAAATTAAAATTAAATTAAAATTAAATTAAAATTAAATTAAAATTAAATTAAAATTAAATTAAAATTAAATTAAAATTAAATTAAAATTAAATTAAAATTAAATTAAAATTAAATTAAAATTAAATTAAAATTAAATTAAAATTAAATTAAAATTAAATTAAAATTAAATTAAAATTAAATTAAAATTAAATTAAAATTAAATTAAAATTAAATTAAAATTAAATTAAAATTAAATTAAAATTAAATTAAAATTAAATTAAAATTAAATTAAAATTAAATTAAAATTAAATTAAAATTAAATTAAAATTAAATTAAAATTAAATTAAAATTAAATTAAAATTAAATTAAAATTAAATTAAAATTAAATTAAAATTAAATTAAAATTAAATTAAAATTAAATTAAAATTAAATTAAAATTAAATTAAAATTAAATTAAAATTAAATTAAAATTAAATTAAAATTAAATTAAAATTAAATTAAAATTAAATTAAAATTAAATTAAAATTAAATTAAAATTAAATTAAAATTAAATTAAAATTAAATTAAAATTAAATTAAAATTAAATTAAAATTAAATTAAAATTAAATTAAAATTAAATTAAAATTAAATTAAAATTAAATTAAAATTAAATTAAAATTAAATTAAAATTAAATTAAAATTAAATTAAAATTAAATTAAAATTAAATTAAAATTAAATTAAAATTAAATTAAAATTAAATTAAAATTAAATTAAAATTAAATTAAAATTAAATTAAAATTAAATTAAAATTAAATTAAAATTAAATTAAAATTAAATTAAAATTAAATTAAAATTAAATTAAAATTAAATTAAAATTAAAATTAAATTAAAATTAAATTAAAATTAAATTAAAAATAAATTAAAATTAAATTAAAATTAAATTAAAATTAAATTAAAATTAAATTTAAATTAAATTTAAATTAAATTTAAATTAAATTTAAATTAAATTTAAATTAAATTTAAATTAAATTTAAATTAAATTTAAATTAAATTTAAATTAAATTTAAATTAAATTTAAATTAAATTTAAATTAAATTAAAATTAAATTAAAATTAAATTTAAATTAAATTTAAATTAAATTTAAATTAAATTTAAATTAAATTTAAATTAAATTTAAATTAAATTTAAATTAAATTTAAATTAAATTTAAATTAAATTTAATTTAAATTTAATTTAAATTTAATTTAAATTTAATTTCAATTTAATTTCAATTTAATTTAAATTTAATTTAAATTTAATTTTAATTTAATTTTAATTTAAATTAAATTTAAATTAAATTTAAATTAAATTTAAATTGAATTAAAATTAAATTAAAATCAAAACAAAATTGAATTAAATTTAAACTAAAATTTTATTAAAATTTCAATTGAAATTGAATTAAAATTTAATTAACATTTAGTTAAAATTTAATTAAAATAAGATTAAAATTTTATTCAAATTTTATTAAAATTTTATTAAAATTTTATTAAAATTTTATTAAAATTCTATTAAAATTTTATTAAAATTTTATAAAAATTTTATTTAAATTTTATAAAAATTTTATCAAAATTTTATAAAAATTTTATTAGAATTTTATTAAAGATTTATTAAAATTTTATTAAAATTTTATTTAAATTTTATTTAAACTTTATTGCAATTTTATTATAATTTTATTAAAGTTTTATTAAAATTTTATTAAAATTAAAAAAAAAATTGAAAATTTAATTAAAATTTAATTGAAATTTAATTAAAGTTTTATTAAAATTTTGTTAAAATTTCAATAAAATTTAATGAAAATTTAATTGAAAATTTTATTAAAATTTGATTAAAATTTATTTAAAATTAAATAAAAATTAAATGAAAAATAAATCAAATTAAAATTAAAATGACTCACCGACACGATGAGGCCAAACTTAACGGAATCGGACACTGTTTTGCAGATGACTGGTTCCGGCAACGGTACGACGAGAACGAACCGGACTTATTGGCCAGTAGCAGCGGCGATTAGCTGACGGGTCGGACGAAGGAACGACTAAAATGGTTCTTACCAGGTTGTTACGGTTTTAACTAATTGAAACGCGCAATTTTTATCATTTTCCCGACCGACGAACGCTGCCGCAATCAACAAAGTTATTTTTTTAACTGCCGTTCAGGAAACTGTCAACAATGCGCGAAAGAATCGAACACTGAGCATAATTTCGGGGTTATGATTTATGCTCTCCAGAAATTTTCGATGAGCAACATATCTAACAAATGCCTAACAGTGTCGAACGCCTAACTTCCTCCGTGCTGGGTTGATATAGAAGAAGCGTCAACTATTGTCAGATAGGAAAAACATGCAAGTAACGTTGGAAGTTAAAATTCTTAATACTAAGTGAATTTGCTTATCCTAGACTAAAAGTGAACTAAAAAACAACACAAATAGTACGGCGTAGGAATCACAGCCTTTATCCGTGAAATCTTCCCGAAACGGTAGTAAACGTGTGACAAACTAAAAACACGTTCAATTCAGCAAGCTCTCATCCGATCTTGAAGTTAAACGCAATACCGAGAACACAGAAGAGATACTAAACGTGAGTAAACCTTTTTTTTTATAAAGATATTTGAATTAGACTTACACAAAGAAACCAAAACTTAAAACCAATATGTACAACATAAAACAAAAAAATGTACAACACTTTGCCAATGATTATCTACTCCATAGGAATTTTTTAACGTTGTCCCAAATAAACTACGTTTAGAAAATTGGACATCTGTCTCTTTTTCGTTGCAATTGCAACATTTTAAAAAATTCGTTTATTCGCGATCGGGGAGGCTAAAATATGTCGAAAAACCATGGGAAAGTTGCGATGCCGGGTGTGAGTTGTGGTGTGTGCAAAAATCCAGATGATAGCCGAATGGTGTGCTGTGACGACTGTGGTGGATGGTTCCATTTCGAGTGCGTGGGAGTTGATCAAGGGATCGAGGAAGCAGATTGGAGTTGTGCATCGTGCGAAGCAAAGCGAGCGGCTCAGATCACACCGACCCGTTTGACAGTCCCGGTACCAGAAGGAGCAGCCAGATCATCAGCCAGCGCCCAGGAGCAGCGGAACAGGCAACTCGAAAGACAACTGATGGAGTTCGAGGGTCAAATGCAACTGATGCAGCGGAAATTCGACGAACAGCAACAGTCGTACGAAAGAATGCTCGCGGAGAAAGATCGTGAGTTGACAAATGCAGTGGACGATTTGCAGCGCCAGTTCCAGCGTCGCTTGCAGAAAAAGGAGCAACAAATTCGGGACGAGCTGACTGCATCTGCAGCTGTACCGAGTGCGAATTCAACTACACTGGGAGTAGATAATCGTGCAGCGACTAACGTGTGCGACGTCATCGAGCGAATGCGGAAGCAGCTGGAAGAGATGGCGAAAAAGCAAGAGTTGGAGACGAAGCGACTTGAAGGCCGATTAAGGGCAATGGAAATCAACACCAGCGATCCTGTAGGAAGGAGCAGCAGTGGTCTGAACGTTAATGCGGATCCATTTGACCCGGACCGTAGTTCTGGCGTGTCGTCGGTAGCTAATCCTCACGAACTAAGCAGAAGTCAACTCGCTGCGCGGCAAGCAGTGGCGAAGGAACTTCCCATCTTTTCCGGAAACCCCGAGGAGTGGCCGCTTTTCATCGCAACATATGAAAGCACGACTAAAATGTGCGGTTTCAGTGACGAGGAAAACCTACTACGGCTTCAACGGAGTTTAAAGGGCAAAGCTCTCGAGGTGGTAAGGAGTCGGCTTTTGTACCCAGCCGGGCTTGGGGGTGTCATCAATACGCTACGAACACTGTTTGGTCGACCAGAGGTGATCGTTCATTCGCTAGTTTGCAGGATTCGGGAGATGCCAGCGCCGAAGACGGAGAAGTTGGGGACTTTGATCGACTTCGGTGTCGCAGTCCAGAACATGTGTGCAACGATCGTAGCCTGTGGATTAAACGAGCATCTTTGTAACGTGGCACTTCTTCAAGAGCTTGTTGAGAGACTACCGCCAACTATCAAGCTTGACTGGGCGAAGCACCGTCAAGCCTTGCAAGCAATCACACTATCAGACTTCAGCAATTGGTTGGGAACACTCGTAGAGGCAGCATGCGTAGTGACGGTTCCGTCTTCGATTAGTACGTACGTTAGCAAGCCTGACAAACGAGGTCGAAAGGAAGAAGTACACATTCACGTCGAAAGCAGTTCAGTTCCAGCTTCCAGTTCTTCAGTGACACCTAAAGTTACTGCGAAGTCAGCCACCAAGCAGTGTATCACTTGTGCCGGGGTCTGCAGCAGCGTAGCATCGTGCAAGAAATTCCAAGAACTGGATATCGGTGCCCGTTGGAAACTGCTTAAAGAAAACAAACTCTGCCGGAAGTGTCTAGCGAAACATTTTGGAGCATGTGTCGTCAAGCAAGCTTGCGGAAGAAACGGATGTTTATATATGCACCACGAAATGCTGCACGATGATTCCAGAAATCAGCCAAAGGAAAATTCTCGTACGACAGGTCAACAAGCCAGAACGGAATCGCCTTCCGAAACGTGCAATACACACGTAAGCAACGTTAGCAAAGTGCTTTTCCGTTATGTTCCGGTAATCCTTCATGGACGCGGTAAGTCGGTGTTCACCTTCGCCTTTTTGGATGACGGTTCTTCTGCGACGTTGATGGAACATAGCCTTCTGAAGGAACTGAACATCGAAGGCAAACCGTACCCTCTGTGCCTAGGATGGACAGCAGATCAACAACGACAGGAGCCAAACTCTAGAATGTTGGCGCTCGAGATTTCCGGAGCACACGATACGAGTACATACTGGATACCAAAGGTGCATACCGTGGAGAATCTTGCTCTGCCACGACAATCTCTTGCGATGGAGGAATTAGTTCAGAAGTACCACCACCTGAGGAATTTACCAGCCGATTCTTATCGCAATGTTCGACCGCGATTGCTTATTGGGATGGATAACTGCCACTTGGGTCATGCGTTGGATAGCAAAGAAGGAGGAAACTTCGAACCAATCGCCACTAAAACGCGTCTTGGCTGGATTGTTTTTGGACCATGCTCTGTAACATCTCAGCTACCAATGGAGTTTACTGCGCACCACAGTTTTCACTTGTGCCCGTGTTGTGAGCGGAACGACGCAGAACTGCATAACACAGCAAAATCATACTTTTCACTGGACAGTCTTGGTATTATGAGCTCAGTAAAGCCGCTTCTGTCGAAAGACGACGAACGAGCCGAAGAGTTGCTGAAATCCCAGACACATGTGAAGGAGAAGCGGTATGAAACAGGCTTACTTTGGCGATATGATAATGTCCGATTGCCAGACAGCAAGACAATGGCCATGCGGCGACTGGTGTGTCTAGAGAAGCGAATGCAACGTGATCCTGAACTAGCTGAAATATTGAAGCAGAAGATTCAGGACTATGTACGCAGCGGTTACATCGAGAAACTGACAGAAAGTCAACTGGCGGAGAAATTCGAACGTGTCTGGTATCTTCCTATCTTTCCGGTAGTGAACCCTAACAAACCGGGAAAACTACGCATTGTTTGGGATGCGGCCGCAAAAGTAGCGGGAACTTCGCTGAATTCCTTCCTGCTCCCTGGTCCAGATCAGCTATCTTCCCTTCCGTCTGTCCTACACCGTTTCCGAGAGTTCCGTATCGCTGTCACAGGCGATATCAGAGAAATGTTTCACCAAGTATTGGTTAATAAGGTCGATCAGCAGTGTCAGCGTTTTTTGTGGCGTGACGGTGAACAAAACCGAAGTCCAGATATCTACGTGATGAAAGTAATGACGTTCGGGGCTACGTGTTCACCAAGCTGCGCACAATACGTAAAGAACCATAATGCACAGCGATTCCAGAAACAATTTCCGAGGGCGACTGAAGCGATAATCGAAGAACACTACGTCGACGACATGCTGACTAGCGAAGAGTCAGAGGAAGGTGCAGTGCAGTTAGCAAAGGATGTCCGGTTCGTTCATGCGAAGGCTGGATTCGAAATACGGAACTGGCTGTCAAATTCGAAACGAGTGCTGCAGGAGCTGGAAGCGAACCCTGGAGAAAAATGTCTTAATCTGTCGAGCGAGATGGCAACAGAGAAAGTCCTCGGAATGTGGTGGTGTACCGCTACCGATACGTTCACCTACAAGGTTTCTCCGAGGATTAGCGCAGATTTACTGCAAGCCCGCATTATTCCAACAAAAAGGCAGATACTGAGCACCCTTATGATGATCTACGATCCTCTGGGACTGTTAGCTAATTTTCTGATGTTCCTCAAAATCTTACTCCAAGAGATTTGGCGGAGCGGCGTGAATTGGGATGACCAGATTAAGTCCGATCAGTTCGAGAAGTGGAAGACGTGGCTGCGAGTTTTACCACAGGTCGAGGATGTCAGCGTGCCCAGGTGTTATCGAATGAAGACCGGAGTAGGCAAACAGAATCTGGTGCAGCTTCATGTATTCGTAGACGCTTCAGAGAATGGATTCGCTACGGTTGCATATCTACGGTTCGAGGAAAACGGAGAAGTTGAATGCGCACTCATTGGTGCGAAAACACGGGTAGCTCCATTGCGATTCGTGTCAATTCCTAGACTGGAACTTCAGGCAGCAGTTATCGGAGCACGCTTGGCGAATGACATCATCGAGACACACAAGTTAAAGCCTGTTCAAAGATTCTTCTGGTCGGATTCACGTGACGTACTCTGCTGGATCAATTCCGATCATCGAAAGTATAGCCATTTCGTGGCGGTTCGGGTCAGTGAACTGCTGGAGTTAACAGAGGCAAACGAGTGGAACTGGATTCCGACAAAATTGAACGTCGCAGATGAAGCTACGAAGTGGCAAAAGATCCCGGATTTGTCCCCCACAAGTCGATGGTTCAGAGGTCCTGAGTTTATGCGAATGCCGAAAGAACAGTGGCCTGCTACTTTACCGAAGTTCGGTCAAACCGAAGAGGAGAAGCGTACGCATGTGCTCTTCCATACTGCACAGCCGGCACTGTTTAGCTGGGAAGATTTTTCAAAATGGAAGGTTCTGCTACGCCGTGCTGCGTACGTGATACGGTTTCCGTCAAATCTGCGAAAGAAACTGATGAAGAAGTCCATAGTCACTAGTCCGCTAACGCAAGAAGAATTGAAGGAAGCCGAGCTGTTAATTATCAAGCTAGTGCAGAATACTGAATTTGCCGTAGAGATAGCGCTGCTGAAGAAACCGAACCCCGTGCCGTG
Source organism: Aedes albopictus (assembly GCF_035046485.1). Classification (NCBI taxonomy): domain Eukaryota; kingdom Metazoa; phylum Arthropoda; class Insecta; order Diptera; family Culicidae; genus Aedes; species Aedes albopictus. Next base: position 205,059,088 of record NC_085136.1, on the reverse strand, counting down.
GAAGAACGCGCTGCCGAAGAGTAGCTCGCTGTACAGTCTTAGCCCGTACCTGGATGAGATGGGCCTGCTGCGTATGAAGGGTCGCGTAGATGCGTGTAAAGCGGTAAATGATGATACAAAGCATCCAATACTGCTACCCAAATGTCATCCTGTAACAAGTCTCATCATCAGCAGTATACATGAACGATTCCGTCACATGAATCACCAGACTGTACTGAACGAAATCCGACGTACGTTCTATATACCGCAGCTTCGTTCAACGTACAATCGGGTTCGAAAAGGATGTCAACAGTGCAAGAACCTTCAAGCAAGACCCGATGCTCCGGAAATGTCAGCCCTTCCGTCCACACGACTGAAAGCGTTTTGCCGCCCATTTTCGTACATCGGCATCGACTATTTTGGGCCAATGAACGTAGTTGTAGGCCGTCGGACCGAGAAACGATGGGGTGTCTTGATCACCTGCCTCACTGTGCGAGCAATACACCTCGAGGTTGCTCACAGTCTGACGACGGACTCGTGTATCCTCGCTATACGGAACTTTATCGCCAGAAGAGGTGCTCCTCTTGAAATAATCAGTGATCGTGGCACAAATTTCGTTGGAGCCAGTCGAGAACTTAGGGAAGCACTGAGCCAAATAAACCAGGATAAACTGATGGAACACTTCGTCACTACTGACACTAAATGGTCGTTCAATCCGCCAGCTTCTCCGCACTTTGGCGGAGCTTGGGAGCGACTTGTCCAATCCGTAAAGAAAGCCCTAAAACAAACCCAACTCACACGCACACCCACCGACGAGCTACTAAGAAATATGTTGGCTGAAGTCGAGATGATCGTCAACTCACGACCGTTAACCGAACTGCCGTTAGACGATGAGCTGTCTCAAGCGTTGACCCCGAACCATTTTCTGCTCGGTTCGTCAGATGGTACTAAGCCCCCGATCGCGTTCGACGACAGCAGCCACGCCCTCAAGCATACCTGGAAGATGTCGCAAGTCTACGCTAACAGATTCTGGCAACGATGGATCGCCGAATACCTGCCAAACTTGACCCGAAGGACGAAATGGTTTCGTCCAGCGATGCCCATTGCGGAAGGAGACATCGTTATAGTTGTGGACGAGACCCTGCCAAGGAACTGCTGGCCGAGAGGTCGGGTGGTCCGTACCATTCGTTCCAAGGATGGACAGGTTCGCCGTGCTCTGGTGCAAACAGCAACTGGAGTGTTGGAGAGACCAGCAGTGAAACTAGCGGTATTGGATGTTGGTGCAACTGTAAGTACGTCGGACCAGTGACCTCGAAGTACTGGGGGGGAGTGTCGCAACTTCACGTTGCGCCGCACCATACATCCAAACACCTCAAGAATGCGAACCTTTCAATATCATACCCCGACGAAAGCCTCTACTGTAGATATACAGCCTTGTAGTAGAATGTCATGTCAGGTAGCTATTGATATAGAAGAAGCGTCAACTATTGTCAGATAGGAAAAACATGCAAGTAACGTTGGAAGTTAAAATTCTTAATACTAAGTGAATTTGCTTATCCTAGACTAAAAGTGAACTAAAAAACAACACAAATAGTACGGCGTAGGAATCACAGCCTTTATCCGTGAAATCTTCCCGAAACGGTAGTAAACGTGTGACAAACTAAAAACACGTTCAATTCAGCAAGCTCTCATCCGATCTTGAAGTTAAACGCAATACCGAGAACACAGAAGAGATACTAAACGTGAGTAAACCTTTTTTTTTTTTATAAAGATATTTGAATTAGACTTACACAAAGAAACCAAAACTTAAAACCAATATGTACAACATAAAACAAAAAAATGTACAACACTTTGCCTATGATTATCTACTCCATAGGAATTTTTTAACGTTGTCCCAAATAAACTACGTTTAGAAAATTGGACATCTGTCTCTTTTTCGTTGCAATTGCAACACAGGTAGTTGAGAAAATTTTCCCGACCGGAACGGGAATCAAATCCGCCGTCTCCGGATTGGCGATCCATAGCCTTAACCCTTAGGCTAACTGGAGACCCCACTCAAGTGATCATGTAATATCCGGAACCATTCCGGAGACATTCCGGATTATCCTGGGCTCATGGGGTGGGGGAGAGGTCTGTTTTTTCAAATGGCTAAAAGTGATTTTTTTTTCGTGTGTTATTGTTTTTGAGAGGCCTGTTTCAGGTGTTCTGGAGCGGCCATATCAGTTGCGACGTACTTCAGACATTTTTTTCTGCCTCATTCTCTTGAAATCATGAAGCTTGATACGTCGCACGGCATGTTTTGGCTGCAAACCAGAAATGTCCACCCCCCTGTCCTCCCAGTTGGGATGTATCGCCAGAATGATGATGCCAGATATTATGACTGGCAGAAAATATCTCTGTAAAGCGAAGAATACTGCAATCATTATAGCAAACGTATTCGTTCATGCCTTTCATTTCGCTGCATTTTAAAACTGTTTAATCTTACTGAAAATCCATGTTATAGGAGTCTGCATAACACAAATTCATAGTAGCGGAGTTTCTTCTATTCGTCTACTTATAATTCAAACTCATTTTTGTAGATTAAAAACACTAGTTTACATCATTTTTGAACTCGGTAAGCTGATGATCGTTTTTGGTGTAGAACCATGCCCTGAGTTCGAAAACGCGAAGGAAAAAAAATACAGTAGAGCGGAAGCGGATTTTAAATTCCATATTTTAAAAAGTTGTTAAACTCGATATTAAACTAAAACTCAAAAACTGTTCTACTTTAAATTTTTTAAAGCACGGTTTCGAAATCAGCACTAAATTATGCTTCAAAAACTATGATCGTTGACAGAAGTTCACGACTTTCGTTTTATTTTGTAAACTAGTGAAATTAACTAAATTTTAGTGTACGTACTATCGAGGCAAAATGTACGCACTATCGAGGGTACGTACTATCGAGGTACGGACCAATAATGATCGAGTTTATTCTCGACCTCGTCTAATTTCTCATGACCAGTCTGGTTTCAATGACTAATTCATAAATTAACTTTCATATAATGTAACAACAAATTCTAAAACAACTACCATTTCCTTAAAAATAAGTTTAAATGCTGTACGTGACACTATTGTACAATGGATGGACAAAAAATATGATTTGACTGTAGTTGTGTATTCGAAAAGTCGGTCAAATTCAGCGCAATCCAAATTAAATCATGTTTTCAAAGTACGAATGAGCAGAAAGCTTTAAGGCCCATTTGAGAATAGTAAATGTTCCAGATCTAGTAAAGCTTTTTTTCCAAAATGATCATCAAATCGAAGAAAATAAGAATGTCCGATTGTTTATTCAGTCAATTATGACAATTGGACTCGCTGGTTTTGTTCGCTTTTTCGACAATCTGAAGAGAAGGGCTTTTTCAGTTTTGAATAATAAGCGATTCTCATTTGAGCCTTAAAGTTAAGATAGATGTAAGTTTAAAATAACGACCAAAACATCTCGATTTTTATTTTTGCCCACATAAAACGCCATCACAATGCAACAAAGAAATATTTCTCTGTGGTTGTGAAATACGATGTTCCGTATGCAGAAATTCTACGCACACATTTGCCTGCATCTTCACAAGGGTGAAGATAACTGCTTGTCGACAACTTACCAATGGGAAAAATCAAATCAATTGAAATTCAACTTTGAAGTGCTGCAGAGTTTCTGTGGGGTGTGCAAAAGCCAGTTCAATTAGTGAGTCTGGAGAAGTTAAAAAAAATGAACGGTGATGAAGATAAATTCGGCTAGCTGCTTCGGCTTACGCAAAATTGGGAAAAAGTCTCAAGTGGAGTGAAATTGAAACGTGAAATTTTGCGTAATTATTCGATTTCCAGTACTATAGAGGCTAATTATTGATTGATAGTATCATTTTGCTTCCATCTAATGAGTCATTGGTAAAGGTAAGTTGGAATATCTTTAATGAATTTCTGATATGACGGGAATGAGCGCATACGACGAAGTAAACTACTACCCTATTAGAAATTCTTTCCAGTTGAGATGTAGCGTCACAAATAACATACAGATGGTGAGCTCCAGCACAGAAAAGTTTTGCATTTTATGCGGTTATGCCGTGGATGCCATAAAACACATTTAAAGTCACCAATAATCCAGTTGAACGAGTTGCCGCCAGCTCTCACGCAGCAAACCGTCTACAATGGAACGTCTCACTCAGCATCTTGAATGTGGAAACAATGGAAGATCATCACAAAGCCCCGTGGTGGATGATGGTGCACCCCACGGATTTCCGTAGTGCGAGAGACGATGCTCATTGCCATAAAAAATGGGCCAAATCGCTGATCGAAGGGATTATTGTTTCGGTGAAATGTGGGCCCTTCGCCTCGCTGCTCGCTCAGTTCCACCCCATCTGACGACGGAGCGAAAGAGGTTGGCATGTTCCCATGGTGAGATTCACGTAGGAAAGAAACGTATCGTCAGCTATTTCCGGCGATTCCATTCTGTTTGTGTGGTTGATGGTCTCGCTTGTGGATGTGGGCGAACACGGTCGGTCTGAACCGAACAATGAAAGCGTTAACGCTGCTTAGATACGACGACGACGACGATGAAAAAAGAATATGACTCTCCGACAGATTATTCTTCCAGACAAAACCCCCAACCGCATAAAAAGTCGTGGGCCCATTTATGGGCGATAAACTCGGACATTGGGCGTCGGATGTGGTTAGGTACCGGGCAGAGATTGGCCTAGTGATGGTACATCCTTATGGTTTATTCCTAAATCACTCCCCAAAACGGCTGAATAACCAGACCCCACTCAGCGGCTTCCTGTTTTGCCACCACACGAATAAGAATGTAGAGATAAGCCACCAAGGATTTAATTTTATTCGCCCGCTTCCGGCGGGGTGGGGATTTGACTCCGGGGCCACTCAGGGGACAGGGATAATCTGTTTCTAAGGTAAGTGAGGAAAACAATCTTACTTACAGGAACCAGCTGAGCCTTGGGCTTCGTTTTCCTTTATAATCTACGTTAATTATTGTTTCCTTAGGATTAGCTGCTTGTTTTGTTTTCATCGGCCCGTGGACCGGAGGATATGCGTTTACTTAATTTTAACGGCGGGCATCCCAAACAATGGAGCAGGAAATAGATTTCAACAGATTATTGCGACTTGTAAAAGAATGTTTGCCTACACTGCATGATGTACGAGTATTGTGTATTATTTGTTCCGTTGTAATTCCATAAAACCTATAAAACCTTAATACTTCCGTTTTTTTTTGCACTGGGGCTTTTTTTATCCAAACCGTTTGGGGTGACATTGGGCCTGGGGATTTGATTTGGATTGCGAATAATTTGACCGTTTTTTCGGATACACAACCACAGTAAAATAATATTTTTTTGTCCATCCTATGTACTTACTTGATACTTGATGGGCTACAACTCGTTGCGGTGAGTCTACACCGAATGAAGTATTCGCTTCCACTGGCCTCGGTCCTGGACCAATCGCTTCCAGTCACCCTGAACGTTTAGAGCCCTTAGGTCCTCCTCAACTTCAAAAAGCCACCGTGTGCGCGGCCTACCACGAAGCCGACGACCCCTTCCTGGTTTTCTGCTGAATGTGGTTTTAGCTTGTCGTTCCTCCAGCATACGAGCTACGTGCACAGTCCACCGCAGCATGCCGTGTTTTATTCGCTTCACTATAGTGCACTATATAGTGCACTATATCCATCTCTTTATATACTTGGTACAATTCGTGGTTAATGCGACGCCGCCATATACCGTCCTCCAAAGGCTCTCCGATCAACTTCTTTCAACGTCCACGATTCATGGCCGTATAAAGCGACCGGAAGAATCAGAGTCTTGTACAAGGCGAGTTTTGTCTTCGTTTGCAGCCTACTAGACTTCAGCTGGTTTCGCTGACCGAAAAAGGCGCGATTCGCAGCTGCAATCCGTCTTTTCACTTCGCGGGTAACATTATTTGTATTTGTATTTGCATTTTATTGTACTTCATCTGACCTTATTGGTCTTAATGAACTCTTAAAACTAGATCAGGAACATTGCATCATAACAGCACTGAACATAAAAATGACACATATTGAAACATCGCGACGAAAACACCATGACAATTATCACAAAACTAGTTACTACATATAACAGCTAAATATCAAGATTCTACAAAGTTTACACAATTTACGAAGCAAAATGACAAACAAGAAAAATTTGCATTAGTTATGGTTTCCATGTATCGTTCTGTCGATTTTTAAATTGGCGGAATTTCACTTTTCTTGGCCAAGTAGTTTAACTCAAAGCTTGCGTTCTGTAATACTTATTCATGACAATTTTAAAGGAAACATAATCTAGTTTTGGGGGCCCATATAGCCGAGGCGGTAAACGCACGGGTATTCAGCATGACCATGCTGAGGGTGACGGGTTCGATCCCCGGTCGGTCCAGGATCTTTTCGTAAAAGAAATTTCCTTGACTTCCTTGGGCATAGAGTATCTTCGTGCCTGCCACACGATATACACATGCAAAATGGTCATTGGCAGAGGAAGCTCTCAGTTAAAAACTGTGGAAGTGCTCATTGAACACTAAGCTGAGAAGCAGGCTTTGTCCCAGTGAGGACGTTACGCCAAGAAGAAGAAGAAGAATCTAGTTTTGAAACATCTTTCTCTCTAGATACCAATTTATGAACTTCTAAGCTATCATTTGGATCAATTCCTAAACAACGCGACACCATTAAGCTGATTTCATGTTCAGTTACAACAGGATTAATATTTGATAAGAATAGATCAAAAGTGCCGTTGACGTCGTTCTGCGAATGTTGTTCGTTTTCCTTATATACAACTGCATCAGAACATTCAAGCGAAGAGCTTGTTCCTCCATGAACACAAGGCGGCGACACTGGAGTAGAATGACGTAGGTTGTTTTCGTTGGACGAATTTACAAAAATCATCCATACAGACATCACACAACCAAATGACGTTGTTCGCTAACGCGCTCCATTGTTCTACGTCTATACCAGCACATGATGCGTGAAAGCGTTTTGAGCATTTCCCTTCACACACTGTGTACATATCGCGTTCGTTGATGGCTTGCGAACACTTTACACAATCTATGGTTAGCAGCGAAACAATGAAGCAGTGGTTGATGGCAGTTAAACTCCGTACAGCAAAACTTAAAACTGTAGGGCACGGTTCGCTTGTGAATGATATCCTCCGTCGAATACTCGTAGTACGTGTACAAACAGATGCTCCTTCGATCTCAAAATGAATTAAACGGTTCCATAAACTGAATAATTTGCGTTCAACTGTGAGCAAACGGCAAGCATTCGGTAAACACAACAACACACACTCACTTATTATCGCACGTTACTAGAATACCAAAATAAACTAATTCGTCCACAGCATCAAAGTTTTCACCACCTAGCACCACTTCGTCACCACTACCACCAGCAATCATGGACTTGACCACCAGCAATCATGAACTTGGTCTATGTGGTGTTAATCGTTAGTCCAATTCACGCAGTTTCCCTTTTAAAAGGTATGAACGCCTCTTCCACGGCCCGGCGGTCGATCCCGATGATGTCGATATCATCCGCGAAGCCTAGGAGCATATGCGACTTCGTGACAATAGTTCCGCTCCTTTGCACACCAGCTCTCCTTATCGCTTCTTCGAGCGCTATGTTGAACAGTAAGTTCGAAAGAGCATCGCCCTGCTTCAGCCCGTCTAAGGTTACGAACGATGACGAAATTTCATCCGCAACCCGTACACTTGATTTCGAACCGTCAAGCGTCGCACGAATCAGTCTAATCAGCTTCGCCGGAAAACCATGTTAATCTGCCATAATTCATTTCTCTACACTGAATCGTACGCCGCCTTGAAATCAATAAACAGATGATGGGTCTGCAAGTTGTACTCTCGAAATTTATCGAGAATCTGCCACAGGGTGAACATCTAATCTGTCGTTGATCGGCCCTCACAAAAACCCGCCTGGTATTCGTCAACGAAGGACTCCTCGGTGCCTTTTTTGTATAGAGGGCAAATGAGACCATCCAACCAACTAGCAGGCAGTTCTTCCTCTTCCCATATATTCAATATAATACGGTGTAAGAGCTCATACAGTTGCTCACCACCGTGCTTGAGACGCTCGATCGGGAGTTCGTCCTTCCCAGCAACCTTATTGTTCTTCAGTCCACTAATGGCTGTCTTGACCTCGTCTAGCGTTGGAGGTTCCACATCTTGTCCATCGTTGTCGATTCGAATACTGTCTGTCGCTCTTCCATTCCCACCGTTCAACAACTCCTCGAAGTGCTCTCTCCACCTGGTAGCCACCATTGATTTGTCTGTCAGCAAGCCTTCACGGTCGTTGCACATGACGGGAGAAGGCGCTGTTTTTCTCCGCACGCCATTGACAGTTTCGTTAATCCTCCGCATATCATCCTGCTCCATACTTTCTTGCGTCTGAGCAATCACATTTTCCTCATGGTATTTTTTCTTTCTGCGGTGGATTCGTTTTTGTCTGCTCTCGCTTCCCTATATGGCTCCCTGCTCTGCCGGGTCCCAGACACCAGCATCCGGCTTCTGGCGACATTCTTGTCATCCGTTACCCTCTGACACTCCTCGTCGAACCACCCATTTCTAGGTCGTCTTTGAGCAGTACCTATCACCTCCCGCGCTGCTGTACTCATCGCTCCGGGGATAGACTCCCACAGAGTGTTGAAATTATCGTTCTCGTTGATTTCACTTATCCTTTGGTCTAGCTTCTGGTGATAGTCAGCTACCGTACCGATCGCCAGTTCTTAGAGTCCGACAGTGGTTGATAACCGAGCTCGAATCTCAGTAACTACGAGATAGTGATCTGAGTCGATGTTGGAACCCCTAAAAGTCCTAACATCAATGACGTCCGAGAAGTGTCGGCCATCTACCAGTACATGATCGATTTGGTTGCAAACTTCGCCATGTGGGTGCTTGTGGAAATTCACATGCGTGCAAAGTAGGTGTTACGAATGGGCATCCCCCTGGCAGCAGCAAAGTTTAATCTCAGGCCGTTATCGTTTGTGACAGAGTGAAGACTCTCCGTACCGATGATTGGACGGAAAATGTCCTCTCTTCCGACCTACGCGTTGGCGTCACCGATGACAATCTTAACGTCTTGTTTTGGGCATTCTCCATAGGTCTTGTCATAGCATTCGTAAAACGCATCCTTCGCGTCATCGGTTTTGTCGTTGGTCGGTGCATAGACATCGATCAGGTTGTAGTTGAAGAATTTGCCTCGAACCCTCAATACACAGATCCACTCGTTCATCGGCTTCCACCTCATGACTCGCTTCATCTGTTTCCCGATCACTATCAATCCGACCCCATGTTCTGCCTTATCGGAGTTAGAAGCGAAGGGGTGTAAGTGACAAAAACCAACTAAAAGTAAATGAGGTTTAAAGTTTTTCACCAATTTTTCATCCTATACAACATGTATGGAGTTTCGAAATCAACCAAATTTTCACCGATTTATTGTATTTTTTCCAATCATCATCATTTTTACGAATCTTAAAAAAAGTTCCTGAAAACTTGAAAACTGAAGATTTTTTTTTTATATGCTTAGCTCAAAATCAACAAAATGGTTACTACACCCCTTTGCAACTGGGTCCCTCAATTCATGTTTTGCCCGAAAAACACGTGGACTAGATGGAAATAGAATTTGAGGGACAATTATTTCAAGAGTACCTATTTTATTTTTTATTGCAAGACTAGGTTCCTCGTAACTCACTTCAATCATGCAGAATAAGCCCCCTGTATAAATTAATGATATTAGGGTATTTGTTCCCTTCTTAAGCATGTGACTCTCATTTTCATCCTACGAAAAACAAAGGATGGAAGCGCTGTTTGTTTTGTTTCTTATTTTTGTATTTTTTGTTAAAAGTGAGCACCCATGAAAACAAAAAGAACGGAAGCAATCGGTGCCGTAATCGCTTGTTTTCGAATAGGATGGACATGGGAGCGTGGGATTAATTATGGCACACATACCCTATTTTTAAGAAAGCATTGATGTTCAAGTGTTCAATTGTTTTTAGGTAGCTCTTGTTCATATGGATATGTTTTTCGTTGAGAAAAGCTGAATATCCTAAAAGTTGAAGCTGATCCATCTTTAACATTCAATATTTATTAAAATAAGTAGTAAGAAAACAAAAAAATACTCTAATATGTGTTTTTTTTATTGAAATATCTGCACTGATTTATCGCAAGGTATGGCACCACACAGATGATTACTTGTCGATCAACGCAGACGAAATGGCCTCACATCCAAATAAAAAATCCATCATTTGTCTCGCAACCCTACGTCGGCATGTTCATCTTTTCAATTGCTCAAGCTCAAAGTATTCCAATCCCCTCAATCTTTTTGTAAAATCTCCCACGTTTGGCGCACATCACAAAGGTCATATCGAAGCAATATTTCCCATTCGGCTGATAAATTTTTATACACCTGTCTGTTCCCCCGGAGTGACATGCTGTCAAACTTTCAATCATTTCCCGCTTAAGCTAGGCTCGTGAGCACCTGCTGCCACCCTGCCACGTGCTGCGTTCACCGGAATACATTTTCCCTAGCAAGACGCACCGTCGTCGTCGCCGTCGTTGTCGTGTCTTCTTTCGGCCACACTCCTTCCTTCGACTTCGGCCGTTTCGATCTCTTCTAGTGACTGATTCTAAAGAAAACCTACGCACAACACTTCCCCATCCTTGTGCAAACCGCCCAAAGGTAGGTGAAATGTAGGGGATAGTAGTGCAGAACAAACCGCGGAAAAAACATTCTGAAAGATATGCAAGATCAAGCTGGTCATCATTTAGGGTATCGCGCCACTTGGGCGGTGGCTTCTATGTTCTTCTGTTTTCCTCTATAACTCAGTCAATTTTTGACCAAATGACTTAAAATGTTGTACACGGGTGGATACTATACCTATCTCACTGCATTTCAAAAATTGTGTCAATTGGTTCAAATTAGACTGAGTTATAGCGGAAAACAGACGAAAATAGAAGCCACCGCTCAAGTGGCGCGATTTCCTATCTGCTGATTTTCTTTCCTTTCAGATGAGTTGTTCAGGCAGCTGTCTCAACATAACCAAATGATATTTTGTGCGTCTGAACGTTAACCAAACGCATCCTTTAGAGTTTACCCTTCCATCAACAACACCCAAATTCCATCAACACCATGATACCTAGTCCTGAGAGGACGTAATGGTCTGTACGTACCTTTTTTAGGTGTCCAACTAATCCTTTCTCATCCCTCAGCTGTCGCAAAAACGTGGCCAGGACAGTTCTCGACCATAAGGGGATTGCGCCAGTCTTATCGGAAAGTCAGAGATTAGTCCCAAATCTTTGTGGTTTGGTTCGGACGGGAAGGAGACAACCCTCATAACAGCGATCTAGGACTGTACCACCTACGAATTTGTGCGACCTGCTTAGTGCTAATGCTTCAGACTACCGAAAATGTAAGCAAAACTATACTTAGAAGTCCTTCTCCCGCTGCCTTTTATATCTCTTGGCCTTTCCTCTTTTTCTCACTCTCGTCTTCAAAAAGAGGTAATTCAGGCTGTGCTGCACAGTATATTTTTTGTTTGGTGACCCAAAAAAATCATGAATTTGAAATGCTACGCAATAGGGGTGATACACAAATTATGTCACGCAAAAGTTGATCTTTTTCAATCCCCCCTCCCCCCTATTTCACACTTTTTGTATGGAACCTCACATTTTTTTGTGTGGGTCGTCACGTTCCCCTAAAAGCGTGACGTAATTTGTGTACGGCCCCATAGCTGTAAGGTTTTAAGTAACCGTTCAGTTGTTAAATTAGGAGAGGACAGCTAACAATCCAATTATTGTGTAATGGCAGTAAGCAGATAAAATGTAGTTAGTTATAAGACACCTAGGCAGAATGAAGAAAATATCCAACGGAAAACTATGATCGCTGTACCATTTCACACGCGCATTCTACAGCACTTTCCCCTCGCCATATTTGAATTGCTAATGGGCCATTTCCCCATCCACTTCATTCCCGCAGCAGCCAGCCGATTGATGTGGAATGGGTCCTGTCGGCATCGGATCGGCGCGCGGCGGCATGGTGCGAAAAGAAATCCCGCCAAGTCGTTAAACCGAACGAGAAGCGATAAAGGGCGAGAGCGAGTTTCCATTTCAGAAAGCCGTTTTGGAAATTTTTGATGATGTGTTATGGCGGCGAGGATTTTTGGTTTGCCCGGTCGTCAAACGGTTCGCCGCGGCATACCTTTGAGTTGGGATGAATAGTGATTCCGTTTTCTCACTTTTTGAAAAATGCGAATTATTTTGGCGATTGAATAATGTCACGTTAAGGTTGACTGGTGTGTTACCGAGACGTCACGCACAAGTCAAGGTCAGTCAAGGAGTGGTTGTGGTTATCCGACGACATGGAACTGGGTGAGATCATTCCGATTTTTTCTTGACATTCTAGAGGGAGTTGGGGTAATTTCGCCAATGCGTTTTCATGAGGACTCCTGGAGTCTGGTTCTACAAATTAATCTTGTAGCTCTGGTGCTGAATCGGGCGAAACAGCCTGCACGCCGTATCGAATGATGACGGCCAGCGATGCGTAAACTTTGCAGCCTCCCTTGGTATGGTATTCCGAAGCACCTTCTTCCCCCACAAAGATATCCACAAATCCACCTGGAGACCATCAAACAGAAAACCAAATCGACCACGTTCTAATCGACGGTAAATTCTACTCGGATATAACCAATGTCCGCACATACCGCTGTGCGAATACAGAATCGGATCACTACTTAGTCGCTGTATGCCTGCGCTCAAAACTTTCGACAGTTATCACCACGCGTCGAAGTCGTACGCCGCGGCTCAACATCGAGCAGCTGCGTAACGTAGAAGTGGCTCAAGACTACGCGCCGCAGTTAGCAGTGGCCCTACCAACGGAAGAGCAGCTTGGCGCAGCTACACTTGAAGATGGCTGAAGGGACATCCGATCCGCCATAGGTAGTACCTCGGCTACAGCACTAGGCTTTGCGACTCCGAATCACAGAAACGACTGGTACGACGGCGAATGTGAACAGTTAAAAAACGAGAAGAATGCAGCATGGGCGAGAATGCTGCAACACCGTACGAGAGCAAATGAGGCACGTTATAGACAGGCGCGGAACAGGCAGAACTCAGTCTTCCGGATGAAGAAGCGCCAGCAGGAAGAACGAGATCGCGAAGCGATGGAAGAGCTGTACCGCGCTAAGGACACACGAAAGTTCTACGAGAAACTGAACCGCTCGCGCAGAGGCTTTGTGCCACAAGCCGGCATGTGCCGAGATAATCACGGGAATATTCTCACGAGCGAGCGTGAGGTGGTTGAAAGGTGGCGGCAGCCACTACGATGAGCACCTTAATGGTGAGGTTGCAATTACCGAAGGTGGCGTGGTAACAGATCTAGGAGTACATATGTGCACAAGACGAAAGACTTCCGGCCTCTGACCACCAAGAGATTGAGGAGGAGGTTGGTCGATTGAAAAACAATAAAGCCGCAGGAGCTGATCAACTACCAAGCGAGCTTCTAAAATTCGGCGGAGAAGCACTGGTGTGAGCACTACACTGGGTCATTACATAGATTTAGGAGGAGGAAGTATTACCGGAGGAATGGATGGAAAGTATCGTGTGTCCCATCTACGAAAAAGGGCGACAAGTTGGATTGCGTGAACTATCTCGCGATCACTCTACTGAGCGCTGCCTACAAGGTACTCTCTCAAATTTTATGTCGCCGTCTATCACCGATTGCAAGAGAGTTCCTGGGGCAATATCAGGCTGCATTTATGGGTGAACGCGCTACAACGAACCAGATGTTCGCCATCCGCCAGCTTTTGCAAAAATGCCGTGAATACAACGTGCCCACACATCGGTTTCAAATCGGCGTATGATACAATCGATCGAGAACAGCTATGGCAGATTATGCACGAATACGGATTCCCGGATAAACTGATACGATTGATCAAGGCGACGATGGATCGAGTGATGTGCGTAGTTCGAGGGACACTCTCGAGTCCCTTCGAATCTCGCAGAGGGTTACGGCAAGGTGATGATCTTTCATGCTTGCTGTTCAACATTGCTTTAGAGGGTGTAATTAGGAGAGCGGGGATAAGCACGAGAGGAACGATTTTCACGAAGTCCGTTCAGCTGCTTGGTTTCGATGATGATATTGATATTATTGCTCGTAAATTTGAGACGATGGCGGAAACGTACATCCGACTAAAGAGCGAGCCAGGCGAATCGGATTAGTCATTAATGTGTCGAAGACAAAGTACATGATGGCAAAGGGCTCCAGGGAGGAATCACCGCGCCTGCCACTCCGAATTTATATCGACGGTGATGAAATCGAGGCGGTGGAAGAATTCGTGTACTTGGGCTCACTGGTGACCGCCGACAACGACACCAGCAGAGAAAATCAGAGGCGCATTGTGGCAGGAAATCGTGCTTACTTTGGACTCCGCAAAACTCTACGATCGAATAAAGTTCGCCGTAACACGAAGTTAACTATCGACAAAACGCTGATTAGACCGGTCGTCCTTTGTGGGTACGAAACATGGACCCTACGTGCAGAGGACCAACGCGCCCTTGGAGTTTTCGAACGGAGAGTGTTGCGTACCATCTACGGCGGAGTGCAGATGGAAGACGGGACTTGGAGAAGGCGAATGAACTACGAGCTGCATCAGCTGCTGGGAGAACCAACCATACCGCGAAAATCGGGAGGCTACGGTGGGTGGGTCACGTCATCAGGATGTCGGATAACAACCCGACTAAAATGGATCTCGAGAGTCATCCGACCGGTACAGGAAGACGTGGAGCGCATCGAGCTAGGTGGGTCGACCAAGTGGAGGACGATCTGCGGACTCTAGGCAGAGTGCGGAACTGGAGACAAACAGCCATGGACCAAGTGGAATGGCGACGGCTACTATATACAGCAATTTTGGCGAGTTTCAGAGTCGTTACGTAGGCGTTTTCGGTGATTTCTGAGGGCTTTAGGTGCGTTACATGGGTCCGAGAGGGGTTTTTTTTTGGGGGTTTCGAAGGCATTTAGGGTGACATTGCCTAAATGGAGGGACTTAAGTAGAAGGAATCGCACTGCTCTTCATTCTGAACGATCCATGGCTTGAGAATGAAGTACCTTAGGACGATCATTGAATATCTTGCCCATGCCAAGTAAAATTCATCGTGCTTAGCCTGTTCGATCGCTGCTCAGCAACACTGTGGTTGTAAATGGTCTCTCGAGTTCGGCTTCCGGAATAAGAGGTCGACCGTACACGCCTTGGTATACGCTATCTTGTCGGTTAAAAGGGCAAACCATTTGTGTCTAATGGAGACGTCGGGAAAGGGAGAAAGCATGCCACTCAATCAGCAGATAACTAAGCCAATCTCATATTTGTCTTTGTCATAATTTGTTTGCGATATTAATATCGATTTCAGTTCTACGCCATTAGACGACGGAGATGATCCAGAGGAATAGAAGCGCACGTCTATCGAATGTTAATGTCATGGGTTCGATTCCGACCGGAGCACATGGATTTCTTTTCAAAATTTTGATCTCAATTTGTTCATCAAACACGTGTTTCTGTTGTGTGTATCAGAACCTATCAAAGCATTTCAATATTGTAATTTCCACTTGGTTCGTTATCCTTAGTAACTATCAAGAACATTTATATAATTTATGTCTCTGCTTTTAGCGATTGCTTAACCCACTTATCGTAATATGTTTTGCTTTAAAGTAACGGATATCAAATCGATTTATTTTTGAGTCCAGTTAAATTGGAAAAACAGAATACCAATCCTAACTGTTGAAATTCACGTCATAATTTGATACAACATTGACACGTGACACGAGAAAGGCATTTGTGAAGAAGAATTTAGGTTCGATCCTAAGTCTCCATTACACTCAAAATACGATAATTATCACATGCAACGAGATTTTATCGGGGAGCAAACAAATGCGACTGATTATCAGCTAATTACGACAAATTTTCTCCAAATTCAACATTGATGAGGGTTAGCTCCATCCATGTCCCAGAGATTGTCATTCCGCGAAGGCAACCCGGTACACCGGAGACATTAATCCCGCTCAGTAGCACTTCTGTTCATCTGGTAGCTTCTTATCGGGTCAACAACGTCGAATGACTTCCGAGAATTTCCAATTACACATGAACCTTCTCTCGTACGTAGCCGGGCTAAGCGGTACCTAAGCTATTCTTGTTACTTGACAAGAAATCCAATCGAGCGTGAATGGCGGCGGCGCGTGGGGAAGAAATGGAGTTAAAACAAGCAGGCAATACACTTAGCTCTCTCTGGTGCGACGCTATCAATCGAATTAACAGTCGTCTAATGTCGTCGTCGGCCCGCTCCTCCGGCCCGAGACAGACAAACGAACGACGAGGAACGAACGGACGGAGTTGAATTTCAAAAGCTCATTCATTTTCCAAATGACCCAAGTGTAGCACAAAATTCAATTGACATTTTATGAGATTTTGTTCGCAACGATGGAGTGGAAATGTCCTCAAACAAACAACAGGGAGGATGTGAATAGCAATAGGGTAGGGTAACCGTTCCGGAAAGGCCGATATTTTTCGGAAAGTTTCATTCCAATAGATAAAGTTTTTACTTCACGTCTTCTAATTAAATCATTTTAGCTTAATCAATAATTTTAATAAAATGAATAATGCTAGTTTAAAAAAAATAGTTCCCGTTACTACATTCCTGTGAAATTCTGGATGCTGAACATATCTGGTCACTCTTATACATGCTGATGAAAAAATACTAGGAAGATACTTTTAATCCGCATAGGGCACACAACGGCAGAAACATTACCAAGAGCGGTTTCAGAGCTGGGGAATTGTTGAGCGAAGGATGATGCTGTGTTCA
Source organism: Aedes albopictus (assembly GCF_035046485.1). Classification (NCBI taxonomy): domain Eukaryota; kingdom Metazoa; phylum Arthropoda; class Insecta; order Diptera; family Culicidae; genus Aedes; species Aedes albopictus. Next base: position 205,042,216 of record NC_085136.1, on the reverse strand, counting down.
GGGACGTTCCCCCGTTCCTGGAGCTGCCAGTGGTGGTGTCATCCTTCTCGCATCAACCCCGGGTAGATCAAGTTACTTCTCCATGGACTCTGTCATAGGTACCCCCACCGACCGATTGTGTGTGATTATGTGATTCTGAGCTGAAGAGCTGTTGTCCGTTTGGCCGACGATTTCAAGGGGACCCTCTGCGCTGCGAAGGACACGCATCGAAAAGCAATAGAGAACGAGATGTGCTTCAATACGTTCATTTAATTTACTGGTGAAAATCGAAATTGAAACGCTTTGCTGGCACATCTTCCTGCTCTCGTTGTCGCGTCGCTTGCCCCGAACCTGGTGAAACAACATCCCTACTAGTGGAGGACCTTATCTTCCGGAGCATGTTCCTGAATGAGTGTGTCCCTGAAAACGGTTGCCGGAACGGAAGCGTGTTTGAGTGAGTTGCCCTAATCTCGGTTCAAGCTAGGATCCTGCATTTCTGCTGGCGTGTCAAGAGTTCGGATTCAATTTACCAAATGAATTTTAAGATGAGTGTAGACGATGGGTTTGTTTACGAAAATGTTTTCCATCCTCGTTGAACACACTGCACGGTCAAGTCGATATGGTGTGTGTGAATTCCATTCCATGCTGGAAGATGAAAGCATGAGTATTTAGTTCAAGTTTGTCGCTGAAACCGCATAGATTGCAAAATAATAATGATCATTCCCTAGCAAAAGCCAAACAAAAATGTGAACTGAGGGAAAAATTAGGAGCATACAATAAGCCCTATTTTTGATTTAGGTGAATCTTTTTTCCAGTATACTCTTTGCACAAAGCTGGGCAACGTAATTTTAGCTTTTGCTGCTGGAAAACACGTAACTTGTTGGCACGATGGTGTGTCAATGGGAGACATTGGGATATGGTCAAACTGCGCCCGAAATTCTCCGTCGTCACCAATGTACACTACTTATTACCACCTCTGTACGATCAAGAGAGTACGTGAAGCCAGGGCGCAAAATTTTCGAGCAGACAAGTTGAAGTTCACCGTACGGCAATTTTCATTCACTTGCCTGCATATTCATATTCAGCTGGTCGATACTCGTTTGTCAACTGAATGAAAGTCAATGAATATTTGTAAACATCTTACAAAGTGTTCAATTGCTGATAAAATTTTAACGTTTCGATTACATTTAACGGTGCTTTACACAGATCTTTCCCCATTTGATTGATGTGGAGTGTTTTTGGAAGGAATCGTAGCCATAAACGTAGGTAATTACGAAGATGTTTCTCGATCGGCTTTATATTCAATGACTACGAATTGACTGACTATGTGAAGAGGGAGAGCGAAAATGAATTTGATTGTTTTGAATATTCAGTGCATAATCATTCAAATTCGTGCTGTTTTCAGTCAATGACTATGAAAATTTTGCGCCCTGCGTGAAGCAACCTGATGTCCCCATTGCGTATGCTTCTATCTCCAGGAAGTGTTGTCAGACGAGAGTGAACTCGGTGGTGCACTGGTTTTACCGGTATTGCTCTCAGAATATTTTGCGGAATTTCTTCCAGAAACCCTTTCGAAATTTTCTCCAATTCCTACAGGAACTTCTCTCAGTGGTATTCTGGGATAATTTCAAACGGTTTATCCCGGGCTTTTTTTGCAAGACTTTTACTGAAGTTCTTCCAGGGATTTTGTCCAGAGAATTTCCCGACAATTCTCTATCTGTTCATTGGAGGGATGTCTCCTGTAATTCCTAAGAGATTTTCATTGTTTTTCCTAGGGTTACTCTCAGGAGAATTTCCAGTTGTTATAGTTCTTCTCGGGATTTAGTTTAAATTTTATCTCGGGATTTATTCAATAGTTGTTTTGTGCTTCTTGTGAGACTTCATCACTTCTGATATTGATCCGGGAAAATACTTACAAGCAATTGTTTAGGTTATTGCAAAAGGAATGTCGGGGAAAAAAACTGCTGAAAAATCCCGACAAGGATTTTGGAAGTAACTAAATTAAAGAAATTCCTATAAAACAAAGCAGCGTCTGACAAAAATTTGACAAAATTCATGCAGAAATAAAAATGTAAATTTCACAACCTTGTTGGTATTGTGATTCAGTTGTCTGAAATTGCTTCCCGATGATTATATTTTCACGCACGTCGCTCCCGAGCAGGAACGAATAACTGACACATAACTGAGCAGCATACCAAATTCAGATATCATAACAAGACAAGGTATTGGTCGGTTATCCTGGTATTGAAAATAACTTACATTGGTATTTTGTAGGTATTGATAAAATACCTCAACGAGTTATTCGTTTGGTGTTGAGGACTGTTTGAGGTATTATTCAATTATGGGAAAATCACCATTTGTATGGAAAAATCGTCGATTATCATTTAGGTATTGCCATACCTGATGTCATTATTTACGTGTTATTCACAGAATACACACCAGTTATTATTTTAGGTATTTTACCTCTTATGCAGGGCTTCTTAATACCTCATTCAGGTTGTAGGTATTCGGTTTTCCATACCTGCGTTTGTTATTCTTCAGCCATTTTCTCCTGCTCGGGCTCCTATGTAGATTTCAAGTGGATCTTCCTCCGTGATAACCCGTTGACTTACCGCTGCGCTGACAACTTTACACTTGACAAAGCCAAGCTAACTTCACTACTGTACAAGTGTGCAAAACTAGCAGCCGTCAGAAAATTGATTCAAGTCAGACCACCCCCGCTGTTCTCACAGTGTAGTACTGTGGTAGAGGTTGGTGCTTTCATGCAGCGGCTATCGGTTCGAATTCGGCGAGCGGTTTTTTTTTTGTTTAAGCCAATTATTCATTTATTTGATAAATTTGTGTTTTATTCGTGTGTTATTAAGTTGCTTTCTGCAAAAAATACATTCATTCTTCATTGAAACACAATGCTACTAAACTGAACTCATATGAACTTGAAAGCTCCGATAAAGTTCGAAGTATCATCTCAAGCAGCTTTCAAGCTGTTTGAAAGGGTAACAATGAGCATTGCTGGAACTTGTGTCCGAAGTTCCAGCAAGGCTCATCGTTAGCCTCTTAAGTAGCTATAAAGTTTCGAAACTTTATCTGAACTTCGCGGAACTTGCAAGTGCGTTTTGTAATGGGAAGCGAAACTTTTGGTTACTTGGGTTTAAGTGAATGCTCACAAAAATCTCTGGATCCCGTGAGGGGCTCTCGAAGTAGTATCGGGAAATTTTCTAGCAGGAATTCCGGGGAAATCCTCTGCTGAATGCCATAAAATACTTAAATGCTAAAAGTACTTTGAAAGAAATTGCGACAAAATATTCAAGAAGAATCTCAGGAGAAATAATAACAGACATACTTTTTTTATACATGTGTAATTTAACTTACTAGCTAATTTTACACTTGGAGAAATATCGTGACAACATCTGAGAAATACCTATAATGGGAAAAAATTCTGTTTAAAATCCAGGATAAACTCTGGATGAATTCCCACGATAATTCTCTTTTGTTTAAATCTCTTTCACCAAGTGGGCTGCACAATGTTGAGTCGACAATGAGTATCCATCGTAGCTCTGGCCCTTACAAATTCCCACCTCATGCTTCCACGGGTCAATCGTTGACAATGTCCTTCTGACTTCACTTAGAATTTGTCAGAATTGCCCAGTATGGGGCAAAATTTCACATTTGAGTACTTGTGTTAAAATTCTTATTACTCGAACTACAAAAGGAACGTGAAAATATCTAGTACTACGTTTCGAAGGTAACATGATAGGGATTCGTTAAACGAGGTAAAACGATATTATTTTTTTTTTTGTTTAATAGTTATTTGATTTTATTTGATAGACTGTTAGGTGCGAACTTTTGTCCCGCATTACTCAAGTCCAGCAGACTGCAATCAGTTCGTTTTGAGACGTTCTTATAAATACATTTTAAATCTCCTTTTACTATGAAAATATGGCAAAATGGGGCAAATTGGGCAACTCCCGAAGATGATTCTGGTGATATTAGATTTAGCGCATTTTGTTTATGCTAAAAAATCAAACAGTTAATGCTAAAAAAGAAATCAGTAACATTAAAAATCCATTCATAATTAGGTGAAAGTGTGAATTTCCAGCAGTTGTTGGGGCATACGGGGCTAAATAAGCATTTGAAAGGATCTTTCATGTATTTTTATGATTGTTGTTCGCGCGTATCACTACGGTTTTCGGACACTTGATATAAATTCGCGGCGTTCTAATTAAACACGAAACTTTATTACGCGAACAGAACTTGAAAATTTATTGCCGAAACAAACGACGAGATGTACTTCTCGCGGCGGTATATTTACTTCTAATCAATCTGTGTATTTACAATAAACAGCTGACCGGCGGCGGCGATCGAGAGGCGATCGTATGTAAAGCGTATGATTGCTACCTGCGGATCCGATCGTTGCCCAGAACGAAACGGGCCAAGGCAAAACATGTGGCAGAACGGGATGACTAACAGTACGACGACTGTGGAACATGTTCGGTCACTCATTTTATCCCTTGCTCTACCATAAGCCGGCCGCCTTGAAATACAAACAATTTCAATACCTCCTACTCTAACTAACGTGCGTGTTCAAAACTAGCTTAGGTAGTAATACCAATGTGAACAAATTCAATTTCGCTTATACTATGTACACTGCTGCTGCTACTGGTGACGACGATGATGAGCCAACGGGATGACCTTGGCCTATATACTGTGCACCGACGACGGGCTGTCGGTTGCCTATTGCTCTTCATTGGCTTGGACGGATGGCTCGGTGTTGTGTTTTTCCTGGCAGACAAGTTTCTGCGCTGGAATTCGTTCCTTACGGTGATCAGCTGTCTGCCAGGACTTGTTGACAACCGATGTGCTCTATAGGGTGGATGGGTGGCGATGTGTGGACTGTATGTATTTTTCTTCGATGACTTGTTTTACAGGCTTCTGTACATTGCAGCGACATCGATCTTGGACGATTGGTGACTTGACCTTGACGACGACTTTTGATTCCTGCTCCTGACGACTCCTCCTCCTGACGACTACGTGATGGACTTTGGAATGCTTGGACAACTTGAGCGCCGCCGAGTATCTACTGGCGACTTGATCTGGGACGGAAGATGTTCGACTGCGTAGACGACTTGAGCGCCGCTTTCGAAGGAAATACGGGCGACTTCTGGTTACGGACGATGACGATACGACGTGCTTGGCTTAACGGACTTCTACTTGGACTTCTTGGATTTCGGATGTTGAGGCAATCTGTGCCGCGGGTGACGATGGTGGTCGCTGAATAAAATGAGAGGGTGCTTTTTGACATGTAATGATGAAAATACGAATGACTTGCCTGGACGGAGGCCCTCAGGCCTCCGTTGGACGCCCGTGTGGCGCCGACGGTCCCTCTGACGATGACGATGGTAGATTCGGCTTGTCCTGTTTCTCGATGACGTTGATGCTCGTTGGCTTCCCAGCTATCCGTGGCGATTTTGACGGAACCTCGGTGCCGGACGATCTTCACAGATTGGCCATACCCGTGGGAAATCGTGGCGGGAACCCGGGAGGTTGAATTGCGCACTTCTTCCTCCAAACGCAACGGTAGACTTTACCTCGGAACACAAACGTTTCGTGACTTTAGTGTCAGGACAGACAAAATACTACCAGACCTCTAGCCGTCTGCTAGACTGACGAGACAAACTGGACGGGATGCAACGATGCACATGCAACAACCACCAACGTACACGACACATATTACCTCAATTTCATGACAACGGACGGAGGACAACCCAAAATTTGTTTGAGTGTCGTTTGTTTGGCTGCACCAAACGGCAGGGAGGCATGTCTGAGGAAAAATGAGGAGGTTACTTTTTCGAAAGTTTAACAAATACATAACTTAACTGGGGTTGCGGAGGTCCTTTCGACCTCCGCCGTTGGAGGAGTCCTAGTTCTCCCCTTCGCCAGATGAAAAATTGTCGCGGATTGGCAGCACGCAGATCTTGGAGATCGCTCGCTGGTAACTGCCATCTTTGGTCCGCACGGTCACAACTCTGATGTTCCCGTCAGACCCAGGGTGGACCTCGGTCACCCGTGCCAACTGCCACTTCAAGGGTGGCAAATTCTCCTCCTTCAAAACAACCATAGTACCAACAGCTATGTTGTTCCTCTGCCTCGTCCATTTCGTCCGATTGTGGAGGTTGGACAGATACTGCTCCGACCATTTCTTCCACAACCTCTGGGTGAACTCTGTCATTCTTTCCCAAGCCGAAAGTCTGTGCTCCGGAACTCCACCAAGATCGGGTCCCGGAATGGCCGTCAGCGGCCGCTGGATCAAGAAATGTCCAGGGGTGAGGGCCTCAAAATCGTCCGGATCGTTGCTGATCGGGGTCAGCGGTCTTGAATTCAGGATTGCCTCTGTCTGCGCCAGCACCGTTTGCATCCTGTCGTATTCCAGGCTGCGAGTGCCAATCGTTCGCTTGAACAGGGTCTTGAACGACTTTACCGCCGATTCGCACAGTCCTCCGAAGTTCGGTGAGCGGGCTGGAATGAACCGGAACTCGATTCTGTCCTCTATCGTCTGTCGTAGCACTGCATCCGTGAACTGCTGACTCGCGAACAGCTGGGCTAGCTCATCCAGCTTCCGTCGAGCTCCGACGAAGTTCGTCGCATTATCGCACATAATCAACGAAGGTTTGCCACGACGCGCAGTGCACCGTTGCAACGTCGCAAGGAAAGCCTGCGTCGACAGATCGGCCGCTAGCTCCAAATGCACCGCTTTGGTAACTAGGCACACGTAGACTGCTACGAAGCATTTGATCGGTCGTACTCGACGCTGCGGGTACACCACGTGGAACGGACCGCAGTAATCGACGCCGACTTTCTGGAACGGGAAACAAGGCCTGACTCGCTCGGGGGGCAGATCGGCCATCAGTTGCTCCTGAATTTTCGGTTTCGCACGAAAGCACTGCACGCATTCGTGGACAACCTGCCTTGCGAGATTCCTGGCGCTCGTTGGCTAGAATCGCTCTCGGACTGCCGTGACGATTTGCTGTTGACCAGCATGGAAGTATTTGCGATGGTAATAGACTACGACGATTCTCGTGAAGGGATGCCGATGGTCGAGTATGTACGGATGCTTCCTGCCATCCGGAACAGCCGCGTTCTTCAGCCGGCCGCCAACGCACAATACGCCTTCAACTAATTGGGGATTGAGGTTTGAAATTCTAGAGGAATCCTGCACCTGTCCGTGTCGAGCGATGTCCGCGAATTCCTGTGGAAAGCATTCCCGCTGCGAAAGCTTCACCAGCTCCTTGGCTGCGTCGTCGTACTCCTGGGACGTGATACAGCCTACTTTCCGACAGGACCGATTCGCCGGCGATGAATTCCACTTGAACCGTCGAATGTGAACAGTCAGCCGAACTAGATCCACCAGCGACGAACGAAGTCCGAAGATCTCACTAGGGGCAACGGCGGGGAGGGCCGCGACAATCGCTTTCTCCTCTAAGTCTGCCTGGTCGAGACTGCCTTCATCGATCTGTGCCGAATTGGGCCAGTACTGGTTGTCCAACATCAACCATTTCGGTCCGTGAAACCATCGAGACTCGTACTGAAGCTGTGCTGGACTCATTCCTCGTGAAATAATGTCCGCCGGGTTATCCTCACCGGCGACGTGCTGCCACACACTTCCCTTGGTAATGTGCTGGATTTCGGAGACACGATTCGCCACAAACTGCTTCCATCTCGCAGGTGACGATGAAAGCCAGCAGACGACGATCGTCGAGTCTGTCCAGAAGTGGCACTTGGTGACGACATTGATATTCTGGGCGACCTTCTCATACAGGTGAGCGAGGAGAAGTGCCGAGGACAACTCTAGGCGGGGTGTTGACAGCGACTTCTTGTTTTTCTTCAAATTCTCGAGCGGAGCCACCCGAGATTTGGAGGTCAGTAGGTGAACTGACACGTTCCCATCTGCTGTCACGGTACGCACGTACACGCATGCGCCGTATGCCTTGTTCGACGCGTCGCAGAATCCGTGCAGCTCAATCGTTCCGGTGCTACGGCTCGTTCCGACCCATCGGGGAACTGCAATCCCGTCTAGGCCTGCTAGGTTTCGCCTGTACTCACGCCACTGCTCTTGAAGCTGCGAGCTAAGCGGTTCATCCCACTCGCAGTCGTGCTTCCAGAGATCTTGAAGGAAGATCTTCGCCTGGATGATTACCGGACCCACCAGTCCTAACGGGTCAAACAGTCGAGACGCATCAGACAAGACGCAACGCTTCGTAATCTCCGCGGCCTCATTCCAAGCTGGCGAACTGAATCGGAAGCAGTCCGTGCTAGGCTCCCATGTCAAGCCTAACGTTTTCACGGCGGCGGTAGACGAATCTAGCTCCAAAATCGAGCGCTCATCTCTCAAACCCTCCGGCACCGCTGACAGCAACTCTTTGCTGTTCGAATTCCACTTTCGCAAGGAGAATCCGGCAGACTGCAGTAGTTCTATCATCTGACCAACTAGTGTCTTCCCTTCTTCGATGTCGTCTACGCCGGACAGCATATCATCGACGTAGAAGTCCTTTCTGAGGACCTTTGCCGCTGCAGGATGCGACTTTTCCCCTTCATCTGCCAGGCACTGCAGACACTTCGTTGCTAGGTATGGAGCGGACGCTGTACCGTAGGTGACTGTCGTGAGAGCGAAAGTACGGATTGGCTCTGAAACGCTATCTCTCCAAACGATCCTTTGCAGCTGCTGATCGGCTGCATTCATCAGTACCATGCGATACATTTTTGCGACGTCTCCTACGAGGGCGAATCGGTGCGTACGGAACCGGAGTGTGATGTCCACGATCATGTCCTGCACAACGGGTCCCACCATTAGGGCATCGTTCAAAGAGATTCCACTGGACGTCTTGCAGGAAGCATCGAAAACGACACGCAGCTTCGTGGTCGTGCTGTCTGGCTTCAGAACAGCGTGATGAGGCAAGTAATACGACAACGCTTTCGCGTCATCGTCGGAAAGCTCCTTCATGTGACCCATGTCCAGATATTCGCGCATGAACTCCACGTACTGCTGCTTCAGTTCTGGATTCATCGCGAGCCGCCATTCTACCCCCAAGAATCGCTTGATTGCTGTAGATCTTGAATCGCCTAGTTGCTGAATCATCCTCTCCTTCTTCGGCAGTGTGACTACGTACCTCCCTTCTTCGTCCCGAAATGTGGTTCTGTCGAAAAACTCCTCGCAGGCCGATTCTTCGACCGACAGCGTGCTGGTTGACTGACAAGTCTCTACTTCCCAGAACCGGGAAAGTTGATCCTGGATCTCCGCCGTCGAACAAACGTGGGTTAAGGAGTACGTTGCAGCAGTCGGACCCTCGGGAACAGGACCGGAAACAATCCATCCGAACACGGTGTCTTGTAGAGTCGGGCCGTCGTCTGTTGCCCTCCGCCGTTCGTGTTTGAGCAGCTCCATGTAGTATTCTGCTCCGATGATGATGTCTATCGGTCCCATCTCGAAGAACTTGGGATCCGCTAGCAGCGAGGGATTCGGAAGATTCCACGTTGCGACACAGAAGCTTGCAGTCGGCAGTGAAACAGTCAGCTTCGGCAACACGTGAAACGACATTTCTTCGACGAACGACGATATGTTCGGCGACCTTGGACCTACTACAGCGGTAATCAGCTTTGTCGACACTGCTTGCGACGATCCAATGCCTTGAATCGACAGGTAGACTGGCGTTTCGTCTAGCTTCAGCTTGCTAGCGAAACCTCTTGTCATGAGACAATGCTGTGAACACGAGTCGAGCAGAGCTCGTGCTACCACGGGATTGCCGTAGCGGTCTTCAATGCTGACAAGTGCGGTCGAGAGAATGATGGTTTGTGTCGGTGTAATTGGGAGAGCTACATGTGTTTGGCTTGTGGTGGCGTGTTCTGTGGCTGGTTGAGTGTGTGAGTCTGGTGTGTTTGCAGTGTTAGCAGTCCGTGTCTGTTGGTTCGGTGTTGGCGGCTTGGATTGTGGCTGTCTAGGTTGTGGATTGACTGTCGACGGTCTTGACTGCGTGGGTGGAACGGAGGATCTGGGTGCGTCAGAGTGCAGCAGTGTGTGATGCTTCTGATGGCACTGATGACACGTTCCCTTCTCGCAGGTTCTGGCCCAATGTCCAGGATACAAACAATTCCGGCAGAGCTTGTTCCTGTTTGCAGCTTCAATCCTCTCCGGCACGCTCATCCGCTGGAATCTTGCGCACTGGAATACAGAGTGTCGTGGCTCGCTGCAGAAGTGACACTTCAGAGTGGACTTGAAAGATGTGTTGCACACCGCTGGACGAGATTGTCGTTGCTGGATGGGAACCGTAGGCCTTGATGGAGCGATCGACTGCAGAACGGAGCAGTGACTCTTCAGAAAGTCCAACACAGCGGGATACTGTGCAACTTCCTTGCTGTTGTGGTGGGTTTCCCAGTGGCGTAGGGTAGCCATGTCCAATCGGGAACAAACCATATATGCGAGAATCGTGCTCCAGTCCGATGGTTTTTCTCCGATCTTCTCCAGCATCTGAAGGTTCTTCTCGAACGTACTGATCAACCGGTTCAACTCCTCGTAGCCTTCCCTCTTGGGTGCCTCAACGGCGAAAAGTGCATCGAGGTGCGCCTTGACGATCAACTTCTTGTTTTCGAAACGGCTCTCCAACGCCTTCCACGCTACCGCGTAATTGGCTGCAGACAAATCGATGGAGTTTATTTCCTGCAGCGCATCACCGGACAACGAAGACCTCAAATAGGTGAACTTGTCCACTTCCGTGAGGAGGTTACTGTCGTGAATAAGACTCCGGAAGCTGTCTCGGAACGGCACCCATTCGTGGATCTGTCCTGTGAACGACGGCAGCCTTATTTCGGGGAGCTTCACCTTTGCAAACTGGGTTCCTGTTTGCGCATCCGGTGCTTGCGACGTGGAACTCTTCAACGTACTGCATCCAATCGACTGGAAGGCCTGCAGTTCGGACTTCAGCGCGTAGTAGACGTTTTCGAAGTCCTGTCGTATCTTGTCGTTCTGCTCAACGAGCGCTTCTTCATCGCCATCGCCTTCCTCAATCGCATCCTCCAAAAGCAGCTCGATTTGCAATCGGGTTTCGAGGAACTGACTAAACAGCTTGTCCAATGCTTCCAGTCTAACGCTCACTTGTCCCGCATCTCGCTTCGATTGGAAACCACTGACGAACTGCTGAACTCCTTCCAGCGATTTCCGAAGCTGGTGCTCCTGCTTGTTAAGCGTGCGAAGGTCAGGCATTATTGGACACTAATTACACTAACACTCACACTAACGATCGAGGTGGGCAGCTCAATCAAATAAAGTACCAAGTCACTCCACTGCACAGTCGAAAATTCACACCACTGCACTGCACTGCACTTGCACAATCACCTAGCACTTTGATCGACTCGACGAACCACCCAACGCGACCCGGATTGACAGACTTACAACCCAATAAAAACGACAGCAGCAGGGGAACCAACCATGTAAGAATCGACAGGCCAACAAAATCCAGCGAAACCGAGACCAGACCAGACTTTAACGGGCGGACAACCAGGGCTACTGCTCTTGAAATAAAATGGACTCACATCACATGCACAGAACAAATCATTTATTTGCAACAGCCACAGATTACGGCGATACATGCAATTCGCCACCACTCATGCACTCTACTCCCTTTTTCTCCGAGCAGCATCCGACTACTCCGTCCAGTATGTTCCGAGTCCGCCTCTAGGGTTCGCGCTGTCGCAGTTCCACCAAGGAGATGGCCACTATCCGCTCCGGTGGTCTCCAATTGTCTCACTGTTTCCGCACAACTGACGGCGCCAAATCTTCGCGATGGCGCAACCTTCACCGAAATGGTGACACTTTTCACTTTGGTCTCTTTGTCACCATTACCGCACAATGGTACAGCCTAAATCACTGTCCGTGGCGCAGATTGTCCAAGCACTCGCGCCGCTGTCCGAAAACCTTCACCGGAACGTGATCCGGTTCGAAGGACCAAATGTTCGCGCGTATCACTACGGTTTTCGGACACTTGATATAAATTCGCGGCGTTCTAATTAAACACGAAACTTTATTACGCGAACAGAACTTGAAAATTTATTGCCGAAACAAACGACGAGATGTACTTCTCGCGGCGGTATATTTACTTCTAATCAATCTGTGTATTTACAATAAACAGCTGACCGGCGGCGGCGATCGAGAGGCGATCGTATGTAAAGCGTATGATTGCTACCTGCGGATCCGATCGTTGCCCAGAACGAAACGGGCCAAGGCAAAACATGTGGCAGAACGGGATAACTAACAGTACGACGACTGTGGAACATGTTCGGTCACTCATTTTATCCCTTGCTCTACCAATTGTTATGAACCTCTAATTATACCTGCAGCTATTTTCAACGATCTACAGACGTGCTTGTTGTTTGAAAGTACATTTTGATTCTCTTCTTGTATGAGAAAAGAGCAAAATGGGGCAAAATAGACTACTTTCCGTGCCGTGCGGTGAATGAATTTAGCACCAATCGATTTCTCGTTTTTTTGTGCGTCAGAAATGGTCAACTTCACGTACCGAAAAAAAGCGGCGTTAAAAAATCCGTTTTTTGGGTCGATTTTTCCCACTGTGCACTGATTTGCGTAGGTATTGTTCGTACCGCACATGATAGAACAAGATACAGAAGTTGAATGGTAGATCCTAGGGGCAAGACAGATACAGCGAGAGTAACTCTGTTATCGAAGTGTTGCTCAGAATTCCTCTGGATAGTTCTGGATCACTCTGGTTTTCCCAAAATGTTGCCTGATACCAGTGAAAAATCAAGCAGTCTTGCCCGATTTCTCGCTTTGTAGAGACGTTTCTGAATGGATTCGAACAAAAAGGGTTACTCAGGATTGCTCAGAGTTGCTCCGGTTTTCACAGTGTCTTGCCCCTAGGGTAGATCGGCATACCAGCAGAAGGCGTATCGTTCGAAATAGTTCGTTGCAGTGTATCCACAATCAGGGTTTTCAACTCACTGATCTCAGAATGAAGTTTGTCTATTTCGGTGATTGGAGGCGGCTTTTAGGCGTTCTTCCAGTCGTTGAAAGCCGACATACATCGTTCGCATATCCAAACAGTGCCGTTCGTCAAAGATCGTAGATATTCTCTACTCATACCGACACATCCAACGTGAAAAGATTCTTCACGGGGTCCCACTGCATACCACATACAATGCCAGCTCCGTATAGATCACAATGGCACATTCCTTGCATTTCACGTTAACGCAGGTTGTTGGCTTCATTTCGGACAATTTACTGGCGAAATTGTTCGATTTCACCAATAGTTCAATAGCTTTATAGAAATCCGACGGTTGCGAAGTTAATTTCGGTAGAATACCTCAACAATAATTATTATACGACTTTATAATAGCTAACGACAGACGAAGGCACAACGGCGAACGACCTCATAGGAAGGCAAAATTGTTCGATTTCACAAATAGTGCAATAGGTTTATAGAAATCCGACGACTGCGAAGTTTATTTCGGTAGAATACCTCAACAATAATTATTATACGACTTTATAAGAGCTAACGACAGACGAAGGCACAACGGCGAACGACCTCATAGGAAGGCGCTCCGCCGCGAGCGAAACCTAATCGGTCTATAAGAGGTGACGAGCTAATAGCGGTGCCTTCACGTATGCGCGATGTAACAATGCCTAGGCAAGTCCACCCTATTGATATGGCAGACCACCGGCTTACTGATGGACTCAATCGATTGCGGACCTGCGCAGCGCTTACCTACGGACTAGGTGGCGGGTGCAGCAAGCATGAACTAAGGAAGGGCGAAACGAACGATGAGTGGTGTTCGCCACTGCTAATGTCACGCTGTAGGCCATGTTAAGGGCAACCAAAAATGGCTGCTTTGAGGGTCTCTGTCAGAGTGGCTAATAATGACTACAGGATCGTGATGGTCAAGACAAGAGGTGTATTAACTTCTACAGAGTAGTCTCCATAGATGTTGGAGGGGTTCGTCGAGGGGCTTTTTCCGCGTTATGATCCTAGTCCTTGGCCTCCTTTTGTAGAACAGCTGGGGAATGGGGCTGGCCATGAGGAGTAAGCCACCGATGAGTAACTTGCGCGGATAGCAAAGTCCCTTAGCGTAGGTAAAACTCCAGGTCAGGATGGAATTCTGAAGTTAGCCTTAAAATTAACTATTGCAGAGGCTCCCAGTATGTTCAGGTCTGCTATGCAGAAATACCTGGACGAGGGACCCATAGGTTTAGAAGCAGCAGAGCCTAGTTCTCTAGCCTAAGGCGGAAAAATCACCCGGAGACCCGTCGGCATATAGACCAATATGCTTGATGGATACGGCACGCCGCGACGGGGCGGGTGCTCGAAATGATCATCCTCAACAGAATATTGAGGGACACTGATGTCACGAGTTGATCTGGGAAACCGAACAGCTACCGGAGGAGTGGAAGGAGGGGTAATCTGCCCCATTCACAAGAAAGGCGACCATTTGGAATGTGAGAACTTCAGGGCGATCACTATTTTGAATGCTGGCTACAAAGTGCTATCCCAGATCATCTTCCGTCGTCTGTCACCTAAAACAAACGAGTTCGTGGGAAGTTATCAAGCCGGCTTCATCGACGGCCGGTCGACAACGGACCAGATCTTTACCGTACGGCAAATCCTCCAGAAATGCCGTGAATACTAGGTCCCAACGCATCACCTGTTCATCGACTTCAAAGCGGCATACGACAGTATCGACCGCGCAGAGCTATGGAGAATCATGGACGAAAACGGATTTCCTGGGAAGCTGACTAGACTGATTAAAGCAACGATGGACGGTGTGCAAAACTGCGTAAGGGTTTCGGGTGAACTATCTAGCTCATTCGAATCTCGCCGGGGACTGCGACAAGGTGATGGACTCTCATGCCTACTCTTCAACATTGCTCTGGAAGGTGTGATTGCGATGAGCCGGGCTCAACAGCCGGGGAACGATTTTCACAAAATCCGGACAATTTGTGTGCATTATTATCAGAACATTTGGAACAGTGGCAGAGCTGTACACCCGCCTGAAACGCGAAGCAGGACTGGTGGTGAATGCCTCAAAAACAAAGTACATGCTTGTAGGCGGAACCGAAAACGAACGGATCCGTCTGGGTAGTAATGTTACGATAGACGGGGATACTTTCGAGGTGGTGGAGGAATTCGTCTACCTCGGATCCTTACTGACGGCTGACAACAACATGAGCCGTGAAATTCGGAGGCACATCATCAGCGGAAGTCGGGCCTACTACGGGCTCCAGAAGAAACTGCGGTCGAAAAAAATTCACCCACGCACCAAATGCACCATGTACAAAACGCTAATAAGACCGGTGATCCTCTACGGGCACGAGACATGGACCATGCTCGAGGAGGACCTGCAAGCACTCGGAGTTTTCGAGCGACGCGTGCTAAGGACGATCTTCAGCGGTGTGCAGGAGAACGGTGTGTGGCGGAGAAGAATGAACCACGAGCTCGCTGCACTTTACGGCGAACCCAGCATCCAGAAGGTGACCAAAGCCGGAAGGATACGGTGGGCAGGGCATGTAGCAAGAATACCGGACAACAACCCTGCAAAGCTGGTGTTTGCAACTGATCCAGTTGGCACAAGAAGGCGTGGAGCGCAGAGAGCACGATGGGCAGATCAGAAGGAGCGTGACTTGGCGAGCATTGGGCGCGACCGAGGATGGAGAGCGGTAGCCACGAACCGTGTATTATGGAGAAATATTGTGGATTCAGTTTTATCTTGAATTTGATGTAATACTAAATAAATGAATGAATGATGTCACGAGTAACCAGTTGGACTTCCGGAAGTGGAAGTCTATCGTAGACGCAATCTTGTCGACTAGCGCTCAAGCGTAAGAGGAGGGGGTTCTCTACTGCGCAACAGTGACTCTGGCTGTAAGGAACGTGTTCAATAGCATCTATTGGGTGGCTATTGCCGATGCGTCCCTGCGTCTGGGGATACCCGAGTACCATTGATGGCATAGATGTACTGATAAATAGCTCTGCGAACAGATCATCAATACAATGTGCGCTGGTGTGTTTTGCCACGTATGTATGTGGCCCGACAGCAAACACACACCGCTCAACCGTCAAACTTTGCGTGAGAGTGAGAGTGTGTAAAAGGCTACACCAGCTGCACGAGCTCACATGTTTTTGACGTAAGCTTCGCTTTTCAGACATTTTTCCGTCAGAATTAGTAAGCTACTCCAACTGTTATACTCTTGCTTGTATTTGGCGTACAATATCTTGGTACCGTAAACCGGGGTCAAATTGATCAACGGGGTGAAATTGATCATTTGGGTACTACATTGTTATTGCATATCAGGAACTTCTAAGCGTCGCAATGATCTCAAACTTCTTACTTCACCTAGTTCATAGATGTCTAGGGATGAGTTTAATCTATTTTTTTTTAGTTTTTTTTAGAAAATATTAGTTTTGCCCTATTTTTTAAGAATTTGCAATGTATTTCTCACTTAGCTGAAATCATTGCTTCTGAACAATCGATTACCACTAGGGCTTCCCGTAATTTTTTTTGTTTTAACATTTTTGTGGAGCCTTGGTTGGAAAGTTATGAAGCTATTCTGAATATGAAGCTATTCTGAAAAAATAAGTTCTTTTTTGACGAAAAAGTCATTTATTGTACAGAAATCACTCATTTCAACGGAAATTGCCTACCTTCAGGCGTTCAATTCAAAATCTAATTTGAAATTTTAAGTGTGAAATCCACTAGTTGTAAGAGTTTTGACGCATTATTCGGGTTTAGAAGAGCAAAATTAAGTGGATAGGGAAATTTTACTTATTAACCAATGCTTAATTGTACACTGATCAATTTCGCCCTAAAGTGGCATCTTCATTTTTTTTTATTTTTGAAGTAATTTACCTAAAAGTTTAAATTTGTTGAACAAAATTTTGTCACATGGTTTCATAAAGATCCACTGGGTACTGATTTCACAGAAATTCCTTTGGCAATATTTTGATTGCCACTAATGTTATCCGTAAAAGTTGTTTCAAAGTGATCAATTTGAACCCGGATTACGGTATTAGATGTTAGTATTTTTTTATAATATTTCCAAGTGCATAACAATGTATATCAACTTCTGAATTTTAGCGCGCATCCGCACTTGTTTTAACCCTTTATAAGGCCGAGAAAACCAGGCACGGAATTTACTCGTTCAACATTGGAATATAAAGTACATGTGATGTAATGAACAAAAACGATTTTATTTTCAAAAAATTCAATGGTCGATTTTGTATGAAAAAAATTGGTCTAAATTTCAACTTTTTGTCAACAAAGTTTAAAATGTTGTTATTTTGTGATGCGTTTATCAATCATGTTGATTTTTTGATAAGTTATTGCCCCAATATTCATGAGTTATATGTGTGGATTTGAACTCGATTGGTCAATAATTTTGGACGATATGACAATTTTAGTACATGCCCATTTATAATAGTACATTTTTTCAAAAGGCTGAGTTCCTAAAACTAATGAAGCAATCAAGTTGAAATGTTGTCCACAAGTGTAAGGAACATGGGCCTTTTATTCCCCATCATTTGATTTTCAATTCGCTCACCACAACAGAAGTTCGAGCTTATAAACCTTTATGCACCCAAAAATGGCAGTTTTTGGACAGACATTTTGTTCTAAAAAAGCCCATTCATATTTGTTATGGCTCAAAAAAATCATGAGTGTTCACAAAGGCCTAATGTATCCATCAGTTAAAACAGAAGTTGTAAAAATTTTCTAAACGAACAGAAAAAAATATATGTATTAGGTGGCAATATAGTTGCCACTGCCTTATAAAGGGTTAACCCTCTAATACCCAATCCCGCCTTTAGACGGGGTATAGTTTGAGTATTTTTGTAATTTTTGTTTCGTGGGAAATCATTTTTTTATATTTTTGGCTGATATTTCGGACTGTTCTGTATATCTCAACATGGTTTTTGGTGTATTTTAAAGCGTATTTACATTTTTTAAAAATAAAAAAAAAGATGTTTTAGTCACCTTTTAGTAGTCATTGTTTATTTTGTATTGAATCGCTACAATTAACATATTTTATTTTTTTCCCAAATCATTCTATCCTTGTTTAATTGTTTAAGGGAATCGAATAACTCTAAAATTGTTTTCCTTTAAATTACACGAATAATAAAATATTATGTGAAAAAAATTTAAAATAATAATATTTCATTAATAATCTTAAAATCTCAAAATGTTTTCATCTCAAAAAATCCGTTCCCCAAATTGGCTTACAGGAAAAATATAAATGTGTGGGGATGTTCAAAAATAAAAATTAGAAAAATCAATAACTGCAATTCACGAAATCGAGAATTAAAAAGAATCATCTTCCAAAACATTAAACAATCGATTTTAGATGACGAAAAATTATATTTAGTTCAAAATCAAAAATTTGGGTATTAGAGGGTTAAAAAGATTAAACTTAGATTAGCACAAAGCATCATTGAGTTAAAATTTGTTAATCGGCCTTCTATCCCTGAATTTTTGTTGAGTATTCAAAGAGCTGTAAAAAAACTCATTTTTTCAGTTATCTTAATTACAATCGGCTAGGACCCGTTAATTTTGCAGCCATATCCGGACCAGATATCGCCATTTCCATCTCCACGCTTCACGCAAACCATTCATTCCACAGTGGGTAACCTAATTGAATCATTCCACCACCTCGCCGTAATAAATTGCCAAATTTATCAGCTTCATTTGATTTCTCCATTGGTGGTACGTATCCGCCAGATCTTTGCGGGCCTGGAGACCGGAACACCGGGCAAAGGCGGTTGCAAAATAAAATTCGGCACAAGCTCCTCGACTGATCTGCTGCACTGCAATTCATCCGCCGCCGCCCGTTTGACCGTCTTTCCGGGTCTTTGGGTTGCCGCCGGGGATTAGACGATGAGCTCAACCGCGCAAAAGCGGGGCGAATATTTTCATCATTCATTTTTCTCCTTGGCCGGAGCCCCTTCTGTACGGAAACATAATCACCTCGTTCGTTGAAAAATGGACTGGTAGGAACATAGTCATCATTTTTTCTAACTAGTTTTTCTATTTTCATTGGAGGTATTAAAGCGCCTGGTTGTTTTTTGCTGCTGCCGCTGAAGCGGCATATTGTCTCACATGTTTTATAGCAAATTTTGTGGTAAGACGTGTTCTGCGAGGAAGTAAGAGCTATGAATCGAAACTCTTGGAATGCCATGATCCCGAATGAGTCTGTTGGCTTGCAGATGGTTGGAGTGAGCAATGCTACTATACAGGAGGTGTAGTACATTCATACATATATTTATTTGTTCAACATCACATTTACGACAAGACATAATCAACAATAGTACGCCACAATACTCGGTTTGTGGCTGCCGTTCTCCATCCTCGGTCGCGCTCAATGCTCGCCAGGTCACGCTCCACCTGGTCAGCTCATCGTGCTCTCTGCGCTCCACGCCTTCTTGTGCCAACTGGATCAGTTGGAAACACCAGCTTTGCAGGGTTGTTGTCCGGCATTCTTGCAACGTGCCCTGCCCACCGTATCCTTCCGGCTTTGGCCACCTTCTGGATGCTGGGTTCGCCGTAGAGTGCAGCGAGCTCGTGGTTCATCCTTCTCCGCCACACACCGTTCTCCTGCACACCGCCGAAGATCGTCATTAGCACGCGTCGCTCGAAAACTCCGAGTGCTTGCAGGTCCTCCTCGAGCATGGTCCATGCCTCGTGCCCGTAGAGGACTACCGGTCTTATTAGCGTTTTGTACATGGTACATTTGGTGCGTGGGTGAATCTTTTTCGACCGCAGTTTCTTCTGGAGCCCGTAGTAGGCCCGACTTCCGCTGATGATGCGCCGTCGAATATCACGGCTC
The DNA here is from genome assembly GCF_035046485.1 of Aedes albopictus. Lineage (NCBI taxonomy): Eukaryota > Metazoa > Arthropoda > Insecta > Diptera > Culicidae > Aedes > Aedes albopictus. The sequence goes on along the minus strand of NC_085136.1, from coordinate 205,022,370 downwards.
ACGTTGTTGTCAGCCGTCAGTAAGGATCCGAGGTAGACGAATTCATCCACCACCTCGAAAGTATCCCCGTCTATCGTAACACTACTGCCCAGACGGATCCGGTCGTGTTCGGTTTCGCCTACCAGCATGTACTTTGTTTTTGAGGCATTCACCACCAGTCCGACCTTTGCTTCTTCGCGTTTCAGGCGGGTGTACAACTCTGTCACCGTTCCAAATGTTCTTGCAATAATGTCCATGTCGTCCGCAAAGCACACAAATTGACCGGATTTCGTGAACATCGTTCCCCGGCTATTGAGCCCGGCTCGTCGCACCACACCTTCCAGAGCGATGTTGAAGGGGCAGCAGGGACGGATGTCCTGGGGCCTGACACACACCCCCGCTTGCGAGTCAGCCACGTAGTGTCAAGCGTCCCGTGCCAAGGAATGAGTGATCGAGGGGGTGAAAAAGATGCTCGATCTTTAACGGAGCCTGTGGGGTACCTGGGCACCCCCCCCCCCCCCAGTATGCTGTCCCTTACCGCGTTAATGCAGAGTTCTGGCGTGGTGGACATTCTTTCTCGTGCGACTCGTGGGAATAAAATATGAGTAACAAATCAATTCAAAAAACAGGTGCAGCAGGTAGTAGTGGTGCGATCAACCCCTTCGCAAGAAGCGGGTTGATGAGGTCTCCGACAAGGAGAAGCAAGGAGTCAGGTGCTGGAAGCTGCTTACGTAGCTCAAGCGTGGGAGCTCCTGTCCACTCCACGGCAAGCCAGCCGGTGGAGGTCATGGACGGAGCGTGGTTGCTGAGGGCCATCAGCCAAGAAGTAGGAAAAGGACGGCCCGCATTAGAGGTAGCTGAGCACCAGCTTGGCAAAATAATCGACTTTGCGACAACTAAGTCGAATATAACCAAGGACCTGAAAACGGCCTTGCTTAGACTTAGAGTGTCTGTCGATGAGGCCAAGCAGGAGCACGCGGTCGCGTTGCTGGCTGCTGCAGCGGTGGAACCCGCAAAAGAGAAGGCGTCGAAGTTTACACAAACGGAGGCCTTCTCCATTGCAGGTAGTCCGAAGAGTGTGGAAGCGAATGCTCGTGACAAACGTGACAAGCATTCGCAGAAGCGGGCGAGACAGCCGTCAGGTGAGGAGCTGTCTGGCGGCGCCCGCAAGGCCAGGCGTATAATAACCCCGAAAGCCGGTGGTATTGCCGGAAAGTCGGACCCCAGCCAGGGTTCCCGGAAAGCTGGGAAGGGTGGGCCTGAAAAGGCTGGCCCGTCCCGGAACGATGGGAACAAGGGGTTGCGACCAATGGTGGGCCCTCAGCAGCCACAGAGCAGGGCGATCCAAGGAGAGGACCCTCCTTGGACAAAGGTAGAGCGGAAGAGGAAGAAGATGGCCAAGGCGTAGGAGGGTAGGTGCCAGGCGCGAGAAAGGCGACGCTATCGTCATCAAGACGGAGCAGTCTAAGGACTCGGACGTCTTGAAGATGATGCAAAGCGACGCCAAGCTTGAGGGTCTTGGAGCCGACTTACGCAGTATTAGACGTACTCGTACGGGTGAGATGACCCTGGAGCTGAAGCGCCAGAAGGAACACAAGGGTGCCGCCCACAAGAGGCTGGCAGAAGAGGTCCTTGCTGAGGGTGTGCAGGTGAGGGCTCTGACACATGAGGCGATTCTGAAGGTCAAAGACATTGACGAGATCACCGAAGTGAAAGAGCTCGTCACGGCACTGCGGCAACAGTGCGATGTGCAGGTGGCCGCCGCAGCCGTTAAGCTACGGAGAGGGCCAGCAAGGACACAGATAGGTTCAGCTACTTGTGGCGGATGTTAAAAAGTCCGTTAAAGTAGGAAGTATAAAGGTGGGCTGGTGTGTATGTCACCTGACATTCCACGAGCCACAAGAGGTTTGCTTCAGGTGTCTGGAACCAGGACACAAGTCGTGGGACTGCAAAGGCCCCGACAGGCGCAAACTGTGTAGGCGATGCGGCGCTGAAGGTCATAAGGCCCAAAGCTGCACGAGTCCGCCCATCTGCATGATCTGTACCGGGAAAACCTCGAAAAACAGACATCCGATGGGTGGTCCAGGGTGCCCGGCCTTCAAGAAAGCCGCAGTGAACAACAAATCACAGTGCAGGTAACGTAGCTGAACCTGAACCACTGTGATGCGGCTCAGCAACTGCTTTGTCAGGCGGTTTCTGAGTGGGAGACGGATATCGCCATCATTTCGGACCCATACCGAGTACCCGCCGGCAACGGCAACTGGGCCTCGGATGGGACCAGGAAAATGGCGGCGATATGGACGACGGGTAAATACCCCGTGCAGGAGTTGGTGTCTACTACCTATGAGGGCTTCGTGGTCGCCAAAGTAAACGGGGTCTTCTTTTGCAGCTGTTATGCGCCTCCGCGGTGGCCGATCGAGCGGTTCACGCAAATGCTGGACCGCTTAACGACCGTGCTAACAGGGCGAAGGCCGGTGGTAATAGCGGGTGACTTTAATGCCTGGGCTGTGGAATGGGGAAGTCGTTTCACGAACCAGCGGGGTCAGATCCTGCTAGAAACACTGGCCATCTTAGATGTCCACTTGGCTAACGTCGGTACCAAGAGTACCTATAGTCGGAACGGAGCGGAGTCAATTATTGACGTGACCTTTTGTAGTCCTGACCTAACAAGTAGTACGAACTGGAGAGTAGATGATGGCTACACTCACAGCGACCACCTGGCGGTTCGCTACTGTATCGACTACAACAACAGCAGACAGCGGATAGAAGAAGAGGCGGCTAGGCCAAGGCCAAGCCCTCGTAGGTGGAAGACATCATACTTCGACGAAGAGGTATTTAGGGAAGCGCTCCGCCGTGAGCGAAACTTAATCGGTTTAGACGGCGACGAGCTGGTAGCGGTGCTATCACGTGCGTGTGATGCGACCATGCCTAGGCGAGTCCACCCTGGAAATGGGAGGCCACCGGCTTACTGGTGGACCGACGCGATTGCGGACCTGCGCCGCGCCTGCCTACGGGCTAGGCGGCGGATGCAGCGAGCACGATCAGAGGAAGAGCGAAACGAACGGCGGGTGGTGTTCGCCGCTGCAAAAGCCGCGCTCAAGACCGAGATAAGAGCAAGCAAAAAGGCCTGCTTTGAGGGTCTCTGTCAGAGTGCCAATACGAACCCGTGGGGTGATGCCTACAGGATCGTTATGGCCAAGACGAGAGGTGTGATGGCTCCTACAGAGCAATTTCCAGAGATGTTGGAGGGGATCATTGGAGGACTTTTTCCGCGTCATGATCCTAGTCCTTGGCCTCCTTTCGTAGGACAGCCGGGGACTGGGGCTGGCGATGAGGAGAGGGTCACCGATGTGGAACTTCCGGGGATAGCTAAGTCCCTTAGCGTGGGTAAGGCCCCAGGTCCGGACGGAGTTCCGAACCTGGCCTTAAAAGTAGCTATTGCAGAGGCTCCCGAGTTGTTCAGGTCTGCTATGCAGAAATGCCTGGATGAGGGAGTTTTCCCAAGAGCTTGGAAGAGGCAGAGCCTGGTACTATTGCCAAAGGCGGGGAAACCACCCGGAGACCCGTCGGCATATAGACCAATATGCTTGATTGACGGCGGGGAAGGTGCTCGAAAAGATCATCCTCAATAGAATGTTGCGGTTCACTGAGGGAGTAAATGGTCTTTCGAGCAACCAGTATGGCTTACGGAAGGGGAGGTCCACCGTAGACGCTATCTTGTCGGTTACAAAAACCACCGAGAAAGCACTTGAGCATAACAGGAGGGGAATTCGCTTCTGCGGGGTAGTGACTCTAGATGTAAGGAATGCATTTAAAAGCACCAGTTGGGCTGCTATTGCTGAAGCGCTCTTGCGTCTGGGGATAACGGAGTACTTGTACAAGATTCTCGGAAGTTACTTTCAGAATCGTGTACTAGTCTACGACACGGAGGTGGGTCGGAAGTGCTTTCACATAACCTCAGGAGTCCCGCAAGGTTCCATCCTGGGTCCGGTGTTATGGAATGTCATGTACGACGAGGTGTTGAGGTTAGAGTACCCAGTGGGAGTGGTGATTGTCGGATTTGCCGACGATATTACGCTCGAAGTCTACGGTGAAACGATCGAGGAGGTAAAGTTGACTACCAACCACTCGATCAAGGTTGTGGAGGCGTGGATGCGGTCCACGAAACTGGAGCTGGCTCACCACAAGACAGATGTGACGGTTGTTAACAACATGCAATTGGCGCAGCAGACGGAGATCAGTGTAGGAGAGTGCACTATCATGTCTAAGCGCTCTGTCAAACACTTGGGCGTGATGATCGACGACAAGCTTACCTTCGGTAGCCACGTCAATTATGCCTGTAAAAGAGCCTCCACAGCTATTGCAGCACTGTCCCGGATGATGTCCAATAGCTCAGCGGTGTACGCCAGTAAGCGCAAGCTTCTGGCTAGTGTTGCTACGTCCATACTTAGGTATGGCGGCCTGGCGTGGGGTACCGCGCTAAGTACTGAATGCTACCGACGGAAGCTGGAAAGTACTTACAGGCTAATGTGTCTGAGGGTTGCGAGCGCGTAATGTACCGTGTCACACGACGCTCTCTGCGTCATTACTGGTATGGTGCATATCAGCATTCTTATCAGTGAGGACATGGAGTGCTTCGAAATGCGCGGCACAAGAGGCATACGCAGGACTGTCAGGATGGCCTCTATGGTCAAATGGTAGCGCGCGTGGGACAGTTCCACCAAAGGAAGGTGGACCCATAGGTTGAAACCGAGGGTAGATAGTTGGATTAATAGGCGCCATGGGGAAGTTACATTCCACCTGACACAGGTCCTTACAGGTCATGGTTGCTTCCGACAGTATCTACACCGTTTCGGGCATGCGGATTCTCCCGAATGCCCAGTGTGCAATGGTTTAGAGGAAACGGCGGAACACGTTTCGTTCGTGTGCCCGCGTTTTTGCACAATGCGTGACCGCATGCTTGCCACATGCGGGGAGGACACAACTCCGGACAACTTGGTCCAGAGAATGTGTAGGGATGAGATTAGCTGGAATGCCGTTTCAACGGCTATCACCCATATCGTCTGGGAGCTACAGAGGAGGTGGCGCGTGGACTCGGAGAGTGGCTAGTCCAGATGCAGTACAAGAGGTGGTCCAGGGGTTCGAAGTCGGCTTCGTAGGTCATACCGGTGCCCTGCGGTCGAGATCGACCCTTACAGCGATTAAGTGGCCGCGGAGAGGAAGTCCCGGTAGCGGTGCTGTCGTGGCGTCAGTCTACTGGGTTGGATCTGAGCCCGCGGTTGGAAAGGGGTCCCCGGCAAGGGTCGGGGTAGGTGAGACCCTGCTGTCTGCAACCTACGGATGCATCTGATAGGGCCTGAAGGGTAGTGATACCCTTCCTTACGGGCAGGTCAGATCGGGTTGCATGTGGGCATCAGTTCTTGATGTCCGCTCAGCAGTAGGGCGCGGGCGGGGTTGACCCTGCCCGCCTTCCGAGGACAAAGGGAGTGGCGAGGACCACTCGGGAAACTGGCTAAGCGCCAGCATGCTACCGTGATGGACTCTCCAGAGCGAGTCATCGATGTTCGTTGCTGCTAGGCTACGGCAGCTAACCTTGAGGATGCGATATGCACTAGCCCCTCTCTGAAGCAATACCTTCTTGGTGGCTCCGGAGAGACGTAGGGTTTGGCGACCATAGGAATGTGTTTTGGTGGGTCGAGGAGAGAGTAGTCCTGGCTTCTACTAGTGTTGTAGAAGACGGCCTTAACCCCACACTACCCTATCCTTCCTGTTAGGGTGTCTGATGAGCAGATTTATCCCCCTATGGTTTAGAAGAAAAAAAAAAGAGCGATGTTGAAGAGTAGGCATCCCGAGCAGAAGAGCATACCTTACAAATACAATGCGAAGAGCAATATGTGCTCTAATACCTAAAATTGTTATAGCTGTTATTCTACATTTCGTAGAATATGTTATGAAAACATCACAATAACAGTTGGGGGTATTTGAGCAGAGTTTGGTATTGATGTAGTATTTATTGGTTTAGCAGTGAAAATAACCGAAGAACAAGATTTGCTATTACATTATGAAGTCATCGAACAAATGAAACATTTAATATCAAGAAATGCTATTAGTTTGTTATTCAATAACTTTGGGATGACAAATACAGCACTTGAAATTTTAGGTATGCATTCATTATTGAAATAACAAGTCTTGTTATTTTCTAGGTGTTATTCATACAAAATTGTGGTATCCATTTTTGTTATTTTGCCTCTTATTACCACCTAATGAAGGGCATGTCAAGGTATGGTAGTATTTAAGATAAATACCTTGCTATGTTTTTCACTTGTTATTTCCTTCTGCTTGGGATAAGAGTCCATCACCTTGTCGCAGTCCCCGGCGAGATTCGAATGAACTGGATAGTTCACCCGAAGCCCTTACGCAGTTTTGCACACCGTCCATCGTTGCACAATGGGAAAAAATAGGTATAAAACGCGATTAAATTCAATATTTCAACTAGGAGTGGATGGATTTGAATGAATTTTTGACACAAACTGTAAAAATCTCTATAGTTTCAGATAAGGAGGGTGTCGTTCGCCGCACGTTGCTGGAAATCTGTGAATCGGGCTCGTTTTACCCCATTCTCTCTCATTTTCACCTTTTTGGAAAAATCCTGAAGTGGATAATAAATAATTTATTTAATTTGGGTTTGTGTAAAAACTTCCGTAGTATCGAATGGAGCTGGTTTGGCTTACCGCAGGGCCCTAAAAATTGAAATATTCTCAAATTACCCCGACATCCCCTTTTTCTTTAAAATTGCACATGCTTCACTGCCCGAAGTGGAACGCAAACCATAAGAGCAGGACCAACTCTATGTCAAAGTGCCGATACTGTGGAAGTTTTTACACAAATACGAGTTAAACAAGGTATTTATTTTGAACGCCAGACGGGAATAGAAGAGGATTTTCTCAAAAATGTGTTAGAAAGAAAGAGCGGGGTAAAACGAGCTCAACACACTGATTTCCAGCATCGTGCGGCGAATGACACCTTCATTATCTGAAACTATCGAGATTTTTACAGTTTGCGTCAAAAATTTATTCGAATCCATCCACTCCGAGCTGAGATATTGAATTTATTCGCGTTTTTTTTTTTCATATTTTTCCCACTGTGCGTTGCTTTAATCAGTCTAGTCAGCTTCCCAGGAAAGCCGTTTTCGTCCATGATTCTCCATAGCTCTGCGCGGTCAATACTGTCGTATGCCGCTATGAAGTAGATGAACAGGTGATGCGTTTGGACCTGGTATTCACGGCATTTCTGCAGGATTTGCCGTACGGTGAAGATCTGGTCCGTTGTCGACCGGCCGTCGATGAAACCGGCTTGATAACTTCCCACGAACTCATTCGTTTTAGGCATCGTGCACAAATTACGTAACGCTATAGGGGGAGGGGGGGAGTCTTGCTTAGTGTTACGAGCCATACAAAATATTTTTGGTTTTCATACAAAAAGCGTTACATGGGGGAGGGGGGGAGTCTGAAATCGCTGATTTTAGCGTTACGTAATTTGTGTACCAGGCCCTAGGTGACAGACGACGGAAGATGATCTGTGATAGCACTTTGTAGGCAGCATTCAAAATAGTGATCGCCCTGAAGTTCACACATTCCAAATGGTCGCCTTTCTTGTGAATGGGGCAGATTACCCCTTCCTTCCACTCCTCCGGTAGCTGTTCGGTTTCCCAGCCTGACTATCAGCCGATGCAGACAGGTGGCCAACTTCTCTGGGCCCATCTTGATGAGTTCAATTGCGATACCATCCTTACCAGCTGCTTTGTTGATTTTGAGCTGGCGAATGGCATCCTTAACTTCCCTCAGTGTGGGAGTTGGTTCGTTTCCGTCTTCCGCTGCACTGGCGTCGTCGTTTCCTCCGTTGCCGTGGGCTCCGGCGCCTACGTTCTCCACGCCGTTCAGGTGCTGATCGAAGTGCTGCTTCCACCTTTCGATCACCTCACGTCCATCCGTCAAGAGGCCTCCGTCTTTATCCCTGCATATTTCGGCTCGCGGCACGAAGCCGTTGCGGGATGCGTTGAGCTTCTGATAGAACTTCCGTGTTTCTTGGAAACGGCACAGCAGTTCCATTTCTTCACACTCCACTTCGTCCAGGCGGCGTTTTTTTCTCCCGAAAGAGGCGGGTCGCCTGTTTCCGCTTCTGTTTGTAACGTTCCACGTTCTGTTGAGTCCCTTGCTGCAGCATTACCGCCCTCGCTGCGTTCTTCTCATCCAAAACCGTTCTGTACTCTTCGTCGAACCATTCGTTCCATCGATTCCGTTCCACGTACCCGATGGTGCTCTCGGCTGCGTCGTTGACGGCTGCTTTCACTGTACTCCAGCAGTCCTCTAGAGGGGCCTCATCGAGCTCGCCCTCGTCTTCGAGATTCTGCGCGTATGCTGAGGCGACATTCGGTTGCTTCAGTCAGTCGCTCTAGGTTGTACCGTGGCGTTCGCCGGTACCGTACATTGTGGATGACGGAGAGTTTTGGGCGAAGTTTGACCATCACCAGATAGTGGTCGGAGTCGATGTTGGCGCCACAATAGGTCCTGACGTCGATAATGTCGGAGAAGTGCCGTCCGTCGATTAGAACGTGGCCGATTTGAGATTCCGTGTGCTGTGGTGATCTTCAGGTGTAACGATAAGGGAGGCTGTGTTGGAAAAGGTGCTACGTATGGCCAGCCATATTTTTGGAGGCGGCGAAGTCAATGAGTCGTAGGCCGTTTTCGTTCGTTTGCTGGTGGGCGCTGAACTTACCAATCGTTGGTCTGAAATCCTCTTCCTGGCTTACCTGAGCGTTTAAATCTCCTATGATGATCTTGACGACGTGGCTTGGGCAGCGATCGTACTCGCGTTCGAGCTGCGCGTAAAATGCGTCCTTGTCATCATCAGTGCTTCCGGAGTGTTTGCTATGAACGTTTTTTATGCTGAAGTTGAAGAAGTCTCGGTGACATGAGCATGAACGGTGAGCAGTTTCCAGAGTTTTGTGACAACAATGACATGGTGATTTGGGGATCATTCTTTCCCCATCGATCAGTGCACAAAGTGACATGGGTTTTCCGTGATGGCGTCACGAAAAATGAAATCGACCACATCTGCAACATCCAAAAATGGAGATGGATCCCTTGTGATGTACGGCACAAACGTAGCGCCGACAGTGCGTCAGGAGGAGAAAATCAGGCGCTGGTTCATCACACGCTGACTGGAAGACGCTGCGGTGAAAAGATCCTTCGTCAAGGAGCTAGAGGACCTTCGATGCAGTGACGAGAAAGCAGTGAATCACAAATGACAGCTGAAGGAAGATAGAGGAGCGAAGGAGCGCCAAAGTCGTAGCCCGTCAGCGCTATTTGGCTCTCGAGAATAAAGTGAAGCGCTCATGTAGACGTGACAAAAGAGCGTGGGTGGTCTCCCTAGCCGACGAAGGCTAGAAAGCCTCAAATACCAGCGACAATCGGCTCGTCTACGATGTCTCACGTCGCCTTCGTGGGACTAAGGTAAATGCTACGATGCCCGTGAAAAACACATCTGGATAGCTATTGTCCGACCCGGCTAATCAGCTGAAAAGCTGGTTCGAGCACTTTGGAAAACTTTTTCAATTGTCGGTTACGCCAATAACACCGCCAAGGGTTCGACGCCGTGTCAACACCGAAGCTCCATCAGTGCAGGAGATAGAAACAGTAATCCGTAGCATGAAATCAAACAGGGCCCCAGGGGTCGATCGCATATCAGCTGCCCATTCAACACACGATCACATATGATGTTGAATATGATGCTAAATAACCGGGGAAGTTTCTCGGCTTCGCAGTCACGCAGTTACGATACGGGATCGTTCCAAATCACATCACGAACAGCTTCAAATGCACCTTCTCGCTACTCGAACAGAACAGCCCGTTCCTACCCAAACTTCAGAGAAGTGTCAGCAGGTTTCAAAAATCTTTGCTGAGCATCGAGATCCGTCAAACCTACCACACCATTAAGACTCTACGAACAGGACAGTCAATGCTCAAAGACTCAATAACAGCCAGAGTACCTAACGCAATTTCCGAAAGCTTTTTTGCGGCGCAAGAGAGGCTCTACAATGACAATGTAGCAACAACAACGGCGACCACAAAACGTAATTTCGAACGGATCCTTTCGGCTACCGCGGGTCACTGGAATACGAACACCATCGCGCCCAATGACCGAGCGATCCATAATGCTACTAGTAAGGTCCTCCCGCCGGAGGTGTTGATGCTGCTCAGCCTGGGCCCTGAATTTGCTTTGCCATACACGTCGATGAACGAAATACCATTCAATCATATAATAGCGGATGTGGAACATGTATTAGTTTTCATACCCGACAAGGAAACACGCCTGCAAAGCCACTCGACAGTTCATCAAAGACAATCCCGATGTGGTGATTGTTGAATCTGATAAAGGCAAGCAAACCGTATTGCTGTATGAGAAGGACTACGACTCCAAAATGCGAGAAATGCTAGCAGACCAACACACCTACGAAGTCACTGCAGCGAATCCAACGTCGGGCTATCAACGAATAAACAACAACATCGTTTCCAGGCTTCGGAGTCTTTCGCTGATTGATGGCAAAACGGCATACCAGCTCAAAACGAATGCAGCGCAATCTCCCAGGATATATGGATTGCCGAAGGTACACAAACAAAACATGCCACTAAGGCCAGTGGTATCCAATATAGGGGCGCCGACGTACATGCTGTCCAAATACATCGGAAGGATAATCCAGGCGTCGATCAACAGTAGCTATAACATAAGGGACTCGTTTTCGTTCTGCAGCTTCATCAACTCGGTGAGGTTGCCAGACAACTATGTTCTAGTCTCATTCGACGTTACGTCACTGTTCACGTGCATTGCACGTGACCTGGTGTCTAGAACCGTGATTGAAAAGTGGCAGAATATCAGAGAGAATACGGACATATGCTTAGATCTGTTCCTAGAGATAGTCGAGTTCTGTCTCGGATGTAATTACTTTTCATACAAAGGGAAGTATTTCAAGCAGATCTTTGGAACTGCGATAGGTAGTCCCCTGTCCCCCGCAGTGGCAGATCTGGTGATGGAGTTTCTTCTGGATAACGTCGTCGGGAAGATTGACTGCCCAGTTCCGGTTCTAAAGAAATATGTTGATGATCTGATTCTTGCCCTTCCACCGGACAAGATAGCAGAGGTACTCAATATGTTCAACAGCTTTGATCCAAACATCCAATTAACATGTGAAATGGAGCAGAATGGAAAAATCCCCTTCCTGGATATGACTCTAGTGCGAAAACATGACCAAACGATTCGAACCGAATGGTACTGCAAGCCCATGGCGTCTGGTCGTCTAGTGGACTACCTATCAGGACATCCACTACACCTGAAAATGAACACCGTCACCAACTTCATTCACAGCCAACATAATCATCAACGAAACCCTCCGGATCAATCATTATTCAACATCGCTTCGTCATCGACTTCTAAGCAAAAACACCAATCGGACGTTGATCAACACAACCATGAATGAAACACCGACCATCTACAAACCGATGCTGCGAACAGCAGCCTCACTCAACGTTTGAGAAAGTCATTTGAAGCCGTACTTCCCAACATCACACTGGCACCGCGGTACACTCATTGCACAGTTATGGGTCACTCAAGGAACAATCATTTCTTAATATGAATCGTTTTTCATACAAAAATAACACTTTCATTATTTTTATTTTATATTCTCTTCATTGAAACTCCTTTTTATTGTTTTATATAAACATCTGCTTGTAAAATTCACTTTATGCGGTGAAAATTACTGAAATGTTGGTGAATAATGAAAACCACAATAATGGGTCAAAATTGGCTGTGTAACAATTATGGGTCAATTTGTTGCCTATTATGGGTCACTCGAGAGGAATCGGCTCAACAATAATGTTTTGTTTATTTTTTCAATGAATGATCGCTTATTCTCGATAGAACAACTATAGTAGAATCTAAAACTGGTCTCAAACCTCTTAACGAAGCGTGTTTTCGCGATTTGGAATCAATTTTTCAAATTTGGGACAAAATCTCCAACACAACCACTGATAAACGCCTAAAAGTATGCAATACCCATGTACGCAGAACTGTCAATATTATGCTGCACAAAAAGTGACCCATAATTGTGTGATTTTCGGTGTTCCTTGTCACAATAATGAGTCACTTAAATTTTGCCTGAAATAAGCTTTAATTAGCTGCAGTCACATAAATTTTTACAATTAGAACGTAAATTATACTTTTGTTCAGGTGACGATACCATTTCGCACTTAAAAATCACTAAAGCTCGCCTTTACAGAGCTTACGAAAGCAGCGCACGCACTTTCTGATGTTCAGAATCGAAGCGTTACTTTGACAGATGGTTTTATGCCGAACAAAAAAATACTGAAAATATGTATGTTTTGACGTATAAGCCCGTGTGCGATACGTATAGTGACACAAAACAAATCAACTCATCAACGAAAAATGATAATGGCTAACAAAAGCTTGCAATAAATTAGTATTTATCTATTAAAGTGGAAAGTGACTAATAATTGTGTGTGACCCATAATTGTGCAATGAGTGTACGAGAACACCACCAGGAGGATATTCAACAACATGAAAGACACCATACCGATGGAAATGAGGCACAACGTTATATATCGCATTCCTTGCCATGATTGCGATGCGAGCTATGTCGGGTTAACAACAACCTTACTGAAGCAGAGACTCAGCGGCCACCGTACAACGATGAATCAGCTAGAGAGACTGCGAAACAACAGCAACAACGATGCGACGACGGAGTACGAGCTGGAACGGTTGAAGGAAAAGACAGCCTTACTTCAACACAGCATAGAGCACGATCATAGGTTCGACCTAGAAAAAACAACAATATTGGATCAACATAGAAGACAGTCAGCCCTACCAATCCTAGAAGTATGTAGTATCATAAACACTTCTCATACAGTAAACAAACGATCTGATATTGACAGCTTAAGTTCGATGTGTGTAGGAATCCTACACAAACTAAAAAACCAACAGTCTAACTCAAGAAACACCACCACACACCAAACACACGAATAGCTAAAAGATTAGATCCACACCAGTTACCCCCACTCATTACCCACAATTGATCCAAACAATATCCACCATCGTTACATGAACAAAATGACCGTTGGATGGTCAGTGAAGATGTTTCCGAATTCAGATTTTTGTAAAAAACGTTTTTTGTTGTTCAGAGAGTATGTCAAGTGGTAGAAAAATGGAAAAAAATGTGTATGTATAAGTAATTTTTATAATTTTTTTTAGGATTTGTGCCAACACTTTTTTGGAAATTTTTTTTGACGGATCATGCTAGAACCGAGCCTGCAGAACGAGAACGATTACGAGTTCTGTGAGGTCTAATGCTAGTTAGATAATTATAAATTAGCTTATAATGTCTCGTTTTAATTGTAGAATTCTCTGAAGAAGGTGTAACAAACACCGAAACGTCGGATGAAGAGCGATATTTAGTCGTTTGATTGCGTTTGGTGACTGCGAAGCCGAGAAACTTCCCCGGTTATAAAGAATTTCAGTCGATAGCGCTCTACGATATGATGCTAAAGTTCGCCTCCACTAAGCGTACAGTGTACACGCGGTCAAATGGAAGCAAGTACGCATATCGCCTCCACTTTAGCAACCTATTCAACATCATTTACGACTTTGTGTTAGCTGGGTGAGATTCTCAAAGCTGACCCCGTAGTATCCGCTCAACTACTGCATCAATTATTCTGCAACATATGGGAAACCAAGGATATCCAAAAAGAGTGGCCTGACTGTATGCGATAATTGGCCGGGCATCATGTTACTGTGTATCGTTCTCAAAGTCCTCTGCAAAGTGATCCTTAACCGGATACAGGAGAAGATTGACGCAACTCTTCGACAGCAGCAAGCAGGATTCCGTGCCGGACGATCCTGTGTGGACCATATTGTCACGCTCCGTATCATCCTGGAGCAAATCAATGAATTAAAATAGTCTCTCTACCTGGTGTTCATTGATTACGAAAAACCTTTCGACCGTCTCAATCACGAAAACATGTGGGAAGCCCTCAGGCGCTAGGGTCTCCCTGAGAAAATCATCGGCCTCATTGAAGCACAGTACAGAGCATTTTCGTGCAGAGTACTGCATTGCTGGAGTGAGGCAAGGATGTATACTATAACCGCTACTGTTCCTCATCGTAATCTACGAGATCCTGGTAGGTGCGATTGACCGTGAACCAAATCGTGGATTGCTTTGGCAGCCCACCATGGAGCAAATAAATGACTTAGAACTGGCTGATGACGTTGCTATCCTAGCTCAACGGCGCTCTGATATGCAGAGCAAACTCGATGATCCTGCCAATCGCTCCTCACCGACAGGTCTTACCATCAACGTCAACAAGACCAAATCGTTGGATGTAAACACGGTCAACCCTTCCAGCTTTACGGTAGCAGGGCAAGCAGTGGAAAATGTTGGAAGCTTCCAATATCTTGGTAGCCGAATAGCGGCCAATGGCAGCAAGATCGACATAGGTGCACGGATCAAAAGCGAGGGCTGCCCTTGCGAGTCTAAGAAATATATGGAAAAAACAACAATATTAGTCGACGCACGAAAATTCGAATTTTCTACTCGAACGTGAAATCTGTGCTGCTATACACCAGTGAAACCTGGTGTGTATCAGTGGAGAACACTCAACGGCTGCAGGTCTTCATCAATAGATGCCTGCGGTATATAATTCGTGTATGGTGGGGGCCTCAATTGGATCTCCAACGTGGAGCTCCATCGACGGTGTCATCAAAAGCCAATAGCGACAGAAACGCGGGAGCGAAAGTGGAGATGGGTCGGCCACACTCTACGCAGGGGCGGAAACGAAATCTGCAAGCAAGCGTTAGATTGCAACCCAACATGACATCGCAGCAGGGGCAGACCCAGGGGCTCATGGCGGCGCAGTCTCAACAAGGAAATAAAGGAAGTCGACAGAAATTTGACCTGGCCACAGGTCAAGGCGATGACTGGCAATCACGCAGGATGGAGAACATTCAATTCGGCCCTCTGCACTACCGTGGGTGCCCAGGATTGAAAGTAAAGTAAGTAAAGGTCTTTGTCACCATTTGACTCGTGGAGGCATTAGGTGAAAACTTGTGAGGACCAGAGATCTTTTGCAAACACCTTGACGAATCACTATCTTGCAGCCCATTGGCAGAGAAAGCTTTCAGTAAATATCAATGTATGCTGACTGACAAGCTTTGTCTCAGTTGGTACGTAATGCCAAGAAGAAAAATAAGAAGATGAAGTTTAAAAGAAGAAGAAAAGAATAAGCATTGTGCTGAAGGGCTCGGGCTGTCGAAAAATGCACTTTCCCTGCAAAATCTGTACTTGTTCACTTTCCCTACTCGTTTAGACTGCTGTGCCTGCGGTATGTTTGATGGCGAAAGCACCGGAGATGTATTGCAGGAATATTTATACCGGTCCGATGAGCAATGGCCACTCTGCTGCTGGGAGCGATATCGCGTCCGGGGATTTTTTCCTCGTCGTCGTCATCATCGTCATCGTCGTCATAGGATTTTATTAGTATTCCACTCACGTTCTATATTGACCAGGAATTTATTCCAATTGTTGTTTTATTAAAATGATCATCATCCAATCGGATTATTAGGTTTATGTATTTCTATTGGCTACCGCTGCTGATAGAGCCGCTGCTGCTACTGCTGCTTCAATGGTGGCGGGGGTTGAGAAAAATGTTGGCACACAAATTTGCCCCAGCACCACGCGTCCGGGAGAAGCGGACAAAAATGGATTGTGCGGAAAACAGCAGATTGGGACGCTTTGGCCACTTTGAATTGATTTATTTAAAAGCAAACGAAATTTATTGAGCAGAAAGAGAGCAAACGATGAGTTGAGGCGCTGGCTGGTAGCAATCCTCCGAGAAAGGACAGTCTTGGGCGAGATTCATTGTCTAGGGGTTTCACGGGTTTAAAAAGTAAGGATCATAGTTATGTTTACTCCAAAGGGAGAAGGTTATTTGAAAATCTTCACATCTTCATTATTGGAGAAGGTTGTGTACATATTTGTACATACCCCAATTCGTCAAGATTTCATCTAAGGGACGCGAGCGTCATTGGCCGTTCAATTTATGGTGAAAACTGGCATTACACCACAGATTTTTTTACTCAAACACGTTATCAGAAATGTGTCAAGAAATGCAATAACCACTAAGCAAGTCGCACAAATTATACAAATTCAAGTGCTCTCGAGACAAAACTATTGACTTCCATCTACAGGGGGTGGCCAAAATGTTTGGGATAGGACACTGATAGGGCAGGATCGTGGCTTCCGGCTGGGATTGGTATCACACACGGGCAGAACACTACCGGGGCCGGTCACTATCGGCGGAACTTGGCAACACAAGAGTTCACCATACAAAAAACTACTACTTTTGTTCACTTTTGATCACTTTATTTCGCTTTTGGAGGAAAGAACTTTATTTCTCGAAGGTTCGATTCTTACTGACTAATTTTATTCTATTTCGTTGTGTGAAATATTTCCATTCAAATGTGCTATAAAAAACTACTATAAAATTAAACATTTCAAATTGCTACCAACTGAACTGACAGCACGGTTACTGTAGCGTACCTGCTTTCGACAGCTAACAGTTTGAGAACTGTCATCGCCGCCACCTGAAATTCAACAATTTCACTACCACTACTGTGTGGTGTTAAAAGATAATATCGGCAACTCTGTCAGTAATGCCTGTTACGCCTCTATGTTATACTGTTATACCGCATAGGGCGACTGCTAACAGTTCATGCGTTACCACCTCGAGAATGGCACGCTCGATTGCGTGATGCGGAGCACCACTCAAACCATCGCCACTTTCGTTGTCTAGCAGTGGTACGGGTAAGACCTGTTTGATAGTGCAGAGCGTGTTGGGTGATTTCTCGCCATTTTGAGGTTACACATTTTGGCAATCCTGCCAGGCTGCTGATTTTCAGCAGATAAAGCAAGTATTTTTATTTTGAGAAATCACCCATCACGCAAAATTGTTGTGAATTTCTAGTGAAGTATCCTATCTTGTTGAGAATTCTTTTGGAAAGTGAAAGTGGTAGTTAAAAGGACGCCATTTGCAAATCTTCGCTTGCGGACTGCATAAAAGGTGAGTTTGCTTTTTGGAAAGGAAAAACGGTGTACAGTACTCACGTATCAGGAACCATCCGCGTAAACCGTGTTCGTTTTTCGGGGGCGGGCCATAATGGTCACGCAGGAATTAGCCGGCTTCGCACTAGAATGCCGTGCAGGATTCGGTTGATGGTGGGTCAATTTTTGCCCTGGATTTTGTCGGTAGCGGTTCGAGATGACCGCGAACTTTTCATTTGGTAGCCGACCAGATTGGTCGTGCAGGATTCTGTCAGTGGTTCGGGATAACCGCGATCTTTTGAACTGGTAGCCGACCAGATTGGTCGTGCAGGATTTTGTCGGTAGCGTGTTACCAACAGTAACATTTGATTCAGTTTACCATATCGAGCGCGGGAAAATAGGGAACAATATTTGTATTATTTAGTTCGAACCAACGGTATGTTTAAATACGGCGTTCGGTGGGTTGACATTCACAACGCAGAACAGGTGGATGAGCGACTATGATGACAGCGATTGCTAATATGAGTACCGCGCGTGGGCGGAAACAGGTAAACGCGTGGTGACCATGAGTGGGTGAGTGAGTGGGTGTCCGGATGAAGACGGGGAAGATACGGACGCCGAGCGAGAGAAGGCAGTTAGTGTGAGGCAGTTGAACGAAAGACACGTTTTGCGACCAACCAATTAGTGGCTAGTTTGCCAGTCAAAGTTTTTTTTCTGATTGTGACACCGACGATCAGAGAGTCGCCTCGAAGTTCATACTCTCGCTTTTCCTGGACTTCGGAGAAACCGTAGGCGATCAAGCTCTCAACGAAGCCACAGAAGTTGTGCCCGCCATTCCGCTGTTACAAAGTGCGGCCACTTCACCAACAGACGGTAACCCGGCTGTCGCCGCTTCTCGACACGTTAACCCAGGCCCAGACTGCCATCGAGTGGGCCGCACTCCCGGCTTTCGGAACCATCTCGTCGAGCGCCTGCGGCGCGCTTGCCCACGAAGCCTTTTGAAAGCGGACATTTTCCGTGACAGCCTCAGCCAGTACCCCGTGACCCTCGGCGTGCCGTCTGGTGATCCCAAACAGATTTTCCGCCATCCCGGCCGGTATTGTGGTCGATCTCGAGCTCCCTGGGTCGTTTTAGGAGCGGGCCATCACTGCCGTTGCCGTTTGCATCCGTCGCTCGTACCACGTGTCACCGAGTTCTACAGCAAACGCTCCCGATCACCGCAAGTATCTCCAGTAACAGCTTCGCTCACCCTCAGCGGCCGAAGAAGGGGTTTTCTGCCATTACTGTAGGAGTTGCCGGCACCCCGGCCGGACTTGGGGCCGATTTCGGGACCCCGAAGCCCGGATCCCTTGCGACCGAACCCTTCCGTCGCCACCCTGCTCCCGCCAACTGAACCCTGCGCCGCCATCAAACCCACCGAACAATCCTTTCGGCATTGACGTAAGTTCTTTAATATATTTGTACCCACATTAAAGTTGTTAGTTCAGGTTCCTCGCGCCCGAAAACCTCCCCACGTTGGGCGCCAGTATAAGACTCCAATTTTGGGCCCTGGGACTGCTCGGTTCTGGAAGAGTACCGGAAGAGTCTTTACTCTTTAACACGAGTGATAAAACAAATAGCTCATTTCCAATTGTCAGAAAATCATCACAGATAGCGTAGAATAGTTTCGGGTAAGTTCACGATTTGAAAAGCCCGTAAAATTCTTTATTTTGTACAGCGAAAACACTTCACGTTCCACGTTTCTTAGGCATTTCATTAACAATGCCACGGTTGTCGGTTTCGGGTCCCGATTTCGGGACGCTCTACCGCAGCATGCGTGTAGACCACCTCGAGCCCGGTGAGCTCGATTACGAGCTACTTTTGCGAAATGTTGTAGTTGGCGACGACGAGTCGCGTGTGAAGCGTAGGCGCAGGCTGCGCCAGATTATGAAAGAAGAGAATGATGGACATGAGTTTATCATTCACTACGATTTAGACCCAGAAATGGACCTTAACGCGTGTAAGTTAATTTTTTCTCAACTCCTTCGAAAACTGTCGTCAGAGCCGCGAACTCAGGTAGAGGATTGCCGGTCCCGTTTGTTGCATTTGGGCCACCGCCTGGCGATTATTAAGAACCATGCAGTGGGTGAATTAAAATCCAGAAGCAGTGAGGAATTTGCGAAGGTGTTGAATTTGTTTTCGGAATACTTTTGGTCAGAACAAGAATTTTTCATGACGGGTGGAGAAGCGGGCTCAGAATCGGATGTTTTGTTAGATGAAGCGGCAGGAGGCGAGAATGTGCCAGCGCCAGCGTCGGCAACCGTGACTACGGCTACCGGGACTATACCGAAGAAACCGGACTCGTCACAATTCGTCTCAAAAACAGACTTTAACCAAGCGATGACTGACATTGGCAGTCTCATAAAAGCGTTAGCTTCTCAGGTGAGTGGATTGAAGGAAGAGATGCGCAAACAGCGCCCTCCTCCTCCAGTTCCACCAAGGCCGTCTTCGGCGCAACTAAATTCTTCAAACCCTTTTCGCAGTGATGATGTGCGTCCTAACCAATCTGGACCGGCTTCATCACAAAGTCAAAGACCAGTTGATGGGAGACAATCACGCTGGACTACGATCCCCACTTCTTCGACCAGTGGCGGCATTTCATACCCTCCACCTGTGACTCAGGGAGGAAATGGGAATGAGTCGTTCATACGCCGGATTGATGAATTCACATTTAGTCCGTTCGCTGTGGGTAACCACAACCAATCTCCAAATCCTCAAAACAATTTGCCTCCACGTCAACCAGTCGGTCCGACAGCTTCTTTCGTGCCAGCTGTTGCTCCGCTACGCAAAATGACTCCCGTTTCACAGTGGAAGGTCAGAAAATACTCAGGAAATGACCATGGACTAGGACTCAACGAGTTCTTGTCCCACATTGAACAACTCGCGCTTTCTGAACACGCGACCGAATTGGACCTGTTTGATTCAGCGGTGCACCTTTTTGAAGGTGCCGCTCTTAGTTGGTATACTTCGTGTAGAAATCAACGCTTGTTACAGAATTGGCCACAATTGGTACAGGAACTGCAAAACGAGTTCAGACACCCTGATCTCGACTCGGTTTTACGTACCAAGATCTACCAAACGCGCCAGCAGAAGGGGGAATCATTTCAGCAGTATTATCTGCAAGTGAACAAGCTGTTCCAAGCAATGAGTCACCCCCTGGCAGATTCCGAAAAGCTCGAGGTTCTAAAAACCAATTTGAGGTATGATTGTCGCAAGGCACTGGTGGGTAAGAATGTTACCACACTTAGGGAGCTGTTGACGATCGGTAAAGATCTGGACGCAACAGATTTTTCCGCCTTTACCAAAGTTTTCGGGCCTCCTAAGAGGGAAACCTGTGCAATTGACTACAACAGTCGAAACGCTACGGGTAGCAAGACTTTTGTCAATCAAAATCGACAAAGAAGTTCACCAGCACTCCCGAAAAACTCAAAGCCCGAATCAAACAATTCTAAACCCGATTCTAAACCGGGGCCAACTTCAAAGCGGAACCCATTCGAAAAGGCAGGGAAGTCAGAAGGGTCACCGCCTGACCCAAAACCGGGGCCTAGTAAACCGAGCGCTCTCCTGAAATTGATCTCCAACTACTCTCCACCCGAGGAAGGGCAATGTTTCAACTGTCGAGAGTATCACGACCTCTCCGAATGCCCAATCCCCAGAAGGGTGTTCTGCAATCGGTGTGCGTTAATTGGGTTCACGACCAACAATTGCCCATATTGTTTAAAAAACGGGCTGGGGAAGCCCTAAAGTCGCAGGGTCCCCACGCAGCGCGATCGGGAGAAGCTCCAGAAATGTGGTTGCCAGATCTCTATCAACTATACGATCAGAGATCGGAAGAAGAGGATGAGGAAGATAGGAGCTTATCCCAAGTTCATAAAATAACCCTGAACAGCATAACTGATGATAGACCCCATGCACAGCTCAAGATTTTCGATATTACTGTCAATGCCCTCCTCGATTGTGGTAGCAATCTTACGTTTATCAACGCAGCTGTTTTCCAAAAGCTAAAAAACGTACAGTTGAGGGAGCCAGCTCAGGAGGTAGAACTTCGAACTGCGGATGGTTCCTCGTTAGAAATACTTGGTGAGGTCCACCTCCCATTTTCTTTTAATGGTAAGACAAGAGTGTTGCCCACCTTAGTAGCGCCTCGTCTAACTAAAGACTGTATTTGCGGGATGGATTTTTGGAGGCTGTTTCGGATTTATCCAGCCATTTCCACGATTACGCGAAAAGGGACGGCAGAGGCACCTATTTCTGCAACCCCTCCGCAGAGTTTGAATGAAGCACAGCAGCAGCGGTTGGAAAAATTGAAGCTGCAGTTCAAAACACCTGCTGTGAACACGCTCGACACAACGCATCTTTGCGAACATGAAATCGTTCTTAAAGAGGAAAGCAAACTGTGTAAACCGATTCGCCTCTACCCGTACCCCATAGCTCCCAAAATTCAAACGGGTTTATTTGAGGAGATTGATCGATTACTCGAAATCGGAATAATTGAAGAATCCAACTCCGATTGGTCACTTAACATAGTACCAATCCGAAAAGCCTCAGGGGCTATTCGGCTTTGTCTCGACGCTCGCAAGCTCAACGAGAGGACCGTGCGTGACGCCTATCCCCTTCCGCACCCTGGACGCATTCTCGGCCGCTTGCCTCGCGCCAATTACCTTTCAACCATTGATCTCACGGAGGCCTTCTTGCAGATTCCACTGGCCCAGAGATCAAGAAAGTATTGTGCGTTCAGCGTGCAAGGGAAGGGGATGTTCCAGTTCACCCGCCTTCCATTCGGTTTGATCAATAGCCCAGCCACGCTGGCCCGATTGATGAACCGAGTGTTAGGCCACGGTGTACTGGAACCGAATGTCTTCGTGTACTTAGACGACATCGTCATAGTCACGGAGACATTCGAGGAACACGTCCGGCTTCTCGAAGAGGTTGCGAGACGTCTGAGAGAGGCAAATCTCTCGATAAAACTTGAAAAGTCCCACTTTTGCCTGAGTGAAATCCCCTTCTTGGGTTATATACTTTCCTCTCAGGGTTTGAGAATCAACCCTGAGAAGATAAGGCCCATAGTAGAGTTCGAACGTCCCACGACAATCACCAAACTCCGCCGATTTCTCGGGATGTCAAATTACTATCGGAGGTTCATCCCCGAATATAGTAAGACGACCGCAGCCCTCTCAGAGCTTCTGAAGTCCGCTTCGAAGTCAGTGAGATGGACACCGGAGGCGGAGGAAGCATTTCAGGCAATAAAGGAGAAATTAATCACTTCTCCGGTGCTTTCAAGTCCCGACTTCGACCAGAACTTTATAATACACACCGACGCGAGTGATCTCGCCGTCGCCGGAGTGTTGACACAAAAGATCAATGACCAGGAGCGAGTGATCGAGTATTTTTCAAAAAAATTGACGACGCAAGAGCGCGCGT
Organism: Aedes albopictus; assembly: GCF_035046485.1. Classification (NCBI taxonomy): domain Eukaryota; kingdom Metazoa; phylum Arthropoda; class Insecta; order Diptera; family Culicidae; genus Aedes; species Aedes albopictus. The sequence goes on along the minus strand of NC_085136.1, from coordinate 204,999,767 downwards.
ACCATGCCACCGAAAAGGAGGGGCTGGCCGCTCTACTATCAATAGAACACTTCCGAGGCTATATTGAAGGCAGCCCGTTCGTACTGGTCACTGACTCGTCCGCGTTGACTTTTATCATGCGTACGAAGTGGAAGACTTCTTCGCGACTGAGTCGGTGGAGTCTTTCACTTCAAATGTACGACATGACGATTGTGCATCGGCGCGGCAAAGACAATGTCGTGCCCGATGCGCTTTCAAGAAGCGTTATGTCAATATCGGCCATTTCACCATCTTCGTGGTACACGGACCTGAAACTCTCTGTCCTAAACAGACCCGACGACTATCCCGATTTCCGTGTTGATGGAGAACAACTTAAGAAGTTTGTCTTCAACAATGATCTTTCCGATCACCGTTACGATTGGAAGATAATTCCAAGCCCTGAATCGCGCAGCGCGATATTTAAAGCATGTCACGACGATTTTATGCATGTCGGCGTGGAAAAAACCCTTGCTAAAATTCGTCAACATTACTACTGGCCCAAAATGGTAAGCCAAATACGAACTTACATTCAAAAGTGTGCCGTTTGTAAAATGATCAAACCTCCAAACTCATCTACGACGCCTCCAATGGGTGACATGCGGACTCCGTCGCGACCGTGGCAAATTATCGCGATCGATTATATCGGGCCGTTACCGCGTTCTAAATCGGGCAACCAATACGTCCTGGTCGCGTTGGATCTGTTCTCGAAATGGGTACAACTACACCCATTCGCTAAAATTAGTTCCAAAACTCTATGCACAGAGCTAACACGCCATTGGTTCCATAGGAACTCGGTTCCCGCGATACTGTTGTCCGACAACGCGACTACTTTTACGTCGAAAGAGTTTAAAGCGATGCTAGATCGCTTCAAAATTAAACACTGGTTATCGTCTCGGCACCACTCTCAGGCCAACCCTGTAGAGCGGGTGAACCGGGCAATCAACACGTCGCTTCGGTCGTACGCGCGAGATAATCAACGCGAGTGGGATACGAGATTGTCCGAAATCGAAGTCGTCATAAACTCGACAGTCCACTCCTCTACGGGATTTACCCCGTTTCGTATAGCGAGGGGAGAGGAAGTGGTTCTCGAGGGAGACGAACACAGCAACTACGATAACGAGGACGAAACGTCGGTCGAAGCGCGCCTAGCACGGATCCGCAAAGAATCACCAAAAATGTTCCATCTAGTCCGTAGAAACCTCGAAAAAGCTCACACGGAAGCGTCGCGTACATATAATATGCGGGTTCGTCAACATGCGAAGCCGTTTGCGGTTGGTGATACCGTATACAAACGGAACACGAAATTATCAAATGCACTAGAGTTTTATAACGCAAAGTTAGGGGCCCAGTTCCTACCTTGTAAAGTGGTCGCTAAGCATGGCTCGTCGTCGTATGAGCTCATCGATCAGGAGGGACGTAACATCGGCGTTTGGCCGGCGTGCTTGCTTAAGCCAGCGTAGTTCCAATTCAATAAACTGTTGCGTTCTGAGTCTCTGAATCTCAGAGCTGAAAAGTAATTAGATTTTATGATATTAGACCTTTAAATAACCTTGTCAAATTTCGACCTAAGTGGGTATCTCACCTTTGGCCTGAGAAAAGCATTTTGACCCATCCTGCTTTCCGCGGGGCATGGACGGGACCGGCACTTCCTATAGGCATCCTGAGTCACTTTGATCGGTAGATAATGTTTTTTTGTTTAGTGAAACGGAGACGTCCAATAGTTCACACCTTTTTAAAGTCGCGCGCGCAAGTCGATCCTCTCTTGTTGAGGACTACCGGTAAACTGATCCTTTGGTTCACAGAAACGAAAACCGATTCTGTAGGTCAGTAACCTTATTCACATCGTGAAACTGCACGAAAACCCGAACCTATTTGAAATAGGGGTAGACGCACAGCGTTTATGTATTTAGTCCAAACAATGCCCTGATAAAAGACGGGAAACCCGAAATGTTATATTGTCTTTCTAGGAACTAGTGTTGGCGAATTAGGTCGAAAAGACCGATCTTTAGTTATGTAGCATCCGAACGTAGCGGTGAAAGATCCACCAGTTTAGTTCAAATTGTACCTTCGTACATTCAACATGTGGCTCGTCGGCGCGGCGCGGTATCATTCTCTCTGGCCCGGTTTGCGTAGTGCGTGTTGCGTGGAACGTTGAGTAGAATCCGTTGTTTGTTTTGATTAGGCTTCTTCGAACGAGCCCCAAACTGTTCGATGTTATTGTTTTGGTTGGATGATCGTTGGGGATTTTGAGTGTTATGGTAGTCCGATACGTACTCGTGATATGGAGAAAAGAACAATGCATGTTTTGTTTCGTCAGAGTTCAAGTATACGGGTGATATAATGAGTATTGTTATAATTTTGTTCACTGATTTCGGGAGAATGGTGTTTTGTTTATTATTAGTTAAGCGATAAATTTCTGATTTCTTTCAATATGTATGTATGTTGTAAATAGCTTTCTTTATCCGACCAGAGGGGGGATATGTTACCAACAGTAACATTTGATTCAGTTTACCATATCGAGCGCGGGAAAATAGGGAACAATATTTGTATTATTTAGTTCGAACCAACGGTATGTTTAAATACGGCGTTCGGTGGGTTGACATTCACAACGCAGAACAGGTGGATGAGCGACTATGATGACAGCGATTGCTAATATGAGTACCGCGCGTGGGCGGAAACAGGTAAACGCGTGGTGACCATGAGTGGGTGAGTGAGTGGGTGTCCGGATGAAGACGGGGAAGATACGGACGCCGAGCGAGAGAAGGCAGTTAGTGTGAGGCAGTTGAACGAAAGACACGTTTTGCGACCAACCAATTAGTGGCTAGTTTGCCAGTCAAAGTTTTTTTTCTGATTGTGACACCGACGATCAGAGAGTCGCCTCGAAGTTCATACTCTCGCTTTTCCTGGACTTCGGAGAAACCGTAGGCGATCAAGCTCTCAACGAAGCCACAGAAGTTGTGCCCGCCATTCCGCTGTTACAAAGTGCGGCCACTTCACCAACAGACGGTAACCCGGCTGTCGCCGCTTCTCGACACGTTAACCCAGGCCCAGACTGCCATCGAGTGGGCCGCACTCCCGGCTTTCGGAACCATCTCGTCGAGCGCCTGCGGCGCGCTTGCCCACGAAGCCTTTTGAAAGCGGACATTTTCCGTGACAGCCTCAGCCAGTACCCCGTGACCCTCGGCGTGCCGTCTGGTGATCCCAAACAGATTTTCCGCCATCCCGGCCGGTATTGTGGTCGATCTCGAGCTCCCTGGGTCGTTTTAGGAGCGGGCCATCACTGCCGTTGCCGTTTGCATCCGTCGCTCGTACCACGTGTCACCGAGTTCTACAGCAAACGCTCCCGATCACCGCAAGTATCTCCAGTAACAGCTTCGCTCACCCTCAGCGGCCGAAGAAGGGGTTTTCTGCCATTACTGTAGGAGTTGCCGGCACCCCGGCCGGACTTGGGGCCGATTTCGGGACCCCGAAGCCCGGATCCCTTGCGACCGAACCCTTCCGTCGCCACCCTGCTCCCGCCAACTGAACCCTGCGCCGCCATCAAACCCACCGAACAATCCTTTCGGCATTGACGTAAGTTCTTTAATATATTTGTACCCACATTAAAGTTGTTAGTTCAGGTTCCTCGCGCCCGAAAACCTCCCCACGCCAGACGCCCTGAGACCTGGGACTAAAAGAGGTTTTGGAGACCCACCCCGTAGACGGCCGCGGCTTAGACCAGCTGTCTGGGGCTTAAGCCGGTACTCTTCCAGAACCGAGCAGTCCCAGGGCCCAAAATTGGAGTCTTATAAGCGGTTCGGGATAACCACGATATTTTGAATTGGTAGCCGGCCAGATTGGTCGTGCAGGATTTTGTCGGTAGCGGTTCGGGATAACCACGATATTTTGAATTGGTAGCCGGCCAGATTGGTCGTGCAGGATCTTGTCGGTAGTCGTTCGGAATAACCACGATCTTTTGAACTGGTAGCCGGCCAGATTGGTCGTGCAGGATTTTGTCGGTAGCGGTTCGGGATAACCACGATATTTTGAATTGGTAGCCGGCCAGATTGGTCGTGCAGGATCTTGTCGGTAGTCGTTCGGAATAACCACGATCATTTGAACTAGTAGCCGGCCAGATTGGTCGTGCAGGATCTTGTCGGTGCTTGTCGGTAGTCGTTCGGGATAACCGCGATCTTTTGAACTGGTAGCCGACTTGTTTGGTCGCGCAGGAATTTTCCCATGGTGGTCATGCATGACGGGATCCAAAAATATGCTGGCAAATTTATACCGACCGTGATTTTCGGTGATACCCTAAAATGATGATAAAGGCAAAGTGACGTTAAACTCAAAGGGAATTGATTACAGCTTTGCATTTATTGCAGGTTTACGAATATTCTGAAGCAGGATTCACGATGTCTAGTGGAGGAAAATACGTGCGAGCCCCCACATACTCTGATGACTCGGAGGAGTACATCGATTGTTCGATCGATGATTCGAACGTGAAAGTTGAGCAGTCGGACGAAGAAACTTCTGACTCCATAAACGAAGTGCTGGAAAGTGAATCCGAAAACGATGAGCTTCCGAATGCCAATCGCCGTGTTACCGGAACAACAGAGAGCGGGGATCAATCAGCTCTACGGAACGAGAATCAAGACTACGTGCGAAGGGCGGAAGCACTGCGGGATCAACTGAATCAGTTGGTCGAGGAGCTAGGTACACGTCAACCTCTCGGCTCGACAAGTTCTGCGATTCATGATGACGATCGGAGTTGGAACACCGGATTTGATGCACCTGGTCCATCTACAAGTACTGGCAGCATGCGTTGGGATAACATACAGCCATTCCCGAACGATGTTCCCGCAAACAGAATGTGGGAACAATGGAACCGGTTCATCGACCGTTTTGAAATCGCCACATCAGTCTCCAACGTTTTCGATCCGGTTAAACGATCGCAAATTCTCTTTCTCTCAATGGGGGAAAAGTTGCAAAGGATAGTCCGTGCATCTAGACTTCGTCCAAGCCTTCGAGAGCCAAATTGCTACCAGCTCTTCGTCAAGAATATCGAGAACTACCTTCAATCGATGGTCGACATCACAGCGGAGCATGAAACGTTTTCTAATTTGCGCCAGGAATCGGACGAACCGATGATTACCTTTCACGCAAGACTGATGGAAAAAGTTCGTCTGTGCCGGTACAGCAGCACAGATGAGGACAGGTTCGTGCGTATGCAGCTTCTCAAGGGGATGCGTAACAAAGAACTTGCTAAAGCAGCAAGGACATTTGGATACGAAACAGCTTTCATCGTCCAATCGGCGACCCGTGAAGAAACGTTTGAAGCGGAGGTGACATCATCTGGGCCATCTCGAGCGTTTGCGGTAGTGCGACACCGTGAAGTATCATCGTTCAGTGGGAGCAATCAAAGGAAACGTCGGTACAATTCATCTAATGATGGCCAAAATCAAGCTAAAAAACAAAGACGAGAAGATGAAAGTAAATATCGCGGAGGAGGTCGACGTACCCGCTGTCCGAAATGCCACCGCATGTACCACAAATTTGGAACCTGTCCCGCGGAGAACCGGAAATGCAACGCCTGTGGAACTACTGGTCACTTTGCTGTAGCATGCCGAAGGGGCAGCAATCAGAGTGCTAACGCAGTTCAAACCCAGCATGATCACGTGCCAGGTTGGACGGATGAAGAGGATGAGAAAGAGAAAAAGGTAAATGAATAACTACATAAATGTCGATTTGATTTCTTGAAATATTTCGCTAATAAAGTTATTAATGAACTACTTTTTGTGAAAATCAACCGAGTTTGTTTTTATCTTATAGCAAATAAATGCTCTGTCGATCACGGACGTTCTTATCGATTGCCGAGTTGATTCATCGGACCCTATACAATTTCTGATAGATTCTGGAGCCGACGTGAATGTCATTTGTGGTGACGATTGGAACCATCTAAAGCGTCAACTCCTGGAAGGCCGGATCAAACTGGAGCGTATAAAGCTTACATCCCGGAACAGTGACCTTCGAGCATACGCTTCAAGTACACCTATGTCAGTAAAATGCGGGTTCAAAGCGGAAATCGCAGTAGTTGGTCACACGAAGCCATCGGTCATCGCCGAATTTCTAGTCGTTGCCGAAGGACGCCGTTCTTTACTAGGGCGATCAACAGCGAGTGATTTGAAAATTCTACAGGTAGGCACGGCGGTCAACACCTGTGAAGCGACGAAAAACGGTAAACTTTTTCCAAAATGCCAGGAGTAATGATAAAATTCAGTGTGGATAAGTCTGTAACACCTGTGAAAAACGCATACTACAACGTTCCAGCTGCCTACAGGGACAGTGCACGAGAAAGGCTGCAGGACATGGAAGATCGAGGGATTATCGAACGTGTGACAAAAGCCCCGAACTGGATAAGTGGCATGTCGGCTGTAGCCAAAGGGAAAGACGATTTTCGCCTTGTCGTCAACATGCGCGCACCCAACAAGGCAATCAAGAGAGAGTATTTTCGCTTACCATTGGTAGAAGAGATGAAAATTAAACTTCACGGAGCAAAGTTCTTCTCTAAACTCGACCTAACCAACGCGTTTTACCACCTGGAACTACACGCCGATTCGAGAGATTTGACTACCTTTCTATCGGAGAACGGTATGTACAGGTTCACGCGGTTGATGTTTGGGGTGAACTGTGCCCCTGAAATTTTTCAGAGGGAGATGTGCCGAATTCTTGAAGCAGAAGAGAAAATAATTGTCTACATTGATGACGTGCTCATATTTGCGGATAATTTGGAGGAGCTCCGCGAAAGGGTGGCGAAAGTATTGTCGATCTTGAGGGCTCATAACTTGACCATCAACACAGCGAAATGTGAGTTCGATAAGACTAGAATTTGTTTCCTCGGACATGAGTTGGACGAAAACGGGTTCAATATTGAAGAAGCAAAGATCAGAGACATACGCCGATTCAGACGACCAACTACAGTCTCTGAACTCCGAAGTTTTTTGGGACTGGCTTCATTTGTTAGCCCATACATTGAAGGATTTGCTAACATAGCAGGACCATTGTGGGTGGCAACAAGTACAGATGGATGGACATGGGGCCCGGAGCAGGAAAATGCATTTCAACAGCTGAAGGAGCAAATTATTAAATGCACAACATCGCTTGGGTACTTCTCAGATGAACAAAAAACGATTCTATACACGGATGCATCACCAAATGCTCTCGGCGCAGTTCTTATCCAAGAGGAGAGCAATAAACCGCCTCGTGTGATAAGTTTTGCATCTAAAGCTCTGACGGCGACCGAGAAAAGATATCCACAAATTCAGCGCGAGGCATTGGCAACAGTGTGGGCAGTAGAACATTTTGCGTATTTTTTGCTTGGAAGACCATTCATACTCCGAACAGATGCTCAAGGTTACACTTTCATCCTAAACCGAACACGTGAAGACTCGAAACGTGCTTTAACCCGTGCAGATGGCTGGGCTCTTAGGCTCAGTCCATACAAGTTTGAAGTCGAATATGTGCGGGGGCGAGAAAACATAGCGGACCCGTCGTCCAGGCTGTATGAAGGCGAAGACGACCCTTTCGATGAAGAAATCAGCCCTTGGGAAATTGCTGCACTGGAAGCGAATCAGGTACAATTTTTGACAGAATGCGAAATCAAGGAAGCAACTGCGAAAGATTTGCAACTTCAGGAGGTATTATATATAAATTGCAGTTTGCACATTTTTTTCGCAGATTTGACTTTTTTCCCCCTTTTACATTTGCAATAGGTAACGGACGCCCTGGAAACAGGTACTTGGCCAGGGCATCTGAAAAGGTTCGAAGCACTAAGCGCTGACTTGGTATTTCGTCATGGAATGCTGATTAAGACCGGCTGTGCTGTTATCCCGGAGAATCTTCGTCAAAAGACACTTTCCATTGCGCATGAAGGACACCCATCAAAAGCAAAACTGAAAAGCATTCTGAGAGAGCGCGTTTGGTGGCCTGGCATGGCAAAAGAAGCGGAAGCATGGGTGGATTCTTGCGCGGTGTGTGCAATGAACGGAAAACCTGAAAAAACCACTCCGATGAAGCGAGTTTGGCACCAAAATCAGTGTGGGAAACAATCGCGGTAGATTTCAACGGACCATACATGAAATACGGGGGAGTTTCCATCTTGGTAATTGTCGACTATCGGTTACGCTATATCATCGCCAAGCCCGTAAAATCTACCAGTTTTGAAAACACTAGGCGAGTGCTGGACACTGTATTTGAGAAAGAAGGTTTTCCGCAAAGCATTAAGTCCGATAACGGCCCCCCATTTAACGGGGATGAGTATAAGCAATATTGCATCGAGCGCGGAATTAACGTTATTTTCTCCACCCCCCTACACCCACAACAGAACGGATTGGCTGAAAGCTGTATGAAGCTGGTCAACAAAGCCATGACGGCCGCAGCTTCTAGTGGGACGAATTACACTGAGGAACTTAACTCTGCAGTTCAAGCGTACAACGCTGGTGCCCACTCCATTATCAAGTTGCCCCCGGAAGAGGTTCTAATGGGGCGTAGGATAAGACGTGGTTTGCCTCTATTACGTCGAGGAAAGGTAGAGATTGATGACGAACTCTTGGACACCAGGGACAAGGAATCTAAGTTGAACTCCAAGGACCGGGAAGATCAAAGACGGGGAGCTCGTTTGTGCAGAATTAAACCTGGAGATACGGTTTTAGTTGAACGCCAGAGCCGTGCAAAAGCGGAACCTCGATTTGATCCTCGGAGGTACACCGTTCGAGAAGAACAAAACGGAATGCTTGTCCTGATCGACGAAAACGGACAAATCCTCAAGAGACATGTATCTCAGACCAAGCGAGTGGTTGCCTGGAGACATCCCAATGATGCAGCTGATTCGAAAACCGGAGTGGATGAAACAGCAAGGCGTCATTCCACAATCCGCAAGGACGACGAAGTTCCAGCCTCGGGCCGTCGCTCAATGCGAGAGAAACGGGCTCCAGGATACCTCAAGAACTACGTGCATGTGACTGAAAATGCAGATTTGCGTAAGTAGAGCTCAGAAAATTGATAGAAACTAGGCGGAATTTGCGTGCAGAAACAACGCAAACAAAAAAAAACAAATAAACGAAAATCTCACCCAAAATCTTCGGTTGTTTTCCGCTTTCTATGTTGCCATGCCGGAATTTAATCAAGAATCTCGTTCCCATGATCCTTCGGTCGTCCACAGAAGCGTTCCTTTTGTTTGCAGGATGGAAAAGATTGGGGAAAATTCATTTTTCCTAGTTGTTTCGGATGCGTTAGAGGGAAAATCCGTTGAAACTGCGTGCTGCTGAGGCTGCTGCGATGAATGGTGGTGAGACAGTTCTAGGTGACAGAGGTGTGTGTGCGTCAGCTGAACAGTCAACGTCAACATCGAAATTGTTTTGACTGTCGGGGTGTGAAGCTAAGTGTGAAGCGCGAGTTGTAGAATCTACCTACTACACGGAAACACTAGTTATGAATAAATTTGGTTTTTGACTATTAAATATTATTTAATATTGTACAGGAAATTGAAGATTAACGCTTTAAGCGATATGAAAAATATTTTTTTTCTCTTTATTTTTTTTGGAGAAGGAGGGGAATGTGTGGTGTTAAAAGATAATATCGGCAACTCTGTCAGTAATGCCTGTTACGCCTCTATGTTATACTGTTATACTGCATAGGGCGACTGCTAACAGTTCATGCGTTACCACCTCGAGAATGGCACGCTCGATTGCGTGATGCGGAGCACCACTCAAACCATCGCCACTTTCGTTGTCTAGCAGTGGTACGGGTAAGACCTGTTTGATAGTGCAGAGCGTGTTGGGTGATTTCTCGCCATTTTGAGGTTACACAACTACTACAAACTTAATCTTACGAATTCAATGAGCTTGAAACAATTGTTGACAATAAACTTTTAACATTTTTAGATTTCTTTAGGACATTCCAGGGGTAGCAGGCAAATTTTCGTTACTGGCCGACGGATAATCCCTCTGCTGGTTTGTAGATCCACGACTCGGATGAGCCCATCTGGTCCAGGGATGACATCGACGATTCTCGCTAACGGCCACTTCACAGGAGCGAGAAACTCATCGACCACGACGACCATTCTTCCAGGTTGTATTTCGGTGTTCGGGATGATTTGTTTGGTTTCCTTCTGCAGCTCTTGCAGATACTCAGCCTGCCATTGATGCCAGAATTGTTGGATGCGATGACGTAGCCTCCGATAATGATCCAGCCGGTTGATGGGAGTATGACTACAGTCGTCTTCAGGGAGAGCGGTTGCCGTAGTCCCGATGAGGAAGTGTGCCGGCGTGAGGACGGCCAAGTCATTCGGATCCTCGGTGAGCGGTATCAACGGACGGGAGTTCATTGACGACTCGATTTCTGCTAGCGCTGTTGTCATTTCTTCAAAGGACAGCCTTGAGTCGCCGAACTGTCGGTGCAAATGTTTCTTCGCGACTTTAACTGCCGCCTCCCACAATCCACCAAAGTGTGGAGCTTTCGGAGGAGTCATGTGCCATTGGATGCCCTGATTCGCACAGTAGGTGGCCACATCTCCGGATGATTCTTCCTCCTGTAGCAGCTGGTACAGTTCGCGAAGTTCGTTGCGAGCACATTCGAAGTTTTTTTTCCGTTATCGGAATGGATATGTGCCGGACAACCTCGACGAGCGATGAATCTTCGAAGTGCGGTGATGAAAGCTGGGGTAGATAAATCGCTCACAAGCTCCAGGTGCACTGCTTTTGTGGCGAAGCAGACAAACACGCTAATGTAGGCCTTGGTTGGAGACGCTCGTTTGTGGATCGCTCTGATGTATACTGGTCCGGCGTAGTCAATGCCGGTGACGGAGAACGGACGACTTGGAGTTATTCTCTGTATGGGCAGCTGCCCAATCTGCTGCCTGGCGGGAACGGGAGAGGCACGAGCGCATCGGAAGCAGTTTCGCATGACGCTGTTGACTACTCGTCGACCTTGTATGGGCCAATATTCTTGACGGATGGCTGCTAGAGTCACACGGCCGCCACCGTGGAATAGTCGCAGGTGGTAATGTTTGGCAACTAACCGTGTAAGTGGATGGGAACTGGGAAGGAGGATGGGATGTTTGGACAAGTAAGGCTGCTCGGAGAGGCGCAATCTACCACCGACTCTTAGGATTCCGTCCGAGTCAACGAAAGGACTCAAAAGGCGCAAAGTTGAGTGTTTGGATACTGACTTCCCCTTCCCCAAGTACCTTATCTCCTCTGTGAATGCATCGGCTTGGGCTAATTTTATCAGACGCATTCGGGCTATCGACATTTCATCCACAGTGATCGATTTTGTAATCGATTCCAACTCGGGTTGTGACGACGTTGACGTTTTGCGACGACAGGCGTTGATGAAGCGAATACAATATGCTATCACTCGAGTCAAACGGTTGTAGGAGGATGACGTGCTGAAGATTGGGTTCGCTTCGGGTTTGTTTTGGATCGCCGCCACCATCTTTCGCCGTTCTAGGACATCTTCAGGTGTATTCTGTTGCTTCGCTGTTACAGGCCACTCAGTTTCAGGTTGTTCGAGCCACGATGGTCCACGATGCCACAGTTCACTGCCGAGAAAGTCGTTCACCTTCATCCCTCTGGTGATGAGGTCCGCAGGATTGTGTTAACCGGCGACGTGATGCCAACGACATCCCTGGGTGATGTTTTGTATTTCCGAGACCCTGTTCGCAACGAAGGTGTTCCAGGTATACGGGGGTGAACGCAACCATTCCAGAGTGACGGTAGAATCAGACCAGAAATGCGATTCGGAGATTGGCATATCGAGTGCAACGACAACCTTCTGGTGCAATCGTGCAGCGATGACGGCAGCAGACAGTTCCAGACGGGGGAGAGAAATTCGTTTTAGTGGTGCTACCCTCGATTTCGAAGCCATTAATTGAACCTTAGTTCTGCCCTCGGTATCGGTGGATCGAGCATATATGCAAGCGCCGTAAGCTTGCTGGGATGCATCCGCGAACGTATGCAATTGGACGGTGGAATTCGGTAGGAGGGCATAACGGTCAGTTCGGTAGGAGGATATTCTAGGCAATTCGATACGGTAGCTGTCCCACTTCGCTCGTATGGTATCGGAAACTTCCTCGTCCCAGCCGCAGGGTTGCAGCCAGAGCTCCTGTAGTAGGATTTTTGCCCGTATGATGACAGGTGCAGTAAGCCCCAGTGGATCGAAATGTTTGGATACTGCAGACAGAATCGATCTTTTCGTGGGTGGGCCGCTGCTGATATCAGGAGTGGAGTCGAAGCGCAGCTGATCGGTTCCGGGTTCCCAGCTCACTCCCAGCGCCTTGGTACATTCGTTGTTGTCGAACTTTAGGGTTGGCTGAGTACCAATTTGTGACGGATCCAGTCCCTTCAGCACATTTGGGTTGTTCGATGTCCACTTTCGCAGTTGGAATCCGCCTTTTGCCAGCAGCTCGTCCAGTTCCTCTCGGGTTTGGATTGCCTCTTCCTCTGTGTTTGCTCCCCCTATGTAGTCGTCCACGTAAAATCCTTTCTTGAGTGCCGGTCTACCAAGTGGGTAGGCATCTCCCTCGTCTGTAGCCAGCTGCTGCAAGGTACGGGTGGCCAGGAATGACGATGGCGCCAGCCCGTAAGTAACTGTGGCCAACTCATAGGTATCGATGGGGTCGTTTGGATCAAATCTCCAGAGAATCCGTTGCAGTGGAGTATCGTCAGGGTGAAGTAAAACTTGCCGGTACATTTTTGCAATGTCCGCTACTAGGGCAACGGGATATTTCCGGAAACGGAGAACGAGGGTCAGTAATTCGTCCTGAACGATCGGACCAACTTGGAGGGCATCATTAAGGGAATATCCGGTGGAAGTTTTGGCTGATCCATCAAATACCACACGGACTTTCGTGGTAGTACTGGCCTCTTTTAGGACAGCATGGTGAGGTAAGTAGTGGACCTGTTGCGGTTCTGGTTCGCTTGGTGGGACAAGTCTCATGTGGCCAAGGAGAAGATACTCTTCCAGGAAGGTGTGGTATTCTTCTTTCAGATGCGGCTCTCTGCTCAGCCGTTTCTCAAGGCAATGAAAACGACGAAGGGCCGCGGATTTCGATTCACCAAGCATGTGGTCGAAGTTCGGATGGCGAGGCAGACGGACCACATATCTTCCCTCGGGAGTGCGGGAAACGTGGGAGGAATAGTGAGATTCACACTGCTGTTCTTCCACGGAGTAGCTTGGTTGATTTTCCACTTCTTCGATGCGCCAAAAGCGTTCCAGTGCTTCTTGGAGGGGATCGGAAAGTGAGACGTGGCAAGCTACGGGGGGCAATGTGAGGGGTTTTTGGTTTCTACCGGTCACAATCCAACCGAAAACGCTTTCGACAAGGACGGGATTTTCACCTTCTTCGACTCGGGTACCAGGGTTAATGTAGGTGAAAAAGTGCTCGGCTCCGAGTAGCATATCGATAGCGCCGGTCTTGTTGAAGGTGGGGTCGGCTAGGGACAGATCTTTGGGGGCATGCCAGTCATCGGCAGAAGAGGAAACCACAGGCAAGTCAATCGTAATACGGGGCATGACCAGAAAATCTAATCCGATTTCGAAGTTCGAGGTTCGCGATCGGATGGTGGCACTGACGGAGTGGTTCACGTTGGAGGAGGACTCACCGACACCGAACACAGGGATGCTGATCTTTCTCCGCTTCAGTCGTAGAAGTTGGCATAGCCGATCGCTGATAATATTGGATTGCGAGCCATTATCCAATAATGCTCGGGCGGGATGCGCTTGCCCATTGCAATCAATTACCATCAACACGACCGTCGACAACAAAACATTCGCGTTCGATGTTTGGGACGAATTGGTTGTCTGAGTAGTGACAGCATTCGTGGATGTGGGTGATCGTTTGCTGTTGTTTGTTATGGCTACCTGCTTCGTGATGGGCTTCGTTGAGCATGATGCTGTGTTAGACGAGGTAGACGATTGATCGGTGTAGAGTGGGTGGTAGCCGGGGTGGAGCAATGAATGGTGTCGTTTTTTGCAGTGACGGCAGGAGAATTTCGACTGACAATTGCGAGCGAGGTGGTCTTGGCGAAAACAATTGAGACAGAGATGATGTTCATTCACAACTTGCAGTCGTTCGGCAGTGGACATTTTCTCGAATTTAGGGCATTGGAACAGTGGGTGATGTTGATCGCAGGAGTGGCATTTTCGAGGAGTGGCTTCGGTTACAGCATGGGAAACGGTTTTGTGGAACGATTGACGACGAAACATTGGTGGTTGGTGATTCGATGCTGGCTGTGCTTGGTGGTTCACAGACATGGATTCCAGCACCCTGATGCGACGTTGGAGGAACTCGATAAGACAAGAATAGTTGGGGTTATCGGTGGTTGTAGCGAAGTCTTCCCAAGCTTTTTGTGTAGCGTCGTCGAGTCGGAGGCATAGAAGACGCTCCAACATAGTGCTCCACGAGTCGATTGGCTCACCAAGTTGGCGGAGGGTTTTGGTGTGGCGCTCATACTCGTCAACGACGGAATGCAGTGCGGCGGCGGATTCTTTCTTCATTCGGGGGCAGTCGAGAAGGGCTTGTAGGTGACGTTTCTTCAGAAGGTAGTCGTTAGCATAGCGAGAGACGAGTGTTTGCCATGCAATGGTGTAGTTGGCGGAGCTGATACCGATCGACTCAATGAGTTGAGCTGCTTCCCCTTTCAGAGCAGCGCGAAGGTAGTGGAATTTCTGAATGTCGTGAACTTCGGGATTAGAATGAATGAGGGCAACGAAAGTGTCGTGGAATGCTAGCCAATTGTTATAGTCACCGTCGAATTCCGGCAAGGTGATGGTTGGCAACTTGATACCGGAGAGCCCGGAGAGAGACGGTTGGGGAATTGCGCTAGTAGATGTAGGTACATTGGGGAGGAAAGATTGGAGAGCAGCCTTGATTTGGAAGTAGCGGGTTTCGTTGTGGGAACGGAAAGCTAGGTTCTGTGCCATACCTTGATTGGTTACTTCCATGTCCTCGAGCTGGGTCTGCACATCCTCCAGTCCCATCCACACGGTATCGAGGTTCTCGAGTCGCAGTTTCACCTGGCCTTGGTCCCGTTCCGCCTCGTACTTCTCGACGAACTGCTCGGCTCGTCCCAGTGCTGCGATAAGGGTCGTACGGCGGTTGATGAGCTGTTGCCTCGAGCGATCGTCCGCCATTGCGGAGGCAGGTTATCGTTGGTCGCACTGGATAGGATGATACAGAGAAAGACCCGGTAGAGCCGGACAAACGGAGTAGAGGATTTGGAGCGGTACTAACCTTCTTAAGGCTAGTTTTGAGCCTTGTATTTTATTCAAAAACGGCAGTTGGCTTGCGGATTCGGCGATTTGGTTTCACGGTTGATACTCGGTTGACGGTTGGCAATGGCGTAGGTCACTTGCTAGCGGTAGCAGTTAACTGTTGATCACACTTCCAGAAGGTTCGAGATTCTCCGGATCGGACACGTGGTTGGAGAAAAAGAGGAAAAAATCTCAAGGCACCCGCGGTAAACTTCTGCGCACTTCGGAATTATACGTACCGAGTGCCTAATTAGATTAGGCCTTGTATCAAAATTCAAGCGGGAACTCCGGAGAAGCTTCTCGATGGCGTCGGAGTACAAAAGGCTCCGGGGAAGATGGCGATCTTGTGAATACCCTTGGGGCACACAATGGTGCGGAACGATGGCGGTAGATAGCGTCGATGTCCGTTATGCGATGGCGGGAATTCTGGGAGGAAACCTGATCCTGGTCACGGCACCAAGATGATAGGGCAGGATCGTGGCTTCCGGCTGGGATTGGTATCACACACGGGCAGAACACTACCGGGGCCGGTCACTATCGGCGGAACTTGGCAACACAAGAGTTCACCATACAAAAAACTACTACTTTTGTTCACTTTTGATCACTTTATTTCGCTTTTGGAGGAAAGAACTTTATTTCTCGAAGGTTCGATTCTTACTGACTAATTTTATTCTATTTCGTTCTAGTTTTACCCTACGTTGTGTGAAATATTTCCATTCAAATGTGCTATAAAAAAACTACTATAAAATTAAACATTTCAAATTGCTACCAACTGAACTGATAGCACGGTTACTGTAGCGTACCTGCTTTCGACAGCTAACAGTTTGAGAACTGTCAGACACTTTTTTTCTCCCACAAAAAAAATTCAACATGCTGTAACTTTTCATAGAGTGCATCAAAAAATCTCAAATTTTGACTGTTTATCAACCTGTTATATGTGCATGATTGGTACAAAATTGGGCTCGATTGAATAATTTTTCGCAAAGTTAGAACCGTTCGGGTAAAACACTATTTTTCAGACAACTCATTTTTAAACTGTCATATCTCAGAAACCAGTGAACCGAATTGAATGAATTTTTTAACGTTTATCAACAATATATTGATACTTAATACGACGTGATAAAATGTAATATTTTCTCATGGCGAATTAAGTTATACCGGATTAAAACTTTTACCCATATAGAGGAAAATAAGTCATATTTACAATACCACACAAAAATTATTAAATGTGATCTTCCTTCAATCTAAATAGGCTCTAATGTATCTAATAAGAGATAATTTGAGAACAGAAGTGGAAAATCTTTGAATATCAACACTAAAATTTATTGACATTGATGTAAAAAAATTACATTTTTTCGAGAAAAATCCAAAAAGTGTCAATCCATGATAACTTTTTTCAACGTTTAAAAAGTACCTATGTTTTAATAGTTTGTTAAGCATTTACATATTGTTAGTGTACGTTCAAAATTTCATTCAATTCGGTTCACTGGTTTCCGAGATATGACAGCTAAAAAATGAGTTGTCTAAAAAATAGTGTTTTACCCGAACGGTTCTAACTTTGCGAAATATTAATCAATCGAGCCCAAATTTGTACCAATCATGCACATATAGTAGGTTGACAAACAGTCAAAATTTGAGATTTTTTGATGCGCTCTATGAAAAGTTATAGCATATTGAACTTTTTTGTGAGAGAAAAAAAAGTTGCCTATCCCAAACATTTTGGCCATCCCCTGTACATCTGTAGGACATCCAGCAGCGATATCGCCCAATATTAAACATTACAAAAATATAGAAGAATCCCGGCTCCCCAATATGAACAAGCAAAATTTTAACAATTCAATTATCATTACGAAATGGTAGACTAAATTAAAAGAAAAAGTTAGACTATATCCGGCATATCTTCGGAGAAGACCTGAAATATATTAAAATATTTTCACACCTCTTTCAGTATATTTCCCAACTAGAAACTTGTTCAGCAATAGCAATAACTCAAAAATTTTGCAGTCTAGCGCGTGTCATCACCAAATTATCCGAAAACGCATGTATAACAGAAGTTGTCCCACTCCCGTGCGAACAAATTTTGAACGAAATATTCAATCCTATTCGTATGTATGTAGGGTAAAAGGGTATAATGCGCCCCACCGGGGCAAAACTCCCCTCTTCATTTTCTAGCCATTCAAGCGCTTTTCGCATGCGTGATCGATTAGAAATCTCAAATATTGAAGAATTATTGCCATCAAGCTTGTCCGTTAGTGGATTGGTACAGAAAAGCAATAAAAATATCAAAAAGTCTGAAATCGAGGCTTTTGGCGTAATATTTTACCTCTTGTGAGCTGACTTCTTTGTAAACGAAGCTAGTTATGTTCACTTGTGTTACTTTGCAACTTTTATGCAGTTAAGCACTTGTTGAAAGACCCTCAGTGGATAAGCATGTGGTGGAATTATCCTTTGGGACAGTTTTATCACGGGGCTGGACGTTTTTCTTTTGATGGGGCATATTGCCCCGTTTGTTTTGAAAAGGCAAATTTTGGAACGTTTTCGAAAAACGTTTCAAAGCTTCCATAGTCACCTCCAAATGCAAAGTTCGCATGCAACACTTCACTAACTTTAGTAACAACGATTTGCAGTGAACAATAGATGCAATAAGGCGCCAGTTTCAGATGTATTGCCATTTCTGCTTAGGGGGGGGGGGGCATATTATACCTGTTTACCCTACCTATGTCGATCTGAGCGCTGAGTGAAATATGGTGGGCCGTCGAAATGGATGTCATTGATCATGCCTTGCAAGGCATCAACAGCACACGTGTTAAAATGCGACAGATTTCAGCTTTTACGATCTGACAAACGCAGGCGAGCAACACACTACTGCACTTGCACTGTGAGATGCAAAACTGTTTTCCTGCTAGGAGTACAGAGGTATCGCTGATGTTAACAGAAGCATTGCTGCATGCGCGATGCGCGCGTGTGCATCCTACCGGAACAAATAATAGTGTTATCAAATTTAGTTGCAAATCAATGCACAGTTGTTCGATATGCGACTCACGATGATTGCAACTGCTGCTGGTGGTGGCTGATGTGGTGTGATATGTATAAATGTGATAATATTTCGATTGTTCGTCCTCCTCCTTTTCTTGGCGTAACGTCAAAACTAGGGCAAAGCCTGCTTCTCAGTATTCTATGAGTATTTCTACAGTTATAAACTGAGAGCTTCCTCAGCGAATCATTATTTTGCACGTGTGGCAGGTACGAAGAAACTTTATTCCAAAAAAGTCAAGGAAATTCCCGATACGAAAAGTTCCTAGACCGACCGGGAATCGAACCCGTCACCCTCAGCATCTTCTTGCTGTACCCACGCTGCGGCTGTCTGGGTCCTACATTTCGCTTGTTAGATATTCTCGGGTGCTTTATTCGTCACAATTTCTTGCATCACAACTCACAATAGGTCTCATACGATGCATATATTCATATGCAACCACCACCATCATGTTAGAATCAGGTTGATTTGTTTTCCATCTTTTATCAGAGTACCTACCTACCTAATGATGCATACTCACGATTGATAACAAGCAAAATTGATTGCTAATAGATGAAACATTTATTTGTTGTTGAGTTGTCTGTGCTGGCTTGAGGCTTAAGATGTTCATCTGATATGCAATATGTATAAAAAATTCCACTGCTTCTAGAAGGATTTAAATGTGCAGTTAACTGGAACCTCTGTTTATGCTATAGGGTGAGGGTGTATATAGCAACGAGATCATGAAAAGGGGAAATTTTGTGCATAAATTAAATCTGGGTTTGATAAGGAAGCTTAGATCGCGAGAACAGGTCTTGCTCCTGGGCATTTGAGATGCGGCCGAAGGGTTTCCAGGAAGTTCCCAGATAGTCCAGAAAAAAAGTGTTTCAAGGGACCCCATGGATGTTTCAGAGCGTTATTCAAGGATATTTGAAGTGCCTTTCAAGGCTTTTCATTCCGACAGGTTATGTTAGCGTTTCAGTGGGATTACGGGTATTTCAGTCTTTTAGGGGCATTACAAGGGGTTTCTAATTCCTTTCAATGCATGTCGGAGAGTTGCAGAGAGTTTAATAGGCGTTTCGAGAGGTCCCAGGGGCGTTTGATAGCATTTCAGGGGTGATTTAAGGGGGTTTAAAGGGAGGTCAAAATATATCTGAAGCATTTTAGGGGCGTTTCAAAGGATTTCAGGGTCACTTCAAATTTATTACGAAGATATCAAGGGCGTTTTAATGGGAATATGGCGTTTAAGAGCGTTTCAAGGCATTTAAGGGGCGTTCCTTGGAGTTGAAGGGTTTTTCTGAAGGGGTCTCAGGAGGTCATTTCAGGGGCATTTCAAGAAATCCCCGGATACTTGATGCCTTCAGGTACCCCATTTGGAACCCCCTGAAATCCACAGGCGCCTGGGACCCACGGGAGTGTTCCTGAAATTTCCTGAAACAATCCTGAAAGCCGCTGGGAATTGTTAAAATGTTTGCAATAGAAAATCATTCGCATTTTGAACAGCATTTTGGAAGATCTATCCAAAGTAACTTAAGTTTTTGTCAAACTTTCATGCAAGTGGGTGTTTGAAGGAAGTTCAGGGAACAGCTACCAGTCAGTGTGCGTGGAAGATTCGGAAGTTCAATTGCTGAGAGTTTGTTTTTTGGCGCTAACAGTAAACAGCTAGTACTATAGACTACTCGTTGAGCTCCAACTCCCGGATGGGACCAACTTGTTGTTGGTCGGTCAACTTTTTGTTCTGTGGTTCAAGTACAATTTGGAAGACAGTGTAAGTAACGGAATCCCACTTGTCCGCCCCGTACACATAACACATCCTTTCAACAAATTTGTCCGGAGTGATATTTCCACCGCATTTCTCCTGCATACTCGACCTTTGTTCCACGAACCGTGGGCATTCAAAGAACACATGCTCCGCGATCTCGTCGCAGTCTGCGAATTTTGGACATGCGGGGGAGCCTGCATATCCGAATCTGTGCAGATACCACCTAAAGCACCCATGACATGACAGAAATTATGTCAAGTAAAAGTTCACTCCGCCATGGGGCCTGCTCGTCCATTTAGGCACGTTCGGTATGAGCTTGTGTGTCAATCTACCCTTGCTGGAGGAATCTCATTCCCTTTGCTACTTCAGCATAGACAATGTTCTGGTGATCCGCCTTGTACCTTTTATGACACGTCACTCGAAGCACACTTCATCATCTGCCACCACTACTAGTGCTATGGGCATCATGCTCGCTGGCATGCATACCGCGTCATTTGAGCTCATGCGGTTTGTGCTGACCACCCTAAGGCACATCGGCATGTAGGTACCCCTGTACCGTAGTATGGAGACCGCTACTGTCGCAAGCAGCTTACACTTACTCAAGACTGTTGCCGAGCTTTTTGACATTATCTTTGATAATGCCATTATCGCCATGCTTGCCGTTTTGTAGGCATATTCCACGTGACCTCCGAATATCAGCTTATCGTCGATCATGACCCTCAATTGCTTCAGTGAGCACTTAGAGTTGATCGTGCTCCCGCCTGTGGTGACCACTGCCTGTTGTTCCGGCTTGCGGATGTTTACCACCACCACCTTCGTTTTGTGGTGCACGAGAGCCAGCTGTCTCGACCTCATCCAGTCCTCCACTATGCCAATTGCATGAGTTGCTGTCAGTTCCACTTCCTCTATCGACTCGCCGTATACCACGAGGGTAATATCATTGGCAAAGTGAAACAGCTTTACGCCCGCTGGAAGTTTGAGCCTCAATACGCCATCATACGCCGCGTTCCATAGTACCGGACTCAGGATGGAACCCTCAGGTACCCCCGCGGTGATGTTGTAGCTCCTCTCGCCTTCCTCGGGGCCACTGATTAGCACCCCATGCTACAAGTAGCTCTCCAGTATACGGCATAAGCTAATCGGGACCCCTAGATGGTGTATGGCGCACTCGATGGCGGCCCAGCTGACGCTGTTGAACGCATTCTTTACAGCCAGCGTGACGACCGCGGATTCCCGTTCGCTTATTTTGGAGTGCTATCTCGGCCGTTTCGGTTGCAGCCCTAACAGCATCTACCGTCGATCAACAGAATGATCCGTTCCGTGTAGTTTCCCGGTGGTGTCCAGAAGGCAGATAGTTCTGTATGCCGACACGGGTCGCCAGGTGGCTTCCCGGGTTTGGATAGTAGAATCAATCTTTTCCTTTGCCACCTCTCCGGAAATTCGCCTCTGACTAGGCACATCTGCCCGTGTAGTTTCCGGTTTAAAATAGCAAAACAGGTGGTCCACCTGTTCTGGGGGTAAAAGTCCACCAAACAGGGAACCCCAATCCAAGGTGTCAGGAGTCCCGTGCTGAGGGATGAATGCTTGATGGGGTTTAAAATATACTCGATCTTTAACGGATCCCGTAGCGTGAGTAGATCACGGGGGAAGGGGGGGGGGGTTGCGTTGCGGAGAAAGATCTACCAAACCGAACCCTACTCCTTACTGCTTCCAACTAGTGGAACAGCATAACTTAGTAATCAAAGGAAAACACTTTGGTCCATATTAAATTTCACACCTTGTTGAAAGTGATTGATCTCGGTTTTAGGCGTGGCCGAGATAGATCTTGAAACAAGGACAAATGGATTAGTATTCCTAATCTTTTATTCGGTGATTACTGGTTCGAAACAGACAGGACTAGGGTTCCGATGCATGGTCAATATCGGTATCATTTCTTGACTTTATCGCTAGAGGCTCCGATTTTGACTGAAAAAGGAGCGTATTCAAAGCGGAACCTATGACTACTGTAACAAAACCGAGTACTTTATAACTTCTCAATGGCGATAAAGTAATACAACATGCACTATACAAAGGACACGGGATATACCACAATAGATCAATTTTGGTCGCAGTGGTTTATGTTCCGAACAGAGAAAAAAAGGCACTCTACATAGCCATTTTGAACATGTCAGGACTAGCCTCGGCGGCCGTCTTAATGGCTACTGTCGGGATACCGCCTGGACATAAAGCCTTGATCAACTTAAGATATTGCGATGAGCTCGATCGTTACTGGGGCGACCTTGCTTTCGCCGGTCTGGCCATAGAGGACGAGGCCCACGGCATTGTATCGTGGCGCGGGAACAACGTTTCTACGATTTTCCTCAGCATCTCGGGGGAGCGTTCTGGGGGTGCTGATGCGCCCTTCGTTTTGGTCATGACTACTCTGTAGGCATCGGTTTTTGAAGCACGCATACTTACGCGCCTTAATCTCTTTGTTCAGTTCCAGTATGCCTCACTTCGCTCCATTCTACTCTCATCGGTGCGAGCTCTTTGCATCTTCATTCTTGCTCTGAAACAGGATGCGCGAAGTTCTGCGATTCATGGACACCAACCACCAGTATACCGGTTTGCGTCCATTCTGGGTAGCGATCGTCTTGGCATTGCGGTTTCAGCAGGTCGGCTCTAGAAGCACTGCGGTTTAGGCATTGCGGTTTAGGGTTCCGACTAGATCATCGCTGGATAGAACGTCGGCGTCAGTGTTACCCTCAATAAGCAATCGCTCCACAAATGCTGGCCTATCGAAGCATGAGGTCAGCCATCCCTGATGACGGTCGATGATCTTCGCTTGTGGCCGTTTTCCTCCGTGTTCCACCCTATATCGAATCACTAGATGGTGCGTCACCGTGCGTGTATCCATCGTCCACTCTCCAGTCCCAGCTAGGGTTGAGACCCGGGTTCCAGAAGGTCACATCAATGATGGATCCTGCACCGTTCCTACTGTAGGGTCTTCGTTCAGCCTTGCGATAGCTTCGAGTAAAGCCCAGCCTCTGGTGTTAATCGATCGGCTAGGCGTTTCAGGCCTTTTGCCTTGCGGTGCACTTTTAGAGAATTAAATGCTGCGCGGTGCACCCAGCCAAAAATTCAATGGTTTTTTTAGCTGAAAGTTTGTCAAAAACACTAGTTAAACACTTCACTTGATTGATTTTTTGATTTAATACTCAACTAAGCTCATTTCCAACGGAATAATTGTTCAACCAGCACAAATGTCTTTACGATGCTTTGATTTTTTAAACAAAATCTTTGTGGGATCTTAAACAAATTTCAGGAGAAGTTTTTGTCCAATTTATTTGAAATTTTTAAAAGGAAACTTGAAAATACCCTCAAGCCAGTAAAGTCCTGCGTTTATCTGTAGCTGATTTCTGGTATTATTGTCGGTTTATAAATTCCCAAGATCAGTACTGGCAATAACTTTCGCAAATTACATGGCCAAATGATACTTGCCCGAGATTAGCAGAGATTCATGTGAAGCAATTGACAAGTTTTGCATTCAAAGAATTGCTGAAAAAATTGTTTTTATAATTGAGGGGCCCAGAATCAAAGGGGTATTAGTGATAGTTTTGTCGATTTTGAACCAAGCATATCACAAAATTCTTCAGATTTCAAGCTTTCAGGAACTTTTTTAAGATTGTTTTTACGATGATTGGAAAAATTACAATAAATAAAGAAAATTGGGTTGATTTTGAAACTTCATACATGTTGTATGGGATGTTGAAATTGGTCAAGAACTTTAAACCTCATTTACTCGAAAGTGGTTTTTTTTTCACTTACACCCCTTTGTTTCTAACCCCCTCAATTGTGATGAACTTCTTGGTAGATTTTTTCCATCATCAATCGTCTGAATTTCATAAGATTTTTAAATGTGGTTGTAAATTTTGAAATACAAGCACATTATTTAAAGTGCGCGGTGCACTTGGTAAGGTCTCGCGGTGCACCAAGTGCACCGCGGTGCACGATCTGAAAACCTCTGGGCTAGGCTACCTTACTCAATCGCCCAGGCGTTGAAGTCTCCACCGACTCCACCACTCAATCCCACTAGTGCGCATGATAGTGAATCCAGCCTAGACGAGAATTGGTCTATAGGCCACCTGCGGGGAAGCATAAGAACTGCAGCAATACACCCCGTTGATCTTCGCTATTGCAAAGCCCTCGTACGATGTGGAAATTATTTCCTGGACCGCTAGCTTGGCCTGATGGGTCTGATAGTAGGCCGATATCTGTACTTGACTTCGAGACGCAGGTATCGGTGTAGATAGCGTCGTAGCGCAGATAATCCACGTTATGTTCGTCGAATCTGTAGACTGGGAGCGTAGAGGAAAGCTTGTAGTACACTTTTTGACACTCCCCGTACTGCCTCGATTCGCACAATAGTCCCATGTGAATAGGAAACCCAGCAAACATGGGACTGTTATGCGAATAGGGGCAGCGTAGTGGTACTGAAGATCAGCACCGTATTTTATCAATAGGCGTGCCACAAAATGGTATCCGGATTGGTTCGGAAGCAATGTTGAGGTGCCGGGCTCCCTCAAGAGAAATGGTCGAGGAAGATCTTTTCTCAGAAAGATGACCATGCACGTAGTTAGACTAAACCCTAGATTGATTTTCAACGGTCCTTGATCATATTCATGTTTATTTTGTGCCAAATAATTAGTAATCCTTAATTCAAACATCTTTATCGCACTTAAAGAGCACTATGGTCATTATGGGTACAGAGGTAACAATTTTTGGAACTAATATTTCATCAGCCTAACGCTTTTTTATGTAAATTTAAATATTTACTAGCTCTCCTGGCAAACATCGTTCTGCCTGCCTACTGTGTTTTTTGACATGCTGCTCTGTAGAAAAATGCCCCACAAAATTAGTTCCCGGCACGGTTCCCGGTCGATTTTCCGAATTATTTTTTCGTACGAACACGTCGGAGACTTGCACTAATGAAACACTGAAAGAATGGTGTAGATTCGTTGGCCCGTCCCCGAGCCTATTCGTGACATACAAACACCATTCCATTTTTATTTATATAGATAGATTTGTTCCGCAATGGATTGAACTTGTTACATATAAGTATTTAGAAATCATCCCTTTTTTCCATACATGAAACTAACATCTGATTTGAATCCACACTGCTGATATACAACATCCATATTTTATACCTTTCATATTACACTTAAAATTCACGAACACGTATGGCAGATGCTAAAATCTCGTTGATCCTAATAGCAGTACTTAAACGGAAGACAAACAAAATATGCACACACATTCCTGCAAGGTGCATCTGGTTGCTGATTGTTCTACAATTATCATCCAACATTTAGTAAGATTACGGTTTTAGATGTAACCACGATTGCTTCTACCTGTTTCAAACCAGACGGTTTCCATAGCTATAGTTGGTTAGAACACGTTCCCCTGTAGATTTCTGCCCAAGCATCGGAATCATTTTCCTGTCTTCCGATATGAATGCCTCCTCCGAAGCGTCCTATGTGGCTGACAGCAGAAGTCGCAGACGGCAAACCGATACAGGAATCGTTCCGAATGAATACCTTGCATTCCTCGCCCAATTTTCCAAACAATGCATCCATGAAATATGCATATTGCAGAATGAGCTGCTGATGCTCTGAAACATCCTACAGCTGGCCAGCGCTAGAGTCTCGACCCGGCTCAGGACTTTCCCCAGTCTGCATTGGTGTGCTCTGCTCCATTTGTGACGCCTGGCTCCCCATGATGCTTATGCAGCCCGCGCCGTCAGAAGTAAAACACCCTGTTGCATTTTCCGGTGACTCTAAAAATCGTCTGTGGCTTTTTTATTTATCTCACATATGAGCGTTTGCTGTTGTTGCTTACGTAGCATCACCAACAACACCGGCGGCAGCAGCAACAGCATCAGCAAACGGCAGCAACTCTATAATGCTAACGATGTTGAAGCTTTTTGTCTGCGTCGCACATCGCCCGTCCGTAGGCCACCCCTCTCGTCACTTTCCTCGGGCTTGTTCCTATGACGGCAGCAGCAGAAAAGCGACATCAGCACTTTTGGATCCAGCCACGACGACAGCAGAGGCAGCAGCACCAAACCCAAACCGGCCAGACTAGAAACGAGCAAAACATACACACTTTTGGTTAATCCCAGCTGTTGCCTCTGGAGCGGAACTGAAATTTTGCGCCGAAAATTATTTCTGATTTTAAAAACGAGGGGAAAAGAGATGTTCAGCTTTGGGGATTAGGGGGAATTGATTTTTCCCGTCCTTTAAAATTCTGGCGAACGAGCGAAACGAGTTCATATGAGTTTTTTCGAGGTAGCGTTTTAATTCCAGGAATTTTTGGGATGTACTATTATTTTTAAGGATTAGAGTACGTCGAATATAAATAAGATCGAACCATTGTTTATCGATGATCAAATTAAATGATAATTCCAGAGATGGGCTTGATGGTCTAGTGACTGATTCGTATGCATAAGGTCCTAGAGTCAATCCTTGGCTCTGTGGAGAGCGATGATTACCCTCCGCTACATCCGCGCACCCCTTGAACATCGCAGCATAAACGGCAACCCTGCCGACCAACGAACATCAGTTCGCGCCAATAACTCGCCGAGAGCAAACGTGTACTTTTTTCGCTATTCGTTTATTAAATCATTTATACCGTAGTTTCCGCGTGTTTATTATTCCGCCGGTCTCAATCCGATTCCCCTTCGCTGTGTGTCCACTCGTCGTGACTCTGCTATCGGTCCCCGCCATCAGGTGATGGTCCCAGGAAGTGATCAATTGAGACGGAATCGGCGGTGAAAATAATCCGGTCGCTGGCGTCGGTCGGAGTATCGCGAAGAACAAAAGTGTTTGCCTGTGGTAGTGTGAAGTCGCCGTAGTGTCGCCTTGCGAGCGGCAGGCGGAGAAAAAGCTCTGTGAAAAAGCTCTCCTGTGAAGGGCAATTACGATTGCAAACGTTTTTGCTAGTGTCGTGTGCGAAGAAGAAGAAGAACCATGTCGGATGCCAAGTTTGCCATAACAAAACTGAACGGCACCAATTGGCAGACATGGAAGGTGCGAATTGAAATGTTGCTACAGCGGGAGGACCTGTGGCACGTAGTGGAAGAACCCGTCCCGGCAGATTACCTCCTGGACGATGAGTGGGTCAAAGCTGACCGAAGAGCGAAGGCAACGATCATTTTGTCGATTGATGACAATCAGTTGCCCATCGTGAAAAACAGTGTTTTGGCGCGTGACGTGTTCGCTTCTCTGAAATCGTACCATCAGAAATCAACGCGATCGGTACGGGTTTCGCTGCTTAAAAAGCTGTGTGCGTCGAATCTATCGGAACGCGGTAATCTCGAAGAACACTTGCGGGAACTCGATGAACTTTTCGATCGGTTAGATGCCGCGGGTACCGAACTCGACAAAGACACCAAAATCTGTATGATTTTGCGTAGTCTGCCACCCTCCTTCGACGGGATTGTGACCGCTTTAGACAATCGGGCTGATGACGATATTTCGGTTGACATCGTCAAATCGAAATTGATGGACGAGTTCCATCGTCGCTTGGAACGCGAAAGTGCCGGCTCGAAAACGGAGAAAGCGATGCGTTCGGTGGAAAAGTCGAAAGAGAGTCGCGTGTGCCATTTTTGTAAGAAGCCGGGTCACCTGCGCCGTGATTGCCGGAAATATAGGGCCTCAGTGAAAGAAGAAAACGGCTCTAGAAGTGAAAAAGAAAACCCGAAGGCAAAGGCAGTGCACAGTGAGGGACGAAATGTGGCATTTACCGGTGGTGACGAAATGAGCTCGCGCGCGTGGATTGTGGACAGTGGGGCGAGCGCCCACATGACCAATGACCGTGGATTCTTTGACTCGTTGGAAAACTTTGCTGGTGGGTGGATCACGCTCGCCGATGGGAAGAAGACGGAAATCCTTGGAGAAGGTAGTGGGGTGCTTCGCGGAGTGGACGATCGTGGTGAGCCGGTCAGAATCGAAGTGAGTGACATGAAATACGTGCCTGGTCTCGCGACCAGCTTGATTTCGGTGGCGAAGCTAGCCGAGAAGAAACTTGAAGTGAACTTTAACAGTGACGGTTGCCAAATCATGGATGCAGGAGGAGCTGTCGTTGCGACTGGCTGTCGTTACGGTGGCCTGTACTACTTGCGGACGATCGAGGAATCCAACAAGGCGTCGACGGGTGAGCACAACGTAAACTGCCAGCATCAATGGCACCGGCGGTTGGGCCACAGAGATTGGGCCGCCGCTGAGCGAGTCGTCAAGGAAGGCCTTGCTACGGGCATTAAGGTAAGCGACTGTGGTTTACGTCTTGTATGTGAATGTTGTATGGAAGGAAAGTCGGCAAGGCTGCCGTTTCCTCCAGTTACCGAGCGGAAGGCAGATCGGGTCCTCGACATCGTCCACACGGACCTATGCGGCCCGATGAAAACGACAACGCCCAGTGGAAATCGCTACGTAATGCATCTCATAGACGACTATAGCCGCTTCACAGTTACCTATCTACTGAAGCAGAAATCGGAAGCGACGGAGCTCATCAAGGAATACGTGAGATGGACGGAGACCCTGTTTGGAAGGAAGGTTCGCGTGATCCGCTCCGACGGCGGCGGAGAGTTCAACAACAACGAGTTGAAGGCTTTCTATCGTTCTGAAGGGATCAAGCCGCAGTTCACCGCGCCGTACTCGCCTCAGCAGAACGGCGTGGCTGAGCGGAAGAACCGCTCGATAACAGAGATGGCTACCTGCATGCTTCTCGATGCCGGTATGGACAAGCGTTACTGGGGTGAAGCTGTGCTTACGGCAACATACCTGCAGAACCGCTTACCGTCGAGGTCGCTCCAGCAAACACCGTTCGAGCTCTGGTGGGGGCGTAAGCCGGACTTGGCACATCTCCGGGTATTTGGTGCCGAAGCCTTCGTACACGTTCCGGACCAGAAGCGCAGCAAACTAGACAGCAAATCCCGCAAATTGAAGTTTGTGGGGTATTCGATGGAGCATAAGGCTTATCGGTTCGTCGACTGCGAAACCGATTTGATTACCGTTAGTCGTGACGCTCGTTTTCTCGAGTTGGGAAATGGAACATCAACAGTAGAAATCTCAACGTCGACACCGGAAAAGCGCTCTGGCGAACGGGATCGGCCTGCTTCTAGCGAGAAGGAGAACCAGAGGAAGGAGGAGCTCAACGACGCGTCCGATGCGGAAGATTTTGAAGACGCCGAGGATGAAGCTCCAGTACATGTGGAACACGCGCGCCGCCCGCAGCGGGCAACTCGTGGTGTAGCACCGCGACATCTGGAGGACTATGTGCTGGATTATGCGGTAGGCACAGCAGCGTGCGCTACTCAGGAACCCGTGAACTACAAAGAAGCCTTGGAGAGTGCTGATTGGCGAGCCGCGATGGAAGATGAGCTGGAATCGCATCGCCGAAACCACACTTGGGAGCTTGTACCGTTACCAAAAGGCAAGAAGTTGGTAGGCTCCAAGTGGGTATTCAAGCTGAAACGTGACGAAGAAGGGAAGATCGTGAAGCACAAAGCCAGAGTTGTGGCTCAAGGCTACACACAGCGGTTTGGAGAAGATTTCGAGGAAGTGTACGCTCCAGTCACAAGGCATGCGACGTTCAGGACGTTTCTGACGGTTGCGGCCAAGCGTGGTATGACAGTGAAACATTTGGACATAAAGACTGCCTACCTGAATGGAGTCCTGGAGGAAGAAGTCTTCATGCGCCAGCCGCCCGGCTGCGCGGCGCAAGGGCAGGAGAATCTCGTCTGTAAATTGCAGAAAAGCATCTACGGGCTGCGCCAATCGGCGCGCTGTTGGAACAAGCGCCTGCACGATACGCTAACGAAACTGGGATTCAAACAATCAAGTTCCGATCCGTGTATGTACGTGAGGAAGAGTGGTGCAACCAGCGTGTTCCTGCTGGTATACGTAGACGATATGCTCGTGGCTTCGTCCGATGAAGAAGAGTTGCAGAAGGTGATCCGCAGTCTCGGTGAAGAATTTGAACTGACCTGTCTAGGAGATGTCCGCCACTTCCTTGGCATGGAAGTCCGTCGGGATGAACAAGGGTACAGAATCCGTCTACAAAACCATATCGAGGAACTGCTGAAGACTACAGGAATGAGTGACGCGAAACCGGCCAAATCTCCCATGGATCCGGGGTATTTGAAGACCGAAGATCAAAGTGAACCGTTGAAAGATCCTGAAAAGTTCAGAAGCGTCGTGGGAAGCCTGCTGTACTTGTCCGTAGTGGCCAGACCGGATATCGCCAACAGTGCGGCCATTCTCGGGCGGAAGTTCGCTGCTCCTACAGAGTCGGACTGGACAGCCGCCAAGCGTGTCCTGCGCTATTTACAGAAGACGAAGAGCTGCAGCCTGCGCTTGGGCGGTGCATTCGAAGAACCGTTGTCAGGATATTCGGATGCCGACTGGGCCGGCGATTTGCGAAGTCGACGATCAACATCTGGGTTCGCGTTTCAGTTCGGAGGAGCTACCATTTCGTGGGCCAGCCGTGGACAGACAAGCGTCACACTGTCGTCCATGGAGGCCGAATACGTGGCGCTCAGTGAGGCTTGCCAGGAGGCTATCTGGCTACGACAGCTGCTCGCTGACTTCGGAGAGCGCCAAGCGGAACCAACAACTATCAAGGAGGACAATCAAGGATGCCTCGCGTTCGTCCGGACAGAGAGATCCAGTCGTAGGTCCAAGCATATTGATACGAGGGAGAAATTTGTCCAGGAGCTTTGCCAAAAGAACCAAGTTGTGCTGGAATACTGTCCGACTGAGCTGATGACCGCAGATATTTTTACCAAACCGTTGGGACCGACGAAGCACGACCGCTTCTGTGGTCTCCTTGGATTAGAGTAACTTCGATTGCGGAGGCTGCACATCGAGGAGGAGTGTGGAGAGCGATGATTACCCTCCGCTACATCCGCGCACCCCTTGAACATCGCAGCATAAACGGCAACCCTGCCGACCAACGAACATCAGTTCGCGCCAATAACTCGCCGAGAGCAAACGTGTACTTTTTTCGCTATTCGTTTATTAAATCATTTATACCGTAGTTTCCGCGTGTTTATTATTCCGCCGGTCTCAATCCGATTCCCCTTCGCTGTGTGTCCACTCGTCGTGACTCTGCTATCGGTCCCCGCCATCAGGCTCATCCTTTCCTCTAACTTTGTATCTTCATATCTCTTTTCGCCATCTTCTCTTTGTTAATACACATCGCTAGAACCGGTAACGGGTTGGAAAGTCGTTTCCTTTGCTTCGAACTTTCAATCTATCATATGACAGGGCAATCAAGCAAAATGTGCCGTATCAACTTCTGACTAAACAACACACACACACACACACACACACACACACACACACACACACACACACACACACACACACACACACACACACACACACACACACACACACACACACACACACACACACACACACACACACACACACACACACGCGCGCACATACACACACACACACACAGGGCAGCAGGGACGGATGTCCTGGGGCCTGACGCACCCCCCCGCTTGCGAGTCAGCCGCGTAGTTGCCGGCTAAGAATAGGACTACTAACCCCAATTCAAGGTGTCAAGCGACCCGTGCCGAGGAATGAGTGATCGAGGGGGTGAAAAAGATGCTCGATCTTTAACGGAGCCTGTGGGGCACCTGGGCACCCCCCACAGTAAGCTGTCCCTTACCGCGTTAATGCAGAGCTCTGGCGTGGTGGACATTCTTTCTCGTGCGACTCGTGGGAATCAAATATGAGTAAAAATCTTAAGAATCAAAATTCAGGTGGAAGTAGCGGTGCGATCAACCCCTTCGCAAGAAGCGGGTTGATGAGGTCTCC
The DNA here is from genome assembly GCF_035046485.1 of Aedes albopictus. NCBI lineage: Eukaryota > Metazoa > Arthropoda > Insecta > Diptera > Culicidae > Aedes > Aedes albopictus. The sequence goes on along the minus strand of NC_085136.1, from coordinate 204,967,819 downwards.
TACAAGGAGAAGCGAGGAGTCAGGTGCTGGAAGCTGCTTACGCAGCTCAAGCGTGGGAGCTCCTGTCCACTCCACGGCAAGCCAGCCGGCGGAGGTCATGGACGGAGCATGGTTGCTGAGGGCCATCAGCCAAGTTGCAGAAAAAGGACGGCCCGCATTTGAGGTAGCTGAGCAGCAGCTTGGCAAAATTATCGACTTTGCGACAACTAAGTCGAATATAAGCAAGGACCTGAAAACGGCCTTGCTTCGGCTTAGGGCGTCTGTCGATAATGCCAAGCAGGAGCACGCGGTTGCGTTGCTGGCTGCAGCAGCGGCGGAACCCGCAAAGGAGAAAGCGTCTAAGTTTACACAAACGGAGGCCTTCTCCTTCGCGGGTAGTCCGAAGAGAGTGGAAGCGAATGCTCGCGACAAAAGCGACAAGCATTCGCAGAAGCGGGCGAGGCAGCCGTCAGGTGAGGAGCTGTCTGGCGGCGCCCGCAAGGCCAGGCGTATAATAACCCCGAAAGCCGGTGGTAACGCTGGAAAGTCGGACCCCAGCCAGGGTTCCCGGAAAGCTGGGAAGGGTGGGCCTGAAAAGGCCGGCCCGTCCCGGAATGATGGGAACAAGGGGTTGCGACCAATGGTGGGCCCTCAGCAGCCACAGAGCAGGGCGATCCAAGGAGAGGACCCTCCTTGGACAAAGGTAGAGCGGAAGAGGAAGAAGAAGGGGAATCCGCAGGCAGAAGTGCAGGTCGCCAAGCCAAGGCGTAGGAAGGCAGGTGCCAGGCGCGAAAAAGGTGACGCTATCGTCATCAAGACCGAACAGTCGAAATACTCGGACGTCTTGAAGGCGATGAGGTGCGACGCCAAGCTCGAGGGTCTTGGAGCCGACGTACGCAGTATCAGACGTACTCGTACGGGCGAAATGATCCTGGAGCTTAAGCGCGAGAAGGATCACAAGGGCGTTGCCTACAAGAGGCTGGCAGAAGAGGTCCTTGGTGATGGAGTGGAGGTGAGGGCTCTTACGCATGAGGCGACTCTGAAGGTCAAAGACCTAGACGAGATCACCGAAGCGGAAGAGCTCGTCACGGCACTGCGGCAACAGTGCGATGTTCAGGTGGCCGCCACAGCCGTCAGGCTGCGGAAGGGGCCAGCAGGGACACAGATAGCTCTGGTTCAGCTACCTGTGGCGGACGTTAAAAAGTCCGTTAAAGTAGGGAGTATTAAGGTGGGCTGGTGTGTATGTCACCTGACATTCCACGAGCCACCTGAGGTTTGCTTCAGGTGTCTGGAACCAGGACACAAGTCGTGGGACTGCAAAGGCCCCGACAGGCGCAAACTGTGTAGGCGATGCGGCGCTGAAGGTCATAAGGCCCAAAGCTGCACGAGTCCGCCCATCTGCATGATCTGTACCGGGAAAACCTCGAAAAACAGACATGCGATGGGTGGTCCAGGGTGCCCGGCCTTTAAGAAAGCCGCAGTGAGCAACAAATCACAGTGCAGGTAACGCAGCTGAACCTGAACCACTGTGATGCGGCTCAGCAACTGCTTTGTCAGGCAGTTTCTGAGTGGGAGACGGATATCGCCATCATATCGGACCCATACCGAGTACCCGCCGGCAACGGCAACTGGGTCGCGGATGGGACCAGAAAAATGGCGGCGATATGGACGACGGGTAAATACCCCGTTCAGGAGTTGGTGTCTACTACCTATGAGGGCTTCGTGGTCGCCAAAGTAAACGGGGTCTTCTTCTGTAGCTGTTATGCGCCTCCGCGGTGGCCGATCGAGCAGTTCACGCAAATGCTGGACCGCTTAACGACCGTGCTCACAGGGCGAAGGCCGGTGGTAATAGCGGGCGACTTTAATGCCTGGGCCGTGGAATGGGGAAGCCGTTTCACGAACCAGCGGGGTCAGATCCTGCTAGAAACACTGGCCATCTTAGATGTCGACTTGGCTAATGTCGGTACCAAGAGTACCTTTAGTCGAAACGGAGCGGAGTCAATTATTGACGTGACCTTTTGTAGTCCTGGCCTAACAAGTAGTTCGAACTGGAGAGTAGATGATGGCTACACTCACAGCGACCACCTGGCGGTTCGCTACAGTATCGACTACAATAACAGCAGACAGCGGATAGAAGAAGAGGCGGCTAGGCCAAGGCCAAGCCCTCGCAGGTGGAAGACATCATACTTCGACGAAGGGGTATTTAGGGAGGCGCTCCGCCGTGAGCGAAACTTAATCGGTTTAGACGGCGACGAGCTGGTAGCGGTGCTCTCACGTGCGTGTGATGCGACCATGCCTAGGAGAGTCCACCCTAGAAATGGGAGGCCACCGGCTTACTGGTGGACCGACGCGATTGCGGACCTGCGCCGCGCCTGCCTACGGGCTAGGCGGCGGATGCAGCGAGCACGATCAGAGGAAGAGCGAAACGAACGGCGGGTGGTGTTCGCCGCTGCAAAAGCCGCGCTTAAGACCGAGATAAGAGCAAGCAAAAAGGCCTGCTTTGAGGGTCTCTGTCAGAGTGCCAATACGAACCCGTGGGGTGACGCCTACAGGATCGTTATGGCCAAGACGAGAGGTGTGATGGCTCCTACAGAGCAATCTCCAGAGATGTTGGAGGGGATCATTGGAGGACTTTTTCCGCGTCATGATCCTAGTCCTTGGCCTCCTTTCGTAGGACAGCCGGGGACTGGGGCTGGCGATGAGGAGAGGGTCACCGATGTGGAACTTGCGGGGATAGCTAAGTCCCTTAGCGTAGGTAAGGCCCCAGGTCCGGACGGAGTTCCGAACTTGGCCTTAAAAGTAGCTATTGCAGAGGCTCCCGAGATGTTCAGGTCTGCTATGCAGAAATGCCTGGACGAGGGAGTTTTCCCAGAAGATTGGAAGAGGCAGAGCCTGGTACTATTGCCAAAGGCGGGGAAACCACCCGGAGACCCGTCGGCATATAGACCAATATGCTTGATTGACACGGCGGGGAAGGTGCTCGAAAAGATCATCCTCAATAGAATGTTGCGGTTCACCGAGGGCGAAAATGGTCTTTCGAGTAACCAGTACGGCTTCCGGAAGGGGAGGTCCACCGTAGACGCTATCTTGTCGGTTACAAAAACCGCCGAGAAAGCACTCGAGCCTAAGAGGAGGGGAATTCGCTTTTGCGCGGTAGTGACTCTGGATGTAAGGAATGCGTTTAATAGCGCCAGCTGGTCTGCTATTGCCGATGCGCTCTTGCGTCTGGGGATACCGGAGTACCTGTACAAGATTCTCGGAAGTTACTTTCAGAATCGTGTACTAGTCTACGACACGGAGGTGGGTCGGAAGTGCTTTCACATAACCTCAGGAGTCCCGCAAGGTTCCATCCTGGGTCCGGTGTTATGGAATGTCATGTACGACGAGGTGTTGAGGTTAGAGTATCCAGTGGGAGTGGTGATTGTCGGATTTGCCGACGACATTACGCTCGAAGTCTACGGTGAAACGATCGAGGAGGTAAAGTTGACTACCAACCACTCGATCAAGGTTGTGGAGGCGTGGATGCGGTCCAGGAAACTGGAGCTGGCTCACCACAAGACAGAGGTGACGGTTGTTAACAACCTGAAGTCGGAGCAGCAGACGGAGATCAGTGTAGGAGACTGTACTATCCTGTCAAAGCGCTCCGTCAAACACTTGGGCGTGATGATCGACGATAAGCTTACCTTCGGTAGCCACGTCGATTATGCCTGTAAAAGAGCCTCCACAGCTATTGCGGCACTGTCCCGGATGATGTCCAATAGCTCTGCGGTGTACGCCAGTAAGCGCAAGCTTCTGGCTAGTGTTGCTACATCCATACTTAGGTATGGCGGCCCGGCGTGGGGCACCGCGCTAAGTACTAAATGCTACCGACGGAAGCTGGAAAGTACTTACAGGCTTATGTGCCTGAGGGTTGCGAGCGCGTACCGTACCGTGTCACACGACGCTCTCTGCGTCATTACTGGTATGGTGCCTATCAGCATTCTTATCAGTGAGGACATGGAGTGCTTCGAAATGCGCGGCACAAGAGGCATACGCAGGACTGTCAGGATGGCCTCTATGGTCAAATGGCAGCGCGCGTGGGACAGTTCCACCAAAGGAAGGTGGACCTATAGGTTGATACAGAGGGTAGATAGTTGGATTAATAGGCGCCATGGGGAAGTCACATTCCACCTGACACAGGTCCTTACAGGTCATGGTTGCTTCCGACAGTATCTACACCGTTTCGGGCATGCGGATTCTCCCGAATGCCCAGTGTGCAATGGTTCAGAGGAAACGGCGGAACACGTTTTGTTCGTGTGCCCGCGTTTTCGCACAATGCGTGACCGCATGCTTGCCACATGCGGGGAGGACACAACTCCGGACAACTTGGTCCAGAGGATGTGTAGGGATGAGTTTGGCTGGAACGCCGTTTCAACGGCTATTACCCACATCGTCTGGGAGCTACAGAGGAGGTGGCGCGTGGACTCGGAGAATGGCTAGTCCAGATGCAGTACAAGAGGTGGTCCAGGGGTTCGGAGTCGGCTTCGTAGGTCATACCGGTGCCCTGCGGTCGAGATCGACCCTTACAACGATTAAGTGGCCGCGGAGAGGAAGTCCCGGTAGCGGTGCTGTCGTGGCGTCGGTCTACTGGGTTGGATCCAAGCCCGCGGTTGGAAAGGGGTCCCCGGCAAGGGTCGGGGCAGGTGGAGACCCTGCCGTCAGCAACCTACGGATGCATCTGATAGGGCCTGAAGGGTAGTGATACCCTTCCTTTGCGGGCAGGTCAGATCGGGTTGCATGTGGGCATCAGTTCTTGATGTCCGCTCAGCAGTAGGGCGCGGGCGGGGTTGACTCTGCCCGCCTTCCGAGGACAAAGGGAGTGGCGAGGACCACTCGGGAAACTGGCTAAGCGCCAGCATGCTACCGTGATGGACTCTCCAAAGCGAGTCATCGATGTTCGTTGCTGCAGGCTACGCAGCTAACCTTGTGGGTGCGATGTGCACTAGCCCCTCTCTGAAGCAATACCTTCTTGGTGGTTCCGGAGAGACGTAGGGTTTGGCGACCATAGGAATGGTTTAGTGGGTACGAGGAGAGAGTAGTCCTGGATTTTACTTTTGTTGTAGAAGACGGCCTGTCAGACCTACACTACCCTAACCTTCTGTTAGGGTGTCTGTTGAGCAGATTATCCCCCTATGGTTTAGAAAAAAAAAAAAAAAAAAAAAAAAAAAAAAACACACACACACACACACACACACACACACACACACAATCTCTCTATCACCTTACACCTTGTATCCACGCAGTAATGTGTGAAACCCTCTGCCAAAACAACAATATTTCCTAACAACACTCCAACATGTGCATGACCTTGTGCAGACGCAGAGGCAAACGATTGCAATCCTCACTTCTTTCGGCTTTCCGATATCGATCAGCAACCTGAAGTTGCAGGTGCCATATCCGCCCAGCGTCCTATTTATGGGACAGTACTTTTGATGTGACAACGTGTCGAGGTCAATCCGTCGCAGCTCAACATCGAGCATCTTCAGAGCGTAGAAATGGCTCAAGAATACGCGTAGCAGTTGGCAGTTGCCCTATCAACGGAAAAGCAGCACACTAAAACCGCTCAGCACCTAAAATGTGTAAGACCTACTCATAAGTGCATAATTTCCAGACCACTCCAATAATGTGTAACAAACAGCTATACATACATTCACAAAAACAGCTCTTACACTCTTCTGGATGCGAAATGTCGATATTTTTTGTTTACTAAGGTCACTTTCAAACCTAGCTACTAGATTGCCGTACAATTTTTTATTTGCGAATTTCACGATTTTGCGGACGCAGGAGCTGTTTTTGTGAATGTGTAAGTGTTAGTTTGTGAATGTGTAAGTGTAGTCTGGAAATGATGCACTTTAGTGCTGAGCCGTCTTAGCGTGAGCTTGGCGCAACTGCACTTGAATATGGCTGGAGGGACATCCGATCCGCCATAGGTAGTACTAGGCTTCGCGACTCCGAGTCACAGAAACGAATGGCGAATGTGGATACTTCACTGAATAGTTAAAATACAAGAAGAATGCAGCATGGACGAGAATGTTCCAACACCGTACGATGCCGAATGAAGCACATTGTAGATAGGTGCGGAACAAGCAGAACTCAGCAGCACGAATCAATGGAAGAGGTATCGTGCGAAAGTCATACGAAAGTTCTACGAGAAGCTGAACCACTTGCGCAGGGGCTGAACCACTGGCTGTCGGCCACATGCCGACACGTGCCAAGAGAATCACGAGCGAGCGTGAGGGGGTCGAGAAGTGGCAACAGCATTAAAATGAGCACTTTAATGGCGACGTTGCGAACATTTGAGAGGGAGAAGTATTACTGGAGGGAAGGTATTGTTTGTACTGCCTATAAGATACTTTTCCAAATGTTAACTGCCGTCTATCACCAATTGCAAGAGGGCAATATCAGGCTGGATTCATGGGTGAACGCACTACAACGGATCAGATGCTCGCCATCTGCAAGATGTTGTAGAAATGCCGCGAATACAACGTGCCCCCACATCACTTGTTCATCGATTTTTCTTCCGCGTATGATTAAATTGATCGACCAGCTATTGCAGATAATGCACGAATAAGAAAAAACACACTACACCGACTTCAACCAGAGGTTGCACGGACTGAACAATCGAAAACATGAGACAACGGATAACACACGAAACACCCAGTGGTTCAGTGGAGAATTTCCCGTTTGACGAAAAGTTTTCATTGACTGAAGCGGAAATCGAACCCACATTCCAAGGTTTTCGAAACGCCTAGACGGATGGCACCGATAACCGCACGGCCACGAAACCCACAAAGACAGCATATCAGAAATAGCTTATTCAATGAAAGATTTAATACCGTTTTTAATTACAGACTTTCGACCACCCAGTCCTGCAGCGCCTAAGATGGAAAAACGAATCACATGAATAATGCAGGCAGTTGTCTCAACACAACCAAATAATATTTTGTGCGCCTGAACGTTTACCAAACGTATCCTTTGGAGATTACCCTTCCACTAACAACGTCCAAATTCCTGTGACGCCTCACATCATCACATTTAAGACAAGACATAATCAACAATAGTACAACACAATACTCGGTTTGTGGCTGCCGTTTTCCATCCTCGGTCGCGCCCAGTGCTCTCTGCGCTCCACGCCTTCTTGTGCCAACCGGATCATTTACAAACACCAGCTTTACAGGGTTGTTGTCCGACATTCTTGAACATGCCCTGCCCTTCGTATCCTTCCGGCTTTGGCCACCTTCTGGATGCTGGGTTCGCCGTAAAGTGCAGCGAGCTCGGGGTTCATCCTTCTCCGCCACACACCGTTCTCCTGCACGCCGCCGAAGATCGTCCTTAGCACGCGTCGCTCGAAAACTCCGAGTGCTTGCAGGTCCTCCTCGAGCATGGTCCATGTCTCGTGCCCGTAGAGGACTACCGGCCTTATAAGCGTTTTGTGCATGGTGCATTTGGTGCGTGGTGGGCGAATCTTTTTCGACCGCAGTTTCTTCTGATGCCCGTAGTAGGCCCGACTTCCGCTGATGATGCGCCTCCGCATTTCACGACTCACATTGTTGTCAGCCGTCAGTAAGGATCCGAGGTAGACGAATTCCACCACCACCCAGACGGATCTGGTCGTGTTCGGTTCCGCCTACCAGCATGTACTTTGTTTTTTCTTTATCTGTATTAACAAGATTTTTAGCCCTTGGCTAGTTCATCTCGGGACCCACGCTTTACTTCCCTTCCGAAGGAAGAACTCACACTTTGTGAGTTTGTCGGGAGTGGGATTCGATCTCAGGTCCTCGGCGTGAAAGGCATGCGTTTTAACCATCACACCAGGTTCGCTCCCCCATGTACATTGTTTTTGGCGCTTTCACCGACCTTCGCTGCTTCGCGTTTCAGGCGGGTGTACAGCTCTGCCACCGTTCCAAATGTTCTGGCAATAATATCCATGTCGTCCGCAAAGCACACAAATTGACCGGATTTTGTGAAAATCGTTCCCCGGCTGTTGAGCCCGGCTCGTCGCATCACACCTTCCAGAGCGATGTTGAAGAGTAGGCATGAGAGTCCATCACCTTGTCGCAGCCCCCGGCGAGATTCGAAAGAACTGTATAGTTCACCCGAAATCCTTATGCAGTTTTGCACACCGCCCATCGTTGCTTTAATCAGTCTAGTCAGCTTCCCAGGAAAGCCGTTTTCGTCCATGATTCTCCATAGCTCTGCGCGGTCGATACTGTCGTATGCCGCTTTGAAGTCGATGAACAGGTGATGCGTTGAGACCTGGTATTCATGGTATTTCTGGAGGATTTGCCATACGGTAAAGATCTGGTCTGTTGTCGACCGGCCGTCGATGAAGCCGGCTTGATAACTTCCCACGAACTCATTCGTTTTAGGTGACAGACGACGGAAGATGATCTGGGATAGCACTTCGTAGGCAGCATTCAAAATAGTGATCGCTCTGAAGTTCTCACATTCCAAATGGTCGCCTTTCTTGTGTATGGAGAAGATTACCCCTTCCTTCCACTCCCCCGGTAGCTGTTCTTGACACCCTAGGCCTGAGAGTTGTCTACATCTTCCATAGGTGTCCAAAACTAACCATCCTTTCCCATTCCTCAGCAGTCGCAAGGACGTGGCCAGGACAGTTCTCGACCATTGGAGGATTGCGTCAGTCTTGTCTAAGAATCAGAGATTTGTCTAAAATCTTTGTGCTTTGGTTCGGACCGGAAGGAGGCAACCCTCATAACAGCGGTCTAGTTCTGTACCACTGTAGCATACTCATCAATTATTTCCTAGCCTTCTCAACCACATGTTCTAGAACTTAAACTTTCCCACAGTCCAGAAACACATTTGACAAAAACCAACCGTCTTCCTAAACTCAGCTATTTGCCACTTGGTTACAAGATGGCAAGCAGCACTTCAATATTAATTATTGCTTATGCTTATTCTCAAATAACCCAGAACGACGACCCATGTCGTTGTCACCTCAAGAAACACTTATTATACAATTCCCGACACAGACGGTAAACGACCGTAATTTGATTCCTTCTTTACCGCGAAACATTGAGGCACTTGAACTCAATCTATATTTCTTGCATGCACTAATTTACCGGTCTGTCACCAAGAGCATAGCAACACAAGCAGTGGCGCCTTACTCTCACTCTCTTTAATCTCTCATTCTCTCTTATTGAACCGTATTGATCTTAGCGCAACTCCAAGCACATCCCATTAGAATAACAATAATAAAAAGATAAAGAAATGTGCATTAGACTTAAGTTAGCTGTAGTTTGAAAACCTGAAATAAAGGCAGTCAGTTTACAACCATCATGGGGATAACTTGTAATGTTACAAGATATCACACCACCTACACGCAACCTGAGATTGGCAGATTCTAATACAATTGGGTATGAAACATATACAAATATTGTATTAGGGCCTTGCAAATACAAAAATTGGTAGGTGGCAGTATACCAAAAATTGTATTGGCTTCCTAGAATCTGGAAAAGGAAAATTTCGCATGTGTGCGTGTGCTCTGTCGCACTGGTTTCTCATTATTTGTTCTATTTTTAGACTGATCATGGCAGCATCGGCGGCATCAAATACCAATACATATTTAAAAAGAAATACGGGCGGCGGCGGGAATCGTACCGAGACACAATCATGGTGATACACAGTATCCTGCGCTCTAGCCAGCACGGCTATAACTGCACATGAATAGACAAGAGGCTGAAAGCCATCATCATCAACACAAACGTGGCTTGGTGATGGAAGTGATACAGCCGCCACACTGCACAATGGGTCCAGAGCCGTATTTGCGAAGACAAAACTGTTTATGCTTCAGCCTTAAGTTTTTAGACACATATTGTGTTTTAGAAAGTTTATTTTCAATTGTTGACCCTATTCCCTATTATTGTTATGTTAGGGTGGTTCGTCTGGTTAAACTGATTCAAAAATCTGCTTTCTTATATTTTTATTTGCGATGCCATGATGGATGGTGATGGATCGTTTAATTAGAAATTCCACCAATAAACGGCAAATTCTAAATTTCATATATCTCAGGACTCTCACCACTTAGAAAGTTGGTGTCTTCGACAACGTTGTTAAGTGAGTCAAGGGCTTACAGTTAATGGTCCACTAGGCGGCGCTAGTTACACATTTGCAAAATCATTCAAATGATTGATATTTTTTCGTGAAGTAATCAACAAGCTGTAAGTTTGTTTTCTTTGAACGTGTCTAAGTCAAGTCAAAGGTTTTTCAAAGAGCTATGTATTAGTCATAATTGTGCAATGTCGCATTTCATTCAGTTCACTTGATCCAGAGATATAGCAATTAAACGAAGAACTATTTTTTGACTTCCGTTTATCAAATCACTGTACCTTAGGACTAAGCGAACCGAATTAAATTAAATTTTGAAAGTTTGTGACTAATGTATTGGTCTTCATGTATCGTTGGACTCGACTAAAATATGACCAAAGGCAAAAAAGTTGCAATTTATTGAAAACTTTTCGAAAAGTTCTAATGATTCGAATGTTTTATCCAAGGGCTGAAAGTCTCTTGAATAAAGACAAATCAATCAAATCAATCGAATGTTTTATTTTTGTAAATTTGCTATAACATTGTAAAACATTCTGATATTGTATAGAGCATAATTAATCAGCAGATTTTTGGATAAGCCACACTTGATTGACCGTAATCATTTCACAATAATGAAAAAAAAAGAAATGACAGAACTTGACAGAAACATTTTTGTCTTCGTAAATACGACTCTAGACCCATTGTGCACTGAAAAGCCCGCATCCAGCAGGTTGCTGTTTGCAAGTGGAAAATTCCATGTAGACAATAGGACGCGAAGCTCAGCAGCGAAGCGAAAGTTATTTTTAGACGCAACCCGGTTCAACTTCTCGGGTTTCAATGGAGGTGTTTGTGTGTAGTGGTATGGAAGCTATGGAACCGTGTAGCGCATCTTAATACAACGAATGGATTATGATTTATCACATTTTCTGTACGTTTTTAATACATAAATTGGTAGAAAAGGCATATCTCAATTTTTGGTAGCTTTTCTTGTTTTGCGTGTACGAATTTAAGTGACTCGCTTAATGCTAATGCTAATGCTAATGACTGATCGACTGCAGTTGCTGCTCCAGTATCGCCAGAACAGCTACAGTAACACAAGGAACCAATGAGACGGCGGCTTGGGACTAGCAGGCATCTTCAGTGTGTGTGTGTTGGTGCTCTTCTAGTTTTAGGCGCCAATAACCGCCTGCTGCGTCAGGTTGCTGGTCAATCAGGGGAAGGAGGGGGAAGTGATGATTGCAATCGCTCATTGTCAACAGGCCGTTGAGTCCTCTGCGCCTGCACAAGGTCATGCGGATGTCGGAGTGTTGACGGGAAATGTATATTTTTGGCACAGGGTTCACGCATTGGTGCATGGATTCCAGACGTAAATTGATAGATTGTGAGAAGATAACTGTAAAGCAGCATAGTTCGCTTGGTTGCATAAATTGAAGACGTTATATAATAGATTGACACTGTGCTGTGATGAAAGTTAGAATGAACAGAAAGCGGAAGAGAAAGAAGGCAGATAGTAAAATACAAAGTATGGGGGAAAGGACGAGCAAGGTTTGGACCCAGGACCTTCTGCATAAAAATCAGAAGCGGTAGCCTTTAGACCACCATGCACGGATACGGATTCCCGGATAAGCTAATACGATTGATCAAAGCGACGATGGAACGTGTGATGTGCGTAGTTCGTGTATTAGGAACGGTCTCATGACCCTTCTAGGGATTTTGTTGCACGAAGTATGCAGAAAAAAAAATCTTGTGATATTTCATCATGTTTGCTGCACAGCAGCAATCGTAAAAATGATTTACATCTTACATCCTTCTATGCAGCAAATTAGACGCGTAGTTTGAAAGTGGGTGTAGCAATCGCTAGTATCGAACCGATAGACAAGTCATAGTTAAGTAAAATACAGGCACGGCTTCGTTTACAGATCTGTTGATTGTGAGCCATATCTTTTACCTCTCGGCTATTCCACGGAATTGAAAGGTGGATGATAAAGATGAAACTGATTCTACGAATCTGCCGGAACGGGTTTGTTAATGCTATCCGGGGCCAACAAGGGTGTACATGGTAAGTGTGATAGTGGTTTGAAAACAATGTAACCAAGTGAAATTACGATCGAAAAGTTATCAGAAAATATGCGCCTGGATATAACAAAATCATTTACCGTGTACAAATAAAATGGCCTACTTCGCATTGCATTCATAATTTCGACTAAAAATCAGTAAAGAACCCCGAGCAGAAGAGAAAAACAACAGCATAACAAAATGCGTTATTTTGGCAAAATAACTGCATAATGGAATTAGTAATTTTCATGTTATTAACATAACATATTGAGTTATAAACTTGGCTGTCATAAGCGGCAAAATAACAAGTCACATAACAAAAATTTGTTCCTGAAAAATCAATTTAATAACATGTTTTGTTAGTGGCAATAACAACTTAATAACAGTGAATTTGGGAAATATTTCAATAACAAATTTTGATATTAAAGAGTTATTGATAGAAAGCAAAATTAGGGTAAAAACTAACTTTTTTTACTCATTTTTGGGTAATTATTTTAAGTGTGTTATTCTATTTTTAAAAAATAACAGGTCACATAAAAAAAACTCGAATTCATTATAAAACTTACAAACATGGACGGGATTTGAGCCTCCAATCCTGCTATCGTAAATTTTCAGTCGCCTTTACCAATGAGGCTATCACAGCACTTGCAGTGAGGGACGATAGAAGCTTTACTGGTTCTACGTATTGCCAGTCTCCCCATTCCCCCATTTCATGTTTGCCAGTCGCAGGACAAAAATAGACAGAGATTTGAATGCAAGATCAAACAATGAACCTCTCTCTCTTACCAACAGCGCTATCGCGGTGCGCAGACATGTGCACTGTAACACTAATAACAGTGGTGGCGTTCGCATGGCCCGTCGTCGGCTGTTTCGGAACAAAGAGAACGACGAAAAAGTTGCTAAGTCGACTATTTATGATTGAGCTTCGTCATGGGGTGCATTTTGGCGGCGACAAAAATTCTTTCCAGACGGAGATGATTTTTTTTTATTTTTTGTTTTGTTCGCGTTGTGAGAACGGCGATTATACACGTACCTACGTGAGCGAAGTTAAAAGGTAATTATATCATATGCCGATATGATTACTTCTGCAGATGCTGTTTAGTTTTATTCTGTTTTAGATTATTTTTAGTAATGAAAAAAGATATTTATGACATAATGTCAAACAATATATGATCGAATAATAATAGATCGAAAGAAAAAAGTTATAATAGACAAATGCAATCATCAATTGAGCAGAATTGTCTGTATAGTTGACATTTTTATTGATTAGAATTATTTAGTAGGTACCATATTTGCTATCTCCACTCTCACTAACATTCATTACTTCGTAATACATAGTCTGTTCGATACTTTTTGACGTTATAATTAGAGGTTAGAATAGCAGTACTGTTAAAATGACATATAAATTCAACTAAGTTTACTCAATTTTGAGATAAAAAAACTCATTTGCAGATGTATCACTTTTTGAAGGTAAAATTTTACTTAACCTATAAGAATTGGGAATCGTAGAAAAGTGATAGGAATTTGGCACCGTAACGGGACTGGGATATTGAAAGAAGGAAATTAACACAAAGATAAACATATCAATAGCTATGATGCTATATTTACCCAAAACTCAAATTATAGCAATGAATAAAATAAAAAATACGGAAGAGTCTGATGAAATTTCTAGAAGTTGCAATGCCTTTATTTTTTACTTCATAATATGAAACAGCAGACAATAAAATAAAGAAGGTAAACTATGTAATGGTTATATCTGCGATAAATTTTCTCCGATTTTGACAATATTGATCTCATTTGATCCAGATTTATTTTTTCCATCAAAAACAAATCCGACTGAACCGATCTGGTCATCGTGAGTTAAGAAAAAAACCCGAATTGCCATACACGTGGAATTTTCCATAGACCAGCTGCAATTGGCTTCTTTAGTGGTGTTGAGATAATTCCATATTCACAATCTACATGCCAAACTGAGCCGAAATCCAAATTTTCATGAACTTTGGTGCCCGGGAACCTACAGTGACCCCACAATTTATGAATAGGCAAAAATGACCACAGTTTATGGATCACTCCATTTGATTAACATGGTGATTCATAAATAGTGTACAAAATTTAAGGTGATTCATCGGTGTGGGGTCACTGTATTTAAAAATCGATTTAAAGTTTGTATGGGAGCGATTTGTCGAATCACCCCTCGTCGCATTTCGTACTGGGCGGGGCTGTCAAGCAGTTGCCCAGCTGTCAAAAGGTGATTTCATAAAATCTTTTTGTAATTGAATTTAGGTATCAAAATAAAGTTTTAAAAATCTGAAAAAAATCATACTGGCTTAAAAAAAGGTGCTCTTTCGAATAAAATCAAAAAATCAATATATTATTCTTAATTTGAAAACCCAATTGGTGATTGGTACAAATTAAGTACCTTACCAAGAAAAAAATATGTTAAATTTAAATTTATACGTTCAATATGTAGTCCGTCCAAAGTCTTACACCGTACATCAAACCGTTTTTATTTAGATTTTGTTTTAGATTTTATAGAGGCATTTTAAAATCTTCTCCTGTGTGGTAGGGATAGGATTTTTCGAAACACCATCGTTCTTCTTCTTCATACACCATCAAATCACCAATAGCATATCTGCCCAGCCTCGGCCCAAAGTAGGGGGATTAGGGGCATAAAGGACACCCTAAGCAAATGAGTATGTTAGGCCTGTATAACAGACAAAAACTTAACATATTATCAGTTGGCTTACAACTTTAAATTGTTTCCTACGTATTTCAATCATTTACAGCAAGTAGAATGTCATTATTGCGAAGAAATAATGAATTGTAAACCGTGTGTTTTCTTGGGGCTGGCAGGAAAGGTACGGGGCGAAATGGACACCCATCGGGGCATAATGGACACCCCTGCATATTTTATGCTGTATCTTTGATAATATCGACCAGTTAAGTAATTTGCCTACAGAGATCAATACCACAGATATAAAACTCCATTTTAGACGAGTTTACATAACATCAAAGTAAATTAAATGAATTTTAGGCTAAAATAATCGGATTGATTGTTTCCACACTCTCTAAAACGCCTAACAGTATGCAACGCGCATACATCCATTCAGAATTGCCAGTGTTCATTTCGCCCCGAATCGACTACAAAATTGAAATTGCTATTTTGAGTAAGTTCTGATAAAAAATAAAATACTTCAACCATTGCTAAATCTGCGTGTACATGTAGATATGTTAACATTTTATTTGTTTTATGGTGAACACATTCAAACACGCGTAGTACCTTATTTACAGGGTGTTCAATAAGTTCGGATACACCATATAACTTGAATTAATTTCACATCTGTAATTCAGATTTTCAAAGTAAATGTATTTGTTGAAAGGTCATATAACACTGATCAAATATAGCATATGGTTTTGAATAAAGTCTTTTTCTACTTTTTTTTATAAGCCTTAGATGTATCTAAAGTTTGTTAGTTCCGACACGCTGGAATAATTTTCGATAAGTTGCTCAAGCTACAGAAGTCCAAAACGTTGACTTTTGAGTTAACATCTCACTATACTTAATTAGAATAACTAAATTAATAGACAAACGCTTTACACTGCTATTTCAGTGATGATATGGTGATAAATTTGCAAGTTTAGTCAAAATGTGCTTAAATCTATGAAAAAGGCATAAATACATTATATAATGCCAATTTTGGTTAAAATTTGCCACACTAGGGATATAATCAAGTTTTGGAAAAGATAAGGATAGATTAAACTGAGATATAACGCAGCCTTGCTTTTTGATAAAACAAAAATCATTAAAACAGGTACAGCGGCAATTTTAGCAATTTTAAAGATTGAAATAAAATGAGTCCGTACTTCACCCAATCTGAATTTTATAGATTATTTCGTATGGCCATAGTTGCTACCACTAATGCTGAGGACAACAACCTAATCTGATTTAACTTAACACCATTACTCAATAAAAACTAGACAAAATACCAATGACAGACGTGCGTGCCGGCTGAAAGGTTCTTGAGACACATTTGCAATTATTACAAAAGGATAAAGGACAGTTTGTTTCAAAACATATACTGTATTTGATCAGTATTATGTGAGCTTTCAATTAATACATTCACTTTGAAAATCTGAATTACAGATGGGAAATAAATTCAATTTTACTGTGTATCCGAACTTATTGAACACCGTGTACTGCTGCTTCGAAATTATAAGAAATCCACCATATGAAAGACATACTTCAATTTCAATGATATTTTGGTTATTTTGAAGGAATATAAATGATACTTTTGAAAAATAGAACAATGACTTGTTCCTTTACACTTGTGCATTAAAAGTTTTACATAAAAGTCAACGGTTTCGACAAAAACAGGGGTGTACATTTCGCCCCGGGTGTCCATTATGCCCCTAATCCCCCTATTGACTTCAAAGTAATCATTACGAAGCATAAATGTCAATTTCTTGATTTTGCTTTGGCTGACCAAGCCAAGGTTGACCGTAGCATTTTCATAATTCAAATCTCAATTTGTTCATCGAGCACATGTTCTGTTGTGCTGCACGTGGATGTCAAAGCGTTTTCAACAGTGTAATTACGAAGCATGTTTCAAGAGAGACCATATCTTTTCAATACGCTAACTCCACAACAACGCCGATATTACTGCGCCACTTGGGCAGTGGCTGGTATTTTGGGTACTTTTCAGCTACAACTCAGTCAATTTCAGAAATTTAGCAAAACCTCGCGCCGCCCAGCAGGGACTTTGTTTTGTACACATTACAGCACCTCCATGTCACGTAATATACCACACCTCTTATCAAATGTGATACCGTAAGCGTACCATACTTTGCGCACCTAGGGCCTAACTTTGCGCACTTTTCAAAAAATCGTTAAACAGTTTTTCTGGTGCATTATGCAAACTTTTTCCCACGGAATACTAGCTAGTGATATGGGGCATGCACTTTGCCTCAGTTTGGATGTAATGATAAATGGAAGAGGAAGACAAATTGATGAGTGAATATGCAGTTGCTTTCCCTAAAATGCTGTAAATAACGTTGTAGAATGACGTAGGTTTTGTTTCAAAATTTGTTTTAGTTTAGATAGCAATACCATAAAGTATTTGTGCACTCTCAATAATACAATAATAACCAAACTTGTTCCACAACAGAATGTAATATTGAAATGTTATTTAAGGGCTGCATACTAATTGCTTGGTCATAACAAAATAAGATTGTCCAACAATACATGTTATGGAAACGTAATGCCTTGATAATTCAATAATAACAAAATAAGATATAAAAACAGGTTTTGTGATTTCGTAGTTATTAATTTGATATTCCCCTCTGCTCGGGACGGTGTTTGATTTTTCGTCAAATTCGTTTTTCTTAGATATCGGAATGATTTTCTGGAGGCATCGTATGGACGAATATGGGAAGAAAATAAAACAACCGACAGCATCCACCTTCCCAGCAAGCAAGACTCCAGCGAATCCGTCCACATAACCACACAAACACACGGCGACGTTATGTACACATCAGCCAACCGGATAAGCCAATTAGAATAAATTTGCATTTACATTAATTCAACCGTGGCTCGCGTGAAAAGCGAACAAACGGAAAAATCGACAGACAGACAGACTTTGACGTGGTCAGGACCGGGTTGATTTGCTTTTCCTCCAATTCCCTTCTCGTAGGGATTTTTTTTTCCTTCTCTGTTACTGCGCTTCACCACACCGCATTAAACATACGTATGAATACCGGAGAACGGCACATGTGCCGAAATTAAACACGACAAAGGCAACCGGATGGGCGGCGCGGCGGATCTTTCTGACCCCCGAGGTGCTGCGCGAAATTGACGTGGCATGCGGATTTAGCCGAGCGTGGATGATTTCCCAAATTGTACCGAGTTACGCTCGGTGAAAGTTCTCTGTTCTGATGCGAAACGTTTTGTTCTGGTGGAATACATTCGCAAAAATGTGGAAAAATTGTGTCTAACGAACTTGAAAAAAAGCATATTTGCTGATTTTTATGATAACTTTCGTGTTAAATAAAGTTGGGGGTTGGTGCTGGATGAAAAAATATTCACATGAATGTTTGGAATAGATATAAAAAGATACATTCCCCCATTAAATAAAATCCAAGTGAATCTAGGCTTTGAAAATGGCATTTCATACATGTATGTATATGTACATGTTGTACAAACATCACAATTAGTATAACTCGTAGTCAACAATTAATAGTACGTCACAATGTTCGCTTTGTGGCTGCCGCCTGTGTGGTGTAAATATAGTTTACTGTTATTCCCCTTGCATGTCCATCCCTTAGCATAGCAAGCATGTCACCATGACGACGTTGACACTGTGAAGCTGCCTCATTGACAAGAGGAGCTTTGGTGGAGCAAGTCGCCTTCATCGTGTGGTTCCGGATTATGCCAAGTGATTCTACGTAGTTTGCTAAAGTGGCGGGGAACGGATTGATCCAGTAAGTTAGGGGTAGGCGGGACAATATGGACACCCGGGGCAGAATGGACACCCTCAATATTTTGAAATATGCGAACTTTTTTTAGCTTTTAATGAATGGAAAATATAGTCCATTTATCTAAAACGTAGTTTCAGGAAAGAAACATTCTAAATTAAAATTATACTTGATTTTACACGAAAAAGTTGCGTCCTCCGTTTTTTGTGCATGGAAATTATAATTTTCGCACCATCTAAAATAAGATTTAGTGATTAATTTATTGCAGGTCGATTAAAACCTGATATTTCTAGAACACATGCAAGTAGTTTTGCTGTATCTACATGCTTAAGATGTTTATATTTTCTTCTTTATTATATCAAAAATCAAGTTTGGAAATATCTTCTGTTGCCGGGGCAAAATGGACACTCACCTTTTTGAAAGAAGCGACAAGGGAAAAATATAACCTAAATCACAGACTAACCAAATTCTTCGATTTCAGTTTATTTTCGGTTAAATGTTCACTATAGTAGACATAGGGTGAAACAAATTGGTCATAAAACGACAGCAGTGGAAAATAGTTGTTCTAGGCACAGCTGTACATGCCGACAAAAACGAAGCTTCATTCAAAACAGCCTGAATTCGAATTAACTGAACAAAAATGAACTACTTCGGCGTATTATTCATCCATAATAGTTGTTTTGTAATGAAATTACTTTATAGGTGTAAATAATGTACGAAATTCGTAAAAATTTCATGGTGTCCATATTGCCCCATGGGGGTGTCCATTCTGCCCCGTATGCTTGAAGACGGTCATGAAAAACTAACATTTTTCAAAACATTTTTTGAAGTGGTTAAATCATTTTTCTTCGTGAGCATTCTTATGCAATAGATGCTAAATAGACTTTAAAAGGATACATGTATCAAAAAACTAAACTTTTTTGACATCTTGCCAGGTAAAGTTATATATTGTTATATAAGTTATATATTGCCCCGCCTACCCCTACGCAATATTCACACCGCCCAATGTTCGCCAGATTACTATTTATTTTCAGTCCAAAGAGGGCCAAACTGAAAGATCTCCATCCTGGGCGATTTCCAGTCATCGCATCGCCTTGACCTGTGGGCAGGTAAAATTTTCGTCGATTTCCTTTATTTCTTTGTTGAGGCTGCGTCACCATGAGCCTCTGTATCTGCTTCTGCTGCGATGCCTTACTGGGTTCCAATCTAACGATTGGTTGCAGATTTCATTCCCACCTCTGCGTAGAGTGTGTGTAGGATCTTAGACTTGATCATAGTAGCCTTAATTTATGTAATTGACATATGTATCATTATAATAAATCATTATTGTTCTAACCACCGACGTGAAGAGTCTACATTTGGCGACGAGGATAAATTCGCACCGATATCAAGCAAGAAGAAAGGACGAAAGGATCACCTGGATTTGGAGAACGCGTTCAAGATTGTCTTTGGAAGGGTGATTCCTTGATTCGTAGGTATACCTGCCAGTGATTGCTCTTAGGGTTGATGCCAGTAATCTTTACAGTTGGCCCGGATTCTCAGGGATGAAGTTTACCATGAGTAAGAGTCATTGCACTGAGCGAATGCTCGTTGCTTACGTAAACCCCAGAATCTTAGGGATGGAACCAATTCGTGAAGGTACGGTCCCGGAGCAAGTTAAATGGTCTCGGTTGCTCTCAGGGATGATTGCAGCCATTCTGAAATGGGCCCCGGATTCTAAGGGATGCATTTTATAGCTAAAGAGAGTCCCTTCACTAAGTGAAAACTTCCAGTAGCTATAAAACCCGGAATCTCAGGGATGATGCCTGTTCAAGAAGGTGTGCACCCAGAGCAACGCGATTACCGTGAGTCCCAGAGGCGATTCCTCGAGGGATGAAGCTCACAAGTTATGCGGAACCCATTATATGGGATGATAGTACGCTAAATAAAATGGACCCAGAGGCGATCCTCGAGGGATGAATCCACAGATCGGCGGAACCCAATTAAATTGGGATGAAGTACGCAGTTCTACTTGAAGTAGAATGAAAGGCGGAACCTTGTTGTTGGGATGGAGTACACTGATCTATGATAGTGGAACCCAGACAAAAGGATGAAGTACGCCGGGCCATATTTGGCGGTATGATGTTTAATGGCTAGTCATGAGAGTTTTCAATCGACAACCACGAAAGCAGGACCGAGGTCAATTTGTGAAATAACTCAGGAAAAGTCCTGCTACTTTTAGAGATGGTTGCCTTACGTTTAATTCTCACAACAAAATCTATGCCCAGTATACCTTACGTGAAATTTTGTTTGTGAAATTAAACATTGGAAACCCGAAGTACAGGTAGCGAGATCAATCCATTGAAAATCTCTAGTTGACTAAACTATATTTTTATATTGAAGACATAGTAGTGAAGTCAAGACCGTAGCAAATGGATTTACCTCAGAAACTACAATCATCAGCGAGTGGAACCATTATAGATTTGATGATTTGACGAAAGAAAATAGCATGCTGCCACAATATCGCAGATTGGACTGGACAGATTGAAGCGAGGAAAATACTAGTGAGGTTTTATTTTGACAGAACATGGAACAGAGGGTGAGTTACTTATATTTTTCTTTTGAAATAATAGTTTGGAAATTATGGATAATATGAAATTAGAAAAAGACAAATTATGTCAATCAACGCCAACTGGCAATAATTGAAAACAGTAATATTTTGGGATTGTGCAAATCTACTGATCATAACTTCAAAAGAAGCATGATCAATTTGATTCGGCTTTTAGAAATGTGAAATGGCTTTATATTGTAACCGTTCGCCGAATTTGCTCGAGAGGTCTACAAAACTCGGTGGCTTTTGCGCCACTCTCGCGAACGAGAGACCACCGGTTCATTTTAAAGTTTGCCCGACTAAATTGACGACCCTTACCTCAAGGGCTTTCTCGAACGGCCATGGCTCGACTAAACACTCCGAACGCACTAAAAACCTAATACAAAGACGTTCAAACTGAAACAATAACGGAAATTTACACAAAAACGGACTAGAAACTGAAGAAACGACAACAAGTGAACAGTTAAAGGTGTTTGAACTGAATTTATTTGAATTAATTAACTAGTCAAAAGAACTAAACAAAAGACAATAAAACCAATAACTACAAGCAAAAGAATTCGTTTCAACGTATGTATATTATTTCTCACAATATGCTCGTCAAATGTTGTGTGTGTTGTGTGTGTGTGTGTGTGTAATATCATGGCCATGAACTCAAAACGTACCTGCGCAGGCTTTTTCGTTGTCGGTGCTTTGCGGCCAATCGTCGACGTCGCTCTCCTTTATGTTCGCCGGATTATAGGTGCGGAGGGGTGTCGGCGGTCCGGTACTCTGCCCGATCGTGCCTAAACTGCACGCAGGTAGGCCGGAAGTATTCCCCTTGACTCCGTTTAACTGCCAGGAACTGGCGGGCGAGGACGAGCATCAGGGGCTTAAAGCCCAAAATAAAAAGCGTCTCTTGGACGCTGAGGTCCAAGGACGAAACACAGAGTTAAAACAATATACACTAAAACGAATTCAAATTCACAATTACCTTTTATACGACAATTAAACACACAGGGAACAGAGTGTCTGCCCCTGGCGACAAAATCCAATATTAGTTAACTAAAGAGCAAAAAACAAGACAATTAATATTAAATTCACTTCAAACAACACTAATTTACTGCACTACATAAGCTCTAAAACACTACACACCTTTACAAACTAAAAACCTGGCAGAAGGTCGCCGAAGCTCACTTCCGTTCTCCAGCCGACTCAACTTCAAAGTGATCGAGTCAAGTCCAATTTTCTAGTCAAGTAAATTTCCTGCTATTGAAGCAGTCGTCTATTGAATGTACAAACAATTATTTACAAGTGCGCCAAATTCAACTCGCACATGGCTGCAAATCTATTTTGCGCCATCGAAAAAACCCTATAAGATACATAACATGAATCGTCATTAGCTTAGCCTAGACACAAACCTTACATGAAACGGATAATCTCTACTTATGAAAACGGTTCAAACTCAACGAATCTAATTCAAATGAGATTTTACTTAAAAAGATAAAAACGTCAAAAGCAACAAATTAACTAAAATAATCATGAAAACTAATAATGAAATATAAAAAAAAAACAAATTCTAAAATCAAAATCAAAATATTCAAAAATATAACAATTTAATCTAATTGAATTCAAACTTTATTTTGCTTAAAAACATAAAAACGTCAAAACGTTACATCACACCACCCAGTTTTATGAAAATTTGATCAGAGAAACTGATCAAATTTTCATAACTCACAAAATACGCAAAAAAAACTGCACAGTTGAATCAAACTTAACGTAAAACACAAAACTTATGTCCAGTTTACATTGATGGTCATAGAGCAATTAACAACACGGAAAGACTCGAACACGACTACCACAAAGGGAATTCTCCACTGTCAAACAACTTACATAATCGTTACTCGTTGAACGATTACCACAATGGAAACTCCGCAATGTCAAAAAACTTACATAGTCGTGATCTTAACGTAACGGAACTACAGTTAGTTGCATCATCAACACCCTCGTTGACACATTTTACAAATCTAACTGCTTAAACTCGGATCCTCAGAGTCCATCAGCTCATTGCGTCTGACCTCCCCCCTGATTCTCCTTAACGTAACGGAACTACAGCTGGTTGCATCATCAACACTCTTGTTGACACAATCGCAAACCAAACTGCTTAAACTCGGATCATCAGAGTCCATCAGCTCATTGCGTCTGACCTCCCCCCTGATTCTCCTTAACGGAACTAAACCACAGCTGATTGCACATCAAAACTCTGTTTGACTCATCTGCAATCAAGTACTGCATAAACGTAAGCAGAAATAAATTCTAAACATCAAACTTAATTTGACAAAACTCAGAATCTGCAAAAAATAACGCACAGCTCTATGTAAACATCCAATGTAAACTGACAGCATAAAATCTTGCATGCAAGTTCTACTACCAACTGCAACGAAACATACTGTCAACGCGCGTGACGTTTGCGCTGTCACTGACGCGAGACGGAACGGAACGGAAAAAGAAATGAAAACAAAAACGACGGTCAGTTTCGGTGGTGCTCGTCGCGGTCGGAGACACGAAAACAAAAAATAATATCATCGGATAAACCGGGGGAGTATATATTACTTTCTAACTTATTTTAAAAAGAACTAATTGCTTTATGTTTCATTTACAGATTTCGTCGAGGGACTGCATCAAGAAAAAATAACGCGATTACGGTAAAAGGTAATGTACCAATTAACCTTCATAAAAAATTTAACATGGCGACTCCTTTCTATCGTCTTAGCTACGACAGAAAAGTAAACATCGCTAATGGACTATGTTTCCACTCCCGAAGCGATTGATTGATTAACCTTTTATTTTGGTTGTCGTCCGGGGAATAAACCCAGGACTAGGTAGTGGAAACATTACGGTTTGTTTCCACTGAACACCAATATAGACGGCTATTGGCATTCAAAAACCCAACCAAAATATTAACAAACTAACTCGATATTTTCATATTATGTCATTCTAATTCACTTTTACTATTTTTAGATTACACAACGACGACGATTCGACGGTGAAATCGGTTGTGATGGAACGCGAAAGAAATGGGAAACCACAGCATTAATCAGATGACGATCCTTTTGCCTACGGGGGAAATTTTTCTTCGCACACCGGACCATCATGTGTGCCTACGGACTACCGGACCATCACATGATCGGATGCCACAGCACTTCTTCCCACGGTTTTGCAACGACAATTTCCGCGAGGGTCAAATCAACGAGTGAGTCACTTTTAATTTTTAACTAATTCTAGATTTAAAAATTAACATAGAATAAGTAAAATACTAAAATAGATTCATAAGCCTTTTCGCTAACAAAAACAATTAAGAGAAATACATTTGGTTGACTAGCTAAAGGCAGTCTACCAAACACGTCTATGAAACAAACACAAAATGAATTCGATTATCGAATTCAAGAGTAATTTTGCTTAAAAAGAGAAAAACGTCGAAACGTTACAATATGTGATTAATTAGAATGTTTGAAGTAGCAAGACTTGAAATTTAATAGATTACAATGGACTACCCGCTTGGTGCACGCCCACAGTTGATCAGCAGGAGTAAATCCATTTAATTTTGTATGGTGAAATGCATCTAAACTTGAATTACTTGAAATAGAATGCTTTTCCTGAAAACATATTTGGTAGGCTTAATAGTGGTCATCATTGTGCACAACCACTACCAAATATTTTTTCGAATAATGTATTCCACTTTGATAAATTTGTCTTTAGATGCTATTCGCCATACAATATTTTTGCGATTTACTTTTAGCGATTTTTCGCGCATAGAAGCTAGCGCCACATTGGTAGATGCGGAGAGTAGGAAAACAGCCGATGTAGTTAATTCATTGCGGAAAAAACACAAATGTTATATTATGAATAATTCGCTGTTTTTCTGCTTCCCGTACTCAATACCTACTTTGAAATTATTTCTGCAACTTAAAGCTGCAAATTAAAAATGAATCTTTAATACGGGCTTGATGAATTTATCATAAGACACAAGGATTCAACCATTTCACCCAAGTTTTCGAAGTTGTTTTTGAGATTCTACTCATCACTATGCAATGTTAAACTATGTAGATTACAAGCGGTATACAGGTTTACAATGCTAGAATAAGATGAAGATAATTCAATTTATGCTACTGATTCGCTTAGGAAAATTCAATTGCAGTTTGAGTTCTAGAGATGGGCGAACCATTCACGAACGGTTCAAAAGAA
The DNA here is from genome assembly GCF_035046485.1 of Aedes albopictus. Taxonomy (NCBI): domain Eukaryota; kingdom Metazoa; phylum Arthropoda; class Insecta; order Diptera; family Culicidae; genus Aedes; species Aedes albopictus. The sequence continues at coordinate 204,942,417 of NC_085136.1, read as the reverse complement.
ATAGTTCTAAGGAAAGAATGATTGATCAGTCGTTCGTTTGAAAAGAACGATAGTTCTTCATTCTCAAAAAAAAAAAAAAACAAGAAAACTGAATATCCCTCAGAACCATTCATCCAGTTTTTCCAAAGAACAAAGTTTGGTCTCTGAAAGAGCGAATTTTGTAAATAATCTTCCAAGAAATCTCGCAAAACAGTTCTCCAATGACATGCAGTCGATCGAAGAACAGCGATTCAGAAATTACGGGTCAACGCACTAGATCACAAATCTTATATTTGGATTTATAAAATATAAAATGGTTTTTCTGATCACGTAATATAACTTGACTTGACTAGTAGGGCTATAATATTTTGATTACCTAAGTACTAATTCTACATGAAAAAAATACGATAAAGAACTACTGGACAGTGGAACCATAGACTTAACAGTTGTTGGTGGAACTTAGGGTGGAACGGTTCACGAGAACTAAAAGACTTAAAGACTTAAAAACTTGTTAAATCGGTTAAGCGAATTATGTTTCTTCGATGAATCAATCCTGAACACTAGCAGATAGTGAAGTTTGATGAAGAACTAAAATCAAGGCATCGAAAGCTCTAGAAAAAAAAAGCAAGGAAGTAATGATACACAATGCTTTCAAATATCAAGATCATCTTATCAAAACCTTGGCAAGAAGAATATAACTGGTTCTAATATTGTATCGTAAACATTTATGTTTAGATTTATTCTACATTGTTTCCACTATTTCAGATATTGACTGGTATCAGATGTAACGATAGAAATAGTCGGTAAACCAAAAGAATGGAATACGATCAACGTACTTGAAGGCTGCTCAAATTATCTGACGCGTTTGACTCTGGACGGAAGGAATCCAGCTGCACATAGAACATCTCATATGCCATTACATAATGTATAATATATAATTAACTTTAAGCAAAATGTATGAAAGGGGGAAAGATGTAGGATCTTAGACTTGATCATAGTAGCCTTAATTTATGTAATTGACATATGTATCATTATAATAAATCATTATTGTTCTAACCACCGACGTGAAGAGTCTACAGTGTGGCCGACAAACTTTCGCTCCCGAATTTCTGCCGTGATAACATCGACGATGGAGCTCAACGTTGAAGATCCAATTTCACCTTGTACAAATTATAAACCGCACGCATCTACCGATAAAGACCTGTAGCCTTTGAGTGTTCTCTACTGATACACACCAGGTTTCACTGGCGTACAGTACAGACTCCCAAGAAGAAATTTCTAGGATATTCAGGGTGAAAGCAATGAAACTGAAACTGAGAAATCCTTATAGAAATCCCGTGAGAAATCAGTAAAATAATCACGGAACAATCCATGAAAGAATTCTGGAGAAATCTTTGAAAAAATCTTGAAAGAAACCCCTTTGGAAATGCCAGGAGGAATCTCTGAAAGATCTCAGAAATGAATTCCGGGAGGAATTCGTAAATAATATTTGAAAGGATCCCAGAAAGAATCTATAATAAAATTAATTGCACACACTACGTTGTGAACTCAAAGTTAAATGTAACAGGTTAGCCTATGAGGAAGTAAATGTAATCACAGGTTCAGTGCTGAAAAATTCATTTCGTCATATCTAAATTCAATCACCTACAGCTCATTTTGGAGTCTGAACCTGAGAATATGGTATATGAAAGACTTGTGCAGCTAGACCAGTTCTGCTAGAAAGTCACGAAAAAACCGCTATTTCTCGAATATTTAACGTAAATGTCACGGGCTACCTTTGAAAAATGCCAAATGATATTCACGGCGGATATCATTTAGCATTTTTCAAAGGTGGTCCGTGACATTTACTTTAAATATTCGAAAATATCGGTTTTTCCGTGACTTTCTAGCAGAACTGGTCTAGCCGCACAAGTTTTTCATATACCATATTCTCAGGTTCAGCTTCCAAAATGAGCTGTAGGCGATTGAATTTAGATATGACGAAATGAAATTTTCAACACTGCACAGGTTAAAGATGTGATTAAGAAAAATAAATAAATAGACAATAAATAAGTGAATATCACCACTGTATAAAGCTCGAATTTGCATGAAGAAGACTACGCTGTACGTTTTTCTTCATTTTTCGGGCCTATCCTTCCTTATAGCCAACTATCACCATCACTGTAACCGCCGTTGTCACAGTGGCTATGGAGCAGCTTTCAAAACTCATGAGTGAAATCGCCCGCTGCTGCTTCAAAACTTTTCGGTATGAATCCATCGCCGTCCTGGCTAAATACTGGATGGATAGAGTGGGCGGAAGAACTAGCCAATCCAAACCGCAGAGGATAGAAACATCGAGCGAGTGAAACGTGACTGGGTGGCACAGCTGTCCCAGTTCCCTCAGTGGCGAGATGGACCACATACGGTGCCGCGTGGGGGTCTTGTGAGGATCCTTCGTCTGTTTGTCCCTCTGTATTCCTACGTTTACGTTTATCTATAATATAGTGCCGTTTGGATGGGTTCCGGAACAAGACCAGATGGTAGTTTTATGTGGAAGTTAAATTTCATATGAAAACAAAAAACCGTTTCCCTGGCGCTTCGTCGAAAGAGTTTGTTTAACCCCCACGAATGACCACCGGTGTAAATTCAATTTTAAATGCCAACTGTTTGAAATTTAGTTAGAACGAAAAGCATTTTGGAAGCAAATAGGTGATTATTCCTGAATTAAGCACTATTTCTCTTTATTTGATGGCCCATTTAGGACGGAGTCTGCCTTTCAACGTTATACACTATAAGCACGTATAACTGAAAGCTTACTTCACCAATTAATCAGTTACTCGCTTTAGTTGTTTGATCTCAATTTCACCACATTTTAAATCATTCCCCTCTTGCTTCGACATCCGTTCCAAGAATGTTTACACACTTGCTTCTGTTGCTACTCTGTATGAACCATTTCAACCTAGGGTTCAACTATCCAACCAGCAAATCTTCGTTTGTCCATCAAGTCAATCATTGTAATGAGATATTTTTGATCATATTATCAGCAGTGTTTTCAAACAAATAAACTGAACTTTAAACTACAGGTATCCAACTGCCGAGTGCTATCGCTGCGAAGCGGTATTGATGGATAGTACAGATGGGTTCGATTCGATCCCATCGGTTGCAATTCACAGTCACCCATGGTGATATGCAACCGTAAAACCAACTGCTACTGTAGTCTATTTCGATGAAGTTCATTAGTAACCATACGGTAGCTTTCTACAGCAGGTCTCTGCGGTTGTTCAAATAACAAGTTCTAAATGTATCGGAGACGCTATCTCGTCGGTTACAAAGAACGCCGAGATAGAACTGCAAAGGAGGGGGATGCTCTGCTGTGCAGTAGTGACCCTGGATGTAAGAAACACGTTCCAATAGTGCCAGTTGGGAGCCTATTGCCCAAGCGCTCCAGCTTCTCACAAAGTACATGTACAAGACTCTCAAAAGTAACATCTCTAGTACTCCAAAATCGAGTACTAGTTTACGACACAAAGGTGGGTTGCAAGTGCTTTCACATAACCTTCACACCAAACGCTTACAGCAAAAACCAGCAAAACGATTTCCTGTATTTTCAGCAATATTTTACTGGGATCCAGCACACCTTTGTGCCCTATTAGCGCAAATTGCTGGGTGATTCAGAAAATTGTGCTGAAATTCAGCAACTTGTATTGCTGAATGGATTCAGCACAGCAAAACCAGCAAAATTAGCTGGTTAGCTGTCAAAAATGTTTAGGTTGTAAGGAGTCCCGTCAAGTATGACGAGGTGTTGAGGTTAGAGTTCCCGGTGGGAGTCGCAATCGTCGACTTCAATAGACATATATTAGACTTCTAATGTCGCTTCAACCCTTGTGACTAACATCTAGTAGGTGTGTCTTGGATATAGGGAACTGCACGCCGCGGTTGCTAGGGAAAATTCTTTTAAGTCCTTGACGTTTCGTGGCCTTGTTGTTTACGATTTGGACTTAGAAAAATTTTGCTGGTTTTACTGAGGTGCACCCAGGTGGGCAGGGTGGCTTTGATTGAAATTATCAACGCGTGGTTCGTGGGTGGCGGAATGCGCGCGTTCGGGCTCCTACTTGCAAGATTATGAAACCTGACTTGACTACAGTTATGAAGTTCAGCAATTTGTAAGGCATGATTAGCTGATGTCAGGATGAATCATTGACCACATGGTCACCACTGGCCACTCCGGGAACTTCCGGGATGACCCGAAACAACCTGGAGAACCGGTGATAGGGGTCAATTACGTTTATTTAGCAAAACATGATGAAAAACACCACGGCTCTTTTTTATGATTTTTCGTCAATTCACTTGTGACTGCATAGCAAAACTGGCCATGGTTCCCATGTGCCACTTTCGAAACTTCCGGGATGCCCTGAAGAACCGACATTAGAGGATAATCATATTCTAACAGAAAAATGTGTCATGCGACAGATCTTCCTTCATGAATTTTCATAGATATGTTTGAGGTTGTATCGATGCTAGACATGGCCCCCATTAGTGGCCACTTCTGGAACATCCAGGTACCCCGACGGAAACGACAACAAAAGCTAATTACGATCATACAACAAAACATGTAATGTGACCATCATGATTTTTAATTCCTATGTATGTGGTCGTATCAAAAGTGGCCACACTCTTGGTTGACCATTTCTGAAACTTTATGGGGCGCCCTGAGGGAACCGATGGCCAGAATCAATTTGGTTCATTCAGCGACGGTTTCATCATGTTTTTCGAGAATATGCTTGTGGTTACTGCTAAAACTTAGAGAATGCCCTCAAGAGACTGATGGCATATTGAACAAACGCGTTCATATGACAAAATGTGGTGTGTAACGCATCTTGGCTAGGTCCAGAGAAATATCTGACAGGATAAAATAACGCCTGATGGAACTTCCGAAGGATTCCCTGGCGTAATTCCTGGAGGAATCCCTTTCAAAATGTTTGAAGGCATCCTCAACGGAATTTCTTGAGAAACGTCCGTCTGGGAATTCCTCCGGGTTCTCCTCCTCCAATTCCTCCAGGAGTTTCTCTAAGAGTTCATCCTAAATTGTTTCCTTAAGTAAGTATGAAAGTTTCTTCCAAAACTTCTCCGGGAATTTCTTCTGTAATTCCGCACAAAGTCCTTCCTGGAACTCCTCTGGGAGTTTCTTCTTAAGTTCCTCTGGAATTCCCCCCGGCAGTCCCTTTTAAATTACACCAGGAGTTTCACGTAGAATTTCACTGTGAGTTTGTCATAATTTCCCCCGAGAGTTTATTCTGAAATTCTTCCACAGGCAGTTTCTCATGAAATTTCTCCGGGAATTTCCCTAGGAATTCCTACGGAAGATGCTTGTAGAATTTCTTTAGTTCATTCTAGAATATCTCTGGAAGTTCCTTCTGAAATTCCTCCGAGAGTTCATCCTGGAATTCTTCCGGGAGTTCACTCTGAAGTTCACGCGGAACCTCCAACGGTAGTTCGACCTAGAATTTATCTGTGAGTTCGCCATAGTATTCCTTCAGAGTACCATCCGGGAGTTTCCTCCTAGAATTCCTCTTAAAATTCCTCATGGAACTTCCTGGATCCCAAAAATGCTTCAGGAGTTTATCACAGAATTGCTCGGATGTTCCTCTTGAAAAACGTCCGAGAGTTCCTTCAGGAAATCTTCCGGAAGTTCCTCTGGAAGTTCGTCCTGCAATTTCTCCTAAAGTTGTTTCTGGAATTCTTTCTGGAAATTCTTCTGGAATCCTTCTAGGAGTATCTCTGGAGTTAATCTGAGAATTCCTCCCAAAATTCCTCCTTTCTTACCGAAATTTCTCTGAAGGGTCACTTTGAAACACCTTCTGAAATTCCCACAGGAGTTGCTCGTGAAATTTCTCATTAAATTTCACAGGGGACTCTACTTTTATTTCTTAGGGGGGTTTGCCTTAGAATATCTCTAGGAGTTTCTCCTAAAACTCTGGGACTTCCTATTGAAATTCCTTCTGGAGTTCCTCCTCCTCTGAGAGTTCACGCTGGAGCCCCTACGAGAGTTCATCCTGAAATCCTCCGGGAGTAAGTCATAGTATTACTTCGGATTCTCCACTTGAATACTCTCCACGAGTATCCTCCTGGTACCTCTATGAGAGTTCCTCGTAGATCCTGGAATTCCTCTATGAGTTCGTTATATTATGTCTTCGGATGTTCCTCTTGAATACCCTCCTGGAATTCCTTCGAGAGTTCCTCATGAAATGTTACCAGGAGTCCCTTCTGAAATTTCTCTAGGAATTCCTTCTGGCAGATCCTCCTGGAAATCATCAGATAGTTCCTCCTAGAATTCCTGCGGAAATCCTTTCGGTAGTTCCTCCTGAAACTACTTCGTGAGTTCATCCTAGAATTTCACAGGGAGTTTCTCATGATATTCCTGCGAGAGTTTATGCTGGAATTTCTTCGGGAGTCCCTTCTTGAGTTTCTTAGGTTATCCTTTTGAAATTCCTTCATTCCTTTGACATGCCTGATGGAACTTCCGGAGGATTCCCTGGCGTAATTCCTGGAGGAATCCCTTTCAAAATGTTTGAAGGCATCCTCAACGGAATTTCTTGAGAAACGTCTGGCAAAATGTTTGAGGAATCTCTGACTAATATATTGAGGAAATCTCTGTTGGAATTGTTGAATAAATATCTGGCAGAGATAATCCAGATGCAGTGCATTGCCCTTGCGGAACTCCTAGATGAATCTCTTAAAAAAAAAAAAACCAGATGGAATCCAAGAGCAATAATTTGCGTAAATTTTAGAGGAGTTCCTTAGCGGAGTTCCTGTATGAATTTCTTAGCGGAGTTCCTGTATGGCGGAATTTCTAAAGAAATTTTGAGAGGAATTGCAGCAGTAATCACCTGCAGTACTCTTTTTTTTACCCCCGCTGTTGGAGGAATGAAGCAGCACTCTAAGAGCAACCCCTGATGGATTTCCAGGAAAAATCCCTGATAAACACCACGAAGAATACCCTCCGGAACTGTTGGAGAAATTTCCGGAAGAACTTCTAGCTGAACTTCTGGAGCAGTCAGTGGTGGAATTCAAGATAAATTACTAGGGAATCTTCAGAAAAATCCCTGGTGAAACACTACGCACAATCCTTTACGAAACTCATGGAATGATACATGGTGGAGCTTCTGGAAAAATAACTGGCACAGCATCTGTCAGAAATCGCTAGCGCCACAAATTATTTTTAACGACTTTTGATAGGGATTTCTCCAGGAACAAGACCAGGGAATCTCCCAGAAGTTCCTTATTTTTGGTGTAGCTAGAGCGGCCACCAGGATCCGAACAATCAGAGGAACATTTGAAGAAATACTCTTACGAACTCTCGATGGTATTACAGGAAGGACTACCAAAGGAATTCTAGGAGAAATCGCCATAGGAATTTTGGGAGGAAATCCCAGGGGAACTTCTACGGAAATTCCAGGTCAAACTCCCGTGGGAATTTCAGGAGAAACTTCCGTTGACTTTCTAGGAGAAATTCCACGAGCAGCTCCCGCAGGAATTCCTCGAGGAAATCCTGGAGGAATTTCAAAAAAATAACCTAAGAAACTCAAGAAGGAACTTCCGAAGAAATTCCAGCATGAACTCTCGCAGGAATATCATGAGAAACTCCCTGTGAAATTCTAGGATGAACTCACGAAGTAGTTTCAGGAGGAACTACCGAAAGGATTTCCGCAGGAATTTTAGGAGGAACTATCTGATGATTTCCAGGAGGATCTGCCAGAAGGAATTCCTAGAGAAATTTCAGAAGGGACTCCTGGTAACATTTCATGAGGAACTCTCGAAGGAATTCCAGGAGGAACATCCGAAGACATAATATAACGAACTCATAGAGAAATTCCAGGATCTTCGAGGAACTCTCATAGAGGTACCAGGAGGATACTCGTGGAGAGTATTCAAGTGGAGAATCCGAAGTAATACTATGACTTACTCCAGCGTGAACTCTCAGAGGAGGAGGAACTCCAGAAGGAATTTCAATAGGAAGTCCCAGAGTTTTAGGAGAAACTCCTAGAGATATTCTAAGGCAAACCCCCCTAAGAAATAAAAGTAGAGTCCCCTGTGAAATTTAATGAGAAATTTCACGAGCAACTCCTGTGGGAATTTCAGAAGGTGTTTCAAAGTGACCCTTCAGAGAAATTTCGGTAAGAAAGGAGGAATTTTGGGAGGAATTCTCAGATTAACTCCAGAGATACTCCTAGAAGGATTCCAGAAGAATTTCCAGAAAGAATTCCAGAAACAACTTTAGGAGAAATTGCAGGACGAACTTCCAGAGGAACTTCCGGAAGATTTCCTGAAGGAACTCTCGGAAGTTTTTCAAGAGGAACATCCGAGCAATTCTGTGATAAACTCCTGAAGCATTTTTGGGATCCAGGAAGTTCCATGAGGAATTTTAAGAGGAATTCTAGGAGGAAACTCCCGGATGGTACTCTGAAGGAATACTATGGCGAACTCACAGATAAATTCTAGGTCGAACTACCGTTGGAGGTTCCGCGTGAACTTCAGAGTGAACTCCCGGAAGAATTCCAGGATGAACTCTCGGAGGAATTTCAGAAGGAACTTCCAGAGATATTCTAGAATGAACTAAAGAAATTCTACAAGCATCTTCCGTAGGAATTCCTAGGGAAATTCCCGGAGAAATTTCATGAGAAACTGCCTGTGGAAGAATTTCAGAATAAACTCTCGGGGGAAATTATGACAAACTCACAGTGAAATTCTACGTGAAACTCCTGGTGTAATTTAAAAGGGACTGCCGGGGGGAATTCCAGAGGAACTTAAGAAGAAACTCCCAGAGGAGTTCCAGGAAGGACTTTGTGCGGAATTACAGAAGAAATTCCCGGAGAAGTTTTGGAAGAAACTTTCATACTTACTTAAGGAAACAATTTAGGATGAACTCTTAGAGAAACTCCTGGAGGAATTGGAGGAGGAGAACCCGGAGGAATTCCCAGACGGACGTTTCTCAAGAAATTCCGTTGAGGATGCCTTCAAACATTTTGAAAGGGATTCCTCCAGGAATTACGCCAGGGAATCCTTCGGAAGTTCCATCAGGCGTTATTTTATCCTGTCAGATATTTCTCTGGACCTAGCCAAGATGCGTTACACACCACATTTTGTCATATGAACGCGTTTGTTCAATATGCCATCAGTCTCTTGAGGGCATTCTCTAAGTTTTAGCAGTAACCACAAGCATATTCTCGAAAAACATGATGAAACCGTCGCTGAATGAACCAAATTGATTCTGGCCATCGGTTCCCTCAGGGCGCCCCATAAAGTTTCAGAAATGGTCAACCAAGAGTGTGGCCACTTTTGATACGACCACATACATAGGAATTAAAAATCATGATGGTCACATTACATGTTTTGTTGTATGATCGTAATTAGCTTTTGTTGTCGTTTCCGTCGGGGTACCTGGATGTTCCAGAAGTGGCCACTAATGGGGGCCATGTCTAGCATCGATACAACCTCAAACATATCTATGAAAATTCATGAAGGAAGATCTGTCGCATGACACATTTTTCTGTTAGAATATGATTATCCTCTAATGTCGGTTCTTCAGGGCATCCCGGAAGTTTCGAAAGTGGCACATGGGAACCATGGCCAGTTTTGCTATGCAGTCACAAGTGAATTGACGAAAAATCATAAAAAAGAGCCGTGGTGTTTTTCATCATGTTTTGCTAAATAAACGTAATTGACCCCTATCACCGGTTCTCCAGGTTGTTTCGGGTCATCCCGGAAGTTCCCGGAGTGGCCAGTGGTGACCATGTGGTCAATGATTCATCCTGACATCAGCTAATCATGCCTTACAAATTGCTGAACTTCATAACTGTAGTCAAGTCAGGTTTCATAATCTTGCAAGTAGGAGCCCGAACGCGCGCATTCCGCCACCCACGAACCACGCGTTGATAATTTCAATCAAAGCCACCCTGCCCACCTGGGTGCACCTCAGTAAAACCAGCAAAATTTTTCTAAGTCCAAATCGTAAACAACAAGGCCACGAAACGTCAAGGACTTAAAAGAATTTTCCCTAGCAACCGCGGCGTGCAGTTCCCTATGGTACTCAAAGTGTCAAATTTGTTGGATTTTGATCAAAGCAATCTGCCTTCAAAAACAAACACAAATATTTACTGTCACGATTCTGTCGATTGTGTTTTTATGAGACGAGAGCAAGGTATGTGCAATTTGTTCCGGATTCCCTGGAGAAATCACCTGTATTGGTAACTGGCTACGCATAAATCGTTACACTCGATGATGAGGTAGTGTAATGCACCGTTATCGTCCAGTGGACCAGGTTTGTTAACCACCCCAGGAATCTAGTAAGTATGTGCTCTCCTAAAAGTACGCGAACCTCGAGTAAATCCATCTACCACTTATTCCGCTATTGCGCTGTTATCCTAAGGTTTTAATGCACTTGCCGGTAGAAAAGAGTTTCTGGTTGAAAGATTAAAAAAAAACTTAAAACATTAAGAACTGCATTCCATACGGCAAAATCATCCATCCATCATGCAGTAGTAATCCACCAGCTCGTTTGTTTGAAAATGGCAGCACATTAATTAATCCAATCTTTGAAAGAAAACGGAACAGTACAAAACGACGTTAGAACAGATTAGAACCTACCTCATCATTGCAGTTTTACTGGTTTACTTCACGTACCCACTTGTATCCGTTTCAAAATAAAAACAATCTGTTTGACACTTTAAGTACCGCTGCATCGCATTGTTGGAAAATCAGGGTTACTGTGATTAAAACATCCCAGTCACAGCCAGTGTATGGAGAAATAGCGCCTCTAGCGTTCTATACTTGTACTTCTATTTCGACTTCGCTGACGACATTACGCATGGAGCTCGGTGGTGAATCGATCGAAGAAGCGAAATTGACTGTAGCCCTCTCGATCGCAATTGTGGAGGAGTGGATGAGATCCAGGAAGCTGGCATTGGCTCACCACAAAACTAGGGTGGTGGTTGTGAACAACAGAAAGTCGGAGCAGCAGGCTGTGCTCAGAGTAGGCGGTTGCACTATCACTTTGAAGCGCTTCGTCAAACAGGGTTCCTGACTTCCACTCTGCATCTTCATTAACATTCGAAGCTAGTCAGTAGCGAACGGTTGTCGCCTTTTGCAAAGGAAGCCAGTGGCAAGAAGTTCGAGTTCAACAAGTGGAGCAATAGGAGGCAATCAGTGAAGTACTAGATTGAAAGTAGTGAGCTGGATTTTCGTATGGTGAGATGATCAATTCTCCATTTCTGCAATGAAATGGTGCAAACAGCGTGGGTTATATGATTTCTTGCCTAATTTGATGCTGGTTGAGCAAAAGTTTAGGTAACTGTGTTGTTGTATTATTTATTTCTTACAACTTCAACAACACAGTAACCCAAACTTTTGCTCAAACAGCATCAAATTAGACAAGAAATCATATAACCCACGCTGTTTGCACCATTTCATTGCAGAAATGGAGAATTGATCATCTCACCATACAAAAATCCAGCTCACTACTTTCAATCTAGTACTTCACTGATTGCCTCCTATTGGAACACAGCGCGATACAGTGCCGACGGAGGAAGCAAAGATGACCGGTGCGGACCTCACGTTGGCGCTGAACTGCAACAGGAGCGGGCTACCAGAGATGTTGGTAGTTGCCGAACATTTGGATGAGCTGATCGGCTACTAGAGCGGGCGGTCTACCATCAGCAGGGACCTGAAACAGGGCCTGCAGAAGCTTCGCAAATCACTGGCTCTGGCCAAGAAAGAGTACGACCTCCTGGTTGAAGATCTGAGTGCTGCTGATGCGAGCAGGGAAGAGCGGTGCACCCAAACGGACAGCTTCCTTTTTGCTGAGCCTGTTGAGCTTACTGATGAGACGCGGCCCAAGAAGAGTCCGGCAGAATCGGGTGCAAAGCCGAAGGAAAAGAAAGCATCCGGCGCACCAGAACGGGAGAGATGATGCTAGTGCTGAAGAAGGAACCAGCCAAAAAAGGCACTTCCTACAAAGCACTAGCCTAGGAGGTACTTGGCGGATAGGTGCAGGTTAGAGCCCTAACGGCGGAGGCAATTCTCCAGTGTAAAAACCTGGACAAAATTGCCGACGCAGAAGAGCTCGCAACCGCACTCAAACAGCAGTGTGAGAGAGATGTAAAAGTGCATCGATCCGCCTGCGAAAGGGTCTGGCTGGCACGCAGATTGCCACGTTCAAACTCCCCTTAGGGGCGGCAATCGGCAAGAGTAAGGCAGCTTAGTCAGTGTGCCCGTTCAGCATATACGAGCCGCCAGTGGCGTGCTTTAAGTGCTTTGAGCAAGTCCTGGACATGCAAGGGCCCCGACCGGAGTAAGCTCTGCAGGAAGTGCAGAGCAAAAGGCCATATCTCCAGGGAGTGCAACTCGGCATCAAAATGCCTGATTTGCACGGCGAAGAAGGGCCACACAACGGTCAGGTCTAAATGTCCAGGCACGCGAGGAGGTCGAAGTTCCAAATGATAATGCAGCTTACACAAGAAACCCGATGACTCTGGCCTCTTGGATAACCAGCTCGGCTTCCGGAAGAGTCGATCAACGGTGGACGCTATTAGGGCTGTAGCCAAAACGGCCGAGATATCGCACCAAAGGAAGCGAGCAGGAATCCCCTATTGCGCGGTCGTCACGCTGGAAATAAAGAATGCGTTCAACAGCGTCAGCTGGGCCGCCACCGATTTCGCAATACATCACCTAGGAGTCTCGGTTAGCCTGATTCTGTAGAGCTACTTCCAGAATAGGGTGGTTGGTTATCTATGACACCAAGGAAGGCGAGAGAAGCTACAACATCACCGCAGGGGTACCTCAGGGGTCCATCCTGGGCTATGGAACGCGGCGTATGGTCTGTGTAGTGGCAGTGGGAATGAGATTCCTCCAGCAAGGGTAGATGGACACACAGGCTCATACCGAGCGTATCCAAGTGGATGAGCAGGCCTCATGGCGAGGCGAATTTTCACTTGACTCAATTTCTGTCAGGCCATGGGTGCTTTAGGTGGTATCTGCACAGATTCGGACACGCGGAGCATGTGTTCTTTGAATGCCCACGTTTCGTGGAGCAACGGTCGAGTATGCAGGAGGTGTGCGGTAGAGATATCACTCCTTATAAAATTGTTAAAAGGATGCGTACGGGGGCGGACAAGTGGGATTCCGTTACTTCTACGGTTTCTTGAATCGTACTTGAACTACAGAGAAAATGGCGAACCGAACAATAGCTAGTTACGTTGGCCCCTCTTCCCCATCCAGGAGCTTGAGTTCAACGGGTAGTCTAAGTACTAGCCAGGACCTGAGCCTCCAGGGGAGAGTGAACAACTAAGGGCGGTAGATGATGGAACGCTTACTATTAGAGTGTATTCATGTACGGTCCCCCCTTCTCGAAGTTATCCCTAACAGGCGTACCGCGAAGATAATGAAGAAAGAGAATGAGTTTTTAGTGGGTCAATCCCCACATCACCGAGGAACCTCCTCTATAGTATCTGATCAGCAGATCATTCTATAAAAAAGAGTACCCGGGTACCCAGAACCCATTGAAAATACACAGTGTAGAAAAAGCAAAACGCGAAATGCGCGGCACAAGAGGCATAGGTAAGACTGCCAGATTGGCTTGCATGGTCAAATGACAGCGCACGTGGGACAGTTCCACCAAAGAAAGGTGGATGGGTAGATAGTTGGGTTACCAGGCGCCATGTTGAAGTAACATTCCACCAGACTCAGGTCCTGACAGACCATGGTTGCTTCCGACAGTATCTACATTGTGCTGGTTAAGAGGAAACGGCGGAACACGGTTTGCCACATGCCACATTGTCTTGGAGCTGGTGGCGCGTAGACTCGGAGAGTGGCTAAATCAGACGTGATATAAGAGGTGGTCCAGGGGTTTGGAGTCGGCTTCCCCGACATATTCCCAGCAAAATACATAACCTATACTTCGACCGCTAATGCAAACTTCGAAACGCTGTTGCTCATTTAGGAAAGCTTAAAACGAAAACACATAAATTATTGCAAATTTATTTCCTGGAATGAGTGGCCCTAGTCGACAGAACGAATCTCCATTGGGTAATATATCAGTGCGGTACAAATTGGCTGATTATGTTTTTAATTCAACGGGTGTTCCATTAATTTAGCATTACATCAACCGTTACGGATCGAGTTATTGTTTCTGTTGATTTTTATTACGTGATGTGGTGGCTGTAAAGTAGCCATCGGGAGGAGGGTAATAAAATTTAATTTTGGCATTTGGTCGTCCGGATTTCAATTTCTGGTAGCATAATTAATTCGTAATGAGAGCACGAATATAATTTATTATTCTACTGTGAGCCATTCCACTGACCAGCCTCACCATAAGCTTACGTGATGGGTGTCTGATTGCTTGCTCAGGCTCACGCTCATTGGCTTTGGTTTATTTATGCTACTTGGGCTGTTGAAATAATTCAAAGTACACTTTGAACGATTTATTTTCAGATCCTCCTTTTTCGTATGTATCAACGTCAAAGTAACACACGATGCCTGCAAGAAGTGTTAAAATCAAACACATGAGCTCCTCCTACTTTGCTTCCACAGCTCATGAAAGTAGTAAGTGTCTACATAAATAAAGCGCACTTTACAGCGTACTTTTCGCTTCGCTTTAACCTAACGTTATCAGATCTTGCCCCGGAGGAGTTCTATTGTCTAATCTTCCAAAGCATCCAACACTAACAGTTTGTTTTTCAAGTACCCAACCAGCTAGAAGCCTTTCCCTCCAACGTTTTTTCGACATCAGAGAGATGGAAGATACATAAACTTTTAACACTACTCCTTTTCACCATTTTTTCTTCGTTCCCACCTACCTTAAGCTTCGCCCACTGAAAGGTACAGTCCTTATCTAGAACAAGGAAATCCACTTCCAACTCTGCAAGTGACCGAGAAGGTGAATCCACTTTGAAGACCTATCCGGCCCAAGACAGATTTTTCTTCGTTTACCCTTTTCCTCATTTCCAAGAACCCAGGGGGCGGCCCTGAGTTCAAGGTGCGGAAAAAGTTTCACTTTTCCACATTCGCTACGCTGCTCGTTATCGTTTCCCAGTCCGTCCGACCGACCGACCGAAGAGGACGCGACGGGTCCCCGTCTTTTCGGTGAGATTTGCGATGTATAGAGAGGCTGCCTAGCTGCCTGTCTGTCGGAGGCGTTTACGATTTTCCCAACGGGTGAACCGAAACCGGAGAAGCAGGATTAAGGTGAACTAGATATAAAATTGTAGAACAAATAGGAAAAGTGGTTGCACTTATTTGTTCTGACACACGGAAGCAGGAATTTATCTTGCGTCTGGGTCGGATGCCGCAGAAGGTGGGTTTTGTTGTGCTAATCGAGGTGCTAGTGTTTTTAAGATCTCTTTCTGGAACTTTTTCTTGCTATCTGATCGAAGTCAGTTCTTGATTTGTTGGTGCAGATTTTTTTCGGGTGTTTTTTTTTTCAGATTTCCGATTCCGATAAAACTTGAAGTTAAGTACGTAAGTTATCAAATGTCATGCACGTTATGTTTTGAGCTGAGTTGGGAAAGGCAGTTATATTCATATAACTGGATAACCTGGAAGGAGTGTCCAAGATAGTTCTGATTCCCAAAAGTTTCAATTTCATGCTTTCACGGGCCAGCCGATGGCAAAACCCACCAGCATCGCTGTCATTCTGACTTCGAATAGATTGGCAATGTACGACTTGAACCACTACTTTTGACCAAGGAGGAGCGGTTCAAACAGAGTCTGTTCTGGCAACCAGCGGCTTAGTATGGAATACTGTATCTGGAGCCAGCCCCTTCAGAGCGATGTGGGCAGCTCTGCTTCTGTAAAACGCAACGAAAGTTGAAACTTGAAATGTGATATCTTTGAAAGAATCCAGACGTGTTGGCAATGGCGTAGCCTAGCTCGTGAACTACAGAATGTCGGCGTTAATGTAACAGCTAGACAAAGAGATACGCTGACCCAAAATTGAAGAACGTGAATTCCGAACGGTGGATCTTTCAGCCTGGGCTGCGAAACAGTGAGTCGATAAGGAGAACGTCCAGCATAGCTCTGGTTCTCACAAGTTCCTACCGCATGTTTCCACGGGTCAAGCGATGACAAAGACCGCCAGCTAAGAGTTGTGTGCTTAGCTGGTAGTGCAGCCTGGGCACTGTTGTCCTTCTGACTTCAGCTAGATTGAGGAGGTACGATCCGAGCGTCTGTTCACCAAGGAGGTGCGGCTCAAACAGCGTCTGTTCTGGCATCCAGCGGCTGAGTAAGAAACACTGCACCACGCCCAGCTAGATCCAAGGAGGCAGCCCCATCAGCGTGGTCGTCCCATTGTTGGTTGGGACGTTAAACAGAACTGGCAAGATGGCCCTCCGGCGAGACAGGAGTGTTGGCGTAGGCTCAATAAAACACCCGTAAAAAAACATTGCGAATAACATAGGAGAAAATACGACTCTACACAATCAGCAAAGACCCACGCGACGAAATAAGGATAACGATTGGAAACTTGGAACATGGAATTGCAAGTCACTAGGTTTCGCAGGATGTGACAGGATAATTTACGACGAACTACATTCCCGCAACTTCGACATCGTGGCGTTGCAGGAACTTTGTTGGACTGGACAGAAAGTGTGGAAAAGCGGGCATCGAGCGGCTACCTTCTACCAAAGCTGTGGCACCACCAATGAACTGGGAACAGGATTTATGGTGTTGGGCAAGATGCGACAACGTGTGATCGGTTGGCAGCCGATCAACGCAAGGATGTGCATGTTGAGAGTTAAGGGCCGTTTCTTCAACTACAGCATCATTAACGTCCACTGCCCACACGAAGGGAGACCTGATGACGAGAAAAAAGCGTTCTACGCGCAGTTAAAGAAAACATACGATGGTTGCTCACCGCGTGACGTGAAAATCGTTGTCGGCGACATGAACGCGCAGGTAGGAAGGGAGGAATTATACAGACCGGTAATCGGGCGAAACAGCCCGCACGTCGTATCGAATGATAACGGCCAGCGATGCGTAAACTTTGCAGCCTGCCGTGGTATGGTAGTCCGAAGCACCTTCTTCCCCCGCAAAGATATCCACAAAGCCATCTGGAGATCACCCGACCATCAAACAGAAAACCAAATCGATCACGTTCTGATCGACGTTAAATTCTTCTCGGATATGACCAATGTCCGCACATACCGCAGTGCGAATATAGATTCGGATCATTACTTAGTCGCTGTATGCATGCGTTCAAAACTTTCGACAGTTATAACCACGCGTCGAAGTAGAACGCTTCGGCTCAACATCGAGCAGCTGTGTAACGTAGAAGTGGCTCAAGACTACGCCCAGCAGTTAGCAGTGGCCCTACCAACAGAAGAGCAGCTTCGCCCAGCTACACTTGAAGATGGCTGGAGGGACATCCGATTCGCCATTGGTTAGTACCTCGGCTACAGCACTAGGCTTCGCGACTCCGAATCACAGAAACGACTGGTACGACGGCGAATGTGAACAGTTGAAAAACGAGAAGAATGCAGCATGGGCGAGAGTGCTGCAACACCGTACGAGAGCGAATGAGGCACGTTACAGATAGGCGCGGAACAGGCAGAACTCAGTCTTCCGGATGAAGAAGCGCCAGCAGGAAGAACGAGATCGCGAAGCGATGGAAGAGCTGTACCGCGCTAAGCACACGAAAGTTCCACGAGAAGCTGAACCGCTCGCGCAGAGGCTTTGTGCCACAAGTCGACATGTGCTGAGATAATAAGCTATTTTACGAGACGTTCTACCGGTGGGCCGCTTATTGTTATTGTTTACATTCGATGTTTTTGTTATCACGAAAAGTAGCATAACATGTGGTGAGCGCCTATCAGATTTTTGCTGGCAGAGATATTTTGGTTTCTAATGTGGCATGTATCAATCCCCCGAGCTGCATGATGACACTAGCAGATGAAAAAAAAATCCCACGTTCTACAGATATTGATTATAGTGGGCTTATTGACGCATTTTTGCAGATAAATGAACCCCGTTTGTTGGATGGGCCTGTTTCACATGTTATCCTAGCGAAAATGTAAATAAATGGGCCCACCGGTTGAACTTCAAAACTGGTAAACATTCAAAAAACAGCTGATTTGAAACGTCTCATAAAATGCCTTATTACGGGAATATTCTTACGATGAGCACCTTAATGGCGATGTTGCAAGTACCGAAGGTGGCTTGGTAACAGATCTAGGAGTATGTGCACAGGACTTAAGACTTCCGGCCACTGACCTCCAAGAGATTGAAGAGGAGGTTGGCCGGTTGAAAAACAACAAAGCCGCTGGAGCAGATCAACTACCAAGCGAGCTTCTAAAATACGGTGGAGAAGCACTGGGGAGAGCACTACACTGGATCATTACCAAGATTTGGGAGGAGGAAGTATTATCTGAGGAGTGGATAGGTGGAAGGTATCGTGTGTCCCATCTACAAAAAGGGCGATAAGTTGAATTGCGGGAACTATCGCGTGATCACACTACTGAGCGCTGCCTACAAGATACTCTCTCAAATTTTATGCCGCCGTCTATCACCGATTGCAAGAGAGTTCGTGGGGCAATACCAGGCTGGATTTATGGGTGAACGCGCTACAACGGACCAGATGTTCGCCATCCGCCACGTGTTGCAGAAATGCCGCGAATACAACGTGCCCACACATCACTTGTTCATCGATTTCAAATCGGCGTATGACACAATCGATCGAGAACAGCTATGGCAGATTATGCACGAATACGGATCCCCGGATAAACTGACACGATTAATCAGGCGACGATGGATCGAGTGATGTGCATAGTTCGAGTATCAGGGACACTCTCGAGTCCCTTTGAAACTCGCAGAGGGTTACGGCAAGGTGATGGTCTTCCGTGTTTGCTGTTCAACATTGCGTTAGAAGGTGTAATAAGGAGAGCGGGGATAATCACTAGTGGGGCGATTTTCACGAGGTCCTTTCAGCTGCTTGGTTTCGCTGATGATATTGATATTATAGCTCGTAAATTTGAGACGATGGCGGAAACGTACATCCAGGGATTGACCACCGGGGAGGAATCACCGCGCCCGCCACCTCGAATTTATATCGACGGTGATAAAATCGAGGCGGTTGAAGAATTCGTGTACTTGGGCTCACTGGTGACCGCCGACAACGACACCAGCAGAGAAATTCAGAGGCGCATTGTGGCAGGAAATCGTGCTTACTTTGGACTCCACAGAACTCTACGATCTAATAAAGTTCGCCGTAACATGAAGTTAACTATCTACAAAACGCTTATTAGACCGGTATTCCTTTATGGGCACGAAACATGGACCCTACGTGCAGAGGCCAACGCTCCCTTGAAGTTTTCGAACGGAAGATGTTGCGTACCATCGTAGGCGAATAAACCACGAGCTGCATCAGCTGCTGAGAGAACCACACTGCGAAAATCTGGAGGCTGCGGTGGACGGGTCACGTCATTAGGATGTCGGAGAGCAACCCGACTAAAATTATTCTCGAGAGTCATCTAACCAGTGCGGTACAAGAAGACGTGGTGCGCAGTGAGCTAGGTGGGTCGACCAAATGGATGACGATCTGCGGACCCTACGCAGAGTGTGGAACTGGAGACAAACAGCCATGGACTCATTGGAATGGAGACGGCTACTATGCACAGCAGAAGCCACCCGGGCCTTAGACTGACCGGTAAGGTAAGTAGGTATGTTTTGAAAGTTGGGGGCGAAAATTCAACAATTTTTCAACAACATCTACTACTATGTATATTTTGTTTACCATTTCAACACTTACGAATAATAGTTGGCTTAAAAATGAGAACTGAGTCAATACATTCGCGTCATCACATTCACAGGAGATTGCTATTGATGTGACGTTGGGGAACGAACATGTTTTTCACTCGCCTTTTCCCAGTTTCCTACTGTTGTTGTGCAGGAATCAAACTTTCGACCACACCACACCGTCGACATTGTCGTCGTTTTCAATCAATCTCCTGCCGCGTATTTGTCTGACTGGCTGCTGTGAGGGGTCTCCAAAATGTTTTTTTGTTTGTTTGTTATAAATAAAAAATTGCAAATCATTGGACTACCCAGCCCACTCATTCTGCATGCCACGTTAAATGAAAGCTCAGTATGAGCACAAAAATTAAGTGCATGGAAAATTGAGGCACCCCTCCACGCAAACCTCCGTCTGCCTGATCACATCGTTTCGGTTAAAGCTACACACGATGAGGTGTGACGTGAGAGTAAACAAAAAAGCAACTGAGTCAAACGCAACGACGACACCATCGTCGTTTCGGTGTTGATTGTTTCTAACAAATTTCCTCACCCACCCCTGGCTGACAACTGGGACGATTGGGGTGCTGAAGCGGAGATACAGTTGAAGCCCGGATCTACTACATTGAGACTTCAAAATACTCGCAGCAGGAAGAAGGAAGTTGGACAAAATGCTTCCACATTTATCTCTTTTTAACTTTTGCATTTAATCCATATACCAGAAGACCCTGTTGAGTGTGTCTGGATACGATTCGCGGTTGATTCTTGGAACTTTTATTGACTTCCTTGGGCATCTAAGTACAGATCCACATACATACGTGCCTGCCACATAAAATGGGAATAAAAAAGTTATAAGTTGATATTTTTTGAAATGTTCGTACAACGCTCAAGCGAGAAACAGACTTTCAGAATATCACTCGTTAAAGTAGATTGTTGTACATTAGTTTTAAAAACAATATTTTCTTTTTTCCTGGGATACACATACAAATTGGTCTTCCGTGGCAGTGAGAAGTTAACTAACATTCCTCCTCTACTCCTCTATTGACTTTTAGGACGCGGCCAATGTCATTGTTCTTAACGTGTGTCATTTATGTCACTTTCCCCCAACTGCTGCACAGTTGTGCCGGAAGCCAGTAGTGTTCTGAATTGCTATTGGTGTTGATGCTGTTTACCACCATATGCCCACATAGTGATACACCACGATGATGTGCTGCCTTTCACAACTATTTGGTCGGTTGACTGCACGCCCGGTGCGGTCGCGCGGAGCGATTGATTGCCTTGCCACTTCAATCTACTGGCACTGTGTTGCCCGGGAGGTACATAGATGTTCCGTTCCAGTGTGGTGGCAGATGTGATGAGTCCTACCGACACTTTCAATCTGGAACCGTGAACGACAAAACAAACAAGAACCAAACAAACGAGGCTTATTTCCATTACTCACAATTTCCTCGAGTGAATGATACCGCTGAATATATTGACGCACCTGTCCGAAAGCAATCATGAACTACAATAGAAATACCTTTCATCGGGCGTGTGTATTTAGGTTCTGGAATTTCGATTTAAATGAATGGATGAATTGGTTTATGTTGATTTGCAAAAAAAAATGTTGTTATGTATAAAACTCTGAAGTAATTTGGTACGGAACATTAAGTAGAAAGATGGCAAATAACAAATAAAGTGGATTAAGGCTAGATGCTAAGAAAATACTGAGCGACAAATGAAGATAAACTAGGACAAACTAGGATGGGGATCTTATTGAACATTGTAAGGTTATCCAAGAGCTCATGTGAGTAAAAATTGTCGGATCTACAATTGTAGCTAGTGATCTTTTGCTGTATTAAGCATGAAGTTTAAAATCACACGGGTCCTCCACGAACGCATTAAGGTGAATATATGACGAAGCCACACCTAAAATTTTCAAGAGCACGAATCTGAAGAACCGAATGTCGGTTTGCGCTGAAAAGTTGATCGATTGGTCACCACCAGCGGGTAACTAATTGATCAACTTTTCAGCGCAAACCGACATTCGGTTCTTCAGATTCGTGCTCTAGAAAAAATTAAGGTGTGGCTTCGTCATATATTCAACCTCACTGATGATTTCTACTCCCACCGGGAACTTCAACACCACGTCGTACATGACATATGATAACACCAGACCCAGTCAGTTTTGTAAACATTCGACACTTTTCACTACCTTCATTTCGTTGCCGCAGTCGTGTGTCAGCTTGCTTTGTTACACTCGTGCGCTACCGTTACCTCTTACACACAACACGAGCGGTAGAACGAATATCAATAAACATAACAAAGGATCAAATTAATGCCGTCTGACACGATGACATCGGCACCAACATTTCAAAAGGGCGTAACTGCATTTACAACCAATGCCTTCTCACAAAGCTGTGGAGCGTATTTCATCCCTCTCGAGCAATCCCCTAGCACAAATAGAAAGATAAAATCCTCCTCTTTCGATTAATGGATGTGAATTGCGTGAGATGAATAAAATACGACTCACAGCTCTGTGAGAAGGCATTGGTTGCAAAAGCAGTTACGCCCTTTTGAAATGTTGGTGCCGATTTGTCTAATTCTTGCTTTTCGCATAGATTTTCAGCCAATTTTGATTATGAACGTTAATATTAGTTTATTCTTACATGTTACATTGAATACGACATACATATGGCCAACACAGGTCTCATTAACGAAGAAGACAGGAACAACAAAAGCCGAACCGTCTCCCGAAGACGCTTTCGTGGTGAAGTGCATTCGTTTGGCATTTTTGTTTCGTACGGTAGTTCGATTACTTGTGTTGCGAATGTCGGAGACAAAGGAGACCGAATATCGCAGAAAAGGTTCCAATGACTGTGATCTCTAACAAGACTGCTCAGGATGGTGTTATGTTCGACCTAGCGTCGGAACCCTTTGCATTACACTGAATGAACCTTATTATGGAATGAACACTGTAGTGAATTCGGATTTATAGCACAGAAGTACGAAGCATGAATAAAGCTAATGTATCGATCTCTTGGATCGTGACTTTCAACCGAGTTAGACGTTTTTATAAGAGTACCTCCGAAAATCAAATAATTCGACAATGATTTTTCATAAGGGCCTAACTGACTTGATCGATTTCTCTTCGTCGACTCTCTCTTTCGCTAATAACTTTATCAAAACAAACAAAATCATTATTCTTTTTGTTTCTATAACAACATGTAGCCGTCTTCTTCGCATTTCAACCAAAAAATCTTTGGAAAACTCAATACACATTCTGTGATAACACAAAGAGAGGATCGATGAAGAGAACTCGAATTTTTTTTTTTTTTTTCTTTATTAAAGAGGCTTTCAGTCAGACGCTGGTTCACCTCTCGAGAACTCGAAAATGTCAGTTAGGCCCAAATGAAAAATCAATGTTTTTGCAGCGAAGTTTTTGTGAGCGAAGAAGTAGAGCGCAGCGCAGCGAGTTATTTGTGAGTGAAGAGCTGGAGCAAATCGAAGGCAGCATTTTATAGCTGGAAAGCCGACACCCCTTCGGAGAGTAAGAGTTACAAAGTCACGTGAGTCATTTTAGTTTTTTTTTAATTTGCATTTTTCTTAGGTATCCAATTGAATTTTAATTGCGGTAAGCATGACAACTCTTATCGGTACGGTTGACCATTATGTGCGAGGATCGAGTTTTAGCAAATACATGGATAGGATGAAAATTCTGTATCAATTAAACAATAGCTATGAAAAAAAAACCTTTTTATTACTCTTAGTGGACCGGCGATTTTTGATGAAATTTGCTTGATTTATCCAGGAGTTTATATTATGACGATTGATTACAATGAAATGATAAATGAATTAAAAGAAAGATTGGATAAATCCACCCCAGATATGATGAATAGGCTTAAGTTTCATTCTCGGGTTCAGGGCGTTGATGAGCCAGCCGAAAATTATGTTCTAGCATTGAATTATTAGCAAGTGAGTGCGGTTTTGGTGCTCACAAAGATGAGGCTATAAAAGTTCAATCATATTCGGATTGCGCGATCAGGAGCTAAAGCAAAAGCTTCTTATGAAAGATGGTATGTCGTTAAACGAGGTGGAAGAGTTAGTGGTTCGTAGTGAGCTAGCCAAGCTTAGGGCCAAAGAATTAAGGGGCTGTCCATTAATTACGTAAGGGAATTTTTACGATTTTCCGACACCCCCCTCCCCCCTTGTAAGATTTTTTGTATGAGAACCCAAAAATTTTTGTATGGCGCGTAAGATTTCTCAAACCCCCCCTTCCCCCATAAACCCTTACGTAATTAATGGACGGCCCCTAAGTTGTGCAGATGATGATCCTAGAAATGTTAATAAGGCAATCCATGACGACTTTTCGCGATGGGGATGACAGCCAAAAATGTAAACACAGTGTGAGTACTACTTAGGGGCTGTCCATAAACCACGTGGTCATTTTTTGGGACTTTTCCACCCCCCCCCCCCTCCCCCCCCCCGCGTGGTCATTTGTCCATACAAAATTTTTAATTTGTCCATATAAAATGATTATTGGCCGAACCCCCCCCCCCCCCCCCCCCCCCCATGACCACGTGGTTTATGGACAGCCCCTTAACAAAGTTTCGTCAAGTGCCGTCGGTGCTTAACAAATTCCTTTGTGTTCAATTGTCACCCCGATCATCGGATGTCAAAAATACATGGTAAACAAAGAAAATCAGCTGATCGCATCTGTCTCATGGATTGCCTTAGGGCCGATTTCTTCACCCGGGCTTAAATTTTAAACCAAGCTTAGCAAAATTTTAAGCCGGGCTTAATTTTTTTTCGATTTCTTCACCTCGGCTTAACCACTAAACCCGGTTTACTAAAGCTACGGTTTACGTTAAGTGTGGCTTATTTTAAGCGGTGCTCTGAGGTGGCTTAGCAGCGCTAAGCCAGGTTTAAGCCGCAAATTGCAGAGTTTGGGTTTCTTCACCTGCTTCATAAATAAATTTTTGAAACGTCAGAAAATATTTTTTAATAAACATGTACACTTAAGAACGATAAAATTGTAAAACGTTTGGTTGAGGTACACCGGGGCAAGTTGAAACGGGTGGGGCAAGATGAAATGCGATGTTTTGAAATAGATTTCAATACAATTTGGAAATATATCCTTCGCTAAAAGATTGTTTGAATCAAAAACTATGTGTTATGGCGATCGAACTGTTTATCATCATTCATGTTAACCCGCAGTTTCATCTTGCCCCACTCGTTTCAACTTGTCCCGGTGTACCTTACGGATGGAGACAATGGGCAAATCACTCTTTGAATATACATTTAATTTGCATCTAATGCATGAAAATGCATTTTTATGTTTTTTCATCAACTTAGCTATTTCAATGCTGACGAATGTCAAACCAAAAGTGTTCAAAACATAAAAACCCCGTTTGTGATGGAGACGATGATAAAGAAAATGATAACCTATAGCCGGCGGGTCGTCAATATAAAATATCGGGTTTGGGACAATCAAGTTTTTACATTACATTAAAAGCCTTCAAAAAGGCACCGTGTTGATAGTTATGGAAATTTGTCATACTGATTTGGAAGTCGAAAGTACATTTGCATTGAAGTCCTTCCATTATTTCAGGTCACAATAAACATTTTCGTCTCTAATGGTTCAAGAGATATTTTTTTACAAACAAATTTAGGATGACACTCAAAAAAAATCTTCTAATACAAAAAGGTATACACTGATTTCTTATAAAAACTTAGTTCAAAGCACGTTTAGCCCATCGAATGTTCAACATTTTGACCCTTAATTCTAAATATAAAAAGTTTTATACGTGGTGTACTTCTAAACATGACTTATTTTGAATTCCTAATGGATATTATTGGCAGGTTTGTCCTCTCCGTCGTGGGGGGTTTTTGCCGGCCAAAATGCCTGAAACATTGCCATATCATTCAGCTTACTTTGGAAGGATTTGAGGCCAACTTTGAGTTCAATAGGTTTCAAAATTTAGTGTCTAGCATGATAGAACACATGACTGTTCTGCCGTCCTACGCATAATTGTCCCATGTTATATGGGAATCCCATATAACATGGGACAATTATGCGTATAACGGGTTCTCATCGAACCACCGCGAAGCATGATGGTACTGATAGAAATGATCATATTCTAGTGATTTGTTTTTCATTGCAAAAATGTTTTGCAACTCGTTGCAAAGCTCTATTATTAAAGCGCACATTTAATCCCATTTTTTTCATGATGAATATTAATAGGGCACGATTATTGAAGTACTAGATTTGTAGTAATGAGCTGAATTTTTGTATGGTGAGAAGCTGAATTCTCCGTTTCTGCAAGGAAATCGTGCAAAAAGCGTGGATTATGGTTCCTTGCCTAATTTGATGCTGTTTGCGCAAAACTGTGTTGTTGTTTTGGCTATTTCTTGTCCCTTAATCAGTAAAGTTTTCCAAAGTTTTGCTCAAACAACATCAAATTAGGCAAGGAATCATAATACCCACGCTTTTTGCACGATTTCCTTGCAAAAACGGAGAATTCAACTTCTTACCATACAACAATCTAGCTCATTCAATCTAGCTTCATTAGCAGCGGTCGGAATTTTCGCTCATTCTCACGAAAATAGAATTCTCCCTCACGCCAATTTTCAGCGAAAATCTGGCTTGAGAAATCTCCCGCACAAAGAGCAGAGCGAAAACATTTTTTCACTCACTCCCAAAGGTGCGAGAATTTCGTTTGCCGTTTGTCGGTCGATTATGTTGTCTTTCCTTGACTCATATGACGCCGACGATGATTGGTTTTATGTATTATATTTTCTACACCCTCTGTGTGGTTGGCGTGGTGGTGTGGATAGAGTGCGCGTGTCGCGTATGTTTTTAGTAATGTTCCAGGTTCGAATTCCGTCGCGGGCACAATTTTTGTTAATCTGATTTGAAAAGATTTTCGTGAAAATTGGGTGAGAGAAAATTTAACAGAACGAAAAGAAATTATCTGCAGGTTGAAGCGATTTTCAGTTATCATGAATCGCTACTCTCGAAAGAAGTGCTGGAGGGGAAAAGTGTTCCTCAAGCAAAATAGTGAAAATAAGCTCTCCCGCCGCCGTGAGAATAGCCATATTTCGTATCGCTGAAACGAAAATTACGAACCCTGTTCATTAGGCTTTTTAGAAGATATTCGATGACATTGAATCTAGATAGATCGAAATTACATTTTTGTAATTACGTTTCGAAAGTGCTTACCTTTTAATCGGTGAAAAGGCAGCGAATTAGCCTACTTTTCCAACCAAACTTTAACAAGTGTGCCGAAAAGTACTACTTTTTGGCACTCTTAAGTGTGCCGAAAAGTAGTACTTTTCGGCACTGTTGTTTGATTGGACAATTTGCTCCTAGTTTTTCTTAATTTATCATAGTTAACAAAGTTAATATGCCGGAAATCTATAAATTTTATGTCCGCGCACGTCCTTTCGGTCACTTCCTGTATTATTTCTTCCAAAAACTTCTCCTCTTAGAAAAAAAGGGCCTTCTTCTTCTTCTTCTTCTTCTTCTTCTTCTTCTTCTTCTTCTTCTTTTTTCTGGCCAACTAGCACCGTTCGGCGCCAGTTGTGTTTTACGTCGGCTGGGTCTAGGAGCTAAGCCAGGGAGACAGCCACCACACCTGAGGACCCTACATATCGAACCCATCAACACATGGGCCGGGACCTACGGCTTTACTTCCTATCCGAGGGAAGGCGTTTTATGTCTCAGAAAATCCCATCGGCGTCGACGGGAATTGAACCCCGACCGACTGGGGTGAGAAGCAACCACGCTTACCACTACACCACCGACGCCGACAAAAAAAAAAAAAAAAAAAAAAAAAAAAAAAAGGGCCAGACTGAACTGGACGGAAGCTTGAAAATTTGTGACAGCCATCTCGGTCTAGGCCTAGTGAAACGCCTACTTGATCGGATAACAGGCTAAGACGGCTAATACACGTGGAAGCCCGTATGCATGTTTTCTCAGAATGTGCAGTTAAGGTTGTAATTGATGGGTGTTTTTCGTAATTACAAAAAACTTTGTATGCAACACTGCAAAACTCGATTTTTTAGCATTCGTTGTATTTATCCAACTCGGCAAGCCTGCTTGGATAAATGTACAACTCGTGCTGAAAAAATCATCATTTTTGCAACTTGTGGCATAAATAACTATTTGCAACTCAGCACTATGAAATTTGATTATTATCACAACGGACTAGTTTTTGGTACTATACATTTGCAATTCAATGATTCATGCAACTGATTTCGGCTGTAGCTTGCTTGTTCAAAATTTAGTGTCTAGTCTAGTATGCATGATGAATATGACCGTTCCCACCGAACCACCGCAAAGCACGATGGTACTGATGGAGATGATCATATTCTAGTGATTCGTTTTTCATTACAAAAATGTTTTGCAACTCGTTGCAATACTCGATCTTTTGATCCCATTTTTGCATGATTAATATTAATTACCTTTTTCGAAGATATTCGATGACATTTAATCTAGATAGGACGAAATTAAATTTTCTGCAATGTGGCACTCCAACTTTGTACAATGAAAGGCAAATTCGAACACCAAATGTTGTGGAACGATCATGTGGAGTAGGTGTGTGGTATATGTCTGACAATAAGCATCTCTCAGTGTGTTTAGAGTCTTATCCCCCAATATGTCAACAGACAACTGATAACGCACGCACATTCCCCACCCAGGGTAACGCCCACGCTATCGAGTGATAGCTGCTGACGACATCACAGCAGGCCACGACTCTTCCTCTTTCTTTGGTCAGCGTTCGACCACGTCGGACGTGCAGTGTATCGGGTCGCTGCGCTGGGCGATTCTCATCGAGGACCATCAGCTAATTCCCACAATGGCAATCCTGCCAGGCTTTATTGCGATTTTTTTTTTGCAATAAACTCAAACATAGGTGAGAATCGCTCAGCCAGTTAAGTAAAATTAAAAGTGAAAATGATTGAAAAATGCAGATCGTGGTGAAGCGGCAGGTATGAGTTTGTTTTTTTTTTCGTTCAAGTTGTGCAAAGGAGTGTCACGTCGTTCACCGAATAGAAGTTTTGGATTGAAAAATATAAAAGACGCGTCGCGAGGACCGTCCGAATGACCTGATTTTCCAGTATGCCATGCTAAGAGACGTGTCTCGAAGACCGTCAGATAGGTTATGTTCGATTTTCGGAATCGAAAGACGCGCCTCGAAGGCCGTCGGAAATGCGAAAAAAGGGCGCGCCTCGAAGGCCGTCGAAAAATGCGGAAAAAGGGCGCGCCTCGAAGGCCGTCAGAAATGCGAAAAAAGGGCGCGCCTCGAAGGCCGTCGGAAATGCGAAAAAAGGGCGCGCCTCGAAGGCCGTCAAAAAAATGCGAAAAAAAGGGCGCGCCTCGAAGGCCGTCGGAAATGCGAAAAAAAGGGCGCGCCTCGAAGGCCGTCGGAAATGCGAAAAAAGGGCGCGCCTCGAAGGCCGTCGGAAATGCGAAAAAAAGGACGCGCCTCGAAGGCCGTCGGAAATGCGAAAAAAGGAGCGCGCCTCGAAGGCCGTCGAAAAATGCAAAAAGGGACGTGCCTGGAAGGCCGTCGAAAAATGGAAAAGAAAGATGCGCCTTGGAGGCTATCGAGAAAAGGAAAAGGGTGACGCGCCTCGAAGGCCGTCGAGAAATTCAAAAGAGGATCGAGGGAAGAGGGACGTGCCTTGAAGGCCGTCGAATTGATTTTGAACTTCAAAATAGCGACTGAGGAACGTGTCTCGAAGAACGTCGTGTTTTAATGAAATGGTTTTGAAGAACCAGAAGTCTCACCGCGAAGATTTAATGGAAATCTCACTCCCAAATTCCCAATCCAACGCTCAGTCCGTCAAGGAGATCCGCTAAGTATGCATCTCTTTGTCATTTACCTCCATCCCCTCCTAGTAAAATTACGCACCATATGCAACAATCCGATGGACCTGGTAGTGGCATATGCTGACGACATATCCATCGTCATAACAGACATCCGCAAACTAATCGCCATTAAGCAAGCTTTTTTGGACTTTGGACGGTGCTCAGGATCGCTGTTGAACTTCGACAAGACGTTTGCTGTGAATATCGGAATCGAAAGTGAAGGAAGAGATTCTGTATGGCCACGAGTATGCGAATCAATCAAAATATTAGGAGTAACTTTCTTCAACTCGCAAAAGAAAATAATCGATTTCAACTGGGGCGAAACCATCAGGAAAACGTCACGGTTGATGTGGATGTTCAAACCAAGGAACCTCACGCTTCAGCAGAAAGTGGTGGTGCTTAATACGTTTGTTACTTCAAAGCTGTAGTTCCTATCATCTGTAGTCAGCATTCCGAATCAAGCTGTGGCACGGCTAACATCGCACATTGGAAGCTTCATCTGGGAACGCTACTCCTTCAGGATCCCTATCGAGCAACTCACCTTGCCTAAAAATAAGGGTGGGCAAAATTTACATCTACCAATGCATAAATGCAAAGCCTTGCTCATCACGAGGTTCCTTAAAGATCTGCAACACGCACCATTCGCTAGCTCGTTCAATCACCATCTTCAGAACCCACCGAACATACGCGCTATCCCAGCCCTCTACCCGTGTATGAAAGTCATTGCCAAGGATCTTGCTTACGTTCCCCAGCAGCTTACAGAAAACCCCTCAACAGCAACTCTACACAACTTCAATCGGGAAAAGCTGAAAACTCCCAAAGTAACAGAAGAAAACCCTGGACTAAACTGGACGAGAATCTGGAGGAATATCAGAACCAAAGGACTCACGTCAGCCGAACAATCCACGTACTACTTGCTAGTGAACGGAAAAATTCCACACGCTTTACTTCTACATCGGCAGAATCGAGCAGATAGCCCTACGTGCCAACAATGCCCAAACAAAGTGGACGATCTAGAGCATAAATTTTCCGCATGCCGAACAACAAATGGTTTGTGGAGACATCTTCGACCAAGGCTGGAAACAACTTTAGGTAGGAGGATTACATTTAACGATCTCCGGTTCCCGGAGCTGGAAAACGTTGCCAGTAGAAGGAAATATCAGGCGCTAAAGCTATTTATTACCTACATAAATTTTATTTTAGATGCCAATGACGATCTTTCCATTGATTCGTTAGAATTTGTTTTAAACTGTTTGTAAATGCGTATTTGTAAAATCCGACTAGAAAAATAAAGTTCAAATAAATGTGTTTAAAAAAAAAGATCGTTACAATCACATGTGTTGTATTCGAGGTTATATTTGCCTCAAAAGCCGCAGGTTGGGTTGACTTTGTTTTGGAATAATAAAAAAGAAATCGAAGGACGCGCTGTCGAAATGTTTAGTGTTCATTTTGCGAAATGGGACGGCGCCTCAAGAAAACTCGTGAGAAATCTTTGGTTTTGGACTTAAAGAGGCAAAAGGACAAATGTAATCGACTAGTAGATACATTCTATGAAATTTGGATCATCGACCATGTTCGAATCCCAGAACCGTTACAATAGCACTCCGAACATGTGCAAGCTGGAGTATTCATTTGTCAAGAATAAACTTCTTGAAGTACTTGTGTACGAATTAGTCGTTTTGTGAAACAAAGTTTGGACTGAACGGTACAGCAGTGATATCATCCGTCATCGCTTTGCTAGTAAGATGCGAATAGTTTAGTGGTATTATGAATTAGTAGCTTAGTCATATGTTTGATCACTTACATTGCGTAATGGACTATTTTTCACTATCAACTAAATATATAGTTGGATCGTTAAGCTGATCGATTCCCAATGTTTCCTGCACTTATAATGCGAGAAAATGCATTGATGTATGAAGAAATAGATACGTAAATTTATTGTAAATCGTATAAAATTGGTTATCAAACACGAAAAAAGGTATTGCAGTATGACGGCGCTTTTAATTGATGACTTTATATTGTTCGCCAACTTCAAAGCTTTAAGCCCACTTTTGGGTTTCTACGCCGAAGATCCGACGCGAGATCCGTTGACAAAGAAATAACTATGACAGCAGTCGCCGGACAGTTGGTTATTCTGATATTTGACGGCAGTTACCCGTTAGTTGTGTGACTGCATTAATGTCATGCAAATAGAGCATTTGCTTTGTGTCATAAGTTAATGTTGACAGATTTCTTGCTGTGTTATTGAGGAATTTAAGGATGTGCTGTATCACGTAAACCTTCGTTAAAACGCTCATGTAATTCAGCGAAGCAAAGAAAATTTTCAGTGAAAAAGGCAGTCATGCTTTACATTTGTGAAATCCCTAGGTAGGAGCATTTTTTTCTCGTTTTTCTTGAGGGAAGAAGGGGAATGTGTGGTATATGTCTGACAATAAGCATCTCTCAGTGTGTTTAGAGTCTTATCCCCCAATATGTCAACAGACAACTGATAACGCACGCACATTCCCCACCCAGGGTAACGCCCACGCTATCGAGTGATAGCTGCTGACGACATCACAGCAGGCCACGACTCTTCCTCTTTCTTTGGTCAGCGTTCGACCACGTCGGACGTGCAGTGTATCGGGTCGCTGCGCTGGGCGATTCTCATCGAGGACCATCAGCTAAATTCCCACAGTAGGTACTAAATCGAAGATCTTCGAAACTAGCGTTGGGTAAAATATCAACAGTCTAGGTAGTTAATCATTGTTAATTTCCTTCTGCATCCGAAAACATTGCCGAGCGATTCTGCTTTTTCTGCTAAAATTTTTGTTGTTGTTACTCCATACTACATATAACGGGCATTTCAAAATATCGGCGGCTTAAAATGACGTTTCCATTGGAAAGTCACTGGAATGATATGGGAAATTTCGTTAAGCTTGGCTTAGCGTAAGCCATCGCCTTCATTTGCTAAGCCGGTGTGAAGAAATGCATATATTTAAACCTGGCTTAAGAATTTGGCTTAACTTTAAGTGTGGCTTAAGATAAACCAGGCTTACGTCGTTAAGCCGGATAGGTGAAGAAATCGGCCCTTATTCAGTTAAGGTGACTCCCTATTTCAGCACTTCTTTTTCGATTCTTATTTCTAACAATCATCGAGCGCAACAGTAGTGGTGTTGCCTTTTTACATTTGTTTTATAAACAAACAAACAAAAATAGCACCTCTTTGTCACGCTTTTGCCAATGTAAACATTTCGAGATTATTAATCATTTAAAAGCAATTCAAGCAGTAGACTACTCTGTTTTGCTAAATAACAATGAAACATGTCTCAATATTACGAAAAACACCGAATTGTATGTGCAATAAGCTAAAAATGATCGAATACTCTTAGTATGTTCCTCCGCT
The DNA here is from genome assembly GCF_035046485.1 of Aedes albopictus. NCBI lineage: Eukaryota > Metazoa > Arthropoda > Insecta > Diptera > Culicidae > Aedes > Aedes albopictus. The sequence continues at coordinate 204,909,448 of NC_085136.1, read as the reverse complement.
GTTGATGTTTGCAAGCAGCAGCAGTGTTGGCAGACAGTGCGGAGGAGATTTCACAAATAAAAATTATACACACTTATTTTGTATTTAGGAGTTCGGTACTTTTTTCTACCGGGCTCAAACTGTAAACCATGCACGGTAAAAAATCTGCACGCTGATATGAACAGATTGGCACTTGAATTTGCACTACTGTCTAATCAGTTCGTTATCAATTCAATATCATTCGAAAAAGAACATTCAATGCCTCATCAATTTAAATGGGAATTCACTTCAATTCGTTGTTGACAATGTTTTGATTTCAAAACTTAAATTAAAAAAAAGTGTTCGCCACACCCAGATTCGATACCAGGACCATGAGATTCACGATCATCTGTTTTCCCACTACACTACATCTCATCTGTTAGAGAGGTGCGTATCGAAGCGAAACAGTTACTACCACCTGTCATCTATATTTACCTTTATGTCCAAAACGGTCATTACCAAACCAATAGCTTTTCACTTTGGATCGTACTGCTTTACACAGTAGTGCAAATCGAAGTGATTTTCCGTTAATTTCTCCGGTGGGTTTGTTTTGGTTCTGAAATCAAGACTGACAGCATTGTGATTTCAAAGGAAAAACATTGCTGATCATGTTGATTGGGATGTTGAAGAGTTAATGGATTTTTCCCTTACATCGAGCGTGCAGAATTTTTACCGTGTGGGATTGGCGAAAAATCAGTATTTATATTGGAAAGAATACGAACTTCAGTAAAATTCTTCCAATTTTACTGAGTTCGGTAATTTTTGGTGCTAGTTTTTCAGTAATAATCATGCTTTACCGAAAAAGAGAAAAAGTCAGTAGACACAAGCACCGACTTTTCGGTAATCATTGTGATTTTACTGAGTTTTCGCTAATATGAAACCAAAACAAACTGCTGCACTGGGAAGTACCTGTCAAACAGAATCGTCATTGCATTTCTCAACAGCAGCAGAGCAGCTGCAGAAAAATGCCGTCGACTTCGTTCTTCACATAATTATTTCAACGGAATGCCTCCTGAACGGACAGCAGGCTCGAGTTTTTTGTGACCCGCCAACTTCTAGGTAAGTAATGGATAAATTTGTGAAAGGGTGATTACACTGGCACTACCGAAACACACTCAGAAATAAAAGTATACACGGAATTACTATTATTTATGCATTTTGTATCCGCATCTCTCTTACTCTCTTTCTGTTTTCATGCTATCTGCCGTTTAGCCTGGGTTGAAGAGAAGTGTTTCGTCAACCCAGGCGAAGCACCAGATAGCATGAAAACAGAAAGAGAGTGAGAGAGATGCGGATACAAAATACATAAATAATAGTAATTCCGTGTATACTTTTATTTCTGAGTGCAGATCGGAAATGAAGCTTACAAAGCTTCTCCCGCTGGATTCTTCCAGCTTGAAATGAATTAGACGGGCTCCAGTCAGCACCAACGCCGGTACATTCCCATGCCGTGTAATCACTACTCCGAATATGCTCTATTATTCAACCAAAAGTTGGCGGGGACGCATAAATGTTCGAACATTTTGTCCGTTTTTATGAATGGTAATCCGAATTAAATAAAAAACAGAATTGTAAAACTGGGGTGCGGCAAGCGGGAAACAATCCAAAAAACTGAGTAACTCAGTAATCTTAAGTAAATAATCAATGTACTGAAAGTCAGTAAAATATTTTTACAAAAAATACTGACTAACTCGGTAATGTTTTGACAGATGACCAATTTACCAATTTACTGACTTTTCAGTATTGGAAATATTACCGAGTAGTCAGCAGTTCAAAACCCCAGTAAAATTTTACCGAACTCGGTAATCTAAACTAGCTGTGTATGCTTTTATTATAATATAATAATAGTATACTATCATATGTGATTCAAAGTACAACAATAAGCGTTCGAAGAATAGTTTTCGATTTTACGACGTATAATCGATAAATTTGAGTTGACCATTTCAATGATTAAATTTTAAATTTTTCACTGATTTTATTGATGAATTGGCCCGCAAGATCGACATCACTGCGTTCAATGATCGATGATTGTGCGCCGGACGGCACCGTCACGTCGCGCTGCTGCCGTCGTCGTTGTACTGTGGTGGGTGGTAAACATTGCCATCGAACTCTTGGTGCGGTTGAGACAAATTTGAATAATTTTCAAGTTTGAGTGAAAATATTTCTTTGTGGTATAGATATTCCGAAAGAGAATTTTAATTGGAATAGTGTGTTCTATATTTCTTTCCAAAATATCTTGCGTGAAGTGGAGAATTTTAGAGAAAAGGTAAGCGTCAATTTTCTTGTATTCTATGTATTAGTGCAATACTGTGTAAAGTTGAATTCGGATGATGATTCTGAAGAAGCCATTTTGTGATGACACAAGAAAAGGCCTTAAATATAGATTAGGAGACAAAGGGCAGCGTGACGATGTAGGGCATTCAACGAGACAGTTTACGAGAGATTATGGACGCAGACAGCGTAGTCGTAGTAGAAGTATGGAGAGAGGACGGAGTGCTTTACAGTTCGGTGCTAATTCGCCTTGACGGAGGCTCTCTGAGAGAATTGCGGTTGCGTGATTTTTTTTAACATGGGAAAGGATAGGAGCTGCATTTTCAAATGCTTCTAATTCTTTATAGAAATTTTTTCAAGCAAAACGTTCTTAATGTTATCGAATGAGATTTTGATACGCTATATTATAGACATAACATTGTAATTTAAAAACTTTTGTCTAAAACCAGTTATAATGTAGCTAATTGAAAGTATATTGCAAAACATTAACACTTTTTTCAATCTGAAGTCCCTAAAATATTTTAGAAGCATTTGAAAATGCAGCTCCTATCCTTTCCCATGTTAAAAAAAATTGATTTCACGCACAGCGCAATTCTCTCAGAGAGCCTCCGTCAAGGCGAATCGCTATAATGGAAACACACGGTAAAAAATCTGCACTGTGATGTAAACTGATTGGCACTTGAATTCGCACTACCCGAGCAGAGGAAAATATCAAAATAATAACAACGGAATCACAAAACTTGTTTTTATATCTCGGTTTGTTATTATTAACTTATTAAGTCATCACCGTTCTATAACATGTTCTGTTGGGCAATCTTATTTTGTTATGATCGTGCTCTTTGTATATTTTCTTTAAATTACATTTTAATAACATGTTTTGTTGTAGCACAAGTTCAGTTATTATTGTGTCATTGAGACTATACAAATATTTGATCAATTAAATTACAACATAACTAGCTTTGCAATCAAAACTACACCATTCGAGATTTTCGTTGTTCACAGCATTCATCAGTTCCTCTCTTACTGACATTACGTTTTAACTGTGACAGAGCCAACTTATCAGCCTTTTGTTTTATAAGCACTTTGAAAAGTATACCTGTTTTTTTGTCCCAGTATCAGTTAGGTATGAATACGAAAATAGAGAGTGTAATAAAGTGTTAGCCATTTTATGAAACATGTTGGATCAACTGGTGGAATTCAACGACGAACAACACATTTTCGACAAAAATTTAAAAAAATAAGTCCTCAAGAACTCCATTGATTATTTTAACACATTTTATTTTTATTGATTTCACTGCATCGAGCCCACTTAGATTAACTAGGATAAATGTGTCAATCAATGAGGTAATAATGTAAATTAATCTTATAAACAATGAACCACCTAATAAAGGGTTTCAAAACGACGGTAGTTTTTCATCGTAAGTTGTTTGGAAAATAAACGAAAACTATTGTTTCTCTCTGTTTTCGATAATAAATCGCTTGCGACAACAATAGCGTCCCAATCCGAGATGAACCAGCCCTGGGCTGAAAATCTCGTTAATAAAGATAATAAAAAAAGCGTCCCAATTATGAATGTAACATTCAACAATAGATCCTATTGTTGCGTATCCCATTGAATGCATATGGGACTTTGGAGGAGTTCCTATCCGCAACAGAAAAAAACGCATTTTTTTTTTTCAGATTGTTATCAATAACGTATTCATATCAAAATTTGTTATTGAAATATTTTAAAAATACGCTGCTATTAAGTTGTTATTGAATCTAACAAAACATGTTATTAAACAGGTCTTCCAGGAACATTTTTTTGTTATAATTTTTGTTATTTTGCCGCTTATGACAGACAAGTTTGTAACAGAATATGTTATGTAAATAACATGAAAATAACTCTTTCCGCTACTCAGTTATTTTTCCAAAATAACACATTTTATTATGATGTTGCTATTCCCTTCTGCTCGGGTACTGTACAATCAGTTTGTTATCAATTACATATCATTTGACAATGAACATCCAATGCCTCTTCAATTTTAATGTAACTTCACATCAATTCGTTGTTGACAATGTTTTGATTTCAAAACTAAAATTAAAAAAAAAAAATGTGTACAGCCGCACCCAGATTCGATACCAGGGCCTTTAGAGTCACGATCAATTATTTTACCACTACACTGCTTCACATCTGTTAGAGAGGTGCGAATCGAAGCGAAGCACTTTCTACCGCCTGTCATCTACACGGTAAAAATTCTGCACGCTCGATGTAAGGGAAAAATCCATTAACTCTTCAACATCCCAATCAACATGATCAGCAATGTTTTTCCTTTGAAATCACAATGCTGTCAGTCTTGATTTCAGAACCAAAACAAACCCACCGGAGAAATTAACGGAAAATCACTTCGATTTGCACTACTGTGTAAAGCAGTACGATCCAAAGTGAAAAGCTATTGGTTTGGTAATGACCGTTTTGGACATAAAGGTAAATATAGATGACAGGTGGTAGTAACTGTTTCGCTTCGATACGCACCTCTCTAACAGATGAGATGTAGTGTAGTGGGAAAACAGATGATCGTGAATCTCATGGTCCTGGTATCGAATCTGGGTGTGGCGAACACTTTTTTTTAATTTAAGTTTTGAAATCAAAACATTGTCAACAACGAATTGAAGTGAATTCCCATTTAAATTGATGAGGCATTGAATGTTCTTTTTCGAATGATATTGAATTGATAACGAACTGATTAGACAGTAGTGCAAATTCAAGTGCCAATCTGTTCATATCAGCGTGCAGATTTTTTACCGTGTATATTTACTTTCATGCCCAAAACAGTCATTACCAAATCAACAACTTTTCACTTTGGATCGTATTGCTTTTTACAGTAGTGCAAATCGAAGGGATTTTCTGTTGATTTCTCTGGTGGGTTTGTTTTGGTCCTCAAATCAACACTGACAGCTTTGCGATCTCAAAAGAAAAGCACTTCTGATCATGTTGATTACGACATTGAATAGTTAAGGGATTTTTCCCTTACATCTAGCGTGCGGAATTTTTACCGTGCAGATATGGAAATGAACAGAGAGACAGCTATAGGGAGAATCCTGATCGCCGGGAAGACAATCCACATCATGGTGTTATTTGTAATTTTTGTAAAAAGCGTGGCCATATTAAGCGCAATTGCTTTAAATTGTTGAACAGGCGAACGGTGAACTTCGTACAAAAGGAAAGAAATCAAAACATTACTACTTTAAGCGGTTGAAGATCCAAGATTCAGAAGATGAGGAGTCAGATTATTCATGCATGATGATATCGGTAAAGGAGCGTTTTAGTGAGCCGTGTGTGGTGAATGTGTTGGTTAACAATGTGCAACTAAGAATGGAGATAGACTGTGGTGCAGCCGTATCAGTTATAAGTTTCGAGCAGTATAGGAAACATTTCAATCATTTGCTGGTGATGAAATGCAATAGCAGTCTAGTAGTTGTCAATGGTGAGCGTTTAGGAATATTTGGTAAAGTAGAGGCCAATGTTGTAGTGGATGGTAACAAAAGGCAGGCCAGTTTGGTCATACTTGATGGACCAGGATAGTTCATTCCGCTTTTCGGACGTGACTGGATGGACTTATTGTACCCTCAATGGAGGAAAACCTTTAAAAACACAAGGGGTATAAACTCGTTGGAACCAAGCAGGGTGCAAATACCAATGGAACGGTCGAAAAGGCGGAGATCGAATAGCATTTCTGATGAGGAGGAATTCTTCGGCTTTCCCGGTGTTCCCATGGTCCCCGAAAACACAGGAAGTGATGGTAGGCGTTTCAAAGTTGCGAGGCGCAGTCCCATACGTACACGCAGCTATACGAGGACGAAGGAGACGAAGTAGAAGATATGGCTCTACTCGAAGTAGAAGATATGGCAATACTCGAGGCAGTGGTGGATCGATCTGATTCAAGCTGTCATTTCGAATGATTTGCAGAAAGGAAGAAAAGAGAAAATGTGTTCGATTATAAATTATGTTACATTAGGATTTAGAAACCCAAGTTTAAAGTACTTTATAGTACATTCGAAATAGTAATAAGCTCAAAACATTGGAATACGATTACACAATTCAGAGTTGAACATGTGATATAAACAGTTTGTCGACATAATTTAATTGAGGATTTCAAAGTTATAAAATCGTTGAATAGATACTCGTTTACTAAAGGGAAAAGAACTGTTATGTTCGACCTAGCGTCGCAAACCTTTGCATTACACTGAATGAACCTTATTATGGAATGAACACTTTAGTGAATTCGGATTTATAGCACAGAAGTACGAAGCATGAATAAAGCTAATGTATCGATCTCTTGGATCGTGACTTTCAACCGAGTTAGACGTTTTTATAAGAGTACCTCCGAAAATGAAATAATTAACTTTACAGATGGAACATTGCGGAATTCATGAGGTTATGTGAACGCACTTCTGATCCAACTCTATGTCGTCAACTATGTAGTACTATATTCTGGCACGGTAAAGGCTGGTAATGCGATTCCTCTTGTATCTCTTGCAAGGTCCTTCAGCCTCTCGCCATACAACTCCGACCCCTTCCTCCAAGTGGCACCGACCGGGATCCGCGCAACCTTAGGGGGGATTGGGTAACCAATCTCGGCGGACAGGGAAGAGGGGTTTGCTTCGGCAAACTTACTGGGTCCCTACGGACAGTTAACCGGGGGGTTGGCGTTAGGCCCTGCGAGCCTGCCGTTAAACAAAGCACCAAAAATCAACAAGATAATACGAACCAAGATCAACGGCAACGACCTCTGCGAACAAAAAGAACTTGCGATTGGAAACTCGGTACGTGGAACTGCAGATCTCTCAATTTAGGCATTGTAACGCTGCAGGAGATGTGTTGGACAGAAGCGCGTGATCGGTTGGTGCCCGATTAACGAAGAATGTAAAAATTGAGGATCAAGGGTCGGTTCTTCAACATTAGCATAAAAAACGTGCACAGCCCACATTCCGGAAGCACTGATGATAACAAGGACGGATTCTACGTGCAGCTTGAATGCGAGTACGATAGCTGCCCAAAACATGACATCAAGATCATCAGAGGACACTTAAACTCTCAGGTTGGCCAGGATGCGGAATTGGAAAGCTCAGAACCCACCAGGTGATGAACGAAAACGTCCTACAACTCATTGATTTTGCCGCCTCTAGGAATATGGCTATTCGTAGCACCTTTTTCCAGCACAGCCTCCCACTTGGAGATCACCACAGTAGACGAAATCTCTAATCAACCACGTCCTGAGTGACGGACGACACTTTTCCGACATTATCGGCGTCAGGACCTATCGAGTCTGACCACTACGTGGTGATGGCAAAAATGCGATAATTTACGGTACCGACGGCCGCCTCGGTATAATCTGGAGCAACTGAAGAAACCAGATGTAGCCACCCCATACGCGCAGAATCTCGAGACAGCGTTGCCAGACGAGGGCGAGCTCGATGTGGCCTCCCTAGAGGACTGCTGGAGAACAGTCAAAGCAGCCATCAACGACGCAGCAGAGAGCACCAGCGGATACGTGGAAAGGGTTCGACGAAACAAATGGTTCGACGAGGAGTGCAGAGCGTATTTGGAGGAGAAGAACGCAGTACGGGCGGTAATGTTGCAGCAAGCAACCCGGAAGAAGGTGGAACGTTAGAAACAGAAGCGTAAGCAGCAGATTCGTCTTTTCCAGGGGAAAAACGCCACCTGGAAGAAGCGGAGTGCGAGGAAATGGAATTGCTGTGCCGTTCTCATGAAACACGGAAGTTCTACAAGAAGCTCAACTCATTCCCCAACGGCCTCGTCCCACGAGTCGAAATATACAGGGATAAAGACGGAGGCCTCTTGACGGACGGACGTGAGGTGATCGAAAAGTTGAAGGAGCACTTCGAGCAGCACCTGAATGGCGTGGACATCGTAGGCACGAGAGACCACGACAACGGAGGGCAGCAGAGTATGCCAATGCAGTAGAGGACGGAAATGAACCAACTCCAACACGCTGAGAGAAGTTAAGGAGGAGTGGAAGGAACAGCTAATCTGCCCCATTCACAAGAAAAGTGACCATTTGGAATGTGAGAACTTCAGAACGTTCACTATTTTGAATGCTGCCTACAAAGTGCTATCCCAGATCATCTTCCGTCGTCTGTCACCTAAAACGAATGAGTTCGTGGGAAGTTATCAAGGCAGCTTCATTGACGTCCAGTCGACAACGGACCAGATCTTCACCGTACGGCAAATCCTCCAGAATAGCCGTGAATACCAGGTCCTAACGCATCACCCTTTCATCGACTTCAAGGCGGCATACGACATTATCGACCGTACAGAACTATAGAAAATCAAGGACGAAAACGGCTTTCCTGGGAAGCTAACTAGACTGATTGTAGTAACGATGGACGGTGTGCAAAATTGCGTATGATTTTTGGGTGAACTATCCAGTTCATTCGAATCTCACCGGGAACAGCGACGAGGTTACGGACTCTCATGTCTACTCTTGAACATCGCTCTGGAAGGTGTAATGGGACGATCCGAACTCAACAGCCGGGGTAGGGTTTTCACAAAATCCGGTTAATTTGTATGCATAGCGGCAGAACATTTGGAACTGTGGCAGAACTGCTTTGGACGCATTCACCATCAGTCCGACCTTTGTTGCTTCGCGATTTAGATGGTAAATGCGTCCAAAACAAAGTAAATGCTCTCAGGCAAAACCGAACCGAGGTGATGGAGGAATTCGTATACCTCGGATTCTTACTCACGGCTGACAACAATGTGAGTCGTATGTATGTGGCAACCCTAATCCCACCGAATGCATCTAACAGGAGCCAACATCAATTGTTTATCCACAATGGAATGCTTTGTGGATACACAAATGTTTACATTCAAGATGTTGGATTCTTAAAAATGGCGGCCTCACATCCTGGTTGTGAGTCGTGAAATATGAAGGCGCATCATCTGTAGAAGTACCAGTACGGTCTCCAGAAGAAGATGCGGTCTTAAATGATTCACCCACGCACCAAGTGCACCATGTACATGATAAGACCGGTGGTCCTCTACGGACACACGAGACATGGACCATGCTCGAGGAAGACCTGCAAGCACTCGGAGTTTTCGAGCGACGCGACGAAGGACGATCTTCGGCAGTGTGCAAGAGAATGGTGTGTGGCGGAGAAGCTCGCTGATACCCCTTAAAGGTCCCTAAAACCTCTTGAAACACCCCACGCCCCTGAGTCCCCTGGAATTGCCTGAAGAATCTCTGAGACCCCTGGAGCCTCCTGGAACTCCCTGAAGCGTCCCTGAGACCCCCTTGAACGTGCCTTGAACCTCCTGATACCCCATGAAACCCCTTGTGGCTCTCTTGAAACGCCTTTGGGATCTCCTGGTTGCCCCCATGAAACTCGCTGAAACGCTCCTGCGACCTTTCTTTGCTGGCCTGCTTACTATCACAGACAATTTGACGTTTGAGCGGTGCCGACACCGTGAACGTGCTTGCTGTTCAACATCGCTTTAGAGGGTGTAATCAGGAGAGCGGGGATAAACACGAGTGGAACGATTTTCACGAAGTCCGTTCAGCTGCTTGGTTTCGCTGATGATATTGATATTATTGCTCGTAAATTTGAGACGATGGCGGAAACGTACATCCGACTAAAGAGTGAAGCCAGGCGAATCAGATTAGTCATTAATGTGTCGAAGACAAAGTACATGATGGCAAAGGGCTCCAGGGAGGAATCACCGCGCCCGCCACTCCGTATTTATATCGACGGTGATGAAATGGAGGCGGTTGAAGAATTCGTGTACTTGGACTCACTGGTGACCGCCGACAACGACACCAGCAGAGAAATTCAGAGGCTAATTGTGGCATGAAATCGTGCTTACTTTGGACTCCGCAAAATTCTACGATCGAATAAAGTTCGCCGTAACACGAAGTTGACTATCTACAAAACGCTGATTAGACCGGTCGCCCTCCATGCGCACGAAACATGGACCCTACGTGCAGAGGACCAACACGCCCTTGGAGTTTTCGAACGGAAGGTTTTGCGTACCATCTACGGCGGAGTGCAGATGGAAGACGGGACTTGGAGAAGGCGAATGAACCACGAGCTGCATCAGCAGCTGAGAGAACCAACCATCGTCTATACCGCGAAAATCGGGAGGCTACGGTGGGCGGGTCACGTCATCAGGATGTCGGATAGCAACCCGACTAAAATGGTTCTCGAGAGTCATCCGACCGGTACAAGAAGACGTAGAGCGCAGCGAGCTAGGTGGGTCGACCAAGTGGAGGACGATCTGCGGACCCTACGCAGAGTGCGAAACTGGAGTCAAACAACCATGGACCGAGTGGAATGGAGACGGCTACTATGTACAGCAGAGGCCTTCCCGGCCTTAGCCTAATCGGTAAGGTAAGTAAGCGGTGCCGACACCACTCAAACGTCAAACTTCGTGTGAGCGTAAGCAGGCCAGTATAAATTCGTGCAGTAATCCGGAATGTACTCACGGAGCCTTCGTTGCACACCTCCACATTTAGCATCGTCAGAATTTCCAGCAGACTGTAACCTCTGGCGTTGGTCAACCTGTTTCCTCACACCACCACTTAAGCGTTGAAGCCTCCACTCATAACAACGGGCGTTTGTGATAGGGGACGTCCATTAATTACGTATCACAAAAATCGACCATTTTCAACCCCCCTTTCACCCTATGTCACACTTTTTGTTTGTGACCTCTGAAATTTTTGTATGGTTCGTCAACCCTCCCTCCCCCCCTCAAAGCGTGACGTATTTTATAGATGTTCCCATGTCAATGTGTTGGTTAGTATATCCAACATCCGAGAGTACATCGGAGGGGCCCACCTCGGGGGTGCATAACAGCTTCACGCAAAGACGCCGTTGATCTTGGCTACCACACAAACTACTACTACTTATTGTATAGGAAGTCCTCCAGTTACTTGGATTTTTGTCATCCTTCGTTTACCCAGCTATGGAGTGAGATGAAGAAGAAAAAATAGACGCGGACACCGTCTGAAAACCAGAGGCTGTACAGACCGATGAAAAACTTAACACTATACAAGGGACACACGGAGCATGCAACAGTGGAAACGGAGAAGAAACTATTCTCATGAAAATGTTCATCGCCAGGAGCGGGAATCGAACCCTCACCCCATAAGATGGTGCGATTAGAATCTTAATGACCCTAACCGCATGGCTACGAGGCTCCACAATCAAGAGATGAAGAAAGCCGTACAAGCTGTATTTATCAGTTGTCAATGTCGTTAAGGTCCCATATTTTGAGACTAATAGCAATGCATATACACTCCCGTTCAAAAGTTTGGGTTCACCCCCTCAAAAACGTCATTTTTTTAGGCCCATATCTCCGCCAATTTGCGTCCGATTTCAAAACCCTAGGTTTCATTCAAAATATAATAAGTCAAAGAAACTTTGAACATGATTTAAAAGAAACTTTTTCAAAAAATTTTGTATGTAAACTTAACCCAAAGTTGCCAAATTTCCTAAAAAATGAATATAAACTTACGGCAGTGTCGCTGGAAGTTGGGTCGACCAAATTTTAAGATGAGAGCGGTAATATGACCCATTTTCTATTAGCTTTCAATTGCTTTTTACAGAACTTAGCTAAAAAATCTAGAAAAAAAGTTATTAAGTAAATTAATCCTTGATGTCATCGACCAAAAGTTTGGGGTCACCCCTCAATATGATGTATCGGCCAAAAGTTTGGGGTCACTATCGTAAAACATGGAAAAGTGATTTGTTGATATCTTTGTCATCTTTTATTCTTCTTGGCTTTTTGAATCAAAATGAATGATACTTACTGCATAGACATTGAACCACACATATTTGTTGAAATTTACATACTAAAACTTATTGTAAAGTTGCCTCATTTTTTGAAGCGTGGTAAAATGTGCTAACTTTACATAACATATTTATATACAAAAATCGTTAAATACGTTAAGTTGAAGACATCAAACGTAAGTTTAGTTAATTATCTTTGAAATGAGCCAAAAATAATTAAAATTGAATTATAGATGACGAAGATATCACCAAATCACTTTTCCATGTTTTACGAAAGTGACCCCAAACTTTTGGCCGATACATCATATTGAGGGGTGACCCCAAACTTTTGGTCGATGACATCAAGGATTAATTTACTTAATAACTTTTTTTCTAGATTTTTTAGCTAAGTTCTGTAAAAAGCAGTTGAAAGCTAATAGAAAATGGGTCATATTACCGCTCTCATCTTAAAATTTGGTCGACCCAACTTCCAGCGACACTGTCGTAAATTTATATTCATTTTTTAGAAAATTTGGCAACTTTAGGTTAAGTTTACATACAAAATTTTTTGAAAAAGTTTCTTTTAAATCACGTTCAAAGTTTCTTTGACTTAACATATTTTGAATGAATCCTAGGGTTTTGAAATCGGACGCAAAATAGCGGAGATATGGGCCTAAAAAAAATGACATGTTTTTGAGGGGGTGACCCCAAACTTTTTAACGGGAGTGTAGTAGCAAAGTTCTTAAAAAAATAATACGAGCGATTTTTCTACGTCTCCGTCGTATAATAAGGAAGCATGATGTTTTGCATATTCACGAGAAGTTGGAAATTGTATTTTTTAGCCTTAAGTCAAATTCAAGAAATTGCGCAACTTTCTTCAATTGTGAAAAAGCTGCAAAACGTGACATTGTAGCCAGACATCGTGGTTTCCGGCGAATCGTTCCAATCTAGTGCCTGCTAGGTTATACAAATTGTAATTACAAAGTTGCTTTATTTTCGCAAAAACGAATTAAAATTTCTCACCCGTTTGAGATACCCGGCATCGTCTCACCCCTGCTTTAAATTTCAACTTTAAATCGTCTAACCAACAGCTCTTGTAATTGAGAACACGGGTTTTCCTCTGCTACCGCCCAACTGAATACTGAATAAATTCTCACTCCCGAAACACTACCATCAGCAATCGGGCGGGCCCCGTTCAAGCACCGGATGCTTGCCAGAGGTTAAGGACGAAGCTTCCTCAAACGACGTCGACGAATGAAGACGAAGGCTACGATGTCGGTGATAATGTTTTGTTTACTCTCATGAAGACAGCTCATTTTTAGGGCAATTTCGTCTTCAGTGTACGGTAAGCGAATTGTGCTCGCATTCGTGAGCTAAACTTTTGCGGGAAACAAATTTAAACTGCCCCGCGTATTCGCTAGAAGAGTGCTGGGTTGGAGTAAGGGATATACGAGAGCATAAGAAGAGTGGATACCTTGCAAATTTTTAAATGCAAATTTCTCAGCGACAGCGATATGCGTGTGCAAAACTTTATCTCTAATCCTGCAGAGTTGATAATTGTCACCTATATTCTGCACTAATAAAGTGGGACTTTCAAGTCTTTCAAGAATATCAATTTTTCCGAAAATCAGTTCTTCTGCCGACCCTGCCACGCCCTGCACAGAATCGGTACAATAATCCTGGCAGCCCGACTGTCAGAGCTTTCTGTTTCTGTTGGGATTGGTTGGGGTAACTTGGCTCTGGAAATTCTTTTTGCCATGACCCAGGAGCCCTGTATACTACAGAACTTTATGACCTACGAAGTGGATCAAGAGGAAGAAGGACGGGACAGAAAAGTCGGTCGCGCGAGGAAGAAATAATAAAAGGAAGTTTGGCATCAAGTTGTAATGAAAATTTAACAAGCGCGACGAGTTTTTATTAATTTCATTAAACATTCCGAAAAAGTTGCACGTCGCTGTATGTCTTAATAATTCTTGTGGCGCACACAGAGTGACATCCAGCAGGAAGTTATCTCCGGGTGACAGGATACGTAAACGCAATGGCATTCCGAGCGAGCTCTTCGAAGAAATGGAAAGAAAATGAGGCGCTGCGATAACACTTTGTTAAAGTTTGAGGCATCGAAGAAAGTTGTTTGATGGGGAGCTATAAATTAAGATTCAGCGCGTTGCGTTGGACAGGATTGCAAGTTTTCACATCATTGATCAAAGCTAATGGAGATGATCCACGTGAAAGAAAAAAAAATGTGGATGAGGATGTTCATTTTACAGCCCACGAAATTTCCTGACATCTAACCACATAAATCGATGATTCAACCTCCTAGACATTCAACATCTTATGTGTTTATACATGAATACAAATTTCCCGTGCCTCTGCAGCCTGATGCAGGAGGGAGGTTGGTTTCGGAATATCCAGAAAAAAAAAACACGCAGTTTATGGACAGCCCTTATAATACGCATTATACTAGAATTTATAAACTTCTGAAGAACTTTTATCAGAATTTATGGATTCTAAATGTGTGGGTGTAGAATTTTTTTTCTGAAAGTAAGTGCAAAAATTCACACACGAGACGCGAAATGAGACAAGACATAACACTTATCGTTCTTACAATCGTCAAGAAAAGATTAAAATTACCTTTACGTCGACCGGTTTTGGGCGTGATCTAGCCCATCTACAGGACAATGTCCGACTGACTGCGTTGGTTTTCGTACGTTGCTCGTACACGTCCAAAAACGAAGAGATGCTACTGTATTGTCAGGTCAGTTAGGCCGAAGAGGCACGATACGATTGGGGGATCATCCTCATTCATCAATGGCTCTTTGCTGTTTGTGATGATCATGGACTCCCACGCATTCAAATGTGAAATCTTTTGAACGCTTTTTATCAGTTTTGCTTCTTCCCAATTTATGTTGTGGTAATGCAGAAATTCTCGAAGAAATTTCTTCAGAATTTCCACCAATTTGTGAACAACATACTTTTTATGCGTTCCAATAAGTTGCACCTGAGCTTCAGAAGAAAAACATTTTTAACTGGCTGTTTAGTTGAAATACTACGGCTTGTGGTGCGAGTTTGAACACAGTTGAATATATTGTGGATAATGTTTATTGGCCGTATTAGTCTTCACAGTGGTCCAGATTTTAAAATACCTAGCAAAAATTTCCAAATCATAGTAGTCTGCTAGTTTTAGCCAAAATGAATGTATTGGAACATAATTTAGCGTTGATCATTAACCTGGCCTTGTTAGTCGAGTCAAGTACAAGACACTGAAGACGACCTTATAGTTGAGGTCGAAATACGTATCTGTCAATGGATGCACATTCTTAGTGGAATTCAAAAGAACAGTACTTAACACGATTTTCTTTTTACCTTTCTCGTACACTAAGTGTACTGGAAATGCTATATGTTCACTCCAAAATAGACTTTTTGATAGAAGGCTCGGAGGTTCGAGTCACATATACCAATCGACTCAGCTCCACGAATTGAGGTGATGTATGTGTGTATGTATGTGTTTTTTTTTTTCCTTCTAAACCATAGGGGGATAAATCTGCTCATCAGACACCCTAACAGGAAGGTTAGGGTAGTGTGGGGATGAGGCCGTCTTCTACAATGCCGGTAGAAGCCAGGACTACTCTCTCCTCGACCCACTAAAACACATTCCTATGGTCGCCAAACCCTACGCCTCTCCGGAACCACCAAGAAGGTATTGCTTCAGAGAGGGGCTAGTGCATATCGCACCCTCAAGGTTAGCTGCCGTAGCCTAGCAGCAACGAACATCGATGACTCGCTCTGGAGAGTCCATCACGATAGCCTGCTGGCGCTTAGCCAGTTTCCCGAGTGGTCCTCGCCACTCCCTTTGTCCTCGGAAGGCGGGCAGGGTCAACCCCGCCCGCGCCCTACTGCTGAGCGGGCATCAAGAACTGATGCCCACATGCAACCCGATCTGACCTGCTGAAGGCAAGGGTATCACTACCCTTCAGGCCTTATCAGATGCATCCGTAGGTTGCAGACAGCAGGGTCTCACCTACCCCGACCCTAGCCGGGGACCCCTTTCCAACCGCGGGCTCAGATCCAACCCAGTAGACTGACGCCACGACAGCACCGCTACCGGGACTTCCTCTCCGCGGCCACTTAATCGCTGTAAGGGTCGATCTCGACCGCAGGGCACCGGTATGACCTACGAAGCCGACTTCGAACCCCTGGACCACCTCTTGTATTGCATCTGGACTAGCCATTCTCTGAGTCCACGCGCCACCTCCTCTGTAGCTCCCAGACGATATGGGTGATAGCCGTTGAAACGGCATTCCAGCTAATCTCATCCCTACACATTCTCTGGACCAAGTTGTCCGGAGTTGTGTCCTCCCCGCATGTGGCAAGCATGCGGTCACGCATTGTGCGAAAACGCGGGCACACGAACAAAACGTCTTCCGCCGTTTCCTCTAAACCATTGCACACTGGGCATTCGGGAGAATCCGCATGCCCGAAACGGTGTAGATACTGTCGGAAGCAACCATGACCTGTAAGGACCTGTGTCAGGTGGAATGAAACTTCCCCATGGCGCCTATTAATCCAACTATCCACCCTCGGTATCAACCTATGGGTCCACCTTCCTTTGGTGGAACTGTCCCACGCGCGCTGCCATTTGACCATAGAGGCCATCCTGACAGTCTTGCGTATGCCTCTTGTGCCGCGCATTTCGAAGCACTCCATGTCCTCACTGATAAGAATGCTGATGGGCACCATACCAGTAATGACACAGAGAGCGTCGTGTGACACCTAAGCCTGTAAGTACTTTCCAGCTTCCGTCGGTAGCATTCAGTACTTAGCGCGGTACCCCACGCCGGGCCGCCATATCTAAGTATGGACGTAGCAACACTAGCCAGAAGCTTGCGCTTACTGGCGTACACCGCTGAGCTATTGGACATCATCCGGGACAGTGCCGCAATAGCTGTGGAGGCTCTTTTACAGGCATAATCGACGTGGCTACCGAAGGTAAGCTTATCGTCGATCATCACGCCCAAGTGCTTGACAGAGCGCTTCGACAGGATAGTGCACTCTCCTACACTGATCTCCGTCTGCTGCGCCGACTGCATGTTGTTCACAACCGTCACCTCTGTCTTGTGGTGAGCCAGCTCCAGTTTTCTGGACCGCATCCACGCCTCCACAACTTTGATCGAGTGGTCGGTAGTCAACTTCACCTCCTCGATCGTTTCACCGTAGACTTCGAGCGTAATATCGTCGCAAATCCAACAATCACCACTCCCACTGGGTACTCTAACCTCAACACCTCGTCGTACATGACATTCCATAACACCGGACCCAGGATGGAACCTTGCGGGACTCCTGAGGTTATGTGAAAGCACTTCCGACCCACCTCCGTGTCGTAAACCAGTACGCGATTCTGGAAGTAGCTTCCGAGAATCTTGTACAAGTACTCCGGTATCCCCAGACGCAAGAGCGCATCGGCAATAGCAGCCCAACTGGCGCTATTAAATGCATTCCTTACATCCAGAGTCACTACCCCGCAGAAGCGAATTCCCCTCCTCTTAGGCTCGAGTGCTTTCTCGGCGGTTTTTGTAACCGACAAGATAGCGTCTACGGTGGACCTCCCCTTCCGGAAGCCATACTGGTTGCTCGAGAGACCATTTACGCCCTCAGTGAACTTCAACATTCTATTGAGGATGATCTTTTCGAGCACCTTCCCCGCCGTGTCAATCAAGCATATTGGTCTATATGCCGACGGGTTTCCGGGTGGTTTCCCCGCCTTTGGCAATAGTACCAGGCTCTGCCTCTTCCAAGCTTCTGGGAAAACTCCCTCGTCCAGGCATTTCTGCATAGCAGACCTGAACATCTCGGGAGCTTCTGCAATAGCTACTTTTAAGGCCAAGTTCGGAACTCCGTCCGGACCTGGGGCCTTACCTACGCTAAGGGACTTAGCTATCCCCGCAAGTTCCACATCGGTGACCCTTTCCTCATCGCCAGCCCCAGTCCCCGGCTGTCCTACGAAAGGAGGCCAAGGACTAGGATCATGACGCGGAAAAAGTCCTCCAATGATCCCCTCCAACATCTCTGGAGATTGCTCTGTAGGAGCCATCACACCTCTCGTCTTGGCCATAACGATCCTGTAGGCATCACCCCACGGGTTCGTATTGGCACTCTGACAGAGACTCTCAAAGCAGGCCTTCTTGCTTGCTCTTATCTCGGTCTTGAGCGCGGCTTTTGCAGCGGCGAACACCACCCGCCGTTCGTTTCGCTCTTCCTCTGATCGTGCTCGCTGCATCCGCCGCCTAGCCCGTAGGCAGGCGCGGCGCAGGTCCGCAATCGCGTCGGTCCACCAGTAAGCCGGTGGCCTCCCATTTCTAGGGTGGACTCGCCTAGGCATGGTCGCATCACACGCACGTGAGAGCACCGCTACCAGCTCGTCGCCGTCTAAACCGAGTAAGTTTCGCTCACGGCGGAGCGCTTCCCTAAATACCTCTTCGTCGAAGTATGATGTCTTCCACCTACGAGGGCTTGGCCTTGGCCTAGCCGCCTCTTCTTCTATCCGCTGTCTGCTGTTGTTGTAGTCGATACTGTAGCGAACCGCCAGGTGGTCGCTGTGAGTGTAGCCATCATCTACTCTCCAGTTCGGACTACTTGTTAGGCCAGGACTACAAAAGGTCACGTCAATAATTGACTCCGCTCCATTTCGACTATAGGTACTCTTGGTACCGACGTTAGCCAAGTCGACATCTAAGATGGCCAGTGTTTCTAGCAGGATCTGACCCCGCTGGTTCGTGAAACGGCTTCCCCATTCCACAGCCCAGGCATTAAAGTCACCCGCTATTACCACCGGCCTTCGCCCTGTTAGCACGGTCGTTAAGCGGTCCAGCATTTGCGTGAACCGCTCGATCGGCCACCGCGGAGGCGCATAACAGCTACAGAAGAAGACCCCGTTTACTTTGGCGACCACGAAGCCCTCATAGGTAGTAGACACCAACTCCTGCACGGGGTATTTACCCGTCGTCCATATCGCCGCCATTTTCCTGGTCCCATCCGAGGCCCAGTTGCCGTTGCCGGCGGGTACTCGGTATGGGTCCGATATGATGGCGATATCCGTCTCCCACTCAGAAACCGCCTGACAAAGCAGTTGCTGAGCCGCATCACAGTGGTTCAGGTTCAGCTGCGTTACCTGCACTGTGATTTGTTGCTCACTGCGGCTTTCTTAAAGGCCGGGCACCCTGGACCACCCATCGCATGTCTGTTTTTCGAGGTTTTCCCGGTACAGATCATGCATATGGGCGGACTCGTGCAGCTTTGGGCCTTATGACCTTCAGCGCCGCATCGCCTACACAGTTTGCGCCTGTCGGGGCCTTTGCAGTCCCACGACTTGTGTCCTGGTTCCAGACACCTGAAGCAAACCTCAGGTGGCTCGTGGAATGTCAGGTGACATACACACCAGCCCACCTTAATACTCCCTACTTTAACGGACTTTTTAACATCCGCCACAGGTAGCTGAACCAAAGCTATCTGTGTCCCTGCTGGCCCTCTCCGTAGCTTAACGGCTGCGGCGGCCACCTGCACATCGCACTGTTGCCGCAGTGCCGTGACGAGCTCTTCCACTTCGGTGATCTCGTCAATGTCTTTGACCTTCAGAGTCGCCTCATGTGTCAGAGCCCTCACCTGCACGCCTTCGCCAAGGACCTCTTCTGCCAGCCTTTTGTAGGCGGCGCCCTTGTGCTCCTTCTGGCGCTTCAGCTCCAGGATCACCTCGCCCGTACGAGTACGTCTAATACTGCGTACGTCGGCTCCAAGACCCTCAAGCTTGGCGTCGCTTCGCATCGTCTTCAAGACGTCCGAGTACTTGGACTGTTCCGTCTTGATGACGATAGCGTCGCCTTTCTCACGCCTGGCACCTGCCTTCCTACGCCTTGGTTTGGCGTCCTGTACTTCTACCTGCGGATTCACCTTCTTCTTCTTCTTCCGCACTACCTTTGTCCAAGGAGGGTCTTCTCCTTGGATCGCCCTGCTCTGTGGCTGCTGAGGGCCCATCATTGGTCGCAACCCCTTGTTCCCATCATACCGGGACGGGCCAGCCTTTTCAGGCCCACCCTTCCCAGCTTTCCGGGAACCCTGGCTGGGGTCCGACTTTCCAGCGTTACCACCGGCTTTCGGGGTTATTATACGCCTGGCCTTGCGGGCGCCGCCAGACAGCTCCTCACCTGACGGCTGCCTCGCCCGCTTCTGCGAATGCTTGTCACGTTTGTCACGAGCATTCGCTTCCACACTCCTCGGACTACCTGCGAAGGAGAAGGCCTCTGTTTGTGTAAACTTCGACACATTCTCCTTTGCTGGTTCCGCCGCTGTAGCAGCCAGCAACGTCACCGCGTGCTCCTGCTTGGCCTCATCGACAGACACTCTAAGTCTAAGCAAGGCCGGGTTCAGGTCCTTGCTTATATTCGCCTTAGTTGTCGCAAAGTCGATGATTTTGCCAAGCTGGTGCTCAGCAACCTCTAATGCGGGCCGTCCTTTACCAACTTCTTGGCTGATGGCCCTCAGCAGCCACGCTCCGTCCATGACCTCCACCGGCTGGCTTGCCGTGGAGTGGACAGGAGCTCCCACGCTTGAGCTACGTAAGCTACCAGCACCTGACTCCTCGCTTCTCCTTGCCGGAGACCTCATCAACCCACTTCTTGCGAAGGGGTTGATCGCACCACTACTTCCACCTAAGTTATTTGATTTAGAATTTTTGCTCATACTTGTTCCCACGAGTTGCACGAGAAATAATGTCCACCACGCCAGAGCTCTGCATTAACGCGGTAAGGGACAGCATACTGTGGGGGGTGCCCAGGTACCCCACAGGCTCCGTTAAAGATCGAGCATCTTTTTCACCCCCTCGATCACTCATTCCTCAGCACGGGTCGCTTGACACCTTGAATTGGGGTTAGTAGTCCTATTCTTAGCCGGCAACTACGCGGCTGACTCGCAAGCGGGGGGGTGCGTCAGGCCCCAGGACATCCGTCCCTGCTGCCCCGAAATGTATGTATGTGTGTGTATGTATGTGTGTATGTGTGTATGTGTACGAAAAAACTCACATCACTCACATCATTCGACGCGGAATCTGGTCCCATTGTTTCCTATTGAAAATGGTTCGGATCGGTCCAGCCGGTCCGGAGTTACCATTTAGGTGTTCCGGACCAGTACCCTTGGAAGGGGTCATTCATAAAAATGGAACAAACACATACATGCGACACATCAAACTGCGGCATTTTCGGTTACGTGGTGAACAGATAGCAATAAAAACTGTCCCAGACCATATCTGAAACGGTAGTGTTCCGGAACCGGTTCGGGTGTCCCGCTGGAAGTGGCCAAATATAAAAGTGATTCAAACCTATGCATGCGACACATAAAATTGCGTCAATTTCGATAACCTGATGAACAGTTAGCAAGAAAACAGTTTCAGGCCATATCTGAACCGGTAGTGATCCGGAACCGGTTCTGAATGTCCCGTCGGAAGTGGCTAAATATAAAAGTGAACCAAATCCATGCATGCGACATTTCAAAGCGCGCCTTTTTTGATAACCTAATGAAAGGTTGGCATAAAAAAGGCTCAGGCCATATCTGAACCGGTAGTGTTCTGGAACCGGTTGCGGATGTCCCGCTAAAAGTGGATAACTATAAAAGTGATCCAAACCCATGCATGTCAAACATCAAACTGCGGCATTTTCGATAACCTTATGAACGATAAGCTGGAAAATAGCCTCAGACCATATCTGAACCGGTAGTGTTCTGCAACCGGTTCCGAGTGTCTCGCCGGAAGTGGCCAAATATTAAAGTGAACCAAATCTATGCATATGACATATCAAAGCGCGGGAATTTTTTGATAATAAAAGGTTGGCATAAAACCGGTAGTGTTTTGGAACCGGTTCCGGGTGTTCCGCTAGAAGTGGCCGAATATAAAAGTGAACAAAACTTATGCATGCGGCACATCAAATCACGGCTTTTCCGACAACTTGATGACCGGTTGTCAAGGAAGTATGCTAAGACCACATTAGGGACTGCCAGTAGTGCCGAAACTAGTTCCGGGTTTCCCTTCAAAAGCGGCTAAATATAAAATTGAACCAAACCCATGCATGCAATACAGCAAAGCGCGGTTTTTTTATATCCTAATAAACGTTAGCAAGCAAATAGGCTCAGAATATGTAAGACACTACCGTCAGTGTTCCGCAACCGGTTCCGGACCGGAAGTGAAACATGATTATGGTAACATGATGAACAGTTGCAAAAAATAGACGCAAGCCATATCAATGTGTTACGGAACCGATTCCAGGTTTCCCGCCAGAAATGTTCAAATGTTAAAGTGAAGACGGCTAATACCAAGACAGACAGCTCCCACCCCGTCGCATGCGACATGGTTGAAACGTCCTCAACGATTCACAGGAAGAATGGAACATGATTGTGTGCGTGAACATGCAAATATATGCACGGAAATTTCAGCATCGCACGCACACTCATGCATGATGTTGTTCCCTGAAGTCGTTCGCGACGCTAGTGTGCCTGTAGCTCTATGAGAATATGGAGCTAAAGGGTAGATGTCTGTCTTCGGTAAAAGAGAACCAATACATGCCACATATCAATGACTTATGCAGTAACATGATACACGGTTAGCCAGCAAATATTCTCAGACCATATTTGGGAGAACCGGTAGTGTTCCAGAACTGGTGACGAGACGAGAAACCCGCCGGAAGTGGTAAAATATTGAAGGAAACCAAACCATAGCGGCATTTTTGATAATCTGATGGCCGGCAACAAGAAAATAGTCTCAGGCCACATCTAGGACTTGTAATATTATTTCGGAATCGCTTGCAACCGATCACGGTGAATATCATTTGGCATTTTTCAAAGGTAGTCCGTGACATTTACCTTAAATATTCGAAAAATACCGGTTTTTCCGTGACTTTCTTGCAGAACTGGTCTAGCCGCACAAGTTTCTCATATACCATATTCTCAGGTTCAGCTTCTAAACTGAGTTGTAGGTGATTGAATTTAGATATGACGAAATGAAATTTTCAGCACTGGTTGCAGGTGTTCCATCGGAAGTTATTAAATAGAAAAGAACCAAAATCACGCATGCGACACAGTTGACAGACCATATTTGAGACATCCGGAATCGATTCTAAGTGTCCCGCCGGAAGTGGTCAGACGTAAAATTGATAAAAGCCTATGCAAGCTGCACATCAAAAAGCGAAATTATAAAAGTGAATAAAATAAATGTCGAAGCGATAAATTAAATCGTGGCTTTTTGATAGTCTGTAAACGTTGGGTAAGATTATAAGTGAAGAAATAGTCAAAGTCTTGATATATGCAAGAGAACAAAATCGTGACCAAAACGATATCATCAAATCACACCATTTCAGATTTCTGCGGTGTACATATGCATCAACGTTTTGTGGAAAAATAATAATTTAATTGCATCAACACCGAATAAAGTTTTTTCGATTTCCAATCTCCCTATGCTTCTAAGATTACTGCTCAAAATTTGGGTGCGGCTGGTTGAGCCCTCGCTCTTATAGTTGCGGTTGAAAATTGAATGAAAAATTTTCATTTTCTGATTTTTTCTCGTAAGGAGGTCAAATTTTACATGAATCTTGTTAGGCATGGTACACAAATTACGTAACGCTAAAATCGGCAATTTCAGACTCCCCCCCTCCCCCTTGTAACGTTTTTTGTATGGAAACCAAAAATATTTTGTATGGATCGTAACGCTAAGCTGGACTCCCCCCCTCCCCCTATAGCGTTACGTAATTTGTGTACGATGCCTTACCAATGATGATAAAATATAGCCTAAAGTGCGCTGAAAAAAACTTTGTCGAAGATCACAAAATGATCTGTGATTGTGAATAAAGTTAACCTTCTGGAATCATAATGACCCGAATGCACGACTAGGGTTGAGGTGGTCAAGCAGTCAACTGAGAGGTCTGATATTTTTCAGCTCTGTTTTGCTGTTGAACATAACATTGCAATATGTACCATCAATAAGTTTCTCAGATCGATGATGGCTCTGTTAATTGTTGCTTTTCTGTATAAAGTGTTATCAGGATTCAGGAACATTTTGGCTAACGTCGACGGAAAGATCATAAGTACACGACGAGAAAGGTGAATTAATCTGGTTTTTACTTATGATTTAGCACTTAATTTCATTTTAATAGCATTTTCATGTTTTGTCGATTTCTACGAACGAAACCCGAACAAAATGGATGTGTTTCATACAATTTGACGATACGCTATTGTTTTGGCAGCCCTAGGCAGTTGCATTTTTCCTTAACCGATTCTGCATACATAAACGAACATTTGAACGGAATATCCCCGTGGGCAGTAGCAGGGAGTGATTTGTAAGACACTTTGAAGTCGAAGTGTAATAATTTCTCGTACTAATGACATGTAATGCCAATTTTGAAGCCAAAAGTGTTATTTTGATCTCTTGCTCCATTGCAGATGTCTGATATACACAAGAACTTACAAATAAACTTTTGAAAGCAAGTGTATTACTTATATTAACACACTTTTGTAGTGTTTGAACTTGTTTGTGTTCTTTATCAAAAACTCAGTACTTTTCCCATCAGCAACTATTTAGTGCTGTAACAATATGCAAAATCAATATTTCCTAATTTTTTGAAGGCCAGTTAGTGCTCCTGGTATTATGGATGAATGCTCGATACACTGTATCCCATATAAGACATGTTGAAAAATTGAGTTTCTGCCAGCTTTTCTCGAGATTGGACCTCTGGTCCCTGTTACATACGGGATAGATTAGATCTGTTCATGAGTTCAGTTTCGTAGAACCAAATCGTCGTATTTCTGTATTCTTCGAGTTGTTGATAAGAGAGCAAAAGAGGCTCTCGGAGTCTGGTTCGATATTGTATACCATAAAACTTGGTTGGATACATCCAACTATAGTGCCCGGAGAGATTGTGGCTACTTCTGTCACAACCTTCAACACAGTCACTGCTTCAGTTTCCATCGAAAAGTGTACAAGCAGCTAGCAGGCTTTTTGGAAAAGGAGTTGTCTTTCCATCTTGAAATCTGCATGTGAAGCGATCATTAAGCGGTGAACGACTGCAGATCTTGATGTCCGTTTCTGGGTAGGTGGGGATGTTTTTTTTTTTATTATCGTACAAATATACACATGTGTATGAACAGAGACTAAATTGAAAAAAAAAAACAGGGTCGTAGACGCATTTTTTGTGCAGTTTTCTCAGCAATTGAAAAAAAATGGTTGTCCCCCATTTCCCGGAAAACCATTTCCCGGAAAACCGTTTCCCGGAAAGACGTTTCCCGGAAATCCATTTCCCGGAATGTACCATTTCCCGGAAAAAAATAATATTTAAAATTAATTTTCCGTTTGTGTTCTGTAAATAATAACAGTGAATTATAATTGTACAATGTTTGACAGTATTGATGTTCAAAGAAGAGTAATCGATAAGGACACAAAATCATTTTCTGCAGAATACATAAGAGACCGTCATTTTTACAATTATTGTAGTTCTCACAAATAGTAAATTTCTCCTTATTTCAAAGACTATTCATTTGAGTTTTTTGTTAAAATAGTTGTCAGCATCAAACCACCGACGAAATCAAACTGCTAAGTTTTAATCACATATTTTCCCTTCTTTCTAGCATAGGCTGTTCCTTCTAGTTAAATTGCTAAAATAGTTGTTGACATTAAGCTGCTAACAATTTCATAAGATATTTTGGTTGTATACCATTTCGCCAAAAACCATTTCGCGGATTTTTTTTCGCAGTGTTACATTTACCGGAATGAACCTTTTCGTCGAACACCATTTCGCAGAATGACGGAATGTACTGTTTCGGGGAATACCATTTCGCGGAATAATATTTCACCTAATTTAATATTTTGCAAACGATAGAAGACAAGGATGGAAATCTAGTGATCTTGATCAGATTTCGAATGTGTCGCGGTTGAACGGCATCGTGCGATCATAGCAACAACGATAACATTTTGTCGTCAAGCATCATAACAAACTACGGTCCTAGAAGAATGATTCGCTCGGCATGTTCGGGCGCGATGCGATCGCTATCATGAAGTCGAAATGATAAATTCGCGATTTCATTCACTTTTGGAGCATTCTTACTTCTTTAACTTGAATATATGCTTATGAAGGTATTATTTCTAATCATGAATGCGGTTTACGGGTGCATAAAGGGCCTAAATTGTGATGAATATAATTTATCATGACTTGTAACATGATCCGATAACGGGTCATCACGCGATAAACCGTGCATCAGATGCTTTGATTGCTCTGTGATACGAGTACGGTGTGAGGCGTCGGGATCATGCTACTGCAAGAACAAGGCTATCTTGGATTATTCGTATCCTGTATCATTTATCGCTTGAAGTGATTTTCTTCCATCCTTGATAGAAGAATCAACAGAGTAATTTCCGCATGGCTTGGTCAGTCAAATCAAAGTCAAGAAATTTACATTTGACAAAAAAAGAATGACAAATTATTTTCTCTGCTTTAATTCTTTAACTTTAACTATGCTTAACCTTAGCTCTCCGATTATACTAATTGTTTGTAAATCTAATACCTTCCTGGATAAAAATTTTCCTTGTTTGATTCGTAATCTGTTCTCAAGAATTTCGAACGTAATGCCAAAGGCCATTAGGCCAGACGTCATCAGGTCGAAAGCAATCGTTGTCACATAGATTGTACTTTTAAGCATATTGGTAACTCCATCAGAGATTCTTCCTTCTTTCAAATAAGGCTGTTCTTTCCAGCAAAATTATAGTTTGGCAACCGAATTGCTGAATGTCCCATCATTTGTCTTCTTCATCAAAGGCTATATATGTGTATATGTGTTGTTAAGTTTGCGGCGATGAAATTCGACACTCTATAGAAGATCTTTTGATGATAGGCTGAAGTTTTTAAAATTACACTGTTGAACATTTTGACCAGCTACTAAACTGCTAATCAAATGAACATTTTTCCTTCTATTAAGGACAAACGTCTTGAAATCCCGCTTCAACAGTGCATCAGAACTTCAGACGCACAAATCTCAAGAAGCAAGCTACAAACAACAGAGCAACATAACAAACAACAGAATAATAAATGTTCTTGCGCTCACTTGTAATAAGCATAAAATGAGAAGTTCAGGTGTGCTGGTTTTGTTTTCGAAGAGATTTGTGCCCTCAAAATCGTGAGTAGGCGTCAAAGTTGACCATTGTGGCGGCCATTTTGGAATTATAACAAGTCTGTCCTTAAAAATGGGCTGTTCTTCTGAGTAACACTATTAGTGTGTTTTTTTGGTGGTCAAGCTGCTGACCCTACCTTCAGAAATGTATCCTTCTCTAAGTCGGGGATTTTTTTCGAGTTGCACAGTTATGTTGTTTATTGGTGGTCCACTGCTAACTCCGTAGGAGGTTTGTTCTTCTTTTAAAATGTGTTCTCCTTTCTAATAACACTTGCTGGTGACCAAACTGGTATCTACAATTGAAAATTTTCCTTCTTTAAAGAATAAGTTGTTAACTTATAAGTTGCAGTGCTACCGTATTATTTAGTATGCCAGCAACTAACTTATTCTTATGAGATTTTTATTTCTTTTAATAATAGGCAGATCTTTAAATCCAATTGGCCTAACATCTATTAAGCCCAGTGATTAATCGCCTCATGTCAATTGAGCCTAATCTCCCAGCATCATAATTTTCGGACTGAGCCTACTTCTCAGGTTCTACACACGTACGCCCTTATTGACTGAAAGCATTATATGTTAAAATGTTGCTTTTTTGTAAACCACGTGACCGCGTAATCCGTAAGTCAAGTAACACTCCTTAGGGATAACTTTATCGGCTTTCTCTTCTTTTTGATGTTCCAACTAGCTTGTACTGTTATAACAGAAATCAAAACAAATCTTATTTTTGTATCAGAGGATTTCCTACCTATCAAACATACGCTGTTTTTTACAGATATGCTATTGATCAGATATCAGATATCAGCCCTTCTTCACAACAAAGGCTGTTCTTTGATAAAAAAAAATATGCGTTTTGCTGTTTTTAGAATAACAACTGCTAAATTAATATTATCGAAGAATTTTCCTTCTTTCATATATAGGGTAAACAGGTATAATATGCCCCCCCTAAGCAGAAATGGGAATATATCTAAAATTGGCGCCTTATTCCATCTATTGTCCACTGCAAATCGTTGTTTCTAAAGTCCGTGAAGTGTTGCATGAGAACTTTACCTCTGGAGGGGCGGCTATGGAAGCTTTGAAACGTTTTCCGAAAACGTTCCAAAATTTACCTTATCAAAACAAACGGGGCAATATGCCCCATCAAAAGAAAAACGTCCAGCCCCGTGATAAAACTGTACCAGGGGATAATTCTACCACATGCTTATCCTAGGAAGGCCTTTTAACAAGTGTTTAACTGCATAAAAGTTGCAAAATAAAATAAGCGAACAGAACTAGCTTCGTTTACAATGAAGCCAGCTTGCAAGAGGTAAAATATTACGCCAAAAGCCTCGATTTCAGACTTTTTGATATTTTTATTGCTTTTCTATACCAATCAACTAACGGATCAGCTTGATGGCAATTAATCATCATATTTAAGATTTCCAATCGATCTCGCATGCAAAAAGCGCTTGAATCGCTAGAAAATGAAGGGGGGCGTTTTGCCCCGGTGGGGCGTATTATACCCTTTTACCCTAAGCTGTTCTTTCGAAGTATACCCTTAAAAAAATTTAATTGTTGATATGAAACATTCCATGCATTCCGCGAAATGGTTAATTCTGCCAAATGTCATTACGCGGAATGTTTCACCGCGAAAAGGAATTCCGCGAAATGGTTTTCGGCGAAATGTTAAACAATCGATATTTTCCCTTCTTTTACACCTAGGCTGTTCTTCCGAGTTATCTTTTAAAATAGTTGTCAGCATTAACCTGTCCATGTTGTCATCAAATATTGTCCCTTATTTTAAACATAGGCTGTTCTTTCTAGTTACACTGTAAGAATAGTTGTTGGCATTAAGCCAGCAATATTTCCATATGATATATTCCCTTCTTTTACGCATATGCCGTTCTTTCGTGTTTATCGAGATCAAACTGCTAACTATTTCATCGAATATTTTCCCTTCTTTTAAACATAGGCTGTTCTTTAACGTTATACTGCTATACTTTCAACAAGAAGTCTTTGATATTCGTAAGATCAAAAAAACTGGAAAAGAGACAATGGTAATGCTATTGTCCCTCCGATTAGCTGTTGAGGCATACCGTAATTTAGAGACTTCAATTATTCATAATACTCGTCATAAAAAAACTAATACATATTGAATTTAGTACATAACTTTATTATTTTTATGCAAAAAAATCTTTACAAAATAATGAAAATAATAGAAATGTTGTTTTTTGATATTGAACATGTTTTCCGGGAAATGGTCATTCCGGGAAATGGTTTTCCGGGAAATGGTACGTTCCGGGAAATGGTTTTCCGGGAAATGGTACATTCCGGGAAATGGCTTTCCGGGAAACGGGTTTCCGGGAAATGGTTTTCCGGGAAACGACGTACAATCAAAAAAAATACATGTCCATGGAGTCCATCGAAGATTTCTGCAGAGATTTTTTTCAGAAATTGTCCCAGGAATTTTCCTTGGCACTTCTGTAGAAGTTTCTAAAGAAATTTCTGAAAAGATGAAAGTTGAAACTGGTCCACGGGATTCCACATAAATTCTTTCGACATTCTTACTGAGATTTAAGGTATTCTATAGAAAACTCCACCAAGGATGGATACATAAGTTCATGCTTGCACTCCATCATGTATTTCTCTTAGGCATTTCTGAAGTTTATCCAGGAATTCCTCCAAATGTTTCTCCAAAAATTATTTTACAAAGATTAAGAGATTCATTCAAAACATCATTTTGGGTTTTTCTTTAAAAAATAGGAATTTTTCTAGAAACTTTTTCAGAAATTATTGCTTGAATAACACTAGTTTACAGCATTTTTGAACTCGGTAAGCTGATGATCATTTTTGGTGTAGAATCATGCCCTGAGTTTGAAAACGCGAAAGAAAAAAATTACAGTAGAGCGGAAATTTTTTTGACTTTCCATACAAGGTTGATGATTTGAAATCTATTTTTGTTCTATTTTTAAGCAAAGTCGCTCACTTCAAAAATTTCATTCTCCGTAATCAATACTCCAATTGAGCTGAAATTTTTACTGTAACTCGCCTACATATGATATGTCAAAGAAACGTCGAGAAAGAATTTTTAAATTGTTTTTTTCTTATTGAAAAAAATACATTTCTTCAAAAAATTTTGGGAATTTTGCTAAAATTTAAGAAGATCGTCTCTAAAACTCGCCAATATCTAGAATTTCATCAATCTCACGCAAAACCTGTATTCAGATGATCGAATGGTATTGTATTCAGCTTTTAATTTATGGAAAAAGATTTAAAACTGGTTGAACAAAACGCAATATATTTGAATTTTAGTAAATTACATATTTTGAAAAGATGCAAAACTCGATATTAAGCTAAAACTCAAAAACTGTTCTACTTAAAATTTTTTGAAGGTCGGTTTCGAAATCAGCACTGAATTGTGCTTCAAAAATGTTGGTCGTTGACAGAAGTTCACGACTTTCGTTTTATTTTGTAAACTTGTGTAATTTACTCCAGCTGTTCCTTCAGGTATTATACTCCATTTATTCAAGGATTTTCTCGGGCATTTTTGTTTAAATTCTTTAAAAAAAATCTCAAGGGATTTTTCCGGAAGCTTTTCCAGGAATAGTAAGATTTTTTCACAATTTCCTTAAAATTTCCAAGGAATTTATCAAGAAATTTATCTATGCATACCTAGAGAATACTTCAGTTTTTTATTTATATTTTTCCATATATTATTACAGATATTTATTTTTTCAGTAGTTCTCTAAGGAATTCCTCCAAGATTTTTTATTGTTTTTGCAAGATCTCCCTCATATAATTTATTCAGATAGTGGCTCAGGGATTTTTGTGTACAAAACCCTTCAGAAACTGTGCAAGATTTTTTTTCTGGGAATTTCTTCTAGGAGTTCTTACAAGGAATCCTCCAGGGATCTCTCAGAAATTTATTGAAGGTTTTTTTTCAAGAACTCCTCCAATACTCCGAAATTCTGACTCCGATTTCAGCAGATACCTTTTTAAAGATTCTTTCAAAAATTCCTCTACGGATTTTTCCTGGAACCCCTCCAAAAATTTTTCCTTGGAATTACTTGGAGAGTTCCTCCATAAGTCTATCATTTTTTTTAATCAAGAGTATTCAAAGCTGTTTCTTCAGGTATTCTCTTAGATATTAGCCTACCCAAGAAGCACTATTCAGTTAAATAAACTAGCAGAGGTTCTTATTACTATCTACAAGACTAATTCGTCATAAAAAATGTTACTTGGGGTAGGCATTCATCCAGGAATTATTCCACTGATTACTTCAGAAATTGCTTCAAGACGTTTTGTTCTGGAATAAAAAAAAAAACAAGAATTTATACTAGGAGTTTCCAAAGAAATCTCCTGGAGTATTAAAGGATTCCCTGAGTCAATCCTCTATTGATTTTTTTGAAATTCATTCAGAGGTTCTTTGAAGATTGTGAAATTTCTGGAAGAATTTCTGAAAAATCCCTGCAGGGATAACTAATCTGCAGGTTTCTCTAAGGACATCTCAGAAGGTATTTCTTATACAGCCGCAGGATCATTTCCAAAAAATAATCTCTGCACAACTGCAGAAACAACTGAAGGAATTTCTCAAAGAATTGTTTGAAGAAACAGTATTAATAATTTCCGAAGCAATGCAGGATTTGTAAAGAAATTCTATAAGAAATTCTTAAAAACGCCATGGAAAAATCTTCGAAGAAATCCCTTACCGATGGCCCTAATGCAAACCCTAAAATTCTGAAACAAAGTATTGAGCAACTCATAAAAATGAAGAAATATCTGGAGGAAGCCCTGAAGAAATCTCTGTCTAATCTCTTTTTGAACTCCTGCTGGAATCTCAGAAGGAATTTCTGAAAGTATTAATGCAAAAATCTCTGGAGGAATTCCAGCAGTATTTTTCCTTAATTTCTCAAGTTTAATTAAATTATTAATCCCTGAAGAAATTGCTGGACACATTCACGTAGGAATTTTCAATGGAATACCTAGAGCAATTCCTGAACATATCTCTGAACTTTCTGAAGAAATTTTTTAACGAATGTAGAGAGAAATATTTGGAAAATTTTCGCAGAAAATACTAAAAAAAAAATTAAACAGCCTGAAAAAAAAATCTGAAGAATTCCTTTGAAAAATTCTGAAAAAATCCCTTGAGGAATTTCCGATGATCTTTTAAACAAATCGCTAGAAGTGAAATAACGTTCCTAGTGGAACAACCCATAGATACCATGAAAATAATCCTAGAGGAAATTCACGGGGGAATATCTGGAGGAACCCTATGACAAATTTTCTATACAATCCCTGGAAGAATTTCTCAAAAAAAAAAAAAAATGCCGGAGGTTTCTGTTTAAAACTTTTTTTTTATATTTAAAGACCGAGTTTTTGGAGTAATTTATGAAAGACTCCATAGATTAATTTTGGAAAATATCCATTGAAAATTTCCTTGGACTTGGAATGCTTTCCCAGTCAACCAGTGATCGATGTTGTGTAAGATGTTAAAGTGGAGGCGATATGCGTGCATTTTACATGCGCCTATAAATGGAGGCATGCACGCATATGGCCTCCACTTTATCATCTTCTACAACATCGTATACGATCACTGGTTGTCTGGGTGGACAAATTTATGGTTGAATTCCATTAGGAATGTTTGAAGTAATCCCAAGCAAAATGCCTAAAAGAAACACAAAATGAATTTCTGGCGAAATCTTTGTAAGAATTTCGGCAGGAGTCCGGGAAGGATTTTCTTTTCAAATCATTGGAGACACTTCTGGAACAACCTTTAGTTTTCTTAAAAAATCGCTGAAAGCATTTCTGAAAGCATCCGTAGATTAATTCCCGAAAGAATTCAGGTACACGTTTCTTAATCAAACGTCAGTGAATCAAAATTAACCCATCGTGCAACAATAATGACAATGTCGCAACCTGAATTTGTTGCGACATTCTACCCAATGCGACATAGGTTTGTCCCAAGGTTTGTCCCAACTTGAAAAGAATGGGATAAAGATCATGCAGCACGAGTTTAGAGATTTTTAAGCCTTGCATTGTGATTTTCAAGCGGTAACTTCGAGTCGGTAAACACTGCAACGCTGCTGAAGATGTATCTACAAAAAGTTTCGATTTTGGGTTGGTCATAATTGATTATTCACGAGTTGAAAAGTACGCAACAAATTCAGCTTCCGTTTTGTCTGTAACAAAAATTTTCGGGATCATGTCATTATCTGTAACCAGTTGGGATAAAGAGTAATCGCTGCGCCTTCTTTGTTGCTTGTTTTGTGCTTTTTTTGTCTGACAATTCTGTTCACTGTCAAACGTAAATCAATGGAGGATTTTTGAGGGAACCCATACAAGCTTTTCACTAAGGATTTTTCGGAGAACCTTTTGGAAGATAATCTAAAAACAATTCCGTAGGCAATTCTGATGCGATTCATGGAAGATGTTCTTAAGAACTTTCAAAAGAAATTCTTGAAGTATTTTCTAAAGAAATCGGAGGAAGATTTTATAAAAAGGTCCTAAGTTTTTTTCCGAGTTAATATCTGGAAAACTCTGGACAAAATTCTAAAGGAAAATGACAATTTTCCAAAGGAATCAATGGATTTTTCGGAGAAATCTCCAAAGGCATTAAGAGCAGAGTTTCCCTACAATTCTGTGAAAGATTTTCTAAAGGAATCGCTGGACGAATTCCTGAACAAGTACTTGGAGGTTTTTTGTATGAAATCAATGAAATATCAATGAGACACTAAAAGCGACAACTTCCGAATGAATTTTTGATAGATTTTTTTAAGAGCCAATAGAGAAATTTGTGGGATAATCTTTGAGAAAGTTGAACGAATTTCTGAAAGAATCCTCAAATACATCTTTCATTTGTAGATATTTCTGCAGGGATCCCTGGAAAATTTCCCAATATCACAGAAAATCTTTGCACTTGGGAAAATTCACAAAGGTTATTTATTTTTTTTTACATATAACTTATATAGTGTTGAAAATTTCATTTCGTCATATCTAAATTCAATCGCCTACAGCTAGTTTTAGAAGCTGAACCTGAGAATATGGTATATGAAAAACTTGTGCGGCTTGACCAGTTCTGCTAGAAAGTCACGAAAAAACGGATATTTTTCGAATATTTAAGGTAAATGCCACGGACCACCTTTGAAAAATGCTAAATGATATTCACCATGAATATCATTTAGCATTTTTCAAAGGAAGCCCGTGACATTTACGTTAAATATTCGAAAATTAGCGGTTTTTTCGTGACTTTCTAGCAGAACTGGTCTAGCTGCACAAGTCTTTCATATACCATATTCTCAGGTTCAGCCTCCAAAATGAGCTGCAGGTGATTGAATTTGGATATGACGAAATGAATTTTTCAGCACTGCATATAAGATGTCACAAAAAATCGTTCACTTGTTTTTATATATGGGAGGAGAAATTAAGCAGGAAACAAAGACATTCTAGGTTTGTGAAAGCGCAGAAAAATTAGAAAAATTATTAAAGCGATTTTATTGTTTTGAAGGGTGCATTAAAAATTTCCTTGTATGAAAAAGGTCAAATTCGGAGCACAACATTTTGAAAAATGTCACAGTTAATTTGTCGATTTCCGCAATCCATAAAAAAAGCATTTTTTTTTCACTTACGAGGGCACTCAGCTTGAAACATTTATAAGGGTATTTTTTCTTAAATTCGTGAGTGCGCAAACATACGAAAAACTACACAGGAGATTTCCTTATATTTAAGAGAGCAGAAGACAAATATTCAACATCATAGTAATGTTTACACATAAGAGAGCGCAAATAACACAAATGTCCCAAATGGACGATAACATGACTTTGGAGTCGGCTTTCTGATGTGAGAGCAAAACAATTAGATGTAATTTTTTATATATATATTATGAGAGCGCCAAGCTTGTACGCAAAAAAGGGGTTTTGAAGGTTAAATCCTTTAATACCCAGGTAAGCGCCCCTCCGCCTTTTTTTTATTAGGGAAACCCCCTCTCTTGGCGTCTTTTCTCTACACCGGTCTTATGGGCGAAAAATATCGAAAAATCACATAGGCTTAGGCGATTTTTTTATATCCAATAGGGCTAGCTTTATTATTACGTGTGTTAGAGCACAAAGCAATAAAAAAACATAGATGTTCTTTTTATATGTGCGAGGGTGCTCATACTAAGAGTTAAAAAATATGTTGGTATGAGCTCAAGAGCTGGTTACTCAGTGAGTAACTTGGAGTAATCACGATGGCACCACTGGCAAGGAAGTTTTATCATAAGCACTGGTTCAAAACACCATGCTGGAGCTGAATGCTTCCAGAAGCACAGTGTATCGTACTGTCTGTATCCGCACATTTATTCCATCTGTATGCTCTAATATAACCATTGAGCGTGCAGATGAAGAAGTTTTCGCTAGTTCAGAACGAACTTGAATCGAATCGATGCAGTTTTCGTGCCTCGTCGGATCGCTTTCATCGATAACAAAATATCATGCGAACTCCACAGATTCTGTTACGCTTCGAAAAAGACTTGAGCACGAAGAAGAAATGGGGGCAGATACTCAGATTAGAGAGGTCTTCAGAACTACTATTGGTGCATTTGTTCGAGAAAGTAGCAAAAAGCAACCAAGGAACCAAGCGACTGGTGTCGAGAGCCTAGCGTACGTAACATCACAAGATGTAACACCGCCGCAGCTTGCAGAATGTTCAGTCTGGAAGAATGAACCGACGTGGGTTCAAGAAGACCCGAGTACTTGCCGAAAATGAATACAGAACAATAGTTTGATTCAGAAAAAAATGGTTGAATAATACTGAGTGATTAGGGCCCATATAGCCGAGGCGGTAAACGCACGGGTATTCAGCATGACCATGCTGAGGGTGACGGGTTCGATTCCCAGTCGGTCCAGGATCTTTTCGTAATGGAAATTTCCTTGACTTCCTTGGGCATAGAGTATCTTCGTGCCTGCCACACGATATACACATGCAAAATGGTCATTGGCAGAGGAAGCTCTCAGTTAAAAACTGTGGAAGTGCTCATTGAACACTAAGCTGAGAAGCAGGCTTTGTCCCAGTGAGGACGTTACGCCAAGAAGAAGAAGAAGAAGAAGAAGATAGGGAAAACAGTACTCCGTTCGGACAAACTGCTCCAGAGTACCACACATGTTCTACATTAGTTCATTCACCTCTTATGTGGCCATAGTGTAGAATAAGCCCTAGTTTTAGGGGATTCCTAAAATCCACTCTCTAAGAGTATCTTAGGATAGGCCATTTTAGTTTTATGGAGGGTTTATATGTAGTTGAGTTGACGTCGTTTTGCAGAGCAATGTGGTTTATGCATAGTTTTAAAGAAAAGGTGTTGAAAATACTTCAAAAGCATTATACAATTAAGTTTGTTACTTGAGACATGAAGAAACCCCTGGGGTATTCTCGGAGGTATCCCTGGAGGAATTTCCTAAGACCTTTTTTATGGAGAAATAATGTAGGTATAGAAGTGCAAAAAATGAAAAAAAAAATAAAATAAAATAAAAATAGTTTTTTTCTTACATTTGCCCGGGCTCTCATACTGAAAGTTAGAACTATTTTTATTTCAAGAAATGATTACTCAGTGAGTAACTTGAAGTAACCTCGATGACACCACTGATTGGTGTGTATACCTGCATCTCATTATTGCATGATATTGTCGCGCTTATCTTAGATTCTCAACAAGTTGCGTTCGAAACGCGCAGCATCAGATCGCGCCAGACCGCGCACGTATGATTTGTACACGGTGTGCACCTTGGCTAAAACTGTTTTTGCAGCCGCCGGGTGGGAGCTGTCATGGATAATCAGCCGCCGTATACAAATCAAACGGGGCGCAATCTTTTCGCGATAAACGACGGCTGGTTGAGATCATCAGCATCTGAGTGATAAGGCTGGGATGCACAATACTAGATGATGTACTGTAGTTATGATTATCCTTTGTTGTACTAACCTGAAAATAGAAAAAGAGAAAAGAACATTGTTGTTATTGAAATCACAAACTGAAGGTGCAAACTTTAAGAAAGTATAGATAGATTTATTTATAACACTAATAATTATACCGAAAGTATCTTATACCTAATCGAGCTGTTTTTTTTTTGAAGTATAGTTCCACAAATGGAATGATTGGATTGAAACACAAACGAAAAATTAACAGAATCTTTGGAGTGGAACAACCATAACAACTGTCCATAAATTTTCACCTTGCTATAAATTTCCAATAACATTTCCTGCTAATCTGCTTAAACAATACTGTAGAATTGCCTTTCCAATTAGCACCCTCTCACACTCAGAAATCGGGCCCTGATTCCGCCTTCGCCACCGTAGTCATCGGAATCAAATAATCCGCCTCCCTAATTTCCAATCTAATCAAAGAGCATATACAATTATACGAAAAGCACATAATCACCAACTTTTTTTTTCTTCTCGGCTGTCTTGCACTCAATCCCCATTCGGTCTGGAAATCCCGGTTGATTCGACTCGTTAATACGACATCCGCCGTCGCTGGAATGTGCCTGCCACAGGAAGAGGTCGTGGCCTTACAAGGCGGTTGGCTGGCAATACCTTTCGCGTGTGGTCGTCACTTTCTGGAACTGCTATGAATGCTAACGAGACGAAGTCAGAAAAAAGGGAAATAAAAAAACATTGCCATTCAGTGGTCTCCGGCCGAATGTGGTGCACCTTACAACACAACAACTTAATCTGGGCCAAATCGATGCCTTCAGTGGGTGGTTACCACGCACGACGGTGGTTTTCAAACTACTGGTTAAGGGTGTTCCACAACAGGATAAATGGCAACTATATTAAACTGTAGTTTTGATCCTTCCAATTTCGAGACAATGGCAAAGCATCAGCCATAAATTTTTGAAAAAAAAAATTAAGCTCATCAAAGTTAAATTTGAAATTCCACACTGAACAGCCTGCAACGACATGCTCAATCGTTTCTCCTACTGAATTGCACTTCCTACAGCAGTACACACGTCTTCGTGCAATACGTACCGCCGGTAGTTCTTCGTCGCAATTACCTGTTCTTGGATGGGAACCATGAAACCTTCCGTTTTAGAGAAGGGGTCACCTCGCACGCACCCGAAACTTTCCGTCAAAAACTGGGGCGTGATGATCGACGATAAGCTTACCTTTGGTAGCCACGTCGATTGTGCCTGTAAAAGAGCCTCCACAGCTATTGCGGCACTGTCCCGGATGATGTCCAATAGCTCTGCGGTGTACGCCAGTAAGCGCAAGCTTCCGGCTAGTGTTGCTACGTCCATGCTTAGATATGGCGGCCCGGCGTGGGGCACTGTGCTAAGTACTAAATGCTACCGACGGAAGCTGGAAAGTACTTACAGGCTTATGTGCCTGAGGGTTGCGAGCGCGTACCGTACCGTGTCACACGACGCTCTCTGCGTCATTACTGGTATGGTGCCTATCGGCATCCTTATCAGTGAGGACATGGAGTGCTTCGAAATGCGCGGCACAAGAGGCATACGCAGGACTGCCAGGATGGCCTCTATGGTCAAATGGCAGCGCGCGTGGGACAGTTCCACCAAAGGAAGGGGGACCCATAGGTTGATTCCGAGGGTAGATAGTTGGATTAATAGGCGCCATGGGGAAGTTACATTCCACCTGACACAGGTCCTTTCAGGTCATGGTTGCTTCCGACAGTATCTACACCGTTTCGAGCATGCGGATTGTCCCGAATGCCCAGTGTGCAATGGTTTAGAAGAAACGGCGGAACACGTTTTGTTCGTGTGTCCGCGTTTTCGCACAATGCGTGACCGCATGCTTGCCACATACGGGAAGGACACAACTCCGGACAATTTGATCCAGAGGATGTGTAGGGATGAGTTTGGCTGGAACGCCGTTTCAACGGCTATCACCCATATCGTCTGGGAGCAACAGAGGAGGTGGCGCGTGGACTCGGAGAATGGCTAGTTCAGATGCAGTACAAGTGGTGGTTCAGGGGTTCGGAGTCGGCTTCGTAGGTCATACAGGTGCCTTGCGGTCGAGATCGACCCTTACAGCGATTAAGTGGCCGCGGAGAGGAAGTCCCGGTAGCGGTGCTGTCGTGGCGTCGGTCTACTGGGTTGGATCCGAGCCCGCGGTTGGAAAGGGGTCCCCGGCAAGGGTCGGGGTAGGTGAGACCCTGCTGACGCTGACACGGTACGGTACGCGCTCGCAACCCTCAGGCACATAAGCCTGTAAGTACTTTCCAGCTTCCGTCGGTAGCATTTAGTACTTAGAGCGGTGCCCCACGCCGGGCCGCCATACCTAAGTATGGACGTAGCAACACTAGCCAGAAGATTGCGCTTACTGGCGTACACCGCAGAGCTATTGGACATCATCCGGGACAGTGCCGCAATAGCTGTGGAGGCTCTTTTACAGGCATAATCGACGTGGCTACCGAAGGTAAGCTTATCGTCGATCATCACGCCCTACAACTCCGGACAACTTGGTCCAGAGGATGTGTAGGGATGAGTTTGGCTGGAACGCCGTTTCAACGGCTATTACCCACATCGTCTGGGAGCTACAGAGGAGGTGGCGCGTGGACTCGGAGAATGGCTAGTTCAGATGCAGTACAAGTGGTGGTTCAGGTGTTCGGAGTCGGCTTCGTAGGTCATATCGGTGCCCTGCGGTCGAGATCGACCCTTACAGCGATTAAGTGGCCGCGGAGAGGAAGTCCCGGTAGCGGTGCTGTCGTGGCGTCGGTCTACTGGGTTAGATTTGAGCCCGCGGTTGGAAAGGGGTCCCCCGCAAGGGTCGGGGCAGGTGGAGACCCTGCTGTCAGCAACCTTCTGGTGCATCTGATAGGGCCTGAAGGGTAGTGATACCCTTCCTTTGCGGGCAGGTCAGATCGGGTTGCACGTGGGCATCACTTCTTGATGTCTGCTAAGCAGTTGGGCGCGGATGGGGTTGACCCTGCCCGCCTTCCGAGGACAAAGGGAGTGGTGAGAACCACTCGGAAAACTGGCTAAGCACCAGCATGTTACCGTGGTGGACTCTCCAAAGCGAGTCATCGATGTTCGCTGCTGCAGGCTACGCAGCTAACCTTAAGGGCGCAATGTGCACTAGCCCCTCTCTGAAGCCCCTCTTGGTGGTTCCGGAGAGACGAAGGGTTTGGCGACGATAGGAAAGTGTTTTAGTGGGTCGAGGAGAAAGTAGTCCTGGCTTTTATGATTGTTGTAGAAGACGGCCTTAACCCCACACTACCCTAACCTTCCTGTTAGGGTGTCTGTTGAGCATATTTTTTCCCCTATAGTTTAGAAGAGAAAAAAATACACTTTCGACGCCGCCTTAGCAATGTGTTTGAGCTCCGGATGATGGATGTGCGTCCCATGCAAATCTTTCTGCTTTCACTTTACGATCATTTTGTCGACAGTCTTGAAGTCACATTGCAGCTGGTAATCCTCCTGCGCCAGATGCAGGGCGCTGAATCCGTGGTAAGCTTCACATACTGTGCGATCGTGACGATTCTGGCTTTCTGGCGAAATATACCCGCTGCTGGTCGATCACGGACACACATAGTTCCTGGATATCGGTGACGCCTTTTCCTTTTACTGCGCAGGATGACGCTCTCGATGGACGACTTTGGATTACGGATGCGGTGCTTGGTGAACGTAACTTTTACTGCTCGTTCTAACGTCTCGAGGTCAGCCTTGGCCTACTTTACGACCCCAAAGTTATAGGCGAACAGGGACACAACAAACGTGTTGATCGCCTTGATTTTGTTGTCAGCTGACATAAAGCTCATCAGAATACAGTTGACACGATGCAAGAACTTGTCCTGCAGCTCCTTCGTAATCGCTGTGTAACAAAAACCTCTAAGTTGGAGGAAGCCCAGGTATTTGTATGCTTCGCCTTCAACCATATTGCGAATCTTCTCCTGTTCGGTGACGTGGAAACAGTTAGCATGCACTACTTGGCCCCAGCGAAGATGGACTAACCGACATAAGTCAATTCCAAACTCCAGCTGGATGTCGCTGCTGAAACGTCATCTCAAGCAGCAACAGTTGATGCAGCCTCTGTAGTGGTTCCGCAAACAACTTCAAGTCATCCTTAAAGGAGGTGTAGGTAATTCTTGTGCGGTAATTCTCTCTTTTCAGTTGATCGCAATAATAGTTGCAATAGTGCTCTGCTGAGGAGGCTCATTGTAAGGCAGAACCATAGCGATCGAAACGTATCGCCTTGGAATATCCCCCTCCTGATGCTGAGAGTTCTGGACCGCAACACAGTTGTTATTTCGGTAATTTTCAGGGTCGTGCTTCACAATCCACATCCCCATCGCGTGTTACATTAGCCTGATGACGTTCACGTTTAATTTATACAACCGATGAACCTTAAGAAGGTACGAGTACGGTACTGAGTCGTACGCCTTCTAGTAGTGGATGAAAGCCATGCTCAGGTTCCTCTGCTTTTCGGTTGCTTGAACCACAAGGACTGCATCTATGATGACCTAATCTTTGCAGCCTTGCGTGTTTTTGCGACACCCTTTATGTTCTTCAGTCATCACGTTGTTGGAATCGCAGTGGTTTTGCATCTTCCTCACTATGACCAAAGACAGCACCATGTACATACTCGTAAGGCACGTTATTGGTCTGTACTTTGCTGGATCAGCTATGTTTGGACTCTTCAGCAGAACATAAGTGATACCCTGGTGATGAACTCTGGAAGCTGCATTGGTTCTACTGTCATCAGGTTGAAGCATTCCGCTATGCGTCCGTGGATCGTTGTGAGTTTTTTATACCAAAAATTGTGTACGAAATCGGGTCCTGCTGCAGCCCAATTTCATGTATATCCTGGGCGGTATCTACGACCGCGACCATGTCTCCAACTCTATTACACTCTCCCTCTTCTTCTGCCAACCACAGCCCATCGTCGCTGTGCTGGACAGGGTTCTCCCATAAAATGGCCCAGAACTTTCGGATGCAGCTGTTGAACTCCCTTTCGTTAATGTTGAACATCTGGTTTTGTTCTTTCCGCTTCGAACATTCTCCATAACGCCACAATTGTTTCGCAAGAGCACTTATCCGCTGTACATGGGTGTCGAGGATTTCGGAGTCCCGCGAGCTTCACAATTTCAGCAACATAACGAACTAGCCTTGTTGATCGAATCCCCTGCTTGTACTATGATAATCGACCAATCTTGGTCCACAATGTAGCGATCCGGTTCTTCGGAAGTGTGCTGAAGCGTTTGTGGCCTTCACCGTCTCCTTGGGTGCAGACGAATCACGACAGTTACTTGTATTCGATGCATCCAGCCTGACAGAACTCCTTTTCGACGTGTTGCTCGATCTTTTACTTTCCTCTTCCAATATCCTCTGCGCTTCCACACTCTTAAAAAAATCGGAATATACACGTGACGTAAACCATCAACGTACGTAAACATTTCATGACTGAATGGCAAATTTGAC
Organism: Aedes albopictus; assembly: GCF_035046485.1. Lineage (NCBI taxonomy): Eukaryota > Metazoa > Arthropoda > Insecta > Diptera > Culicidae > Aedes > Aedes albopictus. Next base: position 204,866,825 of record NC_085136.1, on the reverse strand, counting down.
TCAATTTTACATCCATCATGTAAGTTTGAGTTGGTTGCACAAGATGTCAACAAACCTATCTGACCAGATAGATAGAAACAGTTTACATTTATCGTTCGTCTCACAACTCGGTGATACAGCCGGGAGATATAGAACGTGCCTCTCAATCAGCGGACTAGAGTTCGAATCTAGTACATTATTTTACTTACATATGTTTTAGCTCTCGCTTCGGCTCTAGCGATTGCTAGTTCGACTTTATTTGTGTTAGAAGACGTGAATTTGTGTCAAACGGGCCGCTCCTTTTATGTGCACCCAAGTAAACTTGAATTTACATGATTTTTTCTAAGAGTGTAGTAGTACTACACTGCAATGCAGTATTGGCGAGAATGCTGCAACACCGTACGAGAGCGAATGAGGCACGCTACAGACAGGCGCGGAACATGTAGAACTCAGTCTTCCGGATGAAGAAGCGCCAGCAGGAAGAACGAGATCGCGAAGCGATGGAAGAGCTGCACCGCGCTAAGGATACACGAAAGTTCTGCGAGAAGCCGAACCGCTCGCGCAAAGGCTTTGTGCCACAAGCCGACATGTGCCGAGATAATCACTGGAATATTCTCACGAGCAAGCGTGAGGTGGTCGAGAGGTGGCGGCAACATCACGATGAGCTCCTCAATGGCGACGTTACAAGTACCGAAGGTATTTAGGGAAGCGCTCCGCCGTGAGCGAAACTTACTCGGTTTAGACGGTGACGAGCTGGTAGCGGTGCTCTCACGTGCGTGTGATGCGACCATGCCTAGGCGAGTCCACCCTAGAAATGGGAGGCCACCGGCTTACTGGTGGACCGACGCGATTGCGGACCTGCGCCGCGCCTGCCTACGGGCTAGGCGGCGGATGCAGCGAGCACGATCAGAGGAAGAGCGAAACGAACGGCGGGTGGTGTTCGCCGCTGCAAAAGCCGCGCTCAAGACCGAGATAAGAGCAAGCAAGAAGGCCTGCTTTGAGGGTCTCTGTCAGAGTGCCAATACGAACCCGTGGGGTGATGCCTACAGGATCGTTATGGCCAAGACGAGAGGTGTGATGGCTCCTACAGAGCAATCTCCAGAGATGTTGGAGGGGATCATTGGAGGACTTTTTCCGCGTCATGATCCTAGTCCTTGGCCTCCTTTCGTAGGACAGCCGGGGACTGGGGCTGGCGATGAGGAAAGGGTCACCGATGTGGCACTTGCGGGGATAGCTAAGTCCCTTAGCGTAGGTAAGGCCCCAGGTCCGGACGGAGTTTCGAACCTGGCCTTAAAAGTAGCTATTGCAGAAGCTCCCGAGATGTTCAGGTCTGCTATGCAGAAATGCCTGGACGAGGGAGTTTTCCCAGAAGCTTTGAAGAGGCAGAGCCTGGTACTATTGCCAAAGGCGGGGAAACCACCCGGAGACCCGTCGGCATATAGACCAATATGCTTGATTGACACGGCGGGGAAGGTGCTCGAAAAGATCATCCTCAATAGAATGTTGAAGTTCACTGAGGGCGTGAATGGTCTCTCGAGCAACCAGTATGGCTTCCGGAAGGGGAGGTCCACCGTAGACGCTATCTTGTCGGTTACAAAAAAAGCCGAGAAAGCACTCGAGCCTAAGAGGAGGGGAATTCGCTTCTGCGGGGTAGTGACTCTGGATGTAAGGAATGCATTTAATAGCGCCAGTTGGGCTGCTATTGCCGATGCGCTCTTGCGTCTGGGGATACCGGAGTACTTGTACAAGATTCTCGGAAGCTACTTCCAGAATCGCGTACTGGTTTACGACACGGAGGTGGGTCGGAAGTGCTTTCACATAACCTCAGGAGTCCCGCAAGGTTCCATCCTGGGTCCGGTGTTATGGAAGGTCATGTACGACGAGGTGTTGAGGTTAGAGTACCCAGTGGGAGTGGTGATTGTCGGATTTGCCGACGATATTACGCTCGAAGTCTACGGTGAAACGATCGAGGAGGTGAAGTTGACTACCGACCACTCGATCAAGGTTGTGGAGGCGTGGATGCGGTCCAGAATACTGGAGCTGGCTCACCACAAGACAGAGGTGACGGTTGTTAACAACATGCAGTCGGCGCTGCAGACGGAGATCAGTGTAGGAGAGTGCACTATCCTGTCGAAGCGCTCTGTCAAGCACTTGGGCGTGATGATCGACGATAAGCTTACCTTCGGTAGCCACGTCGATTATGCCTGTAAAAGAGCCTCCACCCACAGCTATTGCGGCACTGTCCCGGATGATGTCCAATAGCTCAGCGGTGTACGCCAGTAAGCGCAAGCTTCTGGCTAGTGTTGCTACGTCCATACTTAGGTATGGCGGCCCGGCGTGGGGTACCGCGCTAAGTACTGAATGCTACCGACGGAAGCTGGAATGTACTTACAGGCTTATGTGTCTGAGGGTTGCAAGCGCGTACCGTACCGTGTCACACGACGCTCTCTGTGTCATTACTGGTATGGTGCCCATCAGCATTCTTATCAGTGAGGATATGGAGTGCTTCGAAATGCGCGGCACAAGAGGCATACGCAAGACTGTCAGGATGGCCTCTATGGTCAAATGGCAGCGCGCGTGGGACAGTTCCACCAAAGGAAGGTGGACCCATAGGTTGATACCGAGGGTAGATAGTTGGATCAATAGGCGCCATGGGGAAGTTTCCTTCCACCTGACACAGGTCCTTACAGGTCATGGTTGCTTCCGACAGTATCTACACCGTTTCGGGCATGCGGGTTCTCCCGAATGCCCAGTGTGCCATGGTTTAGAGGAAACGGTGGAACACGTTTTGTTCGTGTGCCCGCGTTTTCGCACAATGCGTGACCGCATGCTTGCCACATGCGGGGAGGACACAACTCCGGACAACTTAGTCCAGAGAATGTGTAGGGATGAGATTAGCTGGAATGCCGTTTCAACGGCTATCACCCATATCGTCTGGGAGCAACAGAGGAGGTGGCGCGTGGACTCGGAGAATGGCTAGTCCAGATGCAGTACAAGAGGTGGTCCAGGGGTTCGGAGTCGGCTTCGTAGGTCATACCGGTACCCTGCGGTCGAGATCGACCCTTACAGCGATTAAGTGGCCGCGGAGAGGAAGTCCCGGTAGCGGTGCTGTCGTGGCGTCAGTCTACTGGGTTGGATCTGAGCCCGCGGTTGGAAAGGGGTCCCCGGCAAGGGTCGGGGTAGGTGAGACCCTGCTGTCTGCAACCTACGGATGCAGCTGATAAGGCCTGAAGGGTAGTGATACCCTTGCCTTCAGCAGGTCAGATCGGGTTGCATGTGGGCATCAGTTCTTGATGTCCGCTCAGCAGTAGGGCGCGGGCGGGGTTGACCCTGCCCGCCTTCCGTGGACAAAGGGAGTGGCGAGGACCACTCGGGAAACTGGCTAAGCGCCAGCAGGCTATCGTGATGGACTTTTTTTTTTTTTATCTCTTTATTCGGGGATTTTCTGCCGTAGGCAGGTTCATCCCGGGTCATAGAAAAGCAGAACAAGCCAGAGGGGCTCGCCTGAGAAAAAGAACTACAGAAGTATTCCTTATGAGCTAATGTACAGAGTTTTATCGAAGTTATTTAGCACACTTGCATGAGCACAAAAAGAATACGTGATGGACTCTCCAGAGCGAGTCATCGATGTTCGTTGCTGCTAGGCTACGGCAGCTAACCTTGAGGGTGCGATATGCACTAGCCCCTCTCTGAAGCAATACCTTCTTGGTGGTTCCGGAGAGACGTAGGGTTTGGCGACCATAGGAATGTGTTTTAGTGGGTCGAGGAGAGAGTAGTCCTGGCTTCTACCGGCATTGTAGAAGACGGCCTCATCCCCACACTACCCTAACCTTCCTGTTAGGGTGTCTGATGAGCAGATTTATCCCCCTATGGTTTAGAAGGAAAAAAAAAAAGTACCGAAGGTGGCGTGGTAACAGATCTAGTAGTATGTGTACAGGACGAAAGATTTCCGGCCCCTGACCTCCAAGAGATTGAGGGGGAGGTTGGCCGGTTAAAAAACAACAAAGTCGCTGGAGCAGATCAACTACCAAGCGAGCTTCTAAAATACGGTGGAGAAGCACTGGTGAGAGCACTACACTGGGTCATTACCAAGATTTGGGAGGAGGAAGTATTACCGGAGGAATGGATGGAAGGTATCGTGTGTCCCATCTACAAAAAGGGCGACAAGTTGGATTGCGGGAACTACCGCGGGATCACACTACTGAGCGCTGCCTACAAGATACTCTCTCAAATTTAATACCGCCGTCTATCACCGATTGCAAGAGAGTTCGTGGGGCAATATCAGGCTGGATTCATGGGTGAACAGCGCGTTCACAACGGACCAGATGTTCGCCATCCACCAGGTGTTGCAGAAATGCCGCGAATACAACGTGCCCACACATCACTTGTTCATCGATTTCAAATTGGCGTATAATACAATAGATCGAGAACAGCTATGGCAGATTATGCACGAATACGGATTCCCGGATAAACTATTACGATTGATCAAGGCGACGATGGATCGAGTGATGTGCGTAGTTCGAGTATCAGGGACACTCTTGAGTCCCTAAGAATCTCTCTGAGGATTACGGCAAGGTGATGGTCTTTCATGCTTGCTGTTCAACATTGCTTTAGAGAGTGTCATAAGGAAATCGGGGATAAACACGAGTGGAACGATTTTCACAAAGTCTGCTTGGTTTTGCTAATGATATTGATATTATTGCTCGTAAATTTGAGACGATGGCGGAAACGTACATCCGACTAAAGAGTGAAGCCAAGCGAATCGGATTAGTCATTAAAGTGTCGAAGACAAAGTATATGATGGCAAAGGGCTCCAGGGAGGAAGCACCGCGGCCGCCACTTCGAAGTTATATCGACGGTGATGAAATCGAGGCGGTAGAAGAATTCGTGTACTTGGGCTCACTGGTGACCACCGACAACGACACCAGCAGAGAAATTCAGAGGCGCATTGTGGCAGGAAACCGTGCTTACTTTGGACTCCGCAGAACTCTACGATCGAATAAAGTTCGCCGTAATACGAAGTTAACTATCTACAAAACCCTGATTAGACCGGTCGTCCTCTATGGGCACGAAGCATGGACCCTACGTGCAGAGGACCAACGCGCCCTTGGAGTTTTCGAACGGAAGGTGTTACGTACCATCTACGGCGGAGTGCGGATGGAAGACGGGACTTGGAGAACGCGAATGAACCACGAGCTGCATCAGCTGCTGAGAGAATCAACCATCGTCCATACCGCGAAAATCGGGAGGCTACGGTGGGCGGGTCACGTCATCCGGATGTCGGATAGCAACCCGACTAAAATGGTTCTCGAGAATCATCCGACCAGTACAAGAAGACGTGGAGCGCAGCGAGCTAGGTGGGTCGACCAAGTGGAGCACGATCTGCAGACCCAACGCAGAGTGCGGAACTGGAGACAAACAGCCATGGACCGAGTGGAATGGAGGCGGCTACTATGTACAGCAGAGGCCACCGCGGCCTTAGCCTGATCGGTAAGGTAAGGTAAGTACACTGCAATGCGTCTGACATGATCGAACGCTGGCTGAAGAAAGAGGAAGAGTCGTGGCCTGTTATGATCTCGTTAGCAGCTGCCAGTCGATAGAGTAAGCATAACTTCGAATGGGAAATGTGTGCGTTATCAATTGTTGACTCTGTTGACACGTTGAGGGACAAGACTCTAAACATACTGAGAGATGCTCATGCTCATTGTTAGACATATACCACACCTCCTCTCCTCTTCTTGGCGTAACGTCCTCACTGGGACAAAGCCTGCTTCTCAGCTTAGTGTTCTATGAGCACTTCCACAGTTATTAACTGAGAGTTTCCTCTGCCAATGACCATTTTGCATGTGTATATCGTGTGGCAGGCACGAAGATACTCTATGCCCAAGGAAGTCAAGGAAATTTCCTTTACGAAAAGATCCTGGACCGACCGGGAATCGAACCCGTCACCCTCAGCATGGTCATGCTGAATACCCGTGCGTTTACCGCCTCGGCTATATGGGCCCATATACCACACACCCTCCTCCGATCACATTCTTTGCGGTTTCGTTTTGATCTTGTCTCCATGTTGAGTGTACTTTTTGCACCTTTTTCTTCTTCTCCTTCTTCTTGGTGTGCATTTCCACAGTTCTGAGAGCTTCCACTGCCATGTGTATATCGTTTGGCAGGCACGAACATGCTTTATGCCTAAAGAAAGTTCATATACGAGAAGTTACAGGACCAAACGGGAGTCGAATCCGTTACCCTCAGTATGGCATGTTGTATGCCCTTGCGCTTACCGCATCGGCTATATGGACCCCTAGTCTAGCAACGTCAAATTGTGTTAGATTTAGCATGTTCTCAACTGTCAGCTAGCTGCCGGCTTAGAATAGCACTACGGACCACCTGTTCCGGTGGTAAAAGTCCACCAAACAGGTAACCCCATTCCAAGGTGTCAGGCGACCCGTGCTGAGGGATGAATGGTTGAGGGGGTTTAAAATATGCTCGATCTTTAACGGAGCCCGTAGCGTGGGTAGATCGCCTTTTTGGGTTCGTTGCGGTGAAAGATCTACCAAACCGAACCCTAGTCCTAACTGCTTCCAACTAGTGGAACAGCATAACTTAGTAATCAAAGGAAACACTTTGGTCCTTATTACATTTTACACCTTGTTGAAAGTGATAGGTCTCGGTATTAGGTGTGGCCGAGATAGACCTTGAAACAGGGACAAATGGATTAGTATTCCTAATCTTTTGAAACAGTTTGAAACAGTAAGGACTAGGGTTCCGATGCATGGTCAATATCGGTATCATTTCTTGACTTTATCGTTAGGGGATTCGATTTTGACTGAAAAAGGAGCGTGTTCAAAGCGGAACCTATCAATCAGAATCCTCCCTTGCGATCAAGTTGAAAATGACTACTGTAATAAAACCAAATACTTTATAACTTCTCAATGGTGATAAAGTAATACGACATGCACTATACAAATGACACGGGATGTACCACAATAGATCAAATATTGGTCGCAGTGGTTTATGTTCCGAACAGAGAAAAAAAAAACTGCCATCTAGATTGGAAACCACTGGTCCCCATTACCATTCGTGTTATCGTGCTAACTGAAAGCGAGCAAATAGCATTCAATGAAGTCAGCAAAAATTTCTTCGAAGTGTGTTTCATCCCCCCCCCTCCCTTCTCTCTTACTACCACTGAGTTTAGGTAAGTCTATTTCATTCAATGATTTTCCCCTCACCGTGCTACCGTGGTAGAAATCATCAAGGTCGCTAACCTCCACCTTCTCACGGGGAGGACATCAGGCCGCCACTTGTCCCCGACTATCGTAAACTTCCATTGGTAATCGTTGGAAATACAGTCAGTCAAGTAATCTTCATCTCGTCATCTAGCCGGTGCGATGTAGTGTGTGCACTGCGCGGAACTCGAAGGAACATCGACAAGCGAGAAAGCCAATTTGTTCTATAATTTATTCATTCAAGATTGATTGGCCTGGTGTCGGATGACGGCACGGCGTGGCCTGGCGGTGTGGTTGGTTGTTGCCCGAAGAAAACCGCTGCTAGATTGGCGGAAAAGTTTCCTCGGGGATTGAATGAGCTGGCAAACGCGTAAGCAGCAGCTACAGGAACCTACTTTTTGGAGCACGTGGCATGACGGAAACGTGGAAGCTCAAGCTGCTGCTGCTGGTCACTAAAAGTGTGATTTGCTGTTGTTGCTAGAAAGTTGGTGAGAATAAATCGGTATAGCGCGTGAATCGCTTTCAATTGAGAGGAATGTTGAACTTTATCGGATGAAGTTTGCCAACCAATCGAAAGGGAATAAGAGTTCTTCGCTGATTGCAAACGGTATTCATCAAGGAAAACGGTCATAATAAATCTCAAGCTTTTTGCAAGATTTCGTAACAAGGAGGTGAGGACTTGAACAGTTATCGTAATCGGGTTTTGCAAAATAACCATTAAACAAAATGAATGAATGAATGAATAAACAAGGTACACGTCCGACTTTTTATAAATTCCTGCTCATAAACCATAACACAAAGGTGATGTTCAGACGAGTAACCGAAGTGCTTTTATTGCCTTCACTCAAGGTCCTAAGCTCAAACATCTCCTGTTTGCCATTAAATTCGAAAAGACCAAAAACACCTTCCAGCTAAGAGACAACCATTTACTTTGCCCACAGCCACACACACGCACACCGTAAAACATTAGTCACAAAAGTCACAAACAGCTAGAACAGACAGGCTTTAGGGCAGCAGCAAAGAGCCAGGAAACCCAAGCCAAAACTTTTACTATCAGTGCTGGTTCGGTTGATGCTCTCGGGGCAGCGAAGCAGGACCTCTCCTGCATGAATATGCGTGCTTTATCGATCTCCTGGGGGAAATTTAAGCTTTCGGGCAGGCAACAACTTCTTCCGCGCCAACCGTGCCACTCATTATTCAAAGCCCGGAGCCCGCGAGACAGATGTCTCTACCTATGCCACCCAACATGTACCTACTGCTGCAGTAGTGCTTGTGCCTAAATTTGACTGCGCTTGTTTGTCAAAATTTGGGTACTAAAATTTTAACTATCCATGAGTTGAGAGTGCCTCATCTGGATCACGTCCTCGGCGAAGACGATGACGACGACGATGTCACGGTTATTTTCAAGAGTTGGAAAAGTAGTAACAGTTGAAGGGAACCGTTGTTGTTGTTCATCCACAAGTCTTCTTTGTAGAGGATGATGGGATGTATTCACGGTACTATGTATTCAAAATTTCTACAAAAATAATGAAATTGTTTGGTTTACAACACACGCAATTTAGAATAAACAACGTTAACATCTAGTGGAGAGTAGCTGAAAGGGCTGACCAAAGTGTACAATCTCATCCGGACCGGGGACCTTCCCTACGCTGAAGGATTTTATCATCGTCACAAGTTCTCCTAATCAACCACCCCGATCCCCAGCGATCCTCGGTCCCCAGCTGCTGGGTAGGAGCCATTACACATATTGTCTTGGCTATCACGACCCTGTACGCATCATCCCACGGGTTCGAAATGCCACTCTGGCTGAGACCATCTTTGCAGGTCTTTTAGCTTGCTCTTATCTCGGTCACAAACTTTGGCAGTTGTGAAAGCCAGGCGTCGTTCATCCCACTCCTCATCAGTACGTGCTCCTCACTGCATCCGTCGCCTAATCCGTAGACAGGCACCCGCCTGTAAGTAAGGATATGAAAACGGCCCTGTTGCGACTTCTCAAGTCGATGGACGATGCCAACCAGGATCACGTGAGACTCGTTAAGTCTACCCAGAAGCAGGCCTTCGCTTTCACAGGAAGTTCAAGAGATGTGACGGATGCAACTGCTCGTGATAAGCACTCGCAGAAGCGAGTGAGACAGCCGTCAGGTGAGGACCCCGAAGGACGGCAGTAATGCCGGCAAGTCGGACTCCAGCCGGGCGTCCCGGAAAGCAGGAAAGGTTTGGCCTGAAACGGCTGGCCCGTCACGGATGGAAGGGAGCAGGGCGACCGTTATTAGGCCCTCAGCAACCACAGAGTAGGGTGAGCCATGGGGAGGACCCGCCTTGGACGAAAGTCGAACGAAAGAGGAAGAAGAAAAAGTCATAGGTCAAGGAATTCAGGGACGCCAACCAGTAAAAGAGTAGTTGCCAAACGCGAGAAAGGCGAAGCGCTCGTCATCAAGATCGAACTGTCTAAGAACTCGGACGTCTTGAGGACGATGCGAAGCGACGCCAAGCTCGTGGATCTGGTAGCCAATCAGACGTACTCGTGTGGGCGAGATGATCCTGGAGCTGGAGTCGTCTGACATTTCACGACTCGTTGGAGGTTTGTTTCAGGTGTGTGGAACTAGGACACAAGTCATGGGACTGCAACGGTGCTGATAGGAGCAAACTGTGCAGGAGATGCGGCGCCGAAGGCCATAAGACACAAGGCTGCACGAGTCCACCCATTTGTCTGATCTGTACCGGGAAATCCGTGAACAAAAGGCATCCAACGGGTGGTCCAAGGTGCCCGGCCTTCAAGAAAACCGCACTGAACAAATCGCAGTGCAGGTAACGCATCTGAACCTGAACCACTGTGACGTGGCTCAGTCACTGCTTTGTCAGGCGGTTTTCTGAGTGGGGGATGGATATCGCCATCATAGCTGATCCATACCGAGTACCCGCCGCCAACGGCAATTGGGTCGTGAATGAGTCCAGAAAAATGGTGGCGATATGGACGACGGGTAAATACCCCGTCCAGGAGTTGGTGGCTACTACCTATGTGGGCTTCGTGGTCGCCAAAGTAATCGGGGTCTTCTTCTGTAGCTGTTATGCGTCTCCGCGGTGGCCGATCGAGCAGTTCACGCAGACGCTGGACTGTATGACGACCGTGCTAACAGCACCGACGAACCGACGTGACAGCTAGAACAAACAAATTCAAATTTGTTGTCATCGACGCCATGATGAAAAATAGCCGAACACTACCGCCACCTCTATAACGGTTCGCGTTGATTTGATAGCTTGACCCCAACCCCCGTATGTTCATATAGGAAAAGGTTCGCATCTGCGCTGATTTAACAGAAGCGTTCGCTCGCTTCGCTGGTCGACCGTTAAACTTTTGGGGACACTTTTGAAAAACCACTGTCACGTCGGTTCGTCGGTGCTAACAGGGCGAAGGCCGGTGGTAAATAATAGCGGGCGACTTCAATCCCTGGCCCGCGGAATAGGGAATCCGTTCCATGAACCAGCGGGGTCAGATCCTGCTAGAGACACTGGCCATACTAGATGTCGTCCAGGATAACGTCGGTACCAAGAGTTCTTTTATTCGGAACGGTGCGGGGTCGATAATTTGGGTTTCTTTTTGTAGTCCTGGCCTAACAAGTAGTTCGAACTGGAGAATAGACGATAGCTAGTAGCTATTAGCTACCCTTACAGCGATCACCTGGCGGCTCGCTACAGTATCGACTACAATAACAGCAGACAGCGGGTAGAGCAAGAGGCGGCTAGGCCAAAGCAAAGCGCTCGAAAGTGGAAGGCATCATACTTCGACGAAAGGGTATTTAAGGCGAAACTGGAAGCATTTTCTCATTTTTTCGGTTTTTGATTTTTTATTAAATAACGAAGCAATATTTTCAAAATCGGTTTTCGTGCACATGTAGAGTATAGATCAAGGTATCTTCTGAATTTTTCTGAGGTGGAAAATGTTTTCCATTTTTACAGAAACCATGTTTTTGTGAAATTTTGTTCAAAAATGGTTTCTGCAAAAACGAAAAACATTTTCCACTACAAAAAAATTTCAGAATATACCTTTATCCATACTCTACATGTGCACGAAACCCGATTTTGAAAATATTGCTTCGTTATTTAATAAAAAATCAAAAACCAAAAAGTGAGGAAATGCTTCCAGTTTCGCCTTAAGGAGGCGCTCCGCCATGAGAAAAACCTACTTGCTTTAGACGGCGACGAGCTGGTAGCGGTGTTAACAATAACCTAATATTGATGTGCTTAGTGGGCTCTTCCCACCGGAATAGGTGCATAGACCTAAATATTCCCACACACTCCGATATTCAAAGTTCAAATATTCAACTGAAACAAAAATGCATTTTCACCCCACATTCCCAACAGCTACCCGGGGGGATTTTCATCGTAGGCGCGGCATATTGGAAGCAACGAAAAATCGCACCATTCGTTATTGACCTAGTTTTTATAACCCATCATCGTCCGGTGGTGGCCGGGTGCGATCGTGTTGCAACGCGTTAGGTCCGGTCGGTGTGATGCAATTTCAATTACGCTTGGGACAACGATGGGTAATAAACCCGAAAGAATGATATGGAACCGCGACATCCTATTGATCGCGCTGGAACAAAGATTGTTTATTTTTGTTTCAAAATCAAGGCGCCGAATTGGCCGGGTAAGGTTCTGAACTCAGGTGAACCTTAGCTGGAATGTTCTGAAATTGAGACACCGTATTGGTGGCATAGGGCGCCGGACTTGTTTTGCACTCGATTTGTTTTGACTTCGAGTAAACTGAAAGAAAAGAATGTGAGTGTATAATTTCAACCAACATCCGCGGCCGGGGGCCGGCTAGGGTTCACTGTGCCCAAGTAAGGTACACTTCAATAACAAAGCGGGTGCTTTGTTTTGGAGCATTTGGTGCCAAATTCCAAAGACGATGACGATGATGATGATGGGAAGAATGATGATGACGTCGGTTCAATTCTTTCACACACCCAAGCCTTGTATACGCTCAAATGAGGCGGGGCTAGAAGAAGAGGCCTTGCTGTTATGATTCTCAGTAGGTTTTGTGCGAACACACCCAAGTCAGGCGTGGTTAGGATATTTAAGTTTTCCGTTGGCATTAAGATTCTTGGTAGGGGTTGGGATACGCCCAAGTAAGAAGAGTCGTGATGTTTTCAAGAAGAGAAGGATGTTAATCACGATGAGGACAAGTAGGATAGGTAGAGGTCCAAGTTTGGATTTATTAGTATTTTCATTTGGTAGGGTTTTGGATACGCCCAAGTTGGTTCGGTCATTGCTAGGAATTATCGTGACATCTTCGGCAAGACGAGAATGATTGTAGGAGTTTTAGACACGCCCAAGCTGGTTCGGGTATTGCTAGGAAATTTAGGCTATAAATACGGAGGCTTTGGCTTCAGTCGGGGTCAGTCGTTGAGGGCCAGTAGTCGGGGAGTTCGGTGACAACGTTAACACAGGCAGCACATCGGATAAGTCTTGAGCTCCCATGTGGGACACCTCTAGATACTGTCCTAAGGCTGTAGGTAGGACTTAGTAGTCGGGTCAAGAAGAAGCTAGAAGTGTCTCTAGATTGTTAAACTTAGTAGTTCGGTGAAGAAATACAGAAAGGTGAAATAAGAAAAAGTGAATCGTTGTAATATAAGTTAAGTGATGGTTTGTGATACTTCAATATAGTTTACTAAAAATATATCGTCGGACTGTTATGAAATGAAAGATATCACATTCCGTGTTGTGTTTAATGCAGCCCCTGGACGGTACAGGGCGCTTCATATGGTGACAGCGAAAAACTGTTCGACAATTAGAACAGCGGGACGCCAATTTTCTGACTGGAAGAAGAAATCAGTGTCAGAATCAGTGCAAACCATAAACATTGAACAGTTTTAAACAATTAAGAAGAAAACAATGTTACAGACTGGATGGAGAAGATGAAATTCGTGGCAGCGCAAGTGATAGTGGAATACAACGTAGCATCGAATTGGAAATGGCAACGCAACAACCTGTGTATGGAACCGAGTGCCTGGACCAATGGACATCATTCAGCCTGCATTATTTGATGGTATCGTGAATATTAACCTTTTAAATGATTAAGTGTTTTGAGATGGTTTAAATTTTTTGTGAGTTGGTTTGAAATGATGAAAAATTTTAAGATGATATAAACAAAAACATTGTAATTGAAATACTGTTGTGGGAAAATAAAGAAGTTATTCAAAAATTTATAAAAAGAAGGAAATCATAGCGATTTTCAATAAATAATGGAAAAATATAACAAGAATAATTATTTCAAGAAGAACAAGTGGATGAAAAATACGAACAAATAACACTAGTTAACAAAATCAAAGGCAAGTCGCGAACTTCTGTTAACGATTAAAATTATTGACGCATAATTACGTGCTGATTTTGAGACCGTGTTTGAAATTAGAAAACTAAGAAGTACATTTTTTTTTATTATATTGTCTCGCAACCAAGTTTTTTTTTAGAATTTACTAAAATTCAAATACCGTCAAGGCGCCATTCACCGTGGGGGCTCCATTCACCGTGTGCCTTCGAATATTTTTTCATTATTTCCATATTATGATTGAATGATATGACAATTTCCCTTCAATTTCACCAATACAACACTAATGTATTGTTACCATGTCAAAACGCTCATTAGAAATATTTAAAAGTATCATTTTGACACTAAAGTGTGTTTACATGAAGCGGGTTTCTGCTCGTTCACTGCATTCATAGTGAAAAAACGAAAACTGCGCTAAGGGGATTTAGGCGATAAACTAAATGTAGTAACGTTTTTATTCCACCAAGAAGCAATTAAATTCACATATCAGGTATGTATTTTGCATTACCGAAGTAAGTTTAACAAGAAAGTACGATTACTCGTACTTTTTAATTGAAACAAAAAGGCACGGTAAATGGGTACCCTAAAAATCAATGGTCTCCATTCACCGTGCCCCATATTGTCCCATATATCTAGCAAAAATTGAAAATTTGAACATTCGCTTTTCTAATAAAATCTTGCAAGTTATTACTCGAAATAAATTTAAACGAAGAAAATTCCCTTGGCTGGGTTGTTTTGATCATTTTTAAACAAAGTTGAATAAAATTTCTCATACACGGTGAATGGGTCCCTACTACCACGGTGAATGGTGACCTACCACGGAATTAGGCGACCCTACTACCCTTTACTAATTGTACTGTATCACCAAATTTTGTGAAAATTTTTCTACTTCTGTGGATATTGCTTTAATTTTAACCTACAATGAAGGTAATTAAAAGCGGCATCAACAATTTTTATAAGACTAGTGTCAAATGACAGCTTTTATTTGCCCCGAATCCTCTTAGATCCACGGTGAATGGTGCCTTGACGGTATCTCAAGTTACAATTCACCAATTTTAAATATCTTTTTTGCAATAATAGGAAGCTGAATGTAATATGTTTTGAATATCTGATTATGTTTTTTATTTCTCGTCAGATTAGATATTGATGAGTATTGGGAACAATCTCCTTAAATTGTAGCAAAATATTCAATAAATAAAACAAGATTTGTATTTTTCTTTCAAAAAAAAAAAAAAAAATCTTTAGCAGTTGTAGCAATGTTGATTCAAAATCGCCAGCTTTGTACGGGATATCGAAAATATTTTCATCTCTACTGTATTTTTCTTTCCTTATGCTTTCAAACTTAGGGCATAATTTTACACTAAACAGGATTTTCAGCTGTAAACTAGCATTATAATGGAATGGAATCAATTAAAAGTTGAAAAAAAAATAATAATTTTGTAACTATGCAACAGACCGGCAACAATTAGGTCGTGTTAATTTGAATTAAAAAAAAAATCAGTAAAAATATCAACATAAAAATGGCCACGAATACAATGGATGAAATAGGCAACAATAACGGAGCGAACAACGCTAGATTTGAATTTCCAATAGGTTTTGCTATACAGTGTATTCCAGAATTTTATGGTAGTGCGTGTGAATTAGATGCTTTCATATATCAAATAAATTGTTTTTTGAAACCCATAAAACGGATAACTGATGCTAGTGAAACGAAAAATGCAGAAACCGTACTCATTCAAATTGCACTGTCTAAACTTAAAGGCTCAGCAGCGTTAAAATTTAAAAACATTCTTGCAAATACTTGGGATAAAGTGAAAGATAATCTCCAAAAAGAATTCGGAGTTAGTTTACAATTGGAAGAACTGTTTAACAAAATAGAGACCCTTGAGCAAGGCAAGTGTGAAAATTTTAAAAGCTACAAAGAACGCGTTCTCCAATTCAAGAGGAATATTGATGAATTTGAAAAAGATTATATTAAAAATCCTACAATTGAGTCATACGCTCAAAGACATTTAAGAACACATTTTCTAGCGGGCTTGAAAGATAGAAATTTGAAATTTTTTGCAAAAACGAAGAAAGAAGAGTCATTGGAGGATTTGGTAGATTACCTACAAGAAGAATGCATCGAGGTAGAACAACAAGAGCGCGTCGAACAGAGATTGAGGGATTCCCACATTGCAGAATCTTACAGGCAACAAAATGAAGAACAGAGATTCAGTAATCAACTAGGTATCGACCACAACTTTCATTACGATAAAAGTAGATTCAACCAGTCCGAAATAGTGCATGAGGGAAATTTCAACAATTATAGAAATCTCGGACAACAAGAAATTTATCGTGGTGATTACCAGACAAGTTTTAATGAAATAACACCTTATTGGACCACCAGAACTTTTGATGAACGCAACAGGGGAATTCAAAACAATAACATTTACTACGATGAGCGAAAAAACTAAATAACCGGAGGTTCGTTAATTGCGTCCGATCACTCCGTCAACCAGAGAATAATTTAGAAAGGCGCTTATATGCTGCAAATAATAAGACAATGATGCTCATGAACATAAATAAGAGTTATAACATACCACAAAAACAAATGGTTCAATTTGATAAATGCATTCCAGCACAAGAAAAAGTATTTATACATTGGACGGGCAATAGTCAATTTATGTTAAATATCCCCACTGTAGAAAGACCATACACAAAAATCAATTACATGATAGACACAGGCTCACAACTAAACATATTAAGATGGGATGCAGCCCCTAGAATCGGAGCAACAAACATAGATTATTCTGAATCTGAAAAGTTTTTGATTTCGGGATTCAATGAAAGTCAAACAAAAACGCTCGGATCTACTGAAGTTAGTTTAATAATTGGGAAGTCTAGGTATAAGATAAAATTTTATTTAGTTCACCACTTAAATGTACATGGTATCATAGGAGCAGAATTTTTGAAACAGCACACATTATATATTAGCCAGAACTTTGATTACATAGCCCTACGCAAGCCGGATAATGTAGAATATAATATTAACAATATTACAACAACAAAGTACGTAATGGTATCAGATAAATCTTGTCAGACTGATTTACAAGATAATAGTAATTGTATACAATATGATAACAATGTCAAAAGCTGTCAAGTAAATTTTGATATTGATGAAGTCATACATGATGAAATAGTTACACAGCCAATCGTACCGAAAAAAGATTATTCATGCAATATGTGCCTTTATGAGAAGTATTATGAAGACGAGGAATGCATAAATCAACATTTTGATGAAGAATATTATAATAATGGATGTTACAATAAGAATGTAGAGGCCGGGAATCAATATACGCCGGAGGATTTAGATACAAACCAAGATCTAAGTTTGATAGATAATTTGAATTATGAACAAATACAAGGTAAAAATCGTATCGAAAAATTGCTAGATACAATTGATTTGAAGCATTTGAAAAGCGCTAATTACGACGCAGTGGAAAATATAATGGCAAGGTATAGTGATGTATTTTATTTGAAAGGGGATCACCTGACAGTAACAGATGCAGCAGTACATGAAATTGAAACATCGACTAATGTTCCAATAAATAAAAGGCAGTATAGGTTCCCTGAATCAACGAAGAAACAAATTAATGAGGAA
This sequence comes from Aedes albopictus, assembly GCF_035046485.1. Lineage (NCBI taxonomy): Eukaryota > Metazoa > Arthropoda > Insecta > Diptera > Culicidae > Aedes > Aedes albopictus. The sequence continues at coordinate 204,849,652 of NC_085136.1, read as the reverse complement.
GTTGAAGAAATGCGTCGGCAAGGGATTATTAGGCCCAGTAAAAGTCCTTGGAATGCGCCTGTTTTATGCATACCAAAGAAAGATCTAGACGAAGAAGGAAACAAAAAGCATAGAATTGTAGTAGATTTTAGGGCATTGAATTTGATAACTAAACCATTTGTGTATCCGATTCCACAAATAAATGAAATATTGGATAGCCTAGGTGATAGCAAATACTTTTCAACAATCGATCTAAAATCGGGATTTTATCAAGTTCCTATAGACCCAAGAGATGCTGCAAAAACTGCATTTTCTACACCCAAAGGTCATTTTGAATTCACGAGAATGCCTATGGGGCTTAGAAACAGTCCCTCGACTTTTCAAAGACTGATGAACACAGTTTTATTTGAAATTGAAGATGTTAAAGCAATCGTTTATTTGGATGATATCATTGTTTTTGGAAGAACAATTCAAGAGCATAACGAGAATCTGATTAAAGTTTTGAAAGCTCTTCGTAAACATAATTTAAAAATTGAACCAACAAAATGCCAAATTTTGAAAACCGAATTGAAATTTTTAGGACATACAGTTGATAAAAATGGTATTCGTCCGCTTGATGGTAATACTAAGGCTATACGAGAAATGCCAATACCAAAAACTGTAAAAGGAGTGCGATCATTCCTAGGAACAGTAAACTTTTATGGTAAGTTTATACCAGGAATTGCAGAAAAACTAAAACCTCTGAATGATCTATTGAAGAAAAATGTAAAATTTAACTGGACCTCAGAGTGCCAGAAAGCATTTGAAGAATTGAAAAACTTTTTAACGTCTGACTCTTTGCTAGTGAGACCAAATTACAAGGACACATTTGTTTTAACGACAGATGCCAGTGAATACGCTATTGGGGCAGTTTTATCGAATGAAAAATCAATTGACAGACCCATAGCTTACGCTAGTAGGGGACTTATTGGAGCAGAACGAAAATATCATACAATTGAGAAAGAATTACTGGCCATAGTTTGGGCAGTGAATTATTTCCGTCATTATATTTACAATCAGAGATTTATTGTTTACACAGATCATAGACCATTGATCTCAATATGGCATCTAAAAGAAACTTCATCAGTCCTCACACGTTTGCGTTTGAAATTGCAAGGATTGGAATGCGATATTCGATACAAACAAGGAAAGGATACGTTGTAGCGGATTTTCTCTCTAGGTTAAATCCAGACAATGAATCAGAAGAGCAAAGTCATCCAGCCGATGAAATTAAAACCGCAAGGTCGAAACTAATTGCTGTGGTCACACGACAGCAAAAGAAATTAGCAGAACAAGAAAACGTATCCAACCCAAAGCACCGCGACCGCGATCTTCCAAACAAACAGCTGATGGAAAAAGACACAGTTCCGTGCCGCAGTAACGGGGGCGCGATCGCTGACCGGGACCCTGAAAGCGAGGGAACCAAAACAAAAACGCAAAAGATGACCTATATGAATGATAGCGTAAATAATAATTGCACGGGTTCCGACCTACGCGGCATAAACAAGGTGTCAAATTCACCTCCAGCAAGTACGAGTGCGATATCGGACGAGGCTGAAATTGAGGAATCCATTATGGCCGACGTTTTCGATTTATGCAATAGAGGCTTGCATCAAAAACATAACCTCATCGAATTCCCATACGATTTGTAAACATTGCCCTCAAATTTTTTTTGAGGGCAAGGACGGCTTTATGGACCGACGCCGAAGGAAAGAAAGAGAAGGAGATAATGATGACGTCAGCGTGCAAGCGCTCATAACACGCATAATAATGACACATTTGCGGCAAGCGCATATGATGAATTTTCAGAGATGTCCAAGAATAATCCAATTGATGTAAATCGATTAAAAATTTCTAGGAATTTGAAAAATGCAGATGCTGATTGTAACATTGTAATTTTGAATAGCAGATCAGCATTTAATGAAATTTCAAAAATTATTGATTTACCCCATGGACTGAAAGATTTTTGCGAAGATGGAGTTGTTTCTATTCCAGATAGTAATTTATTCGGAATTATTGTGGAAGGCAAAAGTAATTCAATGATTAATACCAAAACATTCTTTTACAAACTTAGCAACTGCTTCAATCAAAATAAAGCGCCGATAACAGCGTCCAAAAATATTCATTTGATTTCGTTCAGAAAGATTAAACAATTTGAAGTACTTGAGATGATTCAATTTTTAGCTTTGAAAAATCAAATAACGTTAAGCCTTTATAACGCGGATTCGGAACGCACTGAAGTACGTAATGAAGATATCGAAACAATTCTTCGCGAGTTCCATGATACTCCTTTAGGCGGACATGTTGGAGCAAGGCGAATGCGAAAACGCATTGGTCTTATTTTCAATTGGAAAAATATGAGAAAGGATATCGAAAATTACGTAAAACAATGTGATTCATGTCAGAAAAATAAAATATGTAAACCCAACAGAATTCCGTTAAAAGTAACTACAACGTCATCTGAGCCATTTGAAAAACTTTGCATGGATATTGTAGTTCTCCCAGAATCCGAATGGGGCAACAAATATGCGCTGGTCATGTAGGATGATCTTACAAGATTTTTAGTAGTAGCTCCAATGGACAATCAAGAAGCGGAGACTGTATCCAAAACTTTTGTCGAAAAATTCATTTGTAAATTCGGTACTCCGTTGGACCTGGTGACAGACCAAGGAGCAAATTTCATGAGCAAGTTTTTTAAACACGCATGTAAAATTTTGAAACTCAAAAAAATCAATACAAGTGCTTATCACCCACAAGCAAATCTAATAGAACGATCAAACAGAGAATTGAAAACATATTTACGACAATTTGTCGGAGAAAACCCGCAACAATGGGACCAACATCTTGATTATTTTACCTTTGAATACAATACTACAAATAATAGCTCAACAAGCTACAGTCCGTTCGAACTTTTATATGGAAGATAGGCAAGGATTCCTACCTCCATATACACTCCAACAGATTCAGATCTAACATATGATGACTGTTTTTGCGAAATGAAACAAATTCTTAAAAATTTGCATGAAACGCCAAAAGAGATTTGATTATTTCGAAAGAGAAACGTAAAATTATTTATGATAAGAAAACCGAAGAATGGCAACCTATGTGGGGCGAATTGGTTTTAGTACAAGCAATCCCAACAGGAACAGGTCAAAAACTTCAAAGTAAATGGAGAGGCCCATACGCAGTAGTTGACCTACCCAGTGAACAAACCACAATTATAAAAAATGGGAACAAATTTGAAAAAGTCCACAATAATAGGTTAAAAAAGTATAATGATTGATTAGCTTTGCGTAGTCGTAAATGTATAAATTGATGTAAATATTGAAAAACCAATTATTTCCTAATTACGAATGACTTTTGTAAATATTAGTTACTAAATATGTTGTTAAAAAAAAAATACCATAGGAATAATATATTAGGATAAAGGCTTGCGTAGGATAGCTAGGAATATTATTTGAATTATTATATTAAATAAACAATTAACATATATAATTGTAGTAAGGTTCAAAACAAAGCGGTTAACGATTGGAGAGCATACGAATTAACTTAATTGAAATTATATCGTAACAACTTAAAAGGAATTGAAAAAAAAAATTATGATAATAGCAATAAATCTGTATATATAAAAATGCAGTGGCATACGTGGACCGCGCATAACTTGCGAACGGAAGGTCCAATTTTGATCATCTTTGATTTGTTCTGTTAGTTTTCACCCAAGGAAGGTTTATGAGGCAAAAAACATGAAAAAATTGAGAGTTTTTGAAAAATGATCTTCCATACATTTTGTGACCGGGGACTTGGTCTTGGATAGAAGCTTGAAACGTCAAAAAACGCAGTATGCAAGACAAAGTTTGCCGGGTACAGCTAGTAAATAAATAAATTTTATGAGAATATGAAGAGACATAAAGAAATGATGATGATGAATGAATCAGGATAATGAAAATAAGTTTTCGGGAAATTTTGTACAGCTGAATTCAGTAACAAATTTTGAAAACGACGTATAATCAATGGTGTAGCATTGATTATACGTCGTTTTCAAAATTTGTTACTGAATTATAACAAAAATGCGTCCATCAATTCGGCATGAGTTTGAATGCAAGAACGATTTGAATGTACCGAAGAGCTGAAAAGGGGTAATTTGGGATGAGTAAACATAACTAAGCAAAATGGGTAATTGAAAAGGGTATATAAAAATTGGGGGATTAAGAATTGGGCATTTGATATATTGGGAAAAATATGATGGGAAATACTAAGCAATCGTATAAGATATGAAAGGGGAAATACCACTGGGTTATATAGAGTATATCGGGTAACAATAGCGGGGAATGTATAAGAAGAAAAATAATAACTAGAACTAGAGAGATTCTTGAATAAAGAAGCAGATTTAATTAAGGGAAAAAAGACATAAATTGGTGATTGAGAATTTTAATAATAAAAAGAATCAATGACAACAAACAGAAACAAAAAAAAAACAATTTAAAAACAATTTAGACCCAAATGAAACTACGGAGGACGCTCCTATATAGAAATGACCATGTTACATAACACTTTTGAAAGTATATACGAGACCGGATGAAAATTGAATGATGAGGACAAGGGAGGGCCCCCCAGAATGCTTGTGAATGTTGAGTGTGAATGATGAGTGAATAACTAATTTGGATAAAAAAATAATATGTAAATGAAAAATGAAGTAATATTTATAGATTCGGAATCATTAGGTTGCGTCAAATAACAAAAACTAGAAATAAACATAAATATATTTATATTTTTTCAAATCATGAATTAAACACAAGATCTAAGTCTCGTTACAGGTATCCATCCAAAAACCTTATTCGGTAAGGGGGAGAAGTCGTAGCAATAAGGCGATCAAGCCGAGCCTGCGAAAGGAAACGGAGCAAAGAACACGCACTAGAGAGAATTCTGTAGTGAGATTTTTTGGAATTGGTAATATAGATGTTTATAGTGACCCTACAGAAGCTTTCCATTGCTACAACTCACATTTTAATATTTTACGGTTTTTGAGTAAAAAAAAAAATAACAGACTATTAAGAAAAGTAACGGTAACAGAGCATAATTAATGTAATGGTGCAGTTTTTTTAAATACTATTGTAAAGGTTATATTTTGCACATACAAGAAGAACAAATAATAATAACATGAAGACTAAAAGTTCAGTTTGCCATGGTAGATCAATATTTTATAAATCGATGGTTTCGATAGAATTTAAATACAACTTCCTCGAGAGATGACGCGGGAGGACAAGACGAGAAGGCAACACCTGGCGAGAGCAATCAGAGGAGCAGTTCAACGGTACCTCTATGAAAACGTACCACAGCCAATTGGTACGATGACGAGAAATAATAGATCGGATGGAAAGTTGAAGGTCAAAGGTGCTGGTATGGCGGAGGAGAGAATTCAGCGAATATAATTTTATCACCGGAGACGATTCAAGGTCAACTCGGGTGGCACATCGAGACAAATATTATTGTACATCTGCGAATCTGCTAATATAAACCAACACAATGCAGAGCATCGGGAAAAACAACAACAACAACAACAACAACAACAGCAACAACAACAATTCATACCGACATATGATGAGAGAAGGACGTCTTCAAAGTTTTCCAAATTAACCGACATAATGTAATGTTCACCAATCGCATTACATTCACCATTGGAAAAGAACTTACTCAGTGCTTCATACAACAACAACAACAACAACAATTAACAGTAAACATAACCAGGAATGCAACATTTCGACATCATCAAAAGTTTTGGAATTTAAGTCAACCAATTACAAACTCTTTAAAGAGTGTGCAACAGTTCCACAATTTGCACTAGGTCAAAGACAACAATTGAGATTGATCCAATACCAACAAAATTCAGAAGGCGGGCGATAAGTAATCAATCACAACACCGTAAACGACAATGATAAACAATCCAGTTCGGAAGGCAACTTATGACACTTTTTCGAGAAACAACAGAAAGCAACAGTAAAACTAGTTCTTCTGTATGCAAACGACAGCGCGGAAATTGCCAGCAAGGAAATACGATTCAACCGAGGTAATATCCGGATACCAAATCTTCATGGTCACGTCACCATAGGAGACGACATCAACAGAATCAACTACATCATCTTCAAGACAAACCAGTACAACAGAGAAGCAACGATACCACTCATCTAAGACCTAAAACTAACCAATTGATCTGGACATTTAACAAGAAGAGGTAGAAATCAATGGCAGACGAACAACCCCTACGACGAATCAAGAGGAGCAGCAGCGAGTACCAAAGAAGTCAATCTCTTGAGGAAGAATGTAAGAAGGTTAATACAAAATTTAAAGTTTCTTTGGGATATTCAGATAAATCAACTGTAGTGGAAAATATTGTAAGACACTTACTGGGAAGATAAAGATTAGTTTAGCAGTTTCAGTTTAGAAAATTAACGATCATCGTTAACGTCATCATCTAAATGAAGTTTTGGGGGATACATTTTACCCACATCCTTACATTTGAACGTGATTTTATACACGTTCAAACTCCGCTAAGTGGGAGGGCATGCATAGACCTAAATATTCCCACACACTCCGATATTCAAAGTTCAAATATTCAACTGAAACAAAAATGCATTTTCACCCCACATTCCCAACAGCTACCCGGGGGGATTTTAGATTCAATTTTCATCGTAGGCGCGGCATATTGGAAGCAACGAAAAATCGCACCATTCGTTATTGACCTAGTTTTTATAACCCATCATCGTCCGGTGGTGGCCGGGTGCGATCGTGTTGCAACGCGTTAGGTCCGGTCGGTGTGATGCAATTTCAATTACGCTTGGGACAACGATGGGTAATAAACCCGAAAGAATGATATGGAACCGCGACATCCTATTGATCGCGCTGGAACAAAGATTGTTTATTTTTGTTTCAAAATCAAGGCGCCGAATTGGCCGGGTAAGGTTCTGAACTCAGGTGAACCTTAGCTGGAATGTTCTGAAATTGAGACACCGTATTGGTGGCATAGGGCGCCGGACTTGTTTTGCACTCGATTTGTTTTGACTTCGAGTAAACTGAAAGAAAAGAATGTGAGTGTATAATTTCAACCAACATCCGCGGCCGGGGGCCGGCTAGGGTTCACTGTGCCCAAGTAAGGTACACTTCAATAACAAAGCGGGTGCTTTGTTTTGGAGAATTTGGTGCCAAATTCCAAAGACGATGACGATGATGATGGTGACGATGATGATGATGGGGAGAATGATGATAACGTCGGTTCAATTCTTTCACACACCCAAGCCTTGTATACGCTCAAATGAGGCGGGGCTAGAAGAAGAGGCCTTGGTGTTATGATTCTCAGTAGGTTTTGTGCGAACACACCCAAGTCAGGCGTGGTTAGGATATTTAAGTTTTCCGTTGGCATTAAGATTCTTGGTAGGGGTTGGGATACGCCCAAGTAAGAAGAGTCGTGATGTTTTCAAGAAGAGAAGGATGTTAATCACGATGAGGACAAGTAGGATAGGTAGAGGTCCAAGTTTGGATTTATTAGTATTTTCATTTGGTAGGGTTTTGGATACGCCCAAGTTGGTTCGGTCATTGCTAGGAATTATCGTGACATCTTCGGCAAGATGAGAATGATTGTAGGAGTTTTAGACACGCCCAAGCTGGTTCGGGTATTGCTAGGAAATTTAGGCTATAAATACGGAGGCTTTGGCTTCAGTCGGGGTCAGTCGTTGAAGGCCAGTAGTCGGGGAGTTCGGTGACAACGTTAACGCAGGCAGCACATCGGATAAGTCTTGAGCTCCCATGTGGGACACCTCTAGATACTGTCCTAAGGCTGTAGGTAGGACTTAGTAGTCGGGTCAAGAAAAAGCTAGAAGTGTCTCTAGATTGTTAAACTTAGTAGTTCGGTGAAGAAATACAGAAAGGTGATATAAGAAAAAGTGAATCGTTGTAATATAAGTTAAGTGATGGTTTGTGATACTTCAATATAGTTTACTAAAAAGATATCGTCGGACTGTTATGAAATGAAAGATATCACATTCCGTGTTGTGTTTTATGCAGCCCCTGGACGGTACAGGGCGCTTCATAGGTTCTCCGTAGCGCTACTCTGAGCCAGCAGCTACACAGCAAAAGTCTTCAAAAGTGCAATTCTTTACCAGAAGAAAAATTCTATTTAGTATCGATATCTAGTTTTCACTTTCATCATTTACGGTTTCACCCTGTCATCCCTTACTCTCTGGATCAACACACACGGCCAACGTGCTTAATAGGCGGACATGATTCCTCACTCACTGGGTCCCTGCCGAAAACCCATACCATTTTGCACCAAGACGTAAACCGTAGCCGGGCGGCAGTGGGAATGAAGATCCTTGTGGCTCATTAACAAGCTCAAACATTTATTCGACAAAAAGGCGCAACCGACGGAGCGGAGAGCATCAGCTACACCTACATACAACCCGTGCCGCAGTGTCAGCTACACAAAAGCGGGTGTCATAAACTTTTGTGACATGTCTCTATCTCCTGACAAGGGCTTCAAGCAGGAGCACCTCACTCACTTCCATGGTTGGTCGGTCGGTCGGTCGGTAGTCCCATCACGGATGGCGGGGCTTGGAGGCTGTCAGTCACAAGAGCAAAGCAAAGGTTTCATTTCGGCGGAGACATGGACAAATCTTTCTTTATTTACCTCGTTTCGACGCGGATTTGTTGGTCGTTGCCTGTGAGTGACTGTCGGTGCCCAGGTTGGAAGGGCCACATCAACACCTGAAGATTTGGAATGTTAGTGTTGCTTTGTTCGAGGAGTTGGTAATTAGCAATAAGGAGAATGGGGAGAGCGATACGACGCGTCAGGTAAATGGGTTGTGCGACAGACAGATGAGTTATTCGTTGAATTGCATGATTGTCGCTTTGACTGAAAGCGCATTATTCATTCGTAACATGACAGGTTTTGTCTCATCCTTAAATACTATTTGTCTATCAAAATAAAATACAATAAACAAAGTTCGTGTCAATTTGTCTACATTTTGACAGTAACCTATGTTCAGAGTCAAGATTCAAAAATTAAATTCTTACATGAAATCTGCGCAACTGACTGTATGCCAGTGAAACCTGCTGTGTATCAGTGGAGAATACTTAAAGATTGCAGGTCTTCATCAACGTGGATTTTTAAAACTGAGCTCCAAAAAAAACTCGCAAGTTCGGTAAAACACTGCGTGATTTGGATCATCATTCTGTAGTAAAGTTATCTATACAACATTCGAATTTCAAATTTATCCATAGATGAATGAACACTTTGGTCTATAAAGGTTTTTCTTGCCCCTTAAAGCACCGTGCACATGTGGCGCTAAGCAATTTGAGCAAAAAAGTTTGTTCTCGTTTATTCGCAGATGCCAAATGAAATGAAATCCACTTTTCCTCAAACTTAGTTACCATCAACAACAGCCCCGAAAGAGATGTGACTTTTGCCTCGGTTCCGACTTTGGTAACGATTCTTTTTTACTTTCGCCAAACTGCGACTGCCACAGATCACTATAGACTACACTGGCAGCGAGCGGGTATCTAATGCTGTCGAAACGCAAGCACCACCACCACCACCCAAGCAGCCATACGTGTGGAACACAACAATATCTGCTTATGCTCTGTACTTTGGTTTAGGGCAAACAAAAAAAAAAAGAGTTTACGTATAGGAAATGAAGTGGCAGCTGATGCTTCTTTCCACGAAGAGAACTTCCCAGATTAAATCTCGATCTCTCGCGCTCGTCGCTGTAGCAACCCACCCAACAACGTTTTCACCGCATTCTCGAGCAAACAAGAGGATGTGGGTGAAGTTTATCCCGGGTAGAGGATGAGAACAAACTTGGATCAGAATAGCAACAAATTGTACTTTCATGACTTAACCAAATGATTGACAAACTATCAATATGTTATGAAAAAAGTAACAGTTTTTGTACATTCAACATTTTACTTGTTATCAATAAAAAAACAAAAAGGCTTAGCGGTGCCTTTCCAAAAAATGATAACCAGAAAATTTGAGATGGTGTACCAAACCCCAATTCCAAATCTTCATCTTAGATTTTCTCATCGCCAGTTCTGAACTTCGGATGTCTTCCTCATATTAAATACGACCATGGTACTGCATATTGCATTGTTCTAGAGACCAAAACACTGTAGAATAGCCATCATCTTAACCTTTTTTGAATTTTGTGGCCTTTATTTTTGGACCTCAGTTATGTTTCTCGTACAAAATATATGCACATTGTATGGTTTTAGAGTCTGAATCTCCTCACTGACTGACTGATCTGAAGCGTTATCAATGGCAACCAATGAGGTTAAACACCAACTCGATTCGTGCTAAACTCAATGGAATCGGGCTATAGAAAGTGGATTAAGGTGAAGATGAAAAAGGGTATATGTAAGGATATATGGTATACTGAATCATTTCGCTAATTAGGCCTCGATACGAAATACAATAGTGTTGTCTTGTCAAATCTTGAAGTTCAATATGACGAACATCAGAAACTGCCCACTTCTCTGTTAGCACCAGGTTTTCATAGCATCCGGGCAATTAGCCAGTGTATCCAAAATTTCTAGAGACATGTTCCAATAGCCATACTTTGCAAAATAAATTAGCTTGAAATGTCCCAATGTTTCAGAAACAGTAAAAAAGTAGCCACACCCCTGGGGACAGCAGAGGAGTGGCCAGTGTATCCCAAATCTCTAGAAGTATGTTCTAATAATATTGTCTTGTAAAACCATGAAGTTTAATGTATCGCGAACCAGGTTCCAGAATCGGTCAGAAAGTGACCACTTCCCTAGGGGCACCAAGTTTCCGAAACACCCGGAGAAGTGACCAATGTATCCAAGAAACATGTTCCAATACTCTTGTTTTGCAAAACCATGAAGTTTGGAATGCCACAAACTAGTTTCCAAAGGTGAATAAACAAATTTTGATTGAGAAACAGCTGAGAATCATTATTTTAACATTTTGAAAATGAGTGCACCACCCATGCCATAGCACCAGAACTAACATATGAATTGGTAAACCAAAACTTCGCCTTTTGAGTACCGAACTTTGTTCTGTTAAATAGTGAGTTCAATGTCTGTTTGAGGACCTCCAAGAACTCGCTTGAGTATAGGTCATCGGATTAACAATCTTAACACTCCCGGCCCCAAGATCAAAAATTTGTTGTAACTAAATTTTTAATGGGCTATATCTCAGCAATGGCTCAACCGATTTTCAAATTTTTTTTATCAATCTCATGTCCGAATCCTAAAATTTCAGATGATTGAACAGAAATTATTCTAGGGGTGCTCAAATTTCCTCTAGAACAGTGCAACCGATACAAATTTTTTTCGACATGCTTATTTAATTGTAAACGTGCAAAATATTTCAGTAAACATCATAAATCTGCGTGGTTCACATGAATAAAGTATAAAATAGCTGGATGCATATCGTAAATACAATCGAAAAATATTTTGAACATCCCTAGCGCTCTCGGCATTGGCTAGTTGTAATTAAATTCTCAATTGACTATATTTCAGCAACGGCTCAACCGATTTTCAAAATTTTTTTACCAATCTTTTCTCCGAATCCTAAAGTTTCAGATAATTGAACAGAAATTATTTTAGGGGTGTTCAAATTTCCTCTAGAACCGTGCAACCGATATATATATTTTTAAATGTTTACCTAATTAGAAGCGGTCTGAAAATTACTGTACGCATAATGGATGTGTGTGGTATAGTATAAGATAAAATATTTTGAACATCCCTAGTGCTCCTGGCACAGTGGCTAGTTGCAATTAAATTTTCAATTGACTATATCTCAGCAACGGCTCAACCGATTTTCAAAATTCTTTTACCAATCTCTTCTCCGAATCCTAAAGTTTCAGATAATTGAACAGAAATTTTTCTAGGGGTGTTCAAATTTCCTCTAGAACAGTGCAACCGATATAATTTTTTTTTTTCAAAATGTTTACCTAATAGGAAGGGGTCTGAAAATTACTGTACGCATAATGGATGTGTGGAGTACAGTATAAGATAAAATATTTTGAACATTCCTAGTGCTCCCAGCACGATGATCGAAAATTTGTTGAAACTAAATTTTAAATCAGCTATATCTCAGCGATGGCTTAACCGATTTTCAAAATTATTTTCCTTACATGTTGTCCTAATCTTCTAGTTTCAGATAATTGAATAAAAAATATTCAAGGGGTGGTCCAATTTTTTCCATATCAGTGCAGAAGATACGATATTTTTCAGCCATTTTTTCTTCATTGAGGACGTTCAAAATATTTCCTTGAACATCAGAAACCTACATTATTCAAACGGGAATAGTATAAGATCTATCTGGATACATGCAGTAAACCTCAATTAAAAAGATGTTGAACATCCCTAGTGCTCCTTGAATTATGACCGAAGCTTGACTGTAATTAAATTTTCAATCGCATATATCTCAGCGATTGCTCAACCGATTTTCAAAATTATTTTACCAATCTCTTGTACGAATCTTCAAATTACAGATGTTTGAAAAAACCCTTCTAGGGGTGTTCAAATTGCCTTTTGAACAGTTCAACTTGTTTCAAAATATTTATATCATTGTAAAAGTTCTAAATATTTCGGTAAACATCATAAATCTTCGTGATTCTAATGAGAATAGCATAAGATCACTTGATACATATTGTGAACTACATAGTAAATTGAACATCCCTAGCACTACCGGCATTGTGATCGAAATTCGGCTGTAACTATATTTTCAATGGGCTTTATGTCAGCGATGACTTGACCGATTTGCCATATTATTTGACTAATCTCTTGTCAGAATTTTGTTTTGTGTTCAAATTTCCTCAAGAGCTCTGCATCCGGTGTATTTTTTTCGACTTGTTTACTTCATTGTGAACGTTCTAAATATTTTCACAAGCATGAGAAATCTGCGAGATTCTTATTAGAACAGTATAACATAAAAGAATACATATTGTGAATCACATAAAAACACACTCGGTGATTGAAATTAAACTATAAATAAATTTTCAATTGGCTATATCTCGCAAAATAACTCAACTGGTTTTTTATATTCTTATACTCTCAGCGCTCCACGCCTTCTTGTGCCAACCGGATCCGTTGCAAACACCAGCTTTGCAGGGTTGTTGTCCGGCATTCTTGCAACATGCCCTGCCCACCGTATCCTTCCGGCTTTGGCCACCTTCTGGATGCTGGGTTCGCCGTAAAGTGCAGCGAGCTCGTGGTTCATCCTTCTCCGCCATACACCGTTCTCCTGCACACCGCCGAAGATCGTTCTTAGCACGCGTCGCTCGAAAACTCCGAGTGCTTGTAGGTCCTCCTCGAGCATGGTCCATGTCTCGTGCCCGTACAGGATCACCGGTCTTATTAGCGTTTTGTACATGGTGCATTTGGTGCGTGGGTGAATCTTTTTCGACCGTAGTTTCTTCTGGAGCCCGTAGTAGGCCCGACTTCCGCTGATGATGCGCCTCCGAATTCCACGACTCACTTTGTTGTAAGCCGTCAGTAAGGATCCGAGGTAGACGAATTCCTCCACCACCTCAAAAGTATCCCCGTCTATCGTAACATTACTACCCAGACGGATCCGGTCGTTTTCGGTTCCGCCTACCAGCATGTACTTTGTTTTTGAGGCATTCACCACCAGTCCGACCTTTGCTGCTTCGCGTTTCAGGCGGGTGTACAGTTCTGCCACCGTTCCAAATATTCTAGCGATAATATCCATGTCGTCCGCAAAGCACACAAATTGACCGGATTTTGTGAAAATCGTTCCCCGGCTGTTGAGCCCAGCTCGTCGCATCACACCTTCCAACGCGATGTTGAAGAGTAGACATGAGAGTCCGCCACCTTGTCGCAGTCCCCGGCGAGATACGAATGAACTGGATAGTTCACCCGAAACCCTTACGCAGTTTTGCACACCGTCCATCGTTGCTTTAATCAGTCTAGTCAGCTTCCCAGGAAAGCCGTTTTCGTCCATGATTCTCCATAGCTCTGCGCGGTCGATACTATCGTATGCCGCTTTGAAGTCGATGGGACCTGGTATTCACGGCATTTCTGGAGGATTTGCCGTACGGTAAAGATCTGGTCCGTTGTCGACCGGCCGTCGATGAAGCCGGCTTGATAACTTCCCACGAACTCATTTGTTTTAGGTGACAGACGACGGAAGATGATCTGAGATAGCACTTTGTAGGCAGCATTCAAAATAGTGATCGCCCTGAAGTTCTCACATTCCAAATGGTCGCCTTTCTTGTGAATGGGGCAGATTACCCCTTCCTTCCACTCCTCCGGTAGCTGTTCGGTTTCCCAGATCCTGACTATCAGCCGATGCAGACAGGTGGCCAACTTTTCTGGGCCCATCTTGATGAGTTCAGCTGCGATACCATCCTTACCAGCTGCTTTGTTGGTTTTGAGCTGGTGAATGGCATCCTTAACTTCCCTCAGCGTGGGAGTTGGTTCATTTCCGTCCTCTGCTGCACTGGTGTCGTCGTTTCCTCCGTTGCCGTGGGCTTCCGTGCCTACGTTCTCCACGCCGTTCAGGTGCTGATCGAAGTGCTGCTTCCACCTTTCGATCACCTCACGTCCGTCCGTCAAGAGGCCTCCGTCTTTATCCCTGCATATTTCAGCTCGCGGCACGAAGCCGTTGCGGGATGCGTTGAGCTTCTGATAGAACTTCCGTGTTTCTTGGGAACGGCACAGCAGTTCCATTTCTTCACACTACGCTTCTTCCAGGCGGCGCTTTTTCTCCCGAAAGAGGCGGGTCTGCTGTTTCCGCTTCTGTTTGTAACGTTCCACGTTCTGTCGAGTCCCTTGTTGCAGCATTACCGCCCTCGCTGCGTTCTTCTCCTCCAAAACCGTTCTGCACTCTTCACACTTAATTCAGATTGCCGGGATATCAGCATTTTTTCAAACTTTTGCCGAGATTCGCACAGCCGAGCAATCAGCAAACAATCATTTTGCCGGGATCTCGGCAATTTTGACAGTTCATTGCTGATAGTCGGCAATCGTTTTGCTGAGAATCAGCTAACAATCGTCACTTTTTGCTGAGATTCCAGATAAAGATTTTGCTGAGCAGACGGCTGTGCGCGATTTTGCCGAGCCCGCGAATCTGTTTTGAGTGTGTTCGTCGAACCATTCGTTCCGTCGATTCCGTTCCACTTACCCGATGGTGCTCTCGGCTGCGTCGTTGATGGCTGCTTTCATTGTACTCCAGCAGTCCTCTAGAGGGGCCTCATCGAGCTCGCCCTCGTCTGGCAACGCGGCCTCGAGATTCTGCGCGTATGCTGAGGCGACATCCGGTTGCTTCAGTCGCTCTAGGTTGTACCGTGGCGGTCGCCGGTACCGTACATTGTTGATGACGGAGAGTTTTGGGCGCAGTTTGACCATCACCAGATAGTGGTCGGAGTCGATGTTGGCGCCACGATAGGTCCTGACGTCGATAATGTCGGATTTTTTCCGACATGTTTACCTAATTGTAAACGTTCTGAAACTGTCACAGAAAAAACTATTGGGACATCACTAGCGCTCCTATAACGATGACTAAATTTTCAATCTGCAATATCGCAGCAATAGCACAACTGATTTTCAAAGTTATTTTGCTAATATGTTGTTCAAGTCTTCGAACTTCAAACAAATGAACAAAATACGTTCTAGGGGTGTTCAAACTTCCTTCAGAATAGTGCAACCGACACACATTTTTTCAGTCATTTTCACTTCATTGTAAGCGTTATGAAAAAAATCCGCAAACATCATCAATTTGCTGGCTTCAAATGAGAAAAGTATAAAATTGCCGGAAACATGTAGTTAGCCTCACAGAAACAGGTTTTGAACATCCCCAGCCCTCCCGGCACTATGATTTTTAATTGGCTGCATCTCAGCGATGGCTCGCCCGATTTTCAAAATTCTTTTACTAATCTCTTGTCTGAAACTTCATGTTTGGAACCATTGAACAAAACTTAACAAAACTTATGCTCCGGTTCATCAAATACGAGCGGAACGATGATCACCAACAACTTGCCCGAAATGAATGTGAATAAGGAGCAGCATATTTTGTGCTACATGTGCGGCATGTATTTGCAAAACACATAGAGCAAAAGTGTTCCATAAATATTGCGAGAATTGTTCCAATTGACACAGATTTGAATTGTTGATTTTTTTTTTTATTTTGATGAACATTTGGTTTACACTGAACCAGTGGTGGAAAGCATCATGCGCTTGACGTGTTTTTTGGTTCGCATCAAACACAATCTTTGCTCACGCGCTCGCGAACCCAAAAAGAGAGAACGGTTCACGATTTCCCGGATCGACGAACCAACACAAAACAAATGTCGAACGAGCAGCATCGCAGTTGGTTCGCCAGAAGGATCACAATGTAGAACACTTGGTTTGTTGCCATTTTTTGTACACTTAAAGGTAATTAGTTGGGTGTTTTTTGATTATACTGGTCAGGTACCATTCCAATAAATGATATCGACGAAAAAGTTTACAAAAATTTGGTTCCATTACAGAAATATCGGCCGCGAACCTCTAAAATAAAAAAGCATCGCGCTTGCAAAAGATGCGATGCACTCGTTGGCGTTCGTGTCGTACGATCGTGAGCCACAGACGTACGAACACCATCGCACAGCAAAGGTTTGCGATGCGATGGCATTTTTTTGTAGCGCGTAAGCACACGTTCGCGATCAATTTCCACCACTGCACTGAACTAGTGTGAATGAGTCATGAATATTTTCACTACATCAATGTTTCAAAAACCGTCAAGCCGTTTCGTTGAATTTCGTAATAAAAAAAGAGAAATTAAACTGGTACAAAACTGATTTTTATGATGGAAGGAAAAAACCTTGACTACTACTAAAGAGAATCTTTGTAGCCTTCGTGGCCGTGCGGTTAGAGACGTCAGTCGTCTAGGCGTTTCGTAAGCCTCGCAGTTTGGGTTCGATTCCTGCTCCAGTCGGTGAAAACTTTTCGTGAAACGGAAAATTCATCACTGGACGACTACTGGGTTTTTCGTGTGTTGTCCGTTGTCTCATATTTGTGATCGTTCAGTCTGTACAACCTCTGGTTGAAGACGGTGTAGTCTTTTCAAAGAGAATCTTCGCGCATGTCACGTGATATATTAAGGCAAAAATGGTAATTAGTAAAGACAACTCTTAGCTACGAACTGTGGAGCTTAAGAATTTAACGTACTGGGAGTGCTAGTATGCGAAATATTCAGAATGATTACAATGAGGCAAATATGTTGAAAAATATTTTTTTAGGTTGCACTGTTGCTGTTGTTGTTACAGAGCAACCATAGAATGATTTTTGTTAAACTGTCTGAAAATTGAAGGTTTGCGCAACATATTTTTAAAACAAACCCTGAAAACCGGCTGAGATATGCATGCAGTAATCTTATACAATTTTCATTTGAACCACGTAGATTTATGTATGATGTTTGGGGTAAAATTTCGAACTTTTGCAATGAATGAGCAAATTGAAAAAATTTAATGGTAGTAATGGTTTGCAGGAAATTTGAACGCCCTCATAATGATTTTTTTCAATTGTTTGAATCTTGAATAACTGCAGAACATGCTACTAGAAGAATTTTGAAAATCGGTTAAGCCATCGCAGAGATACAGCTGATTAAAAATTTTGTTTAAACTAATTCGATCACCGTGCCTGGAGCGCTAGGGATGTTCAAAATATTTATTCTTATGCTATTCTAATATAAACCACACACATAGATTATGCCTACGGAAATTTATAGAACGTTTAAATTGGTAAACATATCGAAAAAAAATATATCGGTTGCACAGAGGAAATTTGAACACCCCTATAATGTTGAATTGTTTGAACCTTGAAGATTATGATAAGAGAGTTCTAAAAGCATTTTGAAAATCGGTTGAGCCATCGCTGAGATATAACCAATTGAAAATTCAATTGCAACTAATCACTGTGCCGGGAGCGCTAGGGATGTTCAAAATATTTTTCTGTTAGATTAACGATATGTATCGTTATCTTATAATATTTTCATTTGAACACCTCAGATTTATGATGTTTACTAAAATATTTGGAACGTTTACAATCAGATAAACATGTCGAAAAAAAAGTGTATCGGTTGCACTAATCTAGAGAAAATTTGAACACCCCTATAATAATTTCTGTTCAATTATCGGAAACTTTAGGATTCGGACAAGAGATTGGTAAAAGAATTTTGAAAATCGGTTGAGCCATTGCTGAGATATAGTCAATTGAAAATTTAATAGCAACAAGCCACTGTGCCGGGAGCGCTAGGGATGTTCAAAATATGTTTCTGTTAGATTAACGATATGGATCCAGTTACTTCTACTATTTTCATTTGAACACCGCAAATCGGTCAAGTCATCGCTGACATTTACCCCTTTGGAAGGGGGTGGAAGCTCAGGTAAAATATTATCTCCTGGGCGCCCATTAAAAACACCACCCCCGGCGAAGACTGGCGCTCGAGCCTAGCTATCTAGCACTGTAGTTGGAGGAAATGCCAATGCAGAACCCGTAGCTTCCGGGAAGGTAAGCCCAGGTCCCTGGGTTAGTGGGTTGGTGTCAGGCCCTGCGAGCCAGCCGTAAAAAAGACTAGCACCGGAAAATCAACAAGAGAAGAATGCGAACCGATACCAATGGCGACGACCACAGCGACGAAAAGGGACTTGCGATTGGAAGCTCGGTACGTGGAACTGCAGATCTCTCAACTTCATCGGGAGCACCCGCATACTCGCCGATATACTGAAGGACCGCGGGTTCGGAATCGTAGCGCTGCAGGAGGTGTGTTGGACAGGATCTATGGTGCGAACGTTTAGAGGTAATCATACCATCTACCAGAGTTTCGGCAACACACGTGAGCTGGGAACAGCTTTTATAGTGATGGGCGACATGCAAAGGCGCGTGATCGGTTGGTGGCCGATCGACGAAAGAATGTGCAGGCTGAGGATCAAGGGCCGATTCTTCAACATTAGCATAATAAACGTGCACAGCCCTCACTCCGGAAGCACTGATGATGACAAAGACGCATTTTACGCGCAGCTCGAACGCGAGTACGACCGCTGCCCAAACCACGACGTCAAGATCATCATAGGGGATCGAAACGCTCAGGTAGGCCAGGAGAAGGAATTCAGACCGACGATTGGAAAGTTCAGCGCCCACCAGCTGACGAACGAAAATGGCCTACGCCTCATCGATTTCGCCGCCTCCAAGAACATGGCCATTCGTAGCACCTTTTTCCAGCACAGCCTCCCATATCGTTACACCTGGAGATCACCACAACAAACGGAATCGCACATCGACCACGTTCTGATTGATGGACGGCACTTCTCCGACATTATCGACGTCAGGACCTATCGTGGCGCTAATATCGACTCTGATCACTACCTGGTGATGGTTAAACTGCGCCCAAAACTCTCCGTTATTAACAACGTACATTACCGGCGGCCGCCCCGGTACGATCTAGAGCGACTGAAGCAACCGGATGTCGCCACCGCATACGCGCAGAATCTCGAGGCAGCCTTGCCGGACGAGGGTGTGCTCGATGTGGCCCCTCTAGAGGACTGCTGGAGTACAGTCAAAGCAGCCATCAACAACGCAGCCGAGAGCACTATCGGATACGTAGAACGGAGTCTACGAAACGATTGGTTCGACGAGGAGTGTAGAGCGGTTCTGGAGGAGAAGGATGCAGCGCGGGCGGTAATGCTGCAGCATGGAACCCGACAGAATGTGGAGCGATACAGACAGAAGCGGAAGCAGCAGACCCGTCTCTTCCGGGAGAAAAAGCGCCGCCTGGGAGAAGCGGAGTGCGAGGAAATGGAACTGCTGTGCCGTTCACAGGAAACACGTAAGTTCTATCAGAAGCTCAACGCATCCCGCAAAGGCTACGTGCCGCAAGCCGAAATCTGCAGGGATAAGGACGGGAGCCTCCTGACGGACAAACGTGAGGTGATCGAAAGGTGGAAGCAGCACTTCGACGAGCACCTGAATGGCGAAGGGAATGTAGGCACGGAGGACCAAGGCAGCGGAGGAAATGACTATGTTGGTGCAGCAGAGGACGGGAACGAACCAACTCCCACGCTGATGGAAGTTAAGGATGCCATCCGCCAGCTCAAAAACAACAAAGCGGCTGGTAAGGACGGTATCGCAGCAGAACTCATCAAGATGGGCCCGGAAAAGTTGGCCACCTGTTTGCACCAGTTAGTAGTCAAGATCTGGGAAACCGAACAGCTACCGGAGGAATAATAGGAAAGGAAGGGATAATCTGTCCCGTCCATAAGAAAGGCGACAAGTTAATGTGTGAGAACTTTCGAGCGATCACCATTTTGAATGCCGCCTACAAAGTGCTATCCCAGATCATCTTCCGTCGTCTTTCACCTAAAGTAAATGAGTTCGTGGGAAGTTACCAAGCCGGTTTCATCGACGGCCGGTCGACAACGGACCAGATCTTCACCGTACGGCAGATCCTCCAGAAATGCCGTGAATACCAGGTCCCAACGCATCACCTGTTCATCGACTTCAAAGCGGCATACGACAGTATCGACCGCACAGAGCTATGGAAAATTATGGACGAGAACAGCTTTCCCGGGAAGCTGACTAGACTGATAAGAGCAACGATGGACGGTGTGCAGAACAGCGTAAGGATTTCGGGTGAACTATCCAGTTCATTCGAATCTCGACGGGGACTACGACAAGGTGATGGACTTTCCTGCCTACTATTCAACATCGCCCTGGAAGGTGTTATGCGACGAGCCGGGCTTAACAGCCGGGGTATGATCTTCACGAAATCCAGCCAATTTGTCTGTTTTGCGGATGACATGGATATTATTGCTAGAACATTTGGAACGGTGGCAGAACTGTACACCCGCCTGAAACGTGAAGCAGCAAAGGTCGGACTGGTGGTGAATGCGGCTAAGACAAAGTACATGCTGGTAGGTGGGACTGAGCGAGACAGGACAAGCCTTGGCAGCAATGTTACGATAGACGGGGATACTTTCGAGGTGGTAGAAGAATTCGTCTACCTCGGTTCCTTGCTAACGGCGGACAATAACGTGAGCCATGAAATACGAAGGCGCATCATCAGTGGAAGTCGTGCCTACTATGGGCTCCAGAAGAAACTGCGGTCAAAAAAGATTCGACCCCGCACCAAATGTACCATGTACAAGACGTTAATAAGACCGGTGGTTCTCTACGGACACGAGACATGGACGATGCTCGAGGAGGACCTGCAAGCACTCGGAGTTTTCGAGCGACGGGTGCTAAGGACGATCTTTGGCGGCGTGCAGGAGAACGGGGTGTGGCGGAGAAGGATGAACCACGAGCTCGCTGCACTTTACGGCGAACCCAGCATCCAGAAGGTGGCCAAAGCCGGAAGGACACGGTGGGCAGGGCATGTTGCAAGAATGCCGGACAACAACCCTGCAAAGTTGGTGTTTGCTAACCATCCGGTTGGTACAAGAAGGCGTGGAGCGCAGAGAGCACGATGGGCGGACCAGGTGGAGCGTGATCTGGCGAGTGTTGGGCGTGACCGAGGTTGGAGAGCTGCAGCTGCAAATCGAGTATTATGGCGGCAAATTGTTGATTCAGTATTATCATGAATTTGATGTTAACTAAATAAATGAAATGAATGAATAACCCCTTTGGAAATATAGTTACAGCCGAATTTCGATCCCAATGCCAGTAGTGCTAGGGATGTTCAATTTACTATGTAGTTCACAATATGTTTCAAGTGATCTTATGCTATTCTCATTAGAATCACAAAGATTTATGATGTTTACCGAAATATTTAGAACTTTTACAATGATATAAATATTTTGAAAAAAGTTGAACTGTTCAAGAGGCAATTTGAACACCCCTAGAAGGGTTTTTTTCAAACTTTTGTAATTTGAAGATTCGTACAAGAGATTGGTAAAATAATTTTGAAAATCGGTTGAGCCATCGCTGAGATATATGCGATTGAAAATTTAGTAACAGTCAAGCTTCGGTCACAATTCAAGGAGCACTAGGGATGTTCAACATCTTTTTAATTGAGGTTTAATGCATGTATCCAGATAGATCTTATACTATTCTCGTTTGAATAATGTAGGTTTATGAAGTTCAAGGAAATATTTTGAACGTCCTCAATGAAGAAAAAATGGCTGAAAAATATCGTATCTTCTGCACTGATATGGAGAAAATTGGACCACCCCTAGAATATTTTTTATTCAATTATCTGAAACTAGAAGATTAGGACAACATGTAAGGAAAATAATTTTGAAAATCGGTTAAGCCATCGCTGAGATATAACTGATTTAAAATTTAGTTTCAACAAATTTTTGATTATCGTGCCGGGAGCGCTAGGGATGTTCAAAATAATTTATCTTATACTATACCACACACATCCATTATGCGTACAGTAATTTTCAGACCGCTTTTTTTTATTCCTGTTCCGGTTTGTCACTGCGACCAGTTTTTAGATCTATTGTGACATTCAGACCGCTTCCAATTAGGTAAACATTTTAAAAAAATATATCGGTTTCACTATTCTAGAGGAAATTTGAACACCCCTAGAATAATTTCTGTTCAATTATCTGAAACTTTAGGATTCGGAGAAGAGATTGGTAAAAGAATTTTGAAAATCAGTTGAGCCGTTGCTGAGATATAGTCAATTGAAAATTTAATAGCAACTAGCCACTGTGCCGAGAGCGCTAGGGATGTTCAAAATATGTTTCTGTTAGATTAACGATATGCATCCAGTTATCTTCTACTATTTTCATTTGAACACCTCAGATGTATGATGTTTTCTGAAATATTTGGAACGTTTACAGCCAGATAAGCATGACGAAACAAAATTTGTATCGGTTGCACTGTTCTAGAGGGAATTTGAACACCCCTAGAACAATTTCTGTTCAAGCATCTGAAATTTTAAGATTCGGACATGAGATTGATAAAAAAATTTTGAAAATCGGTTGAGCCATTGCAGAGATATAGCCAATTAAAAATTTAGTTACAACAAATTTTCGATCCCGGTGCTCCGCGTAACTTTTTTGATCTCGGTGCTCCTAGTTTTAATCAGATTGAAACGTTTTTAAGCAGTTCTGAACCCCCTTCAACGTATCTGCTGCCCTTCTGAGACCCCTGAAGCACATCAGAAAGGCTATAAAGCCTCATGGCATTTCTTCCGGAATTCCTTTTGAGATTCTTTCCGAAACTCCTCTTGGGTTTCCTTCCAGAATTCCTACTAGGAGTTCCTCAAAAAGTTAGTGCAATGAACTGTTCTGGAATTTCTCCAAGGATTTATCCAGGAGTTTCCTTCAGAAATTCATCAATGACTTATTTTTTAATCTAAAGATTCCTTCTCGGCTTTATCCCCGAATTCATTCAGAAATGTCTTTCCCCAGTCCATGAATTCCTTCGAAAGTGGCTCAAGGAGTTTCTACCAGGAAAAACTTAAGAAATCCGTCCTGTGATTCTTTCAGGAACCATATTGGGATTCTTCATTTTTTTTCTCCAAGGAATCCTTCCGGAACTTATCCAAGCATTTCTTCGGAAATTCCTCCACAGATTCTTATACGAGTTCTTTCAGCGTGCAAAAGTCAGGGATATATTGGAAGCACAAACAGACGCACCACTTTGACCATTCTTTGATTCAAAACATAGTCACGGAAACATCACAGACAACATAGTCTGTGGAAACATGTTCACCCAATGCTAAAAAAAACGGGGTCCGGCCAACCATCAACTATGCGAGCGCCACGAGTGGTTAGTTGGCTAACTATCAAATTTTAAAATTGACCGCCCAAGAAACACACATGTCACATGAAAGTTACGGCTGCGCAAGTTTTGATTGCATAGAAGTTATTTTGACGTTATTCTAACATTGTGTTTGAAAAACATCAAATTTACTTCTAAACAACCAAAACTTGCGCTGCCATAACTATTATATGACATGTGTGTTGCTTGGGCGTTAAATCGGTGACGATGAGATTTATCAGAGTGTTACGTCTGTTTGTCTGTATTTGAAGTGTTCCTTTAAACATTTCGCATGGGATTACATCAAATATGCTTCGAGGTTTTCTCTTATGACGTTTTAGGGCTTGCTCTTTCAGGAATTTCTCCAGGGATTTCCCCAGAAATTCCCTGGAAGATTCCTCAAGAGCTTTCCTCCGGAATTTCTGTAGGGATTTCTCTCTGTGATTCACAATTTTTTCAATGATTCGTTTTAGACTTTCTCCACGATTTCGCCCAAATTGTTTCCAGAAATTCCTCCAGCAGCTTCTGGAGAATTTTTTTAATGAGTTCAATCTGAGTTTCCTTGCAAAAGTCCTACAGAGACCTTTCCAGGGATCATTCTTTCTTTTTGAGTTCTTCCAAGATTTTCTTCTTGACTTCCCACAAAGATTTCTTTTTAAATACATTCAGCGTATCTACTCAAGAGGTAAGAATGAAGGCTATAATAAATAATGAATGACAGACCTTGTATTTACATTGGATACAAAACAAGCCGGTTTGTATCAAGAACCTTATACTTTCGTAAGGGGAATTTCTAGCTAGAAAACATAGTGAACCTCGTTTGCTACTTTCAGTAAAAATGAAATGACAATCTCGCATGTCCATGCCTCGAGCATGTATGCTTGTCAACAACGCAACTGTTGCTACACTCGTCTCTGAATAAATCGGCAGAGATGTATGTGTTGTATCTGTTAGAAATCTCAACAGAAAATACGTCTATTAATCGGTTTAATAACCGCTTGATGAACCATCTCCTACGCAGAGCGTACATGATTAACAAAAAAATAATAATCATGACTAATCATTGATGATTAAAATTCCAAATTCTGTGATTAATGATTAAGATTAATTATTCATTTCATTTTAAGAATGATAAATGATAATGATTAATGATTAAGTTTAGTTTTATCTATGATGAGGGATTATGAATAATGATTAAAACTGGTTTATTGATTGATTATCATGATTAATCAATCACAAAAAAGTTGGAAATAAATAAGTATTAACAAGATTTGAATTATTTAAAATATATTTGAAATTACAATATTAAAACTAAGTTTTCTGTTCCCAAATAGAGCACTCATTCTCCTTTTTTTCACAAGTGCATTTGACAACTGATCTAGTACGGGGGAAGCGTTACTTTTCCTTACGGAATAATGGAGCTGACAATTTTCCGCAAGGTAACATAGCTCTGGTCCTCACAAGTTCCTACCTCATGCTTCCACGCGTCAAGCGATGGCAAAGACCGCCAGCTAAGAGTTGTGTGCTTTGCTGGTAGTGCCTGGGCACTGTTGTCCTTCTAACTTCAGCTAGTTTGAGAAGGTACGTCTCCAGCGTCTGTTCACCGAGGAGGTGCGACTCAAACAGCATCTGTTCTGGCATCCAGCGGCTGAGTATGAAATGCTCCTCCACCGGAAGCTATACCTAAGGTGGCAGCCCCACCACGGTGGATAGGGGACCTTAGGCCAACAACCTACTGTTTTAGAAATCCAAAAACCACAACTAGCACAACTAGCCAATGAGGCATGCCGTATGAAGCTTGAGATCCTAGGACTGAGCGAAGTCCGTTGGCCGAATTTTAGAGAATACAGATTGGCATCGGGTCAAATTCTGCTATACTCTGGCCCACGAGGTGAACATGCTCCTCGCCACCGTGGAATTGGTTTCCTGTTCAGCGCTCATGCCCACGCTGCGCTCATGTAAGGGGAATCTATTAATGAGAGGATAACTGTATCCACGTGTTCGAAACCTTACCTTGATCAATGTTACGCGCCAACCGATACTGCCAAATTGCAAGACAAGGAGAACTTTTACAGTCAACTGAATTCTGTCGTGGACAAGATTCCGAAAGCTGATATCAAAATCCCCATGGGCGACTTCAACGCGAAGGTTGGTTCCGACAACTCGGACTATGAGCACGTCATGGGACACCATGGTCTCGGAGAGCTGTTTGCAGAGTTTTGTGGCAACAATGACATGGTGATTGAGGGATCGCTCTTTCCACCATCAACCAGTGCACAAAGTGACATGGGTTTCCCTTGATTGCGCCACGGAAAATCAAATCGACCACATCTGCATCAGCCGAAAATGGAGACGGAGCCTTCTTGATGCGCGGAACAAACGTAGCGCCGACATTGCGTCCGACCATCATCTCCCAAACGACGAGATCCGACTGCGCATTACTGGGATCCATCGGCAGGAGGGGAAAATCAGGCGCCGGTTCTAAAACCGCCGACTGGAAGACGCTGCGATGAAAAAGTCTTTCGTCGAGGAGCTACAGAACCGTACTGCGGATATTGCAAATGGTGGAAGCGTAAATAGAAGAAGCACCTTCATCGACACCGGCGAGAATAATTTGGGTGAGCTACGCACCCGGAGAAAGCAGTGGATCACAGATGATACCTGGAGGAAGATAGAGGAGCGAAGGGACGCCAAAGCCACGATGGAGCGAGCGAAAACACGAGGAACCAAAGCCGTAGCCCGTCAGCGTTTTTCATCGCTCGAGAAGAAAGTGAAACGCTCATGTAGATGGGACAAAAGAGCGTGGGTGGACTCCCTAGCCGACGAAGGCGAGAAAGCCGCAAACACCGGTGACATCCGTCTCATCTACGGTGTTTCACATCTCCTTAGTGGGATTAAGATGAATGCTACGATACCCGTGAAAGACACGTCTAGACAGTTACTGGCCAACCCGGCTGACCAGTTGAAGCGCTTGTTCACAAATGTCATAACATTCGAGGGAGTGGGTGGGTGTCCTTCGTGGTGTTATAGCCTGAACTAATATTTTTTCTTCCCATACAAACAGTGTTACGAAGGGGTGGGTGGGTGTCAAAATAGGTAAATTTTGGCGTTATGATATTTGTGAAAGAATCCCAAGGGTTCGCTGCATTAGCCGTGTTAACACCATCAGTGCAGGAGATAGAAACAGCCATCCGTAGCATGAAAACAAACAGGGCCCCAGGGGTCGGTCGCATATCAGCTGAGATGCTCAAAACTGACCCCGTAGTATCCGCACGACTACTGCATCAGTTTTTCTACAACATATGGTGTTGAGTGCGCCCAGTCGACAACCGCTGAGTCGGCATCCCCCTATTCATGTGGCCCTGACATACACCACGCCCAAACATATTCGGGGGATCTTCAAAGCTCCCACGAATGTAAATAACAACACTCAGGAGAAGAATGTGTCCATCATAGCCCAAAAATTGCAAATCATCATCGTAACGCAACACAAGTGAATTTATTATCTTTTATTAGCTATTAAAAGCCAGAAAAACAGAATAGCGTTAGGCTAGGAGGTGGAATTGCCCGAGAACTTTTCAGCAATCGTCAAGTTATATTTATTGCATTAGGGCGGCTGAAAGGTAAGAAAGCATATACTTATATTGTCATTAGGAATATTTCCAACTTATACAGGTTGTTAGGTTCCTGAGTGCAAACTTTTTAAAGGGTGATAGAGGTCCATAAATGAAGCAAAAAAATTGTTCTACGCATATGGTCAAATCTCAACCGTTACGTAGTTATTGAACTTCCCATGTTTATGACTCTTTTTGCCTTAACTGGCAATAACTTGAAAATGGTCAAACTTATCGAAGTTTTTTTACCCTTATTCGAAACATTATTGAATTTTCTAACAAATGGCATCTTTGAATCGATTGGTTTAGTTAAATAACTAAGTTGTCTAGAGCAAAATAGATTAAAATAGTGTATTTTTATTGGTTTTTGTCAATTATCTTTGAAACATGCGTAATAAATTAAAATTCTTTCCTTGGCAAAGTTGTGGCCTCTGTTACACTCTACAATTCGTTCTTCGACACCAAACTTCTATCTCTTATCGTTTTGTTGCAAATTCGATTTTAACATCGCATTTCAGATCATAAATTTGCAACTGTCATGGAAAGCACTTTTTTGCGCATTGTGCCGCACATTTAAATCAAAATTGCAAGAAAACGATAAGAGCCAGAAGTTTGGTGTCAAAGAACGAATTGTAGAGTGTAACAGGGGCAACAACTTTGCCAAGGAAAGAATTTTAATTTATTACGCATGTTTCAAAGATAATTGACAAAAACCAATAAAAATACACTATTTTTAGCTATTTTGCTCTAGAAAACTTAGTTATTTAACTAAACCAATCGATTCAAAGATGCCATTTGTTAGAAAATTCAGTAATCTTTCGAATAAGGGTAAAAAAACTTCGATAAGTTTGACCATTTTCAAGTTATTGCCAGTTAAGGCAATAAGAGTCATAAACATGGGAAGTTCAATAACTACGTAACGGTTGAGATTTGACCATATGCGTAGAACATTTTTTTTCTCCATTGATGGTCCTCTATCACCCTTTAAAAAGTTTGCACTCAGGAACCTAACACCCTGTATAACATATCAGGGATTCACAATCGACACGACTAGACGAGACCACGACACACTGTTGCGAAATCCGACCGAGGCTAGATCACTAACAGTAAGAACATCGTTGAAACTAACGAAAAGAAAATGTTGATACCCTGTTCATTTTATATTTATAAGAATTTTATAATTTATCAAACTCGGTTGAATAAATTTATTGAACGTGGACCTAGTACCTCACCGCAATCGCAACATATGAAAAACCGCGACATTTCCGGCCAACGGGATGCAAGGCGCCTTAGTTATGGTACCCAAAAAGAGTGACCTGACTGTATGCGGTAATTGGCGGGGCATCATGTTACTGTGTATCGTTCTCAAAGTCCTCTGCAAAGTGATCCTTAACCGGATACAGGTGAAGATTGACGCAACTCTCCGACGGCAGCAAACAGGATTCCGTGCCGGTCGATTCTGTGGACCATATTGTCACGCTCCGTATCATCCTGGAGCAAATCAATAAATTCCAAGCGTCTCTCTACCTTGTGTTTATTTGTTGAAAATGCTTTCGACCAGTCCAGATTGTTCTTTTCAACTCCCACGGCAGCCCTCGAAGTTCTCTATGACGTTTCCCCACTACACTTCTTCTTCTTTTTCTTCTTTATGGCTCTACGTCCTCACTGGGACTTGGCCTGCCACGCTTCAACTTAGTGTTCTTTGAGCACTTCCACAGCAATTTATTGAAGGGCTTTCTTTGCCTGCCTTTGCATGAATTTGTATGTTGTGAGGCAAGCACAATGATACACTATGCCCAAGGAGTCGAGAAAATTTTCCCGACTGGAACGGGAATCGAACTCGCAGTCTCCGGATTTGCGATCCATAGCAAACTACACATTTTTTTTTACTTATTCGTTTATTTGGAAGGCTCGAGCGCCACATGGGCATAACTGAGCCGAAATCTTTTGTTTTTACAATGATTTTACATTTTACAATTTATTACTGCCTTAAAGCTAAGTTAGTTTGAGAAGCCGAAGTACTCGCGGCTGTTTCGAGGTTAAGGAGTGAAAGAAAAAAAAAATAAAATAAAATTGGGAAGGGGGGGTTTATGGGTTTAAAACTAAATTATTTGCTAACTTATACTAAATCATTGATGGGACAAATTGTCCATATCTGTAACGGAACCAAAAAGAAAGGACTTTATCGGTAGAAAACGACAAGAAGAGGACAAACGGAGGGGGGTGACGACAGACAGGGGCGAACAACAAAACCAAAGGCGGACAACGAAAACAAGGAACGTACTACATCAAACTCTGACATCAACACGTTTCAAAAACTGGTAAATCAGGTTCATGTATTCCAAATCAAGTCCTGCCAACACTTCTCTAACGGGTTTCTGTTGTTTTCCTCGGACCCGGAGAATTTCATGCAGCTCAGATCTGACCTCACGATACTCATTGCATCCCCACACGACATGTTCGATATCCTGGTAAGCCACGCCACAGACACAGATATTGCTTTCTGAGAGCCCATCAAACTACACATTCATCTTAAATAAGAAGCACCTTCTTGCACTTCCCGCCTATCGGTACTCGATTTACTAGAGGAATCTACTGTGAACCACAGTTCAACACACATCTCGTTTCTCTAGTTTTGGTGGATTGGAACAAAATTGTCCTTGCTCCAAGTGATCTTACAATGGGTCAATGAAGCAAAGTTTTTTTTTTGTTCGCCGCATTTAAACAACGGCGCCACCATGTATTTCTATTCTATTCTAATCTAGTGCTTGCACAGCCAGTGTTGAAAAGCATCCTAGAAATACCGGAATTTTTTCCGATATTTTCTTGTCAGCATTAATATTTGTAGCATATCAACGAGATGACACAAATATTAAAACGACCAGGCCCACTGTGCAGACTAATGGGTTTGAAGACAATTCAAAAATGTACGGCAATCAGGTTATCCACTTATGAATAACATGATTGACGCATGTTTTTGAATTTGAAAATTGAAGAAACGGGGACAACCGTACCAACCGTTTATATCTCAGGGGAATGATTTTCGTACGTTGAATCGGTGGGAGTGGCGTGGCTAAGAAAGTTAATGCACACTCCATATCAGCGAAATATCCTGGGATGGGACAGTGATTTTTACATCGAGTGCCCTGGCCCTAATGCCTAAGGCTTAAGCGCCTATACTCGCTCTCTGAAATGAAAAGAAAAGTACCCCTTACCCCCTTCATTTGCATGTTGAAGTTTAAAATGCATTAAAACATTGATTAAGGACGAACTTACTGTGAATAATATAAAATTCCTTCAATATTACTTTTCATCATCTAGATTCGCATAGTATCTTGCCATGTACACAAATTCAAGTCAATCGGTTTGAACCCGACTGAGCTACAGCGGAAAAGTGCCCGAAATAACAGGCACTCCTCAAGTGGCTCGATTCGACATCCTAGTTATAAGAATATGAATATTAGGTAAATGCCAACTTTTGTTTCAGTAGTGGACTATTGAACAGCATTTAAAACTAAATATAAAATCTATCTATTCATAACTAACACTTTTCGTTGATGTCGATTTAAAATATCATATTCAAGATTTTTTTTTTCTTTAAAATTCCAGTCATTTCTTATTTTGGATCCCTCTAAGTACTCGCCTTCTTAACCCTTCTGGACGCTCGCTTTAGTAAAAAGTGCAACACTACCTAAAACATCGCTTGTCGTATTCAGAGCGAGCGCGGTGCAGTATCAGCTGCTTAATGGCGCGCGTCCTGAAAGGTTAAACTACCCGCCTCTTCTGGAACCATATTGACGTCGGTCTACCGGATGGCTCCAGTTTCCCTGTTGGCCAATCGACGGCTCCGGTGTAATTTTGCACTATCAACGCGGGCGAATCCACCAGCTGTTTCACCACTCGCTCCTTTTGCCTCCGTTGACTGCCAACTCCAATCCGCGTCCCTTCACCATGTGGCTTTTTTTTCGCGATCTGCTGATGGGTGTTTCTTTTCCTATAACGAACCCAAACGAAGTCCGGCTACAACAGTTTCCGAATGCGACTGCAATTCCTTTAGGTTTTCAGATGATCGCTGTTCACTTTTGAGAGGTTTGCTTGTTTGAATTCGTCCGAAATCGAAAATTGACGGCAGAGCGAGAGAAAACACGGCAAATGAAAATTTTTGCGTCCGTACTCGGGCGCAGCAGACTACGATCCTCTAAACAACGGCGCCACCATATATGGACATTAACCACCAGGGTGCGATGACGTCACGATTTCGATTCCCGCATCTTGTACCAATGCTTAGGGAACTCAAATGCATTGTTAATGGGGGAACCCAATTGATGTTGGCTGCAAACAATCCTATTGAGTGGGAATGGGGATGTCATATACAGTGTATCAAACAATTGTCCGTACAGCAATTTTTTGGTCTAAATAATTTTTCATTCAAATGTTTAAAACTTTTTTATACGTCAATCAAAAACGCTGAAATTTTGACCAATCATAAACCATATATTGCAGCTCCATTGGTAAAATTTTCAGCGAGATCGAATAAGTTTTCTGAAAGCTATAGAACTTTTAGTAAAACTTTTGGGATTTTTGAACACATTTTTAAAACATTATATCTCAATATGTAGTCGATGAAACTTTTTCAATCTTTTTTGTGTTACAGCTTATACCTAAGGCTTTCATATGCAGCTTCGTTTGAGGTTTTATATTCACTACAAAAAATATGAAAAATCTGTATATATTCAGAGTATTATTTGGAAATTTATCATATTTTGATCAATAAAAGTGCTAAGTGTTTTCAACTTTTTTAAACTCTCTTAATGTAATATTTTTATACAGGACCTACTAAACAACATATGAAGAGTAGGTCCTATGCATTTTCCGTTCAGTTAATGCACTTTTATTGGTAGAAAACGTTTGGCAGATTAAATGTTCAAAATATGGTGATTTTTTAAATGCCGTCAACTGCATAAGCAAAATTTTCATATTTTTGTAGTGAATATAAAACCTCAAACGGAGCTGCATATGAAAGCCTTAGGTATAAGATGTAACACAAAAAAGATTGAAAAAGTTTCATCAACTACAGATTGAGATTTGATGTTTTAAAAATGTGTTCCAAAATCTTATAAGTTTTACTAAAAGTTCTATAACTTTCAGAAAACTTATTCGATCTCGCTCAAAATTTTACCAATAGAGCAGTAATATATCATTCATGATTGGTCAAAATTTCAGCAGTTTTGATTGACGTATAAAAAAGTTATAAACATTTGATGGGAAAATTTTTTTGACAAAAAATTTGCTGTACGGACAATTATTTGATACACTGTACGTGACATTAACATTGTGACTTCAGTGGAGTTATGTCAAACACACAAGGCTACGGTGGCGCTATCTATTCATTTCATAACGACCGTTTCAGTTATTTTAGTGATCCATTGCTTGTATTTACCATATAGGACATTTTCCACGAAATTACCTTCCCGTAAAGAGTAAACATCTGGTTATCTGGTGAGAAGTATTTCAGACAGCATCATATGCTTAACTGATGGCTCCCTTTTTGAAGGTCGAGATGGTGCTGGTGTCTACTCTCATGAGCTAAGGCTACATCAGTCTTACTCACTTGGTTTACACTGTACCGTCAAGCTGAAATGGAGTGCAATCAGCACTTCAGCAACACGTAATGGGAAAAGTAATATACCTACTTCTGTTCAGATTGCCAGGCTGCTATTAATGCACTTACTTAGGTCTCTTCTAGGTCGAAGTTAGTTATCGCTTGGCAAATTCAATTCAACAAACGCTGTTCATCTTGTATAGCCAGGCCATTCTTCCATCGCTGGAAATGAATTGGTTGATGGTTTTGCTTGCAATGGAGCATCACATGACTTCATAAGACCTAAGCCAACTATTCTGGTATCAAAGTGTTGTGTAAAGCTTCAGGTTGATACCAGTTGTGGTACACTTATGCGTTAGAGCCCTCTTCCAGTGTGAACATCCTATCCCCCTACCTGTCGTTTCCCCCAACCCATCCCTTATTAATTTCCCTCTCCCTCAGATGATGAATTGGCCCGTGTTGATACAAATTTCCCAAATGAAGGAGAACGTGCCTTTGGTGTCGACCTATTGATACGTGATTTATGAACGACCCCTTAAGCATTTCAAGTGACACAATCAGCACTTCAGCAACACAATTTTTAAAACGTATTTATCATTACCTTGTACCCGGGCAATGTACTGAACAAGACAGCAAGCACCATTTAATGCTTGCCGATAGTGAGATTTTGATCACCCATCTCTGCATGCTCCACCAATTCAGAGGAACTGGAACCGCTCCAATCCAGATATTATTTCGCCCCTCGCACGCGGACCATGTTTCAACAGCTGGCTGGTTGAAAACTCCTGGTTGCGACGAGACAACGCCGCTGATGATGATGGTAATACTGGTGGTAACTCTGTTCTTCTCACCATCTCCCGATTGTGTGTTTGCATGTAAGAAACGCAGCTGTCACCACAAGGCAGCAAACAGCAAACACAAACTACAGCAGCCCAGCAGTTGCTGGTGATTTTTCCACATCCCTGATTCGAACCGATCAAAATCTGTTTAAACATATGGGTTCTCATCGCGTCCACCCCCACCCACTCCGGTGTCGGTGTACGATTTCCGGATTGTGAGGCTGCCGGCGGCGGTCGGTGGAGCGGTGGATGAAGCGACACCACCTCTTTAAATGTAGCATACTTGAATTTACATAGGGATTTGCATATCAATAGCGAATTTCCTCTTGGGAATGGCGGCTCGTGAAGGTGTACTCAATTGTTTCATCGTGGGATGGAGAAATTAAACAGCTTGAAACACGTTTTAAATTAATGAAGAAGAAATTGGCGCTCCATGGTCTGGGCAAGTGAAACATGTCAGTTCTGAGGTGTAAGCAAAATAACGCTGCAGAGAAGTTGAACATGACAATTTTGCGTTTTAAATAGAATAAAGTTGAAGGGAAGTAGCAGTCCAACAACTATAAACCTTCAGTAGGATACCCCAAAATAACCATCCCCGTCCAAAAATGGCGTTTAGCACTGATGTTGGAGGAAATGCCAAGGCAGAACCCGTTGCTTCCAGGATGGCAAGACCAGCTCTCGGGGTTGCACATTGGTCGGGCTCCATACAAAGGGACGGCCAAAACTCTCAAAAAACGATATTGATATTTTTAAACTTTATTCCACCATATAACAAAGTTAACGTATTGTACTTTTATGATTCTTAGCTAAAAGCATACCAGCTTTCAAGGTTGCGACCATTCATTTGCAAAGATTTACATTCATTTGCTATTATCTCAGTTCAGAAGCATGCTATCGAAAAACAATGTATGGATGAATTTAACCTTGTAGTTTTATCTGAAAGTTTGCCGAATAACATTGGGGTCGCAAACGTATACCAAAGTCGTGAGCGAGCTGTGAAGGCAACTCTCCACACGGTGAATGTAAATTCCATTCACGCTGTGGAAAGTTGCCTTCACAGCTCGCTCACGACTTTTGAATGCGTGTGCGACCCCAATGTTATTCGGCAAACTTTCAGATAAAACTACAAGGTTAAATTCATCCATACATTGTTTTTCGATAGCATGCTTCTGAACTGAGATAATAGCAAATGAATGTATTTTTTTGCAAATGAATGGTTGCCGCCTTGCCAGCTTTTGTATTTCAATGACATTTTCACTGCCAAAGTGGCCTAAGTCATAAAATTGGAAAATGAATTATTCGAAAAAAGTAAAATAATAATATTTTGAGAATGGAATATCGGCACCAACATTTCAAAAGGGCGTAACTGCATTTGGAAGTAATACCTTCTTTCAAAGCTGTAGGTCGTACTGCCTCCCTTACACTCAAACCACCGTGGTTGTCGGAAAGAGGAGAGTTTTTCCCATCTGGTACTTGTTGTGAAAAACATGGAAATCATAACACATGATCCACAGCTTTAAAAGAAGGTGACGATTCCAAAAGTAGTTATGCCCTTTTGAAATGTTGGTGTCGATATATGTTTTAAGTTATCCAGCATATGAAAGCATGTTATTGGACTGTTTGAATGCACGTATGGTGAAAAATTAATATGTCACAAAACTTTTCAAATTTTCATATATTGTACCTTAGAAATTTTGGTAATTTTTAAGTTAAAAAACGGTTCGTGTCGTCACGTGTCGCCGCAATTTCGAATAGTACATCTTAAACATTATGCTTAGAGCTGCCTAAAAACGTTTAAATATTTTGCAGAAATTTGCAGTTTTTCAAATTAGAGCTATTTAAAAAAGTCATGTTTTTTCATAAATTTAACGATATTTTTCCATGTTTTACTGAAATAAAATATATCTTTCCACATTTTTCCCACGTTTTGAACAAACTTGATTGGATTTGATCGGAAGATGATCATTTATTTAAATACGAATTGATTTTCTAACAAAAAACGCAAAAAATGTGGGGTTTACTGATTTTCACCGTTTTTGATATTATTGAAATTACGTAATTTTTGAATATCCCTTTTTAAAGACTAAAAATACTATATAACATATCTAGGCAACCTATAACTTCGATTAAACACATAAAAAAAGTTTTGGCCGAACTTTATCTTTTTCCGACCATTGTGGGTTGGCAGCAAAAGAGAAACAGGAAAACGCGGTACGTGAAACTGTACATCCCTCAGCTTCATCGGTAGCACCTGCATACTCGCCGATGTATTGAAAGGCCACGAGTTCGGCATTGTAGCGTTGCAGGAGGTGTGTTGGAAAAGGGCTGATTCTTCAACCGGGCCTTCAACCGGGTAGGCCGGGCTAGGTGGGAGGATGAAATCAGAGCTTACCACAGCAGACGGAATACCAAAACAAACAGAGGTTGGAGAAGCAGCATCGAACCGAAATGTGTGGCGTACAATTGTTGACACAGTCTTTTCGATGTAAAGCTGTAGTACTAAATAAATTAAATTAATATAGGATATCCAGCATCGAGAAAATGGAGTGTCAGCTATGCCCATATTCACTTGCACAATCATGTGCCAAATACTACAAGTAACTGTAAAACAAGATTTGACCTTTCGTATAAATCATTTTACCTTAAAGTTAAACTCTAATTATTCAAATTTCAACGATTCTTGCCATTTCCCCCCGCCAGATAGTCAGAACGACAACCACTTTGCGCCGAACATTCAATTTAATTTACAGAAACGCTCCATTCGCTGAAAAGTTCTCCGAGCGTTTCGTCGATGGACGACATACTTTCCCAACCCAACCAGAAATAGTTTATTATCCGGGCTTTCTCCTTTGTTCGTTTACCGGCTGCCATTGGCACAACTTCCTGAGAGCTACATAATCAGAGGGTGTTTATCCGATCTACGCTTTTTCAGCTGCCCCGAGTCGAGTCGGACGGACGGAGCGGAGCGATGGTTCTGTCGTTGTCACTGCTCGCTCACCATTGCTGCCTAGTTGAGAATGACTTTAGCAGATAATTAGGTTTTGGGTGCGGCGCTTGATGACGATGATGGAAATGGTTTTCTAATGCAGAAGTTTTTGGGGACTGCAGCGAGAACTTTTGCTTTCTGGTGCATGTCACTACTACCTACTCGAACGGCCAGACGAATTGTATTGAACTGGATAGTGTACCATTAAACTCTTGCTTCATGAGTTAGAAATAATGGTCAGGGTTCAGGGGAATGTAAAAATTTTCAACTAATGGTGGATGAAAATTCTTAGAATTTTTTTTTAAATCTCAAAAATGCATAAAGCCGCAAAATCATATTTTTTTACAATAAAAAAATGGCATTTTTGATGACGTAAAAATGATCTAAAACTTTTTCGCCGTTTCCTGTAAAACCAGCACATACCTTACCACGGTAACTTTCAATACTTAGCGCCGTGCCATACCTTAGTATGGGCGTAGCGGCTTCCGGGCATACACCGCAGAGCTATAGGTCATCATCCGGGACAGTGTCACTATAGCTGTGGAGGCTCTTTTGCAGGCGTAATCAACGTGGCCACCGAAAATGAGCTTATCGTCAATCATCTCACAACCAGTTGGTCGGCGTTTTTTGAGCAGATAAAAATAAGCGAAGCTATTCGATTACTCTGAACTTTTCGACGTTTCTTTGACGCAGATGGGTCATTACATAAAAGAACTATAGTTTTTCAGAAAATAATGCGCTTGATTTGATGTCCCAAGTGCTTGCAGGACATTCCCCAAAGTAATCGAAAAACAGATGGTCCGGCCTGACTTAAGGACAGACTTGTTAGGATCCCAAAATGATCGCACAATGGCCAAGTTAGGCACCTACTCATGATTTCGAGGGCACGAATCTCTTCGTAAACAAAACCAGCGCACCTGATTTTCTTATTTTAAGCTTATTACAAGTGAGCAAGAGCAGAATAAGAAAATGCACCATTGTATGAAGCTTGCTTCTGGAGATTTGTGCGTTTGAAGCTCTGATGCACTGTTGCGGCGGGATTTCAAGACGTTTGTCCTTAACGCCGACCAATTGTTTGACGGAGCGCTTCAAAGTGATTGTGCAATCATCTACACTGATCACCGTTTGCTCCTCCGACTTTCGGTAGTTCACAACCTCGGTATTGTGGTGAGCTAATTCCAGTTTCCTGGATCTCATCCACGCCTCCACGACCTTGATCGAGTGGGCAGTAGTCTACTCCTCTTCTTTGATCGATTCACCGTAGACTTCCAGCGGAATGTTGTCTGTGAAGCCGACGATCTCCATCCCCACCGGGAACTCTAACCTCAACACCTCGTCGTACATGACATGCCATAACACCAGACCCAAGATGGAACCTTGCGGGACTCCTGAGGTAATGTGAAAGCACTTCCAACCCACCTCTGTGTCGTAAACTAGTACTCGATTCTGGAAGTAACTTCCAAGAATCTTGTACAGGTACCCGAGTATCTTCAGACGCAGGAGCGCATCGGCAATAGCCGGCAAACTGGCGCTATTGATCGCGTTCCTTACATCCAGAGTCACTACTGCACAGTAGCGAATCCCCCTTCTCTTACGCTGGAACGCTATCTCGGTGGTTTTTGTAGCCGAGAGGATAGCGTCTACGGTCTACCTCCCCTTCCGAAAGCCGT
Organism: Aedes albopictus; assembly: GCF_035046485.1. NCBI lineage: Eukaryota > Metazoa > Arthropoda > Insecta > Diptera > Culicidae > Aedes > Aedes albopictus. The sequence continues at coordinate 204,811,196 of NC_085136.1, read as the reverse complement.
ACTGGCTACTCGAGAGAGCATTTTCGGTGTGCCTCAACAATCTATTGAGGATAATCTTTTCGAGCTCCATCCGAACCTGGGGCTTTACTTACGCTAAGGGACTCTGCTAGTCTGCTATATCCAAGTTCCACATCGGTGACTCCCTCCTCATCGCTAGCTCCAGTCCGGCATTTCTACGAAATTAAGCTAAGAGCTAGGATCATGACGCGGAAAAAGCCCCTTGATGATCCCCTCCCTCTGGAGACGCTCTGTAGGAGCCATTACACCTCTTGTCACGGCCACCACGACCCTGTAGGCATCACCCCACGGATTCGCATCGACACTCTGACAGAGACCCTCAAAGCATGTCCTTTTACTTGCCCTTATCTCGGTCTTAAGCGCGGCATTTGCAGCGGCGAAGCTCTTCCTCAGATCGTGCTCGCTGCATCCGCCGCCTAGCGCGTAGCCAGGCGCGATGCAGATTCGCAACCGCTTGAGTCCAACAGTAAGCCGGTGGTCTCCCATTTCTAGGGTGGACTTATCTACCCACGGTTGGCACGGTAAAGGCTGGGTATGCTGAGCAATTCAGATCCCATTGTGATCCACTAGCCTCTGCCCAACAACTCCTATCCCTACCTCCACGCGGTACCGGCCGGAAATTGTGAGCAACCTTAGGGAAGATCGGGTAACCAACCCCGGTGGGAACTTTGGTCGTAGGCTGACAGGGAAGGGGGGGTTTGCTTCGGCAAACCTGAGCGTCTGTTCTCAAGGAGGAGCGGCTCACAACAACGTCTGATCCCCATGTTAGGGGCGGCTGATCGACGTCCGAGTGCCAGGGAAGGACTCTAAGCTCAACTGTGCACTATGGTCCTCCGGAAAGTAGGGGGTTGGTGCAAGGTTGCGACCATTCATTTGCAAAGATTTACATTCATTTGCTATTATCTTAGTTCAGAAGCATGCTATCGAAAAACAATGTATGGATGAATTTAACCTTGTAGTTTTATCTAAAAGTTTGCCGAATAACATTGGGGTCGCAAACGTATACCAAAGTGGTGAGCGAGCTGTGAAGGCAACTCTCCACGCGGTGAATATAAATTTCATTCACGCTGTGGAAAGTTGCCGTCACAGCTCGCTCACGACTTTGGAATGCGTGTACGACCCCAATGTCATTCGGAAAACTTTCAGATAAAGCCACAAGGTTAAATTCATCCATACATTGTTTTTCGATAGCATGCTTCTGAACTGAGATAATAGCAAATGAATGTAAATTTTTGCAAATGAATGGTTGCAACCTTGGGTTGGTGTCAGGCCCTACGAGCCAGCCGTAAAAAACATTGTAGCGGAAAATCAGCAACAGAATAATACGAACCGAGACCAACGGCAACGACCCCAGCGAACAAAAAGAACTTGCGATTGGAAACTCGGTACGTGGAACTGCCTCAGGCGATTTTTTCAGAAATTTCTCCCAGGGTTCCTCTAGAGAATTTCCCCAGAATATTATTAAGTAATTTTTGTAAGAATTCCTCCAGCAATTCCCAAAGGTATTCTCCCAAGATTTCATTCAGGAATTTCTCCAGGGGAGATTCTCGAGGAATTACCCCCAAGAGTTTCTTCAGGTCCAGGAATTTCTCTAGGATTTATCCTTCGGAAAATATGGCAGCAAATCCAGGATTTTCTTCTGAAAATTTTCAGGATATTTTTTCAGAAATTCTTCCGGGAATTCTACAAGAATATCCTGAGGATTTTTTGAGGAATTCTTCCTGGCATTTCTCCAGGAATTTCTCCTGAGATTTCTTCATTAATTGCTTCCGGTATTTATCCAGGGATTTCTTCACAAACTTTTTCAGGGATTTTCCCAGGGATTCCTCCAGGAAATCCTACGAAGATTCCTCCAGGAATCCTCTAGGGATTTCTTCAGAAAATATTTCAGGAATTCTCCAGGAATACCTTCAGGATTTGTTTTAGGAAATTCCCCTGGAGTTTCCTCTAGAAATTCATCCAGTAGTTCTTTAAAAAATTCCTCTGGAGATTCCATCAGGAATTACCTCATGGATTCCTCCAGCAATTTCCACAGGAATTCCTCCAGAAGTTTATCAGAAATTTCAGAAACTCCTCCAGGAGTTACCCCAAGATTTTTTTCCGGAATTTCTTCAAATATTTCCCCAGGAATTGCTCCTGGACATCCTTCAGAAATTATATCAGCAAATCCTCTAGGGATTCCTCCAGGTATTTCTCCAGGAATTTCTCCTGAGATTCCATCAGGAATAGCTTTAGGGATTCCTCCAGAAATTTTTAGAAGGATTTTTCCAAGGATTTTTCCAAGAAATCCTTCGAAGATTCCTCCAGGCAATCCCCAGAAGTTCTTCCAATGACTCTTCCAGAAAATCCTCTAGAAATACCTTCAGAAACTCTTCCAGGAAATTCTCCAGGAATACTTTCAGGATTTTTTTTAGGGATTTCACCAGATATTTCTCTGAAGATGTCTCCACGGATTTCTCCATAAATTTCCTCAAGGGTTCACCCAGAGATTCTTTCAGGAATTCCTTCGGGGATTTCTCAAGGGATTTTTTTCAGAAATAGAAAAATAATGGAAATAGCAATCTCCCAGAATTCCTCTGGAGATTTCTTTAAAAAAATAATCCAGTAATTCTTTCAAGATTTCCTCTAGATATTTCTCAAGCAATTCCCACAGGAATACCTCTAGGAATTCCTCCAGGCATTCCTCCAGGATTTCATCCAGGAATTTTTCCAGGAACTTCTCCAGAAACCTCTCCAAGAAAACCCCCAGAAATTTCTTCAGGATTTCCTCCAGGAATTCCTTCTGGACAGTCTTCAGAAATTTTTTTCAGCAATTCCTTCAGGAATTTCTCCAGGAAATCCTCTAGGGATTTCTCAGGAGATTCTTCTAGGAAATGCACCAGGAATACTTTCAGGTTTTTTTCAGGGACTCCCCTAGACATTCCTCCAGGGTTTCTTCAGAGATTCCTCCAGGGATTCCTTCACGTATATCTCCAGGGATATTCACAGAGATTCCTCCAGGGATTCCTCCAGAAATTCCTCCAAGGGTTCTTCCAGTAAATCCTCCTGGAATTTCTCAAAGGATTTCTTCATAAATTTCTTCAGCAATTTCTCCCAGAATTCCTCTGGAGATTTCTTCAGGAATTTTTCCAGGGATTGCTCCAAGAAATTGCTCCAAGAATTCCAGCTGGGTCTTATCCAAGTATTCCTCCAGGAATAATGCCCGGAGTTTGTTCAGAAGTTTCTCCAGGCATTCCTCTAGGATTCTCACTAGAGATTTTCCCAGTATTTGCTCCAAGGATTCCTCCAGGAATCCCTTCTGAGATTTCTCCAAGAATTCCCCCAAGGAATCCTCCAGAAGTTTATGTAGGATTTCTTCTATGATTTTCTCATGAGATCTCTTCAAAAATTTCTCTGGGTATTCCTCCCATAATTTATATAGGAATTTCATCAGGTATACTTTCAAAAATTCTTCCAGGGATTCCTCCAGGAATTTCGCCGGGAATTCCTCCAGGGATTCTACAGGGCTTCCTCCAGGCATTCCTGTAGGAATTGCAACAGGGATTCATCCAGGTTTTTCTTCAAGGATTTATCCAGGAAGTCTTCCAGGGATTTCTCCGGGAGTCCCTCAAGTGATTTCTTCAAAAATTCCTCTCAAGTTCTCTTCAAAAATTCATTCAGGAGTTCCTTCAAAAATCTCAGAAATCCTTCAAACATCTTTTCAGGAAAGTACCCAAGAACTTTTTCAAGATAACGTGATGTTTTTTGAATTATTTCAAGAATTTGTGGAGGAATTCCTCCAGCGAATAATATTGGAAGATAATTAAAGGGGGATGCATAAAGGAACCAGGCAATTCTAGGTTAGTCTTCAAAAAAGTTTATAATTTTCAAAAGATTTCAGCTATAATTTCTTATGCATATTTTGTAGACTTCAACAATATAAAAATCAGAGCAAATAATGCACGACTGATAAAAATCCTTTATCTTCCAGAAATTGGTCACCGCTAGGGGCTGTCCATTAATTACGTAAGGGTTTTAGGGGGGGAGGGGGGGGGGGTTGAGAAATCTTTTTTTTCCCCTGTTGGGGAAATTAAGCCACTGCGTCCAATAGGCTGAACTTTTGTGGCATGTCCCGTTTTGATATTCGCATCTAGCCAGCTAATTACCATGTGTCAAGTAATCAGCTACTGCCACGACGCGTCGTCTCCCAGTCAGGTGCAATGGAATTGATAAACTCCAAGACCTTCCCAGGTTTTGCAGACCAGATCTCACTGGGTTGCAAGCAACCACTATTTAGAAATCTTTGCCTGCGCGTGTATAAAGCACCACAACTGCAAAGCAGATGTTCCGAGGTTTCACGTTCCGTATTACAGAAACGACAGATATCACTCTGAATATGGCCAATATTTTTCAAGTGATACCTGCTCGGGCAGTGTCCAGTTACTAGGCCACTGTATGTACATAGAGCTCTCTTGTTGAGCTCTAAGAGCTTTTTGGTTTTATAAGCATTTGGTGTTATAAATCCTTTTGACTGATTGCAATTTTTGACATCCATCCAATTGGATATCACCCTCTGCTCAGCCCAGCGTTTCAGATCCATTTTAATTGTACAGTTTGATATACCACAGAATGGTTCTGGGACAGCAAACTGTAAATTGGAACTACTTATAAGTTTACTGAATTCTCTTGGCACAGCCTGTGCAGTGAAAGAATGCATTCCCAGACAAGCTTTGAAGTACATTTGTAAGCGCACAATGCTTTTAGTGCAGCTTGACTATCTGAGAAAATACAAATATTTGCATATCTGTATTTTCTCTCAAGGCAGATATTTGCGCATTTCAAAATAGCAAGAATCTCTGCTTGAAACACCGTAGGATAGTGTCCCATCGCCACTGAAATTTGTATTCCAGGGCCGTAGATTCCTGCTCCCTTTTTATTCCAACTTTTGAGCCATCTGTATAGAATTTGATTGACCCTTGACGAACAGTGGGACCTCCGACTTCCCAATCTGCACGAGTTGTTTCGTGCAACTAGTAAGGAAGATCATGGTTCTCCACAGGTTTCATCCAGTCTTTAATCATTTTCATTACTGGCCTATTTTGGAAGTATTGTGAAATGCTCAGGTGACCTACAAGATCACCTGGCATAAACTTTTCAACTCGTTCAAGTCTCAGCAATTCCTTTTCTGCTTCTAATTGCACGTACTCGTGCAAAGGTAGCAGATTGAGAATCGCATCTAAAGCTTTTGATGGTGTGCTTCGCATCGCTCCTGTAACAGCAATGGACGCAAGACGTTGAATTTTCGCAAGCTTTGATTGCGTGGTAACCTCTTTTGTTTTTGGCCACCAGACAAACGAAGCATACGTCACTTTTGGGCGGATTATGGCAGTATAAATCCACATTATCATTTTTGGTTTCAAGCCCCACTTCCTGCCAATAGTTTTGGAGCATAACCAGAACGCACTTGTTGCCTTACCGATCACGGACTCAATTTGAGCATTCCAGTTCAGAAATCTTACGAGCTATACAAAAATATTTGGCTTCTCATACAAACAATCTTACAAGGGGGGGTGGGGGTGTCGAAAAACCGTGAAAATCCCCTTACGTAATAAATGAACAGTCCCCTCCATTCCACTCGGTCCATGGCTGTTTGTCTCCAGTTATGCACTCTGCGTAGGGTCCGCAGATCGTCCTCCACTTGGTCGACCCACCTAGCTGCGCTCCACGTCGTCTTGTACCGGTCGGATGACTCTCGAGAATCATTTATGTCGGGTTGCTATCCGACACCCTGATGACGTGACCCGCCCACCGTAGCCTCCCGATTTTCGCGGTATGGACGATGGTTGGTTCTCCCAGCAGCTGATGCAGCTAGTGGTTCATTCGCCTTCTCCAAGTCCCGTCTTCCATCTGCACTCCGCCGTAGATGGTACGCAACACCTTCCGTTCGAAAACTCCAAGGGCACGTAGGGTCCATGTTTCGTGCCCATAGAGGACGACCGGTCTAATCAACGTTTTGTAGATGGTTAACTTTGTGTTACAGCGAACTTTATTCGATCGTAGAGTTCTGAAGAATCCAAAGTAGGCACGATTTCCTGCCACAATGCGCTTCTGAATTTCTCTGCTGGTGTCGTTGTCGTCGGTCACCAGTGAGCCCAAGTACACGAATTTTTCAATCGCCTCGATTTCATCACCGTCGATATGAATTCGGGGTGGCGGGCGCGGTGATTCCTCCCTGGAGCCCTTTGCCATCATGTACTTTGTCTTCGACACATTAATGACTAATCCGATTCGCCTGGCTTCACTCTTTAGTCGGATGAACGTTTCCGCCATCGTCTCAAATTTACGAGCAATAATATCAATATCATCGGCGAAACCAAGCAGCTGAACGGACTTCGTGAAAATCGTCCCACTCGTGTTTATCCCCGATCTTCTTATTACACCCTCCAAAGCAATGTTGAACAGCAAGCACGAAAGACCATCACCTTGCCGTAACCCTCTGCGAGATTCGAAGGGACTCGAGAGTGTCCCTGGTACTCGAACTACGCACATCACTCGATCCATCGTCGCCTTCATCAACCGTATCAGTTTATCCGGGAATCCGTATTCGTGCATAATCTGCCATAGCTGTTCTCGATCGCCGATTTGAAATCGATGAACAAGTGATGTGTGGGCACGTTGTATTCGCGGCATTTCTGCAACACCTGGCGGATGGCGAACATCTGGTCCGTTGTAGCGCGTTCACCCATAAATCCATAGTAGGCACGATAGACGGTGATAGACGGCGACATAACATTTGAGAGAGTATCTTGTAGGCAGCGCTCAGTAGTGTGATCGCGCGGTAGTTCCCGCAATCCAACTTGTCGCCCTTTGTGTAGATGGGACACACGATACCTTCCATTCATTCCACCGGTAATACTTCCTCCTCCCAAATCTTGGTAATGACCCAGTGTAGTGCTCTCACCAGTGCTTCTCCACCGTATTTTAGAAGCTCGCTTGGTAGTTGATCTGCTCCAGCGGCTTTGTTGGCTGGTTCAGCTTCTCGTAGAACTTTCGTGTGTCCTTAGCGCGGTACAGCTATTCCATCGCTTCGCGATCTCGTTCTTCCTGCTGGCGCTTCTTTATCCGGAAGACTGAGTTCTGTCTGTTCCGCGCCTGTTTGTAACGTGCCTCATTCGCTCTCGTACGGTGTTGCAGCATTCTCGCCCATGTTGCATTCTTCTCGTTTTTCAACTGTTTACATTCGCCGTCGTTCTGTGATTCGGAGTCGCGAAACCTAGTGCTGTACTACCTATGGCGGATCGGAAGTCCCTCCAGCCATCTTCAAGTGTAGCTGCGCCAAGCTGCTCTTCCGTTGGTATTTGTGTACATCAGGCGAGCTTTTTTTAACGTACATATTGAACAAAATACAACAACGTGAGAGCTGAAGGATTAAATAATGCTTTAAGAATTTAATGTTAATATAGGGTATCGCGCCACTTGGGCGGTGGCTTCTATATTCGTCTGTTTTCCACTATAACTCAGTCAATTTTGAACCAATTGACTTGAAATGCTGTACACGGGTAGATACTATACCTATCTCACCACATTCCAAAAGTTGTGTCAATTGGTTCAAATTTGACTGAGTTATAGTGGAAAACAGACGAATATAGAAGCCACCGCCCAAGTGGCGCGATTCCCTACTCAATTTCATCGTGCTGCATTTAGTTATAAAAGCTAGTAGGTCCACATTTGCTAAGGGTGCTTGCCCCCTCCTGACCGAAAAGCTGGCTACGCCCTTGAGCTGATTAAACCTGATAGTAATATTGTAAAACTATTTTTTTTCTATTCCATGTAATCTTTAGAAGTTCCTAAAGAGGACCCTCCAGATATTTCGCTAAGAATTCTTCTAGAAAAATTTCCATGCTTAAGAAGCTTCTCTCATCCATGGCGAAATATCTGGAGGGTCCTCTATAGGATTTTCTGTAGATTTTAAGAATAGAAAAAAAATAGAAACCAATAGATGCCATTTTTATTGCCATCACGTTTAAGAAGTTGGTTCGTAAAGTGTTGACGAGCAAAAAATGTTTGTCGTTTTCTTATCGGCGTGGGATTTTTTTTTGGCGGCGTGGAAAAATATGAACAGTGGCGCGCCGGGTCAATTTAGCTGGCGGCGGCGGCGTGGAAAAATCGTCGGCGACGGCGGCGCACACGGCTACTGTTGAAAATCGGAATTTTTGACACGCGAAAATCGATTTTCCTCCTAAACCGTGTGTCGGACGTACGTCGGGCACAGTGCACTGGATAGAGGGCCAGGTCCACAATCCAGCGCACTATGTCCGACGTTAGGTTTCATGTATAGATTTTGAGAAAATTCAATTGTCGGGTGTGGGGAAACTTCGGGTTTCAACCGCGACGACAATATTTGTTAGGCTAGGATTACAAAAAAGTGACGTCGATAATCGACTCCGCTCCGTTCTGACTAAAGGTGTTTTGACAGTTCAATATAAAGTTTTAAAACAGAGATACATTCGAAGTAATTTTATTTTGATGATTTGTGCACATAGTTTTCGACCAATTCTCAAAACAAACAAACAGATTCAGTTGAGAGGATGGAACAAACGACATACATTATCTCCTAATCGGCATACGTTAAGCATTTTGAATTCAAAATGCGGGCAATCAAATGTAATCCCCAATTGAGAAGAAATGACTGCCGACCCCAAAAATCTGACCGTCCGTCCTTAGGAAACGACAACTACGTAAAAGGCAACATAACTCCCACGAGTTCTCCGCACAAGCCACTGACTGCCATTTGCCGGCAGGGATACCATTTGAAAATTGCTTAATTTATCTCTACAACAACGGACGAGCACCGCAGTGCGCTGGCCATTTCTCCACTCCGAGCCCAATTACCGAGGGAAAATATAGGGTATGTGTTCCATCAGTAATCTCACGCTCCCATATTCATCCTATTCGAAAACAAGCGATTACGGCACCGATTGATTCCGTTCTTTTTGTTTTCATGCGTGCTCACTCCTAACAAAAAATACAAAAATAAGAAACAAAACAAACAACGCTTCAATCCTTTGTTTTTCGTAGGATGAAAATGGGAGCCACATGCTTAATAAGGGAACCAGTACCCTACATGTGTTCGGGTCGGTATCGTGTTCGAATCCCAAATTACCTACCTCCGTCCGCCCAGCCAAAGCCGGCAGCGACGCCTTTTCTGTTGTTATCAAAAGTTGCGTTTTCCCAGAAACTGTCGATAACAACAGCTCGAAGCGAATTGTATTTTAATTAACTTGTCACTTGGAAGATGTTTCTTCGTTCGTTGTTTCGTTCGGTCGTAACTTGGAAACCTGGAACACGCTGGTGTGGGTATCTCTTGGTTTCGCAGCCGCGCAGCTCTGCCGCAAAAAATGAAAACTTCTATTCAGCGAAGGTTGTTTTTGTTATTTGCCGAGTGGAAATTCTCTTCCGAAAGTAGTGATAAATCGATAATTTGAGGAAAAGTTTCGACTTTGGAAACTTTTCCCTTTCTGGGAGAATGCTACACACCACTCGCGGGTTTATTACTACGCTTCCGACACAATTCACAAAGAGAGGGTTTTCTGAAATAAGGGCCAAAACTTAGGTTTTTTATTTTTTTTTTGTTATGCATTGCAATTTTTTTTTGTTTAGAGAGACTTTACCTCTAGGGCATTCATCTCTATTCATTGCAAATAAATAATATAGATTTTCAATCAATTTTTGAATACAGAAAAATTGCTTAAATACAGTACTGGCCAAAATTATAGGCAGTGGTGATGATACGATGTTTAGGTGGATGAATCTCCCTTTGAGATAGCTTTATTCAAATGCAATAATTTTTGTATTACTGTTTATTGACTATGTAATAACAATACAACGTTTCTTACTTCGAACGATTATCAATGAAGAAAATAAAATCAAAATATTGAAATTGGTCAAAAACTACCTGGCCAAAATTATAGGCACTATGTGAACCTGCTAAAGACAGTGTGATATCTTATTTCTGTGACTACTTAAAATTGAGGTTATAATACTTCCTCGAGCTTTAAATGTTCTTTTGACACGGTTTGGAATCGGGATCACTCGTTTAGGCCATTGGCGTTTGATGTATTTTGATCAAATACCTATGAAAGCTCCAACGAGTACCTGGCAATTTTTAGTTTGATAATTTTACAACTGATGATCTATATTCTTCAATTGTTCTCAATACGGTTGTTGTCTAGGCTAGTTGGCGATTAAGCTGGGACAAGAAATTCATGGCTTTGAAACCAAAGAATTGATATTTCATCATGTGATATGAATCATTGTCTTGCTGGAAGTACCATTTATCGCCATTATAACTAAAGTTTTCATCAAAGTGTTTATCCTAGACAATAGATAGGGTGATGATATATCGTTTGGCATTCAGCATACCCTTATATAAAATCAGGGGATCAATAGCTTGTGCAGAAGATATATCCCCACACACTATTACTACTCCACCTCTTTGCAATCGTACTTTGATGCTAAGTGGTATATGGCGTTATTCTACTCTCCACCTAACAGACACCCCATATTCCAGTGAATTTCCTCAAAAGTGATAAAATCAATCAAAACAACATGATACCATTGTATTTTGTTCCAATAGACATATTTGCGGCTCCATTTGAGGCGTTGGTAATTTGTTTGTTGTATCGAACTGGACACCGCTTTTTTGAGTAGCTCTATAACTTACAACGACAAGTGGGACTGGATACAAACAGTGTGTAAGACTGAAATTCTTGAATAAAAACTGGACTGCCGGTTTCATAGAAAGGTAGACTGAATGCGATTTGGTATTTCAGAACCATTTTCAATGTTCGCGAGAAATATCTCAATTAGAACTTTGGTCGTAATGATGGCTACAGGTATTTCGAACAAGCCAACGCTTCACCTCACTATTCAAAATAATAAATTTTAATGCCACACAATCAAAACTAATCCTTTACAATGCCTAGGAGTTCAAATTCTGGATGGGTTGCCCACTTATCCAAACTTAAAATCATTTAGACACGGTTGGAGGACATTTACTGTTAACTTCAAATTTATAAACTAGAAATCACAAGAATCTCGATATACCTGTCATGGACATTTTATAAAACACACCAAAAAATAAACTCATAAATTAGTGATCTCGATTCTAAACCGTACTAACAGTTCAGCTTAACAGAATATTAGAGAGTCCTGATGATTTTTATTATTAACGTCTGAGATAGAACATCAAACTTTCTTAAGAAGGTCTTAAGTGCCTATAATTTTGGCCAGACAATTTTTGACCAAATTCAAGAATTAAATTCGTTCTCTTTCGTTAAGTTTCACCTCATGTAGGAAACAATGCAATTATATTTTGTGATCAATAAACAATAATACCAACATTATTGCATTTGAATAAAGCTATTTCAAAAGGAGATTTATCAACCTAAACATCGTATCACCATCACTGCCTATAATTTTGGCCAGTACTGTATTTGTTTACATCAAATAGATGAAATCAGTAACAAATTTTGAAAACGACGTATAATCAATGCTACACCATTGATTATACGTCGTTTTCAAAATTTGTTACTGAAATATCAGTTTGAACTAAATAAAGCAATTTTAGACAGCAAAACTTCTTTTCAAATCCATTCGAGCATTTGAAAATCATAGAAAATGGGTTGAATTTCTAAACCTAATTGGTTATTTACTTCAAAAGTTTATTTTTTATTTTTTTATTTATCATTTTTTATCTCTGCCCCTAGATTTGTCTAACTGTGCGACGGTTCTGACCGGAAACAAAAACTCAGTCAACCAGGAAGCAATAAGTTTCATCAGCGTCAGCCCACCCACCACCACACCGACCGTCGCGTCGTGGTAGGACTAAAGTGGAAAGCATTTTTCCAGATCCTTCTCAACCACGGATGTTGACTTTTCTGTTAAAAGATAAAACCGAAAGTAAGTTTGATTCCGCAGAGTGGAACAAACTATGGCGGACGTTAATTGAAACGTATGGTTTTAAACATACATTTTGATGTTTCGTTTTACAGTTTGAGTGTATTTGGATAAATAGCACTAGTCTACAGTGGGAAAGTTAGCTGAATGAATAGATCAGAAAATCGAGTTGACATATGGTGGATATGCAACTCGTAAGAAATTTTAGTATTGGCCGGTTACCGTGACACCAGCCATGCTGCGAGCAACCTTTGGAAAAATCAGGCAACCAACGCACTATGGGCCAGAAATCAAAATTTCGCGACAAAAGTAAAAAAAAGTTGTTTTTCTGAGATCAATCAATTTTCATATTTGTATGATTATTTGGGCTATGTTTGATTATATACCGACTGAATTTTTCGATTTGTAACAAAATATGATCGTTTTTTGTATGGAGAAACTTCTTACAAACGAAAATTCCCGATTTTAACCAATATTAAGAAAAATGTGATTTGTGATGAAAAATGTGCCCAACAAATATAACGCATACATTTCCTTAAAGTAAATTCAGTATATTTTGCATATTTGGTGCACAAATTGCGATGCTTTTAAGTTTAAAAATAAATTTTACAATATTTACTCAAATTTTACGGTTTATTTGCTAATGTGTTCAGAAAGTAGGAGTCTTCGACCGTATTCGACATGCAACTGGTCTAGGAAGCTAGTTGAGACTCTTCTTTTTCGAATGCTTCCGGACTTTTTTGCGGGAAACCAAGTTAGAGTGATTTTAGTGCTTGCTTAAATTTTACAATGTTTCACGCTGTGCTTCAATAATCGTCCACTTTTGCCATTACGACGCAATGACTTTATGGCTTGCGAAACAATATATGTACATAGATACAAACAATTATCATGCTGGAAGGTATTGTTTGAGATATAAATGTGATTATAAGCTTTTAAATCAAGACCACATACTTGCTCAATGTGCAAAGTTTCGGTATATCAATCCGTGTTATCAATTAGAATTTTGAATTAACTCAACGTACATACATATGGACAGATGGATACATTAATAATGAAATAAGGAACAAATCCACAGCTCAAGTGAAATTTTAACTCACGACCGTCATCTGCTACACAAGTGCTTTACCGACTTTACAAGGAAAATCAAATATTTCTATTCATCGCAAATATATCCATACCACTTGTACATATGTACACAGAGCAAGCGAAATTTATTTACTGTTCAAATACCGGCTCCGAGTCATTTGGCCGACTGTCATTTGGGTGGTTGCCACTTGGACGAACGCCATTTGGCCGAAAGGGCCATTTGGCCGAACGCCATTTAGCTGAATGCCGTTTGGCTGAAGAAGAAACGATCGCGCCACTGTTCTCCACGTCAGTATACTTCAAAATAATCGCCTATGATTAAAAGGAGGAAAAATCTCTGATAAAATATTGACAGTTTCAACGCCAACTAATCGCTGAATTGTACAACTAGAAAGAATAGTCAATGAGCCAAATGCAGGACATCTACAACACCTGAGCAGCGGATTTTTTCTCCAAAAACTTATCCATATATACATAAATTGAGCTTATTAAAAATCATAATTGACCACATACATGAATTGATGTACCAAAACTTTGCACTTTGAGTAAGTGTGTGGTTTTATTTAAACGCCTACAATCACAGTCTTACCTGAAACGAAACCTTCCAGAATAATAGTAGTTTGTTGCTATGTATATTCAGCATAAGCAAGCAAGCAAGCGAAGCAAGCCATAAAGAGATTGCTTCATAATGGGAAAAGTGGATCGTAGAGTGGATGATGGTTATTGAAGCACAGCGTAAAACATAGTTTTGTAAAATTGACAGTTATTGGAGACTATTCTCAACTTGTTACTCTTTACAAGATCATTGTTCAAAATGGTCTATGTAATTACTTAGTTTGGATTTTCAATCATTATATAACCAGAATTATATAAATAGCAATGCTTTGTTAGTCTTCTTTTTGAATGGCTAAGAAATTAAATCTAAATGATAATTTCCAGGAATTCTTTGATGAGTATCTTTAAGAATCTTTGAATTTTCTAGCAGCATTACTGCAAAATATGGTTATGTGCTTCTTTGTGGAATTAAAGTACCATGTGGGAAAAAATCTGGTTAAATTTGCAATGGAATTCCAGCAAAAGTTTTTGAATTCCTATAGTGAGAATAGATGTCACATAATTAGAAATGATCCATGTAGCTCAAGCGTAAACGCGAGTATATTCTTCAAAACCATGCTGGAGGTGATTACTAGTCTGACACTAATATCTTTTATTTCGTGGGCCAGGGGTATATGTGCGTCTATCAAACAATGCACACATTCAAAAGGCCATTGATGAAATTTTAATATTTTTAAAGGCTTTTGCTACCAGGGGTAATCTTGAAGGTATTCATTATTGGATTCCTTAAAGATTTCTCGGAGATAATTGTGGAAGAATTCCTTGATGACTACTTGGAGAATTTCTTGGCTTCTGTGTCCCTTTAAAATTATCTAAAAGAATTCCAATACAAATCGCTGGAGGAATTCCTCTAGAAATCCTTCAAATTATTCAAAAAATCTACAAGTAATCCTAAAAAAAACCTTGGAGTGAATCCGTGATAAAGATTATGAACGGATTACTGAGATTTTTGCACTTATCGCTGAATATTTTTTTGAAAAAAATCCAGACAGGAATTCTCGGAGCAAAACCTGCAGGAACCCCTGGAGAAATTCAAAGAAGCAATTATGCGGAATCTAAAGAGCAATTATGCGAAAATTTCAAGATAAAAAATCTGAAGAATCCGCATCAGAAATCCAATTACAAGAAAAAATTTAGATGAATCCTTGGAGGAATTTTTGGAGGAATTCTTCGAGAAACCACAAGAGGAATTCCTAGATATATTTCTGGAGGAAATCCTGGACAACCTTCTGGACAAATTCCATGCGGAATCCCTGAAGGATTTCCTGGCCTAATGCCTGGAGCATTAGAGGATTTTTTTTTATTATCGTACAAATTGGTACGAAATCCTGGAGAATTTTCTGGACAAATTCCTGGCGGAATCCCTGGAGAAGTTAATGGAGAAATTTCTGAAGGAGGCACCCCTGGAGAAGTACCTGGAGTAATGCCTGGAGCATTAGAGAAATTTCTGATGCAATTCCAAGATAAATTTCTAAAAGAATTCCCAGATGAATATCTGGAGGAATTCCAGGAGGAATTCCATGAGGAATTCTTGGAGGAATTTCTGGAAGAATTACTGGAGGAATTTCACGGAAGAATCCTTAGAGGAATCCCTGAAGGAATTCCTGAAATTTCTGGAGGAATCCGTGAAATAACTCCTGGACGGATTTCTAGAGGAATCTCTCTCTCTCTTCTTGGCGTAACGTCCTCATTGGGACAAAGCCTGCATCTCAGCTTAGTGTTCTATGAGCACTTCCACAGTTTTTAACTGAGAGCTTCCTCTGCCAATGACCATTTTGCATGCATATATCGTGTGACAGGCTTGAAGATACTTTATGCCCAAAGAAGTCAAGGAAATTTCCTTTACGAAAAGATCCTGGACCGACCGGGAATCGAACCCGTCACCCTCAGCATGGTCATGCTGAATACCCGTGCGTTTACCGCCTCGGCTATATCGGCCCTTTCTAGAGGAATCTCTGGAGTTGAAATTCATGGATTAATTCCTGCAGGAATTTCCGGAGGAATCCCTTGGGAAAAAATCCTATAAAATTTCCTAAAGAATCTCCTGAAAGAATATCTGAACGTCTGAAGTAATCTCTGAAGGATTTTCGTGCAGAATTTCTTGAAGGAATGCTGTAGGAATTTCCGAAGAAATTCCTGGAGGGATTCCTGGATCAATTTCTGAAGAAATTCCTGTAGGAATTTCTGAAGAAATACCTGGGGTAGATCTTCGTGGAATTCCTGGAGGAGT
This sequence comes from Aedes albopictus, assembly GCF_035046485.1. Classification (NCBI taxonomy): domain Eukaryota; kingdom Metazoa; phylum Arthropoda; class Insecta; order Diptera; family Culicidae; genus Aedes; species Aedes albopictus. Next base: position 204,795,307 of record NC_085136.1, on the reverse strand, counting down.
TCCTGGAGAAATGCCTGGATGAAATCCTGGAGGAATACCTGGAATAATTCCTGGATAAATTCACAGAGAAATTTTTGGGGGAATTTCTGAAGGAATTCCTGGGCTAATGCCTGGAACAATCTCTGGAAAATTCCTAGATGAGTTCCTGGTGGAGTTTTTAGAAGAATTCTGGGAGGGACCTCTAAAAGAACTCCCGGAGTAATCTCTAAATGAATTCCTAGAGAAATCCTGGGTTGAGTCCATTGAGAAACTCCCAGGAGAAATTTCTAAAGAAACCTCTTGAAAAATTCCTAGAGGAATCCTTAGAGAAATTTCTAGAGAAATTCTTGGAAGAATTTATGGGAAAATTCTTGGAAAAATCCCTGAAGCAACCTCAGAAGGAATGCCTGGTAAGTTCTGGACAAATTCCAGCAGGAAGTTCTGGACAAATTCCTTGCGGAATCCCAGGAAGAATTCCTGGATAAATTTGTAAAGGAATTTTCGGGGAAATTCCGAGGAAGTATTCCTGGAATGAATTCCTGGAGGAATCTCGAGAGAAATTCTGGAAGCAATTACTGGAGGAATTTCAGAACAAATTCCAAGATAAATTTCTGAAGAAATTCTAAGATAAATTTCTAAAGAAATTCCAAGAGAAATTTCTGAATAAATTCCAATAGAAATTTGTAGAGTAATTCCCAGAGCGATTTTTGGAGGAATTCCAGGAGGAACTCCTGGAAGAATTGCGGTAGTAATTTATGAAGGGATTCCTATGGGAGTTCCTGGATCAATTCCTGGAGGACTTTCTGAAGAGATTCTTGGGGTAATTCTTAAGAAACCGCTTAAGGAATTCCTGGAGGCATCCTTAAAGGAATTTCTAGAGAATTACTTGGAAGAATCCCTGGGGGAACTCTTGGAAATAAACCTGGAGGAATCCCTGAAACAATTTCTGGAGGAACCTCAGGAGGAATACCTGAACAAATCTCTATAGGAAATCTTGGCGAAATTTCGTGGAACTATTAATGGAAGAACCCCAGGAGGAATCCCTACACGAGTACCTTGAGGAATCCTTGAATGAATTCCTTGAAGAATCTCTAGAGGAATTCTGGTAGAAATCCATGGAGAAATTTCTGAAGGAATTCCTGGAGAAATTTTTAGAGGAATTCTGAAAGAAATTTCTGGTGGGGATCCAGGAGGAATTTCCTGAGGAATTTCTGGAGGAATTCCAGGAGGAATTCCAGAAGGATTTTCAGGAGGAATTACTGCAGGAATCATCGGTGGAATTTCTGGAGGGATCCATGAAATAATTCCTGGAGGAATGTGTAGAAGAAACCCTAGAGAACATATTCCTGGATTAAATCTTGGAGGAAACCCTGGAAGAATTCTTGGATCCATTCTAGAATAAATTCCCGGAGGAATTCCTGAGGAAATACCTGAGGTAGTTCCTGTAGAAATTCTTAGTAGAACTCTTGCAGAAGTCCCTGGAGAAATGCCTGAATAAAATCTTAGAGGATTGGCAGGAGGAATACCTGGAATAGTTCTTGAAAAAAAAAATCCGGGAGGAATTTCCGAAGGAATCCCTTGAGGAGTTTCTGGAGGAATCTCAAGATTTATGATGAAATACAAAGTTCGATTTCTGAGAGAATTCCAGGAGGAGTTTCTGATGAATTCTTAGAGGAAATACTGAAGAAACCGTTAAAATTCCTGAGGAAATCCTGAAATCCTGGATTAATTCCTGGGGGAGCTTCTGAAGGAATCCCAACAAGAGTGCTTGCAGGCATTTTTGAAATAATCCCGGAATTCGTTTTTGAAAGAATAACAGAAGAAATTTCCGGTGAATCCCTGGAGGAACTCGAAGTAATTTCTGAAGAAACCCGATGAGCAATCCCGGAAGCAATCCCATGAGGAACTCTATGGAATCTAAGGAGAGCTTTCTTACCGAATACCTGGAAGATTTTTTGTAGGAATATTCCTGGATAAAAAAAATTGAAAAAAATTGTTGAAGGAATACTAGGATCCCTTAAGGTTTTTTTGCACAATTTTTTCAAACAATTCTTGGAGTATTTTTTAATAATTTCTGAGTAAAATTTTCTAAAAGATTTTCTGGAATACATTCCTGCAGAAATACTTTGAATCATTCCAGATGTAATTATTGGAGCAATCTCTGGTGGAATTCTGGAAGGCATATATGGAGAAATCCCTGTAGAAATCTCTGAATACCTGCAGAAATACCTTAAAGGATCTCTGGAGAAATTCATAAAGGAAACCTCGAAAAAAGCACTTGCTGGAAAAAGGAGCAATTGCTGGAGGAACCTCTAAAGATATCCTAGGACAAATCCCGGAAAAAATGTCTAGTGGAATCCCTAGATGAATTCTTGATTGAATTTCTGGAAGAAGCCATGATGGAATCACTGAAGCAAGCTATGGAAAAAAATCTTGGAGGAATTGTTCATACTCATATAGTTTACGAAACTTAAAACAGTCATTTTGATTACTCAAAACTACAATACCAATTTGCATATTCACATATCGGGCGCCCATCCCGCTTAAAATTCATCTTAAGTCAGGCCCTCCTGGGCCTCCTCCAGGAAAAAATCCTAGCTACGCCAATGTTGACAAACTGACACACGATAAAGAACATTCACACACGCCTTAATAGAAACCACCACAGCCCTAATAGAACATTGTATAACACACAACCACAGATTTCAACTAGACCACACCAATATTATAGACCATAGCCACAAACCATACACACTTCCATTTCTTGAGATGTGCCGTATTACAAACCAGACCAAACGGCGAACAAGCGAACAGACACTGATGGGCTCAATACGACATACGCCGGCTTGTTGCACGACATCAAGAATATCTATAGACGTGACAAATCTAGTAAGAAATCGCAGACCACAGAAGAATGACAATATGAAGATAGAGCAGGGCATCAAGACCACCATTTAAAAATAGACAAATTCATAATAAGAAGAATTACGCCATTAGCAAATAGTCCACCAAAGTTCACCGTAGTGTTATTAAGTGTAAGAATTATTTAATTTACCAACAAAAAATGGACATGCAAAATTTCAAAATTACTAACCAGACAAATCTACCCCAAGCATGTACCAAAAAATTATAGTCAAGACAGTTATAGTTAGCCGAAACACAAGAGACAAAACGAGAACAATATTTTAAGTCAAACACAATTAGTTAAGATATACCTAACCCTAAAAAGGATACCTTCATGGCCTCAGTTTCGTCACCTCGCTGAGTGTGTTCCATCAAAGACGAGCTCTCAATGGCGCCTGGGGTCCAATGGATCCCAGGTATCCCTTTTAGGGGTTGTAGGAACTTCTCTTTATGAGAAAGTGGTTGAGTAATAAAAAAAGAAAAGTTGTTGAATTTAATTGAAAATAAATGTGTTTGTGAATTAGTAAAGAGAAGTTCCTACAGGGGTAATCAACAAAATCAATTCCAGTTCCCCCTGATGAAGGCACCATCCCTAAGTGCCGAAACGTTGGGTAAATAATAAACCCGTTTCAAGAATAAAGACTGCGTAGCCACTTAAAGTTCACAGTTTAGAGTTTCAGTCGATCCACACAAGCAATAGTCCATTTAAAGCTATTACGTGTAAATCACAGGGAAGCCGCTCAGCACTAAAATGTGTAAGACCTACTCATAAATGCATAATTTTCATACCACTCAGAAAATGTGTCGGAGTTACACACTCACAAAATCTGCTCCTGCGTCCACAAAATCGTTAAAGTTGCATTTTTTGTATGGCTAGGTTTACTAGTGACCTCGACGAACCAAAAAATATAGCCATTTCGCATCTAGAATAGTGTACGAGCAGATTTTGCGGATGTGACACTCTTACACATTTAATGAGTGGTATGGAAATTATGCATTTATGAGTAGGTCTTACACATTTTAGTGCTGAGGAGTTTTAGGAGTTTTAACTCCTTCACAGATTGTGTAAATTTAGAGTTACTGATTTTACTATTATATTTTTTGAGTGTTTTCTTTTAAGTTAACAACGACAAATAGTATGGACTGGGATCATTTAGGCACTTGCTGTTCTAACTCAGTTAGTTTCAAGGACAAGGTATTTGGAGTACACAGTTCAAATTTTTTCGAGCACCAATCTTGTGAACCGTCAAACGGATCTGGCTGAAAATGTAACTCAATGCTTACTGTTCGGAAGCAAGCATCAAGTTACATTTTCAGCAAGATACGTTTGCGGTTCTCTAGATTTATGCTCGAGAAAATTTAAGCTGTGTACTCCAAATGCCTTGTCCTTAAATCATCTGATGCTTTTTTGACACGTGAGATACGTGCAGTGTCTAGTTATGTTACAAAAAATGAAGCCAGTTGGTTTGATATTGACTAAGTTACAGCAGCAAGTGGCCAAAAACGTATCCTCCGCTCAAATGGTCACATACACTACATTTACTATTTCAGTTGCATGATATTTCAGTCAATTGATATCTAGACTAACATAACAACCATTGTGAATTTCTGCTTCTCCAGGTCCTCCTGAGCGTATTTTCCATTATTCATGCAATCTCGGACCAGTAACAGGTAGAGCAGACTCCCTTATATCTGTCAACGGGATAAGTTTACATAAATACATTGAAATACGACTAGGAAAAACGAAGGAAGCTGAGGCGTACAATGATTGTTCCGCCCTTTTCACATGTTGGTCTAGATATGTTCAGCTTTTTGGGGATCAGGCTACAATTATTATCTATACATACGACCAGTGTTGAAAATTTCATTTCGTCATATCTAAATTCAACCGCCTACAGCTAATTTTAGAAGCTGAACCTGAGAATATGGTGTATGAAAAACTTGTGCGGCTAGACCAGTTCTGCTAGAAAGTCACGGAAAAACCGATATTTTTCGAATATTTATGGTAAATGTCACGGACCACCTTTGAAAAATGCTAAATGATATTCACCGTGAATATCATTTGGCATTTTTCAAAGGAAGCCCGTGACATTTACGTTAAATATTCGAAAAATAGCGGTTTTTTCGTGACTTTCTAGCAGAACTGGTCTAGCTGCACAAGTCTTTCATATACCATATTCTCAAGTTCAGCCTCCAAAATGAGCTGTAGGTGATTGAATTTAGATATGACGAAATGAATTTTTCAGCACTGCATACGACCCTCCCAAAAACTAGAAGTGAGTATGGGAGTTTGGCATTCATACCAATTTCAGTAGGCTGTATTCAACTGCGATACGAAAAGTATTCATAGACTGATTTGTTCAATTGTAAACCAAAATTTTCATAGTATAATGAATTATCCCGTCCCCTTTGACTCACATCTCTTTTCACATATTTTCAACGGATTACGTTAAATGAAACGGCACGAATTGAAAAATATCAAGGATATCATTCATCATTTTCCAGTAACAAATCAAGTGTGAATGAATAGCTCATACAGTTGATCCGTTTATCAATAACGGGCATACGTCAGGAAAATAAACGAATCGAGTACAGAACAAACACTCGTGTTATTTCAAACTGCCATTGAATTCCAAAACTAATGCAATATTTTCATAGGGCAAACCAAAACCTATACTCACCGAAAACTCTCGTTGCATCGGCTCCAAACATCCTAGCCGCGGTTGCCACCAACAGGACCAGTAATCCACATGCGGCTATAAATCCACGCCTGTCCACGGAACGGGCGGTCCCGGTGCTCCGCGGTGCACTGTTCATTGTGCTTCGGGTGGATTATATTGTTGATTTTTTCTCCAATTCGTGTGTTATTTTCTCCTCACTTTCGCGGATACACCTTCTCACACCTCGCACTCACACCTTTGCACAATTGTGCGATCATCAGCATCCCACTGGGTCACCAGGGAATTAATCCCCAATGCCAACAAAAACAACCGTACTGACACCATCGTTGTCCGTCGTCGTCCACGTCTGAGAGCGGAAAACACTGGCGGCCTCCTACAGACACCACCGGCAGTCGACGTTCCGGAGCCATTGTTGTGTGCAGGCGTCGCCGTCGACGCTGCTGCACCTTGCTGTGTCCGGTGCTGCTGCTACTGCTACTGCAAATGACACCGGCCAATCTAAATGGTCCATTTTTGCCTGTTTTACCACTTCACAAGTTCACCTGGACAGTATTTTTCTTTGCATTCGCAAATCCACTCTCGGGAGGAAACAGAAACCCAACAATTTCCATCATTACCGGATTTTCCCGGAACCGGGAAACAATGCACTGCCGTTGGTCGCTCCGATGGCTTCGTTCCGTTCTATTGTTTCTCGATTTGCGCCAACTGCCTTACATGCGGTGCTGCTGGTGGGGTTTTTCGTAGAAGTGTTCTTTTTTTCACATTTAGGATGTCTCTCGGGCTTTGTTTTAGAGTGTAGACGACCGACCTGTAGAAGAGAAAGATAAGCTTTGCATGAATAGAATTGTTATTTTTCGTACCTAACTTTCAAAAATGCATTCCAAATTCATGTTGGTGTAGAATTCTTGGGAGATTCTCAAGTACCGTGACTAAGAATAACCTTTCTTCATTGTTTGCAGAAATTACATATCAGAGTACTAGGTATTTTGATCTAGAGTTATGAGCAATGTGTGTTTGAATATTGTATTTAAAGCGAATCAATAATTAATCCAAAGATTGAAATGACTCATCATGTCAGCCTAGTTTGATATTCCTCTAGAGGAACCTCCAAAAATTTCGCCAAGAATTCTAGAAAACCTTTCATGATTAAAATCGAATGTGTTTCTACAGGTATACCTCATGAAATAATACGCTCTTGAGACCTCCTGGTACCTCTATAAACGCCCCCCTTGTCACAGTTGCCATAGTTACCGTCATCATTACATTTCCTCATGCACAATGGTCCACTGCACGAATTTATGCTGGCCTGCTTAGTGCTTAATCCCACACGAAATTTGACGTTTGAGCGGTGTCGGCACCACCGATCAAACGTAAAATTTTCTGTGGGAGTAAGCAGGCCAGCATAAATACGTGCTGTGGACCATTGCACGGCATAATAAAGCTGCATATATTGAAAGTGCATATAAATAACCTGAATAAAAGGAGGTTTTTTTATACATATTTAGAACAGCATTTAAACTAATTAAAATTGGATCATATGGTGAATCAATTTTTATAATGAATGATAAATCTGGAGCAACATTTGAAAAGGGCCCAAGATGTCTTGTATCTTTTTTCGAAAACGCTCCGTAAGGCATAACAGCAGCCCGCCCACGCAAATGAACACCGTTATCCGAAAGATCGAAGTTTGCTCTATCTGATAACGGTTTTAGTTTTTGTGAATAAGCTGATGGGGCTCAGGAGCGACGTGTGAAGTCATTGATTACCAATGCTTGTATGCCCTTTTCAAATGTTAATTGATTAAAGCCTGTATCCGCAATAATCGGGACACAGAAGTACGGCTGTAGCTCTGCAATGAATCAGTAAAATTGGTCAAATAATTGACTGTGAAAGCGGGCATCGAGCGGCTACCTTCTACCAAAGCTGTGGCACCACCAATGAACTGGGAACAGGATTTATAGTGTTGGGCAAGATGCGACAACGTGTGATCGGGTGGCAGCCGATCAACGCAAGGATGTGCATGTTAAGAGTTAAGGGCCGTTTCTTCAACTACAGCATCATTAACGTCCACTGCTCACACGAGACCTGATGACGAGAAAGAAGCGTTCTACGCGCAGTTAGAGCAAACATACGATGGTTGCTCGCCGCGTGACGTGAAAATCGTTGTCGGCGACAGGAACGCGCAGGTAGGAAGGGAGGAAATGTACAGACCGGTAATCGGACGAAACAGCCTGCACGCCGTATCGAATGATAACGGCCAGCGATGCGTAAACTTTGCAGCCCCCCGTGGTATGGTAGTCCGAAGCACCTTCTTACCCCTGCCAAGATATCCACAAAGCCACCTGGAGATCACCCGACCATCAAACAGAAAATCAAATCGACCACGTTCTAATTGACGGTAAATTCTTCTCGGATATACAGTGACCCCACACCGATGAATCACCTTAATTTTTGTACACTATTTATGAATCACCATGTTGATCAAATGGAGTGATCCATAAACTGTGGTCATTTTTGCCGATTCATAAATTGTGGGGTCACTGTAACCAATGCAATGTCCGCATATACCGCAGTGCGAATATAGATTCGGATCACTACTTAGTCGCTGTATGCATGCGCTCAAAATTTTCGACAGTTAGGCTGACACAAATTTCGATTTTTTCTAATGTCATCACACCCCCCCCCCCCCCCTCGTGAATTGTTAGAATTCGACATTTTGAGGGGGGATACTAAAAATTATTCAAGAAATTTAAAAATTTTAAGCTGAAATCAGAGTCGTCGAGAAAATTTGATGGGTCTATGACCAAAGTGACAAAAGAAGAAAATGAGATTCCTTCCGGCCTTACACCACGCATCGAAGTCGATCGCCGCGGCTCAACATCGAGCAGCTGCGTAACGTAGAAGTGGCTCAAGACTACGCGCAGCAGTTAGCAGTGGCCCTACCAACGGAAGAGCAGCTTAGCGCAGCTACACTTGATGATGGCTGGAGGGACATCCGGTCCGCCATAGGTAGTACCTCGGCTACAGCACTAGGCTTCGCGTCTCCGAATCACAGAAACGACTGGTACGACGGCGAATGTGAACACTTGAAAAACGAGAAGAATGCAGCATGGGCGAGAATGCTGCAACACCGTACGAGAGCGAATGAGGCACGTTATAAACAGGCGCGGAACAGACAAAACTCAGTCTTCCGGATGAAGAAGCGCCAGCTGGAAGAACGAGATGGCGAAGCGATGGAAGAGCTGTACCGCGCTAAGGACACACGAAAGTTCTACGAGAAGCTGAACCGCTCGCGCAGAGGCTTTGTGCCACAAGCCGACATGTGCCGAGATAATCACGGGAATATTGTCACGAGCGAGCGTGAGGTGGTCGAGACGTGGCGGCAGCATTACGATGAGCACCTCAATGGCGACGTTGCAAGTACCGAAGGTGACGTGGTAACAGATCTAGGAGTATGTGCACAGGACGAAAGACTTCCGGCCCCTGACCTCCAAGAGATTGAGGAGGAGGTTGGCCGGTTGAAAAACAACAAAGCCGCTGGAGCAGATCAACTACCAAGCGAGCTCCTAAAATACGGTGGAGAAGCACTGGTGAGAGCACTACACTGGGTCATTACCAAGATTTGGGAGGAGGAAGTATTACCGGAGATGGATGGATGGAAGGTATCTTGTATCCCATCTACAAAAAGGGCGACAAGTTGGATTGCGGAACAGCCGCGCGATCACACTACTGAGCGCTGCCTACAAGATACTCTCTCAAATTTTATGCCGCCGTCTATCACCGATTGCAAGAGAGTTCGTGGGGCAATATCAGGCTGGATTTATGGGTGAACGCGCTACAACGGACCAGATGTTTGCCATCCGCCAGGTTTTGCAGAAATGCCGTGAATACAACGTGCCCACACATCACTTGTTCATCGATTTCAAATCGGCGTATGATACAATCGATCGAGAACAGCTATGGCAGATTATGCACGAATACAGATTCCCGGATAAACTCAAACGATTGATCAAGGCGACGATGGATCGAGTGATGTGCGTAGTTCGAGTATCAGGGACACTCTTGAGTCCCTTCGAATCTCGCAGAGGGTTACGGCAAGGTGATGGTCTTTCGTGCTTGCTGTTCAACATTTCTTTAGAGGGTGTAATTAGGAGAGCGGGGATTTTCACGAAGTCCGTTTAGCTGCTTGGTTTCGCTGATGATATTGATATTATTGCTCGTAAATTTGAGACGATGGCGGCAACGTACATCCGACTAAAGAGTGAAGCCAGACGAATTGGATTACTTATTAATGTGTCGAAGACAAAGTACATGATGGCAAAGGGCTCCAAGGAGGAATCAGCGCGCCCGCCACCCCGAATTTATATCGACGGTGATAAAATCAAGGCGGTTGAAGAATTCGTGTACTTGGGCACACTGGTGACCGCCGACAACGACACCAGCAGAGAAATTCAGAGGCGCCTTATGGCAGGAAATCTTGCTTACTTTGGACTCCGCAAAACTCTACGATCGAATAAAGTTCGCCGTAACACGAAGTTAACTATCTACAAAACGCTGATTAGACCAGTCGTTTCGAACCGGAGTTTTCGAACGGAAGGAGCTGCGTACCATCTACGGTAGAGTGCAGATGGAAGACGGGACTTGGAGAAGGCAAATGAACCACGAGCTGCATCAGCTGCTGAGAGAACCAACCATCGTCCACCTCGCAAAAATCGGTAGGCTACGGTGGGTGGGTCGCGTCATCAGGATGTGGGATAGCAACCCGACTAAAATGGTTCTCGAGAGTCATACGATCGGTACAAGACGACGTGGAGCGCAGCGAGCTAGGTGGGTCGATCAAGTGGAGGACGATCTGCGGACCCTACGCAGAGTGCGGAACTGGAGACAAACAGCCATGGACCGAGTGGAATGGAGGCGGCTACTATGTACAGCAGAGGCCACCCCGGCCTTAGCCTGATCGGTAAGGTAAGTATGAAATATTTTTTTTTTCATGGACAATTTTATTTACCGTGTAATTTTAAGGAAAATAATTTTAAAGTGCATTCGATTCCCTTAAGGCTCAAATGAGAATCGCATATTATCCAAAACTGAAAAGCACTTTTCTCCAGAATGATGAAACAGCGAACAAAACCAGCGTGTCCGATTATCATAATTGACTAAATAAACAATCGGACATTCTTATTTTTTTCGATTTGTGGATCATTTTGGGAAAAAGTGCTTTTTGAATTCTGGAACATTTGTCATTCTCAATTGAGCCTTAAACTCTAAAACTAGGATAGAATGATTTGGGAAAAATTTAAAATATGTTAATTGTAGCGATTCAATACAAAATAAACAATTACTTCTAGAAGGTGACTAAAACATCAATTTTTCAATGATTAAAAAAAATGTAAATACGCTTTAAAATACACCGAAAACCATTGTGAGATATACAAAACAGTCCTAAATATCAGCCAAAAATATAAAAAATTTGATTTTCCTCGAAACAAAAATTACAAAAATGCTCAAACTATACCCCGTCTAAGGGCGGGGTTGGGAATTAGAGGGTTAAGTTTTGCAAAAATTTTTCGAAGCTCATTATATAAGTCATAAACGATCAGAATTTCATTGCATTCGGTTCATTGAACCCGGAGATATAGCAGTCCAAAGTTGGCTATCGGATAATAATGCCTTTTCTAGAATATTTCTAACTTCATGTCGAAAAACTCCACCTTTCCCAAATTTGATTGTTAGACAACTAGTTGACCAACTTTCAGTAAAAATTTGAGAACATTTGATGCATTTTTCGAAAAAATACAGGTAGTTGACCGTTTTTTGAAAAGTGAAATTTTTGCCTGTCCCGATCATTTTGTCTATCCCCCGTATCTGGTTGAAATTTTATATCAAAACATGGAACTTTTCCTATAATTTAACGTATGGTGAGTTCGTAAAGAGAGTTTGTTGGGTACTGAATGAAAAATTCACTCAATTATCAGAAATCATTGTGTATAATCTAACTGCTATAGTATTTTAAAGTTTGTTTATGCAACGCATAGTAAGCATTCTCTATTTAATTCAATTTTGAAATTTTAATTTGAGAAATGTTAAACTCTGCAGTTGAAATTGTATGAAATTACAAGGTGCATGCATACTTTTAGGCGTTTATCGAGTTAAAATACTGCCTCAATTTACAAGTCCTTTTTCTATTCATTCTTTTTGAGTGGTTATCACCTCTCTCACTTAGTAAGAGCTGTATTGTACCTATACGGATCAAAATATAACGATAGCGTAAAAGTTGTTCTGAAATAGAAATTGAGAAAATTATCAGATATTGAGGACCTACATTGAAGAGTTTTTTTTAAACCACACCATAGACTTCCATTTCTTTCGTCAAATCATGCTTACTTTACTGGAATTAACCTTTGATAACAAATGTATTTAAAGATTTAAACTGTGAGACACCTTGGGCGTTAACGGATTAAGGTTGAAGGATTCGTCATTGACATAACCGTCATCATCGAAAATTTTAAAGCAGTTTTCTCGTTCAAATCTGCAATTTTCACAGTGAAATTATATTCACTGTGTTGCGGGTGGAGAATGGAGTACCGTAAAACGGGGTATCTTTGATAATGCGGGTAACTTTGATAGTGCGGCAGGCATTGTGTTATTTATCTTATAACTATGATTCCTTCAACCAGTTAAGAAAAAGGTAAATGTAAATCAATTCTATACATATGAAAGTTCATCTTAGACGAATTTTCATTTAAATCTAGTTTATATACAACTTTTTGGACAAAAAATAAAAATTGTTGATATTTTTGTTTTTTTTCAACCCCTTCAAACAATCTGCTATACGACTTCGTTAGAACTATTTTTTCAATGAATAGACTCTTAGTCTCAATAGATTCATCATAGTAGATTCCAAATCTGGCCTTAAATCTCTTAACGAAGTGTGTTTTTATGAAATGGAAGCAATTTTGTAAATTGGGATATTAATCTCCATACATTGATAAACGCCTAAAAGTATGCAATGCCCTTGTAATTTCATGTAGATAAATATGTGTTGTTCAAAACTTGTTAATAAAACATTAAAAAACTACTCAAAAAAAGAAAACTAATCAGTTTTGATAGTCAAATTTATTGTGTTTTGCACTCAATACTCCAAAAACTCATTTTTATATGTAGAATTTAGTAAAAAATCAATGCTTCGATATAAAAATTCTATCTAATATATTCCACAAGCCTTCTCTCATCATGTTCATACTCCTAAGATTTCAATGTGTGATTATTTTTGGAGATTTGATGTGTTTTTAGGGCATTATCAAAGTTACCCCAAAATGAAAATCTGATTTTCGGTTATATGAAAAACTAAAAGTTATCCAAAATATTTCAGATTGTCGAATCTTTTAATTGCAATTGATAACTGATACCCCAGTACTTGTTTTAAAAATATAAAACTCGGGGGAATACTGTTGCATGTAAAAATATTGAGAAAATTCGCTGAAAAACTATCAAAGTTACCCCATTTTACGGTACAGTGGATATATTTTCAATGCAAACATTTGAGTTTTGAGCGAGAAAACTGCTTTTGAAATTGCAATGATGACGATTTTGTCAATGACGAATCCTTCAACCTTAAGCTATTATTAATATTTATTAATAACATATTACATTTAATTTGCTATAGCAATTACGATTTTTACAGACCTAATTTTTCACGTGACAGATATACATTTTTTAACTTACCCTCACTCTAGCGTCTAGCCTAACTTTAACAAAACATATAAAGAGCTTATCGTAGCAATAGAAGATTGCATCGATTTTTGACGAAAATTTGCAATGATTTTCGTTGACATCTGTTCTAATGTTTCAATATTAGACATTTGATGCAACTCATTAGTGCTATACCAGGGAGGCAACTTCAGAATCATTTTCAAAATTTTATTCTGATTCCGCTGAAGTTGCTTCTTTCTGGTACTGCACAGCAACAGGTCGACCATTGGGATAGTGTACAACATGGCCGTTCTGAAAATTTGTTTATAAATCAAAAATTTGTTTTTGCGACAAAGTTTTGATTTTCTATTAATAAGTGGGTATAAACACCTAATCACACTAGTTTACGTCATTTTTGAACTCGATAAGCTGATGATCGTTTTTGGTGCAGAATCATGCCCTGAGTTCGAAAACGCGAAGGAAAAAAATTACAGTAGAGCGGAAATTTTTTCGACTTTTCATACAAGGTTGATGATTTGAAATCGATTTTTGTTTTATTTTCAAGCAAAGCCGCTCACTTCAAACATCTCATTCTCCGTAACCAATGCTCCAATTGGGCTGAATTTTTTTATTGTTACTTGCCTACATATGATATGTCAAATAAACGTTGTTTTTTTTTCTTTTTGAAAAAAATACATTTCTTCATATATTTTTGGAAAATTTGCTAAAATTTAAGGAGATCGTCCCCAAAATTCGCCAATATCTTGAGTTTCATCAATCTGACGCAAATCCTGCATTCAGATGATCGAAAGGCATTTTTAAATTAATTAATAAATTTAAATAGCTTATAATTAGAGCATAACATTGAAGATGTTGGGGAAATTATTTTAATTTTTAAGTTCAGCTTTTAATTTATGGAAAAAGATATAAAATCAGTTGAACAAAACGCAAGATAGGGTGATAATGGGTATTATCGGCAGGTTTGTTCTCTTCGTCATGGGGGGTTTTTGTCAGCCAAATTGCCTGAAACTTGGCCATATAATTCAGCTTAGTTGGGAAGGATTTGAGGCCAACTCTGAGTTCAATAGGTTTCAAAAAACCCCCTAAGACGAAGAGAACAAAACGGCCGAGAATAGGTAATTTCCCCTATTTAAATTTTATTTAATTTTATATTTTAAAAAGTTGTAAAACTCGACATTGAGCTAAAACTCAAAAACTGTTCTACTTTAAATTTTTTAAAGCACGGTTTCGAAATCAGCACTAAATTATGCTTCCAAAATTTTGGTCGTTGACAGAAGTTCATGACTTTCGTTTTATTTTGTAAACTAGTGTTATTTAATGCACTTAGTTTGAATACCTTCTATGTGGCTTTGAAAAGCTCAGTTTGTCTGTTAAGAGTCCCAGATACTTAACTTTGTCCGAGCAATTTATTGGAGTTCCCCTCATAGTGACATTATGTCTACTTGAGGGTTTCAAATAAAAGCTCTTGGTCTCTGTGGAAATATTATAAGTACTTCGAGAAAAATTCCGATGCTTTCCATACTTGCATAGAATTCCAATAAAATAATATTTCCAAGGTTAACCGCTTTTGCAGATTTTAAGGCATTAGACGACTCTCTAAGTATATCCTAACACTAGATTTTTTAACTTGTAAGCAACAGAAGAATTAAAAAAAGTGGGTGTAAAAGCTTTCAAACAAAACGGCGAAAACCGACGATTTGGATGGAAAGCAAATGGTTTTTAGACCTACTGTTGTCCATTTAACGCAAACGAAACGCACCCATCCACCCAGTCAGCCAACCGTAATGGCAATATAACTTCGTTGCGCCTCGTTATCGCTTGTGCTGGTATGGTCGGTTGTACCTACGTCCCAGCTGGCACACCTCGTTGGCGCCACCAACGTTGACGGCCAGTCGCCTAGAGGCTGAGATTGCGTTGTAAATCACCACTTTATGTAATTATGGAACGTTGAGTTTGATTTTTTTTTTCATTTTTGCTGCATGATCCTACCTGCCGGTCTGTAAATCTGTTCACGCGCATATTTTCCACTAGCTGATTTTTGTTTCGCCGCCGGCATCCTTCTTTCCGGGATGCAATTATGTAAATCCACCATTACCACCATTTCGTTAACGTTGCGAAACACTATGCATCATTTCCCTCCGTTGAAGTCGAAATCACGTTACACAGATAATCGTCATTAATTTTTAAATCCACTTCCTCACGTGATCCACATCCTTACGCACTGGAAAAATATGTGCATGTGCTTCAGAGATAATATCGAACAGAAAATAATTCGCTATCCACAGTGTTACCATGGAGTGCTTTCGGTAGTATCTTTTGTGATTGTTTACAAACAAGCCCCTCCCCATCATGCTCCCATGGTATCTCGTGAGGCCACAATGTGTGGCCAATGCCTGTTGACAGCTTCTGTCAGATACTCACGCTGTGACGTTTCCTCGCACTTTCTTCGCTATTTCACAGCTGTTCACATCTTATCTCTTCTGAATGCTTGGAACAAGAATGTTGTACTTCATCCGCGTAGCTCCCAAATCTGGGGCGTATTCACTACGAAAGCAGCATCTTCATCACGTAATCACACTTCACCAGATGAGCTAGCACTTTCAAGAAGAGAAAACCATCCATTGTTTTTTGTTTGACATTCGTAAACTGCCGTCACCGTCAACAAAAACACCGAAAACGATCAAAAAATTAGAGCCCGTAGAGCTCGCCCACTACCGTAGGGTGCCACCGGAGGTCACGGAGGTGGGGGTTTTCTCACTCTTCCGAGACGCTCCCGGCGATTTTTGAACACACACAAAGTTTCGCTTGCTTTCCGTCGTCCTCGGAGCAGACGATGCGAGTAGTTCGCACGAGCAAAAGCAATACCACCGTGCCGCGGCGTGACGAGCGCGAGCAAAGATAACGCGAAACTGAAGTGGGACTTCGTTTCCTGGACTGTAATTAGTAGTCCTGTGAAAGGATACAGTCAGTCTCTCCGTCTCGCGGAAGTATTTCCCACGAGAGAATCTAGCCCACTCTTCTGCCTTGTTTTCTCTACTGAGCAGCAACTGCTCGAATCACAAGAGCGCATGCGCGCTCTCCCGACATTCCCATGAGCGATTTGTTTTGAATATTCCCGTACAGTGGAGAACAAAGAATGTATTTTTTAGACAGAATGAGTGCCCCCAGCATTCGAGTTCATTGATGGACCCCTCGCGTGAGTGGCCCATAAGTGAGGGAATCAGCCCTGTGAAGTGCTTTGTTTTGATGAGTGGATTTATCTTGCCGCTTTGGAATGGGAAAATGAAGATTATGTAACAGATCTTTGCTGCTGCGACATGTCTGTATGATGAGTGTGCTGTCAGGATGTTTGTTGATGAATTGAATACAGTTTTCGTGGAAAGTTTGGATTGATGAAACTAGGCAAGATATGATTGATCGTAAATTTAATTATTGACAGAATCGAGTTTTTCTAACACTATCACGTGTCTGCCACACGATAATCGAATAAAGTTCATGACTGTTACCATTTCATGAGAACTTCATAAAATACTAATATACCTATTTACACTTTACGTGCCATTACACTGTTTGTCATTAACAACAATTATTTGTCATTGAAGTCCAACATTTATCCATGGTTGCCATGATTCACGTTGTGTTGGTCAGTTGTTAGGTTTGTTTGGCCTAATATTTGCTATGTCTTCCCGTATAGAAATAAATCGTACGTTCAATGATAAATACCATGCATTTGCCTTTCCATCTAAAACCAACATTAATCGAATGGCTCATTAATTGTACAATGATAAAGGAAAATAAAAAAAGTATTGACAACTTTACTGCCGTTCTACGCATACTCATGATACGCATACGCATGATCACACGATCTTCACAAGTTGATTCATATCTACCCAAGTAACACACTTGTCACAGAAGAGTCACGGCGGCGCAGGTTTTTGTTGAGCAGAAGTTACTGTGACTTACTTCTAACAAATAAGCATTTATTTGTTAGCAGTAAGTTATTGTGACTTCTGCGCAACAAAAACCTGCGCCGCCGTGACTCTTATGTAACAAGTGTGTTACTTGGGTACAAGATCGAAACGTAGGCAATGATTTAGAATCATCAACGGTTTTTCTGTGACTGAAAGTCGAAAAAACACCAGAGTTTCCGTAAATCCAGTCAGTACCCGTAATAAGTTCGACGCATAATTGTCCCATGTTATATGGGATTCCCACATAACATGGGACAATTGGGCGTAGAACGGCAGTTACTGGTCAGTCAACTCAACCATCCCAATCACTTGGTTTTTCCTCGCCGTCAGCATGGCCTAGACTTGGTGTTAAACGCCGTCGAGAAGACCGAAGACCGGGCGTGTCGGTCCCTGCTGTAAGCGGTACAACGCAGGCGTACAAGCGAGATCGAAGTGTCTGTACCGTCTATCACGAAAGCCCCGCTACCGGAACAGTTTTGGTTGTATATGACTGGCTAGAATCCGCTAATTACCAATACTAGCGTGCAAAAAATAGTTTCGGGATGTCTAAACAATGTCTGATGGTGGTGAAGTTACGCGCCTTGTTCCCAAAGAGAAAGACGTATCGACTTAAACATGTGTATCCTACAAAATTGGGTTAGACCCTGCCCTTAAGCAATTAGCTCTGCAGCATTCATCCTGGCCTGTTGAAATGCGTTTAAGAGAGTTAATTACTACTCAAAAAACTGAATCTAAACTCAACCACCGCTTGACGATCCGTTGACCGGTTCCTGCAACACTCCTGATTAGTAGATGTGCTAGGTTCATTGAATCACCGATACCAGTCAGTTTCTGCAACAGTTTCAACACCAGGATGCATGCCTGCAAGCTTCATGGGAGCTCCTAATCCCCTTGTCAAAGTCGAGCCATTCCTGCCACGCATAGGGAAACCAAGGCGGTCTTCAGTAAATTAAACTACACATAAAACGATAGAAATTTACTTAAACATATTAATAATTGGATGAGTTATGTACCAACATTATAAAACCCCGACAGTTACAGTTCCCCAAACAAAAAACGAATACTTAATTTTTCCCCTGAAGAAAGCGCCATACCTGCGCCGAAACGTCGGGTTAAATAATAAAACTCGTTTTACGAATTAAAAAGACTGCGTTGCCGATAATCAAAACAGCATATTAATTAAGACATAACGATAGTTGGGGGGGGGGTGGGGTGTAGTTGGAGGAGGGAGTTAGGTAAGGGGCTAAGGGATCATTGCGGCCATGTGCAGGAACGGTGACAGTGTGTGTGAGAGAGATAATTTGTCTTACTTGCCCTCGGCCATTGGTTCGGGAACATTCGACCGGGTAATACTGGCCAGTTCGTCGGAGCATCATGCAGGTTCCTTCAACGACCTCTGAGCTTCATTGGGTTCGATCGGGATTGTTGGATGGGCGGGTTTGGTGGCTAGACTGTCCTTGATGGTACACCGACGTCCCAGACGCTCGCGGAACGGGGCGGTAACTCATCGGATGTCGAGCGGCGCCAAGCGGGGCAAGCCAGGTCCGTGAGCCGTCGCCTCACCTCAGAAACGTCCGTTACCTATAACCCTCTTGGCGTGTGGCTCAGCAATGGCGTTGCTTACAGACCACCAGCATCGGGCTCGCCGATGTCGCGTCCTGTTCTTCCACAGGAGCGCTTCGGTAGACGTCCTTTGGCCGGCTTAGTTCTCCTGCAGCACCAGCAGGATACGGGCTTCTCGAATCTTCCACGAGGAGATGGTCCACTGGATCCCTGATTGGGGCGACCTTCAACGGTGATCTCTACGAGGCAATGCGGCACTTGGTCACGGATACCGGACACTCGTTGGCAAACTTCTTGTTACTCGCTCAGGCGACTACCGGGCACTTTTCGGGTCACTACCGCGCGCTTCCAAAAGACGGAGGTTTCTTTTCTTTCAAGCTACTCTTGAACGGTCAAACTTTTCGGAGCTCGTTTTTTCCATGCGCTACAGATGACTATCTGAAACTTTCTGCCTCTTTATCCACCTTTTCTCTTCCAATCCCTCTTCGTCTCCTCTTTTGCCTCCTCTATCGCTCTCTCTTCTCCTGTCTCTCTCTCTCAATCGGTTTCCGTGAAACTGTCATTGCAGCAGTGGTGCCACACTCGTAGATAGAAGGATATGGATGGGGATGTGAGACGTGCCTAATTTTCGTTTTCCATATGCGTAGTAAGGGGGTTGTGGAAACTATTTATCCTAGCTTCTAGTGTTCCTAATTTGTATCTCACATTAACAAAAAAAAACTCCTATTATGCAAAACTAACTCACACAAAGCAAACTTACTAAATAACGTATGGCCTCCATAACGTGGGTATATTTAAGTTGGTTCCGAATTGTCGGTAACATGTGTCCGTTGTTTCATATTCCAGAAATTCAAACACGTCATCGAAATTCACGGTTTCCAATCCGGTTTTGAACGATATTGCAGTTTTTTTGAATGATTAGACTACTGTGCAAATATTTTTTGCACAGTGATTATTTGCACAGCTCACTGAACTCCTGCGCTACCTCACGGTTACCTCGACAACAAGTTTTCTCCTCATTGTTTTTATTTTGTTTCTAAATGTTTGATGAGTTCAATCGTGTTGGTCAATGTCAGGTTGAGATAAGAAAGCAATAAAACCGGCAACGAAAGAACCGACCGGCTCCATGATTCCGAGTCTAAGGAATCGACAGGATATTTGAATCAGTAAGGGCAAACACATGGAGGTACCGAAGACCAGAAACAATCTGAGAGTCAAGGAGCTGCTGGTTAATTGAGGAGGATGGTGTGAATTTATTTGGTCGGGTTAAGTATGGGATAGTCAGGAGAAATGTTGGATGTACTGTAATAAGGTAAAAGTCGCTATTTCTAAAAAAACAACAGCTTTGGGCTGGCTAGCATTGGTTAAATGCGGGATGCGAATGTAAGTACTGGGAGTATTCCTTATTGGATAATTCTACTGCACGGGGCTTAGAAATTGTCTTTCTTGAGCAGGAACTAACTAGTTCATCTTGTATAATAAGCCAACGTCCTTGGCATCCCGCATAGTTCGTTCCGATCTTGGCTAGTTTGGAAAGCCTCCCTCTTCGCACAAAACACTTTTTAGCTACCAGTTCGTACCTTCTGTGTTATTGTAGACCTCGCCTGGCATTGCGTCTCACTTCTGTGGGTGAAATGTCAAAAAATTAAAGCATACGCCTACTGATATTAGTGAGTGTGCAATTTTCATCTCACTAAATATAAATTGCACTAGAGTCTATAAATTCATGCAATCGTCAATACTGTGCTGATTTATTATCAGAACGCTGGTCGAATGAACTGCGAGCTAAACAAATACTTCCTAGCAACATCCAACGGCTACTACGATGTTGTAGTACTGACCGAATTCTGGCTCGATCACCGAATCACATCCAGTTCTGTTTTCGGTCCCGATTACGAAGTATGTATTTCGCTTAGACTGGAGCCCCAGAAGCAGCCGCAAACTAACAGGAGGTGGTGTCCTCATAGCTGTGAAGAAGACACGTAAGGTAACCAATATCAATTCAGAAGCCCCGTCGTTGTTTTTCTGCTCGAGTTGACCGCTATTTTATTGCTCCGATTTCAAGCTTGTTTCAACGTGAAATCCGCTGAATATATTCCATACTTAAATTTTTACTGCTTGGTGCTACTGAACTCGACCCGTGTATCAACGGATTAAGTGTCGTTAGCATCTAAGTTAAAATATACAAAAATAAAAACTAAAAAAAAAAAAAAAGATTAAGTGTCTAGACTTTTAAGAAGATTGGAATTATTGAAGATTCCTGAGTGATTTTGTTAAAGCCATTAATCAAACGCAATGGATAATCAGTGATAACAATGCTGTGCAGACATTGACACTTTGAACTGTCTTTTCACTGTGTGTGAGGGGAGATGCGCCAAAAAAATTCACGCTACGTGTGTCGCTACCCGAGCAAAGTCTGACAGCAATCTGAAAACTAATTTTGATGTTGTGATATTGCAAATTATGATAACTGAGGCTGTTGTCGTTTTGGCGTTTTAACGGTTAAAACATCAAAAATGAGAGCAGAAAAATGTTCATGTAACAACAAGTTGAAAACAGTTCCTGCTATCACTGATAGCAAATTGATAACAGTTTTTGTTATCTGCGCGAAAAAATAGAAAAACCGTCAAATAAAGATTTTTTTCGGGTAATATGAAAACCCTTATGTAATAAGATGTTTCACTAGTGGTATATCATTTGATTTATTACACAAGGTTGCCTAGAAGTTTTGAAATAACTTTAAAACGATATATTTATACTGATTAGAAAATACAGCAAAATGATATCAAAATATGAAATCAAATTTAATGAAGACAAACTGATATCAAATTGTGATATCAATTTGCTGTTGATTACAAATCGTGTTTTTGATTTGCTATCATTTTGTTATTAGACTTTGCTCGGGTATCTCTGAGGATCAATTGTGTGCACTATCCAAGAATATCATTTGGATATGTGATGACTGCATTTTCGAATTTCGCCAGGTCAGAGATCGTGTTCCGGTTTCTCCCAAGGCTAAACCGTCGGATAATACGTTATCCATAACTGAATTCGAGGAAATCAAATCACAAATCGGATCAATTAACAACTCGATCGCAAAACTGTCTATTGCTATCGCATCATCTACATCATCTGCTTCAGCACAACGACACTCAACACCAATCAACTCACCACCGCAGCCGTTAAACAATGCAAGTGAATGTTCGTCCAATAGCTTGCACATGCCTAGGCACACGCCCAGGCCCGGATTAAGCATTGTGGGGGCCCGGGGCCCGAGCGGATGTGGAGGCCCCTTGGAGGGATGACCAAAAATGTTTTTCCTTATTTTCGAACAGTACTTGAGAAATATGAAAAATAAAGCTAATGTTAGCAAGCAGAAAAGGTTGTTGTGGGGGCCCCTAAAATGTGAGGGCCCGGGGCCCGGCCCCCCCCCCCCCGGCCCCCCCTTAGATCCGGCCCTGCACACGCCAAATGACTCGTTTTCGCTGCTATTTTTTTTTTTTTTTTTATCTAGTTCGTTTATTTGGGGCTCAATCGCGTATAACGCTTTACGGAGCCGAGGATCTTTCTTTGTACTTAATAGTATACATTATACAGAGTAATAACTTTTTAATGATATCTGTTAGTAATGGGTGGAAGCCAGGGTACTCGTGGCAGCTCGAGGTTAGAAGGTCACATTTTGAGGGATGGACAGGGTAAGGATTGGGCCAAAGGTTTCACTGCTGCTCATCCGGGGGTGAATCGCATCTTGCTAGCGTATTCGGTGCCTTGTGGTGTTGGTACCAACTTGTTGTGGGACTTGGTTTTCCGGATGGCCAGGAGCAGCTTGGTAACACAAAGAGGACAAAACAGAGAAAAAAAAACTGGAGAAGAAAACACAAGCAAATTAAACTTTTATACCAGCAGAGCGAAGAAAGTCGAAAATACATCCCATGTATGTGACATCGCGGGTCCCCAACACATCTCTCACAAGAACAAAGGGTTGTCTACCTCGGGCCTCAAGGGTATCCAAAAGTAGCGCTCTGGAGGCGTCATTATCCGGGCATTGCCAAACTACGTGGTCGATGTCATCATAACCGGAACCGCACTTAGTACAAACATTGCTCAACGCGAGGTTAATCCTGTGTAAATGCGCGTCTAGCGAGTAATGGTTGGACATAAGTCTTGACATCACGCGAATGAAATTGCGACTTACATCCAGACCATACCACCACACTCGCAAAGAAACATTAGGAATAATGGAATGTAACCACCGTCCCAGCTGGCCATCTCGCCAATCATTTTGCCAACTTTGAAGAGAACTCTGGCGAACAAAATGGAAATATTCATCATGTGAAATTCTTCTATCATAGATCTCACCTTCCTGTGCGCCCACCTTTGCGAGAGAGTCCGCCTTCTCATTGCCATAAATTGAGCAATGTGAGGGGACCCATACAAAGGTAATCTTGTATGATCTTTCGACCAGTGCACCCATCTGCTCCCTTATTTTTGTAAGAAAGTAAGATGAATGTTTTACAGGTTTCATCGACCGGAGTGCCTCAATCGAACTAAGGCTATCCGAGAAGATGAAGAAATGGTCTACGGGCATGTTGGAAATCATCCCCAAAGCGAAGTTGATTGCTGCCAGCTCAGCAACATAAACCGAACAAGGTTCCTGAAGTTTGCGGAAGGCGGTGAAATTTTCATTGAAAACACCGAAACCAGTGGATCCATTTATGCGAGACCCATCAGTGAAGAATCTCTTACAGGAATTGACATTTTGGTACTTTTCGTTAAAAATGCGAGGAATAGATATACATCGAAGTTGATCTGGTATTCCATGAATAGCTTGTTTCATGGACAGATCGTATTTAACAGAGGAACTGTCATTAGTGAAGTGTACACGGGGAGGATTATAACATGGTAGGCTTATATCAGATGACATGTAGAACAGATAGATTCTCATGAATTTTGATTGAGTGTTCAGACTGAGCATTTCTTCGAAATTTTCAATGACAAGTGTGTTGCTCACTCCACACTTGATAAGTAACCTTAGCGAGAGCTCCCAGAATCGGTTCTGGAGAGGTTTCACCCCTGCCAGGACCTCAAGGCTCGCATTATGCGTTGAGTGCATACAGCCGAGAGCAATACGCAAACAACGGTATTGAATTCGTTCCAACTTTATTAGGTGGCAGTTTGCTGCTGAGTGGAAGCAGAAAGAGCCATACTCAATAACAGAGAGAATAGTCGTTTTGTAAAGTTTTATGAGGTCTTCCGGGTGAGCACCCCACCATGTTCCGGTAATTGTGCGTAGAAAGTTGATCCTTTGTTGACATTTTTGCACCAAATACTTGATTTGGGTACCCCAAGTGCCTTTTGAATCAAACCAGACCCCAAGGTATTTCGAAGTCAAAGACTGGTCGATTTCTATTCCCAAAAGATTGAGCTTCAGTTGGGCTGGGTTCCGCTTTCTAGAAAACACAACCAATTGAGTTTTTTGCGGAGCAAACTCGATCCCTAAATCTCTTGCCCAGATTGACAGATTATTTAGAGAATTTTGCAATGGTCTTTGCAACATTTCTGCATGTGGGCCTTTTAGAGAAACCACAGCATCATCTGCAAGTTGTCTTAGCGTGCATTGTCCTTCCAAGCAACTATCAATGTTTTTCACGTAAAAATTATACAGCAAGGGACTTAAACATGAGCCTTGGGGTAGGCCCATGTAACTAATTCTGGAAGTTGTCAGTTGTCCGAGATTGAAACTCATATGTTTTTCTGACAACAAATTATACAAGAAATTATTTAAAATTCCTGGAAGTCCACTATTGTGCAGTTTTTCTGACAATATTCCTATGGAAACTGAATCAAAGGCGCCCTTAATATCCAAGAAAACTGAAGCCAGTTGCTCCTTTTCCTTCTTTCCTTTGCCTTTTCGTTTGTTCCTTTGCCCTTGCGAAACCCGAACTGTGTATTTGAAAGCAAGTTATTCGATTCGACCCAATGATCGAGTCGTGATAGGATCATTTTTTCCAACAATTTCCTTAAACATGATAACATAGCAATTGGGCGGTATGAATTATGATCAGACGCTGGTTTACCAGGCTTTTGAATAGCTATTACTTTGACCTGTCTCCATTCATGCGGAACGATGTTGTTCTCCATGAATGAGTTGAACAGGTCCAGTAATCGTCTTTTCGCGATATCTGGGAGATTCTTTAGAAGATTGAATTTGATCATATCGCGTCCCGGAGCGGAATTGTTTGATGAAAGAAGAGCCATAGAAAGTTCCAGCATAGTGAAGGGTCTGTCCAGAGAACCGTCTCTTGGGGATGTTTCCCAAAAAATCGGTTGTGCTGGGACTGAGTCTGGGCAGACCTTTTTCGCGAAGCTGAATATCCAACGGTTGGAGTATTCGTCACTCTCATTAGAAGAAGAGCGGTTTCGCATGTTGCGAGCCACTCTCCAAAGCGTTGTCATTGAAGTTTCTCTTGAGAGACCCTCAATGAAGTGTCGCCAATAACTACGCTTCTTCGCTTTCAGCAGGTTTCTCAGCTGTCTTTCGAGCTTTGCGTACTCTTGATAAAGATCTGAGGTACCGTGCCTACGAAAAGTTTTGAAAGCATCAGATTTTTTAAGATACAACTGGGTGCAATCATCATCCCAACCTAGTGTGGCTGGTCTTCTTTTGAAGGTTGCACTTGGAACACGTCGTTTTTGTGATTCTAATGCACTCTTATATATCAGTTCAGACAGGAATCGATACTCATCCAAAGGTGGGAGGGGATTGAATGATTCGATGCCAAAAGATACCGCTTCTGCATACTTTTGCCAATCGATATTCCTTGTGAGGTCAAAAGGAACCTGAATTGGATGGTCTGACCTTTCACTATTATGCTTTATGGTGGTTATAATGGGTAAGTGATCACTACCATGAGGATCTTCGATTACCTTCCACAAGCAATCGAATGATAGTGAGCTTGACCCCAGTGATAGGTCGAGACGACTTTCGTTGCCGTCAGATGCAATACGTGTCACTTCACCTGTATTTAAAATGTTCAAATTGAAATCGTCGCACAAATCATAGAAAATGGCCGCTCTATTATCGTCATATGGTTCGCCCCACCCTGTACCATGCGCGTTCATATCACCCAGAATTAAAACTGGATGTGATAGTGCAGAAACCGCGTTCCAAAGATGACGGCGGTTAATTGAAATTCTTGGAGGAATGTAAACGGAAGCTACGCAAAGTTCTTTACCCTTTACGTTTATTTGGCAAGCGACGATTTCTACGCCAGGATGAGTCGCGATTGGAATTCTATAAAATGAGTAAGTCTTTTTGATCTCCAAAAGAACTCCCCCATAATGGTCATCTCTATCCTGGCGTATAATGTTAAAATCGTGGAAGTTGAGTTCATCTTCAGAAGAAAGCCATGTTTCACAAAGGGCAAATATATCACAATCAGAGTTGTGAATCAAAAACTTAAACAGGTCTAATTTAGGTTTTAGACTATGACAGTTCCACTGTAGCACAGTGATCATATCTTGTACCTCACTTGATGAATTATCCATCGAAAGATATGATCGCAGCAAGGAGGGGCCATGATTGTGTCAGATTCCGAAGATATTCTTCTACTGTAGGTATAAACATATCAATAATGCCTCTTAATGTTTCTGGAAGGCTGAGGGCATTATATAAGCGATCCACGAGAACCCTAAAAGTAAACAGTCCTCGCTTGGGTCTAGGAGGCTTGCTTGAAGTGCGAGGAACTTTGGTAGCTTTTTTCTTGCTACCTTGTCGATTATTTCTCTTTGAAGTGTATTTAACAGGCGGAGACGGGGGTGACAGGTTCTTGCTACAACATGGATCTGAAACTAGAGGAACCTGATTCTTCGGAGTTTTTAAGTTTACCCCGTCTCCTTTAACATTAGGCAAACTTTTGAGGGAAGACTTTGAAAAGACCTTTCGGCGCAATCCCGGGGAAGATGATGACTTCCTTTTTCCAGGTGCGTGTACCTCCGAAAGAGATCCACCCTCATCAGTTTCGCCATCGTCGTGATCATCGGAAGACAACTCCTGATAGGGATTTTCAACTGGGACAGCTGATTCAGACACGGAATCTGGTGTTTTAAAAGATTTCACCATCTCCGCATATGTCTGTTTGGAGCGCTTTATGATAGAGCGACTCTCATTTCGAATGCGTCTTTTGTAAGCCGGGCAAACTTGCAAGTCGTGTGGATCTCCGCCACAGTAGCTACATTTTTCCGCTTCCTGTGTGCAAGAGTCCTCCAAGTGAGCTTGGTTGCATTTGCCACAACGGGGCTTGTTGTCGCAAAAGCTATCACTGTGACCAAACTGCTTGCATTTGGTACAATTAAAAACCTTCGGCCTAAAAAGATGCACTGGGTAAAAACCACCATCAATTACAACAAATTCCGGGAGGACAGAACCTGGAAAAGTCACTCGAAAAAACGCTGAAGGCGAGTACACCTTTTTATTTCCTTCCATGGAAACCTTAGATAAGCGTTTACAGTCTAGGATAGCCACATCAGGAATTGACCTATTTTTGAATCGACCAAAGCCGGTCTTGATGTCCTCACATGTCAGAATTTCGTCGAGGATCTTCCCCTCCACCTCCACTTCTCGTGCTGGCACATAGACCGCGTATTCAACAGTAAACGCTTCGTGTTGAGCAATTTCATTTGCTGCTTTGTAGTTAGGTGCGGTAACACGCAGCTTGGATGCTTTCACTTGGTGAATAACGGTCCCAGGATACTTACGCGTCAGCTCTCGAGAAATCGAAAGCATATTCAATGGTTTGCATTTGCGCCGGAAATAGACAACCCAAGGTCCAGGCGAAGATGGCTGATAAAACCGCGTACGAGCAATGATATCATTGGGAGGCGTTTCGCCTCCAATCGAATCGTCCATGTGGAAACAAATTTATGGAAAATAACTCAAAAGTGCAAAAGAGGAAGAGAAAAACCTTAAAGTATTTACAGTGCACTTTCTTCCTTAGGACCACAACTGTTTGGTTTGTAAACCAAACAATGTTAATAATATGTAGAAAAAAAATAAAGCAAAAAAAAAACTTGTACTAATAATATACGAATTCAATTATTATGTTTATTTTAGCGCACCCTGTAGGATGCAAAAAAAAACGGTATTGAAAAAAAAACAGCTAATAAAAAAAACAAAAAAAATGTTCTGTTATTTACAGTTTGTACACCCTTACCCGTATACAGTAGTTTGGGAACCACTGTTATGGATGTCAAAAAAAAGCACGTGGTCGAATGTGGACTGGGGATACAATAGACAAAAGCGATCAAAACAAATTGGGCGGACAAAAGAGTGTATCGAAAGACTGATACTTATCTGACCGGAGCAGGTAGATATTTATCACAGGCAGGCAGATGTTAAAGCTGTCCGTCGCGTCTGCCTTCGCACCCGTCGCCGCCGTCCTCTTTGTTGACGGAGGGGCTGATGATGGCGATAATGATGACTTTTGGATGCGATTATTCGTTGACCTTGATGTACGATGATGCAAGCACCTCGCTTCCGCGTTGCGCTGGATACCACCTTGCGACACTACACTTCGCACAAGCAGGAGAACGCACGATATAAAAAACCTTCCGCAATTGCGGGGGAAAAAACTCTACTTCTACGAGGTCTATCGCGTGGTGAGATACGGAGCACACGTCCGACTCGTCCAAATGCACAACAGGGAATGATTTTTCGCTGCTATAAACAAACATCGACCGACGGGTGACCGATAACGACATTGCTCACTTAGTATTGCAGTCGCTTTGTGCTCCAGAACCCGAGTGTGCGGATGTAACAAAATTAGTTCCTCGTTGGAAAACCTGCGATGATCTGGACTACATTTCATTCAAGATTGTTTTGTCAAACCGTTGGAAGCAACTAGCCATGACTGCGACCACTTGGCCACGTGGGATAACATTTCGAGAGTTTGCTCATAGGAACAACGACCCATGGACACCACTATCGCTGAGGAACGAAACAGTTTATTGTCAACATTCCTGTATATGAAATCGTTAATACGAATTGATACACGATATATGTACATTTAAATATGCAGTTATTGTTCTTGATAAATGGGTGTGTGTTTAATTCGTTAGCTTTGTTGACATTTTTATGCAATGTATTTGTTCAATTCTAAGTAATAGTGCTGATTAAAAATGATCAATTGTAACGTGAACGTTATAGTCCTGTGCTTTGTATTGACCCGCGCTTTAGTTTTAAAGAAACCTAAATACTAGGTAAAACAGTCAGTACAGCTAAACTGAAGACGATGTAAACAAATAAATATCCAAAATAATCTTTAATAAAGCGTCGAGCAAGTGTGGGTTCCGTATCCAGTTAACAAACCGCTCTATATTCCTTTGAGGAATCTACTTTCCGCTAAATCGTATACGTCATGATTCATTGATCGATACGCACACCCTATCTATTATGTCAGTTGTCGAAATTATCTCAGCTACGGATGAAATCATCGTCATTTGGGACTTCAACCTACCAGGAAATTCATGGCAATGTGAGTGGCATCAGGGTCACAGGGGCATTCCAGAGGATCTCAGGGAATTTCAGGGATACTTAGGAAGTGAGGAGCGTTTCAGGGGGTCCGAGAGGGTACCAAGTTGTCCCTGGGGAGTTTAGGGGGTTCAAGGGGCGTTGTAGGGAGACTCTTGGGCACAGTGAGTATCAGGGGGCTCCAGGGGGACTCTTGGGCATTTTAGGGAGTCTCAGGGACACACCAGGGGGTCTCAGGAGCGTTTAAGAGAGTATCAGGGAGTCCTGATATGCCTTAGAACGCCCTTGAAACCTCCGTAATCCATTCGAAATGCCCCTGAAACCACTTGGGGCACTCTTAAACGGTTCCTGACACCCTAAAAGTCTCTGAAATACCTTGCTCTGAAGCGTTTCGGAACCCCCTTTCTGTGCTCTCAGGGAACTTCCTGAAAACCCTCTTGGCCTCATCTCAAATTCCCAGCAGCAAGACCTGTTGTTGCGAACTTAGTTTCCTCATTAAAACTCTGACTTTATGCACAACATTCCTTCTTTATATGCCATTTTAAGCTGCCCCAGCCTATAAAAAGAGGATCCAGTTATTAGTGACCTACATTTTTTAAGAATTATCAGTTCAGTAAACTGATCCATATTATAAGGTTCCTCATCGGGAAAGTATGCAGCAGTTTACATTTATTGCTCAGTTAAATCGTATCAAGCTGCAGTAAGCGAACCCCAACTAAACAGGTACCATAATCGTTATCGTTATCGCCGTGTGCCTCCGACCATAAAAACGTTCGAATTTTGATGATGTAAGTACCTACCCTCGTAGCCAATCGATTCACCAACTCAGTGGTCCGCTCGGAAGGAGAATGGGTGGCAGTTTAATCTCTCGTAAACATCATTTCAATCTCGGCAAAGGCTTGATTTGATTGAAAGTCATGTTTTCGCTGTTTCTTCTTCCGTATTTTCTCAGTTTATAGCGACAATAAAGCCTTCATCACTTTTCTCAAATCGTTGAATTTATTAAAGAATAATTCGCATCAGGAGTCACTCCACGAATCTGAAATGTAAGAAATCAAATGGCATGGGAATGGGAAGCGTTCTAGCGTCAATAATTACATATTTTCCTTTGAAGTCACTATAGTTTCTTTGAGCTGCAATCCCGCGGAAAACTTCTGGTTTTACTACAAGCACTCACACTCTTTCCGATTTGGAATTCAATCCGCGCTGCTCACGACTTTGAACCGTAGAAATCCGAGTTTCAACCAGAAACTCCTGGTTCCTTGCATCGCACCTGTCCTAGCCGAAGGAAACACCCGCATACAGATGGGACCGCATTTCTTTCCGAAACTTGAAGGTTACGCCACTACACCAGTTGCCGAGAATACTAATTACACTCTCCATTAGGACAAAGTTGTTCTCTACCGGGGTTGGGTTCGGGTCCGAGTCTGGATCCGGCGATACCTTTCAAGAAACTGCAATCACTCTCCTTTCGGTTGATGCTTTTTGTTTTGGGGGTTGGGGTTTGTCGTGATAATCTGAGATTTCCCGGAACAAAAACCGAAAGTATAATGCTCAAAGGAAGCGAAAGATGAATCAAAGCTGCACACTGGCTGGCTGAAAGTTCTTGTCGTAATTATAGCTGCACCGTGCTTTCAGCGTACCAAATCAGGTGGACGGAAAGAGATGATATGGGATGGGATGAGAAAGCGAACAAAAGTCCAGTCGCATTGGTCCGGGTGGGAGGACGAACGCGCTCGCTTTCTCAACTTTCATATCAAAGAAGATGGTTTTGATGAAAAATTAGCGCCAATTTGTAGATTTTTCTCTAGAAGGTGGCATCGAATGTTTTATGCATTAAGGAAACAGAAATAAATGGTTATACTTAATGGTATCGTGGAACGAGATGACAGAGGTTGTCTTAGTCGATTTTCTATTAATTATTCTATATTATTCTTCTAATATAAATTCTTTGAAGCTCCCATCAGCATCTTCTTGTCATATTTTTTATGTTTTGCAAATTGCCGTATGATTTACGTTTAAATGTGGGTATTATTTTTTTTCCTGTAAACTGCATTTATTGTGGATGCCACTCTAGGAGTTTGAAAATATTTTAAGAGCTGGCCTGTTGTAGAACATCACGTTATTATGCCAGTACAGTGTAGTTTTGACACTATGCGGGACTGAAATGATTGCCTACGCACCCAAAGCTCTCTACACCCAAAAATCACCTAATAAATTAATTATAGAGTTTTTGTTTTCGGCAATGTTATTCGGCTTGTCAAGGGCTTACAAGTGATGGGTCGTTTGATTCTAAATTTTCCCAATCATGCGTAGTGTCAAGCAAAGTGCAAAACACAGAGACAAGCACCAAGAGAGTGCATACGACAGAGCGCGAGAGATAGGAGACCTCCAGCCCCCGGCAAAACAAAGCGTGCAACACACAACCACTTGCACGCACTCGTCTCCTTCTGGTTTGTTGTGTTGTCTCGTAGCAGCGTGTGCGGCGCGCAATGAGTTTTGAGTCGCACCCTATCCCTGCCCATGCCACATGCTAGGTTCTCCTCCTGCACCACCTAACGGTATGACTTCAAAGGCAAGGCGTTACATGCTATGCATATCGCTTAGCCCTTCGGCTTACGTCAATTTTATTAGTAATGCTTACATTTTTGTCATCGATAGTCCCCGGCAATGACGGTGGGTCTACCCTACTCGACAAAGAGTTCCCCGACACTGGAAATTCCTCCGAAACCGATGCTTCCCGGTTAAGTGCACTTATACCAGCACCGCAGACTGCTGTTATCTTGCTACGCTCCACAGCAAAGCATGGAGACTTGAAAACTACGTGTTCCGGTGATTCCTCAATATCCCCGCACCTGGGTCAGAGTAGCGACGCTGTGTGCCCGAAGTTTTGAACGCATTTCTTGAAGCAGCCATGTCTGACAAGAATTGCGTCATATGTAAATTGACTTCTATATGAGCTCTGTTCACCCATTTCGACAGATTTGGATTAAGGTGGTGAGTCCATCTTTCACTTGCTGTGGTATTTATCTCGTGTTGCGCTTGCCAACCTTATGGCCAACAGTTTGTAGGTACTGCAAAGCTGAACGCGATTACTCTTCGTGTCAGTTGCGGTCGTCCCAAGCAACACACATGTTATAATAGAGTTACGACAGCGCAAACGTGTTCCACCGTTTCCTCTAAACCAGCACAAACCGGACATTCGGGAGAACTCGCATGACCGAAACGGTGTAGATACTGTCAGAAACAGCCATGGCCTGAAAGGATCTGTATCAGGTGGAATGTTACTTCCCCATGGCGCCTGTTAATCCAACTATCTACCCTCGGAATCAACCTATGGGTTCACCTTCCTTTTGGTGGAACTGTCCCACGCGCGCTGTCATTTGACGCTCGCAGCCCTCAGGCACATCAGCCTATAAGAGCTTTCCAGCTTACCACGGTAGCTTTCGGTACTCAGCGCCGTGCCCCAAGCCGCCTTACCTTAGCAAAAACGTAGCGACACTAGCCAGAAGCTTGCGCTTACTGGCATACACCGCAGAGCAATTGGACATCATACGGGACAGTGCCAGTATAGCTGTGGAGGCTCTTTAACGTGGCTACCGTAAAAGTGTAGTCGCCTACACTGATCATCGCCTGCTGCTCCGACTTCCGAATATTCACAACCATCATCTCAGTTTTGTGGTGAGACAACTCCAGTGAGCCACGCCTCCACAACCTTGATCGAGTGTGTATTAGTCAACTTCCCTTCTTTGATCGCATCACCGTAGACTTCCAGTGTAATGTCGTCAGCAAGGTCGCAAGCCGAAGGTCTCCAACCCTACTGGGAAATCTAACCTTAACACCTCGTCGTACATGACAATCAATAAAGCCGGACACAGGATGAAAGCTTGCAGGACTCTTGAGGTTATGTGAAAGCTCTTCCGACCCACCTCTGTGTAAACTATAGTAATCGATTCTGGAAGTAACTTCGAAGAATCATGTACAGGGACCCGGGTATCCCCAGACGCAGGAGCGCACCGGCAATAGCCGGCTAACTGGCGTAATTGAACGCCTTCCTTGCATTCAGAGTGACTACTGCACAGTAACGAATCCCCCTTCACTTACGCTGGAGCGTTATCCCGGCGGTTTCTGCAACCAACAGGGTATCGTCTACGATCGACTTCCCCTTTCGGAAGCCGTACTGGCTATTCGAGAGACCATATAAACCCTCGGTGTGTTTCACCATTCTATTGAAGATGATCATTTCGAGCACTTTCTTCGCCGTGTCGATCAAACATATTGGTCTAAATGCCGACGGGTCTCCGGGTGGTTTCCCCACCTTTGGTAATAGAACCAGGCTCTGGCTCTTCCATACTTCTGGGAGTACTCTCTTGTCCAGGCATTTCTGCATAGCAGACCTGAACATCTCGGGAGCCTCTGCAATAGCTACTTTTAAGGCCAGGTTCGAAACTCCGACCAGAACTGGGACCTTACCTACGCTAAGGGACTTAGCTATCCCCGCAAGTTCCACATCGGTGACCCTCTCCTCATCGCCAGCCCCAGTCCCCGGCTGTCCTACGAAAGGAGGCCAAGGACTAGGATCATGACGCGGAAAAAGTCCTCCAATGATGCCCTCCAACATCTCTGGAGATTGCTCTGTAGGAGCCATGACACCTCTCGTCTTGGTCATAACGATCCTGTAGGCGTCACCCCACGGGTTCGTATTGGCACTCTGACAGAGACCCTCAAATCAGGCCTTTTTGCTTGCTCTTATCTCGGTCTTAAGCGCGGCTTTTGCAGCGGCGAACACCACCCGCCGTTCGTTTCGCTCTTCCTCTGATCGTGCTCGCTGCATCCGCAGCCTAGCCCGTAGGCAGGCGCGGCGCAGGTCCGCAATCGCGTCGGTCCACCAGTAAGCCGGTGGCCTCCCATTTCTAATGTGGACTCGCCTAGGCATGGTCGCATCACACGCACGTGAGAGCACTGCTACCAGCTCGTCGCCGTCTAAACCAATTAAGTTTCGCTCACGGCGGAGCGCCTCCCTAAATACCACTTCGTCGAAGTATGATGTCTTCCACCTGCGAGGGCTTGGCCTTGGCCTAGCCGCCTCTTCTTCTATCCGCTGTCTGCTGTTGCTGTAGTCGATACTGTAGCGAACCGCCAGGTGGTCGCTGTGAGTGTAGCCATCATCTACTCTCCAATTCGAACTACTTGTTAGGCCACAAAAGGTTACGTTAGGCTACAAAAGGTCGTGTTAGGCTACAAGTCGTGTTGAGCTACAAAGTCGTGTTAGGCTACAAAAGGTCACGTCAATAATTGACTCCGCTCCGTTTCGACTAAAGGTACTCTTGGTACCGACATTAGCCAAGTCGACATCTAAGATGGCCAGTGTTTCTAGCAGGATCTGACCCCACTGGTTCGTGAAACGGCTTCCCCATTCCACGGCCCAGGCATTAAAGTCACCCGGTATTACCACCGGCCTTCGCCCTGTTAGCACGGTCGTTAAGCAGTCCAGCATTTGCGTGAACCGCTCGATCGGCCACCGCGGAGGCGCATAACAGCTACAGAAGAAGACCCCGTTTACTTTGGCGACCACGAAGCCCTCATAGGTAGTAGACACCAACTCCTGGACGGGGTATTTACCCGTCGTCCATATCGCCGCCATTTTTCTGGTCCCATCCGCGACCCGGTTGACGTTGCCGGCGGGTACTCGGTATGGGTCCGATATGATGGCGATATCCGTCTCCCACTCAGAAACTGCCTGACAAAGCAGTTGCTGAGCCGCTTCACAGTGGTTCAGGTTCAGCTGCGTTACCTGCACTGTGATTTGTTGTTCACTGCGGCTTTCTTGAAGGCCGGGCACCTTGGGCCACCCATCGGATGTCTGTTGTTCGAGGATTTCCCGGTACAGATCATGCAGATGGGCCGACTCGTGCAGCTTTGGGCCTTATGATCTTCAGCGCCGCATCGCCTGCACAGTTTGCGCCTGTCGGGGCCTTTGCAGTCCCACGACTTGTGTCCTGGTTACAGACACCTGAAGCAAACCTCTGGTGGCTCGTGGAATGTCAGGTGACATACACACCAACCCACCTTTATGCTCCCTACTTTAACGGACTGTTTGACGTCCGCCACAGGTAGCTGAACCAAAGCTATCTGTGTCCCTGCTGGCCCTTTCCGTAGCTTAACGGCTGCGGCGGCCACCTGCACATCGCACTGTTGCCGCAGTGCCGTGACGAGCTCTTCCACTTCGGTGATCTCATCAATGTCCTTGACCTTCAGAGTTGCCTCATGTGTCAGAGCCCTCACCTGCACACCCTCACCAAGGACCTCTTCTGCCAGCCTCTTATAGGCGGCGCCCTTGTGCTCCTTCTGGCGCTTCAGCTCCAGGATCATCTCGCCCGTACGAGTACGTCTAATACTGCGTACGTCGGCTCCAAGACCCTCAAGCTTGGCGTCGGTTCGCATCATCTTCAAGACGTCCGAGTACTTGGACTGTTCGCACCAAATGTACCATGTATAAGATGTTGACGAGATTGGATTATACTCGAGGAGGACATGCAAGCGCTTGAAGCGTTCGTGTGTCATCGAACTCGCTTCCCTTTACGACGAACCTACCATCCGTAAGGTGGTAAAAGCTCGCAAGATACGATACGAATGCCGAACAACATCCCTACAAAAAATTTACAAGTTAACAAGTTTCCAAGCGATTCGGACGGTACAAGTAGACCTGGAGGGTAGCGTGCAAGGTGGACGGATCATGTGGAAAGAGATCTGGTGAGCACTTGGCGTGACCGAGGTTGGAGATTTATGGAGAAATAGTGTTGACACAGTTTAGTTAAAATAATAAATGCATTTATTTCAACTTAACTGTGTCAACAATATTTTCTCCAAATCGCCAATTGGAAAATGTATAGATTATTATTGAGCATGAGCATGATTGACCGCCCGCGGTTGCTCCTCTGTTATTGCAAGGACATCTGCATTTACACAAAGAACCAACAGATGAAGCTTGGGACTAGCCTTCTCTCATTGTGTAAATGCTGGTATCGGGTATCCCAATACTTTTCAATAAGCAACACCAGCGCCGGCCGCGTCCGAATGCAGGTCAATTAAGGATAGGGAAGGAAGTGATGACGTGATTCTCGCTTAGGCCAATAACCGAGGAATTCTCTGCGTTACTACGAGAAATCACTAGGAGTTTGGATATTGGAAGGTAAGATGTGTGAGGGGATTTGTCTTGGTAAACAAATTGATACAATCACCGGACGGATTCTTAAACGATACACTCGATTACTCGACACACGTTTGAATGGATACATACCAAAGGTCTAGCTGTCCCTAGCTGCACTATACCTCGCTCCATTTAACTCCATCCCGGCTAAATACTGGCAGTTATCACACACGTAACAGAAGTGGAAGCACTCCGTAAACTCCGTGATAAATCTTGACAGAAACGACCGCATTGTTAATCCCAGGAAACTTCCATAGATCCGCCAGTTGATTTTCTCCTGTGACTGGAAAATGTATAGATTATTATTTCAGGAAAAGACAACCGACATGCAAAAAAATAAGGCGGCACAATGCCATAACCAAACAAAAATCTGTATACACCAAATAGCAGAGAATTAAATTGAATTGAAATTCTCAATGTGAAACCACTTGTGTAAACCTAGAAAATGTAATTTGCGCCCTGTTTCTCGTTTGTACTTGTTAGCGGAATTATTCGTTTGATGTTTCACAATCGCTTTCAGTAATTACCTGCTGCTTGAAATGAGAAACGAGTTGCAATTCTGCAATGCAGTTCCTGAAATGGAAACACTTTGATCGTTATGCTTTCACTCACATTCAATCGCTACACACGACGGTGGCTTGAACCAAATTGTCGCGATTACCAATGTTTAATTGCGAAACCTAACAGTTCTTTGTCAACGCGGCTCAAAAATCATCCCTGTAACTTTTTTGGACGTGAATTTCGTATTAACACACATTTCATTTTATACGCAGAAAACACCAGGGTAATGAAAATTAAACAGAACGAGCATCAAACAGCAGATTCTTCTACTGGGTACATGCTTCGTCACACTCGCTGCAAAATTCAGCATCCGTATCGGTCATTATCTGCAACAAG
This sequence comes from Aedes albopictus, assembly GCF_035046485.1. Taxonomy (NCBI): domain Eukaryota; kingdom Metazoa; phylum Arthropoda; class Insecta; order Diptera; family Culicidae; genus Aedes; species Aedes albopictus. Next base: position 204,757,861 of record NC_085136.1, on the reverse strand, counting down.
TAAACACTTGCCACCATAGGAAACCAGGCAGAAGCTCACGTGTTTGCGTGAGTGTGCTTGTAGTACTACATAACTACAAACTGTCGTTCTCATAAAAACCCGGAAAGTGTAGAGAGCGGCTTGGCAAGGATGTGACACATCTAACATAAATTTTGCATGATTCAACAACAATGTGTTCCAAAGCGGATGCTGCCGATCTTAGAGAAAAGTGGGAGACAGAGGCAAGTGCGACAAGGTGAGCAGAATCAGCAGCAGTGATGCAGCGCAAAATTGTGATGAAATTACCGGAAGAGCTGGATGTTACTTTATGTCGCTCCCAACTACAAAGTTTCGTTGGCCTTTTCCCATCCTCCGGCCCACCAGTAAATGAGTAGGAGCTGCTGCTGCATGCATCTCGCACTGGAAAGCCCTATTTCCTGGCGGTGGTGGACGGACATGGACGGCTTCGGTGAGCTGCAAAGATAAAACAATTGCTCTTACATTTAACAGGGTTTCTCCGTATAGGGCGAGGTTCGGGTAACAGGTTTGACTATAGGTATATAAAACATTAACGTTAAGACATAGTCAACTGGGATTAGTTGATCAGCGGGTCAGCGGGGTAACGTTGATCACTATCCACATTTTTCAACCTCTGAGGACGAATATTTTATGCAAATTATGACAGATTTTACATAAAATATCAATTTTTCTGGGTGTGTAACTCGGTGAGAAGACTGCCTTTCACGTATATCAGATGACACACAAAACACTTTTATTTATTCATGGTAGTTTTGCGATAAAATTGATGTAAACATATGAGTTTTATTTGAAAATAGCATATTTCTGCGAAAGTTAGACTATTTTTTAATGAAATTGCCTACTTTTGGGTGTTTAGTTTGGATCATTCTGGAACTTACTAAACTTAACTACAAAAATGATACATTGAGCATTGGCACCACTGCCAACAATTAGCGCAAAGCCTTTTGAAGTGCAGTATGCGAGGACTTGTTTGAAAGCATCCGTAGGGGATGGTTCATCATGCGGTAAATAAACTTAAAAACAGACGTATTTCCTGTTGAGGTTTCCAACAGATACATCGATTGTGATAGCACATTACATCTCTAGTGGATAGTTCAGAGATGAGTGTAGCGACGATTGCGTTATTGACAAGCACACATGCTACGCGAGTTTGCCATTTCATGTTTACTGAAAGTAGCAAACACCGGATTCACAAGGTTTTCTAGATAGAAACTCCCCTTTCGGAAGTAAGGTTCTTGGACCAAGGCCACTTGGGTTGTACCATTTTGCATATGTCTGCAAAGATTGATCGTTGCTGTTCTTTTATGCTGAAGATTGATCTGAGCTATCCTAACCGTAGCCACTACCCAAACTATGTAAGATTAAACTCTTCGCAATAACAGAACAACAAAGAACAGCAGCAATAAAACCAGATCGGTATCGATTGGAAAATGCCAAAGGGGGAGGATACACCGAATACACTGTGTAAATCGCACAATGCGAAACCATAAAGGTGAAAATATAATCTAATCAATGACATTTTCATAATCCCGCCCCTTTTAAACTTCAAGTTTGAGATTAAAGAAAGGCAGCTGATCGTCTCGGAGAAACACAAGGCCCACTGCACCATTGCTCCGGTTAGCGCAGTAAGGGCAACATACTGTGGAGGGCGCCCTGGTATTCCACAGGCTCCGTTAGCGGTTAGGTTTATATTAGACCCACTTAGCCATTCATTCCTAGGCACGGTAGGCATAAAGCCGCATCATACCATGAATTAGGGGTCACCTGTTGGTGGACTCTTACCTACCACTAATCCGTAGTGTTATTTTTAGCCAAATGAGACAATCGCTACCGACACTACACAGCTATTTAGGCTGATCGAGGAAAGAAGTTAACATTGATGATTAACTTCATACGGGCTCGAACAGCCTTGAACAATTAGATTTATTATATTTCCTAATGAGAAATCTTTCTTAAAGCAGCATTCCACACCAAAACGGCCCCAAATTTCACCGTCCAAATTGAAAATTTCACGGGCCGATAGACGACGGAAGATGATCTGGGATAACACTTTGTAGGCAGCATTCAAAATAGTGATCGCCCTGACGTTCTCACATTCCGCCTATGTAACGTTCCACGTTCTGTCGGGTCCCTTGCTGCAGCATTACCGCCCGCGCTGCGTTCTTATCCGCCAAAACCGTTCTGCACTCTTCGTCGAACCATTCGTTCCGTCGATTCCGTTCTACGTATCCGATGGTGCTCTCGGCTGTGTCGTTGATGGCTGCTTTCACTGTACTCCAGCAGTCCTCTAGAGGGACCATATCGAGCTCGCCCTCGTCTGGCAAAGCGGCCTCGAGATTCTGCGCGTATGCTGAGGCGACATCCAGTTGTTTCAGTCGCTTTAGGTTGTACCATGGCGGTCGCCGGTATCGTACATTGTTGATGACGGAGAGTTTTGGGCGCAGTTTGACCATCACCAGATAGTAGTCAGACTCGATGTTACCGCCACGATACGTCCTGACGTCGATAATGTCGGAGAAGTGCTGTTCGTCAATCAGAACGTGGTCGATTTTCTGTCTGCTGTGGTGCTCTCCAGGTGTAACGATAAGAGAGGCTGTGTTGGAAAAGTAGCACCTTTTATGGCTACTTTTTGGAGGCGGCTTTATTTTTGGAGGCGGCGAAATCAATGAGTCGTAGGCCGTTTTCGTTCGTCTGCTGGTAGGAGCTGAACTAACCAATCGTCGGTCTGAATTCCTCCTCCTGGCCTACCTGAGCGTTCAAATCTCCTATGATGATCTTGACGTCGTGGCTTGGGCAGCGATCGTACTCGCGTTCGAGCTGCGCGTAAAATGCGTTCTTGTCATCATCAGTACTTCCGGAGTGTGGGCTGTGCACGTTTATTATGCTGAAGTTTACGAATCGGCCCTTGATCCTCAACCTGCACATTCTTTCGTCGATCGGCCACCAACCGATCACGCGCCTCATCATATCACCCATCACTATGAAAGCTGTTCCCAGCTCGCGTGTGTTGCCGCAGCTTTAGTAGATGGTATAATTACCGCTAAACTTTCGCATCATGGATCCTGTCCAACACACCTCCTGCTGCGCTACGATGTCGATCCCGTGGTCATTCAGTAGATCGGCGAGTATGCGGGTGCTCCTAGAGAACAGACGCTCAGGTTTGCCGAAGCAAACCCTTCCTTCCCTGTCAGCCAACGACCAAAGTTCCCACCGGGGTTGGTTACCCGATCTTCCCTAAGGTTGCTCATAGTTTCCGGCCGGTACCGCGAGGAGGTAGGAATAGGAGTTGCTGGGAAAATTATGCATAATAACGACCCGATAACAAAATAAGATACACACTTAGAAATTCTGAAATTTGCACGAAACGGAATCACCAAAGAACGTAAACGTTTTCAAGACTGAATCATAATTTGGACTCAATTTTACGCGCATCATGCAAGTGCTGGTTGGTTGCGTTAGATGTCAACAATGGATTACCTGCAGAGAGTGCGTTCAATGTTGATCAGCAGGAGTAAAATAATTTTATTTTGTATGGCGAAAAGCATCTAAACTCGAATTTCTCGAAATCAAAAGCTTTTACCGAAAAAATATTTGGTAGGCCCCGAACCGGTCATCATTGTGCACAACCGCTACCAAATATTTTTTCAAATATTGTGTTCCACTTCGAGAAATACGCCTTTAGATGCTATTCGCCATACAATAATTTTGCGATTTACTTTTAGCGATTTTTCGCGCATAGAAGCTGGCGCCACATTGGTCGATGCGGAGAGTAGGAAAACAGCCAAAGCATTTAATTCATTCCGTTTCACCAGAAAAGTAGAAGCAGTATCACGTTCATCAGCCACCTTCTAACTCGGTGAAATAGCCGAGAGGTAAGAGATGTGGCTAACGATCAGGAGATCCGGTGTTCGAATCCATTCATGGTATTATTTTACTTTTCTATATTTTATCTGTCAAATCGGTTTTAGCGATTGCTAGACGCTAAGAAAAAATAAGTTTTATTTTGGGGTGTCTTGAAAGACGTAAATTTACATGTTTCAACCTCTAAATTTGTGTTTTTGGAGATGCTCGTATATGTCAGGTTCAGGACATTTAAAATTACATGATATTTTCTAGGTGTGTATGATAATAAACCTATAACAAAATTAGTTGTGATAATTTTGTAAGATCACAACTACTTAATGCGAACAATAAATCTATATATGTTGTGATGTTATCAACCTGTTTAAAAATCGGAAGTTATGTTGAGCGACTACCGATTCTCCCGAGCTAGCAATGCATATTTTTTTATTCGGTCTTAAGATTTATTTTGAACTTTTGGGTGATGTTTGGCCTATATTTTATATATTGTCATTCAAATAAAGAAGGATTCACGCACCAGAGCTTCCCTTTCTTTCGAATGTCGGTATTGTGGATTTACCGACTACTTGTATTCTACCGGTCGCTTCAATATGGCCTCCAAAGTAGCCGTTTTATAAAAAGAGTAACTTAAAAATAATTTTAAACATTTTTATTGTATGCGCTATTCCTCGTTACCACTAGCTACTCAGCGACATTCATTTTTTGACAATCAAGTTGATTTTGTAACGAATGTAATTGTTACATGGTTTTTTTATATTTAATATTAACCCTCCAGCGCGCGCGCTGTTGTAAAAAGTACAACAGCACCAAAAAACCTCGCTCGTTGTATTCAACGTGCGCGTGGTGCAGTTTTGGTTGCTTGATGGCGCGCGTCCTGAAAGGTTAATAAAGAAATTACACACAAGTTTTTAATATGTTCGTTCAAGTTTGTAGCTGCATACCAGCCTTCACTATGTTGCTTGTATGCTAGCTTGTATGTTGATTTTATCGTTTTAGCCGGTGGTGAGGTCTGTGTGTCATTATTAGAACCAGTCTGAGTTGAATTAATCGGGTTGCATATTCAAGGGCGCATAATCGATAATCCAGCAGCGATGCTCGACTCGCTGCTCGATTAATTTGAAAATTCCTGACCGGATACCATTTTCACCGGATATCTTTTCCAACCAATCAGAATTCAGAGAAATCAATAAAAGAAGAACCGGAAACCAACTTTCAGCCAATCAAAATTCAAAAGACGAAAACAATAGCAGTGGGTCGACTTTGGGGCTTTGATTTATACTCAAAACGAAATTGGAGTTACTCTTGTGGAAACCGTTGGGGAGTGAAGATCAGTTTAGATCAATTTTAAAGGTGTTTAAGCCAAAGTTACTCGCGGGTGATAGCATTTTTGAACGGTGAAGTATGTATAACTACATAGTGTTTGCAAAATAAGTTGTGACTAATTGTAATACTTTCCCTGACTACGTATAACTATTTCGTTTTCGGTTTGTGGTTCATTTAAGTAAAAAAGAGTGTCGATCAAAAATCGGTTGGATATACGGTAAGCTATTTTTTTTATTTGAAAATATGCGAGTGCTTGGGCATTACAATAGTTACGTTGAACAGGTGGCAAATCCCATTCAACGTGGGTGTTTGGGCAGGAATCCGAGTCCGTACCGTCAGGACACTCGGTCGTCGCTAGGTGGCAAGCAGCCTATCCACACCCATTCCGATTCCGGGGCCTATATAGTCCCGACGAATCCGCTGTGCGGCCACGCTAGACACGACGATTGGAACCAGGACCGAACAACGAGTGCGTCGACGCCCTGTGTGACCTTCCTACGGTGGAACCATATGCCAGCTGGCCCTCAAGTAAGTCCGTTAGATTTTGCACTCATGAGCTCGAAGAAAGCAGCCCATATAGCCGAGGCGGTAAACGCACGGGTATTCAGCATGACCATGCTGAGGGTGACGGGTTCGATTCCCGGTCGGTCCAGGATCTTTTCGTAAAGGAAATTTCCTTGACTTCCTTGGGCATAGAGTATCTTCGTGCCTGCCACACGATATACACATGCAAAATGGTCATTGGCAGAGGAAGCTCTCAGTTAATAACTGTGGAAGTGCTCATAGAACACTAAGCTGAGAAGCAGGCTTTGTCCCAGTGAGGACGTTACGCCAAGAAGAGGAGAGAGGAGAGGAGGAGCTCGAAGAAAATCCCTGTAAATATTGTAAATAGCACAAAGTAAAAGTTAGTTCGTAGTCCTTTAAAGTTTTTGTTTAACACTCTTTCGCCTATTAAATCCTTGAATTGGAATTGAATTTGCATTTTTTTACTCTGTAGTTTGGGAATAGTTTTAGAATTAGTGTTTGGGTTCGTTTCTTGATTTCTTTCGTTATACTTTCACTAGTGACCGTGCGTCTCCATAAAGTGCTCGAATTTCGTTAGAAAAGGTAAGAGTAAATTTAAGTGGTTTTTGCTATTGGTATAAGTGAATTTAGTTGAGTTTTAAGGTAAGAAGTTGGGTCTCCGGTTCCGGTATTGTAATTGTTCTTTGAGTTAGAGATTGATTGGTGAAGTGAACTGTGGAGTTTGGGAAATCCTGCCTGCCCTGACATAGGAGTCTTTTGGCCGGACTTAAACCGTACCAGTGGCCCTTCGCAAGAAGGTGGCGCTTAAGTCACTGAGTACCAGTAACCGAACCCGTAGTTTTCCTTGCTTTTTGGACCTCGAATTAACAATTTTTATATGAAAACGGCTACTTTGTAACGGCTACTTAAGGCGAAACTGGATCGATTTCCTCACTTTTTGGTTTTTGATTTTTTATTAAATAACGAAGCGATATTTTCAAAATCGGTTTTCGTGCAGATGTAGAGTACGGATCAGGGTATCTTCTGATTTTTTTACGCGAGAGAAAATGTTTTTCGTTTTTGCAGAAACCATTTTTGAACAAAATTTCACTAAAAAATGGTTTCTGCAATAACGAAAAACATTTTCTACAACGTAAAAAATTTAGATGATACCCTGATCCATACTCTACATGTGCACGAAAACCGATTTTGAAAATATCGCTTCGTTATTTAATAAAAAATTAAAAACCAAAATAAAGGAGGAAATGCTTCCAGTTTCGCCTTAAGTAACCGGTAGAATACAAGTAGCCGGTAAATCCACAATAGTATTTTATCGAAGACCATTTCATCAAGAAGACATATAACTCTGTTATTTTTCTATACAAACGGCAAACGTTACCGACAGCACTGCCGCCTGTTGGCTTGAGGTGGTGCCTTTGTATAAAAGTATAAGAGTTTATTGGTGCGAGTATGAAGATTTACATTTTTGGCGCTGCTAACGGTGACTTCAGCAGTGCTGCAAGTCTTCTTGATAAAGTGGTCTTCGTTATGCAGTAATTATCTGTATAATTATTTGTTTTCATTTTGATATAATTGTTTGTTATACATATGTGTGTAGAGACACAACCAAACAGACACTACTCACTCACTTTTCATCATTATCCTTTTTCACGGTTAGTTCAAATATTTTGTAGTTCGCAAATCGCTCGGTCACGGCGCTCGCATCGTTTTCGCTCCTATTTGACGTTTGCTCACTACCGCCACCTACTGAGTGGTTTGCGTAACACAGCTTGGTTAGTATTGGGCGATTATGTTTTCGTGACGATGATTTTTATAGCAATTTGTTCCGAGTGATACGTCTGTTTGTCTGTGGTAGAAATTTCTGGGTAAATTGAGCGTGATCATTAGAGTAATGTCAGTTTTCAATTGCTCTAATGAATTTCTGCAGGATTCTGTTTTAGCTTCCTGAATGCAGCGTTGGGAGTTTTATTACAAGAGTCCATGGGGTTGCATCAGTCGCACTTCCCGCAGACAATCTTTCTTGGACTATTTCCTGGAATTATTCCGAAAATGATGAATTCCGGAATTAATCACAGTAATATTCCTCTAAATGATAAACGTCATGATAATATTTCAACTAAAATCCTAAATGTTGAAGAAATTTCTGGTGGTTTAATTGAGAATATTTAGTGAGATATTCTTGCAAAATTTCATAGAGGAATCCTCGATAAGGAAACGTTCATAAATGACGTAAAATTTTAGGGGGAGGGGGGGGGGCTGAATGTGTGACGATTTATTAGGTGTGGGAAAAATACTACGATGGGGGAAGGGGAATTAAAAATCGGCTAAAAATGCTACGTCATTATTGGACGCTCCCTAAATTATAAGAGATATACTAGGTACAGCATTGGGTTCAACCAGATTATTTTGAGAAAATCCATCAGCAAATAGTAGTATCCTTGAATAAGAGAATTAGGGTGGAAGTTTCCCTTCTGTAGAGCTAACTGAAGAAAACTCTAGATGTGTTATTGTGCAGAGTATTGCATCTCTTCCTTCTAATCTATTGGCTGCAAAATTTAAAAAAAAAAGCCGTCGCTACCCTACCCACTGGAATATTGTAGCAGAGCTTCTACAGAAGCTTCAGGCGTAACTTCAAAACAAACTGTAGCAACTCCCAAAAGAATAGGGGCTTACGGACAGACTTGTTAGAATCCCAAAATGTCCGCCACAATGGTCGAGTTTGGCACCTGCTCAAGATTGCGATCAGGCCCGGATTTAAGGGGGGGCAAAGGGGGCAAGTGCCCTGGGCCCCCCGATTAAGGGGGCCCCCAAAGAATCCATAAGCACTATATATTTTGTTCAACGAATCCATAAAAATGCACACCAAAGACGATTATATTTAATTGTATGTCCTAGAGTTGTTATAATTGGGTTCTTTAAGGGTATCCAGATTGTTAATAATCTGAAATCGAAATCATAATTTTGAAGCATTGGAACAATTTGCAGATTGGATTCAAAGTTTTGTGGGATTTTTTTTTTTCGATATGAGCTGTAATTCTAAAGTCATAAAACTGTTTTGTCAATTCATGTTTTGAAACAATTAAATTTTGATCTTTTGATATATTCAATTGCTTAACAATTCAATTGTTTTTAGGCTGCTTGATTGCAGAAAATTAAGATCTAGAGATATATTACAGTATTCAACAATTTAGTAAAACAAAGTTTTTGTTTTATATTGGTATATGCGAGTTTTTCCAAAACCTCTTGAAAGTTCTTGTTGAGATCAGAACAACAACTTATTTTTGTTAAAATTACTGCACAAAAGCGTCTCTAAACAGAGTGCGTTAAAAGAATAGAAATACACTAGAACTCCAATGGCGCTGTAGTCTCTTTTCTCATTTAATTGTTTTGATAACGTTAATTGCAATAATTTACTATTCTCTAGTGACCATCTTGTAAAGGACCTTTTGTTTTGGTAAATAAATTTAACTTGACACTTCTAGTACCGCTGCTGACGCTGTAAGGACGTGGCAAACTAGATGTTAGTCACACGAACAGCCGCGACATTGGACTTCTGTGGCTAGTTATTCTACTGTTAAAAGATCTTAAATAATACTTGTACATCAGTCTGTTGATTATACGATCATATTCTGACTGCTTAATATCCATCTGCACAAGTTCATTGAGGACAGATTTTATCATGGGAAATAGAAGATAATGATTCCTGGAAATGTTCCTGGAAAATTCGGGCTTGTTTTGAAAATCTAGTTTCGAGAAACATCTCGGAACAGTGGTTTTAAAAATCTGTTTCACTGTATTTTTTTTAGATTTTTTTTGTCAAAGTTGTTCCCTGGCGTACTAACTTTGTTCAATCAGAATCTTAAAATACTCGCAGAACATTGCAATCCTAATGAAAACTATTTAAATGAACGCTAAGTTCTAGAATTTGAATAAATCTTATGAATTAGAATGAATGTTTAAAATATATGTTATACCTATCTGAATAAGATAACGTTTACGCTGTAAATTTGAATGCAGTATCTTGATGATTTAGTAAAAATATTAGAATAAATGTTCGTATTTTTTTTTCTTTATTTGAATAATATGTCGTGATTTTTGAGAATTGCATTGTTAAAAGTAGGATAGGACTATAGGACATCGGTATATAAGTAACATTTGGCCTTAATATTTCCTACAATAATACTATATCCTTGAAAATAATGCAAAATAAATGATAAAATAATAATGAACAAAATAGTTGTGTGACTTAGTTTTTTTCCTGAATCGCAAAAAAAAACATCAAAAATATTAAAATACAAATAATATACAACATTGAGAACAAAAAGCTTAAAAATCTTCGAAATCTTTCTTTTGGGGGCCCACTTTATAGAGTTTGCCCCGGGCCCCCCGAAGCCCAAATCCGGCACTGATTGCGATGGCTCAAATCTATTTGTAAACAAAACCAGCGCACCTGAACTTCTCATTTTAAGCAAGAACAGAATAGGGCATTTTTTTTTAATTATCGTACAAATTGCGCCGAAGGATCCCAGATTTTCATGAAATTTTTTCCACAGGCTGGGCTCATGAATATATGAACAAAAAAAATTGAGAAAAAATCAAGGTCGCATATTTTCCCGGAAAACTCAGGTGGAAATTCTTTGTTTTCCCCTGATACTACTTACTTTAAACAATTATAACTCAAGAACGAAGCATCATAGAAACAAAGTTTTTTTTTAGAAAATGGAAGCAATTTTCTCAGAAATCCAAAAAAAATATATGAACTGGAAAAAAAATGTCCACCGTTAAGAAAATTCGTAAATAAAAGCCGGAAAAACAATGCCCGAACTCGTGGAAAATTTACAAACAAAATATTTTTGAGAAGGTTATTTCATAAGCTTTAATCGCTGAAATTTTTGGAATGCACTTCATTTTCGTTTTTGACAAAGAATTTCCACCTGAGTTTTCAGGAAAAACAGGCGAACCTGATTTTTTCTCAAATTTTCCATGAGCCCTGCCTGTGGAAAAAGTTTCATAGAAATCTGGGACCCTTCGGCCCAATCCCGTACGGTAATAAAAAAATGCCCAATAATTAAATTCATTGTTGTTTGAAGCTTCCTTCTTGAGATTTGTGCGTCTAAAGTTCTGATTCACTGTTGGAGCGAGATTTCAAGACGTTTGTCCTTAAACAATCCTACATTGCAAGTTTGTATAGATAAATCGAAAGAGCATTTTTTTCTGAATATAACGAAATTTGATTTCGCCCCAATATTTTTGTTTTGATGATTAATTAAACAAATCGCAATGAACACAAGAGTTTAAGGCGTAGAACACTGGACTGTATCGGGGGGGTTATAACACGGCAGAAGAGAGAATTTCGGACCTCGGGGGAAAAATCACTTTCACTACACTTAACGCTTTATTTCTCTCTTTGCTTACTATTTACACTTTGATAATTTCACTTTACACTTCGCGTTGTTTGAGCCACGCGAACGCTCGTAACTATTTCACTGTTTGAAATCAACTGAACTGCGACCGCGAACGGGTCGCATATATATACCCAAAATCTAACGTACCAGAACCACGTGGAAGGTTCTACGCGCGCGTAGAACCCACGCGACGTGTATGGAACAAATCATCATCAGCACGCTACCTGCAGGGCGACGACGACGAGAGTCGATGATGATGATGATGGCTACGGCGGCAGCGCTCACGGCTGGCTCTCACGGCACTCACTCTCTCGCTGCTGGTCGCTGCTGTCCCGTCGGCTCGGGTGAGTGTGCGTGCTTCGTAACGATCTTCGATGACGGTTCCGATGCGATGGTTGGTCTTGGCTGCGCATATCAGTATGCTGCTGCCCACGTTGGGAGCGCATTTTCGCGAACACAGGTTATATTTTCGTGGATAGAATGACAGCTCGCCACAAACATATCATAATAATAATAATAATACAAACTAGTGGAGCGGACCTGGTGTGATGGTTAGAACACTTGACTATCACGCGGAGGACCTGGGATCGAGTCCCATTCCCGACAAACTCGCAAAATGTGAGTTCTTCCTTCGGAAGGGAAGTAAAACGTGGGTCCCGAGATGAACTTCTAAAAATCTTGTTAATACAGAAAAAAATACAATCTTTATACGTAACTAGCTGTCCCCGGCAAACTTTGTCTTGCCTACTGCGTTTTTGACGTTCCAAGTCAAAGCCCCCCGTCAACTCCCCTGTTCAAAATGTACAAAAAATCGCGTGTTAAAAACTTCTCTCCAATTTCTCCATTTTTTTATCTCATAAACCTTCCTTGGGTGGAAACTAACAGAACAAAACAAAGACGATCCAAATCGGCCGTTCCGTTTGCGAGTTATGCGCGGTCCCACGTATGCCACTGCATTTTTATACATATAGATTTAAATATAGCTTCAGTGCACCAAAATTGACACTATTTTAAATTTCGTCTAATTTTTGAGTGGAGATCCAAGTTATGCCGTCTCGATTATCTTTAATGACCCCGATTTCCAGAAAGTAATGCTTCAACTCTAAGATGCTATTTTTGAAAAAATTGCTACAAAATATTTTTGGAATTCCTCAAACAACGTAAATCTTAAATGATGTAGTTTTGATATCAAAACATGCTATTTTTGTGCTATTGATTTAACGGGACAACCAAATTTTCAAAAACTCGTCATTGAAGCATAGTTAACGTTTTTGATTCAATTATTCGTTCTTTCTAGCTGAAATAGCATTATTAATAACATGCAGTTCTGTTTTTGGACATTGATTTTCTTTTTGTTGAGTTTCCGAAATGTGTCCCGTATTTAAACGGGACAAATCTGGTCAGCCTATATTTGATGGATGCATACCAATACCGTGATCATAACAAAATAAGATTGCCCAACAAAAGATGTTATGTAGAAGCAATGTCTTGATAAGATATAACAAAACAAGATATCAAAACAGGTTATGTTAGTTCGCTGTTATTATTTTGCTATTCTCTTCTGCCCGGGGAGCGTTTGCGATTGTCGGACACACCAATTGACACATTTTTTGGAATGCGGTGAGATAGGTATAGTATCTACCCGTGTACAACATTTCAAGTCAACTGGTTTAAAATTGACTGAGTTATAGTGGAAAACAGACGAATATACAGTATGCGGCAGGAAAAAATGCGAAAGTGTTTTTCAACTTCAAACCTCGTTTTCGTCCATTTGACTTTAACCAATCTATGTTTCAACGTTCCATGATCTATAATAGGCTAGTTTTCTGAAATGTTCATTAAAAATTTTCCCATTTTGGTCGCTAACCTTTACAGGACGGCGCCTGAAGCTGAAGACAATCAGAATTTTTAAACCGTAGAAAAGTACACAGGTCGCTAAATTTCGTATCTGATAAAACAAATGTTTTAATTTTCTCTACAATATCATCAAATATATGTACTTATTTCATCTAGTATGTGAAACTACATGGCTCTGGATCAGTGTGGTCTGGTTGTTCATCGAATTTAAGCTAATTTTGTTACTGTTATAGTCATTTCGTTTAATGTCCATTGGGCGCGCAGTTTATTGATACCCGCTTATTAGGCTTACATTATCACATGTTAAACATCAAATATGTTCATTTTTATTTTTCAGTGCTAGATTATAGACATTGACTGATACACTGTCATGAAAAAATAGTCATATATATCCCATATTTAGCGTGTAATAGTGCCTTGAACTTTTCGCATTTTTTCCTGCCGCACCCTGTAGAAGCCACCGCCCAAGTGGCGCGATACCCTATAGAGTCCGAATAAACATAAGCAGACACTGCCATCGTTTTTTTTTTCTGTATTAACGAGATTTTTAGCCACGCTTTACTTCATTTCATTTTTTTGTGAGTTTGTCGGGAGTGGGATTCGATCCCAGGTCCTCGGCGCGATAGTCAAGTGTTTTAACCATCCCACCAGGTCCGCTCCCCACAGCCATCGTTGTCTTCCACCGGCTCAACATAAGTTTTCCTTCGCCCAGCTGATCAATCTTAATCAGAATCTTTCTCTGAAAGAGTTATGTTAACAAATCTCGCAATATCATGAACATTAGGTTTTTCTTTCGCCGATGATACTTTGATACCATGCACCATCTATTTCTCGGAAAATGTGAAGACCGATGAAATTCCACAGGCATACTCAGCACCTCCGAAAGGGTGTTTTCAGATACTTTTTCCGGCACATTCTTCTTATAGTTGAAGCACAATCCACTCTTGTCGGGAGTACTTGCTGGAACCGCACTCTGCAGTAGAGGATCCTCCCTCTCCAGATATCCCACTACTTCTGTACTAAATAAGATTCGTATCGGGCTGATCCATTATTGCTTGCCCTGAAAAAGTAGAGTCATAATATAACTCACGCAAAACGTTACTTACTTGTATTCCAATTTTAGAAATTTCAATAAATGTTTTCATTCACAAGGGAATGTGGTCTACAGGACTAATTCGGATGATTTACACTTTCGTACTTCTTATATTTAATTTATATTCTCAGAGGTCTTTTATTCACCTTATCATCAGTATCCACACCTCATTCTTTCTCCCCGTCCCTAACTCTCATCTCCTCGTCATCCCCTCCTCATCCTGTCACACCGTCTCTCGGAGTGTGGCTTCATTCCTCATCATGTCTCGTCAATAGGGTAAAAGGGTATAATGCGCCCCACCGGGGCAAAACGCCCCCCTTCATTTTCTAGCGATTCAAGCGTTTTTCGCATGCGTGATCGATTAGAAATCTCAAATATTGAAGAATAATTGCCATCAAGCTGGTCCGTTAGTGGATTGGTACAGAAATGCATTAAAAATATCAAAAAGTCTGAAATCGAGGCTTTTGGCGTAATATTTTACCTCTTATAAGCTGACTTCATTGTAAACGAAGCTAGTTCTGTTCGCTTGTGTTACTTTGCTACTTTTATGCAGTTAAACACTTGTTGAAAGACCCTCCTACGATAAGCATGTGGTGGAATTATTCCCTGGGACAGTTTTATCACGGGGCTGGACGTTTTTCTGTTGATGGGGCGTATTGCCCCGTTTGTTTTGAAAAGGCAAATCTTGGAACGTTTTCGAAAAACGTTTCCAAGCTTCCATAGCCACCTCTCCAAAGGCCAAGTTCGCATGCAACACTTCACTAACTTTAGTAACAACGATTTGCAGTGAACAATAGATGGAATAAGGCGTCAGTTTCAGATATATTGACATTTCTGCTTAGGGGGGGCATATTATACCTGTTTACCCTATCCCGTGCTGCCAGATGCTACAGACAGGGAACACCGGGAACATAACGTTATTTTTGATTAATTTAGCGTTTACAGATCTGTTTGACAGTTGTTTATTTTGGCTATTTATTATAAAACCAATGTTACCAGTTCGAGCAGATTTTAAATTCAATTGTACCAGTGACTCATTTGGTTTGCTGGCAACACTTTCGCGGCGTTTTAATGACAAATCCAATGCCTCGATGTGGTTTACACGTTTCAGTGAGTTTTTTTTTTTTCATATTGAAGATGTGGATTTTCCCACTCACATTGGTTTTGGTTATTGTTTTGCATCGAATTTTTGTGCTCCCCATAATCCGCATTCCCTACGCGGGAACTGTAGGTCTTGGTACCTACCTACTTGCCATAAACGTTATGCAGGTAGAGCTTTTGTGGGTGACGGTGACAGTGAAGAACCGTTATTATGGAGCACGTTGGACAGTCTGGAGAAGCCTGGTGTGTGTGGTTCTGACTGAAACTTAGCATTCTAGGGCAAGCTGGAGCATAATTCTAAAGATATCTATGAAACGGTTCTTATTCGAGCCGATCAACAAAGTTAAGTAATTACAATAACAAGTTAATAAAAAGAAAATCGCGTTAAGTACTGTTCCTTTGAATTCCACTAAGAATTTGCATCCTTTGACAGATACGTATTTCGACCTCAACTGTAAGGTCGTCTTCAGTGTCTTGTACTTGACTCGAGTCAAGTACAAGACACTGAAGACGACCTTACAGTTGAGGTCGAAATACGTATCTGTCAAAGGATGCAAATTCTTAGTGGAATTCAAAGGAACAGTACTTAACGCGATTTTCTTTTTATTTACAGATGGTCGGGGTTCTGCTAAACCGAACCAAAGACCATTTTTTGAAAAAATGAGTTTTATTAACCATTGGGTGAAGAAAATGATGATCTTCCTTCCATGTAAAAATCCAGTAATTCTGACAGCTCTTCGCGGAGTAAATTCAAAGTTTCTGTTTGGCAGAACATACAAAATATTATTATACATCCAACCAGAGTGAACTGTAAACCATTCGATAGAATCAGCAAAATATTTTAGTTTTGGTCCAGGTGATAAACATTTCAAGTTCTCCTCATCGCCGTCAGATTTCTAACTGCTAACCGACTCATAGTAACAATATGTGAGAGAAATGAACACGTTATTAGGAATATGGGTGTTGGAGGAATCAAATATGTTTCGATGGCGCTGATCGCCATTTTTCCAAATCATATTCAGCCAGACCGAACCAAGTCCACAGCATTTTAGAATCAGTTTATTCTCAAGAATACAAAAATCAACTGGTTTTTAATACAAGCGTTATGTCGATACACCTCATACTGGTAATTTAACACAGGAGCCGTCATTGAACAACAAGGCTAATTAGAATAATAAAGCTTGAAAAAAAATCAAACACTTGGTTCACTTTGGCTGATCGAAAAATGGCGTTTTCACGAAAACCATCCTTGAGAAGAATGTTTAGAACTTGATTCAGACTTAACGACAGACCTTCAGCAAGGTAATATGACCTAGAGGTAACGCGCTTGGTCATCACTCAGATGATCCAAGTTCGAATCTCTTTCATATTTTTGAAAACCTTTATTGTACTTAGTGCACTTTGGCAGAACATTTTCATGGTTTTCTTCGACCACCATAAATTTGAAGTACACAAATTGCTCCACATTCACATCTCAGGACCTCATGGCATGCAAGGACATCATTTGACATAATCACTCTTGCTCTGTGTCTTCACATGCACCGCTTATGAAAAAAAGCATGGTTGGGAAGGGCTGAGCTGGGAGGGCTTTCGCCGTTCAAATTTCAAACTATTTTGAGACCTTCGTGCTATCATACTATACGCGTCCTCTTTGATTCATGTAAAGGATTGTGAGTGATATCGAATTCAACTTGATAGACGATGAAAAATCAAGATTATTTGCACAATCCAACTGGTTTTCTCTGAAACAAAAAAAACACATTCAGCCAAACTGAACTATAAACCACTTTCTAATGTTTTTGATCAGCCAAAGTGAACTGAGTGCAAAGTACCAAGAAATAAAATGTAATTATATCAATGGTTTCAAATAATTTACATGTATTCTTCATTTCTGATTGTTAATGAAGGCTTGTAAGTTACATGTGTTCGGAAAAGTTTCAAATAATCTCCGCTGTTGTTTATTTTTGAGGTGTTGAACTTTAAGCCTAATTATCTCGGAATTATCTTTTTGGCGCTTAGTTCGGTTTAGCAGAACCCCGGCCAGATATTCCCCTAACAAGCCCAGGTTAATCATCATCAATGACAAGTTGTCTGTTCTTTGTCGGTACACAGTTCAAAATTGTTACATCCAGTTCGCTGTAACAAAATGACCTCCATCGCTTTTAACACAATTCTCCATCGGATTGTATGGATCTTGCTTACAACTTTACGTGCAAGATATTATTTTATGTAAAATCGAGTGAAATAAAATGGAAATTTAAACGTTCTAATATAACGTATAGTTTTCAGAATTTATTTTTGTGTAGCTTATAGAGCTTTTTTTTACTGCATTCTCAAGATTCTATTGTTCCCCTTCTTCCCGTATTGTTCGAGCTCGAGTGGTTGCCGGTTTGCCGATGCGTTGCAAGCATGCTCGGTTGTAATGAAGGGATTATATGCGTTGGTTGTACCTTGACAATTAATCAACATGGTTTCAGGCGGAAGACTCGGGAAGCAACAACAGGTATTATTTCACTGGAGTTTTGAGTTAATTGCTGCGCTATTTTACAACACGATGGTTTCAATGTTGGCGTAAAATGCTGCTTGTCTTATGACGTGGGTTGTCAAACTAAAGAGAGCTGCAGGGGAACTCATCGAAGCATAATGGTATACTTTGTCTTTCAATAATCTAATACACACGACCTCAATGGACCAACTATGGATTCTGATACAGAGAGAATAACGTCATAAGCTATGATTCTGTTCAAAAGCATATTACACCGTGTTTAGCCAGGCTACACAGACTGACTTCAATTACCAATAGATAGATGACGGGAAACACACTACATCGAGTGGTACAACGGCGGAAATCGATTGCTTGTTTCGTGGCTTACAGTAAACGGCTGCCGCTTCTAAACTCGTTTAGAAAACAGACTCAGCAATATTTTATGGATGTACGAGTTTATTCATACACAAATGATAATAAGGCAAAGTAGGTATCAAGTGTGGTACGAAACAATGCTAATTAAATTGATTGTTCACACGCACGTTTGATCGAGTAAATTTTGTTCTTCTCAATAAAACACTACCCAGGTAACCACTAAGCACTGTTCCGAGCATTATAACGGCCATTAAACAGCTATTCAGTGCTAAATAGCTCTATATAATTATTCCTAATGCTTATAGGCACTATAACCAGTAAGAACTAAAATAAGCCCTATAAGCCTATATAAAGCCTACAAGCTGTGAAGAGGTTTGTCAGTGCTGTCACAGGGTTTGGAGCACATGACTTTTATATCAATCAAAATAGGTTTCGACAATAACAGGCTCAAGTCGGTCATGATCAATACATTTTAAACATCCATGTCGGACGGGATTGGCGGAACGGGATCATTTTTGTTGTTGGAATGTTTCTCGGAATGGTGTTGTTAAATAGATAATGGAACCTGGTTTTTTTTATTATTCCATTTTTTTTTTAATCATGGCAAACTCCAGCTCGTTTTTCCCTCTTCTTCTGAAACGTTTCCCGACCATTTATATTGTAGCATGGTCACTTTGTTGTAAATATTATTTTAAGATTTATTCTTTATTAGATGAAATGTATATAAAATGTACATAAATTGTATAATAAATTAAATGTATTTTGATGTTCTTCAATGTTAATTTATTATTCGTGTTAATTTATTTTTCAATTCAATTTATTGTTTTCATTGTCAAGTGTACTATATTCCAAAGTTCACTATAAATGTTTTGCGATATTCAATGTCACCATTCGAAATGACATGCACTTCAAAACCGCATACAACTTGCATGCAAGTCGCCTTCTCAAGTCTAATACATGTAAATAAAATTCCTGCCGTTCTATCCACTACACCACGAAACCCGAACAATCTCGAGGTTCAATGTTCAAGCCCGAACTCTCTCGATAAAATTGGATCGGGTATTTAAAAATAGACGGAGCGATACAGATCATTCAGATGGGTATGAAAGTGAAAGAGATAGCAATTTATTCGGTTCTCATTCGTGGTTGATGAGAATTGTCCTTTGAAAAGATCGTAAAATTACTTCGGTAATTTTACATATTTCCGGCCACGAAGTCTTGGGATCCGACCTTATCTGAGGACTTACAGAACTTCTACTCGTCCATTTTGACCTGGACCGTGGAAGAGGCGGAAGTGCGTGTTTTAAGTTTAGTGTCGCGGTGTGTTATATTTGGTAATACTTATAAAATGTGAGAAGTCTTTTAGATTAAATTACAAGTTACTTTCGTTCCTTTCCGTTAGATAGCAAAGTTCAACAACCTATGTTAAAAGGTTAAGTGCGGTCAAACTAGATTGTGTGTGCGTGTTAGTGAATAGAAAAAGGTAATTGATATTTTTGTTGTGTGGAGTAAACTTTTTCGTTAAACGTGTCGAACAGCCGTTCGACGGTTTTTTATTCAGGATTTGATCCACGGCCGAAAGCTCGGCACACCGCACCTTTTTCGCTAAACGCGCTCTCGACCCCACGTCGCAGTGTTCAAAAGTCCCGGTTTGAGGGGAAAGCCGGAAGGGAACAATCGTTCCGACAGAGCGGCCAAACCACGTTTTTTCTTTGGTGTTCGTGAGGTAGCAACCATACCGACCAAGCCACCGACGACCCCCCAGCGTCAGCTCCGCCATCAACCAACTTTTTCGGTGATCGGAACATTCACCCACCGGAGGCGGCCGAAAACCACGTTTTTCCATCGGCGTTAATGTGGTAGCCACCACACCGACCAAGCCATCGACGACCCCCATCGTCATCTACACCGAGAAGCAACTGCGCCGGTGATACGGTCCGTTTAGCGACCGACAGCGAGAAAGGCGCACTTCCCAAACCGCCGCGCGTCGCGTACATTTGGTGCAATCGTCGCAATACCACCAGCGAGGATGCGCTAAGAATAGCATTCTGCTTTGCCAAGCCGTCCGTCGACCGCCACACCGTCGCTTCTGTTTTGTCGACGGCATTGATGAGTAGCTGAAAGGTACCGTGAGTAGAACAAAAGCCCAATCTTATTAACCATGCGCATGCGTTAAACTCCACACACACTAACCGAGCTCGGAGAAGAATCGTTTCGATAAACGTCGATTGAACCAGATTAGGATAATAACAAATTTAAACCGCACACACGTAGGGAAAGCTAGGAAGTAGAAGAAGATGAAATAGCATGGAAAGGAACATGAATAAAACCTAGGTTATCAAATTTTGAATAAATGTTTCGTTAGTTTTGTCGTTACCTTCAAACACGCTGTATTTTGTGAAATGTTAGTGCTTTCCCTGTAACAGTTTTTTGGTCTTGAGATTTCTCACGTTCGCGTCGTTCTACCTGTTTTTTTTAGTTATTTTTGTACGCCAGGGTAGACTGCCTGGGAAATCAGTCTCTCCACTCACGTGTCCGAAGCTAACAGGGAAATTTGAATTGGTGAGTTCTTCCAATGATGATACTCGTGAGTGGTGTCTTTGTGAGTTGGTAGAACGACGGTTAGCATCAACCATATTTTGAGAATCGCTTAAGGCGACCTCTATAAGTGAGATATCTCGATCCACCGTACTTTTGAGTTTTCTGTATCGTCCCTAAATCGCTATTTGGTCTCTTATAAAACAAACCCGCCCTGAGGTTGGGTTTCTTGCCGGGCAAACATAACTCGACAGACGGTCCTCTTCGGAGGTGGCGCTTAAGCCGTCTGTTTTCGGAGCCAGGGAACGAAGCAGAAGAGGGGAAAACTCTTAGCCGCAATTTGCGTGCTACAATATAAACATTGCTTCTCCTGCATCAATTCCTGCGTTCGTCACCACCAAGCTTACCACTGAATCATCCTTATTTCATATCCAGGCCTGGATTAAGGATTGTGGGGGCCCGGGGCCCGAGCAGATGTGGAGGCCCCTCGGAGAGATGAACAAAAATGTGTTTCCCCATTTTTGAACAGTACATGAGCAATATGAAAAATAAAGCTAATCGGATTTAACGGCTACGCAGTCTTAATACATCAAAACGAGCTGTTATCTAACCCGACGTTTCTTCACTTTGGATGGTGTCTTCTTCAGGAGAAAGAAGACACCATTCAAAGTGTCGAAACGTCGGGTTAGATAACAACTCGTTTTGATGTATTAAGACTGCGTAGGGTAATTCATGTATTTTGGACAGGCTGAAGACAACGTTGGAAAAATCATCCCATAGCTTACTTAGAAAGCAATTGATTATTTTGCAAAGTTACTAATACGCTTATAATATGACAGTACTTTGCGTTCCTGGTGACAAAAACCTTAACAAAAGCATTTTAACCTGAGAAAACCACAATTTCCAATCGCCTGTTAGAATTGCATTTTGGACACCGAATATATGTTTTGGACACCCTGAGATATATATAATTTGGACAGGGCAATTATCTCAATGTTTAGCCATGAATAATGCTAAATCATGGAAGTATCATAAATTAACAAATACTTTCTTACGAATAATCAAATTTCTCCGCTTAACAGGCATCTATTTTGATAACTATTACAGTTTTATTTAAAATAGAGAAAATATCGCCAGACCCACAGAATACGCCTCCAAGTATGCAATCGTACAGCATCCCTATGCAGATTATCAAATGACCAAAATATATTTACAGTAGAAAACTTGTAATGTATTTTGGACACCACCTATTTTAAGCGTTCTAGATGAATGTTAAGAGATTGGCTGCCTAATGCTTCTTTATTGAAAATTTTTCATTGCAATAAGGCTTTTAAATCACTTACAATTATTAATTCAACGATTTTGAGGCGAATATTATATGTGACTGCGAAGTGTATGTCGTCTTGCATACTTGTGCATTTGAGGGGTTTTAGTGAAATAATTTACATTTTCGATAATTTTGAAGTAAATTCTTAATTGTTAAGCGTATTTTCACCGTAAATCATCAGAATAGGGTCTGCTTGATCCAATAATCGATATTGAGAAATATCTTCTTTTATAAGCTCTCCGGAACAAGACATAAAACGCCGTGCCTGTCCAAATTACATACATGTCCAAATTATATTTTTTACCCTAGCCGTTAAATCCGATTCGCACAAAATACAGTCGATTCCCCCATCAATAAAGCTAATGTTTGCAGCCAAAAAAGGTTTTTGTGGGGGCCCCTAAAATGTGGGGGCCCGGGGCCCCCAGACAGTTATACTAGCAAAACTGTTTTTTTTTTAATTCAGGTTTGTAATTCTATGCTTTTTAAATTGAATGTGTATATGGACTGTTCTGGTGAACGAACGCCAAAAACTGTCCATGCCTAGCAACATGGCAAGGAAAATTTCCGAACGCTCTGCTACTCATCAAGGTGATTGCTGTTTGAGTAGGCTTTAGAACCGTATATTTCACTAGTTGGCAACAGTTCAAAAACATCGATGCTCGTGATATTTGATTTTGCTATAACCGTTTAAAAATCAGCAAAATTCTGTCCACTTCAGCGTACCCTTCAAAGGATTTTCAAAGTGAAATTCGCCAGCAACTTGATCAACATACGGAGGCAAAAAAAAACATCCAAATATCACCATCAGTAGGCAGGTATCGCGCGAGTTGGAGTGGCCTGGTAAGCTCACATCACACCTGCTCGGTTTTGCTTGTGACAGGTAACGTTGCGGATCTGATACACTACCCACTACACTCGGATGCTGGCCCTCCGCTCGGTCTGACTGACAACAGAGTAAACGAAGGTGGGGGGACTTGGTTGAATGCTCCATCAGTTGTGTGGGTTCATTGAAAGCTTTATTAACATTATTACGATGTGATTAGCATTGTACAAACATGAACCCAGATCCCTAGTGGCCATCATGTGTTTCATTGAAAGGCGCATTTCACCTCGCCTTCCCCTGCATATAGATGCCGTTACGGATGCCAACGACTGCAATGGAAAGTCTGGCCGAGGTGGCATGACTTGGAAAGTATGCAAACATAACATTTCACTTTCCCCCAAATGTTGCTGAAGCCGGCTCTAAAGCTGGATCCGAGCGGGACATACGATGTGATGTCGAATTCATTCGTTGACATTGTAGCTGCACGCGACACGTGCGTTTTTTCTTCTTTCCATTTTGCAAGTCAATCCTTAGGCCGCAGTTCAATGGGCTCCTTCCGGGAATGTGTTGCAGGCGACAGGGCTAGTGTTGGTGTCAATCATGCCTAGGGGGTTACAATATGGGGCCTTGCATCTGTTGTACTGACTACCATACCAAATGCCTAGAATAAGCGGATTGGTTTTAGAGAGTTAACATGCGTTTCAGTTTTGGACTACCAAGTGAACATATTTTGATCCACCCATCCATTGAAATGAAGGCACATTTAACTAAATTTCGCAAAAAATTCAAACTTCAAACGTAAATTTTAACTAAATGTTGTATGACGTAAGGCATCCTTTAGGAAAGTGAGTAAGTCTTTTTGAGTTTTGTAAAATATAAGGACATAACACATAATTAAAAACTATACACAAATAGGTAGTTTGTTGAGTGGGAAAATTGTCACATATGAAGTAGACTTTTCACTTACTTGGTGGGCTTCAAATCAATTCGCACCGAAGCTACAAGGAATTGAACATCCTCCGTCAATTACATCGTTCCTGGGCTATTCACTTCCAGTTGACGCTTGACGTTGATTGGATCCTCTACAACCGCTAACAGCCATCTTATGCGTGGCCTGCCGCGTAGTCACGGGTCTATTCCTGATTCTCTAATGAATATTATCTTCGATTGCCGTTCTTTCAGCATTACTAACTTACTTCCCAGACAACCAGGAATCGCATAAGTATGCACGCTGTTTATCGTATAAAGAATTTTCATTTCATATTTCAAGTCACTATCGCATATATGTACGACTGAGGGACAATTTTCATCGCATATGATGTTATTTTTTGAACTTATTGCGATGTATCTGGTAAAATCGTATAAGAGTGAAATTCAATTTTTGTCATGTATGACTACATCGTAGTAGACGGTATTCTGATGGTTTATTGCGATGAACTTTGCTGATTCGCAAAAGCGTTCGAGCGAACTCGCAAAGTGTCAATTGAATTCGCATAATTGCGTACTGCGAGGGTTATACGACTTCAATTGGTTCTTTTCTTATTATGTCAGATTATCTCGCATTGGTCTACAAACTGAGTCGCATAAAAGTAAAAATAAGCTCTCTAAAATGTGCATACAAACTCGCATAAGCTAGAATCGTTAACGTTGGCATATCGCCATGTAATATGTGATAACAATGAAAGAGGTGCTCTTGGAGAACCAAAAAGCAAAAGCAAGCAAAGCAAAGATAACCGTACATATCGTAGTTGCTACTCCGTGATTGACCAGAACAATCGACAGAAAAACTTGTAGTTGGAAGACACAGAATGTTGCTAATTGACAAATTGAGGGATGAATTTTTTGAAAAAAATCGCGTTCTGGCGGGATTCGAACCCACGACCCCGTATTCGCTAGACCGGTGATTTAACCAACTAAGCCACAGAACAGGTGATAATTCTGCGGAATAGAAAGCCAAACTGAGCCCGAGCCCTCACCATGAACATTCACTTTTTCAAGAACCATCTATCTCTCTTTCGGCTTAGATGTCAATCCACAACACAGCCTCGTTTGTGCCCAACAACTACAAGTGAGAGCGTATTATTTTTATTTGAAGCCGAGACTTACTCTCGCACTCCGCATACCTAGCCACCAAGCAGGTGGAGCGTGCGACCGTGCCGAGCTCTCGACGCATACTGAATTAGACACCAGCAAACAGACTGCTTGGTGGCTAGGTATGCGGAGTGCGAGAGTAAGTCTCGGCTTCAAATAAAAATAATACGCTCTCACTTGTAGTTGTTGGGCACAAACGAGGCTGAAAAAGTGAATGTTCATGGTGAGGGCTCGGGCTCAGTTTGGCTTTCTATTCCGCAGAATTATCACCTGTTCTGTGGCTTAGTTGGTTAAAGCACCGGTCTAGCGAATACGGGGTCGTGGGTTCGAATCCCACCAGAACGCGATTTTTTTTCAAAAAATTCATCCCTCAATTTGTCAATTAGCAACATTCTGTGTCTTCCAACTACAAGTTTTTCTGTATGTTTATGACATACCAGCTAACCTGGTAAATGCCAGTAAAGGGCAACATATATCAGCAGAACAATCGAAGTTGCACAGAGATCCAATGAATGGTGCTTGGGACTAGCTACACACTCTCAATGTGCACAATTCGAGAGTTCAATATTTTAAAGTCAATAACGGCGCCGGCCACGTCTTTACGGTCATCGAGGAAGGGGAAGGAATATTAGTTCGACAACCGTTATAACTAGAAACTGTGGAATCCACAGCATCCCCACAGTTGTCTCGGGAAGGAGTATTTGTTAGTAAGGTAGGGGAAAGTGTGGATCTTGGAGCCACCTTTGGTAGGTGATATGATCCACTAGTTACATGAAAATACACGACACGGTCTTCATCCCGATTATGATTCATTTGGTCTCGATAGTAAGGGTAATTCACATACGTCAACGATCGTTCTATATTAAATGCAACACCGCATTAATCGTTTACACAACCGTAAAAACCGTCTTTCCCACGAAAGTTATCGCACGTTTCTAGGGTATCTTGTAGGCAGCGCTCAGTAGTGCTATCACATGATAGTTCCCGCAATCCAACATGTCGCCCTTTTTGTTGATGCCTTCCATCCATTCCTCCGGTATTACTTCCTCCTCTCAAATATTTCTTCCATCGTTTTGCGATCTCGTTCTTCCTGCTGGCGCTTTTTTCTCCGGAAGACTGAGTTCTGACTGTTCCGCGCCTGTCTATAACGTGACTCATTCGCCCTCGTACGGTGTTGCAACGTTCTCACCCATGCTGCATTCTTCTCGGTTTTCAACTGTACACATTCACCGTCGTACCAGTTGTTCCTGTGATTTGGAGTCGCAAAGTCTCGTGCTGCAGCCGAGGTTACTACCTATGGCGGATCGGATGTCCCTCCAGCCATTTTTAAGTGTAGCTGCGCAAAGCTGCTCTTCCGTTGTTGGTAGGGCCACTGCTAGCTGCTGCGCGTAATCTTAAGCCACTTACGCAGCTGCTCGATGTTGAGCCGCTGTATTTGACTTAGACGTATGGTAATAGGGTCTGAGACCATTTGGGCAGGAGCACCTATTTTGGGAACTTGCTGCTATAACTCAGTCAATTTCAAACCGATTGACTTCTATTTCTGAACATATGTAGCTGGATAATGAGCGTATCTGATCGTGTCTCAAAAATCAAGTCAATTGGTTCAAAATTGACTGAGTAATAGCAGCAAGTGCCAAAAATAGCTGCTCCTGCGCAAATGATTTCAGACCCTAATTGTCGAGAGTTTTGAGCCCATGTTATGCTGCATACGGACATTGGTTATACCCGAGAAGAGTTTACCGTCGATTAATAATACTAAACAGCATCATTTTATTGAAAACTAAAATGAGGTACACTCCATAGTTACGTTATTTACGTTTCTGTAAAAACTTGCCTAGGTAGGCCAACATACTTCCACAACCCTAGTACAACATTTGACAATAAGTGAATCATCTGTAACCGGTTGGTTCCAATTCATAGGTTTTCTTGTGTATGAGTGTTTGTGTCTGTGAAAATTCACGTTTTTAAATATATAAACAAAACAGCAGGCTACACCACCCTAGCGAGTAACCGTACCTCTGCTAATGAGACTGAACTGTAAGGAGAATGAGAGCTCGTAAGATGGCAGGTGCAATAAACGAATCGATTTAGAGATGAGTGCCAATGGGCGCAGCCATCTTCTAATTTGAAAGATTGGCAGAAAGAATTTAGGCGTCCGTGTGTGAAGACCGATGAACAGTGCAGGGCAACTATCGAACCACCAAAATAGCCCCCCCCCCCCCCTAATTAGGAGCTGGACAAGGGAGCTGCCTCCGTTCAGGTAATTCGTTCTAGATAAACCTTTTACCCAGCCTGACGGAACATTTTAATCCGATTTAGGACCCCGTATCCGTAGTTTAGAACGGTCACATACGGCGGCTCGGAAGTCGAGATGGCTTCCGAGCCTAATCGCAAAAGAACCGCCATCGTCCCATTCAGGACGATTCCCTCAGGCCGTTGGCCTTAATCGTCAAGGAGGGACCCTTCTCGGCACGGTCGTTCCGGTCCCGTCCTGGGCCGTGCCGATTCCGACAATGAAGGAAGACGCCTGCCACCCGAACACCACCCAGCTACGCCCGCTGGTTCCCGTCGGCCAAGCACCGGCCCGACAAACCCGCCATTGCATTCCCGAGCTGCCCCGGCGGCGAAATTTCGGCCACACGATAGTGCAGGAGCAGCCGTGTGGGCCAAAGTTACGAGGCGGAAGTATCTGCAGCAGCGGTCGTGAGTACCATCTACAAGTCTCGCTTACACGCCACAAGAACTGTCCAACCCACACCCACACGACACACTAGGAACTTTTAATAAATTGTTAGAAATGTGAATCTTCTTAGTTTTCATACTTTGTCCGCGAAGCCCCTCCAATTACATAGTAGTATGCCAGCCCTGAGACCCAGCTCGAGGGGTCTCATGCTACTGAGCTTGTTTCCGGGTGTAATTTGGAGCCACTGTGGCTGCGGAGCAGTCCTGTAAGTCTCATTGGTTACACATCATTGTTTCAATTATCGTTGAAAACATGTTTTAAATTTGGTGCTAATATTGGCTAATGTTCGTATGCCAAAGTCCCTGACACTCACCTCTTTACATACTCGAAAGAGTGAATGTTGTAATGACTCCCCCAAGACTTGAAACCCTCCTCTCTCTCTTCTTGGCGTAACGTCCACACTGGGACAAAGCCTGCTTCTCAGCTTAGTGTTCTATGAGCACTTCCACAGTTATTAACTGAGAGCTTCCTCTGCCAATGACCATTTTACATGTGTATATCGTGTGGCAGGCACGAAGATACTCTATGCCCAAGGAAATCAAGGAAATTTCCTTTACGAAAAGATCCTGGACCGACCGGGAATCGAACCCGTCACCCTCAGCATGGTCATGCTGAATACCCGTGCGTTTACCGCCTCGGCTATATGGGCTCCCTTGAAACCCTCCTTAGTCGGAAAACAACATTCACACATACTCACAATGACAACGCCTTCCTTGGAAAAAAAAATCACAATCTAGCTGGTGATTAAGGATGTCATTAACCTTCCCGGGATTCCCCGGGGCTGTGGATGTTTCTTAATGAGTGTATATGTGCGTCATCCAGGAAGAGGCAGTATCCGTTTAATCTTATCTTGAAGCTGTTTCTAGATTTTCTCCCTCTCTATGTTTTTTTTTCTATGGAAAAAGACGGGGACGAAGTCTTCATTCAGTCTTAAAAAATGTCATCCCTTTCCGTTTCTCATCTTCTTCTTTCCGGCGTACGATACGCAAGCGAAAGCTATGCAGCCTTGGCTATGGCTAGGCATAGGCCTGGCTAGGGTTGTATGGGATTTTTTATCTCTGCCCCCAGCCAGAACCTCCTTTCGCTTTGTGGCATTCGATGACGACGACTCCACCCTTCGTTGATCTCCTGATCCGTCCGGTTCAGCGAAATGGAGCGATATGCATAAGCATAGTGAACTGATGAGGTTGGCTAATTCCATGGTAGAATGGGTTTTTTCTTTGAAGCTAGCTTTAAGTTAACTGCATGAACGGATGAAGCGTCTTGGTTATAATGCAGTATAGTTATTCAGAAGTAATACAAAGTGTTGGATGTTACACGTTACTGCTCAATTGTTGAGGTTAAGATAAATTGCTGAACCCATATCTGTCCTACGTCCTATATATGTACAGTGCCGATTCTTTCGTTAGTTGGGCTGTCTCGATAGTTGGATGTTCGCTGGTTGGACAAAACCCAACTGAAAAGCACTGTCAATGTCAAAATCGATGTCAAAACGAGTTTGACGTCTGACCGCCGTCGCATCACAGCTCCTATATACAGAACGTTTGTGCAAGTACGTGAGTGTTTCGTGACGTATTTCTCGTCACTTGCGTGTGTCCACAGCATTTTGATCAGTTGTCAGTTGCCCCAACGAACGAACATGATTCGCTAATCGGAGTGCAGTCGTGACCCAACGAGCGAATCCTCACTGTATATAGGATAGTCCTATTGACGTGATTATCTCCAGAAATAGGTTCAATTGTAGAATATTGTCTTCTGAAAAGTTGTCCTTCACATCCATACCTTGTTCATAGCGGGCAATATAATTTGTGATTGGTTCACTAGGACGCAGAATCTGGTCCCATTGTTTACTGTTGAAAATGATTCGGATCGGTCCAGTCGTTCCGGAGTTATTGTCATTTAGGTGTTCCGGACCGGTACCCCTGGAAGGGGCCAGATATGAAAATGCCATAAACCCATGCATGCGACACATCAAACCGCAGCATTTTCGGTAACCTGATGAACGGTTAGTATAAAAATAGTCTCAAACAATATTTGAACCGGTGGTGTTCCGGAACCGGTTGCGGCTGTCCCACCGGAAGAGGCCAACATAAAACCCATGCATGCGACACATCAAATCACGGCTTTTTTGATAACCTGACGAACGGTAAGCAGAAATTCAAAAACTTGATAAGAAACAATTCATATAAAGTTTTATTAAAAATCCTTTACAAAATTTATGAGATTTGTCTAGAAATTTTTACAGAAGTTGATTTTTTTTTTCAGATATTCTTTCAGGGATTAATTAAGGAATGTTTTCAGGGATACCTCCCTAAAATTTTTTAACAGATTTTGTAGGATATTTAAAGATATGTTTAATAATAAATCCTTATAGGATTTCCACCAAGCGATTCTGAGGGATAGTTTTCATAAATTTCATAAGCAACACTTTCTAGAAGTACTTCAAAAATCTCTGGGATTTTTCACATAACCCTCCTGTTACGGCGATAAATGGGGTTCTCGTGAGGCCGTTAGCCGAATTCCGTTCAGCAGATCGCAAACTCCGTGATTTGGGTGCGAGAACAGCTATAAGCTGGAATTTTATTAATTCAACAGTATAATAATTGAAATAGCAAATAATTTAGCAAGAGAACTTACATTATTCGGTTTAGGCTCATATACGAGATAGTTGATAGTTTATCCGTAACATTTTGGTGCATATCTGTGATTTACATTTAAAGTTAGAATAACAAATTTGTAGATAATAAGCTGACTTACTGTGATAAATTCTGTGATAACTCGCGTAGTTCATTACGCTATCATTAGGCTAGTTCTCATTTTAAGTAATAGCTATAAGTAAAATACAATTCTTAGCGCTATTTCAATAGTTTAGTAAAATATTCGTAAAAGTACATTAGCATGACTTTACACTTCACTGTTCTGCCTTCTACTTGACGTTTATGCATTTACAGGCGTTTGCCTGACATTTCGCTCTGTCTATTACTAGCAATTTGGTTACAGACCAGTGCTGCCAGCAACATTCTCCCCCCCCCCTTTTTTTAATTTAAATTGTGATTTTATTTGTAATAAAATTTTTATTTTACGAAATCGGCTCTTTGTTTTAGTTTGTATTATCCTAATAAGAGCTTAAATATTATCGCCACAATGTTTGGGAATATCAGTGGAATTTTGGCAACCGTTCTGATGGATCGTACAAGATTGAGAACCTGAGCTTTTACCGTAGGGGCTTCACCGAATCATTGGACCTGGGCAGACGCTCCCCATCCAAATTTCGCTAGGAACCGTTCCTCGTGCAGAATGCAAACGGCGTTCAGGCAGAGAAGCGAAGCTTCAATAAGTGACCACAGAGTGAACATATCGGTTGAATGAAGAAAGAACTAAACTAAACCAATTTCAAATTTTTGCAGTAGTTTCGACAAACAAGAATCGTTCGATTTCGCGAGAATAAAAATTTTATTACAAATAAAATCACAATTTAAATTACCTATTTTGCAGTTTAAAGCTGCACTGAACGCATAGGTCGCGTCTACGCTGCCAAGAACCCAGTGAGAATTTCCCCTTCTGCCCCCGCAACACCTCCAGAGATTCGTTTAAGAATATCTCCAGGAATTCCTACAGGAATATGATACACAATTTATTCTAAAACTTCTTCAAGGATTCTCTCAAAAATTTCTCAATGGATACCATCTTAAACTTACTCAAGAATTCCTGCAGAAATATCACTAAAGACTTCTTCAGTAGTGTAAAGATTTCTTCATGAATGAGTGTAGAATTAGCAAGCATTGTAGTACACGTAAAAAAATATAAAAAAATCTTCATGAATGTCAGTAAAAGATTACCTCCGAAATGTTTCCATAGTTTTTTTTTTAATTTTCAAAATTTTCAGAGATTGCTCAGCAATTCCTTTTGAAATTCTTAAAAGGGTTCCTTAGAAAATATCGTCATGGGTAATCGAAGAAAGGTCTAGAAGAATGAGTGTAATTAATTTTGTACCTTTTGATTCCGCCCTGTAAAAACTGGTTACACTCATTCGAAGAGGGTATTCTGCTTAGCGGGTTCGGAAAGTCGGGTCAAGAATGTCAATAAGGTTTCGTTTTTAGAATTCCTCCTGCGTTTCCTTCAGAGGTATCACCTGGGATTCCCCCAGGAATTCCTTTAGATATTTCTCCATAGATTTTCGCAGAAGTATTTTATGAAATTACATAAAAATATTGAAGTAGTTTTCAAGGGCATCCTGAAGGAATTTCTAAAGGAAAATTTCCTCAAGAGATGCCTTAACAAAATCAATTCAAGTGGAGGAGTTCTTGTTTAAAGGAATTTCTAGAATGATTCAATGAAAAAAAATGGAGAAGTATAAGAAAAAAATCTTGGAGAAGTTTTTGAGAAAACCTCGGAAAGGATTTCTAAAGTACATGCTTGAGAAGCTTCTGCATTAAATGTCGAAGAAGTTTCCAAAAAAAAGTATTCGTGAATCCGGGCAAAATTTACAAACGAACTGGAGAAGTTCTTGAATAAATCTTTTAACAATTTCCTGAATGGAATCCTGCAGGATGATAAGGAACAAACCATGGGAAAACTCTTGGAGACATTTCTGGAGCAATTCTTGAAAGAATTTCTCGCAAAATTTCCGAAAGGTGTTAGTGGATAAAAATCTCAAATTGCTTGCCTAGATAAATATTCTGAGCAAATTTAAATCAAATGGAAGAAATCTTGAAGGGAACATCAAAAGAAATAAAAATTTATTTTTTTGGAGGATGGCCTGAAAAACTGGAGAATGAAGAAGATTTTTGGGGATATTCCTGGAGCAACGCCAAGAAATAAATCCTGAAGTGATTTCTGAAGGAGCCCCTGAAAGCATATCTGAAAAGTTCCCGGAAAAAATGTAAAAGAATACATGAAGAAATCCACACAGAAGTTTTTAAAGAGAACCTGGGAGGAATTTCTGAAGAAATCACTTGAGGAATTCCTAGAACAATCCCAGGAGGAATTGCCGGAGCAATCCCAAAAATAATTTCTGAAAGTATGCCTAGAGAAATTTCTGAAGAAATCTCTTGAGAAACTTCCAGAAGACATCATAGAGAAATTTCTAGAGCAATTGTTGGAGGAATTCTGAGAGGAATCCCCAGCGTTTTTTTTTGAAGAAATCTTTTGAGGAGGGAATCTTGGAAAAATTTCTGAATGAATTTCAGGAGAAATTACTGGAGGTATTGCAGGATTGATTGATTGATTTATCTTTATTAAAGATACTTTCAGTATTTCAGGAGAAAATCCCTGAGGAATTCCTGGAAAAATATCTAACGAGAAACCAGGAGGAACATCTGGAAGAACTTCTGAACAAAATGCTTGCGTAATTTCTGGGGGAATTCTTGGAGCAATCCCTGAAAGAGTTCCTGGAGGAATGTTTGGATGAATTCCTGGGGAAATTCCTGATAAATCTCCAGAGGAATTCCAGAAGAACTTTCTGGAAAAAAAAATCCGTCGAGAAACCCCGGGAAGATTTCCTGAAAGAATCCTTGTAGGAGTTTCTGGAGAATTTTCTGGGGGAATCCCTGTAGAAATTCGTGGAAAAATTTCTGGAGGAAACTTTGAAGCAATTTCTGGAAGAATCACTCACTGTAGGAATACCTGGAGGAATGGCCTGGAGAAACTCCTCGGGGAGACCCTGGAGAAAATCCTAGATGAAATCCTGGAATAATGCCTGCATGAATTCCTGGAGGAATCCCAGGATGAATTCCTGAAGCAATCCCAGGAAAATCTCCTAGAATGTCCTGGAGAATTCCTAGAGGATTTCTTTGAGGAGTCCCTGAAGAAATTCTTGGAAGAATGTCTAGAGGAATTCCTGGGGAAATCGATGAAACAATTCCTTGAGAAATCTCTGCATGAATCTAACGAAGAATCCCTGGTAAAATGCCTGGATAAATTCCTGGATGAATGCCTAGAAGAATTTCAGGTGAAATTATTGGAGGAGGAAGTCCGGAAGGAATGCATGGAGGAGACCCTGGAGGAATCCCAGGAGGAATCCCTGAAAGATTTTCTGTCGGAATTCCTGAAGGAATCCCTGGAGGATTTCCTAGAGGAATGCCTGTAGAATTTCCCGGAGGAATCTCCAGAAGAATTCCTGGTGAAGTTTATAAAGAAATACCTAGAGGAATCTCTAGATGACATCTCTAAATGAACTTCTGGGGAATTCCTGGAGGAATTCCTTAACCTTTTGGAGCCGATTTTTTCGCCGCTGTCGACGCAACCTCGCTGGTGTCGAACACGTTTGTTATGCTCGGTTTCATCGCCGGGGTCATATATGACCCCTCCGGCTCCAAAGGGTTAAGGAGTACCTGAAGCAATTCCTGAAGGAACTTCTGAAGGAATTCGTTAAGGAATTAATGAAAGAGTTCCTGGAGAAATCTCTGCAAGAATCCAACAAGAAATCCCCGGAAGAATGCCTGGATAAATTCTTGGTGGAATTCTTGGAGAAATTCCTGGAGAAACCTTTGCAGGAATGCATGGAGGAATTTCTCAAGGAATGCTTGAAGGAACTCCTGTAGGAATCACAGAAAAAAATCTTTGGAGGAATCTCTGGAGGATTTCCTGAAGAAATGCCTCGAGGAATTACTGCATGAATTCCTGGGGGAATGCCTGGAAGAAATCCTGAAAGAATACATGGAGGAAACCTTGGAGGAATAACTATGAGAGTTAGTAATTCCTGAAGATATCCTAGAGTTATGCCTGTGTGAGTTCCAGGAAAAATGTCCGGAGGAATTCCTGGAGAAATTTCTAGAGGAATTCCTAGAGTGATTTCTGAAGAAATCCCAGAATCAATCCCGGTAGCAATTTCAAGAGGAACTCCTCTCTGGAGGAATTCCTGAAGGAATCCCTGGCGGATGTCCTAGAGGAATGCATGTAGGGATTCCCGGAGGTAGCTCTAGAGAAACTCTTGGAGGAATATCTAGAAGAATTCCTAGGGGAATCTCTAGAGGCATTTCTGGAGGAATCCTTGGAGGATTTTTTTTTTTTTTGAGAAAACGCGGTAGCCCTGCAAGAATTCTTGGAGCAATCCCTGGAGCACTCCATGAAGGAATTCGTGGAGGAATCCCTTGAGGAATTCATGGAGGAATCCCTGGATTAAAGCCAGAAGAAATCGCAGATGCAATTCTTGGAGAAATCCTGAAGGAATCCTAAGAAGATTTTATGGAGGAACTCCTTGAGGAATCCCTGTAGCAGTTCCTGAAGGAGGAATTCCCAAACATTTCCTGGAGGAAGTATTGTATTAAATTCTGGAGAAGTTGCTGAAAGAGTTCTAAAAAAAAATCCTGAAGGAATTCCAAGAAAAGTTCCTGGGGGAATCCTTGAAGGAAGTTTTAAAATAATCCTTGGAAACAATTCTCGGTTGAATCCCTGGAGGAATTCTTGGAAGAAAACCTGGAAGAATATCTGAAGAAAGCCCATGAGGAATCCCGGTAGCAATCCTATGAGGAATTCCTAAGAAAATCCCAAGAAAGCTTTCTTAACCCATTCCTGGATGAATTTTTGTAGGAATACCTTGATAAAAAAAAATCTGAAGGAATCCATGTCTGCAATAATTTCTGATGAATTATTGTAGGAATCTTTGGTTGGACTTCCTAAAGAATTTCTTAGAATGTTTTTTAAAGAATTCCTGTATTAATTTTCAAAAAATCTCTAGTAAATTTTATGAAAAAATTACTAGAAGATATTCCTTCAGAAATAATTCGTTTGGGAATCCCAGGAGAAATTTCTGAAGAAATCTTCGATAAAAAGCACTGGAACAATCACTGGCGAAACCTACAAAGATATCCCAGGAAAAGTTTCCGAAGGAATGTCTGGTGAAACCCCTAGAGAAATTAAAAAAAAAAATCTGTGGACCAATCCATGATAAATTAATGATAATTAAACTAAGGAAAAATTCCTGGATGAATTCGTCAATGCATCCTTGCAGTAGGGGATTTTTTTTATTACTGAACACTTTGGGCTGAAGGGTCTCCGATTTCAATGAAAATTTCACCAGTGCTAGAGGTCGTGGATATATGATCATATATGGAATTCAAAAAAATCATAGTGGACTATTTTCCCGGGAAATGCTAGATGAAATTTCACGATTTTTCAAAATTTTCTAAAATACCCCAAACTTCAAAAAATCATGTCTCAAAAACTATGCATCGTAGAACAAACTTTTTTTTAGTTAAATCGACGCCAAATTACCTCAGCAATCCAATAAAAATACAATGAAAAAAAAAACTTTGACACAAACGTGCATCGGAGTGCACTGACAGCACATATATGGCACTTGAGTGCCTTTTAAATGCATTAAATAGTCATGTTATGCAATGATCGGATTTCTAACTAAAGTGTGTTTCAAATAACGGGTTAACAACGAGCTAATGCCACCGGTGAGCGTAAAATTACTTATGGTACTCATACCCTATAAGTTTTTTTATTACTTGCAAAGATCGACTGAAATTCTTAACTTTGAACTTTTAGTGGCTACGCAGTCTTTATTCTTGAAACGGGTTTATTATCTACCCAACGTTTCGGCACTTAGGGATGGTGCCTTCATCAGGGGGAAAATAATGTTCTCGTTTCGTCTCTCGTGTTTCGGCTAACTTTAACTGTCCTGACTCTAATTGTTTTGGTACATGACTCAATAACACTTCGGTGAACTTATGTGGACTTTTTGCTAATGGCGCAATGAGTCATGTACCAAACAATTAGAGTCAGGACAGTTAAAGTTAGCCGAAACACGAGAGACGAAACGAGAACATTATTTTCCCCCTGATGAAGGCACCATCTCTAAGTGCCGAAACGTTGGGTAGATAATAAACCCGTTTCAAGAATAAAGACTGCGTAGCCACTAAAAGTTCAAAGTTTTTTTTATTTCAATTTAAGAAAACAATGAAAACAAAAAAAAACTATTAACGAAGAATGGTTTCAACTCAGCAAAATATCCGAAATTATACCCGACGAAAATAAAAATGCATACGAATTTCTGTCTTATTTAACTTAATTTTACATCAAATAATTTCTTGTATGGAATATTGAACGCAAGCTTCATACTGAGAGCAAGCTGTAAATTTATAAACTGATGGAAAAATGTGTGCGATACGACGAGGTTCTTTTGTTACAGATTGAATGATATAACATTTTTAACTGTGTAAGTAACAAAAATGTATAGTTGCGTATTATTTTTTTATTATAATTCTTTTGCTTCGTTCAGAAATAAAGAAAGCATTCTAGAAATTTTCAAAAGATATAGTTAAGGATCCAATTTTGATCCATGAAACTTCGTAAATGCACAGGATGTAAATTAAAATGAAGACGTTAGAGGATTTCTTGAAATTAAACATTTACTTGACATCTCAGAGCAATAAACAATTTTAGACAATATATGATTCGTATATATTATGGGTAGTAGTATGGTAGCTTGTCATGATTGTTCTCAAAACTGATGAAGTCTTTTTGAGAACAAACCATTAGTGTTGAATTGATTTTACATTTCAGTGTTTTTTTTATTAATTAATGTCAAAACTTACTTTAACGGTAATGATCGATCCTCCAGCGTACCGCGCTGCCTCAACTGTTGTCAACTCAGTAGATGTATACCGAGCTCAGTATTCATCTTTGCTAACCATTGCTGAACATTATTACCATCACTGTTGGAATTGTGTCGCATCTTAGAACATGAGCATGAGCATATATGACCGTACTATTCGTAGTTGCTACTCCGTGATTGACCAGAACAATCGAAGTTGCACAAGGAACCAACAGACGGAGCTTGGGAGTAGCTTACCGTCCTCAATGTGCATCTTCGAGAATTCCAAACTTTATTAGGTCAATAACGGCGCCGGCCACGTCCTTACGGTCATCGAGGAAGGAAAGGAATGTTATTATGACGTGCGTTGCTTACTAAAGACCGAGATCACCTCTGCGTCTCCACGTCTGTCATGGGAAGGACTTTTTGTTAGTGGGGAGGGGAAAGGGCGCATGATATGAGTTCACTTTGGTAAGTGGAGTGATTCATGCAACCCTATTAATATCAAACCACTTATTTTCATTTGGACTAAAACAAAACACATGCCGACATCGAAGATGACGAACCATTCAGATAGTTTTCGAAGTGCGAAAATTAACGAAAGAGAAAATAAAGTGATTTGAACCAACGTGGCTTTGGAACTTGGGCCGACACTTGACGTGACGAACATTTCAATGTCTGTTGACTAAAATCGCAAAAAATGTTGTTTGTTGCATTTATCGTATCATAAATCGCCCCGTACGAAGATGAGCAGTCAAATAGACGACGACGACCGAATGAAAACGCGGCCTGTACACTTTGCCTCCAAAAACTCACTCTCGCAAAAATCTAGCAAAGCGAGCGCGCGAAACTTTGCTGCTGCCGAACTACCGCACACTACTGACTGCTTGGCGTCCCGTCGTCGGAGCCCCGCAGAGAGAAGGGGAAAGAAAATCGCAAAAATCTAGCAAAGCGAGCGCGCGAAACTTTGCTGCTGCCGAACTACCGCACACTACTGACTGCTTGGCATCCCGTCGTCGGAGCCCCGCAGAGGGAAGAGGAAAAAAATCGCAAAAATCTAGCAAAGCGAGCGCGCGAAACTTTGCTGCTGCCGAACTACCGCACACCCGCACACTACTGACTGCTTGGCGTCCCGTCGTCGGAGCCCCGCAGAGAGAAGGGGAAAGAAAATCGCAAAAATCTAGCAAAGCGAGCGCGCGAAACTTTGCTGCTGCCGAACTACCGCACACTACTGACTGCTTGGCGTCCCGTCGTCGGAGCCCCGCAGAGAGAAGGGGAAAGAAAATCGCAAAAATCTAGCAAAGCGAGCGCGCGAAACTTTGCTGCTGCCGAACTACCGCACACTACTGACTGCTTGGCATCCCGTCGTCGGAGCCCCGCAGAGGGAAGAGGAAAAAAAATCGCAAAAATCTAGCAAAGCGAGCGCGCGAAACTTTGCTGCTGCCGAACTACCGCACACCCGCACACTCTGTGTCGCATCTTAGAACAGGAAGGAAAAGCTTGGTTTGAAGCAACAATGTTTTATCAGCGCGTTAAGAAGTTGTAGGCATGGTATACTCTTGGTTTTAATTTGTTGCCCGTACTAATTAGTACATTTTTTTTATCTGTATTTACGAGATTTTTAGTCTTAGGCTAGTTCATCTCCCATAATTTACTTCCCTTCCGAAGGAAGAACTCACATTTTGTGAGTATGTCGGGAATGGGATTCGATCCCAGGTTCTCGGCGTGACAGTCACGGGCTTAAACCATCACACCAGATCCAGAGAGTACATGTTTGTTCCTTTCATCTATGGTATATATCTTTTAAAGTTCTGTTAAATTTTAAATATGTGTTTTTTTCTAAAGCACATTATACAAACACATTATGCACAGACCATGCTATTTAGTAAATATTGAGTGGAAAATGGTTTCTTTATGGTGTATAGAAGAATCCACATACCAATGAACATTTAAGCAATAAAAACACTATAAAAACAAAACAAAGCTTTGCATGTGTAAAGGGACCTTATATCCACTGATCCTGATATCCACTCATCTCTAACGGTTTGCATATAATTGTTTTGATTGAAAAAAATACGTTGAAATATGCGTTGTTCGTTGCAAACTTGTTATTTGCAACGCTTTCTAGTTACAAATCCAATAATTTCAAAATTTGATAAGTTGTTGCATTTAAAGGGCACTCAAGTGCCATATATGTGCTGTCAGTGCACTCCGATTCACGTTAGTGTCAAAGTTACGTTGCAATTACCGTGTGTCATTTGCTCGTTGCAAAGCAAACATGTTGCAACAAGTGCATGGCCGCTATTGTAGATGGCTTTCTATGAAAATATAGCGACTGGCCGTTGGTTTTTTGGCTATATCTCTATAACGGTAAGAGAACGAAAGGAACAACATTAGTTTTTGCGCTAGGAAAAATTTTGTTCAAAACAATCTATGACACAGACGGTACTTTTATCAACATTTTTAGAAGTTTTTTCTCTATGGTGAAAAAATTTCTGAGAATTTTTTTTCATTGTATTTTTATTGGATTGCTGAGGTAATTTGGCGTCAATTTCATTAAAAAAAGTTTGTTCTACGATGCAGAGTGTTTGAGATATCATTTTTTAAAGTTTGGGGTATTTTAGAAAATTTTGAAAAATCGTGAAATTTCATCTAGCGTTTCCCGGGAAAATAGTCCCGAGCAGAAGAGAATAACAACAGCATAACAAAATGCGTTATTTTGGCAAAATAACTGCATAATGGAATTAGTTATTTTTATGTTATTAATATAACATATTGAGTTATAAACTTGTCTGTCATAAGCGGCAAAATAACAAGTCACATAACAAAAATTTGTTCCTGGAAAATCAATTTAATAACATGTTTTGTTAGTGTCAATAACAACTTAATAACAGTGAATTTGGGAAATATTTCAATAACAAATTTTGATATTAAAGAGTTATTGATAACATCCCGAAAGCAAAATTAGTTATGATATCAAACAATCGCACGTGCTGTTGAATAGGATGCTTAAGTGGAGGCGATATGCGTACACTTAACCCGTGGTTAAATGAAAGCATGTACGCATATGGCCTCCACATTAGCATCCTTTTCTACATCATATATGACTTCGTGTTGGCTGAGAATGCTCTACATATTTAGACCAGCATGTGAGAATGACGGAACAATCATTGCGAACTTCATTTTCTCTCTTCCCTCATAGGCGTATTTTCAACTATTCATGTAATCTTTTACCACAAATGGAACGACAGGGAAAACATGTGAAAATACAAAATCTTTCTGAAAAATTCCATTCAAAACCATCTACAATTTTGATCCAGCTGTCTGTATTAGCTTCGTTCAAACAAGTTTACTCAATAAGTTTGACATTTTTATCATTGAAATTCTCATGTCAAAGGCGGAATCTGGAACGTCCCTTTCAAACCCCACCTTCAATATCGTCTGCTATGTTCTCGTTTTGATGTATGTAGGGTGATGCGCCACTTGGGCAGTCGCTGATATTTTGGGAACTTTTCAGCTAAAACTCAGTCAATTTCAAACATCGCGGCGCCCAGCAGGGACTTGGTTTTGTACACATTACAGCACCTCCATGTCACGTAATATACCACACCTCTTCTCAAATGTGATACCGTAAGCACAATTCGCGAAATACTGTAAATAACGTTGTTGAATGACGTAGGATTTATTTCAAAACTTGTTTTAGTTTTAATAGCAATAGCATAAAGTATTTGTACACTCTCAATAATACAATAATAACCAAACTTGTTCCACAACAAAAAGTAATATTGAAATGTTATTTAATGGCTGTATACCAATAGTTTGGTCATAACAAAATAAGATTGTCCAACAAAACATGTTATGGAAACGTAATGCCTTGATAATGCAATAATAACAAAACGAGATATAAAAACAGGTTTTGTAATTTCGTAGTTATTAATTTGATATTCCCTTCTGCTCGGGGTCCACTATGATTTTTTTGAATTCCATATATGATCATATATCCACGACCTCTAGCTCTGATGAAATTTTCATTGAAATCGGAGACCCTTCGGCTCAAACCTGTTCGGTAATAAAAAAAATCCCCAGTAGTACCTATCTGTAAATATGTTTGAAGAAATGGTGGGAGCATTCCTGAAGCATTTCTTGGAACAAACTCTGAAACAATCAATATTGGAGCTCTGCAAGACTCCCATGGAAGAATTCACGATGGAGAAATTCCAGAAGAAGTCCCTTGAGGAATTCCTGGAGAAGTTCCTGAAGAAATACCTGAAGGCACTGCTGAAGGTGTGCTTGGAATAATTCATATAGAAATCCCAATTGTTTTGCTCTTAGCATGGCGTTTGTTTGAATTGAATACTAGTGTAAATTTATGAATTATGTGCTACTACACTCTATAGCAGCATATGGTTCTACAAAGTCCTTCTTTTTCCCTACAGGAATCGGTTTCGGTATATCTGTAAAGTTTGGCATGTCGTTTTTGGTATTCCATGAATAAACATAAAAAAATCCAAAAAGCCTTTCAACTTGTTGTTTGGTAAACTGGTAAAGTTCCATGATAATATATACGCACCCCACCCCTCTGTCACCCTCTGGCTACGCCCACACACGTCTGCTTTTATCTAAATAGGATCATAATTCAGATACAATCAAGTATTTACTGTGTTTAAGCTCACACTACCATTATCATTATCTGCTTAAAAACATTCTTATCATTTTTTAAATGACTTTAAAATATTGAAATGAACAAGATGCAAAGGGTGATGGAAGTATTTCGTTTAGATTCTACAGGCATTTACATCACAAACTACACATCCACAATCAATCTCTTTAAATTCAGTTTCAGTCGATTCAAATTTACCCAAAGCACGCACGGTCTCCGATTTCGGCCGAATCAAGTCGGCATCCAACTCCTTCGAAGCATATATATGTACTAAGGACTGTATCGGAAATTAACTATAAACGTTCACAATTGCCTGAAAAATAATCTGTTCGAAATAAACAAAACTTTATTTTTGGAGATACTATATAAATCTCTTAAATAAAGAATGGCAGTTCTGATTTTCAAAAAAATAATCATTTAACTTGGACTTTTATCTCAAAGATTGCACACATGTTTTTAAAATTTTGGACGCCTCCTAAAAATTTAAAATTTCGAATACTGTGGGAAAATATTCAATTTTTTCTTTTATTTTTGTGCAAATATATTATTTTCCAGAATGCTCATGATATAGGAAAATTATTTCTATCAAGAAAAATTCTCTCCGGAGTTTAGGGCAATTCTTAAAAATAAAAAAAGGCCATTTTTCGAGGAACTCTTTTTTTTTACGCGTCTTCAAAGAACGATTACGCAAATAAAAAATACATAAAGTTGAAAATTTGCATTTCTTTCAATTGGGTATGCATTTAAATCTATTGAAGAGGTAGTTTTTTCAGAGAAAGGAATTTTAAAACCACTGAAGATATTTAAAACAGAGCGTCAAAGTTCGACCAAAAAGTAGGTGTTTTTTGGGATAGACCATATTCTTAATGTTGGAGGTTTTTCTATTCAAAATAAGAATTTTAAAAGTCTGTTTTAAGTGATATGTATTGTGTACATAACTGCTAGTAATAATCATTATTTTCCAGATTTTTCCCAGTAGAAATTTTTTCTGCAACAAATATTTAAAACGTTAAAAAAATTTAAAAATAATGCAGTTTGTACAGATTGTTATTTTGTGTGGTATACTCATAGAACCATATTTTCAATAATACTAAACATTTTCCAAATTTCTTCAAGCTGTTCTAAACTTAACTATATTGTGAAGATTTCATAGAAGAACCGGAATGAAAAGACCAACCATGCGTCGAGATAGAGCATTTTGAATGTTTATAGTTAATTTCCGATACAGTCCTTATAGCCCCCTTGTGTTTGTTGTAACGTTTGCATGCAGCTTTCTCTAACCAGAACTATGCTCCATCATCATCGGAAGGTTTTTGGTATTCACTCCATTCGGTAGACAAAGTTTGCTCACATAGTTGCAACGCTCGACTAGATTCAATTTCGTTTCCCTATTGTACCATCGCGTACACCTGGGCCAAACTACTACCCAATGGCAACTGGGAATCCTAGAGTGCAAGGGCTAAATGTGTGTGGCGGAGAGTCCTAGCCTGGTCATTCTTCTTTGGTGCCGTGGAGCACTACGAGCCGATTGGAACTGATACTGCCTTTTAAGTTGAGTGATGTTGTTTATAGAAGAGTACTTCCTTAGCATAATATTGCCTGAATTTTGAATTTATGTATATTGTATATTATCAGAAAAAATGGGATCTTTTCAAAAATTGAATCCCACAATTTGCTCATGAGCCTTACAAGGAAACCAAGTGGCAACCTATCTAATGCTGTTAGTTCTTGGTATTGGGGTGATGCCCAGTGCGGGAAAACTTGGTTTGCATATCGAATTCTCTGCTGAGTAACCCACCGCACCAGCTAACGAAAAGGTAGGAACAAAGAACTATTCATAACTGAGCGCAACTGATGGCAGCAGCTTAAGCCGTCATCGCACGGATCATGAAATGGAATTGGTGCTGACTGCAACTGAAACGAGAATGTAGATCAACTCAAAACTTTTCCCTCTAAAACCCTCCGTCCAATGAGCAGACAAGTGGAATTACACCGCTCTATCCGCACATTCGGAAGAAGTAATCTTTCTTCGATATTTTCGGTTGGTGTTCTCTAAACTGGTGAGTTTGCTATTCTCGTCGCGCACAACTATTTCTCCCCAGAATAGACGCACGCTCCCCAGCTGGGGAGTGCAATTCGTACGAATAGCATTACTGCTGTTTCATATGTAGATTTTCAATTCGATTGCAACGGAAATGCTCTATTGAGTCTGCGGATAAACATCGTCCTGGAAAACCCGGTCCGGATCAGGTTAGGGATGGTTGGTA
This sequence comes from Aedes albopictus, assembly GCF_035046485.1. Classification (NCBI taxonomy): domain Eukaryota; kingdom Metazoa; phylum Arthropoda; class Insecta; order Diptera; family Culicidae; genus Aedes; species Aedes albopictus. The sequence continues at coordinate 204,713,825 of NC_085136.1, read as the reverse complement.
AATAAATTGAGAAAGGTAAAGCAAAAAGTTGTGGAGTACGTGATGAAAATTGAAAACACATTACTAGTATTGCTATTATCGAGAGCACGCTGAATGTGCAGCTTGATGTGGCGCTTTGTTTTCGATGGTTCAGTACAACCGTTTTTGCATAGTTTTTGAATTTGATATACAGCCATTCGGTAATTATTACCAACTGTGTGGGTAAGTTTTGGTATACGAAAATATAGTTTCTTTTAGTCAACAGAATAGAATAATACAGGGGACATGCACAATTTTCTCTTTTTAAAAAATAGACAACTAGCTGTAACTTTTCGCAAAATACATAAAAAACCTCTTTTTTTGCTGTAAGTTGGTGAATTAGTTGTCTATCAATGATCTAAATTTGAGAAACATCAGGCTATTCTACATGATGTTAGGAATACTATACATATGTAATATAACACTCAGTGGACCAAAGAATAGTTTCCCGTTTGGGCATAGCACACAAATTAGCAATTTCTTCTGAATGATTTCAGTTCTACGGCAAATTCCTTAGAAAAAAATTATTTCTTCGTATACCTTTTGACTTTTTGTGATACTTTGATTTGATTGATACAGGTAATTTCGGGTGAAATTGCTTACTTTTCGTAGTTTTTGGCGAATAATTTTGGAATACTTATCGATATGGATAAATTTAATGCTTTAAAACAAACACGACCATGGGTTTCATTAGTCAACGAGGTTAAAAATTCTACTGTTAATCATTTTATTGCAAAGAATATCATTTGAAATAAAAAATCAAAAATTTTAATTTCGGGGTGATATTCATCAGTCAGTGAATGTTTTTGTTAGTGCTGAAAATGAAGTTCGCCTGACAGACAGTTTCGGAAAATATTGAATTTCATACAGAAATATGTGACAAATTGGCTGTAAAGCATGTAAACTCATCATTCAATAACTCTTGAGCTAGATGATGAACATTTTTTACAAATTGTTTTAAGTTTAAAGCGTTATTTTTATTAAATAAAAATGATCCTCTCGTCGATCAATTTCACCCGAAATCACGGCACTTATTTGTAACCGGTTGATTTCAATCTTTACATTTTTCTTGTGTATGAATATGTGTATTGGTGAAAATTCACGTTTTTAGAATATAAGAATATAGCAGACCCTCCCTAACGAGGGTACCGCTGCAAATATTTCTGTATACGTTGCTGAAATCGCAGTGGCAAATGGGAATTGGTAAATGATAGTAAAGAATGATATAATGAGAGAAATAATACGATGGAATGATGCCACTGGGCGCGGCCATCTTCCAAATAAGAAGATTGGCCAGAAAAGAAACAGGTGTCCTTGTGTTCAGACTCGTGTAGTGCAGTGCTCATAGAATAACCCAACACACACCCCCCCCCCCTTTGAGGGGCGGAAATTGGGATACTAGCCTGCCTCCGTTCAGGACCTCATATCGTTTGCATAAAACGGTCACACACGGCGGCTCGGAAGTCGAGATGGCTTCCGAGCCTAATCGCAAAAGAACCGCCATCGTCCCATTCAGGACGATTCCCTCAGGCCGTTGGCCTTAATCGTCAAGGAGGGACCCTTCTCGGCACGGTCGTTCCGGTCTTGTCCTGGCCCGTGCCGATTTCGTCAAGGAAGGGAGCCGCCTGTCACCCAAACACCACCCAGCAATGCCCGCTGGTCCCGACGGCCAAGTATTGGCCAAGCCCTGCCATGATATCCCGAGCTGCCCCGGCGGCGTATTCCGGCCACACGGTAGTGCAGGAGCAGCCGTGTGGGCCAAAGCGACGAAGAAGTATCTACAGCAGCAGTAGTGAGTATCACAAATCCTAGTCCGTAATCTCGCTTACACGCCACACCATATTTGTTACACCCACCCACACGCCACACTAGGATTTCTAATAAATTGTTTTAAAAATGTGAATATTCTTAGTTTTTATACTTAGTCCGCGAAGCCCCTCCGATTACCGAGTAGCATGCCGGCCCTGAGACCCAGCTCGAGGGGTCTCATGCTACTGAGCTTGTTTTCGAGAGTAATTGGGAGCCACTGTGGCTGCGGAGCAGCCCCATAAGTCTCTGAAGTTACATATTATACATTTCAATCGAAACGACAAACTCGTATTTCCAAAGTTTCTGTGGTAATAGTCCTTTTTCTACAAAAAAAAAACTAATTTTTCAATTGTTATAAGCGTTTGCATTCAAATCAATCATGTATTTGTACATACATACACATACATTTAATTGTTCAACATCACATTTAAGACAAAATATAATCAACAATAGTACGCCACAATACTCGGTTTGTGGCTGCCGCTCTCTATCCTCGGTCACGCCCAATGCTCGCCAGATCACGCTCCACCTGGTCCGCCCATCGTGCTCTCTGCGCTTCACGCCTTCTTGTGCCCACCAGATCAGTTGCAAACACCAGCTTTGCTGGGTTGTTGTCCGGCATTCTTGCAACATGCCCTGCCCACCGTATCCCTTCGGCTTTGGCCACGTTCTGGATGCTGGGTTCGCCGTAAAGTGCAGCGTGCTAGTGGTTCATCCTTCTCCGCCACACACCGTTCTCCTGCACGCCGCCGAAGATCGTCCTTAGCACGCATCGCTCAAAAACTCCGAGTGCTTGCAGGTCCTCCTCGAGCATGGTCCATGTCTCGTTCCCGTGGAGGACCACCGGTTTTATTAGCGTTTTGTACATGGTGCATTTGGTGCGTGGGTGAATCTTTTTCTACCGCATTTTCTTCTGGAGCTCGTAGTAGGCCCGACCTCTGCTGATGATGCGCCTCCGAATTTCACGGCTCACGTTGTTGTCAGCCGTCAGTAAGGATCCAAGGTAGACGAATTCCTCCACCACCTCGAAAGTATCCCCGTCTATCGTAACATTACTACCCAGACGGATCCGGTCGTGTTCGGTTCCGCCTACCAGCATGTAGGGGAACAGAGCCCAAAATGCCAAGATGGGGTAAAATGGCCCAACTCATAAAATCATTCCTGAATGGGACTTGATCATTGCTGTAGGTGAATGGTATCAAGATATGTTTGCATTAATCATTCTTCTAGAAGCTAGGCCGCCAAACCCACGGAAAATCTTTTGATTTCCCAATGAAAATTTGCAACTTCCGGTTTTTCGTGCTTGCAATTAAGGTTTTTGGGTGATTTTATTACCAACCAAGTGTTTCCAAGGAGATTGAGGCACCCATGGAGACGCATGGTTGTTGATGTCTACGCTATCCATGTTAGGGGTCATTCAAATATGACGACCATCGTTTGGCGGGGAAAGGGGTGACACTCCATGTATTGAGTATATGAAAAAAACGCGACAGAGGAATGAAAGTGAGTCGAAAATGCCAGAAAATTGATGGACGTAATTTTTGAATGTTTTCATGAAGTGGCATCTTACCCCATGGCAGGTGGCCTTTTTGCACCACTTCCGTTTTACGAACCAGTTTTTGAAATCGCTAAAAATCGATGAAAATGCAATAATTTAGTGAATATTTTTGCTGAAGCACCGAGCAAATATTGTCTAGTTGCTGTTCCCACTTTGAAAGCCTAACAAATGAGGCTATATATCATTGAAAACGATGAAAGTTTGAAAAATGGCATATTGCCCCACTTTCCCCTACTTTGTTTTTGAGGCATTCACCACCAGTCCGAACTTCGCGTTTCAGGCGGGTGTACAGCTCTGCCACCGTTCCAAATGTTCTGGCAATAATGTCCATGTCGTCCGCAAAGCACACAAATTGACCGGATTTTGTGAACATCGTTCCCCGGCTGTTGAGCCCGGCTCGTCGCATCACACCTTCCAGAGCGATGTTGAAGAGTAGGCATGAGAGTCCATCACCTTGTCTCAGTCCCCGGCGAGATTCGAATGAACTGAATAGTTCACCCGAAACCCTTACGCAGTTTTGCACACCGTCCATCGTTGCTTTAATCAGTCCAGTCAGCTTCCCAGGAAAGCCGTTTTCGTCCATGATTCTCCATAGCTCTGCGCAGTCGATACTGTCGTATGCCGCTTTGAAGTCGATGAACAGGTGCTGCGTTGGGACCTGGTATTCACGGCATTTCTGGAGGATTTGCCGTACGGTAAAGATCTGGTCCGTTGTCGACCGGCCGTCGATGAAGCCGGCTTGATAACTTCCCACGAACTCATTCATTTTAGGTGACAGACGACGGAAGATGATCTGGGATAGCACTTTGTAGGCAGCGTTCAAAATAGTGATCACCCTGAAGTTCTCACATTCCAAATGGTCGCCGTTCTTGTGAATGGGGCAGATTACCCCTTCCTTCCACTCCTCCGGTAGCTGTTCGGTTTCCCAGATCCTGACTATCAGCCGATGCAGACAGTTGGCCAACTTTTCTGGGCCCATCTTGATGAGTTCAGCTGCGATACCATCCTTACCAGCTGCTATGTTGGTTTTGAGCTGGTGAATGGCATCCTTAATTTCCCTCAGCGTGGGAGTTGGTTCATTTCCGTCCTCCGCTGCACTGGCATCGTCGTTGCCATGGGCTCCCGTGCCTACGTTCTCCACGTCGTTCAGGTGCTGATCGAAGTGCTGCTTCCACCTTTCGATCCCCTCACGCCCGTCCGTCAAGTGGCCTCCGTCTTTATCCCTGCATATTTCGGCTCGCGGCACGAAGCCGTTGCGGGATGCGTTGAGCTTCTGATAGAACTTCCGTGTTTCTTGGGAACGGCACAGCAGTTCCATTTCTTCACATTCCGCTTCTTCCAGGCGGCGCTTTTTCTCCCGAAAGAGGCGGGTCTGCTGTTTCCGCTTCTGTTTATAACGTTCCACGTTCTGTCGAGTCCCTTGCTGCAGCATTACTGCTCTCGCTGCGTTCTTCTCCTCCAAAACCGTTCTGCACTCTTCGTCGAACCATTCGTTCCGTCGATTCCGTTCCACGTACCCGATGGTGTTCTCGGCTGCGTCGTTGATGGCTGCTTTCACTGTACTCCAGCAGTCCTCTAGAGGGGCCAATGGTACGGTAGCTGATTATCGCCAGAATCTGGACGAGCGCCGAGCGGGTAAGTGAGATCAACGAGAGCGATAAAATCAACACTCTGTGGGAGTCTATCCACGGAGCGATGGATACAGTACGAGAAGAGCTAGGCACTGCACAGTGGGAAAAATCGACTCAAAAAACGGATCTTTTAACGCCGCTGGTTTCGGTACGTGAAGTTGACCATTTCTGACGTAAAAAATTACAAGAAATCGATTGGTGCTAATTTCATTCACCGCACGGCACGGGAAGTGGTCCATTTTGCCCCATTTTGCCCTTTTTTCATACAAAAAGAGAATCAAAATGTACTTTCAAACAACTAACACGTCTGTAGATCATTTAAAATAGCTGCAGGTGTAATTGGAAGTTAATAGGAATCATAAGAATACATCCACAAAAATTTGAATGGTTCGTCATCTTCGGTGTCGACATTTGTAATATTTTAGTCTAAATGAATAAATGTTTTGACTCAAATAAAGGTTACATGAATTTCTGGAAAAAAGAGAGGGTCGGTAAAAGATAGACGGTGAACCATGCGGTAAGATGTTTCTGATTTATTTATAACGTGTTATTTTGTTAATACTTGTGAATTGATCGCGTTTAGCATTGTCTCGCGCGGAAACGCAAACTACAGATGCGTCGGTGTTTAGCATTGTATTCTCCTTAGTTGCGAATGAATAACTTATGTAGGGTGAGTTTTGAGACACAATAGATCGCGTTCGTCGTCCACGGTTTAGAAGGGTATTTCTTCTTGAGCGCATTATTAATCGCGAATCAAAACATGACATTCGTTTACCACGATGAAATCCTCAACTTATCTCCATTTCCCCTGTCCAAACTCCTAGTGATTTCTCGTAGTAACGCAGAGAATTCCTCGGTTATTGGCCTAAGCGAGAATCACGTCATCACTTCCTTTCCTATCCTCAATTGACCTGCATTCGGACGCGGCCGGCGCTGGTGTTGCTTATTGAAAAGTATTGGGATTCCAGCATTTACACAATGAAGAGAAAGCTAATCCCAAGCACCATCTGTTGGTTCATTATGTAAATGCAGTTGTCCTTGCAATATCAGAGGAGCAACCGCGGGCGGTCAATCATGCTCATGCTCATGCTCATGCTCATCATAAGAATACATATAAGATCCTTTTAAATGCTTATTTTGCCTCATATGCCCCAACAACTGTCGGATATTTACATTTTTCCTAATTATGAATGGATTTTTGATGATACTGACTTGAAGTTGATTTGTTCAGCATAAACAAAAAGCGCTAGATCCTTTTTCATTAGAACCATTTTCGAGAATTGTCCAATTTGCCCCATTTTGCCCTATTTTCATGAAAAATGAGATTTAAAATGTATTTATGAAAAACAAATACTGCTATGGAACGTTGAAATTAGTTGTAGGTGCAATTGGAAGCTAAAAGTTATTGTGCGCAAATATGAAAGATATTTTCCCTATTTTACCCTACATGCCCTTAAAACTGCTGGATAATAACATATTTTGTATGGTTTTGTAATGTCGCTGGATGCAAAACATGAAGCCCTGGATCATTTTTTATATATACAAATGCGGTTTTTCGAATAATGCTACAATCATTCTCGGATTGGTATAATTAGCTGTCTATTTCACCCCAATTTGCCCTGATTTTTGCCATGTAATGAATAGATCAATTGGCCCTGATTTTTGGTCAAGTATTGCATGAATTAATTTCTTTTATTAGCATTGGTACTGAAACCAATGTTATCAAAAAGACATATATATGACTTTTTCTATAATTTCAGCTATTCATGGGGAATTAAGGGCATAATAAGCATTTTATAAAATATGTCAAATGTGCGCTAAACTGATTAAATAGGGCGTCTCAAAGCACCAAATTATATAGATTTAAGATGCCTCATTTAATCAATTGTGTGCATATTTGCCACAAATTAAAATTAGCGTTAATGCTTATTATACCCTGTATTCCCCACCAAAGTCATGTTTTAACAGTCCTTTCGATAACATTGGTTTAAGTAACAAAAGTCCATCAATTCGCATCAATAAGCAAATGGGGGAAATCAATTCATTTATGAGGCGACAACAAATTAGGGCAAATTGGGGTAAAATGGACAGCTATTTGTACCCTCCCGTGAATGATTCTAAACTTTATCGATAAACCGTATTTGTATATATATAAAAAATGATCTTGGACTTCATATATTGCAACCAGTGACATTACAAAACAATAGAAAAAATGTTATCATCCAGCAGTTTTAGGGGCATGTAGGGCAAAATAGGAAAAATATCTTTCATCTATGCGCATGATAGCTGTTAGCTTACAATTGCAACTAAAACTAATTTCAACGTTCCATTACAGTATCTGTTTCTTATAAATACATTTTAAATCTCATTTTTCTATGATAATAGGGCAAAATGGGGCAAATTGGACAACTACTGAAAATTATTTTGGTAATAACATATCTAGCGCTTTTTGTTTATGCAAAAAAAAAGAAAATAACATAAAAACATTAAAATTCCATTCATAATCATGTAAAATTCACAATTTCAGTAGTTGTTGGGGCATATGGGGCAATATGAGCATTTAAAAGTATCTTTCATATATGTTTATGATTTTTTATAACCTCTAATTACACCTGCAGCTATTTTCAATGATCTACAGTCGTGTTAGTTGTTTGAAAGTACATTTTGATTCTCTTTTTGTATGAAAAAAGGGCGAAATGGGGCAAAATGGACCACTTCCCGTGCCGTGCGGTGAATGAAATTAGCACCAATCGATTTCCCGTATTTTTTTACGTCAGAAATGGTCAACCTCACGTACCGAAACCAGCGGCGTTAAAAGATCCGTTTTTTGGGTCGATTTTTCCCACTGTGCACTGTTTAATGTGACTTTGGAACGGATGGTACGACGAATTGCCAGAAGTAGGATGTTGTAAGCAGGAGTAGCCAAAATTCGAATCCACTGCAACAAGAAGTAAGACATTGAGGAAAAATTGATTGCTCAGGCGCAAAAGAGTATGGAACAGAATGATATGCGGAGGTTTTACGGAACTGTTGATGGCGTGCGGAAACTTTCGGACAAATGAAACAATGATGGCTGCCAGGTGGAGTGTGTAGGTTTTGTTGAACGGTGGGAATGAAAGAGGGATATATAAAATTCGAATCGACGACGACGGGCAGGCTATGGAACCTCCAACGCGTTGCAACGTTAGACGAGATCAAGACAGCCATAAATGGACTGATGAACAACATGTCTGCTGGGAAGGACGAACTCCCGGCAATGCTTCTTTAGCACGGTAGTGAGCAGTTGTATCACCAGAAATTTAATCAAAAACATGAATGATGCTGTTTAGACTACACACTTAATTCAGATAGTCGGGATCAGCATTTTTTCTTTCTTTTGCCGAGATTTGCACAGCCAAGTAATCAGCACAGAACCATTTTACCGGGATCTCATCGATTTTTAATGTTCATTGTTGAAATTCGGCAAACATTTTTGCTGAGAGTCAGCTAACAAACGTAACTTTTTGCTGAGATATCAGCAAATAGCTGTACTGATCACATGGTTGTGCGCATTTTTCCCGAGCCCGCAAATCTGTTTTGAGTGTATTGTGTATGCAAGTACTTAGACTATCCCCACCAGTGCGTAGTAAGTCGATGAGTAGTAGTGGTGTGCAAATCGGTTTCATTTCTGATACCCACCCGTTTTCGCACCGTGCGTTCACATCATCGTTGGTAAAATATTACCTCATCTCCCCAGCAGTGGTTGATAGTAGTACTTCATATTTTTAACAAAATCAGGCCAAACATTTCAATAGGTCCTATCTGCATTTGAGAGGCTCTCTTTGTTCACTTTCTCTTTCAATCATTGCAATGTAATGGTAAGCTTTTCAACTATTTATGCAGTACAAATCAAAAGACGATGGTCAACGTTCAGTGCAAGGAGACAATCATAATACAAATAAACAGCTGATATATTAACGAAAGAGGGGGAAACCAGAGACAGCCTCTCTTCTGCAGTTAGGACCTTTAGACATGTTTGGCCGGAAATACAGAGAAGCAATAAATGACAACATCATTTTGTTTTCCTCATATTATCGTATTGAATTGTACGAAAGTTCTAGAATGTTGATAATTAATTCCTCAAGTGTTTTGCTCATTTTTTTTAATCCCTGGGGAAATTTCTTGACGATTCTTTGATGGAAATCCTGGAGGAATCCTTGAAGGATCCCTGAAGGAACGCTTCGAAGAATCTATGATAAAAATCCTTGAAGAAACTCCTAGAAAAATCCTTGAATGAACTCATTGATGAATCCCTGAAAGAACTTCTGGAGAAATCCCTGAATGCGTTTCGTAAGATATCTTCGAATCCTCGAGAACATTCTTGGAAGAATCCTTGAGGAAATTCCGGGATTATTTCCAGAGAGAATTCCGGAAGGAAACTCTGAAGGAATTTCGGGAGAAATCTCCGAAAAAATCCGGAAAGGAACCCTAAGGAATTCCCAGAAGAATACCTGAGGGAATTCCTCGAAGGATTTCCTTGAGCATGATCCGACGGAATTCCTGACTAAATTTCTAGAAAAATCCTTTAATGTTCTCCAGAAAAACCCCAGACGAAACTCCAAACGGACGGATCTCTGAAGGTACTTCTGGACGGTTCCCTAGTGAAATGTTGAGAAAATTTCTGAGAGAACTTCTGGAAGATTCTCCGAAGGCACTTCTATTGTAATCCAAGAAGGATTCCTAAAAGATACCCTGAAAAAGTTGTTGGTTGAATCTCAAGGAACACCTGCAGAAATTTGCCAAGGAATTCCTGGAGAAATCCCTGAAGAAATTGCTGAAGAATTGCGGAGTGTCTTTTGGAGAAGCACTACGAGTATTTGGAGAAGCGGACAAATGTTGATTGGAACCATGCAGTCACCTTTGAATGTCACCTATTTTTATTCTACTCGGGGCTTGCAGTACTGCATTACCGAAGACATTAAATGCAAATTTTGCCGGTTCCTGGTGGAAATTTCAAAGAAGTTATACGAATATTCAGGTATTGCAATTCACCGTTCTTCGGTTTAATCCGACAATATCTTGCGGCATTGAATTTTATCTTTAATATGTGTCCAAACACAATCTTAAATGCATGAGAGAAAAACAGTTTAAAAAATTATAAACGATAATCACTTTTTTATATTTGAGTTGTAGAGAGCTGTCTTGTTTTTTGTTTGTTATTCAGATTGAAATCATGAAGAAAAAGTGATACCAACCGCGATAGCAACGGTTGGGTATGGTTGCCAAATATATGAACCCACTGTGCACCGGGCAGATAGGTTGTCATTTTCAAACCGATTTGGCAACGATTGGTGGGGTTCGTGCGTTATGAAGGAGGTTGCCAATTTGGGTTTACTCACGCATTGGTGGGCATCGTCTTAGTACTGCCATAAAAAATGCTATTGCTAACGCTACCCGGCTCACAACTCTACCTATGGATTACTGCACGAATTTATTCTGGCCTGCTTACTCTCACACGAAATTTGACGTTTGAGAGGTGTCGGCACCGCTCAAACGTCAATCTTCTCGTGAGAGTAAGCAGGCTAGCATAAATTCGTGCAGTGGACCATTGAAGCGAAGTAGGCAATGGCAACGCAATATCCGGGGCGAAACTGTGAAGCTGTGGAGAAAAATGCGTCGGAGAGACAGCGAAGAGGAGAGGATGCAAGTCAGGGTTAGGTAAATCGTGAAAAAAAGAGAGTGAGTCACGGGACGACTTCAAACAAAGACAGTCCAAGTTGGCCGTTTGAAACAGAAAGGATACTCAGGCAGATCAGATCGAACACCCTGCAATTCGCCAACCGAGGCCCATCCAAGCCGCGGGAAGCTGAAGTGTACAACCAAAGACCCTCTCAGGTCGAAGTTTCTTGCGGTAAACCGACCGGGACCCTTCCAGGCAGCCAGACGCCTAAGTGCCCAACTGTAGGCTCCACAGAACGTCGCACAGGGCTCTTTGTGACCGTCAGGAGACTCCGTGTTCAACATAATACCCCGCAGGACCCAGCTGCCTAGTGTAACACCATCTGGGATACTTCCAGACTGTAGGAAGGCCGTAGCCTCCGAAGAATGCCAAACGGGACTCTTCCAGATCGCTACACTGAAATAAATTTTGTTGTTGTTTCCACCGAATCCATGGTAAAATTAAGAACTGTACCAACAATTTTCAACCGAATGCAAAATTCTGTTAATTGTACTGACACATTGTCAATATTACCATGCGTGAAGTACCATTGACTAAAAACATTCTTGATGTTACTATTTTGACATTGTATTTTTGACCATGTTTATCTAAGACGCGCAACATTCAAGTCTACATGGTCGAAATTACAATGCCCAAATAGTAGAACCAAGAATGTTTTTAGTCAACAGTAATACACGCATGGTAATATTGACAATGTTTCAGCAAAGCAAAGCAAGCAAAGCAAAGATAACCGTACACATCGTAGTTGCTACTCCGTGATTGACCAAAACAATCGAAGTTGCACAGGGATCCAATGAATGGTGCTTGGGGTTAGCTTCACACTCTCAATGTGCACAATTCGAGAGTTCAGCTATTTAAAGTCAATAACGGCGCTGGCCACGTCCTTACGGTCATCAGGAAAGGGAAGGTATGTTAGTTCGACAACCGTTGCTATTAGAAACCGTGGAATCCACAGCATCCCCACAGTTGTCACGGGAAGGAGTGGTGGTTAGTAAGGTAGGGTAAGGTGTGGATCTAGGAGCCACCTCTGGTAGGTGATATGATCCACTAGTTATATGGAAATACACGTCGCGGTCTTCATCACGATTATGATTTATTTGATCACGATGACCACTGATCCCGGATTTCGTGCTCGCGTTTCCAATGCCCTACCGTGGAAACCGACTGACCAACGAATATTGTAGCGCGATTCTGATCCCGGATTTTTCACTCTTACCTGAAAATTGTCTGAATTCGAAAATTCTCAAGCTAATTTGATTCCGCATTCCACACTCGCGCTTGCTTTAGAAAACTGTTGGTGGTAGTTAAGTACCGGAAGTCGGAGCAGAAAGCGGTGTTCAATGTAAGCGATTGCACTATCACTTCGAAGCGCTCCGTCACACTTGGGGGTGATGATCGACGATCAGCTTACATTTGATAGCCACGTTGATTATGCCAGCAACAGAGCCTGTACAGCTTTAAAAGCATTATCCCGGATGATGTCAAACGGCTTTACGGTGTATGTTAATAAGCGTGAACTTCAGGTTAGTGTCGCCTCGTCAATGCTAAGGTATGCAGCCCGGCTTGGGGCACAGTGCTCAGTACCGACAACTACCATGGAAAGCAGGAAAGTACTGATAGGGTGATGTGCCTAAAAATTGCGAGCGCGTACAGTACCGTAACGCGAGATGCGCTCTGTGTCATCACTGGTATTGTGCCTACCGCTATCCTTTTCCGAGGAGAACATAGAGTGCTTCAAAATGTTCGGCACAAGAACGCAGGACTTCTAGGTAGGCCTCCATGGTCATATGAGAGTGCGCGTTGAACAGTTCCGTGATTCCGGGGGTAGATAGTTGGGCCAATAGGCGACACGAGGAAGTAATATCCCACCTGTCTGGTCCTTTCAGGCATTGGCAGCTTCCGACAGTGTCTGAACAGCTTCGGTTCATGCAGGTTCTACGAAATAACCAGTATGAGTAGCTTTAATGAAAATGGCGGAACACGTGTACCCGAGTTTTCGCAGAATGCGTTACCACATGCTTGCCGCATGTGGCGAGGAAACGACTCCGGAGTCCGGACAATCTTGTCTAGGAGATGTGTAAAGACGAGATTGGCTGGAATGCCGGTTCATCGGCTATCACCCAAATCATCTTGGTGCTACTACAGGGAAGGTGGCTCGGAGATGGTCATACCAGTTGGGGTGTCGTACCTTAGCCGCCCGCTTGGGTGCCTTTTGAGCAGATTATCCCCCCTTTGCTTCTTAGAGAAAAATAACTTTTGGCGTAAGAATAGAATGTAAAATAAAATATGAGAGCGGCAGTTCACCACAAAACAATGTTGGCCGGATGATTAAAATACCAATGGGATATTGAATATATACAGAGAAACCAAAAAATCTGATACAGAAATATACCAAAATCAACCAAAAACAACTGTCATGGCAACAAATGAAAGGAATTGAAGAGGACAATGGAAGTCATCCGATAAAAGGTTGACTGATGTCACTTGTCCGACTGCTTACACTTACCATTATACTAAAATTAGTTTCGCTCTGTCTGTTTCAATCACTTTGCCCACTCAGTGAAACGGGACGACCGACGACGGGTTCTTCCCTTATTTTTTGCCACTTCTTGCACTACTAGTTTCGAGGGAAAAGCATGTTGATAGGGGAAACAAAAAAAACATGTCTGATATTCGTCGAATCGTAGATGGGGACACTGCGCGAGGTGAAGTTTGCCATATAAAATTACACACACTGGTTGGCAACCAGCCACATGTAACATAAATGATATTTAACCATGATATGGATTATGGTTTGCGGGTAATTGATTTGATAGAATGCCGACTGTTTTCTTTTGCATAAATAAACACTGTTCAATGACCTAGGTGAATGGAAATACACAGTCAGTGATAGCATTTCAATTTGATGATTGCGAATTTCGCAAAGGCATGCTCTCTCACGAAATACAGTTTAATGAATTTATGAAACCGGAGGAGTAACCAATTTGCCAGTGAAGGGCAATTGAAACATCGATTTATCTTCAAAATAAACCCCAGATCAGCATACAGAGAAAGCAAATAATGCTCCTACGTATTTTATTTATCAGATATGTATGGAGTAATGCAATGTAAATATTTGAAAAGAACTCATTTTTTTTACGGAAACCATAATTATCAGAATATACACATTATCATATTTCACGCTTTTGACTGATAATTATAAAATACTATTCATAATTGAGGTAGGTACCTAGGTACAGTGGGTATTTAACTTTCTTTCTATCAGATGCCATATTTAATACAGATAGTCATGAAATAATGAAAAGATATTGTGCTTCTGCTGAAACGTAAACGATTCAAAACCTGCCAATTACGTTACTGACAAGATAACGATTGACAGCCGAGCTCCTATAGATGGACCCGTCCGGCTCTCATTAGAGGCATGCTTCAAAACAGACTCTGCTGACTACTGACCTGTATATTCCACTTTTCCACCAACTGGAGGGAAACTCTTTGCACGTAATGCACAAATGGAATGCCACAGCGCCGCCAAGTGTCTGGCAAATGGAAATCAATTTTCATCACACGCAATCCACCCTTGCCTGAACCAGTTTACAGCCACTTCCGAGTAGTTCAACTGGCGGCAGAGGTAGGTAAGTAGCAAATGGCGAATCAATCGATGAGTGTCAAAACACTTGTAAAACAGTCGTCTGGCGGCCGTCGGTGGTAGAAAGACACTATGTACACCACTGCGCTGTGAAGAAGAGAGAAGGCCGCCCCGGTTGGCGCTCTAATCAAATGTTAAACCACATGTTTGACCTATGTTATTACGGCAATTGCCCTTTGCCTCGCTCTGTCCCGTGCGGCCTAACAGTATACGTAAAGTGGACCTCAGGTTGTTCATATCTGTACTAACATCGGACATGGCTGGCAATTGTTGCGTGGCACTTGCTAATTAGTTTCGTGCTGGCATGTTTTTTTGTTTCACTCCTCCCCTAGTAAATGGTTGGAGACTGCCTCAATTTTACAGAAATGTACGCGGTGAGTTATGGTTACGGCTCGACTAATGGTGTTACTATCGGTGATTAAATCTATGTTACGTTTTTTCTTTTTGATTAAATTCTTTGCGACAATGCGATCATGGTCCCAACAATGTACTCTCATCTTCTAGTAACGAAGGCCGGCGCCAGAGGCACGTTATCAGCTTTCTGAATATTCGCCATGTGATAGTTGAGTCGGGGCTACAAAACGGTGAGTCGATAAGGAGAGCGTCCAATATAGCTCTGGTCCTCACAAGTTCCTACCTCATGCTTCCACGGGTCAAGCGATGACAAAGACCGCCAGCTAAGAGTTGTGTGCTTAGCTGGTAGTGTAGCCTGGGCACTGTTGTCCTTCTGACAGCTAGATTGAGGAGGTACGATCCGAGCGTCTGTTCACCAAGGAGGTGCGGCTCAAACAGCGTCTGTTCTGGCATCCAGCGGCTGAGTAAGAAACGCTGCACCACGCCCAGCTAGATCCAAGGTGGTAGCCCCATCAGCGTGGTCGTCCCAGTGTTGGTTGGGACGTTAAACAGAACTGGCACGGTGGCCCTCCGGCGAGACAGGAGTGTTTGCGTAGGCCCAATAAGCCACCCGTAAAAATCCCCATTGAGAATAACATAGGAAAACATACAACTCGATACAATCGGCAGAGACCCACGCGACGAAATAAGGACTACGATTGGAAACTTGGAACATTGAATTGCAAGTCACTAGGTTTCGCAGGATGTGACAGGATAATCTACGACGAACTACATCCCCGCAACTTCGACATCGTGGCGTTGCAGGAACTTTGTGGGACTGGACAGAAAGTGTGGAGAAGCGGGCATCGAGCGGCTACCTTCTACCAAAGCTGTGGCACCACCAATGAACTGGGAACAGGATTTATAGTGTTGGGCAAGATGCGACAACGTGTGATCGGGTGGCAGCCGATCAACCCAAGGATGTGCATGCTGAGAGTTCAGGGCCGTTTCTTCAACTACAGCATCATCAACGTCCACTGCCCACACGAAGGGAGACCAGATGACGAGAAAGAAGCGTTCTACGCGCAGTTAGAGAAAACATACGATGGTTGCTCGCCGCGTGACCTGAAAATCGTTGTCGGCGACATGAACGCGCAGGTAGGAAGGGAGGAAATGTACAGACCGGTAATCGGGCGAAACAGCCTGCACGCCGTATCGAATGACAACGGCCAGCGATGCGTAAACTTTGCAGCCTCCCGTGGTATGGTAGTCCGAAGCACCTTTTTCCCCCGCAAAGATATCCACAAAGCCACCTGGACATCACCCGACCATCAAACAGAAAACCAAATCGACCACGTTCTAATCGACGGTAAATTATTCTCGGATATAACCAACGTCCGCACATACCGCAGTGCGAATATAGATTCGGATCACTACTTAGTCGCTGTATGCATGCGCTCAAAACATTCGACAGTTATCACCACGCGTCGAAGTCGAACGCCGCGGCTCACGGTGTCAAAATTTCGATTATTATAGAACTTTCATGTACCTTGGATTTATCTTCATAGAATGTTAGAATTTCGGCTAGAATTTTGCATTTATACAGCAAAATTTGAAAATATTCTATCGGGGAAAATTAGAGTTAGATGAGTTTTAGGCTATTTTCAATACTAAAAATCAATAAATACTATTTTAGCCCAAAAAACGTCCCATACAAAATGTATGGAAAAATTTTCGCCGATGAAATATTTTCTAGTTTTCAGATTATGAATATATAGCCCAAATACTAATTATTTTCGAAGAAAAATCCGAGGTACACAAATGTTCGATAATAATCGAAATTTTGACACCGTGCGGCTCAACTTCGAGCAACTTCGTAACATAAAAGTGGCTTAAGACTACGCGCAGCAGTTAGCAGTGGCCCTACCAACGGAAGAGCAGCTTGGCGCAGCTACACTTGAAGATGGCTGGAGGGACATCCGATCCGCAATAGGTAGTACCTCGGCTACAGCACTAGGCTTCGCGTCGCGACTCCGAATCACAGAAACGACTGGTACGACGGCGAATGTGAACAGTTGAAAAACGAGAAGAATGCAGCATGGGCGAGAATGCTGCAACACCGTACGAGAACGAATGAGGCACGTTACAAACAGGCGCGAAACAGGCAGAACTCAGTCTTCCGGATAAAGAAGCGCCAGCAGGAAGAACGAGATCGCGAAGCGATGGAAGAGCTGTACCGCGATAAGGACACACGAAAGTTGTACGAGAAGCTGAACCGCTCGCGCAGAGGCTTTGTGCCACAAGCCGACATGTGCCGAGATAATCACGGGAATATTCTCACGAGCGAGCGTGAGGTGGTCGAGAGGGGGCGGCAGCATTACGATGAGCACCTCAATGGCGACGTTGCAAGTACCGAAGGTGGCGTGGTAACAGATCTAGGAGTATGTGCACAGGACGAAAGACTTCTGGCCCCTGACCTTCAAGAGATTGAGGAGGAGGTTGGCCGGTTGAAAAACAACAATGCCGCTGGAGTAGATCAACTACCAAGCGAGCTTCTAAAATACGGTGGAGAAGCACTGGTGAGAGCACTACACTGGGTCATTACCAAGATTTGGGAGGAGAAAGTATTACCAGAGGAATGGATGGAAGGTATCGTGTGTCCCATCTACAAAAAAAAGCGACAAGTTGGATTGCGGAAACTACCGCGCGATCACACTACTGAGCGCTGCCTACAAGATACTCTCTCAAATTTTATGCCGCCGTCTATCACCGATTGCAAAAGAGTTCGTGGGGCAATATCAGGCTGGATTTATGGGTGAACGCGCTACAACGGACCAGATGTTCGCCATCCGTCAGGTGTTGCAGAAATGCCGCGAATACAACGTGTCCACACATCACTTGTTCATCGATTTCAAATCGGCGTATGATACAATCGATCGAGAACAGCTATGGCAGATTATGCACGAATACGGATTCCCGGATAAACTGATACGATTGATCAAGGCGACGATGGATCGAGTGACGTGCGTAGTTCGAGTATCAGGGACACTCTCGAGTCCCTTTGAATCTCACAGAGGGTTATGGCAAGGTGATGGTCTTTCGTGCTTGCTGTTCAACATTGCTTTAGAAGGTGTAATAAGGAGAGCGGGGACATGAGTGGAACGATTTTCACGAAGTCCGTTCAGCTGCTTGGTTTCGCCGATGATATTGATATTATTGCTCGTAAATTTGAGACGATGGCGGAAACGTACATCCGACTAAAGAGTGAAGCCAGGCGAATCGGATTAGTCATTAATGTGTCGAAGACAAAGTACATGATGGACAAGGGCTCCAGGGAGGGATCTTCGCGCCCGCCACCCCGAATTTATATCGACGGTGATGAAATCGAGGCGGTTGAAAAATTCGTGTACTTGGGCTCACTGGTGACCGCCGACAACGACACCAGCAGAAAAATTCAGAGGCGCATTGTGGCAGGAAATCGTGCTTACTTTGGACTTCGCAGAACTCTACGATCGAATAAAGCTCGCCGTAACACGAAGTTAACTATCTACAAAACGCTGATTAGACCGGTCGTCCTCTATGGGCACGAAACATGGACCCTACGTGCAGAGGACCAACGCGCCCTGGGAGGTTTCGAACGGAAGGTGTTGTGTACCATCTACGGCGGAGTGCAGATGGAAGACGGGACTTGGAAAAGGCGAATGAACCACGAGCTGCATCAGGAGAGAACCAACCATCGTCCATACCGCGAAAATCGGGAGGCTACGGTGGGCGGATCACGTCATCAGGATGTCGGATAGCAATCCGACTAAAATGGTTCTCGAGAGTCATCAGACCGGTACAAGAAGACGTGGAGCGCAGCGAGCTAGGTGGGTCGACCAAGTGGAAGACGATCTGCGGACCCTACGCAGAGTGCGGAACTGGAGACAAACAGCCATGGACCGAGTGGAATGAAGGCGGCTACTATGTACAGCAGAGGCCACCCCGGCCTTAACCTGATCGGTAAGGTAAGTTAGGTAAGTATGATAGCTGAGTCGACAGTAGTTGCCAGTCAATGCTTTGACCAGCATGCTGCAATTCTGCTTTGACAGATTCTTCGCCACCCTTGGAGGTGGCTCAATACAATGCAATTTTGTTTGCCGACATGGCTCAAACTATTCCAGTATTGTTTGTGTTGAGTGGCAGCCCAGATATCAAAATCTGACGTTTTACCCAACGGTTCAATACCGGAATTGAGTTGTCCAAAAAATGTCTCACGAAACCTAATGCAAGCCTATCCATATACGTGAGAACAAAAGATGTTTACAAAGTTCTTACAGATAGATTAACACAGGAAATCTGAACACAAACCACTACCACACAGGAATTTGGATTGGTCAATAGGTGGCTCAGGTCCAATGAAGTCATGTGATGTTCCAGCGCGAGCTAACTCATCAGCCAATTCATTTCCTTTCCAGGGATGGAAGAATGGCCAGGTACCTATACAAGGTGAAGGACCGTTTGCTGAATTCAACTCACCGATTTGTGTTCGATAAGCGATAACTAACTAGTTAGCTGCTTTAATAGATCGACATTCCAAACTAAAAATATAACAGATGGCACTTTTTTATGTGGTAGTGAAATCGAATTTTCTTGGTGAAGAAGTGAAGAATACATATAAGCCTATTTCATCATTTACCTGAGGGAGAATGGGATAAGGGATGGGGATTAGGAAAGGGGAAGGTGATGAAATAGGAATGTGAACCCTAGAAGAGGTAATGAACGCATAAACGCAACGAAAGTTCATATCCCATAGCACAACGGGTTTAATCCAAGAGACCCGCAAGCGGCAAGGTAGGCCTACTGCTGATCTTTTGCGAGTGTGTTAGTGTCGACTGGCAACGCGACCTGAAGCCTGTTCGAATCCTGCTTGGATATCGGTTTGTTTTGCCGATGGGGATGGCCCTCGAAATCGCAGTGTGTTGTTTGGGAAGGCCCGCTCGATGCATGTTAGGTAGGCGTAGTTTGTTCGAGTTTGACGTGCCTGCACCCTCCCTGGTTTAATCAGAGCCCTGAAAAGGACACTGTAAAACGCATAAGCAGTGGAGCGGATCTGGTGTGATAGTTAGGCCAGTAGTACACAGGGTCAAATATTTGACAAGGAAAGAACTCAAGGAACAACATCAGTTTGACACTAATGAAAATTCGATCGAGTCAAACAAGATGTTTGAGCATTGGTTTCTTTTTGGACAAATATTTGACCCTGTGTACTAGCAGCTTTAGTGTTGGAGAAAATGCAACGGTCGTCCGGTATTCGACCTGATTGCCGAACCCCCTAGTGTCGACCTAATTGCCGACACCCCTGTTGTGCATGTATTGACAGTTCGTTTTGTGCACGTTACCAAGACAATGACAACAGTTGTATGGTCCATTGCACGAATATATTCTGGCCTGCTCACTCTCACGGAAAATTTGACGTTTGAGAGGTGCCGGCACCGCTCAAACGTCAAATTTTCGGTGAGAGTAAGCAGGCCAGAATATATTCGTGCAGTGGACCATACCAAAGATCTTGTATGTATGTTTACTGTGGAATAAATGTTCATCGCTTGACGACGGAACACTTGAGTTTTTCTCCCGCGGTATTTTTTCGAGTTTCCCGGTAGTGTTTTCGCGTTTCCACGCATTATCCGCTGCGTACCTGTCCGCTTCGTCTAACAGTTAGAACACTTGACTATCACGCCGAGGACCTGGGATCGAATCTCACTCCCGACAAACTCGCAAAATGTGAGTTCTTCCTTCGGAAGGGAAGTTAAGCGTGGGTCCCAAGATGAACTAGCCTAGGGCTAAAAATCTCGTTAATACAGTTAAAAAAACGCATGACCAGGGTACGAAAAACGGATCACGCCGAAAAACAGAAGCTTTGTCCTAAGCGGTGCATGTCGGTAACAAAACCGCTCCGCAACAAACGCATGTCAGGCGATGAGAGCAATAATACCCCAGACAGACATGTGATACGAGTGTGATTCCTGTACAACGGTACGCAGTGTCAAGAAAATTTCAACAAGACTGACTTGAACTGAGAGAATTTTCAGTATGGCACTCACTTCAAGCGCAATTGTACAGTGATTCTTGTATCACATGTGTGTCATACACTCAGCCAAATAACCTTAAGTCTTCCATAAGGCCCAACTTATGAAACGGCCTTTGAATAATTCATAATGATTCGGATGAATTTCATAAGGTCACTCTATGACGTTAAATCGTCTCACAGCTTGGCTTTTATTCATGTTTAGCAACATCGTATTCTCAAGCGTCGGTAGCCGTGTGGATAAAACACGGGCTCGGCGATCCCGACGTTCATGGATCGAATCCAGTCTGCATCATTTTAGGATTTTTTTGTTCTTTTTATAAGTCTATCTTATGAAATTTGTCATAGCAAGCACGATCAATTTTTATAAGGTTTTCTTATGTCATCCATAAGAATTAGTTATAGCAAATTTTCATAAGGTATTTCGATGAATTTCGCTAGTTTTTTTCGCTGAGTGTAAGTATAAAACAAACATCGCTTGCCGTGCGTGTGCCGATATTTCGGTTTTTCTGCTGAAATTTTCAACCCACATCATCGAATTCATAAGCATTTGGACGATATAAGACTCTTGCAAATCTCAGAGTCGAGTTTCAGTTGTTAAACAACGCTAAAATCATGATGTGAATAGAACGAGACAAATATTCCTACCGTTTTTGTTGTGAACAAACTCGGAAGCGATTTTGTCATTAGGCTGACACAAATTTCGATTTTCTCTAATGTCACCCCCCCTCGGAAAATTTTGGTCGGAATTCGACATTTTGAGGGGGGACACAAATAAATTATTCAAGAAATTCAAAAATTTTGAACTGAAATTAGAGTCGCCGAAAAAATTTCTTAACAAATCCTATGAGTTTCATGAGTTTGCCTAATTGCTTGGGAAAATTTTCATCAAATACGTTTATTATTTATCCTGCTCCCCCTTGCCGAGTCAACGAGCAAAGTGACAAAAGAAGAAAATGAGATTTGTTCCGGCCTTATCTGCTAACGAAAAAACAAAACGTTATAGGGCACTGCATGAAATTCTCCCCTTCTTTTTCACTCTTACAGAAATTTTGTAAACAACAAGGCCAAGAAACGTCAAAATCCCATACAAAATCAAAACAGTGCAGTGCCCTATTGCCGTGCCTTCTTTGTTGCCTGTTTTTCGCTTGCCATATTCTGCGTACACTGGTGATGCAGCATACCTTCCAACAGAACCGATTCACCGGCGATGAATTCCACTTGCACCGTCGAATGTGAATAGTCAGCCGAACTAGATCCACCAGCTTCGAACAAAATTCGAAGATCTTACTAGAGGAAACGGTGGATCGGGCCGTGACAACCGCTTTCTCCTCCAAGTTTGCCTGGTCCAGACTGCCCTCGTCGATCTGTGGTGAGTTGGGTCAGTACTGGTTGTCCAACATCAACCGATTCGATCCGTGAAACCATCGAGACTCGTACAGAAGCTGCACTGGACTCATCATCGAGAAATAATGTCCGCCGTGTTATCCACACCGGCGACGTGCTGCCACACACTACCATTCGTAATGTGCTGGATTTCGGAGACACGATTCGCCACAAACTGCTTCCATCTCGCAAGCGACAACGAAATCCATCAGAGGACGATCGTCGCATCTGTCCAGAACTGACAATTGGTGATGGTTTGGTTCCACCGGACAATTGGTGATGGCGTTGATATTTTTGGCGAGGTTTTTGATACAGGTGAGCAAGGTGAAGTGCAGAGGACAACTCTAGGCGATATACTGTTGAAAATGCTTTGACATCCATGTGCACAACAGAACATGTGCTCGATGATCAAATTGAGATTTGAAATTATGAAAAGAAATCCACGTACTCCGGTGAGACTCGAACTCACGACTCCCAATTCGCTAGACGGGCGCTTCTATTCCTTCAAACTACGGAGTCACTCGACTATCTCCGTCGCCAGCAGGCCTAGAACTGAACTCGATTCCACAATCGCACATGGTTATCTTCTTTTCACAGGCAGGGATGCCATATTTATATACAGATTTATCTGTATTATACAGATATTTGAGCATTCGTACAAATTTCATTTTATATGAAATACAGATTTTTGAGCTAGAGGTGCTATTTTTTTTTTTGTATGGGATACAAATTTTTGAAAATTGCGATACAGATTTTTCAAAAAATCATCTGGCATCCCTGGTTGACAGCGACTTTTTATTATTTTTTCTACAAATTTTCGAGCGGAGCTAGCCGAGGTTTGAATCAGCATGTGAACTGACACGTTTCCACCTACTATCACGGTACGCACGTACACGAATAAGCAAAAACATTTAATCGCTTTTTGATTTCGCAGTTTATAATTTTAAGGTTAATATTGATAAGAGCTATTGGTCTATAAGAGGTAGCTTTTGTTTTATCTTTGGTGGGTTTTAATATTGGAATTACTTTACTAGTCTGCCATTTTTTCGTTACTACTCCTGAATTCCATACATCGTTAGTTATCTCTAATATTTTATTCAAAAGTTCTGGCTTTATGTTCTTTAAAAAATAATATGATTGTCTATTGAATCATGCTGCTGAAGTGTCTTTCTATTTTGTATGGTTTTTACCATTGCTTTATTACTTTTTTCTCCTGCGTATCTATGTTCATCTACGTATTGAGCTGTTCTGAACATACTGAAATAAATTTTCCAAAGAGTTTTCAATTTCGTTGATTGTACTTTTTGGTGGAATATATAGAGAAATAAAGTTGGTGGGGTTTTTTATGTTTTCGATCTTTATGGCTACTATTTCTAGGTCAACGTTAGGTATAATTATTTCTTCTATGATCAGGGTAGGATGTACTAGTATACCAATACCTCCATACCCTTCCTGTCGATAGTTTTAAAAAAAGTTATAGTTAAGAAATTAATGTTACGGGTATTTTCGGCTTTCAGTCTTCGCGTAATCATAAACGGATTTATGCTATACACCTGTAGAGCATGAATGCGTTTATGATTACGCGAAGACTGAAAGCCGAAAATACTCGTAACATAACCACAATCACAGTCGATCCCCATACATCGTTATGTTTTTCGTTATATTTTTCAGAATGTTTGATCCAGACTTCTTGGATCACAAAAAGGTGGATATCATTGATTGTTAGATATGTTTTAATGCTTTCTCCTTTATTTAATGGTCTTACACTGTGACTGCTTATTTGTGCAATTTTTAGTGACTGATTGAAAGCCATGATTTGAAGGAAATTGTTATATTGGTGGTTGGGTGGCTGTGTTTATTTTTTCTATGATTTTTTGTATCATTTAGCAGATTTCAATTACAAGGAGGATCGAAGGCCGCCTCAGGTGATAAAGATTAAATAAATAAACAAACAACAATTACAAGGAGGTCCATGGTTGGATCTGCTTCCGGTTTGGAGTTATTTTCATGTACTGTCTAAAAAAAAGGTGTGTAGCTGTTTGGACATGTTCTGGAGACGTTCTGCTTCTGAAACCGCATGGAGGTTGCTCGTGATAACACTTACAGGGGATGGCCAAAATGTTTGGGATAGGCAACTTTTTTTCTCCCACAAAAAAAACCAACATGCTGTAACTTTTCATAGAGTGCATAAAAAAATCTCAAATTTTGACTGTTTTTCAACCTATTATATGTGCATCATTGGTACAAATTTGGGCTCGATTGATAAATTTTTCGCGAAGTTAGAACCGTTTGGGTAAAACATTATTATTTAGACAACTCATTTTTGAACTGTCATATCTCGGAAACCAGCGAACCGAATTTAATGAATTTTTTAACGTTCATCAACAATATACTGATATTTAATACGACGTTATAAAATGTAATATTTTCTCACGGCGAATTAAGTTATACCGAAATGAAATTTTTACCCATATAGAGGAAAATAAGTCAAATTTACAATACCACACAAAAATTACTAAATGTGTTCTTCTTTCAATCTGAATAGGCTCTAATATATCTGATTAGAGATAACATGAGAACATAAATGGAAAATCTTTGGATATCAACACTAAAATTTATTGACATTGATGTAAAAAAATACATTTTTCCGAGAAAAATCCAAAAAGTGTCAATCCATGAAAACTTTTTTCAACGTTTAAAAAGTTCCTATTTTTTAATAGTTTGTGAAGCATTTACATATTGTTAGTGTACGTTCAAAATTTTATTCAATTCGGTTCACTGGTTTCCGAGATATGATACCTCAAAAATGAGTTGTCTGAAAATAAGTGTTTTACCCGAACGGTTTTAACTTTGCGAAATATAAATCAATCGAGTCCAAATTTGTACCAATGATGCACACATAATAGGTTGACAAACCATCCCCTGTACTTTCTCAGGTATTTGCTCTACTTGAGGGAAAGTGTTTTTGACTATCGCTGGTTTTCTGACTGACTTCGAAAGTTTTTCGATGATTTTGCTGTAGTCGATCCTTTTGTATGGCCTCTCTACTTGCCGGAATCCAGCTACCTGTCTATTTGGACGTTCCAAACCAGGGAATTCTTCGATAGACTCCAAGACTGAAAACCGGTTTTGTGTTTTGGGGTACATTTCCTCAGCTTCGGTGAACGTCATTTTGTTCATCGTCATCGCTACGTTGATGTGCTCTCGTCGTTGTCTTTCTGGACATTGAATGTCGGTTGGTAGATGTTTTTTCCGCAGTTTTTGCATTTAGCTTGTGTGTTGTCGTCGCATCCTTGGTGTTCCTCGTTGATTACCGTGATTTCGGGTGAAATTGATCACTTTTCACAGTTTTTTCCTTCTAATTTTTGAATAGTTATCGATATGGTCAAACTCAATGCTTTAAAACAAGTACTACCACGAGTTTCATCAGTCAACGAGGTTGAAACTTTTACTGCAAATCATTGTATTGCAATAAATATCATTTAAGATTAAAAATCAGAAATTTTAGTTTCGTGGTGAAATTGATCAGTCAGTGAAATGTCTTTGTAAGCGCTGAAAATGAATTTTCTTTCTGAATTAACCATACCAGAATGCGAAAAGCTTTGTAAAACTTATACAAGTTTATTAAATTATTAGTATTTAAGTTTAAAGTTTAATAAATCTTTAAAAACGCCTAAAAGTATGTAATTTCCATACTAAACGAGCCATTACTTTAGCAAAAGTACAATTTTATGCATAAATTTCTATATTTATAGAACTTTTGATGACGAAGTCGGGTTTAGCAAACTCTTGGCAGCTACAAACATTCATTCGAATATTTATTCCATGTGCGCTACAGCTACGGTAACAAAAGTTTGAAAGTGTCTTTGAAATTCGCCAAGCACACAATTTCGGAAAATATTTAATTTAATACAGAAATATGTGACTAATTAGCTGTAAAACATGTAAACTCATCATTCAATAACCCTGGTGCCAGATGATGGTCATTTTCTACAAATTGTTTTAAGTTCAAAGCTTTATTTTTGACAAATAAAAATGGCCCTCACGTCGATCAATTTCACCCCACTGATCAATTTCACCCGAAATCACGGTACCTTTCCGCATCTTTTACCGGACTGTTCTCCTTGGCACGCTGCTGCCTTGTGTCCGATTCTCCAGCATTTTTTGCAGATCCAGACCGGGTATGTGTAGATCTCTGGTTTGACGGGAACTCCGTAGAGATGCACCACTCTTGGCAGTTCAGAGCCTTCCATCGTGATTTTCACTGGTCGCGTGTTTACCGGTTGGTCTTCCTTTTTCCTTTTTTTATCCATCTCCGACTTCCTTTTTTTATTCGTTCAACCCGAATTACCTTTTTGGTGCTAATAATTTTCTCGAAGATTTCCCTCTCGGTGAGAGAGGTTGGGATTTGATTAATTACTCCAGTAGTTTCCGTCAGTTTTTTTGGGATGAATGCTCTGTAGTTGTGTTCTTTGAGAATTTCCGTAGAGTTCAGAGTTGTTTCTGTGTCTTGTGGTTTTTGTACGTTAGTACTTCTGTGAACCGCAGATCAACACACACCTCGTTGTTTCCACTTTTGGTGAATTGGGTAATCTTCATGTCTGTTCATTCGTTCGTCTACGTGTTGAACACGATCGTAATATTACTGTTGAGCGTGTTGGATCCACTTGGATTAATAACATACTTCCTCAATGAACAAATGTCCATCCATGCTATTCTAAGACCTCCGATGCGCTCTGAAGTTGGATGGGACAAGGCTATTCTATATTTGGATTTGAGTTTGGGATTAAAGTGAGTATGTAGTTTTGTAACAAAATATAAAACAAATGCTAAAGTAGCTGTAACAACACTTATACATAATTAAAAAATAATAAATTCATTGGAGGATTTTAATATCAACAGCGCCTAAAACAACTGCAGGTCCTCACGCCTCCGAAACACCTTGCTACAATAGGCTTCAATCGTTAATGACAACAACCGGGAGCAATCGCTTATGCATACATTTTAATTAAAAATTGTTTCCGAATTCATTTGAAACATGAGTTGCTTACCAATGGCAATGTGGATGCATTCGACGCGCTTGCCAGCTGTGAAAACTAATGTAATTCCCATTTCACTCTATTTCGATAAACGGTGTGGGTGGCTTTCGCAATGCACATCAATAGCTTGAAAGTAGGTAAGCACGCATTGCACAGTTGGGAGTCCTATGTCATGACTCTTTCATGCTCAACACACAAAAATATCCAGGAAAATATGAAACCGCAGAATTCCGACGAAGGCTGTGGATGAAATTTGAAATAAATATTCATTGCACCTGTGTACCCACTCATAAATGTTGTTCCCTGCACTGACTGGGGATGGCAGGTGTGAGTGAGTACGTGATTAGAGCGATAAATCCAACGCACCTAATAAAGCACGCGGAATGACAGTCGGTTTTTAATTAGTTTTCAATTAGCACAATTTATTTTAGGTCAACTATAGACATAAGTAAACAAAAGGTAGATTATGAACGCGCAGCTCGACGTGATAATTGAGGGATTCTGTTTTCCCTGTCATTGGAGACTACCTACTGCGAACGGATGCCATTGGTATCACTTACAGGCCATATTGATGATATATTATGGGAGTAGTAATTTTCTAGTGTTTTTACAGTATGTTCTACCACGATGATTTTAACACGGTTTCCTGATAAAAAAAAATGTTCGCTCGATATTGTATTTGCAAGTGTTTCTTCAGACAGTCACCTTACGTGACCAGCTCAAGAATTTGGTTTGCGTTACAATTTATAGGACCAAATTAAGGTACGCGGTTCATAAATGGTCCTATTCGAAACTGTAATACGTATTTCACTAAAAAGAATACGTTACCCTAGATAGTAAAACCTTATTTTGTTTCAAAATGTTTCGCGTCCACTCCTCTTCATCAACATCGTTCGCAAAAAGGGTTGAGAAAATTTGCAATTCCATGATAAACACAAACTAACAGAGGTCCATCAAAATCCAGGCCGTGCAGTTTCGACACAGAAAGAGAACGAAGCAGTCATTAATTTCATGGATACAATTTGTGGTCACAGTTCTATCGGGAAACTTGTTAATCCTTATTGAGTACCTACTTTCCTCGTGGACGATCCTTCTCGAAACCACACACCTCTACCAATGGAAGCCGAAAAGCTGATGGAGTTTCCTCGCCCAAACCGTACGGCCACAACCATGAAAACAACTTTCTCTTGGGCCGTCTTGGTGCTGTAACCGCAAACTGAACTCCATATCAGTTTATTTCTCGTTTGTCGAAACTTGGCCGTTGGAAACTGGCTCTTCATTTAACTTCAACCAATAGCTTTATTTGAGTGCTACCCGACAGGAGCTCACCTAAATTAAGCAGACACTCGTCTTATCCAAAATCTCCACCTCCTTCAGAAGCGACTATTGGATATAGTATGCGTGTCGTGTGAACCAACCCAAACCACAGTGTTGCGTCTTCGTCGGGGTTGCACAACGGCATTTTCGTCAATTTTGAAAGAACACAAGCTCTGTTCCAGTCGGCACCACCGTTTCCCGTTCTTCCTCTCGGAGCCAAGCGAAATACGACGAAGCTTCAGTTTAGCGTATGTGATGTCGTCACCACGCTGACTGGTCCCGTTACAACAAATGGGGAAGAACTATTTCCCTCACGAGATCGTGCTGAAGTACATTTTCCGTAAACCGTATTCTTCGAGTTGCTGTTGGCAACAATAATGTGCTGCCGACAGAAGATAAGTAGATGTAAGCATCCGTCTCTACGAATGAAGATTTAATAGGTGAAATTTTGACCATAACAGCTCTCCACCTGGATTTCAATTGAAAGTGCTTTCCAAATGTACATTCAGTCTTGCAAGTGTGTATTCCAGTGGTTTTCAAATCAAAAGAATCTATGCTTTTTAAATTTGAAAAATTAAACTTAGTCATTATTTAATTTTCACCACCACCAAATTCATGATAACACTGATGCTCGTTTTCTTTTTAAACCTGAGTGGGATCTACTAACTTACTTTCAGTCTGTCGACTTGCTTGATTTCGTTGTTGAGGCTGCGTCGCCAAAAGTCTCTGGGTCTGCCTCTGCTGGGTTCTAATCTAACGCTTGCTTGTAGATTTCGTTTCCGCCCTTGCGTAGAATGTGGCGGACCCACCACCACTTTCGCTCCCGAATTTCTGTCGTTATCGGCTTTTGATGACATCGACGATGCAGCTCCACGTTGGAGATCCAATTGTCAGGCCACCATGCACGAATTATATACCGCAGACATCTATTGATGATCCGTTGAGTGTTCTCCACTGATACACACCAAGTTTCACTGGCGTACAGCAGCACAGATTTCACGTTCGAGTTGAAAATTCGGATTTTGATGCGTCGACTAATCTTGTTGTTTTTCCATATGTTTCCTCAACTCGCAAAAGCAGCTCTAGCCTACTTGATCCATGTACCTATAACGATCTTGGTGCCGCCATCGGGCGCCATTTGTCTTACCAAGATATTGTAAGTTTTCAACATTCTCCACTGATTGTTCAGCTACCGTAAAGCTGGAAGGGTAGACCGTGTTTATATCCAACGATTTGGTCTTGTTGTGTTGATGGTAAGACCTGCCGCTGATGAGCGATTGGCAAGATCATCGAGCGCCGTTAAGCTAGGAGAGCAACATCATTAGCCAATTCGAGGTCATTAAGGTTCTCCATATGACTCTTTGGCGAGCGTTCGTGCGAGACAGTCGCAAGGTTTAGTTC
The DNA here is from genome assembly GCF_035046485.1 of Aedes albopictus. Taxonomy (NCBI): domain Eukaryota; kingdom Metazoa; phylum Arthropoda; class Insecta; order Diptera; family Culicidae; genus Aedes; species Aedes albopictus. The sequence goes on along the minus strand of NC_085136.1, from coordinate 204,683,901 downwards.
GTCCGGTTTGTCTCCCGATACTTTCCAGTTCGGTGGCTATTTTCAAAGTGCCAGTGTTTCCGAGTGATCAAGTTATTAAGTGACTATCCCTAGTGGGACGCGTGCGGTTGGCTAGGCCACAAATTTTGCCGCAAAAGTTCGTTTGATTTGAGTAAAGTTCACGTTTTCATTATATCACGTGGCGCATTGACCGACTATCGAGCACAGAAGTGCAGCACCCCCCGCACACCGCGCCACTCGCGCGGCGGTGATCGGCTTCTTCCAGTGAGTACCGTAAACCGGGGTCAAATTGATCAGCGGGGTGAAATTGATCACTCGGGAACTACATTGTAATTTCATACTAGGAACTCTTAAGCGTCGTAATGATCTTAAACTTTTTACGTCATCCAAGGGGGAAGACAGCTTTTGCTCTGAAGCCTACTCTGGAGCTAGATTTTGAGCAGCTCCGAGTAACTCGTGTAACTCGATTTTGGAATGTGCTTAGCAACCTGCTGTTACCCTGAGACGGCAGCTGTCAATAAACAACTTTGAATGAGAAATTAAATCTGCCAAAAGAGAGAATATTAACCTTCCTTTGACATCACGTCGGTGCAAGCTCGCTGGCGTAGTGTAAGCTTTGGGTCAAAAATTACCCCAATGCCAAAGGAAGGTTAATCAAATGTGTTTCACTTCACTGGAACAAGTTGAGCTCGGCCTCGGATTATATAGCAAAATTATTGCGACGTTGTAGGTGTGCTTTTCTTCTTCAGGCTTGTCTGGATCCGGCACGGCTTAGTGGGAAGAGTGAGATCTAACGGATTCATGTGCGTACTCCAAAACACGGGGTTACTGGTACTTGTCCCGTGTTGTTTCCGTTAAGATATAGAGCGAAAATTTCATTAAGCTGTTCCCGGTCTTAGAGTAATCGTCTCCAAAAGAATATAGTTGATCTATTCCGTAAAGTAGATTGTAGATTAGCGGTCTATTCACATCATGATTCCAGCAGTAAACAAAACGATTTTCTTAGGTGGTGGAAAAGTGGCACAGACCTTGTAAATCCATATTTGAAAAAGTAGCCAAATTTTGACTACAAAAATTCAAACGTTGCTTATAAGTAGTTATAAGTTGAACAAAAACTGCAAATCCATTGTTTACCTATTTATTAAAAATATTCTTAAAATATAATTACAATAAATAATTAATAGAAAATTTTGTCAGTGGCCAGTGCTGTTCATGAATTTTTCGTTTCCTGGATATCGCTATTTGGTATCATCTGAAGGCGTATCAAAGATTCTTCCTACGGTTTCGGTTCCTTCTGACTGGACCCTGGAAATGTTTCAGTTGAATTATATTTGTTGAGTATTCAAAATTGGTAAATAAATGTAAGTCATTTCACTTCCCGCAAATCTCAGCTTGGCTTCAGATTTCACGATGCCACCGCAACACGGAGCTTGCATTCTTGCATTCGTTTCGACTGGGTCGTTGCGGGAATCCTCATACTCGGTAGTACCGATCCTTGTTCCGATTGGTGATGACTGCTGCTATCTAGAGGTGTTCTTGCCGAAATAACAGTTATTAATTTAATAACTCCCGGTCAGCGAGAAGCGTTCAATTTTTGCTCTTTTTTTGCTGCTTTGCCTTAGCTTTTACGGCTAGAGACACCGCGGTGTACGGCGGTGGTGGCACAGTTATTGCGATGTTCCGGAGGTGCTGCTATCCGAGTGATGGTTGTCCCTTCTTCACTGTAGTAGAACTGCTCCACAAAGGCGTTTCCGGAACCACCATTGATTTGCACAAATCATGATTTCAAGCCGACCAAACATGGGGAACCAGACTCATATTTGATCGCATCTTCACCACAACTCAAGTGAAAATGTCATTCTTGTCCCTGTGGTTCAACAAGTTTAGATCGAAGTAGCCATATACATCGAACTTTTCAGAGCAAAATGTGAGTAACTCAAAGTTGCTCGAGCTACAAAGTGTTGCTCTGTGTCGAGCTGTCTTCCCCCTTGACGTCATCTGATTCGTAGATGTTTAGAGATGAGTGTAGACTTTTATTTTTAAGAAAAAAGTTAGTTTTGCCTAATTTTTCAAGGAATTTGCAATGTTTTTTTCATTTAGCTGAAATCATTCCTACAAAACAATCAATTGCTAATAAGACTTCCCGTAAATTCTCTGTTTTAACATTTTTGTGGAGCCTTGGTTGGGATGTTATGCAGCTAATCAGAGCATGAAATAGTTATAAAAAGTTCATTTTATGAGGAAATAGTCATTTATTGCGATAAAAATCATTTATTTCATGTGAAATTGCCTACCTTTAGGCGTTTGAAGGGAAATTTTAAAATTTAATTTTGCATTTAAAGTATTAAATTCACTAGTTGTAAGATTTTAGACGCGTTATTCTGTTTTGGAAGAGCAAAATTAAGCGGAGAAGGAAATTTTCCTTTTCAACCGATGCTTAATTGTAAACTGATCAATTTCGCCCCAAAGTGGCTTCTCCAATATTTTGATATTTGGAGTTATTTAACTTAAAGTTTTAATTTGTTGAACAAAATTCTGTCACATGGTTCCATGGAGATCCACAGGGTGCTGGTTTTACAGATATTCTTTTGGCAACATTTTAACAGGCACTCATGTTATCTGCAAAAGTTGTTCAGTTGTTCAGCTCAGCAGCAGCTCGCTTCCTCCCAGAGCGGGCGATCCGATCGCTTGGACCTGTCGTCGTCGAGCCTGTGGCTAAACAGAGTGCACAAAGATAAGTACATAAAGTTACCCTTCGTTGTTCCCCCCTCTCCACTGACTCTTTGATTAGATTTAATTTGGTACATAAGCAGTTTTTTCTCACTTTTCCTGTAGCGTTAATTTTGTCCCTAGTTTTTCGATTATTTCTCGTCCCCGTGATAGTGTTAGTTTTTGAGTGCCCCGTGGTGATAGTTAGCTACCACAATGGGCGATGATGACGATGGCGGGGGTACGTCGTACCGCATCAACGAAGCTTTGTTATTTCCATCGGATTGTTCGAGCCAACAAGGCGATGTAAATGCTAATTCCTTGGTCTCCCTTCACCCTGGCGCTACTGCAATGGACACCAACAGTAAATCTGTTTCGACGTCCCCCCGCCTCAAGGCCTACCCTCCCGACTTTGGCGGGCCATATGTTGTTTTCTTCCGACACAAAGGCAAACGTTTGAACACCGTTCAAATCAGCAAAGATCTGGCTAAGCGGTATTCTTCCGTTGTCTCCATTGACATGGTCAGTACAGCTAAGCTTCGGGTGACAGTAGGCGACCGAAAACACGCTAATGAGATTGTGGCCTGCGAGTTGTTTACTCTTGAGTATTTCGTTTACCTTCCAAGCGCGTCGATAGAGATTTCGGGGAAGGTCGCCGACGCATCTTTGACCTGCGAAACGATCATGCAAGGCTGTGGTCGTTTCCATAACCCTTCTCTACCTCCTGTCCAGATACTGGATTGCCGGCAACTGCATTCGGTATCCCAGGAGGGCGAGAAGAAGGTTTACACACCATCTGATGAATTTTGTGTGACCTTCTCCGGATCTGCATTACCAGATCTGCTGGCGATTGGCAAACTTCGGCTACCTGTGAGGCTGTATGTACCGAAGGTGATGAATTGCATCAATTGCAAGCAGCTGGGTCACACCGCCCAGTACTGCAGCAATAAACCTCGCTGTGCAACATGCGGGGAGAGACATGGGGACGGTGCGTGCAAAACGCCGCCCAAGTGTGTTTATTGTGGCAGCGACCGTCCACATGATCTGATTGATTGCCCAAGGTACATACAGCAGAAAAACATCAAAAACGATCGTTGCAGCAACGATCACAGCGAAGCTACGCCGAAATGCTGAAAAAAGCTGCCCCGAACGTTGAATCCCGTAACATCTACTCGTCTTTATCTCTCGATGATCAGGGCTCTGACTCTGAGGTCGGGGACGGGGTTCCCTTTGTTTTCAAGGGTGAAACGAGGAAACGGATGAGGCTCCAGAGACCCACCAAAAAACCTCGGAATCTGCCTAGCAGCGACCCCCAACCCACCATGACAAATTTCAAGAGTGGTAAGAAAGTCACAAAACGTTCCCCTCCAGGATTCAAAATCCAGGACGAACGAGACTTTCCATTACTCCCGGGAACATCTAAAATCCCAGATGTCCCACGTTTTTCGAATTCTCAACCGGAAAGACAGCATTCGGACCAGGAGCAACCTCAGGGTGCGCCATTGTTTACGCTCTCTGGCATCGTAGACATCATCCTCAGCTTCTTCAATGCTTCAGATTCCGTGAAGAACATTGTAAAAGGACTTCTTCCTTGTGTGACCCCTCTTTTGAAGCAGTTGGCTTCTAAAATGCCCATTCTTGCGACAATCGTATCTTTCGATGGCTAATTTAACCACCGAGGTCGAAGATACGATTTCGGTTCTACACTGGATCTGTCGTAGTATTACACCGAAATTAGACGTTTTTAAATGTTTAGTTACAATGCGATGTTTTTGCATTATCCGAAACGTGGCTGACACCTGATGTAACCTTACCTTTTCCCGATTATAATATCATTCGCCTTGATCGATCCTACCCGTACGGAGGGGTGCTTCTAGGGATCAAGAAACAGCACCCATTTTATAGAGTCGATTTTTATCCGATGACAGGCATTGAAGCCGTCGCATGTGAGGTGACTATCCGAGGTAAAACCCTCAGTGTTGCCTCCATATATCTTCCTCCGAGAACTGCGATATCTCGCAGGGATCTCGCTCACATCTGCTCGGTTATGCCCGAGCCTCGGCTGCTCATGGGTGATTTCAACTCCCATGATACAGGCTGGGGGGAACTGTACGATGACAGCCGTTCAACGTTGATATATGACCTCTGCGACGACTTCAACATGACAATTTTGAATACCGGAGAAGTTACACGAGTGGCACCTCCAGCTCAAGATGGCAGCCCTAGAAACAGCCGATTAGACCTCTCAATCTGTTCGAGCTCACTATCGCTGGAGTGTACATTGAAGGTTATCCAGGATCCCCATGGTAGTGTTCATCTGCCGATTGGTAGTGATCATCTGCCGATTGTTGTTTCTATTTCCAACGGGTCGCATCAGTCTCCATCGATCGATATCACCTACGATCTCACCAAGCGCATTGACTGGGAGAAGTACGCGGAAGCAATTATCGACGGTGAACAATCGGTAGAAGTTCTTCCACCGCGGGAAGAGTATCGGTTTCTGTCGGAGCTGATCATCAGTAGCGTGCTTCAGGCACAACGTCGACCAGTGCCAGGTCCGTCGGTTCGCAGGAAACCCCCCAATCCGTGGTGGGATAGTGAGTGTACAGAAATATATCACGAGAAATCCGCGGCGTTCAAAGAGTTTCGGAAACGCGGTTCGGTCGAAAACTTCCAGCGGTACGCTTCCCTTGAAAGCAAGTTCAAGAACTTGATCAAGGCGAAGAAAAGCGGTTACTGGCGTCGGTTCGTCGAGGGTTTGTCGCGCGAGACTTCGATGAGAACACTTTGGAACGTCGGAAGAAGAATGCATAACGCGTCGTCGGTTAACGAGGATCGAGAAAGCTTTCCTCGATGGATCCTCAAGTTCGCAAAAAAAGTTTGTCCAGATTCCGTGCCCGTCGAGCGAATAATTCGTGATGTTTCTGAAGATAGGGACGACATGGATAGGCCTTTTTCAATGGTTGAATTCTCACTTGCTCTTCTTTGATGTAACAATTCCGCTCCAGGAATGGATCGAATCAAGTTCAACTTGCTTAAAAACCTCCCCGACGTCGCCAAGAGGCGCTTGTTGAACTTGTTCAATCAGTTCCTGGATAACAACATCGTTCCGGATGATTGGAGACAAGTGAGGGTGATAGCTGTTCAAAAACCCGGGAAACCCGCGTCGGATCATAATTCGTACCGTCCAATCGCGATGTTGTCTTGTCTACGGAAGCTGTTGGAGAAGATGATTCTCTTTCGACTGGACAAATGGGTTGAATCGAATGGCATGTTGTCAGATACACAGTTTGGTTTCCGCAAAGGCAAAGGTACGAACGACTGTCTTGCGTTGCTTTCTTCAGAAATTCAGCTTGCCTTTGCTCAAAAGCAGCAAATGGGCTCAGTGTTTTTGGATATTAAGGGGGCTTTTGATTCAGTTTGTGTCGATGTTCTTTCCGACAAACTACACGAAAGTGGCCTTTCACCAATTCTGAACAATTTTTTGTATAATTTGCTGTTTGAGAAGCAGATGAGTTTCGCTCATGGCGACTTGACAGTCTCACGAATTAGCTACATGGGCCTCCCCCAGGGTTCATTTCTAAGTCCCCTTCTTTACAACTTTTATGTTAGAGACATAGATGAATGTCTCATGGAAAACGCACGTTAAGACAGCTTGCGGGTGACTGTGTTGTTTCTGTAACGGGATCAATAGCAGTCGATCTTCAAGGACCAGTACAGGATACTTTGGACAATTTGTCTATTTGGGCTCTCAAGCTGGGTATCGAGTTCTCTCCGGAGAAAACTGAGATGGTTGTCTTTTCTAAAAAACACAAACCGGCAAAGTTTCCGCTCGTTCTGATGGGTAAGACAATCACTCATAGCATGTCTTCACAATACCTCGGCGTCTGGTTCGACTCCAAATGCACCTGGGGGAAGCACATTGTGTATCTGATACAGAAATGCCAAAAACGAATCAACTTTATGCGAACTATTACCGGAACATGGTGGGGAGCACATCCGGAAGATCTGATCAGGCTGTACCAAACAACCATTCCATCGGTTTTAGAATACGGTAGCTTCTGTTTTCAATCCGCGGCGAAAACACACTTGCTGAAGCTTCAACGGGTTCAGTACCGTTGCCTTCGGATCGCGTTAGGTTGCATGAACTCGACTCACACAATGAGTTTAGAGGTACTTGCTGGTGTACAGCCTCTGACAGACCGCTTTGCGGAGTTGTCGTTCCGGTTCCTCATCCGATGCGAGGTTCTGAATCCGTTAGTCATAGAAAACTTCGAAAAGCTGCTCGAACAGAATCCCCAAACTCGTTTTATGAGTGTGTACTACTGGTACATGACGCTGGAGGTAAGCCCATCTCCGGTTAACACCAATCGTGACAACTTCTCAGACTTCGACAGCTCCTTTGTGGATTTCGATCTCTCTATGAGGGATGAGATCACCGGTATACCGGGATCTTTTCGTTCCATAGGTATTCCACAAATTTTTGCAAGTAAGTTCGGGCATGTTAGCGGGGCCAGACAGTTTTTCACAGATGGTTCGAAAACCGATGACCAAAGTGGTTTCGGTGTCTACAACGAATTTCATAGCGACACCTTCATGCTTCAAAAGCCATGTTCGGTATACATTGCTGAGCTCGCGGCTTTATACTACACCCCTTAGAGTACATTCGCACTCTTCCACCTGAGCACTACTTCATTTTTACCGACAGTCTAAGCTCTCTGGAGGCTTTTCGGTCAATGAAACCGATGAAGCACTCAGCGTACTTCCTGAAAGGAATACGCCAAGTCTTGAGTGCTTTGCCCAAACGCTCATACATCATCACCATAGCTTGGGTCCCTTCACATTGCTCAATTCCGGGCAATGAGAAAGCGGACTCTCTGGCTAAGGTGGGCGCTAGCGAAGGCGATATTTACGAGCGTCAAATCGCCTTCGATGAATTTTTTGCATTGGCCCGTCAGGAGACCTTGATCAGCTGGCAACACAAATGGAGAGATGGAGAGATAGGTAGATGGTTGCACTCCATCATTCCACAGGTGTCGAAGAAGCCATGGTTCAAAGGGTTGGATTTGAGCCGCGATTTCATTCGTGTAATGTGTCGGTTGATGTCCAACCACTATTTGTTGAACGCGCATACCTTCCATGTCGGGCTCTCAGAAAGCAATCTCTGCGTCTGTGGCGTGGCTTACCAGGATATCGAACATGTCGTGTGGGGATGCAATGAGTATCGTGAGGTCAGATCTGAGCTGCATGAAATTCTCCGGGTCCGAGGAAAACAACAGAAACCCGTTAGAGAAGTGTTGGCAGGACTTGATTTGGAATACATGAACCTGATTTACCAGTTTTTGAAACGTGTTGATGTCAGAGTTTGATGTAGTACGTTCCTTGTTTTCGTTGTCCGCCTTTTGGTTTTGTTGTTCGCCCCTGTCTGTCGTCACCCCCCTTCCGTTTGTCCTCTTCTTGTCGTTGTCTACCGATAAAGTCCTTTCTTTTTGGTTCCATTACAGATATGGACAATTGTCCCATCAATGTTTTAGTATAAGTTAGCAAATAATTTAGTTTTAAACCCATTAGTCCCTCCTTCCCAATATTATTTTTTTTTTCAATCCTTAACCTCGAAACAGCCGCGAGTACTTCGGCTTCCCAAACTAACATAGTTTTAAGGCATTAATAAATTGTAAAATGTAAAACCATTGTAAAAACAAAAGATTTCGGCTCAGTTATGCCCATGTGGCGCCCGAGCCTTCCAAATAAACGAATAAGTAAAAAAAAAGGTGCTCCATAGTAATGGGCTGCCACAGCAACTCACGATTTGGTTCACGATCAATCGCACCTAACAAAATCTCGTTGATTACGATGAGGAGTAGTAGCGATGATACAATCCTTGCTGCACCCCAGCAACGACCCTGATGGGATCGAACAAGACACGTGCAGTGCTCTGCACGAAAATGCCCTGTACTGTGCTTTAATGAGGCGAATGATGTTCTCAGGGATTCCCTTGCGCATGCGGGCTTCCCACATGTTTTCGTGATTGAGACTGTCGAAAGTTTTTTCGTAATCAATGAAAACAAGCTAAAGAGATTCTTGGAATTCATTGATTTGCTCCAGGATGATAGGGAGCGTGACAATATGGTCCACACGGGATCGTCCGGCACGGAATCCTACTTGCTGCCGTCGGAGAATTGTGTCAATCTTCTCCTGTATGCGGTTAAGGATCACTTTGCTGCGTTATTCTACGAAATGTTTTGAGAACATCACAATAACAATTGAAGGTATTTGAGCAGAGTTTGGTATTGATGTAGTAGTTGTTGGTTTAGCAGTGAATATAACCGAAGAACAAGATTTGGTATTACATTATGAAACCATCGAACAAATGGAACATTCAATAACAAGAAATGTTATTAGTTTGCTATTCAATAACTTTGGGATAACAAATACAGCACTAGAAATTTTAGGTCTGCATTCATTATTGAAATAACAAGACTTGTTATTTTCTAGGTGTTATTTATACAAAATTTTGGTATTCGTTTTTTGTTATTTTGCCTCTTATTACCACCTAATTAAGGGCATATCAAGGTATGGTAGTATTTAAGATAAATACCATGATATGTTATTCTCTTGTTATTTTCTTCTGCTCGGGCTTGGTCGGCTAGGGAGTCCACCACGCCACTTTATTCCGTCTACATGAGCGTTCATGTGAACGTTTCATTCCTTCTCGAGTGCCGAATAGCGCTGATGGGCTACGGTTTTGGCTCCTCGTGATTTCGCTCGTTCTATCGCGGCTTCGGCGTTCTGTGATCCATACTTTCTCTGAGTCCGTAGCTTACCCAACATCAACTTATTATCGCCGGTGGCGATGAAGGCGTTCTTCATGACGTACGCTATGTCTGAACCAGCAGATTATAAAAATTGCATGTACATCGGGTTTCTTTCCATAAAACATCAGTATTCAAGCTATATTTTCATTTGCAGAAGGTTTCAAAATATTCTATCGAAAAAAATTTGATTTTTCCATCTTTTTGACCGTTTTTCATACAAATTTGCTTGAAATCCTCATTTTCGGTCAATTTCTCTCCCATACAAAATGTATGGAAAAATTTTCACCGATTGAATATTTTAAAACCTTCTGCAAATGAAAATATAGCTTGAATACTGATGTTTTATGGAAAGAAACCCGATGTACATTCAATTTTTATAATCTGCTGGTTCAGACATAGCGTGTGACGTTCTTTGTTGGAACTAGATTGGTGGAAAATCTCAAACAAATTGCGGCGCAAGCGAACCCATGTCGTGCTGGGGTTGAAACAGTGATCTGATCCAGTTCCAAAGGTGGGACGAAGTGTTCTATGAGCACTTTTTCAGATGTTAACTGAGTGCTTCTTCTGCCAGTCAGTGACCATTTTGTATGTATATATCATGTTACAGGTACGATGATAATCTATGCCTATGGAAAATAAGGAACTTTCTTCTACAAAAAGTTTCTGGACCGACCGAGAATCGATTCTTTCGCTCTCATCATGGTCTTGCTAAATAACCGGGCTCTTACCGCATGGGCTATTTGGGCCCTACTACTATTGACAGAAGACACAACTTGAGAACCTCTGATCTCTACCATATATATACCTAATATTGCTCGTCAAGCTTCACGCAGACTGTAATTCAAAGACAAGTATGTTGACGTCGCCCCATTTACACTGGCTGGATAAAAATCGCCATGATTAGTGAACGGATTACATGCAATGTAAGGGGCTGTCCATGAACCACGTGGTCATGAAGGGGGGGGGGGGGTTCGGCCAATGACAAATTTGTATGGACAAATAAAAAATTTTGTATGGTCTAAAGACCACGCGGGGGGGGGGGGGGGGGTGGGGGTTGAAAAGTCCCAAAAAAATGACCACGTGGATTATGGACAGCCCCTAAGTCATTCATCAAATATCTTCAAGCACTATGCCATGACGAAGGTGTCAGGCCATTCGGCCGAAGGTCATTAGGCCGAAGGTCATTAGGCCGAATGGTCATTAGGCCGAATGGTCATTAGGCCGAATGGTCATTAGGCCGAATGGTCATCAGGCCGAATGGTCATTGGGTCTTCTTCTTGCCGTTACGTCCCCACTGAGACAAAGCCTGCTTCTCAGCTTATTAACTGAGAGCTTCCTCTGCAAATGACCATTTTGCATGTGTGTATCGTGTGACAGGCACGAAGATACTTTATTGATGCTGAATCTACTGATATTCTACCCATGAATTTTTCCTTCTTTTAAATATAGGCTGTTCTTTCTAGTATCATTGCTGAAATAGTTTTTGGCGCTGAAACTGCTGATATTCAATTCATAAATTTTTCCTTCTTTAAAACATAGGCTATTCTTTCTAGTTCCATTGTTAAACTAGTTTTTGTCAAAAATTGTTGGAAAAGGTAAAAACAACGGCTAACTTTCAATTCGTCCTGATGACCATTCGGCCTAATGACCATTCGGCCTAATGACCTTCGGCCTAATGGCCTTCGGCCTAATGACCCAGCATCCATGACGAACGCGTCATCCGTTTTTGCCATCCAATCACTCCCAAACGATGAACAGTGCATTTCCTTACTCTTATTTACTTCCCAGGACACGACACCTCTCAATTCGAAGGAGCTGAAATTTGCACTTACCGATGATTGATCTTTGCGGTGCAGCGTGCCGAAAACTGGAAATTTTCCAAAACAACATAATCATCTACCGTCGGGCGTTACCCCTGCCTGCCAGTCAGCGCAGCCAGCGCCTGGCAGCGGTGCCACGCCACAAGCGTCCCGCACTAATGGCTGGTCTGATGATTTGTGTGGGAGGAAATTGCTCAAAAGGTTCCCAGACTGGCAAGTTACATGTTCGAACCGTCGTCGTCTATCGCAAGCATAATAATTCAAAGACTATCAACGATGCATTTGGCCACATCCTCCCCAAGGTATGTTGCTGAAGTTTTTGCTAAATTGTTGTTTGACCGAGTGAGTAGCTACGTCAGAAGGGAAGCATTCGATCGGGAGGTGTGAAGTAGTCCGACTCCAGCTAGGGAAACCTACTGATTGATCGAATTCAGCTTTCTAGCGTGTAACCCCCGAACTGGTGCCATGTCGGTGTTTGTGTTGTGTACCTGCCTAGTTATAAATAACATGTAGAAATCACTAGCAGCAGTCAGTGAATGATTGCCAAGTAAACAACTCAATTCAAAATTTAGGGTGGAAACTCTCATTCTCTCTGGTCGAAAATTATTGACGGGGTTTGGTAACAGTTGGAGTTAGATGACTTATTGAATTTGTTTGGAGTTTTTTTTTGTAAAGGTTTGGGGAATGTATATCGATTATTTTGCGATGCGTGTTGTGAATCACGCTTTTCTCTTTACTTGATTTATCTTGTTACATATACCTACTAAGACCCAACAATGTACAACAAATTTCATTGCTCACTCCGAATATGGTTTATTCGTAGTAAGCAATGAAATTTTCTGGACATTGTAGGAGCTTGATTTACCAAGATAATCCTAATTAGTGTAATCATTAGTGTAATGTAAATTCTGCCCTGTTTTGCTAATCTCAGATACGCGTATTTCAACTACCACTTGTAATCTTCCCCAGTGTCAGTTATCCACAGTCAGTGGTCAACATGGTTGTAGACCAGGTGATTGCAACAAGGAAAAATCAGCAACTGCAATGTAAATGTCTGTAAAAAGACCATATACCTAATCGATCAGCTGTTGGCATTTGGTCTTACACTGGAATCCGTTGATTCCGGAATCACCAAAACCTCAAAGCCGAAGCAACCGACGAATCTATACTGAAAATCAATTCCAAGTAAGTTTCAACCCCGCCCTAGATGTACGCGATGTGAAAGCCGTCGCCTTTCAACCGACCCTGCCTGTCCGGCAAAATCGCAAAAGTGTCGAAGTTGCAGAGTCGTTGGACACTTCGGACAATGCTGAACACCGCAAAGAAATAAGAAGAAGTGATTCATCCGGGAAGTAAGGTAAACAGATGAGGTAAACAGCAAAGTTTTTTTTTATATCTGTTCCACTTTGGCAGTAAGTTCGAAGATCGAAATTGGAGGGTTTTTTTTTTTCTAGAATACGGAAATCTGCTGACCAAATACCCAAGAGGTGAGTCCTCGGTTATGAGGGGTTGACCCACTAAAACCTTATTCTCTCTCTTCCTTACCCTCGCGGTACGGCCGTTAGGGATGAATTCGGAAAGGGGGACCGTACATGAGTACTGGTTTGGATTGGTAAGCGTTCCACCAGTTATCGTTTTGAGTTTCCCTGCCTGCCCCGGAAAATTAGGTCCTGGCTAATACCCGTTGAACTCTAGCTCCCGGTTGCGGAGTTGGGGCCAACTCCATTTACTGTAGGGCAGCTCACCATTTTCTCTGAAGTTGAAGTACGATTCGGGAGGCTGTGGAAGAAACGAAATACCACTTCTTCGCCCCCGGTGCACATTCTTTCAACAATGTTGTCCGGATTGTTATCTCTACCGAATTTCTGCTGCATACTCGACCTTTGCTCCACGAAGCGTGGGCATTCAAAAAGCTCCACGGTCTCGTCGCATTATGTGCAGATCCCATCTAATGCATCCATGGCCTGACAGAAATTATGTCAAGTGACAGTTCACCTAGCCATGGGGCCTGCCTGTCCATTTAGACACGCTCGGTATGAGCCTGTGTGTTCATCTACCCTTGCGCTTAGAGTTGACGTGCATCAGTCTGTGGTGGCCACTGCCTTTTGTTCAGACGATTGTTAACCACCACCACCTCTGTCTTATGATGTGCGAGTGCCAACTGTCTCAACCTCATCCAGTCCTCCACTATGCCAATTGCGAGCGTTGCTGTTAGTTCCATTTGCTTTGTCGACTTGCTGTATACCACGAGGGTAACATCATCGGCAAAGTCGATCAGCTTTACGCCCGGTGAAAGTTTGAGCGGTACTTTGATTATACTGGTTTGCGTCCATTTCGGGATGATGATCGCCTTGGCATTGCGGAGTCGCATGCACGCCTAAAGGTTTTCCGGCTTTATCATCTCAGGGCAGACCGTCAGTGTTACCCTCCATAAGCAATAGCTCCACAAATGCCGGCTATAGAAGCGTGAAGTCAGCCATTTCTGATGGTTGACAATTAGCTTCGGTTGTGGTCGTCTTCCTCAGTGTTCCACCCTTTTTTCATAGAAAGAAGAAATCTGCTTTTACAGATACCCAAGAGGTGGATCCTCGGGTGATGTGGGGTGTTACCGAACGGTAACTTTGCGCTTATGGTGGGGGAATGTAGGGAAATTTGTATACAGCTACTCCAACGGTCGCTTTGAACAGTGGGCGTCGTGCGTGTCGACCCAATGCGCGCCACGGTACGTCAACGCAATGAAGAGTGGTGAGTTTCTGCAGCCGCCTGAAGCGGGTGGCGATGTGGACGGAAACATTGAGATCGAGAGAAAACCGGAGAGAAAATCGGAGAATGGGACGGCGAGGGAGGTGACGAGCGGTGTTCGAGTCAGTGAATCCCTACCCGAGCTCGAGGATCAAAGTGCAAAGTTTTAGGGTCGGAGTTGTCACGTTTGGGGCCTCCGATCCGTGTAAAGAAGTAACCTCGTTGGCGGACTAGATTACAACACCTGCTAGCTAGGGAACTACACTACGAGCTCACGTAAGCCGCTGTTTCGCCAAATCGCGACGGCCTGCCGGCCACGCTGCTCTTTGTCCTTCCGTTCCGGATCGAATCCGGACCACAGCCGATTGCCCGCCACCTCCGACTGGCACCCCACGTCTGACACTTCATCGGCCGCTCTCCGATCGCCTTCGGAGAACCTAAGGACGGCCCGATTCGCGTCGAATCTCTAGACGCCCACGCCATCTGTGACGCGGAAGCCGGATACCCAAGAAGATTTCCGCCCCAAAGGCCACTCTCCGGCCGCTTTCGGGGAATCTTAGGACGACCCTACTCGCGTCGGCTCTCTAGACGCCGACACCGCCTGGGTCGCGGAAGAACGGCGCACCCCTGTCGCCAACCCTGTGCCGCTCTACGGTTAACCTGCCGGTGGATAAGATCCGTCTTCCAGCGCTTCATCAGCCACTGCACGACGCCTTCTTCAGGGATCAATAAATCTGTAAGTAATTCGAATCACTGTTTAGGTCAAACCCCACCGAAAACTTCCCCATCCGAAACGCCCTGGGACCCGGGAGTCAAAAAAGCCCTTGTGAGCCCGCATACCGCGTCCTTTGGCACCGTACGGTATGCGCTGATGACCCTAAGGCCCCCAGGTGCTTTCGAGCCGCTCTACGTTTCGGTTAACCACAAGCACGCTCAACCATGGAGCCGTTGCCTGGACCAGCAGCTTGGGGTTTAGGCACTGCCCCTTCTGGGCCGGCGCGATCGACTCCCGGGGTCAAAAGTAGTTTCAAGGGACGGCAAGGGTCAGCCCATGGTCTGATATCGTGGCGCGTGAACAGTTTCCACGATTCTCTGCAGCATCGTTCCGGGGGGGCTAACGCTCCCTTCGTTTTGGCCATGGATACTCTGTAGGCATCACCCCAGGGTGTCATATTGGCTGCCTGGCAGAGATTCTCGAAGCACGCTCGTTTTCGTGTCTTAATCTCTTTGTTTAGTGCCAGTTTAGCCGCCCTGTAGGCCTCACTCCTTTCCGCTCTACCCTCATCGGTACGAGCTCTTTGCATCCTCCACCTAGCTCTTAGGCAGGACGCTCTGAGCTCCGCGATTTCTGGACACCACCAGTATATCGGTTTCCGTCCATTTCTGGATAGCGCGCGCCTAGGCATCGCACGCACTCCGACTAGATCTTCTCTGGATAGATCGTCGGTAATATCCTCCATAAGCAGTCTTTCGACAAATGACGCCTTATCAAAGCGCGAGGTCAGTCATCCTTGATGACTGTCGATGACCTTCGGCTGCGTCCTCCTTCTACCATGTGCCACCCTATATCGTACCGCCAAGTGGTCACTGTGCGTGTACCCATCGTCGACCCTCCAGTCTGAGCTAGGGTTTAGACCCGGGCTCCAGAAGTTCACGTCAATGATGGACTCTGCACCGTTCCTGCTGTGGGTGCTGCGCCGTGCAAATCAAGCATTTTCTACTCCGCATTTCCTACAAAGTTTACTCCGATAAGGGCCTTTGCATGTCCAGGACTTGCTCAAAGCACTTGAAGCACGCCACTGGCTGCTTGTGTATGCTGAGCGGGTACGCAGAACAAGTTACCTTGATCTTTCCGACTGCAATCGCCTTGAATATGGCAATCTGCGTGCCAGCCAGGCCCTTTCGCTACTTGGTACATCTTTCTAGCACTGCTGCTTGAGTACGGCTGCGAGCTCCGCTGAGTCGGCAATCTCGGTTTTGAAAACCAGCGCGTCGCTCCGTTCGCGCTTGTAGGCTGGTTTCACCTTTCTCAACTTATTCCTCTTTCCAACCGCAATCCGCTCCCTTCTCTCGCTTCGGCTTCGCACCCATTTCTGCTTGACGCTTCTTGGGCCGCGACTTTCCAGCAGGTTTCGACCGTGCAGCCTGAGCCGTAGGGCGGCTTGACCGCACTGCTACGGCCACGGAAACCTGCATGGTCTCGTACTGCATTGTCGCATTGCCCACAAAGAGGAAGCTGTCCGTTTGCATGGACCATTCTTCCTTGCTCGCGTCTGAGGCGCTTCGTTCCTCTACCAGGAGATAATGCTCCGTTTTTGCCAGATCCAACGATTTGCGGAGCTTCAGTAGGCCCTGTTTCAGGTCCTTGCTGATGTTGCTCCGCCCGCTAGTGTAGCCGATCAGCGCCCGCGTGAGGTCTGCACCGGTCAGTTTCCTCAGTTGGCACTGTACCGCTTCGTGCGCCACTTGTTCCACTCGCATCCGCTGAACTAGGGAGCTTGATCGTGGCGATCTGCCTGCCTGCCGGACCCTTTTGAAGGCGGATCGATGCCCTTGGTGCATAAACCTCGCGCAGCTGCTTAATTGCGTCTGCGAACTCCTCTACGTCGGTGTTCTCGTCCCGGTTTTTGCACTGGAGAGTCACCTCCACCGTTAGAGCTCTCACCTGCACATTTTCGCCCAATTCCTCCTAAGCTAGTGCCTTGTAGGATATGCAAAATCCTTCTTCAGCACTAGCATCATCTCTGCATTCCTGATGCGCCGAATGCTTTTTACATCCGCTCACAGCGATGAAAGACGATTTTTGCTTCGCATGCCTCCTAGGGCCTGTCCATAAACTACGTAGACTCTGAGGAGGGAGGTGCCAAATGATTGCTTTATGGATTAATATATCATTTGGGAATTTTAAATAGATCGGTTTTATAACTTTAACGGCGCAAAAATACTGCTTTACCCATATGAAAACATAGGGATTTTGTACAGCACAGCAAACATCAACCCGTTGAAATTCGTTTGAAGTCGTAAGTTTCGCTTTCAATTGTCATGTTGGTCTTTTTTATCTGATCACTTCCCCCAGGGGAGACATTATTTCATCAAAGTGAACGCCACACAAACCGGTAAGTTTTGTTCTCCTACGACGATATCCATCTGGTTCAGCAGAGCCACTGCCTCCGGCGAGCAGCGTCATCCTAAGGGGACTCATTTGTAAGCGATCTGCCATTGTTATTCTTTAGTGCTGCTACTTCACTGTTACCTTGAACTTTTTTTTACCTAGGTGCAATGTGCGCATTTTTACTTTTTCGCCACACTATGTCACTATGTACACCGCACCGGCGGCGGTCCTTCTGGGCACTGGTAGCCTTGGTCCTTTGTCTCGTTTCGTGGAATGATGTCGAACTTTTGTGGTAAATGTGCCGGAATTGTTTGGCTTAGCGTCCCAAATGGTTCTTAGGAATAAGAGCCTTTAAAAATTTCGAAAAAAAATCGATCACATCTTTAAGCCAATTTTCCATGCATTTGGCACCTATTTGATGTTGGTCAGTTTTATTAAATGCGGTTTCCGCTTATCCTAAATAATGGCTCCTATTTTGCCCATTACTGTCGCAACTCATGTAGATTCAAACGTAAAGCTCCTGTTTAAGCCGTTGCTGTCCTAATTATTTACTTCCAACGCTTTGCTTGCCAACCGTCCACTAAGCATCGCACCCTGTGCAACAGCAGCAGCAGCATCATTTGGAATCACGATGCAATCCAAGCGAGTTGATCCCGAGCGAAATTGATACAAGCTGGCTGCTGGAGAGAAAGCTTCGTGCAACCCGGCAGGACTGCCTGATCCCAGTTTTATTTACACAAGCTGCCAGTTTCCGAGACAAGACCTTTTATCGTAGCGTTTGCTGGGGCTGAAAGTGAAGCCGAAACGAAAGCTGCATCAATTTTCTCACTTCGGGGCGTCCTTCTCAGACCAGTCAGTGGTGGTGGTGCCCCTGCTGATGAAAACGAAACTCTGAGCATGGGGCATTCTGTGGTTAAGATTTAATGGCTAGGGAAATTCTAAGATGGAACTGGAAATTAAATCAAATTCTTCAGGCGCGATGTGAAAATCGGTCCTGCTGTGACAGACGAATGGCTTGATATAACATCGAAAGGTCACCGACGTGTTGCACAAATTATTATTATTTATTCGACGTCTTTAGTTACAAAACTACACAGACCGATACTTATTCCTATTTTTGAATTCTATTCTACTAACATTAAACTCAAATTCGTCATGAAAGGTCATAAACAGCATTAAATAATTCACATGATCTGTCGGGGTTCAGGGCGTGAGTTGAAGTCAAACCGGCTTTGTTAGCGAGAAGTATATTCAGTTGCTTCAAACTGTAAAAAATTTAGTAAGTATAAATTCTCATTCTCCTAATCTTACGTTCTACTTACAATTCGGTAAACTTTAGTTCTTTCTCTTACGCCCTTATGGAAAATCCTTGGGAAAATCTAACCTAAACCGAGGATCTTCGACTTTTCTCTTTACAGGATTTTACGAAGAAAGGATCAGCGGACTACGGAAACCGACACGGACTTCCACGGTGCGGACACCGACTATCTTAAAACAACTGAATTTCGTACAGAAGTTCGCGGAATCAATAACAGAATAATTCACTGGAGTAATTCTACTATTTAACTTTTAATAATTACTGCACAAAATGCTGTCTTACACTGTGGTCTTCTCTGTGCTACGAAATATGGCAACTCTTTCTCTCTTTCAGTCCTGGGCACCCACGGTGGTGCAGAGGGCCGAATTGTAAGATTTCCATCGTGGGCGATTGCCAGCCATCGCCTTGATCTGTGGCCAGGTCAAAATTCTGTCGACTTATTTGATTTCGCTGTTGAGGCTGCGCCGTCATGAGCCTCTGAGTTTGCCTCTGATGCGATATCCTGCTGGGTTCCAAACTAACGCATGCTTGCAGATTTCATTTTCGCCCATGCGTAGAGTGTGGCACCACCACTTTCGCTCCAGAATTTTTGTCACTATCGGCTTTCAATGACATCGACAATGGGGCTCCTGGTTAGAGATCCAATTGTGAGGCCACCATATACGAATTATACAGGGTGACTGGTAATTCGTGTTACACCCGAAAGGAGGTGAAAGTAGACCATATTTGCAGCAAAAAATTGTTCTACAGGTAGGGTCGGAAATCACTGCTAAGTGAGTTATTCAAAAATTAGT
This sequence comes from Aedes albopictus, assembly GCF_035046485.1. NCBI lineage: Eukaryota > Metazoa > Arthropoda > Insecta > Diptera > Culicidae > Aedes > Aedes albopictus. The sequence goes on along the minus strand of NC_085136.1, from coordinate 204,664,591 downwards.
GTTATTAATCTACCCCATCTTTAAACATCTCTAACTCAGAAACTATGAACCGTATAATCAATCTTAGCGCATGGATAGAAAGCCTAAAGCTTTGTCTTTTAATGCTCTTTGGACAGGTAATTGATAAAAAGTCATTTAAGTGCAGAAATTTTGACTTTTATGTAAAAAGTGCCTAAAAATGTACCCCCTTTTCACCTTTTTTGATAGTTTACTCGTGAAAAACGTGATAAATGTGAGAAATGTTCTTCTACAAAACATTCATTTTTTGATACGCTACCAAACTGTCCTTTGGTGCAACATTGTATCTTTCATAGTTTTGCCACAATCTTGAATTCAAAATTTTGTGAAATAAATCAATGTTTTTATTGCAATACTGTCTGGCAACCCTACACGTTTGCTTGCTGTTGGTCGTCGTGCGCATGGCAACGAAGTCCAGCGTCGCGGCGGCGGTCATCGTTTGACAGAGCCAACAGTTGTCGAATTCGTTTTTGAACCTGGGTTGGAACTGGATTGGCGGAAAATGTGTAAACAAACAAACGTCAAACAAACTCAAACAAACTTTAGTACAAGCGAAACCGAAGTCGGGTTGGGGTTGAAACTGTGATCTCATCCAGTTCCAACCCAGGTTGGAACTGAATCAAAAACGAATTCGACAAGTGAAAGGCAAATTGCGCGCAATGTTTATGAATCAATCTCAAGGCATCCTTTTCTTTGGGTGAAGATTCAATTCGCCTAGATGCCATACACCCAAACCCACTCACTGGTGGAATTTAGCGAGATCATACCGCTGGGTGGCACCGTTTTAAGGGATATTCAAACCTACGGGCTGAGACTGGGTCCGGGCCGAAGCCGCGGCCGAGACTCGATAGGGCTTTTGTCGCTTCGTTCTCACTGCACACAATGCTCACCGGGCTATAGCGCCTGCGCACCAGCAATTTATGTTGCGCGAACGCACGCACAGTATGAAGTGGTTGTCATTTATTTTTGTTTTTGTTTCTGCGCACTTTCTGTGTTTGATGTACATTCATCCAGAACTTTCTTTTGTTATTTCTACAGGAATCTGGGATTCCTCCAGCTTTTTTATGATTTCCCTTGGAGTGCTTTCTGGGACTCTCCCGTAGTTCTTTCTGGAAAATCTCTAATGAGATTCTTCTAGGAGTCCTTCCTGGTATTTCTCCAGCTACTCCGTCTGGGTTTTTGTCCTTGAGTTCTACTAAAATTTCTTCTGGGATACTTTCAAGAACTGGTTTAGAATTTTTCTCCAGAAATTCCTCCAGGAGTAGCTTCCCACAGTTTATTTATTTTCAGTTCAACGGGAAGCCCTCCTGAAGTTCCTGAGAGTGAGTCCAGGAGCTCCCCAGGCATTCCTCCAGGGCAACCCCAAAAAATACCAAGGGAATTTCTTTAGAATTAGCCCAAGAATTCCTCCAGCATTTGTAGTAGAATCACCCTAGGATTTTACTGGGAATTTCTCCATTATAACTCTGGAAATTAATTCAGGAGTTCTCCAGCAATAATGCATGCTTCTCTTCAGGATTTTTCCCGAAAATTATTGAAGGACTCATGGGATTTCTTCAGAAATTCCTACATTAATACCACCAGGACTTCCTCAAGGGATTCCTCCAAAAAATCCTCCACGATGTCAACTAAAAATTCTTCCAGTAGTTCTTCCAGGAATAACTCCAGAAATTCATCTCGAAATTCCTCCAGGAATTTCTCTTCAGGAATTGTGGAAGGGATTTCACAAGACAATTTTTCAATAAATTGCTCCAAGACTTTCTTTAAGAATTCCTGCAAGGATTTATCTAGGGATTCCTCTAACGATTCCTCTAGATTTTTTTCCACGGTGTCCCCCAAGAATTCTTCCAGTTATTCCTCCATGAGTTCCTGCAGGAATTCATCCCGCAATTCTACCAGGAAACCCTGCAGGGATTCCTCCAGGAATCCAACCATAAATTCCTCCTGTAATTGCTGCAAGAGATTCTCTAGAGGTTCCTCCAAAGATTCCTCTAGAATTCCTTCCAGAATTTCTCCCAGGAAATCATCAAGAAATTCATCCCAGGAAATCATCAAGAAATTCCTCTAGAAATTCCTTCAGTAATTCCTCCAGAAATTCCTTCAGTAATTCCTCACAGAGTTCCTCTAGGCAGCATCCATTTATTACGTAACGCTAACATCGAGATTTTTATACCCCCCTCCCCCCTTCGTAACGCTTTTTTGTATGAAAACCCAAAATTTTTGTATGGACCGTAACGCTCGTCCATACTAGAGCGTTACGTAATTTATGGACGGTGTCCTAGGAATTTCTACAGGGATTCCTTCAAAACTTTCTCCAGAAAGTACTCCAGGCATTTCTCTAAGAATTACTTCTTGAATTGCTCCATAAATTATTCCAGGAATTCCTCCAGAAACTACTTCAGGTACTACTCCAAGAGTTCCTCCAAGAATTCCACCGGAAATTCCTCAAGGAATACCTCCAGAAATTCCATCAGGCAAGTCTTCTTGGAAATACTCCAGGCATAACTCCAAGAATTTCTCCGTGAGTTACTCCAGGTATTCCTACAGGATTCTTACAGATGTTTATCCAGGAACTACTGCAAGATGTCCTCCATTTTTTTTCCAGGAATTCCTCCAGTGATTCCTTCATAAATTTCTCCAGTAAATGCTCCAGAAAATTCTTTAGAGATTCCTTCAGAATTCCTTCCTGTATTTCCTCCAGGAAATCGTCCAGAAATTTCGCCAGTGATTCCTTTAATAAATCTTCTATGGATTCCTCCAAGAGTTCGTACAGAATATCCTCCAGAAATTCCTCCAGACATTCCTCCAGGAATTCCTCTAAGAATTTCGCCAGTGATTTCTTTCGTCCAGAAATTTCGCCAGTGATTCCTTTAATAAATCTTCTAGGGATTACCCCAGGAATTCCTACAGAATATCCACCAGAAATTCCTCCAGGCATTCCTCCGGGAATTCCTACAAAAAATACTCCAGGAATTCCTCCAGGAATTTCACCAGGAATTACTCCAGGAATTCATCCACGAACTTTTCCAGAAATTCCTCCAGGAATTCCTCCGAACATTCCTCCAAGAATTCTTTCAGGAATTTTTCCATAAAGTCTTCCAGGATATACTCCATGAATTACTCCAAGAATTGCTTCAGGAATAACTCGAGGAATTCCTCCAAAAATTCCTCCAAGAATTCCTTCAGCAATTCTTCCATAAAGTCTTCCAGGAAATACTCCATTAATTACTCCAAGAATTACTTCAGGTATAACTCTAGGAATTCCTCCACGAATTGCTTCAGAAATGATTCCAGAGATTCCTACGAGAATTCTTCCAGGAACTACTTCAGGCTGTCCTCAAAAGAATCCTCCAGGAATTCTACAAGGAAATACTTACGGGATTCCTCCTCGAATTCCTGATAAAAATACCTCAAGGAAATGCTTCAAGAATTTCTTCAGAAAATCCTTAAAGAACTCCTCCAGAAGTGCCTCCAGCCAATCTTTTAGGAATTCCTTCACGATTTTTTTCAGGAACTTCTCGAGATATTGCTTAGGAATATCTCCAGGAATTCGTCTTGAAGAACTATTCCAGAACGTACTCCAGGAGTTACTCCAGGATTTCCTCAAGAAATGTCTCTAGAACTTCCTTCAAGAATTCCTTCGGTTAACTTTCCAGGAGAAAATTTTTGAACGGATTCTTGATTGAAATCTTGAAAGAATTCTTGGGGGAGTTCCCGTAGCAGTTTCTGGAATAATTTCTGGAGGATTTTCAGGGAGAATTCTGGAGTGATTTTTGGGGAAGATCCTGTAGGAATTTCTGGAGGATGTCCTGGGAGAAATCCTAGAAAAGTTTATTTAGGAATTCCTCCCAGACTTCCGCCAAGAATTGCTTCAAGAATCCCTCTATGAATTTCTCCAAAAATCCCTCGAACAGTTCTTCCTGGAATTTTTTAAGGAATTTATTCAGGAATTATTTTACAAACTCCTCCAGGAATTCCTTCACAAATTCCTCCAGTAATTCCTTCAAAAATTCCTCCAAGAATTTCTCCATGAATTCCACCAGGAAATCCTCCAAAAATAACTTGTGAGATAGCTCCAGGGATTCCTCCTTGAATTCCTCCAGGTATTCCTCCAGTGACTCTTTCAAAAACTCCTTCAAGGCTTACTACAAGTATTTCTCTAGGGATTCCTAATGAAATTTCTCCAAGGAAATCCCCCAGGAATTCTTCCAAGACTCCCTCCAGGTTTTTCTTCAAAAAATCCTCCAGGGATTATTTTAGGAGTTCCTCCAAGGATTCCACCAGGGATTCTTCCAGGGAGTAATTCCTGAAAGAAACTCCGAAGGAACTCCTGGGAGGAATTCTTAGATAAATTTCCGGATGACATCCTACCTAGAGGAATTACTGGAGTGATTCCTGGAGGAATTCTTGGTGGCATTTCCTTGAGGTATTTTTATCAGGAATTCGAGGAGGAATCCCGTAAGTATTTCCTTGTAGAATTCCTGGAGGATTCTTTTGAGGACAGCCTGAAGTAGTTCCTGGAAGAATTCTCGTAGGAATCTCTGGAATCATTTCTGAAGCAATTCGTGGAGGAATTCCTAGAGTTATACCTGAAGTAATTCTTGGAGTAATTAATGGAGTATTTCCTGGAAGACTTTATGGAAGAATTGCTGAAGGAATTCTTGGAGGAATTTTTGGAGGAATTCCTCGAGTTATTCCTGAAGCAATTCTTGGAGTAATTCATGGAGTATATCCTGGAAGACTTTATGGAAAAATTCCTGAAAGAATTCTTGGAGGAATGTTCGGAGGAATTCCTGGAGGAATTTCTGGAAAAGTTCGTGGATGAATTCCTGGAGTAATTCCTGGTGAAATTCCTGGAGGAATTCCTGGAGTATTTTTTGTAGGAATTCCCGGAGGAATGCCTGGAGGAATTTCTGGTGGATATTCTGTAGGAATTCCTGGGGTAATCCCTAGAAGATTTATTAAAGGAATCACTGGCGAAATTTCTGGACGAAAGAAATCACTGGCGAAATTCTTAGAGGAATTCCTGGAGGAATGTCTGGAGGAATTTCTGGAGGATATTCTGTACGAACTCTTGGAGGAATCCATAGAAGATTTATTAAAGGAATCACTGGCGAAATTTCTGGACGATTTCCTGGAGGAAATACAGGAAGGAATTCTGAAGGAATCTCTAAAGAATTTTCTGGAGCATTTACTGGAGAAATTTATGAAGGAATCACTGGAGGAATTCCTGGAAAAAAAATGGAGGACATCTTGCAGTAGTTCCTGGATAAACATCTGTAAGAATCCTGTAGGAATACCTGGAGTAACTCACGGAGAAATTCTTGGAGTTATGCCTGGAGTATTTCCAAGAAGACTTCCTGCCTGGAGTATTTCCAAGAAGACTTGCCTGATGGAATTTCTGGAGGTATTCCTTGAGGAATTTCCGGTGGAATTCTTGGAGGAACTCTTGGAGTAGTACCTGAAGTAGTTTCTGGAGGAATTCCTGGAATAATTTATGGAGCAATTCAAGAAGTAATTCTTAGAGAAATGCCTGGAGTACTTTCTGGAGAAAGTTTTGAAGGAATCCCTGTAGAAATTCCTAGGACACCGTCCACAAATTACGTAACGCTCTAGTATGGACGAGCGTTACGGTCCATACAAAAATTGTGGGTTTTCATACAAAAAAGCGTTACGGAGGGGGGAGGGGGGTATAAAAATCTCGATGTTAGCGTTACGTAATAAATGGATGCTGCCTAGAGGAACTCTGTGAGGAATTACTGAAGGAATTTCTGGAGGAATTACTGAAGGAATTTCTAGAGGAATTTCTTGATGATTTCCTGGGATGAATTTCTTGATGATTTCCTGGGAGAAATTCTGGAAGGAATTCTAGAGGAATCTTTGGAGGAACCTCTAGAGAATCTCTTGCAGCAATTACAGGAGGAATTTATGGTTGGATTCCTGGAGGAATCCCTGCAGGGTTTCCTGGTAGAATTGCGGGATGAATTCCTGCAGGAACTCATGGAGGAATAACTGGAAGAATTCTTGGGGGACACCGTGGAAAAAAATCTAGAGGAATCGTTAGAGGAATCCCTAGATAAATCCTTGCAGGAATTCTTAAAGAAAGTCTTGGAGCAATTTATTGAAAAATTGTCTTGTGAAATCCCTTCCACAATTCCTGAAGAGAAATTCCTGGAGGAATTTCGAGATGAATTTCTGGAGTTATTCCTGGAAGAACTACTGGAAGAATTTTTAGTTGACATCGTGGAGGATTTTTTGGAGGAATCCCTTGAGGAAGTCCTGGTGGTATTAATGTAGGAATTTCTGAAGAAATCCCATGAGTCCTTCAATAATTTTCGGGAAAAATCCTGAAGAGAAGCATGCATTATTGCTGGAGAACTCCTGAATTAATTTCCAGAGTTATAATGGAGAAATTCCCAGTAAAATCCTAGGGTGATTCTACTACAAATGCTGGAGGAATTCTTGGGCTAATTCTAAAGAAATTCCCTTGGTATTTTTTGGGGTTGCCCTGGAGGAATGCCTGGGGAGCTCCTGGACTCACTCTCAGGAACTTCAGGAGGGCTTCCCGTTGAACTGAAAATAAATAAACTGTGGGAAGCTACTCCTGGAGGAATTTCTGGAGAAAAATTCTAAACCAGTTCTTGAAAGTATCCCAGAAGAAATTTTAGTAGAACTCAAGGACAAAAACCCAGACGGAGTAGCTGGAGAAATACCAGGAAGGACTCCTAGAAGAATCTCATTAGAGATTTTCCAGAAAGAACTACGGGAGAGTCCCAGAAAGCACTCCAAGGGAAATCATAAAAAAGCTGGAGGAATCCCAGATTCCTGTAGAAATAACAAAAGAAAGTTCTGGATGAATGTACATCAAACACAGAAAGTGCGCAGAAACAAAAACAAAAATAAATGACAACCACTTCATACTGTGCGTGCGTTCGCGCAACATAAATTGCTGGTGCGCAGGCGCTATAGCCCGGTGAGCATTGTGTGCAGTGAGAACGAAGCGACAAAAGCCCTATCGAGTCTCGGCCGCGGCTTCGGCCCGGACCCAGTCTCAGCCCGTAGGTTTGAATATCCCTTAAAACGGTGCCACCCAGCGGTATGATCTCGCTAAATTCCACCAGTGAGTGGGTTTGGGTGTATGGCATCTAGGCGAATTGAATCTTCACCCAAAGAAAAGGATGCCTTGAGATTGATTCATAAACATTGCGCGCAATTTGCCTTTCACTTGTCGAATTCGTTTTTGATTCAGTTCCAACCTGGGTTGGAACTGGATGAGATCACAGTTTCAACCCCAACCCGACTTCGGTTTCGCTTGTACTAAAGTTTGTTTGAGTTTGTTTGACGTTTGTTTGTTTACACATTTTCCGCCAATCCAGTTCCAACCCAGGTTCAAAAACGAATTCGACAACTGTTGGCTCTGTCAAACGATGACCGCCGCCGCGACGCTGGACTTCGTTGCCATGCGCACGACGACCAACAGCAAGCAAACGTGTAGGGTTGCCAGACAGTATTGCAATAAAAACATTGATTTATTTCACAAAATTTTGAATTCAAGATTGTGGCAAAACTATGAAAGATACAATGTTGCACCAAAGGACAGTTTGGTAGCGTATCAAAAAATGAATGTTTTGTAGAAGAACATTTCTCACATTTATCACGTTTTTCACGAGTAAACTATCAAAAAAGGTGAAAAGGGGGTACATTTTTAGGCACTTTTTACATAAAAGTCAAAATTTCTGCACTTAAATGACTTTTTATCAATTACCTGTCCAAAGAGCATTAAAAGACAAAGCTTTAGGCTTTCTATCCATGCGCTAAGATTGATTATACGGTTCATAGTTTCTGAGTTAGAGATGTTTAAAGATGGGGTAGATTAATAACACTAATTTTTGAATAACTCACTTAGCAGTGATTTCCGACCCTACCTGTAGAACAATTTTTTGCTGCAAATATGGTCTACTTTCACCTCCTTTCGGGTGTAACACGAATTACCAGTCACCCTGTATACCGCAGGCATCTATTGATGAAGACCACACCAGGTTTCACTGGCGTTTAGCAGCACAGATTTCACGTTCGGGTTAAAAATTCGGATTTTGGTACGTTGGTTGTTTTTTCATATATTTCTTAAACACGCAAAAGCAGCCCTCGTCTTTTTGACCCGTGCAGCTATGTCGATCTTGGTGCCGCCATCGGCTGCCATTTGGCTACCAATATATTGCAAGCTTTCAACATTCCCCACTACCGTAAAACTGAAAGGGTTGACCGTGTTTACATCCAACGATTTGGTCTTGTTGACGTTGATGGTAAGACCTGCCGGTGAGGATCGATTGACAAGATCATCGAGCTTGCTCTGCATATCAGAGCGCCGTTGAGCTAGGAAAGCAACATTATCAGTCAATTCGAAGTCATTTAGGTGCTCCATGGCAATGGGCTGCCACAGCAATCCACGATTTGGTTCACGGTCAATCGCACCTACCAGAATCTCATCGATTACGATGAAGAACAGTAACGGTTACCCAAGTAACCACGCTGTTGAAGCTGTACGTATTGCATAAATAACGCACATATATTGACATGCTTTACTCTATATAAACCAGTTGAATTGAAGTGGGAAGTGGCGCCACTTGCCACTTTAATTCAACTTTAATGGTTAATGTAGGGCAATGCATATCAACATATGCGCTTTAAATATACAATACATACAGCTTCAACGACATGAATACTTGGGTATAGTATACATCCTTGCCTCACTCCAGCAACGACCCGGATGGCAACTGATAACCGGAAACGATACATTGACGGGTAAACCCGTCAACGTGACGGCTGTCATTCGCATTAGCGCGGCGCTTCCGAAACTGTTGGCGGCAGGGTTGCCAGCTGGCCATCTTCTGCGTCGACATGATCTGTCCAGAGGATTATTGCGTCCATAATCAGTAGGCCTGTCCAGCTTTTCAAAAATGTTCTCTGATTCTCAAGTCCACCCCCATATTTTGATTGGCATCCTAAAAGAAGTAACTGGTCAAAATTTCAGCCAAATCCATTGAAATTAAGAGGTGGACTATTTTTGAACTTCCAAAAATCATAACTACACTAAAACTTGTCAAAACTTAATTCTTTCGGCAGAAATTGAAAGCTATACTTGTTTGCTACAACTTCTCCGAACAACGTGTGCCAATAAAATTGAAGGAATCATGTGTAATTATCACATTTGTAATCAGAAAAACCATAAAAAGTTGATTTTTTGATAGATTTCGTTCTGGAACACCCTAATATACGTAATAAGTTTGATATTTTAAAACGGCATCATATTCTCCAATATTTATTGGTTATTTGCTTCTTTGACACCAATGCTGTAGGAGCTGAGCAAAAAATATTAAAATTCGGGAAAGCCAAATATGGCCTAAAAACTAGCTTTTTGGAGGCAATCACGCTGTGGCGCGAAATTGTACTGGACGTAGTAGCTTTGCTTCCTTGTAGTTTGCCTTGGCTACCCCCTATCACGGGTGATAACAAACAAGCGTGATGACAGGTGTTGGCTATCATATCAGTGCTGACGCGATGCTACTTTTTGCGCGCCAAAGCATGATTGCACACGAAAAGCTAGTTTTTAGGCCACATTTGGCTCTCACGAATTTTAGTAATTTTTGCTCAACTGCTACAGCATTGGTGTCAAAGAAGCAAATAATCAAAAAACATTGGAGTATATGATGCCGTTTTGAAAAATCCAACTTATTGCGTATATTAGGGTGTTCCAGAACGAAATCTATCAAAAAACCAACTTTTCAAGGTTTTTCTGATTACAAATGTGATAATTACACATGTTTCCTTCAATTTTATTGGCACACGCTGTTCGGAGAAGTTGTAGCAAACAAGTATAGCTTTCAATTTCTGCCGGAAGAATTGAGTTTTGACAAGTTTTAGTGTAGTTATGATTTTTTGAAGTTCAAAAATAGTCGAAAAACATAAAATTGATTTGATGCACCTCTTAATTTCAATGGATTTGGCTGAAATTTTGACCAGTTACTTCTTTTAGGATGCCAATCAAAATATGGGGGTGGACTTGAGAATCAGAGAACCTTTTTGAAAAGCTGAACAGGCCTAATAATCAGTTCTATGTCCATTAAAGGCTAGCAGCTTAGAGTTGTCGGTTGGGTACACGGGAATGAATTCTTTGGAGCAAGCAACTGCAGTCTTTGCGGTTGGTCAGCATGTCAAAAATAAACACTCTCCACAGAAAAGTTTGTTGTTCCGATATAGTATGCAGTCCAATTAGAGCACACCTGTGTTCAAACGGAGGTAGGTTTCGGGAATCAATCCAGGACAGTCGGCGTAATGCAAATCGGACGAACCGTTTCTGAAAGTTTTCGTTTCGTAGTTCGTAGACACCGCGATATGGGGCCCAGATTTGAACTCCATATTCAAGGCCGCTGCGAACCAGCGAACAATACAATGATTTTAGGGCGTAGATGTCATCGAAATCAGCGATATTACGGCGCAAGAAGCCAAACATTGAATTGGCCTTGGTAATGGTCTTGGAAATTTGCTCATTAAACTTTATCATAATTGAATTTTATGCTGTCTAGGGCTAGTAGTCATTATCAAACTACTAGTACCTAGCCGTTCAACACGAGAACGTTAGGCAAAGGGGTCGTCGTTGTGATTGTGTTGTTCAATTATGGCCCTCTGTTAATTTTCAACTTCTATTCAATTTCTCTCGTCGCACACTTGCGATTCTATCCACCGTTTCTTTCATTACTTTCGTTACTCCCTCCTTCTTTGAGTAGTATTAAGTTCACCGAGAAAAGCCAATAAAATTCAATTATGATAGAGTAATGCGGGGCAAAAGTTCGCACGGGGCAAAAGTTCGCAGTGGGTCTTTTTCTGAGCACGAGTTAAGAACCCAAACAAATCTGTATGGGTTCGACACATAATCAGGTCAGCTACTCGTCAATAAAATTTGGAACGATTTCGTTATGGTTTGGCAGAGTTATGCGAAAAAATGTGTTTCTAGGAGTTTTGATATAATTTTTGGACCTTTTGGAATAAGAATTTGTAGTAACAGGAAGAAGAAGAATCCCATAACCTCTTTATGTCTGAGAATCGTTATTCCATAGTTGTTCGCGAGGTGCACTCGAATAAACAATAAACTCCTAGTACTTCTTGCAGAAAGGGACATTGTTAAAACCTTGACAGTGGGGCAAAAGTTCGCACTAGATTTCTGAGTCTAGTACATCAATATTATTACAGAATCTTTTAAGCAATGATAATTTCGTATAGAAACTACTATATATGCATAATATGAGTAGTATGCACCCTGAAATCGTTGCGACAGAGGGTCTGAACTTAGTTTTGTAAGAAGATTGATTGTAAGGCAAACATTATGTTCACGCATTTAAACCAATAAATGAAAAATGGCTAAAAAACATTTTCTCCGTTATCCTCGTCGTGTCTTTTCGTATATTTCTAAAGGTCTTTTGTTCATCTACTTTATCGGGGTCTTTCATAGCTTAGTTTGTAAATTCCCAGTTATAATTCATCACCATACTGACGGGGATAAGTTTCGATAACGGTCCCGTTCAACAATTTTGCTGCATATTTGATTTTTTTCATGTTATTTTTTTTGCAACACGTGTCTCTATGATTACCCCACAATGTGTTTTGACAACTACAAAAACACTGTAAAGGACAGGTATTAGTTAATAGTTGTGTAAGTTTTCATAAAAGACACTCTATACAAAAGCTGAGCACCAGGTCGTATTCCAGTTGGGCCGTAATGCTAAGAACAGAAAGAAACAGATTGCATTGCTAGAATGAAAAAAAGAACATGAATTAACATAAAATAAATGAACATCACACCTATAAACTACCCTGTACAAGGTGCGCACTTTTGCCCCGCATAATTCGAACTTTTGCCCCCACTATGGGGCAAAAGTTCGCATTGGAGTACTTGTTTTAAAAATTGTATAACTAAAACTACAAAAGGAACGCGAAAAAATCTAGTACTACGTTTTGAAGGCAGCATGATCGGGACCCGTTTAACGAAGAAAAACGGTATTGTTTTCTTTTCGTTCAATAGTTATTTTGTGAAGTCTGTTAGGTGCGAACTTTTGCCCCGCATTACTCTAAAGTCATGCGGTGATTAAACCTAGAAAGTCATTAAACTTTAGTTTGCTATCTAGAGTTATTCCAAGGTCCTTAATGGAGTAAACTCTGCAGCATCGCAGAGTCCATCAAGTACTTAAACCGTATCGGTTCCTGCTTACGAGTGTAGGTGACGACTTTTCATTTTGATGGATTTGTCCGCAATCCGTTCATCCGACACCACAATGTCAATCTGTCAATATCAAACTGAAGGGCACAGCAGTCCAGCACTGATTTGACTATGTGATAGATTTTTAGGTCATCAGCATACAACAGCTTGCAGGAACACAAATGGTCATACACGTCATTTATAAATAAAATGAAAATTAGAGGTTCTAAGAGGCCTTGGAGAAGTCAACATAAATAGTATAGATTTGATGCCGCTTCTCGATGCTGTTGGTAGCGGTACTGGTGAATGCCATTAAGTTCGATATTGTCGAGCGTTCTTTTACGAATCCATGCTGAAATTTCGATATCGCAGATTGTACTACTGGGTCCACCAAGTCATGTAGTAGACCATCCAAAACTTTGGCCAAGCAGTTCAGTATCGAGATTGGGCGGTAGTTATCTAACACATGAATATTTCCAGTCTTAGAAATCTTTGTGTTGGACGCGAGTTTCCAGGCATCTGGAAAAATCCCTTCCTTAAGCGAATGATTGAAAACGGTATACGGTCTAGTCCAGGTCCTTTCGGAGCATCGACTGTACAGAGGGCTTTGTATACAGTATCCATCCAGGCTAAAATCAGACTGTGGCAAACTGACTGTGCTGCGACGGAAGAGTTTGACTTGACTCAAATACCCTTTAAAAGAAATCAGCAAAAAGTTTAGCGGGAGCAGCAGGCGAACTCTGATCACCATAGGCCAAATCTGCTGGAATGCCTGCGGATCGTTTACGAGCATTTACATACGGATTCCACGCTAAATTCAAGAAAGACCTGACAACGATCACCCGCACCCACCAGTGCTCGCTTCGTCGTTGGAGGTGACCTGAACACCCGCCATTTAGCTTGGAGGAACTATCGTCGAAACCAGAACGGGCCTCTACTCTTCGATCATGCCCACCTGGGACAGTACACGGTACAGTTCCCGGACGCACCGACGTTTACATCTCCGGCGGGTAACCCCTCCACACTGGACATCTTTCTGACCAACATCAGCCTTTGCAAACTGGTGGCTCATAATGAACTCAGCGCCGACCACCAACCGGTGGTGACCGATCTCGACGTCAACATGGGCCCCACGCCGCAATGCCTTCGTAAGGACTACCACCACGTAAACTGGGGCCAGTACTCGCGAATGAAGGACCGTAACATTGAGGTAAACCCGCTGCTGAACACCGTAGAAGATATCGACCAAGCACTGGAGGGACTCCAACATGCCTTAGCAGTGGCAGACGAGGCGTGCGTGTGACGAGTTCCTGTGAGGGGTAAGTTTGTTGCAATTGATTCCCACACATAATTACTGATTCGACTGCGTAATGTTCGTCGACGCCAGTTCCTGAGAACTGGGGATTTGGCTCGGAAAAGCCATTCTGGAAGGTGGCCAAAGTTGTAAAAACTCATCCTAAGCCTGTTCTCCCTATGAAGGTCGTCGACTCCCTTTTGATTACCACTCTCGAGCAGGCAAATGCGATCGGCGATCACATTGCGTCATCGCATATGCTTGGCCCCAATAACCACAGTCCGCTCGAAAATCAGGTCATTGGATGTGTCTCAACTCTTGAAAATTCTCCTTGTGTCGTTCCCCCGGAGGACAAAATCACTGCCGAACATATTTGCTCGGCGCTGAAACAAGGTAAAAAAATGAAGGCACCCGGGTTTGACGATATCTTCAACTTGATCATCAAACGATTGTCCATCAACGTCTACACTGCTTACCGCTATCTTCAACAGGTCCTTGGAATTGCACTATTTCTCAAGCATCTGAAAGGTAGCCAAAGTAATTCCAACCCGCAATCCCGGGAAGGACCCAACTTTGCCTTCCAGCTATAAACCAATTAGCCTTCTTTCAGCGTTGAGCAAGTTGGTCGAGAAGCTGATACTCAATCGGCTGCTAAACTTTGTGGAGGAACATAACCTGCTCCTTCCGAAACAATTTGGTTTTAGGAAAGGTCATTCCACAACACATCAATTAGTTCGCATGATGAACATTATCCGAAGCAACAGGGCTGTATCCAAGTCCACAGCCATGGCATTGTTGGATGTTGAAAAGGCATTCGACAATGTACGGCACGACGGACTTGTGTACAAGCTCTGTTGCTTCAATATACCACTATATTTGACCCACATCATCCGCAACTACTTGCAGCAAAGGTCGTTCAAGGTGTCGCTAAATGGCTGTTCGTCGAACGATTTCACCATCCCAGCTGGAGTGCCGTAGGGTAGCCTGCTCGCACCCATATTTTACAGTATCTACACATCCGACATCCCTGCACTGGGAGATGTCTGCGTATTTTTCCAGTTTGCGGATGAAACAGCACTAGCCGTCAAAGGAAGAACACCTCGTGAAATAACCAACAAGCTTGAGCGATGCCTTGACGACTTTGTTGATTACGTTACCATCTGATCAAAATCAATGCCAGGAAAACGCAGGCAATCATGTTCCTACACAGGCAGTCCCCGAAGCTGAAACTGCACTGTGATAATGGCCGGCACAAGAGTAGAATGGTCCGCCGAGGTAATATACTTGGGATTGTTGTTCGACGAAAAACTCCTCTTCCGCTCGTGTTGAGAAAACTCTCGTCATATGCTCTGCATTGATCAGAAGCCTTTATCCTCTTATCTGTCGTAGATCGCGTCTCTCGAGAACAAACAAACTGGCGCGGCGGTCTTTAAATAAATTATTGTCCCTGTAATTTATTACGCAGCTCCGGTGTGGGATCAATGCGTACAAACACACAGAAATAAGCTCCAAGTAGCTCAGAACAGAGCGATCAGAATGATCCTTGACCGTCCTTACGACACCAGGATTACTGATCTTGCACCAAATATCGATACCAAAAATGTGATACATCTGAACATGCTTTGATTAGCATTTTGTGTATAGAAGATAAGGTGTAAATAGTAGATTAGGATAAGGTTGTTTTATATAGTAGATTAAGATTGACAAACATACCAATTCCACCAAGTGAAGAAATACAATAACGCATAGACCATGGTCCACTATTTTTTTTAGTACGTTTATTTGTAAGGTTCGCTTGTTTCTACTCTATTGAGCCGATAATCTTGTTAGCATAATTCGTTAATTTAAAAATACCTCATAGAGAGTTTTACGAGCGACTTTCTTTCGAGGAAGTGATTCAGAACTGGAACCGGAATTCGCAAATTTATATGGTGAAATTCTTATAATTTTGAAGCAGCAGAAAATAAGACATAACGAGTGTTTGAGTGTGTCCACCATAAAAACAAGTGAATTGTTACTTAACCCTTTGGAAACGGATGGGTCATATGTGCCCAGCCGAGAAAACCGATCATCACAAACGTGTTCTAGCCCAGCGAGGTTGCATCCAGAAAGGTGAAAATTCCGTCTCCAAAGGGTTAAAGTATCTCATTGCGTTGCGAAACACAGTTACGGAAAAATCGATTTATAGCAGATTCCTAAACACAATACGTATACGTGAGCAGAAACTGATTGAGCCTTAAAATAACCATCATTCAGTCATCAGCAATCATCAATTTTTCAAAAGCAGTTTTCTTCCTCTAAGTCACCAAACCGTCATTGAAAATTATTTCACTGTTATCCAGATGGTGACCAGAGTGCAGTGATAAATTTTTATTAACATTGGTTGAGATTTCAGCGAGAAAACTGCTTCTGAGTTTTTGCTAAACGATGATGGTTTGTTTCCTGTTAATTAAATACCGTCAGTGGGGATGTCATTGGGCCAAAATTACATAGTCCATCCGTTTGTGGGTCCTTACGACAATAGTTTAGCTCTAAATCAATGTTAAATTCGGTAGACACGTTCATTTTTATATTGTTTAGGATAGTTCAAAGTATAAATGCTTCAACTTTAATTTTGACAATGATACAGCCAAATTGAAATTGGCCCAATTTCACCCCTTCTAGGGGGTGACATTGGGCCAAACACTAAAATTCCAACAAAATAGTTCAACATGAGAAAATATCGCTTGCAAATCAAAACTATTGAACAAATAGATACTTGCGCACAACCTATCAGTGTTGTAGTCACTTTAAAATAACCTTTTAGATGAACAAACGTGAATGTTTGATAACATTCATAATCTACGTTCAATGATCCAATGCAATACATCTGCTATTCCTTAAAAATTTCTCCAACCAACATTCTCAAAAGACGAAAGTAATATTTCTTTATCATATACACAGTAACTGATATGCGTGCATTCTTAATTCAGTATGAATCTTACATTTATTTCAAAACTACACCGTATTATGCATAAAATAATGTGAATACTTTCAGTTGTTTAATTCACATTTGTTTGGTTCTCGTACTGATTGCATTGCTTTTATATGGCCCAAAGTCACCCCCATGATGAACTATTTGTACTAAACCTTGAATAAATAAGTTTTCCATGAAAAATAGCTTACTGAATCAAGAAAACTCATAGTATTTAACAAAACAACTACTGAATGCACCTAGTAAACAAAAATTCACTACAAGTTCGGTGTTCAGCTGTTTTCTACTGGGCATTTTAAAATAATGATATTGTACAATACGCCTAACCATAAAATTCACATCACGTTTTCTTAATGGAAACTTAACTAAATGTGACTTTTTTCTACACCGCATGGCCAACGCAAGTTATATTTAACATATACTATACCCTTTTTGATCACCACTTCGATAAATGTTAGTATTTTGAGCGAAACATCTTTCTTGATTTTTGGCCCAAAGTTACCCCCCAGGCCCAATGTCACCCCGACTGGCGATATGGTTGTTTGAAAATTTCATAACGTCGGTCAAGCCGATCAATGTTACCGCGCTGATCAATGATACCGTGGTTTCGGGTGAAATTGATCGAAATGAGGGTCATTTTTATTTGTTATTAAAAATGCTTCAAACATAAAACAATTTATGGAAAATGATTATCATCTGACTCAAGGGTTATTGAATGATGAGTTTACATGTTTTACAGACAATTAGTCACATATTTTCCGAACCTACGTGTTGGTCCAACTTCAAAGACACTTTAAAACTTTTGTTACCGTAGCTGTATTGCACAAGTAATGAATATTCGAATGAATGTTTCTAGCTTACAAGTATCCGGTAAACCCGATTGTGTCTTCAAAAATATTTAAATTTATGCATATAATCATACTTTTCGAAAGTAATGGCGTACTTAGTATGAAAATTGCATACTTTCAGGCGTTTTCTTGGGATATTTTAAACTTTAAGGGGAAGCTTACCGGGCGGGCCGGCAAAACCCGACTTCGGCGCACGTTTCGATTTTTTAAAAATTAACGAAAAGAGATATCGAAATATAAAACAAATCACGCTGTAGCTGAGATGTTGGGCTTCATTTTCATAAAAAAATATTTGATTTTACTCAAAATTTGAAAAAGTTGGACTCTCGAGAACACCAAAATTTTTGGTAGGAAAACCGCTCCCATGCTGCAAATTTTTGTGTTTGCACAACGATTTCTCCCGTAAAAATATGTTTTATCATATAACTATGTACGGTCATTTTGCTCAGAAACTAATAACGAGTCGAATGGTATATAAATATCAGGGGGTTTCATACAAAAATCTACATTGAGAGGCATTTGTATGAAAACATTTCCAAAATTATTGCGCGCCACCGCGATCGAACAGCAGCTAACGGTTTCTTGGCTGGCCTGCGGTGGGCACCCGTGCGGATGATGCAACGAAACAAAGCAGCAGATTTGCCTCACTGACGTTGATCCGGTAAAATAGTTGGACACAAATTGATTTCAGAAAAAATATGTAATTGATTGCATGTTGGTTAATGCACGTGCAGTACACGGATGATTTAGTAATAGAAATAATGCATCTAGACAAATAAACAATGGTTACTCAAATATAGTGTTTCAGGAATGGTACTCGCATTTATATTGCAGTACAATATTGAAAAAAAAAACATTTTTATTATTGAGTAGGCTGAGAAAGGAATGTGCGATATTTCTGATGAAAAAAAAAAACGCGATATTTCGCGTAATTCGTGATAAGGGCCTAAAAGCCATTGGTAACTAAGTGTGTAGCACGATGCTACCGAGTAGATAAATGAATAAACAAAAATTTAAACGCCAGCTTGATCGAGAGGAGACTGTCCTCTATCTGCCAATAGGTTAAATTTTGATGTTTACCTGCTATTCTGCACAGAAACAACGAACTACACACATGGTCACCAATAACACTAGTTTACAGCATTTTTGAACTCGGTAAGCTGATGATTGTTTTTGGTGTAGAATCATGCCCTGAGCTCGAAAACGCGAAGGAAAAAAATTACAGTAGAGCGGAAATTTTTTCGACTTTCCATACAAGGTTGATGATTTGAAATCGATTTTTGTTCTATTTTTAAGCAAAGTCGCTCACTTCACACATCTCATTCTCCGTAATCAATGCTCCGATTGAGCTGATTTAACTCGCCTACATATGATATGTCAAATAAACGTTGAGAAAGAATTTTTAAATTATTTTTTTCTTATTGAAAAAAAATACATTTCTTCATAAAATTTTGCAAATTTTGCTAAAATTTAAGGAGATTGTCCTCAAAACTCGCCAATATCTTAATTTTCATCAATCTGACGCAAAACCTGTATTCAGATGATCGAATGGTATTATATTCAGCTTTTTATTTATGGAAAAAGATTTAAAATTGGTTGAACCAAACGCAAGATATTTGAATTTTATTAAATTCCATATTTTCAAAAGTTGTGAAACTTGATATTGAGCTAAAATTCAAAAACTGTTCCACTTTAAATTTTTTTGAAGCACGGTTTCGAAATCAGCGCTAAATTATGCTTCAAAAATTTTGGTCGTTGACACAAGTTCACGACTTTCGTTTTATTTTGTAAACTAGTGTAATTTTTAGGGCGAGATCATAAGTTACACGAGTTATGATGATAAGTTCAGCTGAGGATCATTTTGGGATCATTCTCGCAGCGGTAAACGCGCGGTATCCAATATTTAAAAGGACCATGCTGGAAGTACTGAATTCGATTTCCGAACGGTCCAGGATCTTTTTTTGTGATTATTTGTGATTTTTTGTGATTATTTTGGAATTCTAATGAATATTTGAGCCTGCTGAGCTTATTGGAGGATTCTTGAAGAATGTTAGGAGTTTTCCTCTATTTTACGATAACTGAAAAATTCAGATGAATATTTGAGTACACTGAGATTGTTTGAGGATTCTTGAAGAGTTTTAGAGTATTCCTCGATATTGTGTGATTATTTAGGAACTCTAATGAATATTTGAGTACACTGAGCTTGCTCGAGAATTCTTGAAGAATTTGAGAATATTCCTCGACTTTTTGTGATTATTTAGGAATTCTAATGAATATTTGAGTACACTGAGCTTATTCGAGGATTCTTGAAGAATGTTAGGAGTTTTCCTCGATTTTATGATAATTGAAAAATTCAGATGAATATTTGAGTTCACTGAGCTTGCTCGAGGATTCCTGAAGAGTTTTAGAGTATTCCTCGATTTTTTGTGATTATTAAGGAATTCATATGAATATTTGAGTACACTGAGCTTGCTCGAGAATTCTTGAAGATTTTGAGAATATTCCTCGACTTTTTGTGATTATTTAGGAATACTAATGAATATTTGATCCTGCTGAGCTTATTCGAGGATTCTTGAAGAATGTTAGGAGTTTTCCTCGATTTTACGATAATTGAAAAATTCAGATGAATATTTGAGTTCACTGAGCTTGCTCGAGGATTCTTGAAGAGTTTTAGAGTATTCCTCGATATTTTGTGATTATTTAGGAACTCTAATGAATATTTGAGTACACTGAGCTTGCTCGAGAATTCTTGAAGAATTTGAGCATATTTCTCGACTTTTTGTGATTATTTAGGAATTCTAATGAATATTTGAGTACACTGAGCTTGCTCGAGTTTTCCTCGATTTTACGATAACTGAAAAATTCAGATGAATATTTGAGTTCACTGAGCTTGCTCGAGAATTCTTGAAGAATTTGAGAATATTCCTCGACTTTTTGTGATTATTTAGGAATACTAATGAATATTTGAGCCTGCTGAGCTTATTCAAGGATTCTTGAAGAATGTTAGGAGTTTTCCTCGATTTTATGATAATTGAAAAATTCAGATGAATATTTGAGTTCACTGAGCTTGCTCGAGGATTCCTGAAGAGTTTTAGAGTATTCCTCGATATTTTGTGATTATTTAGGAATTCTAATGAATATTTGAGTACACTGAGCTTGCTCGAGAATTCTTGAAGAATTTGAGAATATTCCTCGACTTTTTGTGATTATTTAGGAATACTAATGAATATTTGAGCCTGCTGAGCTTATTCGAGGATTCTTGAAGAATGTTAGGAGTTTTCCTCGTTTTTACGATAATTGAAAAATTCAGATGAATATTTGAGTTCACTGAGCTTGCTCGAGGATTCTTGAAGAGTTTTAGAGTATTCCTCGATATTTCGTGATTATTCCTCGACTTTTTGTGATTATTTAGGAATTCTAATGAATATTTGAGTACACTGAGCTTGCTCGAGTTTTCCTCGATTTTACGATAACTGAAAAATTCAGATGAATATTTGAGTACACTGAGCTTGCTCGAGGATTCTTGAAGAATGTTAGGAGTTTCCCTTGATTTTACGATAATTGAAAAATTCAGATGAATATTTGAGTTCACTGAGCTTGCTCGAGGATTCTTGAAGAATGTTAGGAGTTTCCCTTGATTTTACGATAATTGAAAAATTCAGATGAATATTTGAGTTCACTGAGCTTGCTCGAGGATTCTTGAAGGGTTTTAGAGTATTCCTCGATATTTTGTGATTATTTAGGAATTCTAATGAATATTTGAGCCTGCTGAGCTTATTCGAGGATTCTTGAAGAATGTTAGGAGTTTTCCTCGTTTTTACGATAATTGAAAAATTCAGATGAATATTTGAGTTCACTGAGCTTGCTCGAGGATTCTTGAAGAGTTTTAGAGTATTCCTCGATATTTCGTGATTATTCCTCGACTTTTTGTGATTATTTAGGAATTCTAATGAATATTTGAGTACACTGAGCTTGCTCGAGTTTTCCTCGATTTTACGATAACTGAAAAATTCAGATGAA
Organism: Aedes albopictus; assembly: GCF_035046485.1. NCBI lineage: Eukaryota > Metazoa > Arthropoda > Insecta > Diptera > Culicidae > Aedes > Aedes albopictus. Next base: position 204,643,187 of record NC_085136.1, on the reverse strand, counting down.
TATTTGAGTACACTGAGCTTGCTCGAGGATTCTTGAAGAATGTTAGGAGTTTCCCTTGATTTTACGATAATTGAAAAATTCAGATGAATATTTGAGTTCACTGAGCTTGCTCGAGGATTCTTGAAGAGTTTCAGAGTATTCCCCGATATTTTGTGATTATTTAGGGATTCTAATGAATATTTGAGTACACTGAGCTTGCTCGAGGATTCTTGAAGAATGTTAGGAGTTTCCCTTGATTTTACGATAATTGAAAAATTCAGATGAATATTTGAGTTCACTGAGCTTGCTCGAGAATTCTTGAAGAATTTGAGAATATTTCTCGACTTTTTGTGATTATTTAGGAATTCAGATGAATATTTGAGTACACTGAGCTTGCTCGAGAATTCTTGAAGAATTTTAGGAGTTTTCATCGATTTTACGATAATTGAAAAATTCAGATGAATATTTGAGTTCACTGAGCTTGCTCGAGAATTCTTGAAGAATTTGAGATTATTTCTCGACTTTTTGTGATTATTTAGGAATTCTAATGAATATTTGAGCCTGCTGAGCTTATTCGAGGATTCTTGAAGAATGTTAGGAGTTTTCCTCGATTTTACGATAACTGAAAAATTCAGATGAATATTTGAGTACACTGAGATTGTTTGAGGATTCTTGAAGAGTTTTAGAGTATTCCTCGATATTTTGTGATTATTTAGGAACTTTAATAAATATTTGAGTACACTGAGCTTGCTTGAGAATTCTTGAAGAATTTGAGAATATTCCTTGACTTTTTGTGATTATTAAGGAATTCTAATGAGTATTTGAGCCTGCTGAGCTTATTCGAGGATTCTTGAAGAATGTTAGGAGTTTTCCTCGATTTTACGATAACTGAAAAATTCAGATGAATATTTGAGTACACTGAGCTTGCTCGAGGATTCTTGAAGAGTTTTAGAGTATTCCTCGATATTTCGTGATTATTTAGAAATTCTAATGAATATTTGAGTACACTGAGCTTGCTCGAGAATTCTTGAAGAATTTGAGAATATTCCTCGACTTTTTGTGATTATTAAGGAATTCTAATGAATATTTGAGTACACTAATCTTGCTCGAGTTTTCCTCGATTTTACGATAACTGAAAAATTCAGATGAATATTTGAGTTCACTGAGCTTGCTCGAGAATTCTTGAAGAATTTGAGAATATTCCTCGACTTTTTGTGATTATTTAGGAATACTAATGAATATTTGAGCCTGCTGAGCTTATTCAAGGATTCTTGAAGAATGTTAGGAGTTTTCCTCGATTTTATGATAATTGAAAAATTCATATGAATATTTGAGTTCACTGAGCTTGCTCGAGGATTCCTGAAGAGTTTTAGAGTATTCCTCGATATTTTGTGATTATTTAGGAATTCTAATGAATATTTGAGTACACTGAGCTTGCTCGAGAATTCTTGAAGATTTTGAGAATATTCCTCGACTTTTTGTGATTATTTAGGAATACTAATGAATATTTGATCCTGCTGAGCTTATTCGAGGATTCTTGAAGAATGTTAGGAGTTTTCCTCGTTTTTACGATAATTGAAAAATTCAGATGAATATTTGAGTTCACTGAGCTTGCTCGAGGATTCTTGAAGAGTTTTAGAGTATTCCTCGATATTTCGTGATTATTTAGAAATTCTAATGAATATTTGAGTACACTGAGCTTGCTCGAGAATTCTTGAAGAATTTGAGAATATTCCTCGACTTTTTGTGATTATTTAGGAATACTAATGAATATTTGATCCTGCTGAGCTTATTCGAGGATTCTTGAAGAATGTTAGGAGTTTTCCTTGATTTTACGATAATTGAAAAATTCAGATGAATATTTGAGTTCACTGAGCTTGCTCGAGGATTCTTGAAGGGTTTTAGAGTATTCCTCGATATTTTGTGATTATTTAGGAATTCTAATGAATATTTGAGCCTGCTGAGCTTATTCGAGGATTCTTGAAGAATGTTAGGAGTTTTCCTCGATTTTATGATAATTGAAAAATTCGGATGAATATTTGAGTTCACTGAGCTTGCTCGAGGATTCCTGAAGAGTTTTAGAGTATTCCTCGATTTTTTGTGATTATTTAGGAATTCAGATGAATATTTGAGTACACTGAGCTTGCTCGAGAATTCTGGAAGATTTTGAGAATATTCCTCGACTTTTTGTGATTATTTAGGAATACTAATGAATATTTGATCCTGCTGAGCTTATTCGAGGATTCTTGAAGAATGTTAGGAGTTTTCCTTGATTTTACGATAATTGAAAAATTCAGATGAATATTTGAGTTCACTGAGCTTGCTCGAGGATTCTTGAAGAGTTTCAGAGTATTCCTCGATATTTTGTGATTATTTAGGGATTCTAATGAATATTTGAGTACACTGAGCTTGCTCGAGAATTCTTGAAGAATGATAGGAGTTTTCATCGATTTTACGATAATTGAAAAATTCAGATAAATATTTGAGTTCACTGAGCTTGCTCGAGAATTCTTGAAGAATTTGAGAATATTTCTCGACTTTTTGTGATTATTTAGGAATTCTAATGAATATTTGAGTACACTGAGCTTGCTCGAGAATTCTTGAAGAATGTTAGGAGTTTTCCTTGATTTTACGATAATTGAAAAATTCAGATGAATATTTGAGTTCACTGAGCTTGCTCGAGGATTCTTGAAGAGTTTCAGAGTATTCCTCGATATTTTGTGATTATTTAGGGATTCTAATGAATATTTGAGTACACTGAGCTTGCTCGAGGATTCTTGAAGAATGTTAGGAGTTTCCCTTGATTTTACGATAATTGAAAAATTCAGATGAATATTAGAGTTCACTGAGCTTGCTCGAGGATTCTTGAAGAATGTTAGGAGTTTCCCTTGATTTTACGATAATTGAAAAATTCAGATGAATATTTGAGTTCACTGAGCTTGCTCGAGAATTCTTGAAGAATTTGAGAATATTTCTCGACTTTTTGTGATTATTTAGGAATTCAGATGAATATTTGGGTACACTGAGCTTGCTCGAGAATTCTTGAAGAATTTTAGGAGTTTTCATCGATTTTACGATAATTGAAAAATTCAGATGAATATTTGAGTTCACTGAGCTTGCTCGAGAATTCTTGAAGAATTTGAGAATATTTCTCGACTTTTTGTGATTATTTAGGAATTCTAATGAATATTTGAGCCTGCTGAGCTTATTCGAGGATTCTTGAAGAATGTTAGGAGTTTTCTTCGATTTTACGATAACTGAAAAATTCAGATGAATATTTGAGTACACTGAATTGTTTGAGGATTCTTGAAGAGTTTTAGAGTATTCCTCGATATTTTGTGATTATTTAGGAACTTTAATAAATATTTGAGTACACTGAGCTTGCTTGAGAATTCTTGAAGAATTTGAGAATATTCCTTGACTTTTTGTGATTATTAAGGAATTCAGATGAATATTTGATCCTGCTGGCTTATTCGAGGATTCTTGAAGAATGTTAGGAGTTTTCCTCGATTTTATGATAATTGAAAAATTCAGATGAATATTTGAGTTCACTGAGCTTGCTCGAGAATTCTTGAAGGGTTTTAGAGTATTCCTCGATATTTTGTGATTATTTAGGAACTCTAATGAATATTTGAGCCTGCTGAGCTTATTCAAGGATTCTTGAAGAATGTTAGGAGTTTTCCTCGATTTTATGATAATTGAAAAATTCAGATGAATATTTGAGTTCACTGAGCTTGCTCGAGGATTCCTGAAGAGTTTTAGAGTATTCCTCGATATTTTGTGATTATTTAGGAATTCTAATGAATATTTGAGTACACTGAGCTTGCTCGAGAATTCTTGAAGAATTTGAGAATATTCCTCGACTTTTTGTGATTATTTAGGAATTCTAATGAATATTTGATCCTGCTGAGCTTATTCGAGGATTCTTGAAGAATGTTAGGAGTTTTCCTCGTTTTTACGATAATTGAAAAATTCAGATGAATATTTGAGTTCACTGAGCTTGCTCGAGGATTCTTGAAGAGTTTTAGAGTATTCCTCGATATTTCGTGATTATTTAGAAATTCTAATGAATATTTGAGTACACTGAGCTTGCTCGAGAATTCTTGAAGAATTTGAGAATATTCCTCGACTTTTTGTGATTATTTAGGAATTCTAATGAATATTTGAGTACACTGAGCTTGCTCGAGTTTTCCTCGATTTTACGATAACTGAAAAATTCAGATGAATATTTGAGTTCACTGAGCTTGCTCGAGAATTCTTGAAGAATTTGAGAATATTCCTCGACTTTTTGTGATTATTTAGGAATACTAATGAATATTTGATCCTGCTGAGCTTATTCGAGGATTCTTGAAGAATGTTAGGAGTTTTCCTTGATTTTACGATAATTGAAAAATTCAGATGAATATTTGAGTTCACTGAGCTTGCTCGAGGATTCTTGAAGGGTTTTAGAGTATTCCTCGATATTTTGTGATTATTTAGGAATACTAATGAATATTTGAGCCTGCTGAGCTTATTCGAGGATTCTTGAAGAATGTTAGGAGTTTTCCTCGATTTTATGATAATTGAAAAATTCGGATGAATATTTGAGTTCACTGAGCTTGCTCGAGGATTCCTGAAGAGTTTTAGAGTATTCCTCGATATTTTGTGATTATTTAGGAATTCTAATGAATATTTGAGTACACTGAGCTTGCTCGAGAATTCTTGAAGATTTTGAGAATATTCCTCGACTTTTTGTGATTATTTAGGAATACTAATGAATATTTGATCCTGCTGAGCTTATTCGAGGATTCTTGAAGAATGTTAGGAGTTTTCCTTGATTTTACGATAATTGAAAAATTCAGATGAATATTTGAGTTCACTGAGCTTGCTCGAGGATTCTTGAAGGGTTTTAGAGTATTCCTCGATATTTTGTGATTATTTAGGAATACTAATGAATATTTGAGCCTGCTGAGCTTATTCGAGGATTCTTGAAGAATGTTAGGAGTTTTCCTCGATTTTATGATAATTGAAAAATTCAGATGAATATTTGAGTTCACTGAGCTTGCTCGAGGATTCCTGAAGAGTTTTAGAGTATTCCTCGATATTTTGTGATTATTTAGGAATTCTAATGAATATTTGAGTACACTGAGCTTGCTCGAGAATTCTTGAAGATTTTGAGAATATTCCTCGACTTTTTGTGATTATTTAGGAATACTAATGAATATTTGATCCTGCTGAGCTTATTCGAGGATTCTTGAAGAATGTTAGGAGTTTTCCTTGATTTTACGATAATTGAAAAATTCAGATGAATATTTGAGTTCACTGAGCTTGCTCGAGGATTCTTGAAGGGTTTTAGAGTATTCCTCGATATTTTGTGATTATTTAGGAATACTAATGAATATTTGAGCCTGCTGAGCTTATTCGAGGATTCTTGAAGAATGTTAGGAGTTTTCCTCGATTTTATGATAATTGAAAAATTCGGATGAATATTTGAGTTCACTGAGCTTGCTCGAGGATTCCTGAAGAGTTTTAGAGTATTCCTCGATTTTTTGTGATTATTTAGGAATTCAGATGAATATTTGAGTACACTGAGCTTGCTCGAGGATTCTTGAAGAGTTTTAGAGTATTCCTCGATATTTTGTGATTATTTAGGAACTCTAATGAATATTTGAGTACACTGAGCTTGCTCGAGAATTCTTGAAGATTTTGAGAATATTCCTCGACTTTTTGTGATTATTTAGGAATACTAATGAATATTTGATCCTGCTGAGCTTATTCGAGGATTCTTGAAGAATGTTAGGAGTTTTCCTCGATTTTATGATAATTGAAAAAATCAGATGAATATTTGAGTTCACTGAGCTTGCTCGAGGATTCTTGAAGAGTTTCAGAGTATTCCTCGATATTTTGTGATTATTTAGGAATCCTAATGAATATTTGAATACACTGAGCTTGCTCGAGAATTCTTGAAGAATGTTAGGAGTTTTCCTCGATTTTACGATAACTAAAAAATTCAGATGAATATTTGAGTTCACTGAGATTGTTTGAGGATTCTTGAAGAGTTTTAGAGTATTCCTCGATATTTTGTGATTATTTAGGAACTCTAATGAATATTTGAGTACACTGAGCTTGCTCGAGAATTCTTAAAGAATTTGAGAATATTCCTCGACTTTTTGTGATTATTTAGGAATACTAATGAATATTTGAGCCTGCTGAGCTTATTCGAGGATTCTTGAAGAATGTTAGGAGATTTCCTCGATTTTACGATAATTGAAAAATTCAGATGAATATTTGAGTTCACTGAGCTTGCTCGAGGATTCTTGAAGAGTTTTAGAGTATTCCTCGATATTTTGTGATTATTTAGGAACTCTAATGAATATATGAGTACACTGAGCTTGCTCGAGGATTCTTGAAGAATGTTAGGAGTTTTCCTCGATTTGACGATAACTGAAAAATTCAGATGAATATTTGAGTTCACTGAGCTTGCTCGAGAATTCTTGAAGAAATTGAGAATATTCCTCGACTTTTTGTGATTATTTAGGAATTCTAATGAATATTTGAGTACACTGAGCTTGCTCGAGAATTCTTGAAGAATTTGAGAATATTCCTCGACTTTTTGTGATTATTTAGGAATTCTAATGAATATTTGAGTACACTGAGCTTGCTCGAGGATTCTTGAAGAATGTTAGGAGTTTTCCTCGATTTTACGATAATTGAAAAACTCAGATGAATATTTGAGTTCACTGAGCTTGCTCGAGGATCCTTGAGGAGTTTTAGAGTATTCCTCGATATTTTGTGATTATTTAGGAACTTATGAATATTTGAGTACACTGAGCTTGCTCGAGAATTCCTCAAGAATTTGAGAATATTCCTCGACTAGGAATTCCAATGAATATTTGAGTACACTGAGCTTATTCGAGGATTCTTGAAGAATTTTAGGGGTTTTCCTCGATTTTACGATAACTGAAAAATTCAGATGAATATTTGAGTTCACTGAGCTTGCTCGAGGATTCTTGAAAAGTTTTAGAGTATTACTTGATTTTTTTGTGATTATTTAGGAATTTTAATGAATATTTGAGTTCACTGAGATTGTTTGAGGATTCTTGAAGAGTTTTGGAGTATTCCTCGATTTTTTGTGATTATTTAGGAATACTAATGAATATTTGAGTTCACTGAGATTGCTCGAGGATTGTTCATTGAATTCAAATATTCACCAGAATTCCCAGGTCATTATAAAAATCAACAAATATTCCCAAATACTTCAACAAACCCTCGAGCAAGCTCATTGAACTGGAATATTCACCAGAATTCCCAGGTCATCATAAAAATCAACAAATATTCACAAATTCTTCAAGAACCCTCGAGCAAGCTGATTGAACTCAAATATTCAACAGAATTTCCAGAGGAATTTCCTTTCGGAATTTCCTTTCGGAATTTCCCTTACGAATTTCCTTTAGGAACGTCCTCTAGGAATTTCCTTTAGGAATGTCCTTTAGGAATTTCCTTCAGGAATTTTCTTTAATGATTTCCTTTAGGAATATCCTTCAGGAATTTCCTTTAGGAATTTCCTTTAGCAATTTCCTTTAGGAATTTCCTTTAGGATTTTCCTTTAGGAATTTCCTTTAGGAATTTCCTTTAGGAATTTCCTTTAAGAATTTCCTTTAGGAATTTCCATTAGGAATTTCCTTTAGGAATTTCCTTTAGGAATTTCCTTTAGGAATTTCCTTTAGGATTTTACTTTAGGAATTTCCTTTGGGAATTTACTTTAGGAATTTCCTTTAGGAATTTCCTTTAGGGATTTCCTTTAAGAATTTCCTTTAGGAATTTCCATTAGGAATTTCCTTTAGGAATTTCCATTAGGAATTTCCTTTAGGAATTTCCATTAGGAATTTCCTTTAGGAATTTCCTGTAGGAATTTCCTTTAGGAATTTCCTTTAGGAATTTCATTTAGGAATTTCCATTAGGAATTTCCTTTAGGAATTTCCATTAGGAATTTCCTTTAGGAATTTCCTGTAGGAATTTCCTCTAGGAATTTCCTTTAGGAATTTCCTTTAGGAATTTCCTTTAGAAATTTCCTTTAGGGCATTTTCTTTAGGAATTTCCTTCAGGAATTTTCTTTAGGAATTTTCTTCAGGAATTTTCTTTGGGAGTTTTCTTTAAGGATTTTGTTCAGGAATTTCCTTTAGAAACTTCTTTTAAGGATTTTCTTTTAGGAATATTATTTACGAATTTCCTTTCGGAATTTCCCTTAGGAACATCCTTTAGAAATTTTCTTTAGGAATGTCCTTTAGGGATTTCCTTTAGGAATTTCCTTTAGGAATTTCCTTGAGGAATATCCTTTAGGAATTTCCTTTAGGAATGTCCTTTAGGAATTTCCTTTAGGAATGTCCTTTAGTAATTTCTTTTAAGAATTTCCTTTCGGAATTTCCTTTCGGAATTCCCTTTAGGAATTTCCTTTAGGAATTTCCTTTAGGAATTTCCTTTAGGAATTTCCTTTAGGAATTTCCTTTAGGAATTTCCTTTCGGAATTTCCTTTAGGAATTTCCTCTAGGAATTTCCTTTAGGAATTTTCCTTTCGGAATTTCCTTCAGGAGTTTCCTTCAGGAATTTCCTTTCGGAATTTCCTTAAGGAATTTCCTTTCGGAATTTCCTTTAAGAATTTCCTTTCGGAATTTCCTTTAGGAGTTTCCTTTCGGAATTTCCTTAAGGAGTTCCCTTTCAGAATTTCCTTTAGGAATTTCCTTTAGGAATTTCCTTTAGGAATTTCCATTCGGAATTTCCATTCGGAATTTCCTTTAGGAATTTTCTTTCGGAATTTCCTTTAGGAATTTTCTTTCGGAATTTCCTTTAGGAATTTCCTTTAGGAATTTCCTTGAGGAATTTTCCTTTCGGAATTTCCTTCAGGAGTTTCCTTCAGGAATTTCCTTTCGGAATTTCCTTTCGGAATTTCCTTTAGGAGTTTTCTTTCGGAATTTCCTTTAGGATTTTTCTTTCGGAATTTCCTTTAGGAATTTCCTTTCGGATCTTCCTTTAGGAATTTCCTTTTGGAATTTCCTTTAGGAATTTCCTTTCGGAATTACTTACAGGAATTTCCTTTAGGAATTTCCTTTCGGAATTTCCTTTAGGAATTTCCTTAAGGAATTTCCCTTACTTATTTCCTCTCGGAAATTCCCTTACGAATTTCCTTTCGGAATTTCCTTTAGGAATTTCCTTTCGGAATTTCCCTTACTTATTTCCTCTCGGAAATTCCCTTACGAGTTTCCTTTCGGGATTTCCCTTACTTATTTCCTCTCGGAAATTCCCTTACGAATTTCCTTTCGGAATTTCCCTTACGAATTTCCTTTAGGAATTTCCTTTCGGAATTTCCTTTAGGAATTTCTTTTAGGAATTTCCTTTGGGAATTTCCTTTAGGAATTTCCATTAGGAATTACCTTTAGGAATTTCCATTAGGAATTTCCTTTAGGAATTTCCTTTAGGAATTTCCTTTAGGAATTTCCTTCAGGAATTTCCTTTCGGAACCTCCTTTAGGAATTTCCTTTTGGAATTTCTTTTATTAATTTCCTTTAGGAATTTCCTTTAGGAATTTCCTTTAGGAATTTTCTTTAGGAATTTTCTTTAGGAATTTCCTTTCGGAATTTCCTTTCGGAATTTCCTTTAGGAATTTCTTTTAGGAATTTCCTTTAGGAATTTCCTTTAGGAATTTCCTTTAGGATTTTACTTTAGGAATTTCCTTTGGGAATTTACTTTAGGAATTTCCTTTAGGAATTTCCTTTAGGGATTTCCTTTAAGAATTTCCTTTAGGAATTTCCATTAGGAATTTCCTTTAGGAATTTCCATTAGGAATTTCCTTTAGGAATTTCCATTAGGAATTTCCTTTAGGAATTTCCTGTAGGAATTTCCTTTAGGAATTTCCTTTAGGAATTTCATTTAGGAATTTCCATTAGGAATTTCCTTTAGGAATTTCCATTAGGAATTTCCTTTAGGAATTTCCTGTAGGAATTTCCTCTAGGAATTTCCTTTAGGAATTTCCTTTAGGAATTTCCTTTAGAAATTTCCTTTAGGGCATTTTCTTTAGGAATTTCCTTCAGGAATTTTCTTTAGGAATTTTCTTCAGGAATTTTCTTTGGGAGTTTTCTTTAAGGATTTTGTTCAGGAATTTCCTTTAGAAACTTCTTTTAAGGATTTTCTTTTAGGAATATTATTTACGAATTTCCTTTCGGAATTTCCCTTAGGAACATCCTTTAGAAATTTTCTTTAGGAATGTCCTTTAGGGATTTCCTTTAGGAATTTCCTTTAGGAATTTCCTTGAGGAATATCCTTTAGGAATTTCCTTTAGGAATGTCCTTTAGGAATTTCCTTTAGGAATGTCCTTTAGTAATTTCTTTTAAGAATTTCCTTTCGGAATTTCCTTTCGGAATTCCCTTTAGGAATTTCCTTTAGGAATTTCCTTTAGGAATTTCCTTTAGGAATTTCCTTTAGGAATTTCCTTTAGGAATTTCCTTTCGGAATTTCCTTTAGGAATTTCCTCTAGGAATTTCCTTTAGGAATTTTCCTTTCGGAATTTCCTTCAGGAGTTTCCTTCAGGAATTTCCTTTCGGAATTTCCTTAAGGAATTTCCTTTCGGAATTTCCTTTAAGAATTTCCTTTCGGAATTTCCTTTAGGAGTTTCCTTTCGGAATTTCCTTAAGGAGTTCCCTTTCAGAATTTCCTTTAGGAATTTCCTTTAGGAATTTCCTTTAGGAATTTCCATTCGGAATTTCCATTCGGAATTTCCTTTAGGAATTTTCTTTCGGAATTTCCTTTAGGAATTTTCTTTCGGAATTTCCTTTAGGAATTTCCTTTAGGAATTTCCTTGAGGAATTTTCCTTTCGGAATTTCCTTCAGGAGTTTCCTTCAGGAATTTCCTTTCGGAATTTCCTTTCGGAATTTCCTTTAGGAGTTTTCTTTCGGAATTTCCTTTAGGATTTTTCTTTCGGAATTTCCTTTAGGAATTTCCTTTCGGATCTTCCTTTAGGAATTTCCTTTTGGAATTTCCTTTAGGAATTTCCTTTCGGAATTACTTACAGGAATTTCCTTTAGGAATTTCCTTTCGGAATTTCCTTTAGGAATTTCCTTAAGGAATTTCCCTTACTTATTTCCTCTCGGAAATTCCCTTACGAATTTCCTTTCGGAATTTCCTTTAGGAATTTCCTTTCGGAATTTCCCTTACTTATTTCCTCTCGGAAATTCCCTTACGAGTTTCCTTTCGGGATTTCCCTTACTTATTTCCTCTCGGAAATTCCCTTACGAATTTCCTTTCGGAATTTCCCTTACGAATTTCCTTTAGGAATTTCCTTTCGGAATTTCCTTTAGGAATTTCTTTTAGGAATTTCCTTTGGGAATTTCCTTTAGGAATTTCCATTAGGAATTACCTTTAGGAATTTCCATTAGGAATTTCCTTTAGGAATTTCCTTTAGGAATTTCCTTTAGGAATTTCCTTCAGGAATTTCCTTTCGGAACCTCCTTTAGGAATTTCCTTTTGGAATTTCTTTTATTAATTTCCTTTAGGAATTTCCTTTAGGAATTTCCTTTAGGAATTTTCTTTAGGAATTTTCTTTAGGAATTTCCTTTCGGAATTTCCTTTCGGAATTTCCTTTAGGAATTTCCTTTCGTAACTTCCTTCAGCAATTTCCTTTTGGAATTTCTTTTAGGAATTTTCTGTCGGAATTACCTACAGGAATCTCCTTTCGGAATTTTCTTTAGGAATTTCCTTTAGGAATTTCCTTCCGGAATTTTCCTTACGAATTTTCTTTCGGAAATTCCCTTACGAATTTCCTTTCGGAATTTCCTTTAGGAATTTCCTTTAGAAACGTCCTTTAGGAATTTTCTTTAGGAATGTCCTTTAGGAATTTCAATGTTACCCCGGATTACGGTACTACGAATTTTTCGGTCAACTATGGTCATGCTAATCTGATTTTTTTCTGACTATTCATTACTCAGAATTTCATTAAAAATATTTCAGTAGGCCATGAATTCCAAGAGAAATTGCGCATTTTTGAAAAATCTGAACCTGATTCCGTTGCCGTAACGATATGGTAGGCTGATTTTAAAGAAGCTGTTACATAATTGCCACTTACCTCTAAATTTCCAAAGAACACAATTTTAGGGATCTTCGCATATTGGTTGATTGTGGTAGGTTTTTCTACCCTTTTTTTTCTCATGCGCACGCATGCCAATTTTATATTTGCTTTCAAGGGCGTAGCCAGCTTTTCGGCCAGGGGGAGGCGAGCACCCTTACACTGAAAACCAAATTGCAGTAAGGAGTTCAAATACTTCATCATTTAAAAAAAATAAAAGTGAAGTATGAAATATGGGTGATTGACAGGAATGGTTCAATGGAAGAATCATATATGATTATAATCCTTAGGAATTCCTCAAGATATTGCTTCAGCAATTTCTTAACAAATGCCATCATGAATTTGAATTTATCCAGCAGTTTCTCCAAAAATTTTTCTATTATTTTTCCAGGTTATTTTAATGTAGATATTCCAGCAGAAATTACCTTCGGAAAACTTGCAGTAATTCCGTTGGCAATACCTTCAGAAATTTTATCAATAATTCCTCCAGAAGTTTTATTACGAATTTCACCATGCATTCTTTTGAGAATATCCCCAGTAATTCTTTACAAATATCATTCTTAATTCCACCAGAAATCCATTTGAGAAGCTCCAGAAAATACTTTAAGAATTTCTCCGGGAATTCTTTCAAAAATTCCAATCAAACTAAGATTCCTTTCCTTGAGGAATATCCTTAGAAATGTTTGGAGAAATTTCTTCGACAAATCCTTTAATGAATTCCTAAGGAATTACCGGAAAAAATTCTTTGTAAATTTCTTAAGGAATACCTTCGGAAATTCCTGGAGGAATATCTTTGGAAGTTGCTAGAGGAATGCATTCGGAAATTTTTAAAGGAATCAATTAAAAAATAATTTCAGGAATTTATTTCGAAAATCCTTGAAGAATTCCACCGGAAATTCCTTGACAAATTCTTCAGAAATTTCTTGAGGAATTCCTTCATTTCTAAAGCTCCTTGAGAAATTCTATAAGACATTCCTTCGAGGGTTCTTCTATGATTTCCTTTAGAAGATTCTTCGGGAATTCCTTGAGGTATTTCTTTGAAATAGATATAAAATATTCCTTGAGGAACTTCTTCGGAGTTTTCGTGAGAAATTATTCCGAAAATTCCTTGAGGAATACCTTCAAAAATTCTTGGAGGAATTCATCCGAAAATTTCTGTGAGAATTCCTTCCCGAATTCCTGAAGCAATTCTTTCGAAAATATTGAAAAAAAATCCACTAAAAGTCTCATGAGATATCCCTTCTGAAATTCCATAAGGAATTTCTTTAAACATATTTCAAAACTTCCTTGAAAAAATATTTCGGAAATTCCTGAATAAATGCTTTTTGTGATTTTTTATTTCCTAGGGGAACTCATTCGGAAATTCTTTGAAGAATTCCTTTGAAAATGCCTTGATAAGGAAAATTCGGAAATTGTTAAAGGTGTTCGTTTGGAAATTTTTTTACATATGCCTGAAATGTCTTATGGAAATTTCGTGAGAAATTGTTTGATAAGTTCGTTGAGGATTTTTTTCGTTTTTTTTTATAAATCTTTACAAAATTCCTCAAGGAATTCCAGCGAAAGATCCTTGAGAAGTTTCTTCGGAAATTCCTCAAGAAATTCCTTCAAAAATGTATTGCGGAACTCCTACGAAAACTTGAGAAACTTCTTCAAACATTCCTTCAGAAACACGTTTGGGGATTATGTGAGAAAATCCTAAGGAATTTTTTTGAGGACAACCGTCAAAAATTTTTGGAGGAATTCATCCGGAAATTTTTGGAGGTATTTCAAGGCAAATCGATAAGAAATTTCTTTGGAAATTCCAGGAGGGATTTCTTTGGAAATTCGTAGAGGAATTCCTTCGGAAATTCAGGAGGAAATCCTTTGAAAATTTCTTCAGAAAATCCTTGAGCGATTCCTTCGCAAAAGTCCTGGAGGAATTCCTTCTGAAATTTATGAAGGAACTCCTTCGTAAATTCGTGAAGGAATTCCTGGAGAATTTTTTTCGAAAATTCCTGGTGGAATTCCTTCGGATATTCATGAAAGAATTCCTTCGGAAATTCCGGCAGGAAATTCTTTGAAAATTCCAGGTGAAATTTCTTTGAAAATCCCTGGAGGAACTCCACCGGAAATTACTGCAGGAATTCCCTCGGAAATTCCAGGAGGAATTCCTTCGGAAATTGCTGGAAGATTTCCTTCGGAAATTCCTGAAGGAATTCCTTCGGAAATTTATGAAGGAATTCCTTCGGAAATTCCAGGAGGAGTTCTTTCGGAAATTGTAGAAGGAATTTCTTTGAAAATTCCTGGAGGATCTCCTTCGGAAATTCCTGGAAAATTTCCTCCAGAAATTTCAGAAGAAATTCATCCGGAAATTCATGGAGGAATTTCTCAGGAAATTCCTGGAGGAATTCCTTTGCAAATTCGTGGAGGAATTTCTTCAGAAATTCGTAAATGAATTCTTTCGGAAAATTTCTGGAGCAATTCCTTCGGAAATTCATAGAAGAACTCCTTTGGAAAATGCTTTCGGATGTCCTTCGCAAAATTCCTGGAGGAATTCCTTCGGAAATTCGTGGAGGGATTCCGTCGGAAAATTTCAGGAGGAATTCCTTTGGAAATTCATGTAGGAATTCCTTCGGACATTCATGGAGAAATTAATTCGGAAATTCCAGAGGAAAAATTCTTTAAAAATTCCAAGAGGAATTCCTTTGAAAATTCCTAGAAGAGTTTCTTCGGAAATTCGTAGAGGAATTCCGTCGGAAAATTTCTGGAGGAATTTCTTCGGAAATTCGTAGAGGAATTCCGTCGGAAAATTTCTGGAGGAATTTCTTTGGAAATTGCTGGACGAATGTTATTGAAAATTCCCGGAGGAATTCCTTCGGAAAGTCGTGGAGGGTTTTTTTCGGAAATATTTTTTGGATTTTTTTTTTGAAATTCTTGCAGGAATTCCTTCGGAAATTCCTGGAGGAATTCATTCGGAGATTCCAGGAAACTCCGAAGGAATTCTTTCAGAAATTTCGGGAGGAATTCCTTCAGAAATTGCTGGACGAATTCCTTTGGAGATTCCCGGAGGAATTCCTTCGGAAATTCCAGGAGAAATTCCTTTAGGAATTCCTGGAGGAATTGTTTCGGAAATTCCTGAAGGAATTCCATCGGAAATTGCTGGACGAATTCCATTGGAAATTTCTGGAGGAATGCCTTCCATAATTCTTGGAGGAATCCCTTCGCAAATTCTGGAAGAATTCCTTTGGAAATTTCTGGAGAAATTCCATCGGAAATTCCTGAAGGACTTCGTTCGGAAATTACTGGAGGAATTTCATCGGAAATCCCTTGGCGAGGTCCTTCGAAAAATCTTGGATGAATACTTTCGGAAAGTTCTGGAGGAATTCTTTCAGAAATTTCGGGAGGAATTCCTTCGGTAATTGCTGGACGAATTCCTGTGGAGATTCCTGGAGGAATTCATTCGGAAATTCCAGAAGGAATTTCTTTAGGATTCCTGGAGGAATTCTTTCGGAAATTCCGGGAGGAATTGCTTTGGAAATTCCTGAAGCAATTCCTTCAAAAAATCCCGGAAGAATTCTTTAAAAAATTCCAGAAGGAATTCCTTCCAAAATTCTTGGAGGAATCCCTTCGCAAATTCCTGGAAGAATTCCTTCGGAAATTCCTGAAGGAATTCGTTCGGAAATTCCTGAAGGAATTCCTTCGGAAATTTCTGCAGGAATTCCTTCGGAAATTCCTTGGGGAGTTCCCTTGAAAAATCTTGAATGAATACCTCCGGAAATTTCTGGAGGAATTCTTTCAGAAATCTATAGAGCAATTCCTGAGAAAATCCTTGGATGAATTCCTTAGGACATTCCTGGAAAAAAAATTATTCTAAACTTCTTAGAGGAATGCTTTTTATGATTCCTGGAGGAATTCCTTCGGAAATTACTGGACGATTTCCTTTGGAAATTCCAAGAGGAATTCCTTCGGAAATTGCTGGAATAATTTCTTCGGAAATTACTGGACGAATTCCTTCTGAAACTCCTGGAGGTACGAAGTCCTTCAGGAATTTCCGATGGAATTTCTCCAGAAATTTCCAAAGGAATTCTTCCATGATTTGCGAAGGGATTCCTCCAAGAATTATGGAAGGCATTCCTCCAGAAATATCCAATGAATTCGTCCAGCAATTTCCGATGGAATTCCTTCAGGAATTTCCGAAACAATTCCTCCAGGAATTCCTAAAGGAATTTCTCCTGGAATTTCCGAAGGAATTCCTCCGGGAATCTCCAAAGGAATTCGTCCAGGAATTTCTGAAGGAATTCCTCCCGAAATTTCTGAAAGAATTCCTTCGGAGTTTCCTGGAATCTCCGAAGGAATTCCTCCAGGAATTTCCGAAGGAATTCCTGCAAGAATTTCAAAAAAAAATCCAAAAAATATTTCCGAAAAAAATCCTCCACGACTTTCCGAAGGAATTCCTCCGGGAATTTTCAATGACATTCGTCCAGCAATTTCCGAAGGAATTCCTCCAGGAATTTCGCATTCCTCCAGGAAGTTTGGAATTATTTTGTCCAGGAATTTCATAAGGAATTCACCTAAAGATTTCCTCACGAATTTCTCTATGGATTTCTGAAAGAATTCCTCCAGGAATCTCCGAAGGTATTCATCCAAGATTTTCCCAAGGAACTGCCACGGCCCCCATCTGCCTTCCATCACATGTTCCGGTTTGAAAACTTACTTCACTATTTCAAAAACATTATGTGTAGAAAATGTGACACAACGGAAAAAACGTTAAAATATGCTATATTGACCAATATAAATTATCCCCTAGTTCTATTACATCCGCGAACTATGCATTTGTTCCATGTGAGCATAGCGACAAATCTTTTATATTATTTTACCGTTTCATGTTCTTTCCCATCATCCGCACGGGTGCCCACCGCAGGCCAGCCAAGAAACCGTTAGCTGCTGTTCGATCGCGGTGGCGCGCAATAATTTTGGAAATGTTTTCATACAAATGCCTCTCAATGTAGATTTTTGTATGAAACCCCCTGATATTTATATACCATTCGACTCGTTATTAGTTTCTGAGCAAAATGACCGTACATAGTTATATGATAAAACATATTTTTACGGGAGAAATCGTTGTGCAAACACAAAAATTTGCAGCATGGGAGCGGTTTTCCTACCAAAAATTTTGGTGTTCTCGAGAGTCCAACTTTTTCAAATTTTGAGTAAAATCAAATATTTTTTTATGAAAATGAAGCCCAACATCTCAGCTACAGCGTGATTTGTTTTATATTTCGATATCTCTTTTCGTTAATTTTTAAAAAATCGAAACGTGCGCCGAAGTCGGGTTTTGCCGGCCCGCCCGGTAAGCTTCCCCTTAATAAACTTTTAAGTTTTGCAAAGCTTTTTGCATTCTGGGGTGGTTTATTCAGGTGGACAAATATTACCAGCACTAACAAAGGCTAAATTGGGAAAAGTGATCAATTTCACCCGAAATCAAGGCACCCCTTTTTACGGTATTCACAATGTCCTTACACTTTTATGTAAATAAAAGCTGGGATCTGCTAGTACAACCTAGCTCTAGAGGTGAAGTGTGTGAGTGCAGTGTGAGCATCAAAGGACAGCACACCTGTAACGATATGGACCCAGGATCGAAAGCTAAAATACCTTTACAACCAAACCACTATAGTACCATCAATTATCACCAATAGGCTAAACTACATGGTGAATAAGGCTTCCGCCTAGATGTACAACAGCGGAACATTGTCCTCGTGTAAGATAGAAGTGTAGGCCAAACCGGAAAGATTGAGCCGTCAGCTCTAGAGCCAGCGTTCGTCATTGGTCATGATATTGACAATAGCGGTAGAGCTTTGCTGAATCTCCTACCCACATTTCAGGTCGTCGCAGCTGATTATGCATATAATATGTCTGTAGTCGGTAGTGGCATTTATTTCAGAAGGCGAGATCGCATTAAAAAAGGTTGCATTTGGAATTATTAGCACACACTAATGTGCTAAACTGCTACTTCCACGTCATGCAGAACGTTCGAAAGTTTCTGAAGAAAAATTCCAAAGAGATCTCGAAAGATGAAATCGAACAGTTTCAGGCAGATATAAGTCGGTTACGATGACATCGCCCATGAGGCCGTCAATAAAGCCATTAGAGAATGTCATCGTCTGAAAGAAAGCGTGCCCTTCGGAATTTCTAAACCTCGAATCATCACAGTCGTTGAGAAGTATGCACCTATCGATCGTAGTCAAACACGCTAAGGAGTACAGTTTGGATATGAAGCGAAAGGCATATGATTGGCTGCACGGTGACAAGGGTTGACGCACCATGAACGATTTCAACGAGGCAATTACGTGTGCATTTTTGTAGGGAAATGGGAAGAGTTATTACGAAAATCATATCGAACGCTACAAATGCTCAAATGACGATGATGGACATATCTATAAGATAGAACCGTAACCCGGGGTAACATTGATGACAATTTTTGATCTTTTTTGAATAATTCTCTTGTTATATTTTTAAAACAAGTACTAGCCCTCTGAGTATATGTTAAGCCACCCTTGAAAAAATATTGCAAAACTTTAAAACATGTTTATTTATTAATTTAATTTATTTATTAACTACATCTTCAGCATACGCTGTACAGACTGAGTAAACTAAAACTAAACATGTACGTTTCTAATACTAGTTCTAAATCTATCTCTGCTAACATTAAAATCGAAATCACTGACATTTAACAAATTAAAACACACTTCTAAAGGATGATTCTGACCAAACACGGTACGATGCCTATTGACCAAGAACAAGGAACGAGAACGGGTACGACGCACAGGAACGAGGAAGCTAGTTTGTTGTAGTAGATCAGGGCAGTCGACTCGATTACATAAAATGTCGTAAGCGAACATTCTCCGAAGGAATACTCGGCGCGCTTGTAAATTTTCAAGCTTGATCAGCTCACATCGGTGCTCGTAAGGGGGCAGCCTCATTGGATCATTCCAAGGAAGTCTTCGTAAAGCAAAGCGCAAAAAGCAACGCTGCACTCTCTCAATACGTGCTATATGCGTGTTATGGTATGGTGCCCATATTTGAACCGCGTATTCTAGAAGACTACGAACAAAAGAGCAATAGACAGTCTTTAATGCGCACACGTCACGGAACTCAAACGCGTTCCGGCGGATGAAGCCCAACACTGCGAAGGCCTTGGCAGTAGTCATCGTGATGTGCTCGTTGAAATCAAGCTTACTATCCATCGTCACTCCCAGGTCATTAATGGACGAAACACGTTCGAAGCCGACACCGTTTGCTGTGTAGCGAAAATTGAATTGCCTTCGAGTTTTGTTAAAGCTTATTACTTTACACTTCGACGCGTTCATCTCCATACCGTTCAAAACACACCAGTCTTGTATAGCTTCAATGTCTTGTTGCAAGGCGGCACAATCAAGAGTAGAGCTGATGATACGGTAGATTTTTAGATCGTCTGCATATAGGAGGTGATGTGAGTTCAGTTTTTGGCTCAGGTCGTTAATAAAAATAATAAAGATAAGGGGACCAAGATGACTCCCTTGCGGCACGCCAGATGGAGTTCCAAAAGAGGCGGACTTGGCAAATCCCAGTTTTACGTAGGCAAACCGTTCATGCAAGTACGAACCTAGCCACTTCACCAACCAGTTTGGAAAACCAAGTCGCTCGAGTTTCTTTAACGTTAGTTCGTGGGGGACTTTATCAAAAGCTTTGGCAAAGTCTACGTAGATACCATCCACTTGGCAGCGTTTTTCCATGCTTGAGTTTAGCGCACTTGCATATACCATGAGATTTGTAGTAGTGGACCTGTTTTTCGCAAACCCATGTTGGTACTGCGATATTAGAGGTTTTGCAGCTATGTACATTTTCTCGTGCACCATTAGTTCCAATGTCTTGGCTAAGCAACAAATAATGGAAATCGGCCTATAGTTTGAAACGTCATGAATATTTCCAGCTTTGTGGATGGGCGTGACTGCAGAGAGCTTCCAGACATCCGGAAAGACAGCTGACGATAGCGAGAAGTTAAATAATCGGCAAATGGGTGGTCCGAGTTCATTAGCGCATCGTTGAATGAAAGCTGGAGGCAATTTATCCGGTCCAGGACCTTTGGACGGATCCACAGAGTTTAAAGCACTTATGACGTCAGCTGTAGTGAATGTGAGTAGCGGAAGATGAATATTATGCGATGGCAGAGAATTCAACAGTCCTGGCGAATCCGGAGGAGGGACTGCATTATAAACGGATTTGAAATAATCGGCGAAAAGCTCCACTGATCCTGCGGCGTCGTGACTGGTTCTATCGCCGAAAGAAACCTCCGAAGGAATCGAATGTGAACCCTTTCTACTTTTGAAGAAACGCCAGAAGGAGGTAGGATTCGTTTTCACCTCATCTTCAATGCGAAAGATATACTCACGGAACGAAGAAGATAAGCACTCGTTATACTCCGCCTCGAGGCTACGAAGAAGGATCCTGTTATCGTCACTTCGATGACGCATAAAGCGGCGACGAACTTTCCGGAGAACATTGCGGCGATGTCGTAGTTCGGCAGTCCACCACGGCTGACTATTTGAATGCCGAAGGGAGGGTCTGCGGAGCGGAGTGAGTCTGCTGATGATGTCAAAAAGCAGAGAGTAGAACTTATCGACTGCTTCGTTGACGTTGTCACCGGTAAGAACTTCGTCCCAATTCGTCAAATGAAGATCTTCCATGACTGCGTCATAATTACACCGGTTAAAGTCGAGGTCATGAATGTCTGAAGTTCCGTCGAAACTATCGTTGATACTATGCGTGGTCAAGCGCAGGACAAATGGTTTATGGTGACGGTCACAAGATAAAATCGGCGATGGCACTTCAATCAGTTCAACTTCGCTGCTGTTCTTTACGAAGGCCAAGTCAAGCATTCTTCCGTTGACATTACATACATTACAAATCTGCTGAAGTCCAGTAGTAATCATGTGTTCGGCAAATGCAAGCTCCTGCTCAGTAGAAGCATTCGATGGGAGGAAAGAATTAACATCGTCATCATACCATGACCATGGTACCAAATCAAACGTGGCAGATTGTAATCACCGACAACCACCACAGAATCGCCGGATGCTGCCTTGTTGAGAATTTGTTCCACGCAGTCGGAGTGTGCGACAAATTTCCCAGGGTCACTGTTTGGCCTCAAATAGATACCACAAACAAATATAGATTTGGTTGCCAAGGATATCTTCACAACAACTTGTTCAAGCACTTCGGATCGGTCAAGCTGGACTGCAATACTCGCAACAGACTTCTTAACAGCGATAAGTGCGCCACCCCCTCTCTGCAAATGACTTGTGGCGCTGTTTCGATCACAGCGGTAAATGTTGTAGTTCGATGATAACTCAGCATTGTTGACATCGCTGTTAAGCCACGTTTCGGTCAGCACGAGAGCGTCATAATCGCAAGAGGAGGTTCGTGAGAAAAAATCGTTGGTTTTGGTACGCATCCCACCGACGTTTTGATAATAGATGGTGAAAGGGATAGATTCTCCTCTCACTGGCGGCAAAACGGCGGGCGGTGGCGAGAGGGTGTGATGAGATGGTGAGAAGCAGCGCACGGAACAGGGTGCATCGGGATGGCTCTGAGTTGCAAAACAGTCCACCGATTCTTCAGGATTTAACGTTGGAGGTTGGATGGTGCTCTCGGTGTATCGGTTAGGACGATGGGGTTGGGTGTCGCCACTTCTGGTCTCCAAAAAAACTGCTTTTTGCTCCCAGCATTTTCAAATTCGCGGAAGCGTATTCCACGAGGCCACGTTTCGGGTGATAGTGCAAGAGGCTTCAGCTCAACTGGTATTCCAAACTTGTACGATACGAAGGTGAGCGTTCCGATGTCTTTCCCACGTGGTACAAGTTCAACCACTTGGGGATTCGTAGTCTGCAATTTGGACTCTACCAGTTCACGAACTTTGTCTTCCGGAACATCTGGCAGAATACCCGACAAGTACAACCAGAAATTGGCGGTATCCGGAGCAGCAGTGTCAGGAACAACAAGGTCCTCGACCGCTGAACTAGTACCGACACAGCACATTGATTTAGCCGGACGATGTCGTCTTCCCCGTCGTTCTCCCGTAAGCGCTTAGCTCTGCCAGAAGGTGCACGCGGTGTACGGTAGAGAGAAGCTGGTGTACGGGGCACAGCGTTAATCAACGTCTTGAAATTTGAATGGATTTCGTGTTTGATATCTGCCAATATGCTGTCCCGGATTTCGGATTTCATCGATTCGATCACAGATTCATTTGCCTTGTTAACAGATACCAGCGAATTAGCAAAGCGTGCCTTAGAAATCAGATTCTTGCATGCCGTGCACATCCAGACGAGATGCATGTTTGCTTTGTACGAAGCATACATGTCTTCTGCCAATCCGGAGCATCTCATGCAAACCGTTGATGAGCAGAAACCGCCACATTTAATCGACTCACCATCGATGGTGAAGCTCGAGAAGCTGAACCGCTCGCGCAGAGGCTTTGTGCCACAAGCCGACATGTGCCGAGATAATCACGGGAATATTCTCACGAGCGAGCGTGAGGTGGTCGAGAGATGGCGGCAGCATTACGATGAGCACCTCAATGGCGACGTTGCAAGTACCGAAGGTGGCGTGGTAACAGATCTAGGAGTATGTGCACAGGACGAAAGACTTCCGGCCCCTGACCTTCAAGAGATCGAGGAGGAGGTTGGCCGGTTGAAAAACAACAAAGCCGCTGGAGCAGATCAACTACCAAGCGAGCTTCTAAAATACGGTGGAGAAGCACTGGTGAGAGCACTACACTGGGTCATTACCAACATTTGGGAGGAGGAAGTATTACCGGAGGAATGGATGGAAGGTATCGTGTGTCCCATCTACAAAAAGGGCGACAAGTTGGATTGCGGGAACTACCGCGTGATCACACTACTGAGCGCTGCCTACGAGATACTCTCTCAAATTTTATGCCGCCGTCTATCACCGATTGCAAGAGAGTTCGTGGGGCAATATCAGGCTGGATTTATGGGTGAACGCGCTACAACGGACCAGATGTTCGCCATCCGCCAGGTGTTGCAGAAATGCCGCGAATACAACGTGCCCACACATCACTTGTTCATCGATTTCAAATCGGCGTATGATACAATCGATCGAGAACAGCTATGGCAGATTATGCACGAATACGAGTTCCCGGATAAACTGATACGATTGATCAAGGCGATGGATCGAGTGATGTGCGTAGTTCGAGTATCAGGGACACTCTCGAGTCCTTTCGAATCTCGCAGAGGGTTACGGCAAGGTGATGGTCTTTCGTGCTTGCTGTTCAACATTGCTTTGGAGGGTGTGTTAAGAAGAGCGGGGATAAACACGAGTGGGACGATTTTCACGAGGTCCGTTCAGCTGCTTGGTTTCGCCGATGATATTGATATTATTGCTCGTAAATTTGAGACGATGGCGGAAACGTACATCCGACTAAAGAGTGAAGCCAGGCGAATCGGATTAGTCATTAATGTGTCGAAGACAAAGTACATGATGGCAAAGGGCTCCAGGGAGGAATCACCGCGCCCGCCACCCCGAATTCATATCGACGGTGATGAAATCGAGGCGGTTGAAGAATTCGTGTTCTTGGGCTCACTGGTGACCGCCGACAACGACACCAGCAGAGAAATTCAGAGGCGCATTGTGGCAGGAAATCGTTCTTACTTTGGACTCCGCAGAACTCTACGATCGAATAAAGTTCGCCGTAACACGAAGTTAACCATCTACAAAACGCTGATTAGACCGGTCGTCCTCTATGGGCACGAAACATGGACCCTACGTGCAGAGGACCAACGCGCCCTTGGAGTTTTCGAACGGAAGGTGTTGCGTACCATCTACGGCGGAGTGCAGATGGAAGACGGGACTTGGAGAAGGCGAATGAACCACGAGCTGCATCAGCTGCTGAGAGAACCAACCATCGTCCATACCGCGAAAATCGGGAGGCTACGGTGGGCGGGTCACGTCATCAGGATGTCGGATAGCAACCCGACTAAAATGGTTCTCGAGAGTCATCCGACCGGTACAAGAAGACGTGGAGCGCAGCGAGCTAGGTGGGTCGACCAAGTGGAGGACGATCTGCGGACCCTACGCAGAGTGCGGAACTGGAGGCAAACAGCCACCCAAGCAACACACTTGGACATTAATAAGTTCCTGTAATGTGTATACCACTATATTGAAAGTTATGCCATTTGAACCAATCGTCATATTAACGACTAAATTACAACTAAAAAAGCGCAAGAGGTGGAGCCAATATAAAACATCCATTCGTGATATAAACGGTTTTAATACGCAATCGAATTATAACCAAGATACAACTTGTAGTCGACTCACAAGCTGTGACCGGTTCGACAACTAGTCAGCTAGTCACCACATTTGTCACTGCCAGTGACTATGCACCCAAAGTTTCGTTCAAGTGATCAATAATTATGTGCACAAATATACCGCAAAAAAGTCTGTCCGAGAACGTCAATTTGTGTGCCGCTCCAGATTTATCGGTAAGTCACGCATTTTGGCTCCGTATTCCCAACGCGCCTCAGTCTACCTATCATTTTGCGAGTGACAATTTAGGCATTTGTGGTAAAAATTAACTCGCCATATTGCTTTGACGGAGTACATTTAGTAGCTTATTTATTGCACCCGTAAAATGCTGAAAATTAATTTTAGAATTTAGAAAGAGACGATTTGCTAAATCATGTCTGTGGGAATCCGTATTGATAAAGTACAATGCCGCACGCGGTACACACGGAACCGCCAAACTACCCAAAATTGGATTCTTTTGATGCAATCCCATAGTTTAGCCCAATAAGTCAAAATTTGCGTGAATCGATTAAACTTATGCTAGGTAAATTGCCTTTACCTCTAGCTAAAAATATACTCAAGAGTAGGTAAATTCAACCCAAGACCTCCTTCATTCAACCCAAAATTGGATTATTTGCCTCAAGGACCCCCGTTGGATAGACACATCTTCGTTTATTTACGACAACATCGGCGGGGGAGAGAGGAAAAACAACCTAAAAAATTTGATATACTCATTTTAGGGTAAAATCGCCACAAAATAAGGTAGATTGAATTTTCCGTGTAGGACATAAGTAACCAAAAAAGCAGGCACTTGGACGTGTACTTCCCATTTACGTCGACAAGAGGCTGTCCATTTATTACGTAAGGGAAATTCCTCGTTTTTTTTTTGTAAAAAATGTAAACCCATTGTAAAATTTGTCGTGGGAAACTCCTAATATTTTTGTACGTTACGTTAGATTTCTCAAACCCCCATATATTCCCAGTGGTAGGTACCAGTCCTTCAGTACCGTAAACTGGGGTGTAGTTGATCAGTGGGGTGAACCTGATCACTCAATTACCTGCGGATATCGACTTTCAAGGAAGCAACAACTGTTTTTTGACCAGTCGCAATCCAATGACGTAGCATTAAAATGGAATGGTAACTTCCTTTAAAGTCATTATCCGTGGATAATTGAGTGATCAGGTTCACCCCACTGATCAACTACACCCCAGTTTACGGTACTGCGAAAATGAGGCTTTTTTTTATTGAGTCATTATTATACTTCCAATCAGATTTTTTTTTCTATTTTATCACTTTAACTTTATAAAATTTAGAAAATGTCGATAAATTTATGAAGAAAAAATTACATTTTATTTGTACATCATTTTCATAATTTTTGAAACATTTTGGTTTTTATAGTGCATTTTATATTTTTCACGATCACAAAAACATTTTGCCGTACATTTTGGAACTTCTACCTCTCCTGTCAAAATTGTTCGTTATGTTATAAATAAGTTCCAGGTGCAACATGTTTATAACAATCAGAATCAATGTTTTGGTTGATTTGGTTTGTAAACGGTTGTAACTAAGATTCGTTGAAACAATAATATTATACTTCAGTTACAAATTGGTTTCGTAAGTTTCGACTAATGATGACGTTTGTTTTCATTTTGCTAGTTGTTATAAAAATGTTATACCTCAGTTTGGCATTACCAACAGGATTTTAATAGGTTTTAATTTTGTTTGTTTCATGAAAACACAGTTGCAACATGTTTGCAACGATGATCATTTCCATTTTAGTTGCAGGTGCTACTTGGGCATGGACCGAGTGGAATGGAGGCGGCTACTATGTACAGCAGAGGCCACCCCGGCCTTAGCCTGACCGGTAAGGTAAGTATCGATGGTATTAGCACACTTTTCGCAAATGTCCGTCATTTCGGCAAAACTGGCAGCACTGGAAAAATGCAGCTAGTGACGGATAGATGGCCACTCCAAAGCAATTGAAAAAATATCCGTTCAGCAACAATCCCAGCCAACCACATATCGTAAATCATTGTGTGGAAAAAATCGTATATTTTCATATATTGAATCAGAATTGTACAATAATGTGTATATTTGTTGACAATGATTGCGTAAAATCGCATTTCATGCCAAATTAAATTTCAATTGCGATTTTGTTTCATATAGTCGTCTCCGATCATAAAAGGTGCGGGATACTATCGGTAGGATCGCACAGAATCGTGAAAAAAACATACATTCTTAGTGTCAAGCTGCAAGTTCGCTAGCATCGTATATATGATTTCTTTGAATCGTGGAAATCGTCGCTTCACATCGTATATGAATCTGCTTAATCGAGCTTGCTACCTAAAGGTATAATGAAAATCGGTGAAATCGTATACAACTATAACAATGTTGTATATTGATCGTTTGCGTCACACTTGCGTCGTATACAAAGTAAATGAAATCGTAGAAATCGTATATTCATTTTTAGAGTCGCATATGATTGTTACTGCACTTTTTATAGTCGAATCTTAATCTCGGGAATCGTAAATGGTTTTGTTTACATATTTGCATGATGGAGAAAACGAAAAAAATGCATTCATCACAAATTTATATTATTGTTTTTGTTGACACATTCCAACCATGGTAGCAATAATTTCAACCAAATATTTAGGTTTTCATACTAGCAGATGACTTACAATAAGTGATGTATAGATTCCAACAACGATGTGATTTCCGGGCCTCTTGCACAGCACCACTTTTGGTGCTACTCAATGCACAACAACAACGCTCCCACCACAAGTCTCGCACCGTATCAAGCTTATTTTTATTCGTTTCACGCCATTCGCTTTGAACTCTCTATTTTCAACTTGGCAGTATAGCCAATAGAGATAACGCGCAGTTCTCAATCAAAGGACCTAAGTTCGATTCCCACTGAACACCAATTTTTTTTTTTTTTTTGATAATCTTGAGTCGTATATTGGTTCTCTCAATCGTAATAAGATCATGCATAATCGTACATTTAGACGGATAAAATCGGCGAAATCGTAGAAATTTTTCGAGAAATCGTATATTATGTTGGATGGAATCCAAGTAATCGTATATATGTTTCGATATGGCCTCCACTTTAGTATGTATATGCCTGTTTCGTGCATTGAATACGATTTCTTTGGTGCTATATATGTGTGACTATTTCAGTTGCAATTTCGATATAGAAACCAAATTGCTGGCTGGGATGACAGATGGACGTGAGAAGTGCTTAGATGATTGTTTTTCCTTACGTGTCTCAAAATCTCAGCTGATTCACGATGACAGGACGAGTCGAGGCTTACGATGTTTGTCACGGATAGGGTAATTCATGTATTTTGGACAGGCTGAAGACAACGTTGGAAAAATCATCCCCTAGCTTACTTAGAAAGCAATTGATTGCTTCGCAAAGTTACTAATACGCTTATAATATGACTGTACTTTGCGTTCCTGGTGACAAAAACCTCAACGAACGCATTTTAAGCTGAGAAAACCACAATTTCCAATCGCCTGTTAGAATTGCATTTTGGACACCGAATATATGTTTTGGACACTCTCAGATATATATAATTTGGACAGGGCAATTATTTCAATGTGTAGCCATGAATACTGCTAAATCATGGAAGTAGCATAAATTAACATATATTTTCTCACGAATAATCTAATTTCTCCGCTTAACAGGCATCTATTTTGATAACTATTACACTTTTAGGTAAAATAGAAAAAATATCGCCAGACCCACAGAATACGCCTCCAAGTATGCAATTGTACAGCATCCCCATGTAGTTCGTCAGGTGACCAAAATATATTTACAGTAGAAAACGTGTAATGTATTTTGGACACCACCTATTTTAGGCGTTCTAGATGAAGGTTAAGAGATTGGCCGCCTAATGCTTCTTTATTGAACATTTTTCATTGCAATAAGGCATTTAAATTTCTTACAATTATCATTTCAACGTTTTTGGGGTGAATATTGTATGTGACTGCGAAGTGTATGTCGTCTTGCATACCTGTGCATTTGAGGGGTTTTAGTGAAATAATTTACATTTTCGATAATTTTAAAGTAAATTCTTAATTGTTAAGCGTATTTTCATCGTAAGTCATCAGAACAGGGTCTACTTGATCCAATAATCGATATTAAGAAGTATCTACTTTTATAAGTTCTCCGGAACAAGACATACAACGCCGTGCCTGTCCAAATTACATACATGTCCAAATTATATTTTTTACCCTAATCGTCTCACTTCTCGCTATCGGTCCAGCTGATGCTTGGTGAATGTTGATGACGAGAATGATGCAGCAAACACACCAGAAAAATGCAAGTCGGCCCACGTCGGACGGGTGGATGGCGGCGATGACGAGGTACGATAATGTACTACCTTGCTGGTCGAGACGTTCGGATTTGTTGTAATAATAAGGCAGGGCGGCAAGCAGGGATATATTCTCCAGATTAGGTGCAGTCACAAAGTTCGAAATTGTTTGCTATGATTTCTCGGAACGGTGCATATATAGTGAGGCAGCGGTGAGAATGATTGTCTTGGGTGAGTTGGTTTGCGTGAAGAGCAGCAGTATGTCCAGCAGGTACAGGTGGAGAGCGGCGAGGTGGGAAATTTTGCGGAGGGAGGCGACGCAAGCTTGACTTCCACTCTCTAGCCGGCTCGGATTATATTAAATCACTATCCTACCTGTCCAGAGCTGATGCTAACTAAATCGGGCGGTTGGTTGGTGATATAGGAGTCGGATATGCGGCAGATGAAGATTTGTTGACGTGGGTGCGGGCGATAATTCGAAAAAAGATTGATGAGCTACACGAGAAACAACACAAATCACAACAGCAGCAGTTCTGGCAATCCAAAGCCAATAGAAACTCCTCGAATTTCTGCTGACTACTCATTGTAATAACCCACTGACGCTGGTCTTCGATCGATCGGGAAGGGAAACGCGAGGATAACGACAGCCGTTTGGGCGTCGAAACACTGGCAGATCTTTCGGCTTCCAACGCTTGTACGCGCTTGGTTAAATCTACTATCATCTGAGTCTGATGTAGGACCTTCATTTTTAGCTGTCTGAGCTCGGGGATGATGGCGAAGCACGAAGATCCTGGTGTTTCTTCCGGAACGGCCTTGACCGAGGACGGCGACGGTGTTGTTGGCTGATGCGACGACGGCGCCGACTTTTGTGGTGATTGGATACGTCGCTGCTTCGGCACCGTGGCATCCGATGTTGATGGTGATTGGGACGGCAAATCCGAACGCACCCTTGGATAATTGGACCACGAGTTTCCTAGAAGAGGTGCCCGGAGGATGCTTGGCCTCTTCACTGATGATTTTTCTTCCGGAACGGCCTTGGCCGGGGACTTTGGTGGTGATTGGGACGGCAAGTCCGGATGCCCCTTTGCAAGTCCGGATGTCCGGGCTGAATCCACGGACCACGGATTTCCCAGAACAGATGCCCGGAGGATGCTTGTCTTCTTCACCGTTGATTTTTGTTCCGGAACGGCCTTGGCCGGGGACGGCGGCGGTGATAATTGGAGTTTACGGCTTACGGCCCCTCCTGCGACCCCCTTTGGTGTCGATGATTCCGGTGCTGGAAAATAAAACAATGAGTTTAAGATACAGCTAATAACACATAGGGTAAAAAATATAATTTGGACATGTATATAATTTGGACATGCACGACGATGTATGCCTTGTTCCGGAGAGCTAATAAAAGTAGCTACTTCTCAATATCGATTATTGGATCAAATAGACCCTATTCTGATGGCTTACGTTGAAAATACGCTTAACAATTAAGAATTCACTTCAAAATTATTGAAAATGTAAATTATTTCACTAAAACCCCTCAAATGCACAGGTATGCAAGACGACATAGGGGGATTAGGGGCATAATGGACACCCGGGGCGAAATGGACACCCCTGTTTTTGCCGAAACCGTTGAATTTTATGTAAAAATTTAAATGCAAAAGTGTAAAGGAACATGCCATTGTTCTATTTTGCAAAAATACCATTTATATTCCTTTAAAATAACCAAAATATCACTGAAATTGAAGTATGTTTTTCATATGGTGGATTTCTTATAATTTCGAAGCAGCAGCAAATAAGGTATCACGAGAGATTGAGTGTGTCCACCATACAAACAAATGAATTGTTAGCTTATGTACATGTATACGTAGATTTAGCAATGGATGAAGTATTATATTTCTGATCAGAACACACTGAAAATAGCAATTTCAATGTTGTAGTCTATTCGGGGCGAAATGAACACTGGCAATTATGAATGGATGTACGCGCGTTGCATACTGTTAGGCGTTTTAGAGAGTTTAGAAAAAATCATTCCGATTATTTTAGCCTAAAATTTATTTAATTAACTTTGAAGTTATGTAAACTCGTCTAAGATGGAGTATCATATCTGTGGTACCGTAAAACGGGGTATCTTTGATAATGCGGATAACTTTGATAGTGCGGCAGGCATTGTGTAATTTATCTTATAACTGTGATTCTTTCAACCAGTTAAGAAAAAGGTAAACGTAAATCAATTCTATACATATGAAAGTTCATCTTAGACGAGTTTTCATTAAAATCTAGTTTATATACAACTTTTTGGACAAAAAATAAAAATTGTTGATATTTTTGTCATTTATCAACCCCTTCAAACAATCTGCTATACGACTTCGTTAGAACTATTTTTTCAATGAATGGACTCTTCGTCTCGATAGATTCATCATAGTAGATTCCAAATCTGGCCTTGAATCTCTTAACGAAGTGTGTTTTTATGAAATGGAAGCAATTTTGTAAATTGGGATATTAATCTCCATACATTGATAAACGCCTAAAAGTATGCAATGCCCTTGTAATTTCATGTAGATAAATATGTGTTGTTCAAAACTTGTTAATAAAACATTAAAAAATTACTCAAAAAAAGAAAACTAACCATGAATAGCATGTAATCATATGTTGATGTACCATTAAGCATTTATTATTACAAAGATAATGAGTTTTGATAGTCAAATTTAGGGTAATTCATGTATTTTGGACAGGCTGAAGACAACGTTGGAAAAATCATCCCATAGCTTACTTAGAAAGCAATTGATTATTTTGCAAAGTTACTAATACGCTTATAATATGACAGTACTTTGCGTTCCTGGTGACAAAAACCTTAACAAAAGCATTTTAACCTGAGAAAACCACAATTTCCAATCGCCTGTTAGAATTGCATTTTGGACACCGAATATATGTTTTGGACACCCTGAGATATATATAATTTGGACAGGGCAATTATCTCAATGTTTAGCCATGAATAATGCTAAATCATGGAAGTATCATAAATTAACAAATACTTTCTTACGAATAATCAAATTTCTCCGCTTAACAGGCATCTATTTTGATAACTATTACAGTTTTATTTAAAATAGAGAAAATATCGCCAGACCCACAGAATACGCCTCCAAGTATGCAATCGTACAGCATCCCTATGCAGATTATCAAATGACCAAAATATATTTACAGTAGAAAACTTGTAATGTATTTTGGACACCACCTATTTTAAGCGTTCTAGATGAATGTTAAGAGATTGGCTGCCTAATGCTTCTTTATTGAAAATTTTTCATTGCAATAAGGCTTTTAAATCACTTACAATTATTAATTCAACGATTTTGAGGCGAATATTATATGTGACTGCGAAGTGTATGTCGTCTTGCATACTTGTGCATTTGAGGGGTTTTAGTGAAATAATTTACATTTTCGATAATTTTGAAGTAAATTCTTAATTGTTAAGCGTATTTTCACCGTAAATCATCAGAATAGGGTCTGCTTGATCCAATAATCGATATTGAGAAATATCTTCTTTTATAAGCTCTCCGGAACAAGACATAAAACGCCGTGCCTGTCCAAATTACATACATGTCCAAATTATATTTTTTACCCTATTGTGTTTTGCACTCAGTACTCCAAAAACTCATTTTTATATGTAGAATTTAGTAAAAAATCAATGTTTCGATATAAAAATTCTATCTAATATACTCCACAAGCCTTCTCTCATCATGTTCATACTCCTAAGATTCCAATTTGTGATTATTTTTTGAGATTTGATGTGTTTTTAGGGCATTATCAAAGTTACCCCAAAATGAAAATCTGATTTTCGGTTATATGAAAAACTAAAAGTTATCCAAAATATTTCAGATTATCTAATCTTTTAATTGCAATTGATAACTGATACCCCAGTACTTGTTTTAAACATATAAAACTCGGAGAAATACTGTTACATGTAAAAATATTGAGAAAATTCGCTAAAAAACTATCAAAGTTACCCCATTTTACGGTATTGATCTCCGTAGGCAAATTACTTAACTGGTCGATATTCTCAAAGATACAGCATAAAATATGCAGGGGTGTCCATTATGCCCCGATGGGTGTCCATTTCGCCCCGTACCTTTGCTGCCAGCCCCAAAAAACACACGGTTTTCAATTCATTATTTCTTCACAATAATGACATTTTACCAGCTGTAAATGATTGAAATACGTAGGAAACAGGTTAAAGTTGTAAGCCAGCTGATAATATGTTAAGTTTTTGTCTGTTATACAGGCCTAACATACTCATTCGCTTAGGGTGTCCATTATGCCCCTAATACCCCTACACTTCATAGTCACATACAATATTCACCTCAAAATGGTTGAATTAATAATTGTAAGAAATTTAAAAGCCTTTTTGCAACGAAACATGTTCAATAAAGAAGCATCAGGCAACCAATCTCTTAACATTCATCTAGAACGCTTAAAATAGGATATGTCCAAAATACATTGCGTGGTTTCTACTGTTAATATAATTTGGTCATCTGACGAACTACATGGGGATGCTGTGCGATTGCATACTTGGAGGCGTATTCTGTGGGTCTGGCGATATTTCCTCGATTTTAACAAAAACTGTAATAATTATCGAAATAGATGCCTGTTAAGCGGAGAAATTTGATTATTTGTAAGAAAATATTTGTTAATTTATGCTACTTCCATGATTTAGCAGTATTCATGGCTAAACATTGAGATAATTGCCTTGTCCAAATTATATATACCTGAGGGTGTCCAAAACATATATTCGGTGTCCAAAATGCTGTTCTAACAGGCGATTGGAAATTGTGATTTTCTTAGCTTAAAATGCTTTCGTTAAGGTTTTAGTCACCAGGAACGCAAAGTACGATCATACTATAAGCGTATTGGTAACTTTGCGAAATAATCAATTGCTTTCTAAGGAAGCTAGGGGACGATTTTTTCAAAGTTGTCGTCAGCCTGTCCAAAATACATGAATTACCCTGAGGTTAAAAACTTACCCGCAGCTACCGCCGAGTCCGTTTTGGCATGCAATGGAGGCGATAGAGATGGTAATGGCGTTTCAGGTCCGGGTGGCGTGTCCGGCAGCAGCGCCGATGCCGAGAAAATTTTCGGACATTCATCACTCATTTTCGGGACGAGGACTGTTGCATACGACGTGGACAGAGTGATTGTGAACTGTGATGTCTGCTGTTGACACGAAACCGTCCTCCGACCGCACACTGATGACCGACCGCTGATGTCAGTTTGACAGTTTGCAACATATGAAAAAGGCATATATTTTATATAGCTTAATATATGAAAAGGGCATGCTTTGCATGAAGAGGGCGTATACGCATATATATTATATATATCTTATATATTTGTATGACGGTCGTCTGACATCAATGATGGATCCTACATGACCAGCGCGGTCGGTCGGTCGGTCGTCGTCAGTGTGCGGTCGAGGTAACTTGTTACCACTGGTTGCCACGCTTGATGACCGAGTAGCATGCTTCGAGACGGTTTGCGACCTACCCCGCTGTGCTGTAGGACGCCGTAGGGGCCACATACAAAAATATCCGATATATCCGATATATATGATATATATGCGTATATGCGGACTGTGCTTCGAGACGGTTTGCAAGATAGGCCCTTTTCATATATTAACCTATATAATATATGTGCCTTTTTCAAATGTTGCAAACTGTCAAAAAGTCTGACACCAATGATGGATCCTACATGACCAGCGCGGTCGGTCGGTCGGTCGTCGTCAGTTAGGCGGGAAAACATCACTATGCATACGTACGCTCCCCCGAGAGGAAGCACACGTATAATTGAATGTATAAATATAGTTTATTGCATTGCTAACTGGACTGCGACAAAGTGCGGAATCTCAAATAAAAGTGCGATATTGCTTCAAATCGTTCCGGTGTCTTCACCGCACTTATTCATCATGAGCTAGTGAATAAGTGCGGCGAAGACACCCGAACGATCTGACGCAAAATCGCACTTTTATTTGAGATTCCGCACTTCATCGTCGCACTTATAACTGCGCAATGCGCAATATAGGCACTCAAAAATGTGTACATCGTACTGAAGGTACGATGTGCAATATGCGTTCAACTAATGCGATGCATTCGAATTAGCCCCAAACTATTCCCTCCAAATCCCTACTCTAAAATTTGCCCACGTTACGTATCGCATAAACATGCGATGCATATCGGACATCCACGCGATCACGTGTTCGTCGTGTTCGTTGCGTGGTTTGTGTTCGTCGCATGGGAACGTATTTGTAAACAACAACAATCGTTCCAAACATGTCGCCGAAGAAGGTAAGTGTTTTTTTGCGCTCCGTAAATTTTATTATAATGATTATAATAATATTTATTATAATGGTTATAATTATATTTACAGAACCCTCATCGCTCGGCCCGCCCAGCCAAGGGCATCATGACGGAGAGGCGTCCCCGAGGAGCTCGCCGGCAAGAACCGGAAGAACCGAGACATCGTAGTCGATCCCCGGCCATCCCAGTCCCGCCGCCGCCGCCGCCAAACGACCGTTCAGTTAGCCGGTCCCCGGTAACGGTCGCCGGTAGCAGCCGGTCCCCGGTAGCAGCTGCACGCGCGCGGACCCCGTCCCCACTGATGATCAACACCAGCCGGTCCCCGGCAATGACCGAGGGCGGCGCCCACGCGCGGAACCCGCCCTTTGCGACTCCAACACGACGCGCACCACGGAGCACAACAGAATCCCCCGAGGATTTCCGGGGATTTCAGTCACCGAACTCCGACTACCCACGGCGGGTGAGCTACGGGGGGGGCTGCGTCTATCGCCCCACCATCATCCGCGCCTCAAGAGTCACCGACTGCCTTGTCCGGCTTCGACAGCCGGCAATGGACGACTCTTGAGGCTATGATGGCTCGCGCAGTGCGTTACAAGACGAACTCCAAACGGTGCGGCAAGAGCTCCGCACTGTGCAGGGGCGGTTAGACACGATCCAAGAAGTAAGTAACCGCTAACCGTTGTAAATTTTCAATTAGTAATTCTTAATGTTCTCTTACAGCTTATCATCAGCCCCAATTCCGAAAGCCTTCCCGATGCCTACGTCGAGCCGATAGTGCCCTGGGACGTGTTCGTTAACGCCATCCGGGACAAATTGGCTGCAAGCGGTCTGAGACCACTACTGCACCCGCAGTGTTACGTTTGTAAATTGTTGTGACATTTTGTCGGTTTATTTTGTATGTTTTACTAAGGTTTGTACGTTTGTCCCTGAAATTTAATGTGCATTTGTAGCGCTCCAAAAATTTCAGGAGCGATCCAGTACAAAACGCACAAGCCGTCCCCTAACACGGACATCAAATTGTAGACGGTCTTGTGTTGTTGCCCGAATCTAGATGCCCGAG
This sequence comes from Aedes albopictus, assembly GCF_035046485.1. Classification (NCBI taxonomy): domain Eukaryota; kingdom Metazoa; phylum Arthropoda; class Insecta; order Diptera; family Culicidae; genus Aedes; species Aedes albopictus. The sequence goes on along the minus strand of NC_085136.1, from coordinate 204,607,089 downwards.
TAGGATTAGTTTTCCTAGACAAAAACAAGCTATGAAGGCCGCAACAGATGCTGCAAACTAAAAGGCGAACTGCCAGAAAAAAATACGATTACAGGATTGACTGATGGACCAAGCACAAAAATGAAACCTCGTCATCCTGGGTTCGGACTTAGTTATCTATTTGGATAATTGGGCACAATTTATGTTATGTGTTGCATGTTGTGTTTTGTGCATTTGTAATGTTCCATTTTATTTTGCGTATCTAAGTTCCCAGACGTGGGGCCCGATACGGAAAATAAAATGTGCATTCGTAAGGTTCCAATGTTTTCGTTACATTGGCACGAACTAAAAAACCCACGTTCATGTTATAGGTTATTGGTTACTAGCTGAATTGCCCGGCTTTGCTCGGGTTTATTTATTGAGGGGGGCTGGAGCAAATGCGAAGTCCCATATAGCCGAATGGGTAAACATGCCGCTGTTCCGCAAGATCAGGCTGAAAATAAAGAGATTCCAGGTGACATATAAGCCATATTAAAAAAACTGCCAAAAATCCAGAATTCCGAAGCATACTTAGTATACTAAACATTTAATCTACTGATACGTTTCTACGGCATAGAGTGCCATTGAGTTTTCCACACAATCTACAAAAAACAGTATCTATCTTAAAAAGAAAAACACTAAGCTGAAGAGAGGTAAGTCAAGTTCTATTCCATAACTGGAATTTTATATTGGTTTCTCATCTTTGTCACATGGCATTTGCTAGGTTTATTAGTTTCATATATTTGAATGTAAATGATGATTCTTCATGTTTTTCTCTGTCAAAATAAATTAAAGCTAAATCAAGTGCTTTCACCATTTTTCAACGGCACTTTGAGAAAGTGTTAAAGGTTCATGTAGATCTCAGGTTCCATAGATAAATGTGATCATAGCGTGATCTACCTATCGAATTGCGGAGCCGTGGTTTTAAATCTCAATCAGTAGAAATATGTTTGCGTTACAACGTGTAAGCGTATGCTGTCCGACTCGCTTACGCTCGTCGGACTTAAAAAAGGGATAACACCTCTGTTCGCATTCTACCGGGCAAATGCTTGGATGTGCTGTTCGCCTAGAAGTGAATCGACGCAAACACGGCGCATCGGACTAACGGAACATCGGCGGCTTTCTGCCGCCGATGTTCCTCAGTCCTCCATACAGTTGCAACGCAAAAAATTGCCAGAAGAAGTTAAATATTTTATGGTAAACGAATGTTTTACAGTTCGCTATCTTGATCTTCAAAATAGCGTCCGATATCGATTTTAGACATACATTCATCAAGCCCGATCAATTGACATCCACATTGCATGGTATCATAGCACAACCCTTCATTCCATGGCCGCCATCTTAGATTATGGTCCGCCATCTTGGATTCCAAAATGGCGTCAAATATCTATTTTCGATTTCTACTCGTCAAGCCCGATCGATAGATACCCGTATTGCATGTTTTCATGTATCAAACCACCATTCCATAACCGCCATATTGGATTATGGTCCGCCATCTTGGATTTATATCCCGCCATCTTGTATTTCAAAATTGTGTCAACTATCTATTTTTGACTTCTACTCGTCAAGTCCGATTGATAGATACCCATATTGCATGGTTTCATAGCTCAAACTATCATTCCATGGCCGCCATCTTGGATTATGGTCCGCCATGTTGGAATTATAGTCCGCAATATTGGATTCCGAAATGGCGTCAAATATCTATTTTTGACTTCTAGTCATCATGCCCGATCGATAGATACCCATATTGCATGGTATAATAGCTCAAACCACCATTCCATGGCCGCCATCTTGGATTATGGTCCGCCATCTTGGATTCCAAAATGGCGTCAAATATCTGTTTGCGATTTCTACTCGTCAAGCCCGATTGATAGATACCCATATTGCATGGTTTCATAGCTCAAACCACCATTCCATGGCCACCATCTTGGATTATGGTCCGCCATGTTGGATTTATAGTCCACCATATTGGATTTCAAAATGGCGTCGGATATTCATTTTTGACTTCTACTCGTCAAGCCCGATCGATAGATACCCATATTGCATGGTTGAATAACTCAAACCACCATTCCATGGCCGCCATCTTGGATTATGGTCCGCCATCTTGGATTCCAAAATGGCGTCAAATATCTATTTTTGACTTCTACTCGTCAAGCCCGATTGATAGATACCCATATTGCATGGTTGAATAACTCAAGCCACCATTCCATGGCAGCTATCTTGGATTATGGTCCGCCATCTTGGATTCCAAAATGGCTTCAAATATCTATTTTTGACTTCTACTCGTTAAGCCCGATTGATAGATACCCTTTTGACATTGTATAATAGCTCAAACCACCATTTCATGGCCGCCATCTTGGATTATGGTCCGCCATCTTGGATTCCAAAATGGCGTCAAATATCTATTTTTGACTTCTTTTCATCAAGCCCGATCGATAGATACCCATATTGCATGGTTGAATAGCTCAAACCACCATTCCATGGCCGCCATCTTGGATTATGTTCCGCCATCTTGGATTCCAAAATGGCGTCAAATATCTATTTTTGACTTCTACTCATCAAGCCCGTTTGATAGATACCCATATTGCATGGTATCATAGCTCAAACCACCATTTCATGGCCGCCATCTTGGATTATGGTTCGCCATCTTGGATTTCAAAATAGCGTCAAATATCTATTTTTGACTTCTACTCATCAAGCCCGTTTGATAGATACCCATATTGCAAGGTATCATAGCTCAAACCACCATTCCATGGCCGCCATCTTAGATTATGGTCCGCCATCTTGGATTCCAAAATGGCGTCAAATATCTATTTATGACTTCTACTCGTTAAGCCCGATTGATAGATACCCTTATGACATGGTATAACAACTCAAACCACCATTTCATGGCCGCCATCTTGGATTATGGTCCGCCATCTTGGATTCCAAAATGGCGTCAAATATCTATTTTTGACTTCTACTCATCAAGCCCGATCGATAGATACCCATATTGCATGGTATCATAGCTCAAACCACCATTCCATGGCCGCCATCTTGGATTATGGTCCGCCATCTTGGATTCCAAAATGGCGTCAAATATCTATTTTTGACTTCTACTCATCAAGCCCGATCGATAGATACCCATATTGCATGGTATAATAGCTCAAACCACGATTCCATGGCCGCCATCTTGGATTATGGTCCGCCATCTTGGATTCCAAAATGGCGTCAAATATCTATTTTTGACTTCTACTCGTCAAGCCCGATTGATAGATACCCATATTACATGGTATCATAGCTCAAACCACCATTCCATGGCCGCCATCATGGATTATGGTCCGCCATCTTGGATTCCAAAATGGCGTCAAATATCTATTTTTGACTTCTACTCATCAAGCCCGATCGATAGATACCCATATTGCATGATATAATAGCTCAAACCACCATTCTATGGCCGCCATCTTGGATTATGGTCCGCCATCTTGGATTCCGAAATGGCGTCAATTATTTATTTTTGACTTCTACTCATCAAGCCCGATCGATAGATACCCATATTGCATGGTATCATAGCTCAAACCACGATTCCATGGCCGCCATCTTGAATTATGGTCCACCATCTTGGATTCCAAAATGGCGTCAAATATCTATTTTTGACTTCTACTCATCAAGCCCAATCGATAGATACCCATATTGCATGGTATCATAGCTCAAACCACCATTCCATGGCCGCCATATTGGATTATGGTCCGCCATCTTGGATTCCATAATGGCGTCAAATATCTATTTTTGACTTCTACTCGTCATGCACGATTGGTAGATACCCATATTGCATGGTATAATAGCTCAAACCACGATTCCATGGCCGCCATCTTGGATTATGGTCCGCCATCTTGGATTCCAAAATGGCGTCAAATATCTTTTTTAGACTTCTACTTGTCAAGCCCGGTTGATAGATACCCATATTGCATGGTATCATAGCTCAAACCACCATTCCATGGCCGCTATCTTCGATTATGCCGCCATCTTGGATTCCAAAATGGCGTCAAATATCTATTTTTGACTTCTACTCGTCAAGCCCGATTGATAGATACCCATAATGCATGGTATCATAGCTCAAACCATCATTCCATGGCCGCCATCTTGGATTATGGTCCACCATGTTGGATTTCAAAATGGCGTCGGATATTTATTGCTGACTTCTACTCATCAAGCCCGATCGATAGATACCCATATTGCATGGTTGAATAGCTCAAACCACCATTCCATGGCCGCCATCTTGGATTATGGTCCACCATCTTGGATTTCAAAATGGCGTCGGATATTTATTTCTGACTTCTACTCATCAAGCCCGATCGATAGATACCCATATTGCATGGTATCATAGCTCAAACCACCATTCCATGGCCGCCATCATGGATTATGGTCCGCCATCTTGGATTCCAAAATGGCGTCAAATATCTATTTTTGACTTCTACTCATCAAGCCCAATCGATAGATACCCATATTGCATGGTATCATAGCTCAAACCACCATTCCATGGCCGCCATCTTGGATTACGGTCCGCCATCTTGGATTCCATAATGGCATCAAATATCTATTTTTGACTTCTACTCGTCATGCACGATTGGTAGATACCCATATTGCATAGTATAATAGCTCAAACCACGATTCCATGGCCGCCATCTTGGATTATGGTCCACCATCTTGGATTCCAAAATGGCGTCAAATATCTATTTTTGACTTCTACTCATCAAGCCCAATCGATAGATACCCATATTGCATGGTATCATAGCTCAAACCACCATTCCATGGCCGCCATCTTGGATTATGGTCCGCCATCTTGGATTCCATAATGGCATCAAATATCTATTTTTGACTTCTACTCGTCATGCACGATTGGTAGATACCCATATTGCATAGTATAATAGCTCAAACCACGATTCCATGGCCGCCATCTTGGATTATGGTCCGCCATCTTGGATTCCAAAATGGCGTCAAATATCTTTTTTAGACTTCTACTTGTCAAGCCCGGTTGATAGATACCCATATTGCATGGTATCATAGCTCAAACCACCATTCCATGGCCGCTATCTTGGATTATGCCGCCATCTTGGATTCCAAAATGGCGTCAAATATCTATTTTTGACTTCTACTCGTCAAGCCCGATTGATAGATACCCATATTGCATGGTATCATAGCTCAAACCATCATTCCATGGCCGCCATCTTGGATTATGGTCCGCCATGTTGGATTTCAAAATGGCGTCGGATATTTATTTCTGACTTCTACTTGTCAAGCCCGATCGATAGATACCCATATTGCATGGTTGAATAGCTCAAACCACCATTCCATGGCCGCCATCTTGGATTATGGTCCACCATCTTGGATTCCAAAATGGCGTCAAATATCTATTTTTGACTTCTACTCGTCAAGACCGATTGATAGATACCCATATTGCATGGTTTCATAGCTCAAACCACCATTCCATGGCCGCCATCTTGGATTATGGTCCGCCATCTTGGATTCCAAAATGGCGTCAAATATCTATTTCTGACTTCTACTCGTCAAGCCCGATTGATAGATACCCATATTGCATGGTATCATAGCTCAAACCACCATTCCATGGCCGCCATCTTGGATTATGGTCCACCATCTTGGATTCCAAAATGGCGTCAAATATCTATTTTTGACTTCTACTCGTCAAGACCGATTGATAGATACCCATATTGCATGGTTTCCTAGCTCAAACCACCATTCCATGGCCGCCATCTTGGATTATGGTCCGCCATCTTGGATTCCAAAATGGCGTCAAATATCTATTTCTGACTTCTACTCGTCAAGCCCGATTGATAGATACCCATATTGCATGGTATCATAGCTCAAACCACCATTCCATGGCCGCCATCTTGGATTATGCTCCGCCATGTTGGATTTATAGTCCGCCATATTGGATTTCAAAATGGCGCCGGATATTCATTTTTGAATTCTACTCATCAAGCCCGATCGATAGATACCCATATTGCATGGTATAATAGCTCAAACCACGATTCCATGGCCGCCATTTTGGATTATAGTCCGCCATCTTGGAACCCGAGCCGCCATCTTGAATTCCAATACCCTTATAACCACCTCCTTAACCTAACAAATGTGTATACCAAATTTGGTTAGAATTGGTTGAGGCACTCCAGAGTTATGCTGGAACATACATACATACATACATACAAACATACAAATTAACATACAAATTTACATACAAATTAACATACAAATTAACATACAAACATACATACATTGACTTTTATATATATAGATTTGTTGATCCATCTGGTTTAGGTTAGGTAAACTTAGAGTAGATCAGATATGACTGTCCGCAACAGTAAAGATAGATAAAGGCTAAGTGCTTGGTTGATGGAAGTTCTTTGGCCGTTGGTTAATGGCGTTAGATCATACCCTTTACCAGGATTCGCTGGCGTTATTAGTTTTAAGTTAGCCTGGTGGCAATTAGTTTAAGGTTAGCCTGGTGTCAATTTAACTCGCGGAGTTATCTGGTAAGCGTTTGGCTTACGTCTTTTAGTTAGTCTGGTGACACCAAATAAAATGATCATCGCTGCCATCAACCGACCACTTGGAAGGATAGTAAATAGGAGTTTTTTAGAATTTTTCAAGAATCGCGATTTCGATTCTTGAAAAATTCTTCCGCAGTTGCTGGTGTTGTGTTACGTTTGTAATATAGTTAATACGTTGTAAAGTAGTTTTAAGAATTTTCCATGGATTGCATTCTCCAATTCATGGAAAATTCTTCGATTGTTGCATGGAGTGTGTTACGTTTGTAAATTGTTGTGACATTTTGTCGGTTTATTTTGTATGTTCTACTAAGGTTTGTACGTTTGTCCCTGAAATTTAATGTGCATTTGTAGCGCTCCAAAAATTTCAGGAGCGATCCAGTACAAAACGCACAAGCCGTCCCCTAACACGGACATCAAATTGTAGACGGGCTTGTGTTGTTGCCCGAATCTAGATGCTCGAGTAGGATTAGTTTTCCTACACAAAAACAAGCTCTCTCTCTCTCTTCTTGGCGTAACGTCCTCATTGGGACAAAGCCTGCTTCTCAGCTTAGTGTTCTCTGAGCACTTCCACAGTTATTAACTGAGAGCTTCCTCTGCCAATGACCATTTTGCATGTGTATATCGTGTGGCAGGCACGAAGATACTCTATGCCCAAGGAAGTCAAGGAAATTTCCTTTACGAAAAGATCCTGGACCGACCGGGAATCGAACCCGCCACCCTCAGCATGGTCATGCTGAATACCCGTGCGTTTACCGCCTCGGCTATATGGGCCCTAAAACAAAAACAAAAACAAAAACAAGCTATGAATGCCGCAACAGATGCTGCAAACTAAAAGGCGAACTGCCAGAAAAAAATACGATTACAGGATTGACTGATGGACCAAGAACAAAAATGAAACCTCGTCATCCTGGGTTCGGACTTAGTTATCTATTTGGATAATTGGGTACAATTTATGTTATGTGTTGCATGTTGTGTTTTGTGCATTTGTAATGTTCTATTTTGTTTTTCGTATCTTAGTTCCCAGGCCCGATACGGAAAATAAAATGTGCATTTATAAGGTTCCATTTGTATCCGTTATAGCAGGTGGACACAGACCGCTTCGCCTTGTACCTGAACGACCGGGTGGGGAGAACGGACACGCTCCCAGAGCTCTTACGACAGGCCATTCGGTGTATTCACCCCCGTGGGCACGTGAGTGTCCAACCGATGCCCCGCACGCACGTTCTCACAGGGTCGCAACGCGACTTCATCAATCGATTAGCGGCTCTGTGGGAACTGAAATCAGGCAGCACGATCATCCGGGACTGGCGGACGCTGACGGTACGCATAAGCCAGGCTTGTGCGGCGCTCCGCCAGTCCCGAATAGTGGAGACCCCATTTTTTCTGGCGTTGCCAGCGCCAGACGGGAGCCCAGTGCCAGGGCCAAGTGATATTCGAGCTCCGGCCGCTAGCGACGACAGCGACACCGACGGCGACAGTGACGAATGAGAGCCCGCTCCCCCTTTGGCACCCCCTTTGACACCTCCCTCATTATAAGACCCCCCCATTATTGACCAAATTAAAAGTATTAAAATTATACAAAAAAACTATTTTCTAAATTTTAATTCCGAAACAACTGTATCGGGGGGATGGGTAAACGGGGTTGCACCATTGATATATCATATATGTATCATATATATCATATATGATATATGGTACTGGTACGGGTGTTTCATGATGATATATCATATATATCATATATACGGCTCAGAGGTACTGCTACGGGTGTTTCCCAAAATTCAACGATTGTGTATCGTTTTAAATAGGGTTTTTAATCTAATTTTTGATTTTGTTGATTTGGGTTAACATTGATTATGTCAGTGATCAATGTTCTTTTGTGTTGAAAATACCCTTACTTACTAAATTCGGAGTCGCTGATTTCGAATATGTTGTTCAAATTCTTATAAGTTGTGTACTTTTTGAGTTTTTTAGGAATAAAATCCTACAAACCGCGAATAACGCCTAAAGATAGGCAATGGATTAAGGAATTGATAGCCTACTTTTAAAAAAATCGTATATTTCATTGAAAAGAGCATTTTTATAAAAATTTTGATTATTAAATCCAACTCTAGGAAATCATATTGAAGTACAAATACAGTGATTTCGAACTTCATATTGTATCTAGTATTCATGCCAAGCATGAATGTTTGACAATGTATCTCATTGCGTTACGAAACACAGTTATGGTAAAATCGATTTATTTCTATGTTTATGAAATTCAATTTTTATGAATTCCATGTCATTTAATAGCTAAATAGCAACAGATTACGATATACCGTAAAACGGGATATCTTTGATAATGCGGGTAAGTTTGATAGTGCGACAGGCATTGTATAGTTTATAACTTTCTTTCCTTCAATCAGTTAAAGAGAAGGCAAACGTAGATCATTTCTATACATATGAAAGTTCATTTTAGACGTATTTTTATTAAAACCTAGTTTATATACAACTTTTTGGGCAAAAAATAATAATTGTTGATATTTTGTGTCATTTGTCAACCCCTTCAAACAATCTGCTATACGACTTCGTTTCAACTATTGTTTCAATGAATGGTCTCTTATTTTTTATACATCCATCATAGAAGATTCCAAATCTGGCATTGAATCTCGTAACGAAGTGTTTTTTTACGAAACGGAAGCAATTTTGTAGATAAGGACAAAAATCTCCATACACCAATAAACGCCTAAAAGTATGCAATGTCCTTGTGATTTCATGTAGTTAAATCTGTGTGGTTCAAAATTTGTTAATAAAACATTCAAAAACTACCCAAAAAAGAAAACTTACCATACAAAGCATGTAATCGTATGTTATGTGCCATTAAACATATATTTGAACAAAGACAATGATTTTTAATAGCTAGATTCATTGTGTTTTTCACTCAGTACTGCACAATCTAGTTTTTATATGTAGAGTTTTATAAAAAAAAACCTAATTAATCCACCTAGCGGTGATGGTGCCTTTCTCGTGCTTTAAAATATCCTTTCAACAAAACTCGAGCGACATGTTGATGACATTGACATAAATACAAATACATTTTATATTAGCATAACATCCAATATTCAGAAAATATAAGACAACGATCCAAAACTCAAACCAAACAAGTGTCATGAAGCCGCAAAATTTTGAAACGTCATTTTAGATTTTCCGGTCATCATTTTATGACTCCGGATATCTACCCCAACTGAACTAACCGCCATCTTGAACATTGAGACACCATCTTTGATGTTCTGGTATTCATTTTTGGACTCTGCACCTAAAATTACATAAAATAGTCGCCGTATTGAATTTTGGCATGTCGTTTATGATTTTCTTATTATCAGTTCTGGACGAAGACCGGCATTCTTCCCCATTCAAACTATAGTCATATTGCAGACCTTGTGAAACAGCGCACAGCTTGGGTTTTCTGATTACAAATTTTGAATTCTGGACATATTTTCATACAAAATATGCAAGAATTGAAAATCCTATTAAATAGGCACTAACTTGAATACTGGGCCATTATCTTAGACTTTGGACCGCTATTTTGGATACTCTGGTGGACTTCAAACAAATTTCCCATACCAAATACACTTATTTTACATTGTTTTAGAGCACAAAATTCCTTAAAACAGCCACCATCTTCTATTTACGCGATCAAATTCTTATTTTTCCATTCAACGTTGACCAATCCTTCTATAACTTTACACCTTAGGAACCTGAAATGGTACGATTTGATGAGATCGCTTTTGTTTTGTCTATATTTTGTTCTCATATATGAGAACTTAGACCTATTCGTCACTGTTGTTCATACCTAATGTTTATCAGGCCATTAAACAAAGCCACGATTTAATTTTTCACATGAACGTTGGTTCTTGCTACACAATAGCTAGTCTCTAATGTGATCTAAGGCTATTTTCTTGCTAACCGTTCATTAGATTATCAAAACATATGCGATCTGATGTGTCGTATGTATGGGTTTGGTTCATTTTTATACTTGGTAATTTCCGGTGGGATAGCCGGATCTGATTCCATGAGTCATGGACCATGACACTACCGGTTGTCCCAATTATGGTCTGAGAATATTTTATTGCTATTTATTCACCTTTACCTAATCACCGCGATTTGATGTATCGCATGAATGGGTTTGCTTCACTTTTACTTCTAACCACTTTCGAAGCCACAGCTGAACCCGCAACACTACCGGGAATCTAATGTGATCTGACCCTATTTTTCCATCAGGTTGTCGATAAGTCGTGATCAGTCTACGTTCTACTGCTCGTGTTGTGTGTAGGTAAGAGGTATCGATAGCGCACGAATGTAATAAAGCCAACTGACACCCGACTGCGGCAAGGAAATGAAGGTAGTAAAAAGTGTCGAATGTTTACAAGACTGGTCGTGATTTGATGTACCGCATCCATGGGTTTGGTTAAATTTTACATTTTACTACCCGGATCTGATTCCTGGTAACTACCGGCTGAACCAAATATGGTCTAACATTATTGTCTTGTTAACTGCTCATCGGTTAACCAAAAACGCTGCAAATTGAAGGTGTCACATGCAGGGTTTGACAATTTCGACGGGACTCTCTGAACCAATTCCGGACCACTACTCGTGACGTAAGGCTATTTTTTAGCTAACTGTTCATCAGGTTACCGCAAAAGCCACGATTTGATGTGTCACATGCCTGGATTTGGTTCACTTTTACATTTGGCCTCTTCCGGCCACTCAAAACCGATTCCGAAACACTTGCTGACCGTTCATTAGGTAATCTAAAAAGCCGCTATTTGATGTGACGCATGTACGGGTTTGTTTCTCTTTCAGATTAAACCACTTCGGCGGGAATCCCGGAACGGGTTCCGGAACACTACTGGTTCAGATATGATCTGAGATGATTTTCCTGCTAATTATCCATCAGGTCATCGAAAATGCCGTGGTTTGATGTGCTGCATGCATGGGTTTGGGTCAATTGTATATTTGGCCACTTCCAGCGGGACGCCTAGAACCGGTTTCGGAACACTACCGGTTTAGATATGATCTGAGACTATTTTTCTGCTTACCGCTCATCAGGTTATCGAAAATGCCGTGGTTTGATGTGTCGCATGCATGGGTTTGGTTCACTTGTATATTTGGCCACTTCCAGCGGGACGACTAGAACCGGTTCCGGAGCACTACCGGTTCAGATATGGTCTGAGATGATTTTCCTGCTCATTGTCCATCAGGTCATCTAAAATGCCGTGGTTTGATGTGTCGCTTGCATGGGTTTGGTACAATTGTATATTTGGCCACTTACAGCGGGACGCCCAGAACCGGTTCGGGAACACTACCGGTTCAGATATGGTCTGAGACTATTTTCCCGCTTACCGCTCATCAGGTTATTAAAAATGCCGTGGTTTGATGTATCTCATGCATGGGTTTGGTTCACTTTGATATTTGCCACTTCCGGCGGGACACCCGGAACCGGTTCCGGAACATTACCGGTTCAGATATGGTCTTAGACTATTTTTCTGCTTACCGCTCATCAGGTTATCGAAAATGCCGTGGTTTGATGTGTCGCATGCATAGGTTTGATGCATTTTCATATCTGGTCTCTTCCTGGGGTACAGTTCCGGAACACCTAAATGGCCATATCTCCGGAACGGCTGAACCGATCCGAACCATTTTCAATAGGAAACAATGGGACCAGATTCCGCGTCGAATGAACTGTCGGTCATTTAAATCGGATGAGGTTTACTGCCAAAAAGTGATGTGAGTTTTTTTGTACACACACATACACACACACACATACACACACACACACACATACACACACACAGACATCACCTCAATTCGTCGAGCTGAGTCGATTGGTATATAAGACTTGACCCCTCCGGAGGCTCTATCAAATTTTCGTTTTTGGAGTGAACATATAGCCTTTCGGTACACCTTGGTGTACGAGAAAGGCAAAAATCGTGTTGATATGAAAATTCTATCTGATATATTCCACAAGGCTTCTCTCATCATGTTCATAGTCATAGGATTTCAATATCGTTATTTTTTTTTAAGATTTAATGTGTTTTACAGGACATTATCAATGTTAGTCCAAGATGAAAATCTGATTCTCTTTCATATAGAAAACTAAAAGTCACCCGAAATGTTTAAGATTATCGGGTCGCTCAATTACAATTGATTACTGATACCCCTGTACTTGTTTTAAAAATATAAAACTAAGGTAAATACTGTTAGTAAAAAAAATCGCTAAAATACTACGGTACCATTTGAAAACAGAAACTGATTCAATGTAAAATGCTTGTTTGAACATTTTGTGAGGTCGGTCAAGCCGATCATTGTTACCCCGTTTTACGGTACATATAACACAAAATATTGTTCATAGGTACCCGACTAGATGGACATTACAAAATTATAACAAGCTGTGTTATTTTGTTACAATAAATTTTTATAACAAGGGTTGTTATAAAACATGTACCGTTAGTAGTTAAAATAACAAAAATTCTAACAAAATTCCCACTGAAAAGAACAAAAATGTAATAACTTGTGTTATGATCATAACAAAAATATTACAAAATTTGTTCCATGAAATATGATAGAATATAACAAAATTATAACAAATTGTGTTATAATTATTTTGACACCAATTAGGGTGAAAACTAATTTTTATACTCATTTTTTGGGTAATTATTTTGAGTGTGTTATTCTATTTTTAGAAAATAATAGGTCACGCAAAAAAACTTTCTAGTTCATTATAAAACATACATACCCGGACGGGATTCGAACCAATAATCCTACCATCGCTAATTATCAGTCGCCTTTACCAATGAGGCTATCACAGCACCTGAAGCGAGCAATGAAAGAAGCTTTACTGGTTCCACGTATTGCCAGTTTCCCTATTCCCCCATCTCTTGTTTGTCAGTCGCAGAACAAAAATAGACAGAGATTTGAATGCAACATCAAACAATGAACCTCTCTCTCTTACCAACAGCGCTATCGCGGTGCGCAGACATGCGCACTGAAACACTAATAACAGTGGTGGCGTGCGCATGGCCCGTCGTCGTTTGTTGAACAAAGAGAACGACGAAAAAATAGCCAGTCGACTATTTATGATTGAGCTTCGTCATGGGGTGCTTTCTGGCGGCGTCAAAGTTGCTGTAGTCGTGATTCTTTACGGACGGTGATGATTGAATTTGTTTTTTTTTTCTTTGCGCTGTGAGACCGACGATCATACACGTACCTACGTGAGCGTAAAATGTGGCTTTGTTTTAATTGATCACAATTATATCATAGGCTGATATGATAACTTTTGCAGATGCTATTTAGTTTTATTCTAAGATTTAGATTATTTTTGGAAATGAAAAAGTTGATATAATGTCAAAGCAAATATGGTCAAATGATAATAGGTCGTAATAAAAAAAAAGTTTGAGTAGAGAAATGCAGTGATCAATTGAGCAGAATTATCATTCACATTTGTATTGTTTAGGATTATTTAGTACCGCATTTGCTATCTCCACGCTCAATAACATCCATAACTTCTTAATACATAGTCTGTTCGGTACTTTTTGACGTTATAATTAGAAGTTAGAATAGCAGTACTGTTAATATGACATATAGGTAATCCTTGCGCTGATGGTGGGTACTCAATCATCATCATCATCATCATCAATAATATGATGCAGCAGTCAATAAACTTAAGAAGATAAATTAAGTAATAGTTATTGCTGTGGGCATTCGAAATGCAAATACAGTATTTTTCCGATTTTATCACGCCCCTTTTCAAAAATTCGTTAGAAAATTTTTCAAAATCTATACGCATTATCAATATTTTTAACGTTGCAAAACACGCCTTCAACATTCATCTTCAAGAAGAGGGGAAACAATTGTTCTCAAATGTAACAGTAAATTAATGAAAAATAAAGGATTGATGGGCGGAGGGCGTGATAAAATCGGAACATTACTGTATCAAATACGGGAACACCAAAAGATGTGAAAACTTGAACAAACTTAATAGGAGTTCTTATTAACGAAACAGCTGCTAATATATAGTACAATTCGTAATACTAACAAATCCACAAACCACCAGCGCCTTGAAGGCCGTTATGCGATATCATTACAGCTAGAAGCTGTACTAAAGAAACTGTTTGTATACCAACACGGCTTGTTGGATGTAAACATTATTGTCAAATCTAACTTGAAGCGGGATATATAGCTACTGCACAAATACTGTGAAATTATTCATGTTGCTTTTATTGCACTTAAATCTAACTCCGGAAGATTTGCCGGAAGATGTGCAAACTAAATAAGAGTCCCAGCCAATAAACCTTTGCTACTATACAGTACGTGTTCATTGATTTTAAAGTAATCATTACGGAACATGTTTCCCGAGAGACCATGTCTTTTCAATACGCTCCAACTACTCCAACTCCGATATTAGAATAGAGGGGGTTAGAAACAAAGGGATGTAAGTGACAAAACCCCACTTTTGAGTAAATGAGCTTTGAAGTTTTTCATCATTTTTTCATCCCATACAAAATGTATGGAGTTTCAAAAATAAACCGAATTTTCTCTGATATATTGGAATTTTTCAAATCATCATAAAAATAATCTTAAAAATGTTCCTGGGAGCTTGAAATCTGAAGTTTTTTTTATATGCTCAGCTCAAAATGGTCACTTACACCCCTTTGCATCTGGGCCGCTCAATAGTACAAGGACATGTTCCAGAAAATTTGTACTTTTGGTAATACCGCATGACCCAACCGTTCTACTCGCATAATCAATAATAAAAATAGTTTCTTATTTTAACGAGTCAAAGTTCGGTTCAAAGTTGGAAAAATAAGAGTACCTTTTAGTTTTGAGAGTACTCGGATACGCTTCCGGCATTCTGCGCAGTAAAAAAAACAAACAAAAAAACGAATACATAATATTTTTATTTTTATTTTTTGTAACGTATTTAAAAATCAAAATTATTTCATATTCTGATATAATTGTGTTATTTTTCCAACGAATCATTTTATTCAGTTGTAAAAATAACAAAGTTTTAACAGAATTTGTTTTGAATCATTTATAACAAAATTAGTTACAAAAGATTATAATATATTTTGTTATAATTTAGTTCGAAAAAGTAACAAACAACCCATGTCATAACAAAATTATAACATAATTTGTTAGTCATATCACAATGAGATATAATTATGATATATTTTTGTTATGATCCTCTAGTCGGGTACATTTTCTGCTTTCTAACACAAATTCATACAAACAAAACAATCACGTCTCTGTGCACGACATCGTTTCCTTCAGAAATCCAAGATACACCAGCATCGAAGAGTACAGTTAAGGCATCGGGAACGTGTATCGGGTGAAAGTGACGGCACCAGTCAGTTACCGTGACATTACACGCGCTATACGTACTTTAAGTAGAACAACTACCTGTAGTAGCTGTGATCCGTAATCGGCACACCCTCAAACCGGAAGTGAACACCTCAGCCCTTAGCGCAAGTTGTTCCCCAGGTATACCCAAATACGAGCCAAGCGTTAATCGTTGATTGATAAAGTGTTAATACATACAACCATGGAGGCCTTCGAGGGGTATGCGATTTGAAGTTCGTTTTCAAGAAACAGATGTACGTTTTGCCAAATGTCAATTGTTAGATTATCCAATAAATACACATTGAACAGAATATCAAAGTCACATCTAAAGAATACAAAATATGATATGATGCCATATTTCAATATGATATTGGGGGTAAATTACAATTTAGGTTCTGAATCAGTGAGTGTATTAATTAATTGTTTCCAATTTACTTAACGTTTCGATAGTTACAATGTGCAATTTTTGCTTCACAATCACAGATACCCTGTTTAAAAATATTAGAAAATGTATAATGATGAAGCATTGGGGTCGAAAAATGAACCAAACATGCTAGGTCGATTATGGATGATCGCTAACATTGGAAAACGAACAATCACATCAAACACCCCAAATCTTATCAAATAATTATCGTTTCCTTTGAAAAACACATAATTGCACAAAGCCTCTCAACGACATAAACGTAACGATAACCAAAGGACAATGAGCAAATTGGCTTTTTTTTCTGCGAAAAGTAACATATATTGTTTGGCGTATTCAATTAGGGAAATGTCTTTCAATGAAACCTGATCTTTTTGTGCTGGAGGGGTCGGATCAAAACGAGAAATAACATAAACAAATAAAACCAACCGTACTCAACGAGCGGCGGGCTAACCACACAACCCACAGCATTTGATGCAAGGGGGAAAACAACTCAATAACCATATTTCCCGCAAATCTATTCGTGCCATTATGTAACGAGAAAAATCTA
The DNA here is from genome assembly GCF_035046485.1 of Aedes albopictus. Lineage (NCBI taxonomy): Eukaryota > Metazoa > Arthropoda > Insecta > Diptera > Culicidae > Aedes > Aedes albopictus. The sequence goes on along the minus strand of NC_085136.1, from coordinate 204,590,177 downwards.
CATCATCTTTCATAAAAGGTTTTTCCACCGAAACCAAACCGAGCCAAACCAGCAGAAATGTTTTCCTCCGTTGTGTCCGATCCCGCCGGCTCCCGTTATTATTACCGCATCTCTGAACATGACTAGGAATAGATAATTTTCTCAGTTTTATTATTTCTTCACTCCTCAACTTGGCGCAAGGGGTGTTCCACACCCTCCGCCGGCCGACCGAACTAACCGGTCGGTCGGTCCTCAATGGTTCACAGTTCCCGTAGACAAGCGAGTGTCGAATGGTGAATGTGTTGTTCCATTATGCAAATGTAATTGAAGTAAATGGAAGGCAGATTTGAACGTCCATTTGCTCTTAGAAAGAGCACTGCTGGTAGCTGCTTCCGCAGCAGCCGCCGCTGCTGGCTACTGACTGGTGCTTCTATTATTGCGGGGTTAAGGTATGAGCTTCTTTCAAATATAAAGTGCAACCGGTCGGCCTTACAATCTCCCGCGTTCCGTCCACACTCTCTACCTGGTGGAGTTTGTGAGGATTCATCTGGAACATAGGTTCTCAAATTGGTTTATTTGTACCGACAACCAGACTGCGCCAGAAAATCTATTTCTTAAATCGTTCAATCATCAACTGGGAATAGAATAGGGAACAAGGCGCGGAATTCATCCTTTATCCCAACTTGTACGGATAACGATTTGATAACTAATGTTGCTCCACTAGTTGGGGGCAGCTAGGACTAGGGTTCGGTTTGGTAGATCTTCCACCGTAAAGCAACCGAAAAAGGTGATCTACCCACGCTACGGGCACCGTTAAAGACCGAGTGATTTTTAAAATAAATGATCAACAGTGATTTCTTTGCAATCAAAATTAAGCTGATGTTTTAACAATCGTCCATCGGGCCTGAGTCCTCCTCCTTGACGGCGGCGACCTTCTTCGAGTTGGTCGTCGAATCGCTTGTAACGTCACTGTATCGGCGTTTGATAGGTCCTGTTGAGTTTTCTCGAATGCCTGGCTTATGATAAGCGCGTTAGAAGTGATTTTTGGCGTTACACCTACAACAGACCTTGTCGATTGTGTAACAACATTCGGACGCTTGATGTTGTTTGCTCATGCACCTCCAACAAAGAGCCTGTGGCATTGCTGAATTTCTCACAAATTCTCGACGGTTGTATCCCCTACCTCTACTGGAACTACAGTAGCCAGGAAGACATTGCTGAACTCCTGCTCGTCAATTCGAACTTCCATCGCCATTGTTGGTTACTCCGCTCGCTTGACCATCGTAGGATACTGTAAATATAACGAGCAGCTCTAGTCTATATCGTTGATCTATGTAGGACATCCCTAGCACAGGGGTGCCAACCATCAAGCGTTAACGCTACCGTTGTCGACGGTCAAGCAACACCATCAGTAGTGTTCCAGCATCAGCAAGGCTAAGTACCACACCGCGGAGCAGGCATCACATAGGTTGCCGCCACAACGGGCATCGGCCGAAGTAAGATGAAAAGGTAAAATCGCACAATGGCTACCGTGACAGGTTTTGTGGTTGTAAGACTGCAAAAGAAAAAGTGAATCTTTGGAAAACAAGGGCTGCGATATGGAGTTTTCGAAAAGGGAAAAAGCGAAATGAATTGAAGACCCGTTGTTTTTTTTTTTTTTTTCATTTTTCAGTTTTTTTGGGTGCGTTGTGAAGGCCATCCGAGGAAATGTTGGGTTTTGTGAACAAATCCTTGTATTTATTTTAGCTGCAACGCCCCGAGACGGCCGCAGACGATGGTCAGCGACAACCAGTCAATTCTTTCAAAGCATTGGGTGACGGATAGTGGTGGCCTGGGACAAGCCTCTGAAAAAGAAGGGTTGATGGCATTGGATGCCAGATGAGCAATTCCGTGATCAATCTTGAGGTTTTGTATTAGTTATTGGTGTTCCTGGCACGTGTTGTTCTTATTATTTGCATTCTTGCTTTTGCCACTACAACTCATCCTGGAATAATTCTCGGTTGGCTGTAATAAACTACACCCAGTGCGACCTGAAGATGTGCTTTGGATTTTTTTTTGTGAACGATTTCAAAGACTGTGTTGAGGCTCCTGTAAAAGAAAGTGGTTTGAATGATCGAAATAGTGCTTAAGGGCCGTTCATAAACCACGTAAACTTTTTGGGGGGAGGGGGGGGAGGTTCTGGCCGAAGTCTGCGCTCCATACAAATTTCAAAATTTTTGTATGGACAAAAGCCTACGAGGAAGGGAGGGAGGAGGGGGGGTTTCTAAGTTGGGCAAATTTTGGTCTACGTGGTTTATGAACAGCCCCTTAGTGAGAAGCTGATATGTTGTTAGCACAAAAAGTTCGCGATAGTAAGCATTATAGATAGTAAACATAGATCCGCGGACACCGCTGACTAAAATGTTTCAAGCGTGTAAGTAGTAATTTTCAAGAGTGCGACGGTTGAATATGACGTCATGCGCTCCATTGATGTTGTTCAAATCGTGACGTCATGCTCGTTTGCATACAGATTTTGACAGTTCGTTTGGATACAACGGATTCATCAACACGGATCTATGTTTACTCTACTATCTTTAGTAAGCATGCTAATTGTACGCGTTATCCTACACGATAAAAACCTATATTTTATATTACAGTGTGATTAAAGAATGTTTTCGTATTTTGTTTTATAGCTTGTACTTTAAATGAACATGCTAGAAATGGATGGTGAAGAGTGCGAAAATGTGGAATACCTTGGCGAGGTAGAAATCAAAGCTACTAACACGGATAATAGCGGAGGATCACAAGCGTCGGAAATACGGCTGCACAACCCAGCGACGACAACCATCTAGTGGAGGGGAACGATGTCCCAATCATACCCACTGAACACTCGGAGGTTGAAGATTCAGTGGGCGTTCGTTTCACACGTCTACAGAATGCCTTTGGCAACCTGGCGAGACTGTGAGCACACTTCCGGACACCACAATACCAAAAAAGACAACAAAGGATGCCACACTTGGATTCATCGGTCCCCACGGTGCCCCACAGGCCATTATTATTATAAAAAAAAAGTCCATCAAAACTAAGTATGGGGCTCGAACCCTGAGGTCGTTCTGCACCTTCGGGCCAATTTTTAAAATAATCCCTAGGAGGAATCTTACGAAATCGTGGTTTGATGTTTTAGGCTAAGAAATTTCTAATTAATCCACGTTAAAGTAAACAAAACATCTATAAAACAGCCAAAAAAGTAAGCAAAGTTGTTTTCAACCAGTTTGTATTTGGTGCCGCTAATATATTGATACGTACAGTATGTCCCATAAAAAAATGCGAAATTTATTTTTTTCGTTTTCTAATATTTTTTGGTACAATATTGATAATGAATCCGTCCTTTTAAGATAAGGCTACAATAAGGAGGTGGTTATCATACAGGATATCTCAAATTTGTTTCAAAATATTGATTGGTTACGTACATGCGATGCCTCATAATTGCCCACAATTTCTAAAATAAATCAATATTTCCTCAAATTATTGGAGCTTAACGAATTTGGATGGAAGCTTTTCAATGCATAGGAATCACGCAGAAATAGGTACTCTTAAAAATGCCCATGTTTAGAAAACTGTTTGAAAACAATATCAGATGCTTAGGAACCGATTACTAAAAAATGGGCATATTTCAAAAGTCGTGTATTAGATTGATCAGCTAATAACTTCACACTGTTTGAAAATAAATGAAGATAATTTCTTGCTAATGAAGTTTCATAAACCTACATTCATGATAGACACAAATACGTAGTACTTGAAAACAGTTTGATGCATCATACATATTATTTTCTGAAAATTTTGATTTGTCGTACACTACAATTTTCAGTAAATGTCCCATAATTTAAAAGACAGAAATTTTTTTATTTGTTCAAACCACCAACGGACGCCTAAATACCTTGTCAAGCTATGAAAGTGCTGTGCTTGAAATAAAATTCAAGTGAACAATGTCTTCTAAAACTTTCGCATTTTTTATGAGACATACTGTATTTACTGATGGGATGTCCAATGTCTCACCCCTTACCCTAGTTTTAAGTTTTTGCCAAATTTGGCCCTTCTGGCAACACTGTTTGTGATTGTGTTTATGTTTTGAAGAAGACAACAACAACAATATAATGTTTGTAAAATTTAGTGATTCCGTAACCGCCACACTGTAAATATACCGTCCTTTCGTAAAAGTTTCGCGGCTGTTCTCGTTTATTTAAATCCTACCGAGACCGGTACGTGTGTGTCCGCCTGCACTCAAGTGAACTCTGCCTGCCAACAGGTTTTTGGCCCAGAGCGAAGTCCGAAAGGTGAAAATTGTGAGAACATGTGATCCCGCGGTCCGGCTAATTGTTCCCCCGTCGCGAGTGCGCCTCTTGTGTTGTGTGAAGATGGTTGATTTGGGGAAACTTTCGTCCGCGAAACTCAACAACACCAACTGGCAAAGTTGGAAATTCCGAATGGAAATGTTGTTGATGCGCGAAGAGTTGTGGTATGTGATTACCACCGCGAAGCCGGAGCCGGTGACGGCGCAGTGGAATAAAGACGAACAAAAAGCCCATGCGACTATTGACTTGTGTGTGGAAGACAACCAGTTTAGCCTGGTAAAAAGTGCCAAAACCGCGAAAGAATTTCGGGACAGTTTGCGCGCGTACCACGAAAAGTCGACGGTGACTTCCCAAGTGTCTTTGTTTGAGAAACTGTGTTCGTTGAACTTGTGCGAGGGTGGTGATATGGAGAGGCACCTCCTGGAAATCGAAGATTTGTATGACCGGTTGACGACGACCGGCATAGATCTCGAAGAACCACTCCGAATCGGCATGATTCTCCGGAGCTTGCCGGACTCCTGCGGTGGGTTAGCGACTGCCCTGGAGGGTCGGTCGGATGCCGATTTGACCATGGAATTGGTTAAATCGGAATTGCTAGACGAATTCGAGCGAAGGAGGGTGAAGAATGATGGTTCGCGCAGTGATGCAAACGCAATGAAGAGTTCGACGAAGAGCGGGAAGCAAAGTGGTTCGGCGCAGAACCGGAAGTGTTTCTGTTGTGGGAAGCCGGGTCACTTTCAGCAAGATTGCCGTATGCGGCAGAAGACAAGTGACGAAGAGCGGAAGAGGCCTGAAGAGAAGCAAAGTGCCAAACAAGCGAGGATTAACAGAAGTGGTGTGTGTTTTATGGCCGGAAGTGCTCCACGCGGGTCGTGGTATATAGACAGTGGGACCAGTTGTCACATGACGTGTGACGAAAGTTTTTTTGACGTGTGACGCTAAAGAAGAAAGCAGGCCCGAGAGTTTTCCTGGCCGACGGAAAAATGACGAAGACAGCCGGATGTGGAGAAGGCACAGTGCTCGGTGTGAACGGCGACGGTGGTGCAGTCAACGTGAAGCTTGTTGACGTCTTGTACGTTCCATCGTTGAAAAGCGGGCTAATCTCGGTGGACAAGCTGATTGAGAACGGTTTCACGGCCGTTTTCAAGAAGGCCGGATGTGAGATTCGTGACGCTACCGGCTCATTGGCGGTAGTTGGAGAGCGATCTGGCCGCCTGTACTGGCTGAAGCTAGCGGAGTCGTCGAAGAAAGCGGAAGAGCTGGATCGTTCCGGACGACGGAGTGGGGGTCGACAACCGTCGAGAGTTCGCCGAAAAGTGAAGACGAGTAGCCTCTTCCGGAAGTGTTGAAGCGGCCCGCTGCGGAAAAAGAAGTGGCCGAGAACGGCGAAGAAAGTGTGAGTGATGAGAGCGAATTTGAGGACCATCGCAGTGTGAACGATCCGGATCCGGACGAAGATCCCCTCGCGATGAAGGAGGAGGACGAAGAGAACAGTGAACAAAACAGTGCACAAAATGGTGAAGAAGCTGGGTACGAGAATCGACGAAGTCGTCACACCCGCGGCGTCCTACCGAGTTATCAGATTACGTGGTAGGTGTCGTCACCGAGAAAGTGGAAGGACCGGCGACATTCCAGCAGATAGTGTCCAGTGCGGACGAAGATTTGTGGAGAGCGGCGATGGACAGCGAAATCCAGTCGCACAAGCAGAACGGGAAAGTTGTAGGCTGCCTTTGGGTTTACAAAGTTAAACGGGACGAATCCAACGAAGTGGTCCGCTACAAGGCGCGGATCGTAGCCCAGGGGTTCACGCAGCGCTACGGCGTTGATTACGACAAAGTGTTCGCCCCTGTTACCAAGCACGCAATCCTACGAATTCTGCTGTCTCTGGCCGTAAAGAATGAAATGGCGCTGAAGCATTTTGACGTGCGCACCGCGTATCTCTACGGAGACATCGAGGAAGAGATTTACATGCGCCAACAACCCGGATACGAAGTTCGCGGCAAGGTGGAGATCGTATGCCGCCTTAGAAGAAGTATATATGGGCTGAAGCAGCCAGCCCGGTGTTGGAACCGGAAGTTAACCGGTGTTCTGACGGACTTGGGATTCCAAGCGAGCGCAGCAGATCCATGTTTATTCGTGGCAACCAGAAAGGGAAAGAAAGTGTACATGATCGTGTACGTCGACGACTTCCTCGTCGGATCTGAAAGCGAGGAGGAGATAACTCGCGTTCAAGAGCAGCTGAGTCAACATTTCGATCTTGTTGACCTTGGCGATGTCACGCACTTCCTAGGATTGGAAGTTCGCCGTGAGAACGGCGTGTTCAGTGTTAGTTTATCCAATACATACATTTATTTGTTCCACATCATTAAGACAAGACATAATCAACAATAGTACGCCACAATACTCGGTTTGTGGCTGCCGCTCTCCATCCTCGGTCACGCCCAATGCTCGCCAAGTCACGCTCCACCTGGTCCGCCCATCGTGCTCTCTGCGCTCCACGCCTTCTTGTGCCAACCGGATCCGTTGCAAACACCAGCTTTGCAGGGTTGTTGTCCGGCATTCTTGCAACATGCCCTGCCCACCGTATCCTTCCGGCTTTGGCCACCTTCTGGATGCTGGGTTCGCCGTAAAGTGCAGCGAGCTCGTGGTTCATCCTTCTCCGCCACACACCGTTCTCCTGCACACCGCCGAAGATCGTTCTTAGCACGCGTCGCTCGAAAACTCCGAGTGCTTGTAGGTCCTCCTCGAGCATGGTCCATGTCTCGTGCCCGTAGAGGATTACCGGTATTATTAACGTTTTGTACATGGTGCATTTGGTGCGTGGGTGAATCTTTTTCGACCGCAGTTTCTTCTGGAGCCCGTAGTAGGCCCGACTTCCGCTGATGATGCGCCTCCGAATTTCACGGCTCACGTTGTTGTCAGCCGTCAGTAAGGATCCGAGGTAGACGAATTCCTCCACCACCTCAAAAGTATCCCCGTCTATCGTAACATTACTACCCAGACGGATCCGGTCGTGTTCGGTTCCGCCTACCAGCATGTACTTTGTTTTTGAGGCATTCACCACCAGTCCGACCTTTGCTGCTTCGCGTTTCAGGCGGGTGTACAGTTCTGCCACCGTTCCAAATGTTCTAGCGATAATGTCCATGTCGTCCGCAAAGCACACAAATTGACCGGATTTTGTGAAAATCGTTCCCCGGCTGTTGAGCCCGGCTCGTCGCATCACACCTTCCAGCGCGATGTTGAAGAGTAGACATGAGAGTCCGTCACCTTGTCGCAGTCCCCGGCGAGATTCGAATGAACTAGATAGTTCACCCGAAAATCTTACGCAGTTTTGCACACCGTCCATCGTTGCTTTAATCAGTCTAGTCAGCTTCCCAGGAAAGCCGTTTTCGTCCATGATTCTCCATAGCTCTGCGCGGTCGATACTATCGTATGCCGCTTTGAAGTCGATGAACAGGTGGTGCGTTGGGACCTGGTATTCACGGCATTTCTGGAGGATTTGCCGTACGGTAAAGATCTGGTCCGTTGTCGACCGGCCGTCGATGAAGCCGGCTTGATAACTTCCCACGAACTCATTTGTTTTAGGTGACAGACGACGGAAGATGATCTGGGATAGCACTTTGTAGGCAACTATATTGCTAATCTGGTTGCCAGAGCAGGCCTTACAGAAGCGAAGACAGCGAGAACGCCCATGGATCCGGGCCATCTGAAAATGGAGGTGAAAAGCAAACCATTCGAAGATGGCACCAAGTATAGGAGCGTGGTACGCGTGGTACGGTAGCAGTGTGCGCCCGACCGGATATAGCGACGAGCGTTGGAATTCTCGGGAGGAAGTTCAGCGCCCCAACGGAGGCTAACTGGACGGCTGCGAAGCGCGTTGTACGCTACCTAAAAGGCACCAAGGACTGGAGACTGCAGCTTGGAGGAAAGGACCATGAAGGATTGGTGGCATTCTCGGATTCCGATTGGGCAGGAGATCGGAGCACACGGAAGTCGACAACCAGCTACGTTGTGTTCCGTTACACTTTCGACGAAGGGCCGAGTACGTCGCCCTGGCGGAAACCTGCCAGGAAGTTGTGTGGCTGAGGCGACTGCTTGAAGATTTCGGTGAAGAGCAAGTACAAACGACCGTGCTCAACGAAGATAACCAGGAATGCCTGGCCTTCGCCAGTTCGGAGAGAGCCAGCAAACGCTCGAAGCACATCGAGACCAAGCACCATTTTGTCCGAGACCTGTGAGACAGAGGCGAGGTGGTGCTTCAGTACTGCCCCACGGACCAGATGCCAGCTGACGTCCTGACGAAGACGCTGGGTTTCGACAAACACCAACAGTTTGCGGAACAGTTGGGATTACTTGGTGAGCGACCAAGTCGAGGTAAGGAGTCCAGCTATTGAGGAGGAGTGATGGGATGTCCAATGTCTCAACCCTTACCCTAGTTTTAAGTTTTTTACATTCTTACCCCTTGACAATTTTGGCCCTTCTGGCAACACTGCTTGTGTTTGTGTTTATGTTCTGAAGAAGACAACAACAACAATATTATGTTTGTAAAATTAAGTGGTTCCGTAACCGCCATACTGTAAATATACCGTCCATTCGTAAAAGTTTCGCGGCTGCGTTTATCTCGTTTATTTCAATCTTTCCGAGACCGGTACGTGTGTGTCCGCCTGCGCTCGAGTGAACTCTGCCTGCCAACATTTACTAATGACTTATCTCAGGCCCGTGCACAGAAGTGGCGCCAAGGGAGGGGTTTTTGCCAATTTAGGCAAAAGGCGGAGGGGCGCCCAGTGTATGGAGCGTCGGTAATGGGGAGGGCTTAACACCCAAACTGCCGTAATTCTGCAAAGTGACGTAAGCGCCATTCAAAATGTCGATATATTTTGGTATATTATATATAATATCTGGTGTAAAAATAACATTGTGGTATGCCTGCTGTATTAGAATGCAAGATCCAGTCGTAATCTATCATCTATGGAAAGAAACTTAGAGGATGAGCAAGAGCTTTATGCATAATAACCAAAAGTTGAGCCAAAACTATCAATGTCGCTTACGTCACTTTGCAGAATTTCGGCAGCAAAGGCTTCGCTTCGACCTATGAGTGATAGTGCAAGTGTATTTATCGGACAACTTCTGCAAGATTTCAGTTCTAAAGAAAACTTGTATCCATCGGTCATCTGTGGAACGTGCCGCGTGGCGTGTGGGGAGTACAGCAAGGGAGATTCAAGGATCCCGAAGATGCCCAACTCTAAACTAAAAAATTCAATCATAACGTGATCCCAGGGCGTTTTCAAATGTGAGATTTGCGTCGCTGCCGGAACACGTGAAGGCAACAGCAATTTGCCGGGATTTGTGCCCAAAAAACTCAAGCGTGGAAGACCCCGAACCAGTTCCGACACAGAGGGTGTTGGCGGCGGCAATTTATAAAACTTGCTACAGCGAATACGGAAGAGGAAAAAGGCACTGTTGCAGTTCAATCACTCGGGCATCAAATTTGAAAACTATGTTAAAACGAGGAGCAGGAGAGTCCTCGCCTAGATCTGTGGATGCGGTAGTAGCTGACTATTTGCGTTTGAAACTTGGTATGAAACCAGTAACACCTGGTAAAATGATTCTAGTTTTAATAATCTCCTAATCCTAATATTTTGGTGTTTTTTTGGCTTTATTCATTCTGAGAAATCTTCGTGGGAAGCAGTCTGTCTTCAAGAAAGACACTTCTCGTACAGAATCTTCCAAGCATCTATGTGCAGAATCTATGTTTAATGTCAAGGGCCAGAACAACCTGAGCATGAGGAAAACCTTGGGTAATTGGTACTATAATTATATAAAACAAAATTAATTTTATGTTACCTATGTATTAATAATTTAAGTGTGATAAAAAGTATTCGAGCATCAGGAGTGAGAAAGAACTTGGTGGAAAGTAACCGGCAACTCAATGATTTATTTACAGTTTACATGTCTCTATTGCGAAGCCTTCAAGTGTGAGCTCGGTACTTCCAACGGCATCCCGAGAACCAAAGGAAGCATCAAGGAAAATTGCAGAAGAAAAGAGAAGTACCTACCTTTGGTTTCCGGTAACGACGAAGAAAAAATGTTGAACCTTTGTCCGTCTCCACCCCTGCATTTCATGCTTGGAATTGTTAATACAATTTTCAAGTCCCTCGAGAGGAAAGCGCCAGATCGGGTAGACTTGTGGATTAACCAAGCACAGGTGAGGCATCAACAAAGGGCATATAGATGCGCTGGAAGAACCTATCACTCGCTTTTGGACACTGCCAAGTGTTTGGCAGACAATCCTGATCTTGCGGATTACGGCAATCATATGTTGGCGGCGTAGCAGTTTTTCCACAAATCAAAAACTAATTTGTTTCTATGTCATTGCCAGATTCCCTCAGTCGATACTATTCCCTTGCGGATTACGTCACGGTGCACGGTACTTCAAAATTCATTCGGTATTGTACTTAAAAATTCACAAATTATTAACTATTTTCACCATTACCAGGTTCTGAATCATTTCAAAAACGTATACGCGAAATGCTTTTCCTTCGAATTCGAGCATGGTTTTGAAGAATCAATTGATGGGATTACCAGCAGCTGGGAAAAGCTGCAGCTTCCGTTCACGTCGAAGTACCACATCTTAAAGTACCTTGTTCCAGAGTACTGCAGAGACACCTGACGAGGTCTTGGGTTACACAGGAACAAGCTTCCGAGTCCGTTCATGCCGATTTTGACGATATTCGGCAACGGTACAGAGCTTCCAAATCGTCCCAGATTTACAACGATCGAATAGCGCTGTGATCGAATATAACAACAATCACATGTTTTATCTTCTAATTAGTCTTAAGCTCATTCTTTTTCATTTTACTTATCTTTGACATAAACATTAAACTCGGAATCAATTGTACCTATCATTCCATTAAACATTGAAAGAAATTTTCAAAATAAAGTTATACCAAGCCATGTGGCGAAAAATATACTTAAGTCGCTTTTGTGAGTTAAGTCAGTAGTAAATACGTATAAGCTGGTTCAAAACAACATAGCCAACTTTTTGGCTGTTTTGTAGATGTTTTTGGTTACTTTAACGTGGATTCATAAAAAATTTCTTAGTCTAAAACATCGAACGATGATTTCTCGAGGTTCTTTCTAGGGATCATTTTAAAAATTGGCCCAGAGATGCAAAATGACCCCAGAATTCGAGCCCTACACTTAGTTTTGATGGACATTTTTTTTATAATGGTTTGTGATGGCACCGTGGTCCCGGTTCTGGAAGTAACGAGGGAAATGGATTCAGATGGGATCATTTTAAACCCTTTCCAAAAGGCACACCGGCTGGCAGAATGTGGGAAGCCTGGAAGAGGTTCTATGAAATTTTCCAAATGACTACCTTATTCTCCAACATAAAAGATCAAAAGCGACGTTTGGAACTCCTCTTCCTCTCTATGGGAGACCAAATGCAGGAAGTCGTTTGGGCGACACAGCTGATGCCCAACCTCAATGGCAGTAGGTAAATGTTACGATACATTCGTAGCGAACATTGATGGTTACCTAAAATCTATGCGGCAAAACACAAAGCGCTCTGCCGGATGCGCCAAGAGAGGGATGAAACCGCCATCGATTTCCATTTACGTTTGACCGACAAAATTAGGCTATGCTGTTACACAAATAGTAGGGGCATCTGGGGTAATACGCACTGTCGAGGCAAAACGCACCCCCTTTGTTTTTCAGGGATTATCGGTTTTAGAGCTTTGAAACCTTATCAGTCTAATATAACGTCTTAATAAATGAGCATCTGGAAAATTTTACACATCTGCGTTACGTAATTAGTGAGAAAAATGAATAAAATTGAAAAGCACGATTCTGATGTAATTTTCCTGATCGTTTGTCGAATGATTTGATGGTGAAAACCGACCAAACATCTAATGCTGTTGTGTTTATTCAGTTCATTGAGGGCAATGCTAAGCAGAGGAAAAATAACTTAAACAGTAATCTACGTAAATTATATGTTTTAAACGTTCTACGGGGTATGACTGGGTTTACGTAAAACTTGGTATTTTTCGGCTTTCAGTCACAGAAAAGCGTTGATTATTTTAGATCATTGCCAACGTTTCGATCCTGTGGTTGGGATCTTTATCAGGGCTCGATGTGAATCAACTTGTTTTCGATTCGTGTTGATCACACGGCGGAATGTCGTTTTCTTCTCTGCACCGCACTTGTTTCATTGGACCCTAGCACCTCGATTGAAATGGTGGGTGGGTACACAGTTCGAGTCACAAAACTTGGCACTTTGGGAACACTTCTGTTCGTGCTGGCCGGGATGGAATTACTAATTACTAATTACTAATTACTAATTACTAATTACTAATTACTAATTACTAATTACTAATTACTAATTCCATCCCGGCCAGCACGAACAGAAGTGTTCCCAAAGTGCCAAGTTTTGTGACTCGAACTGTGTACCCACCCACCATTTCAATCGAGGTGCTAGGGTCCAATGAAACAAGTGCGGTGCAGAGAAGAAAACGACATTCCGCCGTGTGATCAACACGAATCGAAAACAAGTTGATTCACATCGAGCCCTGATGAAGATCCCAACCACAGGATCGAAACGTTGGCAATGATCTAAAATAATCAACGCTTTTCTATGTTTTAAACTATTTTATTCTTTGCTATTGATTGGGGTGATATGCACTCCATTGGTTAGGGCAAAACGCACCTATAGAAAATAAGCTGTAATAATATCTATGAGTGCTCTGTAAGTAATCGCAAACTAAATTGAGCTATTGTTTGTCTTAAAACCTTATAAAACATGCATTTTGTCTAAGAAGTAAAATGATTTCTAAACTCGACGGTGCATCTTGCCTCAATGTTGTGGTGCGTCTTGCCCCTTTGTTTGAGTGCATCCTGCCCCATTGTTGTAGTGCATTTTACCCCGAGCAAGGGTGCATACTGCCCCGCATAAACATACGAAGCCGTAATGTTAGTCTTTACAAAAAACGTTATTTTCTAGAGCTGAACTGTATTAAGGCTGAAATTTTGTTTGGTTTCTCTTAGAATGAAAGTATATGCAATGAATGCATGCATTAAACCAATAAATTATTGCCATTTTATATGCATTTGGACGCATCTTCCTTAAGTGATGCGTATTACCCCAGAATCCCCTAATCGGAAGCGTTTCGTGCGAACGCAACTTTTAAAGGGTATGAGGAACGCTTGCGAAAGAGGCACACACGTTTGGATATAATGCCAACCAGTGCTGAAAATTTCATTTCGTCATATTTAAATTCAACTACCTACAGCTTATTTTAGAAGCTGAACCTGAGAATATGGTACCGTCGTTGGGGGTGACAATGGGTCTGGGGGGTGAGATTGGGTCAAAACGGAGAAACATAAAATTTGAAATAGCTCATCAACTATCGCTAATTTATATTGAAAACTTTATATTATTTCAAAGAGGAGATGTTTTTACACGTTATGATGCAGAATAAGATGTTTAGCAATAATCGTTTTTGTCAAATTTGTGGCTAAACTTATATGATGAAACTACTAGTAAATCACTCTGATAAAAATTCTCCTTCGTAATGTTTCACACAAGTACTTAACCATAAATTTTCTTATAAGTGGTTTGCTGTAGGTATTACCTAGTTGATGCAACGAAAAAAGCGGGCTGTCATTGCTCTTTTTATTAAAAAAATCAATATTTTCGACCCTATGTCAAAAAATTAAGAATGGGGGTGAGATTGGGTCAAGCAAGTTATTGAGTGCACATAACCTTAACTAAAATTTGAACTTGTTATACAGTCTCCGTTTGACGTTAGAGTAGTGCCATGTTAACCGTATCTTCAAAAAAGCATTTTTTTTTCAAAAATATGTCGAAGAAGTGTCAAGCGAGTGTATTCCTACGTTTAGTGCCTACAATCATTTATAACAATAAATCCATGCGTTTGAACAGCTCCTCTAATCATTATCTAATGTTTAGTGTACTGCAATATCGTAAGCACACAAAACAGACTTAATAGCGTGTTTTTCTCCACTTATATTTGAAATTTTAAGGAAATATCTTGAAACTACCAGACGGTAGTGGGATCCAGGAAATAAAACCGGTAACATAGCACAATGCTGGAAAGTTTTTTTTTTGTTTTTTTCCTGTGTATTTAAACTAATGCTAATACTACACTTCAATGTCGGAAAGCAAATGAACGTCGAGATGCGACATACGTGATTGCTTATTAAGTATTTAACTTGAACGTTATGAATTATGAGTGGCATATAAGGATCATTTATAAAATACATAAAAATACAAAAAAAAAACAAAAATAAATCTACCGTTGTACTAGGACTAATACAAAATTTATAAAAAAAATCCGTTTAAATGTTATTGCGGGAGAGGGTCTAATAATGTGAAATGCTGTGTAACATAACATTTGAATGACCCTTTATCTTGAGATGGAGTTATTTGCTTTGGCAATACAGGCGCCAATGACCATGTACATAAGGAGGGTTTGGATAAACATTTCTTATGCAGTATACTAAAAATATCATGTTTTTTTTTCAATCTTTCAATGCACACCTCCCTCATTGTAACCCTCCCTCCTCTCATGGAAGTTGAAACTTTAAATGAGGATGATTGTGGTATCTAAAAATAGTGATACAACATACAAACGTTATTTTATCAAATTTCAACCATTTTTTCGGTTATATTAGCCCTTTTAGGTGGATTAATCACCTTTTAAAATTACCCAAGGTTTTATTCGTCAAGGTTACATTGTATTTTAAGTAGGTTTACTAGATAAAATCAATAAAATTAACTTATATTCTCAGCTAGGCGATTTCGAATACTTTGACCCATTCTCACCCCCTCTAAGGGGTGAGATTGGGTCAATTTTCAATCATTTGTAGTTTAGTAAGCAATTCATATAATGTGATACTTTCTTGCTAAACTATCATTACCACATAGAAGAGTATACATACCGAATAAAAAGTTATTCCGACTTCAACTGCATTTGTTATTCAACAAACAATCTTTGAGTATCCTTTTTTGACCCATTCTCACCCCCAACGACGGTATATGAAAAACTTGTTCGGCTAGACCAGTTCTGCAAGAAAGTCACGGAAAACCCGCTATATTTCGAATATTTAAGGTAAATGTCACGGACTACCTTTGAAAAATGCCAAATGATATTCAGCCGCCGAAACGATTCCGCAGGGGTGCAGGCATTTCTTCAGAAGTTCCTTGGGAATACCTTCAAAAATTCCCTGTCAATGCTTCCAGGAGTTCCCCGAAAATTCCTTCAGGAGATCCTTGGGAATTCTTTTTGAGATCCTTTCTCCAGGAGTTTCCTTCTGTTATCCGAGCGTCCACGAGTTCTCGGCGATTTTTTTTCAGAAGTTATTCGGGATTTTCTTCATGGTTTCCTTGGGAATTTCTGCAGAAGTGTCTTAGGAATTCCTTCACGTCCTGGTAATTTAGGACTACCCTACCGAAAACTTTCCCCTGTTGTACGCTCTGGGGCACGAGAGACAAAATATGGTCATGACTATCCACCTCGAAAGCGGCCGTGGCTGTGACTAGCCGATTGGATCTTTGGCCGTACTTTTCTAAGTCGGCGCGATCGACCGCCGCATACTGGGCCACGAGCGGAATCTAGCAAGTAAAACCCTCTAGCGTTTTGGGAGTGCATTTTTTTGAGTTGGTGTCTTCAGAGACTTGTATTTATTTTACTTGTACTTTTATGTGGTGAAGAAATTTTGTTGGTAATTTTGCCGCATAGGTGGCGCTGCGATACTATTTTTTTTGTTTTACGTCCTAGAGGTTTCACGTCTTCTGCAAAGTTGTAGAGCGTGCAAAAATAAGTAAAGTCGCCGAAGACACCAAAATTGTGTGACTTCAAACAACAAAGTTATACTAAAAATAGTAAAATTTACGTGAAAATCACGTGTCATGGAATTTTGATTGTTATTTGCAAATTTATCAATATTAACACTTGACACGTGTTAATCAAAGTAGCCTGCGTCTGATCATATCAACTTTTCAATTTTTCCGGGCATTTAAAATGTTTTTTTGGGCAAAATAGTAAAAATTACTATGATTTTTACTAGCAGTTTCTTCAAAGAGTTGCAAATTTCGGCAAAATTTGATGCTTGCTTGAAAATATACCACTGATCTATTAAATCAGAAAGTTTGCCGAAGGTTTAACTTGGTGTTTTTGAGATATCTTGTTTTTTTTAATATTGATGTTTTTATACCTAAATTAATTTGAAAGAGAAGCAATTCTTTATTCCGGAGTTGTACTGCCAATAGATACTCACGGATCACTTTTCAATTAATAAGAGTTTTATGTTTTATAATTTAACCAATAATTTATTCGTTTTTACGAATGTACGTTGTATTAACTGAAAATCATGATTGATTCCATGGGTTGGTATAGCGGAACTTTGCACTAACGTAAGTCGCTCACACAGGATCAAAAAGCATTTTATATTTTTTTCTTTCAGTAGACCAATAAATATATGTGCACTATAGATTCAATACATTGATGCGTAAGACAATTGAACACAAAACGTCAATTTAAGGTGAAACGTGATGCCGTGTTGTTTTTCCTATCTTGCCTCTCTTTCCAACAATTAACCTCGCGATTTTGAAGATGGTAATCTCGAGTTCTATCGCACTCAAGATGCTGAAAACTAATCAGCATATGCACTATGCAAGTAAGCATACACAATGATAGGTTTTTGATGCAAAATATGAAGTATAATCTGAGATTACCATCTTAGTAGCATCAGAGCAATGGCGGACATTTCCTCGACCGTCCCGTTCGCCCTTAAAGTAATTAAGGCGTTGGGTAAACATAAAACTTTTAATTTAAAAGTGATCCGTGAGGATCTAATAACAGGGCAACTCCGGAATAAAGAATTTCTTCTCTTTCAAAATAATTTAGGTATAAAAACATCAATATTTAAAAACAAGATATCTCAAAAACACAGAGTTATCCCTCCGGCAAACTTTCAGATTTAGTAGATCTTGAGTGGTATATTTAGAAGCAAGCATCAAATTTTGCCAAAATTTGCAACTTTTTGAAAAATACTGCTAGTAGAAATCATAGTAATTTATAATATTTTGCCCCAAAAACCATTTTGAATGTCCCGAAAAATTGTAAAGTTGGTATGATCAGACGCAGGCTACTTTGATTAACACGTGTGAAGTGTTAAAATTGATAAATTTGCGATTAATATTCAAAATAGTCATGAATTTACGTGATTTTCACGTAAATTTTACTATTTTTAGTATAACTTTGTTGTTTGAAGTCACACAACTTTGGTGTCTTCGGCGACTTTACTTATTTTTGCACGCTCTACAACTTTGCAGAAGACGGGAAACCTCTAGGACGTAAAACAAAAAAGTTAGTATCGCAGCGCCACCTATACTTACCAACTAATTTTCTTCACCACATAAAAATACAAGTAAAATAAATACAAGTCTCCGAAGACACCAACTCAAAAAAATGCACTCCCAAAATGCTAGAGGTTTTTACTTGCTAGATCCCGCTCGTGGCCCAGTGTGCGCCGGGGTCAAACATTATGTTTCAGTACAATAGATTTTTTTTTACTGACCTCCACACCAGGGGTTCTTTTTAAGTTTGCGACCCACTTTTGATTTTCGAATAATTGGGCGATCCACCAGCACGAAAATTAAAAAAAAGTCATTTGATTTTGCAAATTTTGGTTGCCTTTTTAAATAAACACATTTTATCACTTTCATAGGTTGTGATAAATTTACTTTCCGTAGCCCTCACACTTAAAAAAAAAACAAAGTTTTTTTTGTTTATTTATAGTGCTCTTTTAGTTTTTTTTCTGGAAAAGTCTAGGACAAAATAAGGTGCCCAAGTTAGCAGAATCAGTTAACTCTTAGCCTTAAAAATTTGAGATAAATTCAAAGTTTCTAATACTTTTGACCAGTCTGGCTCCAAATATAGTGGTAATTTTATGCTTCTGCAGAACTTTCAATTAAAATATCGGTTGAAAATGCTATGCTTATTCACTGCCGGTGGGTAAACATCAAGTAGTTTTTGGAATTATAGTACTGCTGGATGATCAGATGAGTCCACTTGAAAATCAGCCCGCGACCCTCTAGTGGGTCGCGACCCATAGTTTGAGAATCGCTGCTCCACACCAAAAAGCTTGCGTGGATGGTTGTGGACACTACTAACAAAGAACAAAAAAACGCGGAGATTAAGAAAGTAATAATAACTCTACGCGCACTGGGCATGGTTCCAATACAGAGTTGCCACATATACTATTAGGTTAGCTAATGGAACACTGGAGCCGTGGTTTTGGTTAAAATGAATGCATTATTGGACAAATCCTATCAAGTCAATTTAGAATGGAATGATTTGGCATTTATTTATTTTTTCAAAATATTTGCCCAATGCTCAACCGACGATAGTTTAGAAGTTTGGGAAAATTTAACTAGAACCTTATTTAGGCAAATAGTTAACGAAAAATCAACGGATTCGTTGACGTTAAATCAACGCTCTGCGTTAACGTTAACGTTAATCGACGTACCTGAAAAATCAACGAAAGATACGTTAATCGTTACAATTAATGTAAACGAATTAACGAAACGGCGTTAATTTTTGATTAACGTTAACAACCCTGGTAGGTAGCTCCTGATCACGCTGTTTGGACCAATCCACTCGGCGCATGCCAAAACTGCATACAGAAGTTCCCCGGAAATTCCTCCAGGAGTTCTCCGAAAATTACTCCGGGAGTTCTTTGGGTATTCCTTCAGAAGTTTCTCCAGGGGTTCCCCGCGAATCCCTCCAGGAGCTCCTTGGGAAACATCTGGAGGAATTCCCGGCGAACTTCTGGAGGAATTTTCGAGAAACTCGTGAAGAGATTCCCGGAAATCTCCTGGAGGTATCCTCAAGGAATTTCCGGGAAACTCCTGGAGGAATCCCCGGGGACCTTCTGGAGAAAATCCCGAATAACTTCTGAATGAATTCCCTGAGAACTCCTTGAGGAATTCTTGGTGAACTCCTAAAGGAATTTCCAGGTCACTTCAGGAGGAATTACCGATGAACTTCTGGAAAAACTCCCACTACTTCTGAACTTCTGGAGGAATTCCCTGAAAATTCCTTTAAGAATTTCCGAGGAACTTCTGGAGATATTACCGAGGAACTCATGGTGAACTCATGGGGAAGTCCTAGAGGAATTTCCTAGGAACTCCTGGAGGAATCCCACTGAACATTTGGATCAAATCCCAAGGAACTCCTGGAAGAATCCTCAGAGAGAAGGAAACCCAAGAGGACTCCTACAGGAATCCAGAGGGAATTCCTGGGGGAATCTACAGGGAACTCCTGGATGAATCATTGAGGAACTCCCGGAGGAATAATCGTGGAATTTCTGGAGGATTCCCTGGAGGAATCCAGGTTGGGCTAATCGATTAATTTGCGGCATCACTAAGAATGATGAGCACGAGGATATTGATTTATGGCTGATAGTTGCTACTTTTTCCAGAGTCCGATTGGGCGGTCCATTATGAGTTGCTGTACACCGATGTTTATGTATCCGGGTCCTTTTGAGCCATGGGCTCAGAAGAGGGTCAGTGTCAGCTGCTATCAGGGGGAAAGAGCAACTGACGAAAGTGCCGGGGCTGGGATCGAACCCATGACCATCTGCTTATGAAGCAAACGTGTGACCAATTGCGCCACGGGCCCCGGCAAACTGTGATTTTCTCAGCTTTCGTTGAAGTTTTTGTCACCAGGAACGCAAAGTACAGTCATATTATAAGCGTACTGCCGTAATTCTGCAAAGTGACGTAAGCGACATTGATGGTTTTGGCACACTTTTTGGTTATAATCAGGGATGCCAGATGATTTTTCCAAAAATCTGTATCAGGGTTTTAGAAAATCTGTATTTGTCTGTATTTTGAAACTGTAACTGAAAGCCAAAAAACACCAAGTTTCCGTAGATCCAGTCAGACCCCGTAAGAAATCTGTATGTTGCACATGTAAATTTTTGTGTCCCGAACTTTGCACGAACATTTCTATTTGCAGTAAGTTTTCACTGAATGGTGTAAATAGCAGAACTTTATGATTTTGCATGGTAAAATAAATATGTATATTCTTAATTATTCTGAACTTTTACGTTTCCGAATTTTTGTGAAAATTTCTCCAGGGATTCTTCCAGGAATTTTCCCTGGGACTTTCCAGGGAGTTTCTCAAAAAATATCCTGAAACTAGTTCACGGGTTTCCGCCGAAATTCCTTTCGAAAATCCTCAAGGGATTCTTTAAAGGATTAAAGAGAAAATTCCTTCAGTGATTGCTACATAAGTTATGCTTGTATTTCTTAATATATTTTTTCAATATTTTTGGGGAAATTCCTCCAAATTTTTTTCAGGTATTTTTCTATAGAATTTATCCGAAAATTTATCAATGATTTCTTCTCACGTATCTTGAAAAGATGCAACCCCAGGAGATATTTTTCTTTAACAAACATTCAGAGATTTTATCAGAAATTCAGAAACATCCAGTTTGTATGAAGAACTAGAATAATTTAAAATACACAAAAATAAAAAAAAAATAAACTACAAGGATCATTCCAGAAATTATTGCCTACATTTCAACCTTAAGGATTACTCCATTTTTTCAGGGATTTTTTTGGAAATTCCTCTAGAAATTCTCAAAAGATTTTTGTGAAAAGTTCCTACAGGAGTTTATCCAATAGTACCTTGAGGTATTCCTCCAGGCATTGCTTTGGATTTGTTCAGACCTTTCTTCAGGATTTTTTTCTTTTTTTTTCCAAACGATTCTCTCAACAATTGCTGCAGAACTTTTTTCAAAGATTTTGTTTCTAGAAATGTTTCAAAGAATATTTGTAGAGGGTTCTCCGTTTTTTTTTAATTTCTTTATTGATTCTCTAAAGAATTCTTCCAAGAAATCTCTTCATAAACATCACGAGATTTCATTTTCTATGAATACTTCAGAAGCACCTCCAGCAGTTCTTCCAAGGATCCCTTCAGAAAATCCTCCAGGGAATCTTTAGAAATTCAATGAAGGATTTCTTAAAAAATCCACAAGTACCTTTGTCTGCATTTTTTAATCAGATTTCTCCAGAAATTCCTCCACGGATTTTCCAGGAATCCCTGCAGAAATTTCTCAAAAGTTCTTTCATTGATAGAGTTATTCCAGAAGTTTATCAAGATACTTTTTTTTTCATTTTTTCTAAAAAAAACATGAAGGAGTTTCTGCAGGAATCACTGAATGAATTTTTCAAAAAAATCTGGGAGAAACCTGGGAAGAGTTTCCGAACAAATCTCTTTAGGATTTGTGAATACACCCAAACCTTATTTTACGTCCAGTATTGGCTTAGCGAAAAAAAATTTCTACCGACAAAATAATGATCAAAATACACATTTTATATTTTTGTATACTTCTCCTAATCACCAAGATGTTTAAAAAAATATAAAACTGTTGAGTTTGCTCATTGTCTTAGCGGTAGAATTTTTTGTCGATCAGCCAAGCATGGACGTAAAAAGGACGAGGTGTAATATACTTGAAGAATTTCAGAATTTTTACTTTTTCAGGAAAACTCCATGAAGTAACTTCTTAATTTTGAAGTTTTGAAGAAACCTCTGGAAATAAATATATCTTCACATACGAATTTCTGAAGAAATCTTAGCAGGAAATACTGAAAGAAAGAGTTAGAGGAAGTAAAGTAAGTGGTAAGAAAAAAGAAAATCGGTTAAGGTACTGTTCCTTTTAATTCCACTAAGAATTGGCATCTCTGACAGATACGTATTCCGACCTTAACTGTAAGGTCGTCTTCGGTATCTCGTACTTGACTCGACTCCAGTCAAGTCCAGTCGAGTCAAGTACGAGAGACTGAAGGTGACCTTACAGTTGAGGTCGAAATACGTATCTGTCAAGGGATGCAAATTCTTAGTGGAATTGAAAATTGAAAGGAACAGTACTTAACCCGAATTTTTTTTTTTACATCCTAGAAGAAGTTTCCTAAGAACTTCCTGGGGAAACACCTGGAGAAACATTTCGGGAAATTCTTTGTGGAACGCATAACAAAACATTTGCAAAGATCCCAGAAATAAATTCTTCATGTATTTCTTAAGGAATTTCCGTAGAAATTCTTTGGAAATGTTTCTGAATGAATTTCTCAAAGAATCTGTGGAGATATCAATGGAGTTATCCGTCGACAAGAAATTTTCGATATTTTTTAAAACAAATCTCCAAAAAGCGTGTGAAAGATTTTTTTTCTGGAGTTTCAGAAGGAACCCTTCGAAATCTATTCGAAAGAATTCCTGAAGAAATTAATCAAGGAATTACTAAAAATGCCCTCTAGAAATTTCTCAAGGAATCTCTGCAACAATTTCTTTAAAAAAAATTCTTCCCATTAGCGGTGTTCCATATACGAGTAAAAAATACTCACTCACCTTACTCTTTTGTAAGTAATGCTCACAGTGTGAGTTACTCACGTATGAGTATACTCATTTGTGAGTAAGACCTCGTTGCTCACTTGCGAGTATTACTCACTTGGTCATTTTTTTTCATGTGGCTAGTTTCTATTACTGTGCAAAAAGATAGGACAAGTAATGGCCAAGAAGTGGTTTCGCTTCAAAATCCTTGAGCAGGCCTTCTCTGTGTTTCAACAAGCTAAGATGGCCAAAATTGCTAGGGCGTGATATTCACACCCAAAGGACCTGAGTACACTTTTCTTTTCATCCGCAAGGTAACGTTTAGAATGTTCAAAAATTTCCATCACATATGACGTGTTTTTTTGCTACATTCGATGCATCATATTTTCGCAAGTTGTTTTCGTACTCTGTAGTTTACAAAAGCTCTATCGGTTTTTAATCTTTAATACAATTTCATAGTTAGTACCTCAGTTGTTTGAAAGGATGTGTACTGGCTATTTCTTCTCAGGTTCAATTCGATATTATTATTAAAAAAAACTATCATTATTTTGAGTTTTCAACGAAAACATTATTCGTAAGTTTTCTGATTATTTTCATTTTATATATAAGAATGGAAAGCATAAAGAAAACCAGGTCTTTTGCTTAGCACAGTTTCCAACTTTTATTTCATTTTTGATCTTCACAACTTCAAACTTAAATTTTCCTTACAACTTATTATTTCACTGGAATCCCGTTCTTATCGTATACTTATTGCATATCTAAGACTTTTTATGTTTCGTAATATTTTCCTTTAAAATTTTCCCTTAATGAAATGATTGAAAATTGAGGTCAAATGTGAAAAATATGAATAATTAAAAGGATTTGTACTCTCAATAATTTTTATCACTTTATTTTCCACCTTGCGTGAATGTATGAGGAAACAAATATGTGGAGGAAAAATCTGTATCATGATCATGAAATCTGTATTTTTTCTGTACTCTGTATCCTGTCTGTATCAACCTCTAAAAATCTGTATAAAACAGAAAAATCTGTATATCTGGCATCTCTGGTTATAATGCATAAAACTCTTGATTATCCTCTAAGTTTCTTTCCATAGATGATAGATTACGACTAGATCTTGCATTCTAGTACAGAAAGCATACCACAGTGTTATTTTTACATCAGATATTTTAAATAATATACCAACAAATGTCGAAATTTTGAATGGCGCTTACGTCACTTTGCAGAATTACGGCAGCGTATTAGTAACTTTGCAAAATATTCAATAGGTTTCTATGGAGTTTAAGGGACAACGTTGTATTCAGCCTGTTCAAAATACATGAATTATCCTATAATATGAAATTATCCTATAATATGGAATAAATCGCAACGAATCCAGCTCAAACATCTCTTGGAACTGTTGCGCAAAAAAACGCTTTCACTGCCTTAGTTTGACAACCGCTGTTCCTCCACCTTAGCAACGCCATCACCACAGGGACAGAGGCTTTTGAAAACTGTGTTTTCTTGCATTAATAATTTGCTTAATTTATTCGGTCTCCTCGGAACGTCCATTTGAGGGCATGGCCGGCGGAATCTTCGGAAGATCTAAATAGTCCAACCATCCGAATCCCCTTTGTTCCGAGGAAGTGCCCAGCTTCATAATGTTTCCTCGCAACCTGGTATGTCCGCGTGCACCAGCAGTAGGTAGTGGCCGGCAGTGTTGAAAAATTCATTTCGTCATATCTAAATTCAATCACTTACAGCTCATTTTAGAAGCTGAACCTGAGAATATGATATATGAAAAACTTGTGCAGCTAGACCAGTTCTGCAAGAAAGTCACGGAAAATCGCTATTTTTTGAATATTTAAGGTAAATGTCACGGACTACCTTCAAAAAATGCCAATGATATTCACGGTGAATATCATTTGGCATTTTTCAAAGGTAGCCCGTGACATTTACCTTAAATATTCGAAAAAATAGCGATTTTTCCGTGACTTTCTTGCAGAACTGGTTTAGCCGCACAAGTTTTTCATATACCATATTCTCAGGTTCAGCTTCTAAAATGAGCTGTAGGTGGTTGAATTTAGATATGACGAAATGAAATTTTCAGCACTGGTGGCCGGTCCAGAGGGACGACACAAGAAGAAGGAAATTTCATTACACGACTCCGACAAGTGGCGGCGACTGACTGTGTGTATGAATTTGGGTTTGTAGGCGGTGAGCATGGGATGGAAGCGCAAAATTTGCATACTGATCCCACTCTCAAGAAAAAAGGACATCCAAAGGAAATGTTTTACCCCAAGAGGGGACAGGAATTAGAAGATTACTTACCGGGTTTCTGCATTTGGAGGGTGCTGGATTGTTTCAATTCGGTTTCCCCAGGAATGGCACAATCTGGTTGAGATTTGGCCCTTACTGGAACCGGATGGCTCTGCTTTGGTTTCATTTACTGGTCAAATGGAGCAGTAAGTGAGGGACCGTGCATTCATTACGCAAGGGTTTGCAAGAGAGAAGTATTGAAGATTTCTTACGCACCACAAAAGTGCATGAACAATTTTGATTTAAAAATCTTACAGAGGTGATCGGTAGAACAATTTAGTGAAAACGTTTTAAATTACCTGTAGACAAGATTCGGAAGGCTTGTAATGTGTACTGGAAGCTGATTCCACTACATGAAATGCCTTCAGCTATTTATTTGGGGATGTCGACGAATGTCTGTTTGCTGAGTAGGAAATCGTGGAATAGATGATCCTTTACATTATTACAAATATATTACTATTACTGGTAGATACTAGTTGTGCTCTTAATAATCCTTATTTTACAATCAGTTTATCGATTAACAAAATACCCTGGACATTTCAGTCTTCTAGTCAACTGAAGAGATATCATTTAGCTTGTTGAACGGCATTGGCGTTTCCAGCAGCTCAAATCCAATCACAGGCATCAGTGAAGCACCATCATCATCACCAGACCAGCAACAGCAGCTAGCCGAGCACCAATAAACCATCAATCAATGGGTTCGTGTGCCACACTTCTCGCGAACTGGCTGGGTTGTCGTCAATCTGTCTGTGAAAGAGCAGATAATTTAATTAAAGAAAATAAAGTTGAAGCCTCAATATGATACCGCTTTTCGCCATCAGCGACCGTGGCAGCCAGCATCGGCAGAAAACCGGGCAAAAAGGGAAAGTGGAAAATAATAAACGATGCCTTTTGGAGCACCATTCATCAACGACGTTGAAAGTCGACGGAATTGAAAGGGGCGGTCGGATGCGACATCAATCGATGATATTGTTCGACGGGGGGTCGTCGACAGGCCAACAACGGTGCACAGTGGAGTGACTCCAATGTTTTGATGACAACATCGATTATTGGTTGGGGTGGTGGGGGTAAAGTGGACAGGTGGGGTAAAATGGACAGGGTACAGTTTCATGGCTTCTATTGTTTTTCAACATGTTTTAACGATTGACGCTTATGCCTGAGCATGAATCGTTATACTTTTGCTGATCTTGAACATTGAAATCAAATAAACCTCTTTAAAATGACAAAATCTTTAAAAATAACGTGAATAATCGGAAATGATGTAAAATCTGCTTAACATGGCTAAGGTTTTTTCGTAAGTTATTTTCAAATTATTACAAGTTTTACACCCTTAACCAATGAAGACCAAGTGGAAGACTATATTTGACCGAAAAAAAAAAAAATAGTTTTGTGAAAAAAAAAATGTTTTGGGAATAATTTTAACATAATCAGACGGTGGGGGTAAAATGGACAATCGGTTCAAATTTCACCAAAATTTCATAATTTTTTATGCAAACTCCAGAATCATCAGCCATCATACATATCGTGAGATAGTTGAAGTAAAAAGTTATAAAAAAATATTTTATATCAACAAAATATAATTTTCATCCAAAAAAGTGCTTGTTTTTTACACTATTTTTACGATAATTATTTGAGTGTGTTTCAAAGTTTGTATTAAAAATTTTAAAACAACAAAATAAAGGTTTCGTATGAAATTTGATAGTTTGTAATTAAAAACATAGAAAAAATATGCTGTTATATAACTTTTAACGACTTGTTCATTTTACCCCATCGATTGTCCACTTTACCCCCACCGATTTTTTTCACGCTATTTTGATGCACGTTTTGGTGAATAAAATAATCAAAGAAAACAATATTTTTTTAAATGCAATCCTTTACGAGAATTCTAGAGTACAGCATTACCTTCCATGTTACTCGGAAAAGCAGATGGATTTTGCCGTATTTCCACTGGAAACGACCAAATTGCTTAGGTTGTCCACTTTACCCCCACCACCCCTTAAGTTTCAGGGATTCATAGCAGTTTCACTACCCCAAGAGGTGCCTTGCAGTTGAAGCAAAGCCACTGACTGATCCATCAAAAATCACGAGGGGCAACCCCAATCTTTGGGGCAGCAGGGATTGCAGTCTCGGAGTCTGACGACCTCCGCCGCTTGTGAGTCACCCGCATAGTCGTCGGCTAAGAATAGGACTACTAACCCCAATTCAAGGTGATCGAGGGGGTGAAAATGATGCTCGATCGGTAACGGAGCCTGTGGGGTACCTGAGCACTTCCTCACAGTATTTCGTCCCTTACCGCGTTAATGCAGGGCTCTGGTGTGGTGGACCTCCTTTCCCGTGATACTCGTGGTATTAACTATACAGTCAAACTTAGGAACAAACGGGAACTATGCATAGCAACGATAACAACAATAAGAAATGTACACCGTGTCACGGTTTCTAGAACGCCCATATTGACAGCTGGAACTAGTTCCAGTTCACGGTGTATATTTGCTTGTTCTCATATTTGCATTTGTTTGTTCACGTTTTTCAGAACGGATTTTTTCGCGTGTATAGCTTTGGTTCAGCTACCTGTGGTGGACGTAAAAAGTCCGTTAAAGTAGGGACGGTCAAGGTACATACCTTACCGGTCAGGCTAAGGCCGGGGTGGCCTCTGCTGTACATAGTAGCCGCCTCCATTCCACTCGGTCCATGGCTGTTTGTCTCCAGTTCCGCACTCTGCGTAGGGTCCACAGATCGTCCTCCACTTGGTCGACCCATCTATCTCGCTGCGCTCCACGTATTCTTGTACCGGTCGAATGACTCTCGAGAACCATTTTAGTCGGGTTGCTATCCGACATCCTGATGACGTGGCCCGCCCACCGTAGCCTCCCGATTTTCGCGGTATGGACAATGGTTGGTTCTCCCAGCAGCTGATGCAGCTCGTGGTTCATTCGCCTTCTCCAAGTCCCGTCTTCCATCTGCACTCCGCCGTAGATGGTACGCAACACCTTCCGTTCGAAAACTCCAAGGGCGCGTTGATCCTCCGCACGTAGGGTCCATGTTTCGTGCCCATAGAGGACGACCGGTCTAATCAACGTTTTGTAGATGGTTAACTTCGTGTTACGGCGAACTTTATTCGATCGTAGAGTTCTGCGGAGTCCAAAGAAGGCACGATTTCCTGCCACAATGCGCCTCTGAATTTCTCTGCTGGTGTCGTTGTCGTCGGTCACCAGTGAGCCCAAGTACACGAATTCTTCAACCGCCTCGATTTCATCACCGTCGATATGAATTTGGGCTGCAAAACGGTGAGTCGATAAGGAGAGTGTCCAATATAGCTCTGGTCCTCACAAGTTCCTACCTCATGCTTCCACGGGTCAAGCGATGACAAAGACCGCCATCTAAGAGTTGTGTGCTTAGCTGGTAGTGCAGCCTGGGCACTGTTGTCCTTCTGACTTCAGCTAGATTGAGGAGGTACGATCCGAGTGTCTGTTCACCAAGGAGGTGCGGCTCAAACAGCGTCTGTTCTGGCATCCAGCGGCTGAGTAAGAAACGCTGCACCACGCCCAGCTAGATCCAAGGTGGTAATCCCATCAGCGTGGTCGTCCCAGTGTTGGTTGGGACGTTAAACAGAACTGGCACGATGGCCCTCCGGCGAGACAGGAGTGTTGGCGTAGGCCCAATAAGCCACCCGTAAAAATCCCCATTGCGAATAACATAGGAGAAAATACCAGGCTTGATAATCCTCCTCGAAATCAAAAGAGTTTTGCAACATGCTCGAGAGCGGTGTTTTGTTTTTGCCTCGTCGCGAGGGAGCGAACGAACCCCAAACAGAGAGGCAATAAAAACTGAGCGAGGAAGAGGGGAACGAAAAAAGAGCCGATGATTATTTCGGGTTTTTGAGTGCGATTTTCACCTCGAGAGTCTTTCTTTGTATGGGAGTGGAACTCGCGAGAGCTTTTTGAGTGTGAGTGGACGTGAGACACACAACAAGCAATTATGAGTGTTGGACGAACTCCTCGCTGCGCGGCAAGCTCGCGCTCGCTGCTGTTGAGGATTTGCGTTGTGATTTCTGAGTTTTATTTTCACTCCTCAGAAAATCGCCGAAATCGCTTCCTCATTTTCTCGCGAGGGAGTTTCTGTCAAGCCTGGAAAATACGACTCGATACAATCGGCAAAGACCCACGCGACGAAATAAGGACTACGATTGGAAACTTGGAACATGGAATTGCAAGTCACTAGGTTTCGCAGGATGTGACAGGATAATCTACGACGAACTACATCCCCGCAACTTCGACATCGTGGCGTTGCAGGAACTTTGTTGGACTGGACAGAAAGTGTGGAAAAGCGGGCATCGAGCGGTTACCTACTACCAAAGCTGTGGCACCACCAATGAACTGGGAACAGGTTTAATAGTGTTGGGCAAGATGCGACAACGTGTGATCGGGTGGCAGCCGATCAACGCAAGGATGTGCATGTTGAGAGTTAAGGGCCGTTTCTTCAACTACAGCATCATCAACGTCCACTGCCCTCACGAAGGGAGACCTGATGACGAGAAAGAAGCGTTCTACGCGCAGTTAGAGCAAACATACGATGGTTGCTCGCCGCGTGACGTGAAAATCGTTGTCGGCGACTTGAACGCGCAGGTAGGAAGGGAGGAAATGTACAGACCGGTAATCGGGCGAAACAGCCTGCACGCCGTATCGAATGATAACGGCCAGCGATGCGTAAACTTTGCAGCCTCCCGTGGTATGGTAGTCCGAAGCACCTTCTTCCCCCGCAAAGATATCCACAAAGCCACCTGGAGATCACCCGACCATCAAACAGAAAACCAAATCGACCACGTTCTAATCGACGGTAAATTCTTCTCAGATATAACCAACGTCCGCACATACTGCAGTGCGAATATAGATTCGGATCACTACTTAGTAGCTGTATGCATGCGCTCAAAACTTTCGACAGTTATCAGCACGCGTCGAAGTCGAACGCCGCGGCTCAACATCGAGCAACTTCGTAACGTAGAAGTGGCTCAAGACTACGCGCAGCAGTTAGCAGTGGCCCTACCAACGGAAGAGCAGCTTGGCGCAGCTACACTTGAAGATGGCTGGAGGGACATCCAATCCGCCATAGGTAGTACCTCGGCTACAGCACTAGGCTTCGCGGCTCCGAATCACAGAAACGACTGGTACGACGGCGAATGTGAACAGTTGAAAAACGAGAAGAATGCAGCATGGGCGAGAATGCTGCAACACCGTACGAGAGCGAATGAGGCACGTTACAAACAGGCGCGGAACAGGCAGAACTCAGTCTTCCGGATGAAGAAGCGCCAGCAGGAAGAACGAGATCGCGAAGCGATGGAAGAGCTGTACCGCGCTAAGGACACACGAAAGTTCTACGAGAAGCTGCACCGCTCGCGCAGAGGCTTTGTGCCACAAGCCGACATGTGCCGAGATAATCACGGGAATATTCTCACGAGCGAGCGTGAGGTGGTCGAGCAGCATTACGATGAGCACCTCAATGGCGACGTTGCAAGTACCGAAGGTGGCGTGGTAACAGATCTAGGGGGCTGTCCATAAACCACGTGGTCATTTTTTTTGGATTTCTCAACCCCCCCCCCCTCCGCGTGGTCATTACTCCATACAAATTTTTTTATTTGTCCATACAAAATGGTCATTGGCCGAAACCCCCCCCTCCCCCCTCATGACCACGTGGTTTATGGACAGCCCCTAGTAGTATGTGCATAGGACGAAAGACTTCCGGCCCCTGACCTTCAAGAGATTGAGGAGGAGGTTGGCCGGTTGAAAAACAACAAAGCCGCTGGAGCAGATCAACTACCAAGCGAGCTTCTAAAATACAGTGGAGAAGCACTGGTGAGAGCACTACACTGGGTCAGTACCAAGATTAGGGAGGAGGAAGTATTACCGGAGGAATGGATGGAAGGTATCGTGTGTCCCATCTACAAAAAGGGCGACAAGTTGGATTGCGGGAACTACCGCGCGATCACACTACTGAGCGCTGCCTACAAGATACTCTCTCAAATTTTATGCCGCCGTCTATCACCGATTGCAAGAGATTTCGTGGGGCAATATCAGGCTGGATTTATGGGTGAACGCGCTACAACGGACCAGATTATGCACGAATACGGATTCCCGGATAAACTGATACGGTTGATCAAGGCGACGATGGATCGAGTGATGTGCGTAGTTCGAGTATCAGGGGCACTCTCGAGTCCCTTCGAATCTCGCAGAGGGTTACGGCAAGGTGATGGTCTTTCGTGCTTGCTGTTCAACATTGCTTTGTAGGGTGTAATAAGAAGAGCGGGGATAAACACGAGTGGGACGATTCTCACGAAGTCCGTTCAGCTGCTTGGTTTCGCCGATGATATTGATATTATTGCTCGTAAATTTGAGACGATGGCGGAAACGTACATCCGACTAAAGAGTGAAGCCAGGCGAATCGGATTAGTCATTAATGTGTCGAAGACAAAGTACATGATGGCAAAGGGCTCCAGGGAGGAATCACCGCGCCCGCCACCCCGAATTCATATCGACGGTGATGACATCGAGGCGGTTGACGAATTCCTGTACTTGGGCTCACTGGTGACCGACGACAACGACACCAGCAGAGAAATTCAGAGGCGCATTGTGGCAGGAAATCGTGCCTACTTTGGACTCCGCAGAACTCTACGATCGAATAAAGTTCGCCGTAACACGAAGTTATCCATCTACAAAACGTTGATTAGACCGGTCGTCCTCTATGGGCACGAAACATGGACCCTACGTGCAGAGGACCAACGCGCCCTTGGAGTTTTCGAACGGAAGGTGTTGCGTACCATCTACGGCGGAGTGCAGATGGAAGACGGGACTTGGAGAAGGCGAATGAACCACGAGCTGCATCAGCTGCTGAGAGAACCAACCATCGTCCATACCGCGAAAATCGGGAGGCTACGGTGGGCGCGTCACGTCATCAGGATGTCGGATACAGGGGCCTACATCGTCGAAACCAAAACATGACGCTGAAAGCGAGCGCCCATCAGCATCGGACGGACGCCGACGACGGGAACATTCAAAACAACATGCATGCGCTTCGCTTCAGCCGCCCTTCTTGTCACTTTCTTCGACGCAACGACGGGTGGCGGCTCATTTTCACACCGACTGGGATTCAGTTGAAATTTTCAAATTGTCTAAAATGTATGTTTGCTTAATATTTTTATGGGTAATGACCTATTTCAGTAAAATGTGCATAGAATACATTAACATTACACAGATTTGCCGGTTGTTACACTCATTAATTGAGTTATAACAGAGAAATTCATTCGATGTCGAACGAGCGTACGTGAGCTTGTGAGTGCGAAACAAAGTGGCGTCTGCGACGACGCAGCGCCGTCGGTTCATCGGTGACGATGACAGTCGGACTGAGCGACGACGACGGCGCCTTGTTTCCATTGACGATTGAAACCATTGTTTACAAACGTCGCCTGAAAATTTCAATTGAAATTGAAAATGTAGGGCCCTGGTCGGATAGCAACCCGACTAAAATGGTTCTCGAGAGTCATCCGACCGGTACAAGAAGACGTGGTGCGCAGCGAGATAGGTGGGTCGACCAAGTGGAGGACGATCTGCGGACCCTATGCAGAGTGCGGAACTGGAGGCAAACAGCCATGGACCGAGTGGAATGGAGGCGGCTACTATGTACAGCAGAGGCCACCCCGGCCTTAGCCTGACCGGTAAGGTAAATACGATATGAATTCGGGATGGCGGGCGCGGAGATTCCTCCCTGGAGCCCTTTGCCATCATGTACTTTGTCTTCGACACATTAATGACTAATCCGATTCGCCTGGCTTCACTCTTTAGTCGGATGTACGTTTCCGCCATCGTCTCAAATTTACGAGCAATAATATCAATATCATCGGCGAAACCAAGCAGCTGAACGGACTTCGTGAAAATCGTCCCACTCGTGTTTATCCCCGCTCTTCTTATTACACCATCCAAAGCAATGTTGAATAGCAAGCACGAAAGACTATCACCTTGCCGTAACCCTCTGCGAGATTCGAAGGGACTCGAGAGTGTCCCTGATACTCGAACTACGCACATCACTCGATCCATCGTCGCCTTGATCAACCGTATCAGTTTATCCGGGAATCCGTATTCGTGCATAATCTGCCATAGATGTTCACGATCGATTGTATCATACGCCGATTTGAAATTGATGAACAAGTGATGTGTGGGCACGTTGTATTCGCGGCATTTCTGCAACACCTGGCGGATGGCGAACATCTGGTCCGTTGTAGCGCGTTCACCCATAAATCCAGCCTGATATTGCTCCACGAACTCTCTTGCAATCGGTGATAGACGGCGGCATAAAATTTGAGAGAGTATCTTGTAGGCAGCGCTCAGTAGTGTGATCGCGCGATAGTTCCCGCTTTTTTTGTAGATGGGACACACGATACCTTCCATCCATTCCTCCAGTAATACTTCCTCCTCCCAAATCTTGGTAATGACCCAGTGTAGTGCTCTCACCAGTGCTTCTCCACCGTATTTTAGAAGCTCGCTTGGTAGTTGATCTGCTCCAGCGGCTTTGTTGTTTTTCAACCGGCCAACCTCCTCCTCAATCTCAGTTCATTGGTGGTGCCACAGCTTTGGTAGAAGGTAGCCGCTCGATGCCCGCTTTTCCACACTTTCTGTCCAGTCCAACAAAGGTCAAGGTAGGCTGGTGTGTATGTCATCTGACATTCCACGAGCCACCACCGGAGGTCTGCTTCAGGTGTCTGGAATCAGAACTAAAGTCATGGGACTGCAAAGGCCCTGACAGGAGCAAACTGTGTAAGAGATGCGGCGCCGAAGGCCATAAGACACAGGGCTGCGAGAGTCCACCAATTTGTCTGATTTGTACCGGAAAATCCGTGAACAAGAGGCATCTAACGTGTGCTCCAAGGTACCCGGCCTTCAAGCAAGCCGCAGTGAACAAATCACAGTATAGGAAACCCAGCTGAACCTGTACCACTGCTTTGTCATGCGGTTTCTGGAGGACGGATATCGCCATGATTGCAGACCCATACCGGGTACCCGCCGGAAACGGCAATTGGGTCGCGAATGCGTCCAGAAAAACGACGGGTAAATACCCCGTCCAGGAGTTGGTGTCTACTACACATGAAGGCTTCGTGGTCGCCAAAGTAAACGGGGTCTTCTTCTGTAGCTGTTATGCGCCTCGCCTCCGCGGTAGCCGATCGAGCAGTTCACGCAAATGCTGGACCGCATAACGACCGTGCTAACAGGCCGATGGTAATAGCGGGTGACTTTAATGCCTGGGCCGTAGAATGAGGAAGTCGTTTTGGATGTTTAGTGATTTCTCGTTGTGCGGATCTCAGCAAAAGTTTGAATAGTACTGATATCTTGGTAATCTGAATAAAGTGTGGATGCTCCTCTCCAGTAGTCCACTCATCATTTAACAGTCCTGAGAACTAATAAATTCAACATCAACATTGTTTTGTCTCACTTTTAAAGATTTCGCCCCTCTGTGCAGTGAAAGAAACTTTTCAAATCAATAAAAACGCGTCCACAGCACATCGCACGCCACCTCTTTCCCCACATGGGCGTGTTGCTATCGTCTCCATAAAAGCGTTGATGATGGGATCACCAAAGCGACGCGACGTGCAATGATGGACGATTAGGAGTGCCGAACGTTGGAATTCATTCGGAAATCATAGGATTGATATTAATGACCGGGTTTTTATACTATGCGAAGTTTTTCTTTTAAAGTTCAACAATAAATTAATTTGACTGGAATGGTGATTGGTTTTTGCGGCCGGGTCGTAAATAAGGTTTAAGCGCTTATGCTGATTAAAATTAAAATAATTGCACTACAGTAGACAACTCCGCGATCTGTCAGATGAACATCAATTTGTCGATTTCGACAGGTTTCATCAATACCGGAAGGGAATACTCAATATAATTACCAATGGAATACCGATGGAGCCCCAGCAAGATGTAAAAAACGACTCTTAAATGGAAATAGATTGACCATAAAGAATCAATTATTACACATTTACTGCTCGTAAAGTCTCTCAACTTCAGTTTGTTTCTAGTAAGTAAAAAAAGGATTTCTACTAGCTCACGGTGGGTAGAAATCTCCTAAGAAACGTCGCTCTTCCGACGACGCAAGGGCTGTTCTAGCGCCAACAGCGTCTCAGCGGAATCACTTACCGCAGAACGAACGAACTACCAGAGGCAGAGACAGAAATTGACGCTGAAATGTGTCTACGACGGCGAAGGAAGAAGCATGATGACAAATTTTAAATTCTGAATGCTTTCCTTCTGTCTTGCTATGTGGCTGCTGCTCCCTCCAGATTCGGGCTGGTAGCGAGCAAGTGTGAATTGCAAAGTAGCAAACATTTATCTTGTCAGTTGGACCCGCTTCCGCAAAAGATGTTTTTTCGGTTCTACTCTAGCGTACCTCTATGTAGGTACGCTTTCGTCGAGGAAAGATGTGGTGATAAGCTATTCATCCCGATACAGAACAGTCTGAAACTCTTTTTGAGCCACTCCGTCGGGGTGGAACGCAGTGTGAAATGGGTTTGCAAAGTCATCGGAGGGGTTGCCTGGCGGGAGATATATGGTTGATGCAGAGGTTCCCAAACTTTTTGCTGTTGCGGCGCCTTTTGAAATTTTCAAAAATTTCGCGGCGCACCTACATCTTTTAACAGAGAATTTTCATTATTTTCGAACAATTTTCAATTCAAACATTTAAATGCAAAATTGTGAAGAACTTTCAGTACCATGTTTCCTCAAAATCCAATTAAAACTGAATTTCTTGGGTCAAAACGTGTTTTCAATCAAAAATGCTTTAAAATATCATAAGTATTTGTTAGATTTCAAATGTCATATTTATTTATTGAACAAGGTAAACCAATATGTCCAAACTTTCTCCAGATAAAGCGAGCTGCTGACGCCTTATAATTCAAGAAAAAACAGTTAAACTGTTGCAATACTTTAATGATTCCGGGTACATTTACATGATTTCACAAAATTTTATAAGAACCTTAGATTTTTTATGGAATTACAAAGTTTTCAAAAACGGTTTGTTAAGAAGGTAGTGTGTTAAATTTCAGCAAACTTAAGTACACAAATATAATGTTCACGACTAGGCTGATGATGGATCATTCATTTCCATGCGTTTGATCATGATGTCTTGAGAAAAGCTTGAAGGCCTTTCCTTTACATAAGTTTTGGATGACTATTTCGTCCAACAATTGGGTTTTTAAATTTTGAAAAATTTATCGATTTTTTGATTTTATACGAAAGAGCTCCTTTTTCTGAACCACTATGATTTTTTCTGATTTTTGGAACTTTATTTTGGTACCTAAAACCAATTTCAAAGGGATTTTTTTTAAATCACCTTTTGACAGCTGGGCAACTGTTTGACAGCTCCGCCCAGTACAAACTGCGACGAGGGGTGATTCAACAAATCGCTCCCATACAAACTTCAAATTGATTTTTAAATAGGTTCCCGGGCACCAAAACTCATGAAAATTTGGATTTCGGCTCAGTTTGAAATGCAGATTCAGAATATCGAATAATCTCAACACCGTTAAAGAAGCCAATTGAAAAAGAAGTGCCTTTGTTGCAAAAATTCATAAAAAATGACAGAATGTCGAACAAAAGTTACTTACCTTTTTCAAAATTTTGCAACACAAAGTATTTGGAGTACACAGCTCCAATAACATCATTTTTGAGATGTGATCTACATGCACATAACCGAAAATTTGCAGAAGTATTCTATGATAGTGACGTTAATAAAAAATGTCGTCCCGAAAAGCAGAATACAACATAAAGACCGGGAGACTGACGGAAATTATTCTGGAAAGAACTGTAATAGGATTTTTGAAACATTCACTTTCAGTTACAAGCTATTGGTAGAATCGAAAACTGAACTGGAGTATATGAAATCCAATCATCTATTTTTTGAATCTTAACCAAAATTTCTCAAAACTCCGAGAATTTAAAAATTTGATAAAATCAAATGTTTTAAGAGGATAACAGAATTCCAAGAATATTCGAAGGTTGGTATATTTTTTTGGAAAAATGCCGTGCAGCAACACTTCGAAGATCCATCAAATAAAAAAGTACGTTCCGACATTTAATTATATTGTTTTAGCTCAAAACCCTGCGGCGCACTAGTGAAATGTTCACGGCGCACCAGGGCGCCGCGGCGCACAGTTTGGGAAGCACTGGGTTGATGGGATTCCACAGATATGAATAACAAGTAGCTCATGAAGGCTAGCGGAAATGCGTTGGACTAATGAGCTACTTTGGTGATTTATGAAGCATACTGTTTATTTCCACTGACTAGAAGAACCAGAAGTGGTTTTGAGATTTTATTGAACTGAAGTTTATGGGTAAAGACCGAAAGGAGAGATGGGATCAATATGGTAGTTTGATCAATTTATTGGAGTGTATCTGAAACTTTAATGACGGGAGATATAAAGCTAATAATTATTTTATAGAAATACTTTATGATGGTAGTAGCTTAGGTATGTTTCAATATTTTTAAAGAATGAGGAAATCCAGTGAGCAGATACCTCATTCTCCCTTTTCCTTACCTTCACGGTACGCCCGTTAGGGTTGGTTTCGAGAAGGGGGAATTGTACGTGTGGTACAATCTGTGATCTATTGGTACACGTTGCACCAGATATCGCCATGAGTTGTCCTCTCTCACCTGGCAGATTGGGTCCTGGCTAGTACTGTAGACAACCCGTTGGACTCAAGCTCCCGGATGGGAAGTGGTGTCAACTCAACTTACTATTGATCGGCATGCCATTTTTTCTGTAGTTCAAGTACGACTCCGGCCGTCCGGAGGGATATATCAACCGCATATCTCCAGCATACTCCTCCCGCCAGACCCCTTAATCTTCTGCATACTTTTGCACTATAAAGCGTGGGCAGTCAAAGAGCACATGCTTCGCGGTCTCATCGCAATCTGTGCACTCCGAGTATGCGAGGGATCCTGCATGTCCAAATTTGTGTAAATACCACCTAAAAACCCATGGCCTGACAGAAGTTGTGTCAAGTGAAAGTTTACCTCACCATGGGGCCTGCTCGTCCACTTAGACACACTCGGTGTGTTCATCTATCCTTGCTAGACGCTAGAGGAACCCCCTTCAACATAGGCGATGTTGACGATCCACGTTTCGCGCTTCTTATGTTGCGTCGCTTAAAGCACTCTTCGTCCTCCGTAACTACTAGTGCTTTGGACATCATGCCGGCTAGTACACATACCGCGTCCTTTGAGACCGTGTGGTATGCGCTGACCACTGCTGTTAGTTCTACTTCCTCTATCGACTCGCCGTTTACTACGAGGGTCATGTTATCGGCACAGCAAACCAGCTTTACGCCCGGTGAAAGCGTTAGCCTCAATTGGCTATCATACGTCGCATTCCATAGTACCGGGGCCAGGATGTAACCCTGAGGTACCCCCACGGCGATGTTGTAGCTCCTCTCGCCTTCCTCGGTGTCATTCATTTGCTGCACCCTATTCTGGAAGTAGCTCTCCAGTGTCCGGCAAAGGCTAACCGGGACTCCTAGGTGGTGTATGGAGTACTCGATGACGGTCCAGCTGACGCTATTGAATGCACGTTTCCACGAGCTTCTGCAGCATTTCCGGGGTGCGTTTTGGGGTTGCTGACGCGCCCTTCGTTTTGGTATGACTATTCTGAAGGCATCACCCCTAGGAGTCTTGTTGGTTGTCTGGCAGAGATTCTCGAAGAACGCCCGTTTAAGTGCCTTAATCTTTTTGTTCAGTGCCAGTTTAGCCGCTCTGTAAGCCTCACTTCACTCCATTCTGCCCTCATCAATGCGAGCTCTTTATATTCTCCTTCTAGCTCTCAGGAAGGATGCGCGGAGTTCTGACATTTCTGGACACCACCAGTATACCAGTTTACGTCCATTTCTGGGTAGGAGTGAAGTCAGCTATTTCCGTAGCGAGTAATCTCCCTCGGTCGCCAAAAACCGAAGTTAGGTCCAATTTTGTCTCACCCCGTGAACCAGGGAACGAGAGTGTTGCAGAGCTCTTCCAGGAGTTTCTTTATTGAATGTCCAGGGAGTTCTTGATGAAATTCTTCAATGGGGTTTATTTAGGATTCCTTTGGAAGTTCCATCTGGGAATCACCTGACATTCCTAAATAGGTTCCGCCTGGGATTCCTTCAAGGACGTACTCCCGAGAATCTTACATATGTTTTTTCTATAACTTTTCAAGAAATATGTTCTGAGATTACTTCAGGAATTCCCAAATTCCTTCAAAATACTTTCCGAAGTTTTTGTAGATAATTATTCCGAGATTTTTTCAGAAATTCCTTTTTGGATTACTCCAGCCATTTTTCCTGTGATTCCTCCGGGAATTTGTTCCGTGGTTTCTCCAACAATTTAGGCTAGGATTTCCGTCTGTGATTCCTCAGGAGCTCAATCAAAGATTGTTTTTGGGATTCCTTTAGAAGTTCCCTCTAGGATTCATTCTGAGATTCCTACCTGCTTTCAGTATTCTTTCAGAGCTTTCTTCTGGGAGTTAACCTTTCAGGACGAGCGCCATCAAGCAGCTAAAACTGCACCACGCTCGCGCTGTATACGACGAGCGAGGTTTTTTGTAGTGTTGTACTTTCTACAACGGCGCGCGTCCTGAAGGGTTAAAGGGATTTCTTCGGGGATTTTTTGTATTCCTTGTTGGGTAAATAAGTCACTGCGACCAGTCCATAGATCTATTGTGACAAACAGTTCCTGGAATCCTCCAGGAATTCCATCCTACACTTTCCTAACTATTTCTCTTGGAATGTCTTCAGTCGTGTTTTTTCACTTACAGAAAATTTCTGGACAAAATGCCTGTGAGTTCCAGCAATTTCATCCGCCATTTTTTCCTGAATTACTCCAAGAGTTCTCTCGGGGATTGCTTCAGAAATTCCTTCCAAAATTTCATCTGGGATTTCTTCCAGGAATTTTATGAGATTCTTCTCTATTTATTTATGAGATTCTTCTCTATTTACTTATTTATTTATTCATCTGACCTAGCTGGTCTTAATGAATATAAGGGAAAGGGAAAAGCCGGTTTGAGTGAATTGTTCTCAAAACTTACTCAAATCGGCGTAAAAACCCAATATCTTTTTACAAAACAAGCATACACAACAAATTACACGTATAAAATTACAAAATACAATACAATTTACAAACAGTGTCAATTAGGTTAAAAAAAAGTCAATTTGAATATTTTTCCATTCTAATGGGAGTGATCCTTGTACCGGTGGATTCTCGTCTGCCGCTTATCGAAACCATTCCCTCAAGCGGTTCTTGAAAGTGATCGACGAAACATGGAAGTCAAAGACTGCATACACGTCGTTGAACTTAGTCGTCATAAAGCGGATAGTCATGTTCGCCATACAATGAGTTCCTCTGTTCCAGCATCAGGAAGTTACGTTCGCGAAGAATCCGTTCGGGTGCGTAGATATGGAGCTGACTTAGTAACACCGAGGAATCCAATTCTCCGAGCAGAATTTTGGCGATAAACACAGCTTGGGCTACACTCCTTCTATTTTCTAGCGTGGATTATTCGAGTAGTCTGTAGCGGTCCTCATAGTGCGGTAAGTTGATGGGATCACACCATGGTAAGTGCCTTAGCGCCGCACGAACAAACTTTCTCTGGACTGCTTCAATCCTCGCAATCCACGATGACTAATACGGGCACCATATAACGGATTTTGATTCCAAAATAGAACGGACGAGGGCACAGTACAGCGAGCGAAGGCATAACGGGTCGTTGAGTTCATTAGAAATCTTCAGCATAAATCCCAGTTGGCGGTTTACTTTGTTGATGATGGTGTTGAAATGAGGTTGAAAAGTAAGGGCTGAAACCAGCGTTACATCAAGGTCACGCACTTGCAGAGCGCGTTCGAGTGGCTGATCTCTGGTGAAGTAGTTGTGGGTTATTGGCTAGTGCTTCCGGTGATACGATATTATACTGCATTTCGGGATACTAACAGGGATGCCACATATACAGATTTTTCTGTAATCATGCAGATTTTCTCGCAGATTTTCATACAGAATTCTGTATACACATATTACAGATTTTTGGAAATGATACAGATTATACAGAATTTACAGAAACTTACAGAATTTCAAACAGATTTTCCGCGAAATATTACAGATTTCATGCAGATTTTTGCAAAACATGATGATACAGATTAAAAAGATTTTTGAAAGGCGAAATGCAGATTTAAATGTGGCAACACTGGATACTAATTGTTTACATGTTCGAGGTGCACCAATCGTCAAAAGCATTTAACAGCTGTTGCAAATTCAGGCAATCCTGCACGCACTTGACTACCATGTATAACTTTACATCATCAGCATAAAACAAACGGCATCCTGGAGACAGTAGACATGACAGTTCGTTTATGAAAAGCGAAAACAAAAGCGGGCCCAAATTACTCCCTTGTGGTACACCAGACGCATTTGAGAAAGGTAGCGATGAAGCACATCCAATCTTAACTATCAAGTTACGATCTCTGAGGTATGAGCCGAGCCAGCAAACTAGATCCGCTGAGACGCCAATTATTTTCAGTCGTTCCAAGACTACCGTGATCAACTCGGTCGAAGGCGGATTTCAGATCAGTATAGACCGTGTCAACTTGTGCGCCAGCATTCATGTTTCGTAAGCAAAAGGAGACGAATTGGACCAAATTTGTGGATGTAGACCTTTTGGGGAAGAATCCATGCTGGTCGGAAGAAATGTAGTTCTTACAAGAAGCAAACAGCGCGTCATTCATAATGATCTCCAACACTTTGGAGCATGCACACAACGAAGTAATTCCTCTGTAATTCTCAACGTTATTGCGGTTACCTTTATTGTGCACAGGAAATATAATTGAAGTTTTCCAGCTTCCGGCTTTCCAGCTTTTCGAAGTTACTTCCGGGATTTCTTGAGGAATTCTGTCTGATCCAAGGTCTGATCCTTCCAGGAATACTACACTAACTCCTTTCAATATTTCTCGAAATACTTTTCCGAGATTCTTCCACGATCTCTTTCCGTGATTTTTTTCAGTAACCACTTCTAGGATTATTTCAAGAATTTTGGGAATCTATTCAGGAACTCCTTCGTGGATTCCTTCGGGAGTTTTTTTCGTGCTTTCTCTTGAGAACTCTTGCCGGGATTGATCCGGGAAGTTTTAATGAACCGCTTCCGGGATTTGTTCAGGAACTCTTTCCAGCATTCATCTGCGAACTCGTTTTTGGTTTCCTGAATGAGTTCCGTTTGGGATTCACGGCAGATCTTTTGGATCCTTCTTATTAATTCTGGAAATACTAAGTTCCATTTGGGTTCCTCCAACAGGAGTTCCCGGAGGAATCGCAGATGGAACCTTTTAGGAACCTCAGAAGAAATAAGCAATCGCAGAAGAAGATTCTGAAGGTAAAGGAAGAATATAATAAAGAATGCCCTAGGAATCCCACAACCAAATCCTTGAGGATTCCTTGAACAAATTTGTTGAGAAACTGCGCAGAATTTCTCAGTGGAATCTCGTATAGAATGCCCAGATGGAAACCCAGAAAAGCCTGATGGAGGGGTTCCTTCGTACCGTCTTCAAGTCATAAATCAGCGCACTTCCCAGAATTCAAATAATGATGTTTATGCTCACAGTTATTTTAATTAACATTTGTAGGGTTCTCGAACTGATTTAATTGCATTTGCTTGGCCCAAAAACACCCCTTGATTGTACAACCCGGATAAATATGTTCGCGAGCAGCGTTTCACTCATAGAGGATACTTTTACGATCGCAGTCACCATGGTTTCAACGGCAACTCGGATCAACAACGTCTCCAGCAACCGCAACGGGACACTTGGGCTCCGTGGCTTATAAAAGAAGACTACGGATCCAAAGACCATCATTACCAACTTGGACACGCAGCGATCAAGATCAAAGGCACCAAACAGTAATCCATTAGAATGGATACTACTCAA
This sequence comes from Aedes albopictus, assembly GCF_035046485.1. Taxonomy (NCBI): domain Eukaryota; kingdom Metazoa; phylum Arthropoda; class Insecta; order Diptera; family Culicidae; genus Aedes; species Aedes albopictus. The sequence continues at coordinate 204,547,178 of NC_085136.1, read as the reverse complement.
ATATTAGCATCAAAGTGTTGTGTTCCTTCCCTTCCTGGAAATGTTCCCAATACCAGTTCTCCCAGTCCATCGATTCATGTATTAATCTTTAGGTTCACGGCTGAGCCCAAACAAAATATATTTCCATACAAAATATCATACAGAACCAAGATAGCGCATGTTAGTTTCTGAAACAACTAGGACTCAATACACCCTGTATTCAACAATTTATTAACAACAATAACATTTGCACCACTTTTGACGTAGGACTACGTCTCTGTTTTCTATACCCGGTTTCATTTCAAAATTTATGAAACCAAGAGCGTTACGTTTGAGTGAAAGATTTTAAACGCTCACAGCATCTTTCCCACAGAATGAAATGATAAACAAATCCCGTTATCCGAGAGATGAAACTCCCACGTTCAATTTGTAATATTCGGTGAACCTAAAAATCATTGATAAATAGTTGAAAAGTTGTTTTAAAGTTAGACATTGAAATCGCTGAAATCTATAAATATGGGTAGCGGACTAATTTTCTCGTTCAGTCTACCAACGCTCTCTGATTGGTGCGCTTCGTGGGGGCAACTACCTACGATGCAGGAAGGAATGCGATCATGCGAGAGCTGTTTCGTCAGTTCCATTTCGACCACCGTCGAGGTGACACCTCGAGCTGAGCAGCGGCACATCGACTCAGCGACGACACTCGGCTATCGTACTGATAGCACCGGGAATCTCATTCACGGCAGCAAGCGGCGGGCCAGTTATCGATGGCGTCTAGCGTTGAGCGCGGAGAAAACCAACACGAATTGCGTGGCATTGTAAATTCATCAAAATCGTCCATTATTCAAACGGTCCTTTTCAGGACCATCGAAAATAATTTCTCAAGAGTTAATTGGATAAATTTCCACCCTCGATCGAGAAAGGTGTAGTGCAAAGCAAGGACAGAGCATCGTTTCTCACCAAGAGTGAAGCCGGCCATTAATCGCATCCACGGCAGCAAGCGGGGGGCCAGTTTTCGACGGCGTTCAGCATTTAGTGCGAAGAAAACAAACACGCATAGTGGCATAGTGAATTCATTTAATTTTCTTCCTAGAATTATTCGTTATCCAAACGGTCCTTTTAAGGACCATCGAAAATGATTTTTCGAGAGCTGTGAATCGGATAATTTCATTCCAACGAACGGGAAAAGTGTAGTATAACCGGAAAGTGAATTATTGAATGCTTGGTGACTCAGTCAGCAACAATTATAACGCCTAATTGTGCCACCCGGACTTTGGCAACGCATTATCATATCCAGACCATTTTGCGTGAAAAATGATTTAATTCTAACATTTTCCAAATTAAAATGATCTAAATCATCTAATATGTTGGTTACATTATCCGTCCAATAGAAATTTTCTCATTTCTCGGTTGAGTAATCGTTTGATGCGTCTGGAGCATGAGGGGCGGGTCATGCAAACGAAATTAACTGAAAAGCCAGCCGAATGGGAGGAGCTTCATATGCTAATCTAGGGGTATAAAAGCTGTGTCCTCTGTTTTCTGTCTTCATTTACGTTGGATCGGCCAAGGAGGTAGGATGTCATCTCCAGCAAGCAGCCACACATCGACTGCGATGACTCTTGGTTGATAGCACCAGGAATCTAATCCACGGCAGCAAGCGGCGGGCGAGTTTTCGGCGGCGCCTAGTATTGAGCGCGGAGAAATCCAACACGCATTGCGTGGCATGATGAATTCATCAAATTCGTCCACTATTCAAACGGTCCTTTTCAGGACCATCGAAAGTGATTCGTCAAGAGTTAATTGAAGAAATTTCCACCCTCGATCGAGAAAGGTGTACTTCGTTGCCAGCAAGAGTGAAGCCGGTGATTAATCTCATCCACGGCAGCAAGCGGCGGGGCAGTTTCAGGTGGCGTCCATCATTCAGCACTGAGAAAACCAACACACCTTGCGTGGCATGGTGAATTCATGCCACTTCTTCCCTAAAATCGTCAATTAATCAAACGGTCTTTTACAGAAACACCAAAAATTATTCCTCAAGAGTTGTGAATGAGATAATTTCATTCCATCGAACGAGAAAAGTGTGGTTCAACCATCCAATATTTTGGTTACTTCAGCCGTTCAATGAAAATTTTCATATTTCTTGGTTGATTAATCGTTTGAAGCGTCTGTAGCATGCAAACGGAATAAACTGCAAAGCCAGCCAAATGGGAGGTGCTTCATCTGCTAATCTAGGGGTATAAAAGCATTGTTCTCTGTTTTCTTTCGTCATTTTCGTTGGATCAGTCAAGGAGATTGGAGGTGGATGTCACCTCCAGCAAGGCAGCAGCACAACAACCCAGCGACTACTCTCGGCTATCGTGCTGATGATAGCACTTGGAATCGCATCCATGGCAGCGGCGCGGTGGGCCAATTTTCGACGGCGTCCAGCATTCTCCGCACTGCGCAGAGAAAACCAACACGCATTGCGTGGCATGGTGAATGAATTAAAATCGTCCATTATTCAAACCGGTCCTTTTCAGGACCATCGAAAATGATTCTTCAAGAGTTAATTGGATAATTTCCAACATCAATCGAGATGTAGTGCAACCAAAAAGCAAAAGACAGAGCATCGTTGCCAGCAATAGTGAAACTGGTCATTATTCTAATCCACGGCAGCAAGCGGCGGTCCAGTTTTCGGTGGCGTTTATCATTCAGCACGGAGAAAACCAACACGCATTGCGTGGCATGGTAAATTCATGCCATTTCGTTCCTAAACTCGTCAAATGTTCAGGTGGTCATGTTCAGGACCACCGTTAATTATTCCTTAAGAGTTTGTGAATCAGCTAATTTCATTCCATCGAACGAGAAAAGTGTAGTGCAACTGAAAAGTGAAAGATTGAATACTTGGTGGCCCAGCAATAATGATGAAGCCGGTCACTAATGGCCTAATGGTTCCTCCCGGCATTTAACAGCGCATTATTCTATCCGGACTATTTTGCGTGAAACATTGTTTAATTAAAATTAGTTTGAACATTTTTCGAATTAAACTGATCGAAATTATCCAATATTTTGGTTGCTCTATCCGTTCAATGAAAATTTGCTCATTTCTCGGTTGATTAGTTACTTGATGCGTCTGGAGCATTCGGGGCGGGTCATGCAAACGAAATAACCTGGAAAGCCAGCCAAATGGGAGGAGCCTAATCTGCTATTCAAGGGGAATAAAAGCAGTGACCTCTGTTTTCTTCCGTCATTTTCGTTGGATCAGTCAAAGGGAGTGAATGTCACCTCCGCAGCTGCGCACCAATCCTGCGAAGACTCTTGGCTATTTAGCTGATAGAACCAGGAATCTCATCCACGGCAGTAAGCGATGGCAGTTTTCGACGGCTTCCAGTATTCAGTGCGGATAATTTTCAATTGTCTTGCCGAAATCTTCTATTATTTAAAAGGTCCTTTTCAGGACCATCGAAAATGATTCCTCCAGAATTATGAATCGGATAATTAAAAGCGACAGACTGAAAACTTAGCAACAGTATAGCCGGCCTCTAATTGTTCTAATTGTTCTAGTATCTTATTCGGACAAATTGTGCCTGAAACATTGTTTCGTTCTAATATTTATCGAATTAAAATGATCTTAACTTTTCAATACTTCGGTTAGTTCATCCGTTCGATTAGAAATTGTCTCAAAGAACGGTTGATTAGTCGTTTAAAGCGTCTGACACAATCTGGGCGGGTCATGCAATCGGAATAAACTGGAAAGCCCGCCGAATGGGAGGAGCTTCATCTGCTAATCTAGGGGCATAACAGCTGTTTCCTCTGTTAACTTTCGTCATTTTCCTTGGATCAGTCAAGGAGAAGGGAGATGTCACCTCCCAGCTAGGCGGCTGCACACAAACTCAGCGATGACTCTCGGCTAATCGTGGTGGCAGCACCAGAAATCTCATCCACGACAGCAAACGGCCGCATTCAGTATGAGTAAAATCTACTCGCATTGCGTGATGAATTCATGCAATAATTGCAAAAATCTTCCGTTTTATAAACGGTCTTTTTCAGGATCAGCGAAAATGATTTCTCAAGAGCTATGTTTCGGTAATTAAAAGCGACAGACTGAAAGCTTGGTAGTTCAGCAATAGTGAAGTCGGCCACTAATATGTTCTTCCCAGATGAAAACAACGTATTATTAAAAGAGTTTCACGTTAATCTTCAATTAAAAGGATCTATCTAACGCCGTTCAATTATCTAATAATTTTATCCGCTCGATGAAAATTCTCTCGTAGAAGAGTAAATTGATCATTTCTCTTCAAAACGAAATAACTCTTGAACTAGTCAAAATCTTCCCAAGTAACCGAACAAGCTGAATAACAGCTTCTTGAGCTTAAGTTAGCTTAAGAGTGATTTGTTTTACTCTTATACAGCAAAAATGATTGTTGGGTTATGAATGCGTTCAGCGAAAGCGATCGATCACACAACAACTTTGCTCAACACATCAGTCCACCCATTTGTATTATCATAACAACAAACATTGTATTATGAGAATATAAAAGTCGTTCCAGCCTTTGTCCTACGTCAACATTGCGGTTATGTCTCAGACATTACCCACTCCTAGTTTTTCTTAATGAAAAAATAAATAAAAACAACTTTTTTCAGCACCGTATGATTGACACAAGTTACACCCATCATACCCTATCCACTTCTGACATTTACTTTGAATGTTAGTTTTTTTTTGAGGAAAACAGCTTTCGTTTTTTTTTGTGTAAAGTTACCCCGACTGGCGGTATTAACCTTTGACAAGGGCAAAATTTTGACCACCTTCTTGATTTTTCTATTCAAATTCCGACTGAAACGAGACACTGTTTACCCATCCAAGGAAAGTTAGTTACACTTTATTTATTTAAATGGTTAAACATCAACAGGCTACGTATGAGCCCAAATGATGATACTTAATCCTAAATGTCCTAGTTCTAAAATGCATGGTCAAATCTACATAAAACATCAAACACAAAACAAAAAAAAAACACGGTTAATCTGGTCTAGAGAAAAACAAACTGAACATTCTGCGAAGAATGGTACGGGTTAGGTTAAAATCGAAAAGTGACGCGACCCTATTGAAAATTCTCTGCAGTCCGTTGACACCTCCAAACATGCTAAAATTGGACCGATGTATTGGTAACCGTAACATATAGTTGTTCCTAAGAGCTCGTGGCTGAACGTTGAGGTTTATGCGTTCCAAAATGGCCGGGCTATCTATATTCCCCTGCAGGGCATCCGAGATAAGTAGTGCTCTACCAGTATCTCTGCGAACCGTTAGTGGCTCCAGGTTTATAAGCTGGCATCGGCTTTCGTAGCTTGGTAGTCGGTACGGATCCGACCATGGTAACCGCCGTAGTGCATACCTTAAAAACCGTCGTTGCACAGACTCGATCCTTTGGACAACATTGTTGTACTGGGGTGCCCAAACAACCGAGCAGTACTCTAATATAGAGCGAGAGAGAGCACAGTAGAGAGATTTTAGGCAGTAGATATCCGTGAACTCTTTGGTAATCCTGAAGATAAATCCAAGTATTCCGGAGGCTTTTCCGATAACGTAGTTGACGTGCTGTTTGAAGTAGAGCTCAGAATCCAGAATAACTCCCAGGTCCTTTATTTGGCTAACACGACCAATTTCAGTATCGTGCAAAACATACTTATGCAGAATCGGACGTTTTTTATGTGAGTATGAAATTACAGAGCACTTAGACGGATTAACATCCATCCGATTTAGAGTACACCAATCAGCAAATGCAATCACCTGACGTTGAAGAGAATCGCAGTCTTCAAGCGAGCGAATTCGAAGGAACATTTTTAGATCGTCCGCATATGACAGTCGAGGCCCTTCGATCACCGAGTTAACATTGCAACAAACCGCTGAATTGAGATTCAGCTATTTATTGCCAAAACGATATTTTTTGCCATTTCTCGGGAATGGGGCGTACGCCACCCTTTTCCCCAATCATTTGCAACAATTTTGCATTTTCGCTCATGCCAAAGTAAGAGAAAGGGAAACCAACATTTTGGGATCTCGGCTTATATTTTATGGCATAAACATCGGGCATGGTTTTTAACATATGTTGAAGCCTTCTGTGCCTGTATTCTGGGTGACGAAATTCAAGTACATACAGGGTCGTCTTGATGAAATAAACAATTGCCTAGAAATCCGATCGTAAAATGGGTTAAGAAGAATGATCTGATTGTTTTTGCAACAAGAAAAAACTTGGAAATGCATAACCTTCCCCGAAAAGAAAGGTAATCACAGACGACGATCATAATTGGATCGTAAAATTATGTTTTGAATCGATCGGACGACCGTCCACACATCCATGCTTAGAAGGCGTGAAAATTCTAACGCATGAGTGATCGTAAAACTAAGACGGGCGACGAAGAAAAGTAAACACTATAAATTTATGATCGCCCGGTGCGTTCATGAAAAATCAAGTTCGGGGATGATAATGATTGGTGTGGCCCTTGATGACTCAGCCACTAAGGCAAGAAATTTTGAGATTGAATTCGCGAGTACTTTCGCTCCCCTCAGAATTTTGATATGATCTCACAGATGTGAGAATGTGGATGGGGAATGCTATGATGCATCGGAGATTTAGCCTTTCTGTTTTGTTTTGGGGAGAGTTTTTGGGAGGTCCGAATCTCAGAGGAGAGAATAAATTGGCCATTCGTTCTGGAGGCTCAATTAATCTCGCGGATGTGAGATGGCGAAACGGGAGGCATAGAATTGCTCTCACGGATGTGGGAGATGCAAAGATTAGAAAAGAGCGTAATTAATAATCAATTATGCATGGGGCATTTGGAAAAAAATTTCCCTCTGGTCTCGGAGAGAGTCCTGGAGAATTTTGATCGGATCATACTTATGATCAGGAGAATAAGAGTTGATGGTTAGGGAGAGGACCCTTATATAAGGGGTAGCAGATCCAAGGATCGAGGGCAGTCAGTTTGTGTTTAGAATTTTTCCATTGTTAATCGTGGAGCTTGAGCTCGACGCCATTTTTGGCTTATCGACTACTCTTGTTATCCATGTTAACTTGGAAAAATTAGTTGAGACCAGTTTGCTTAGGCTTTTCCCATTTAAACTTGTGAAGAAGTAGTTCAGTTCAGGCAGTTAGTTAGTGATTCAGTTTAGTGGTTTAGATAGTCAGTTAGTGTGTTTCATTTGTAGATGTTCATTTCTAATTCAGTGCACTGTGGAAATTAAAATATTTATACTCGGATAATAAAGTAGTGTAGTTTTAAGAAGTGTTGGAGAGTTTTTATAAATGATGACATATCTTTAAGACAGCGAGTGCGAATTAAGAAGTTCGGTTGCAATTTTGGAAAGTGAGTGGGGTCGTGGTCCCGTTACAACATCATTGAAATAAATTAGAAAAATCAACGGTCCCAGGTGGCTGCCTTGTGGGATGCCGGACGTAGCAGCAAACGAACAAGATTGACAGTCGCCTATGACGACAGACAAACAGCGTCCGGTGAGATACGATTGAAACCATTGCAAAAGGCTGCCATGTATTCCGAGCCTATCGAGTTTTGCAACAGCGATGCGGTGGTTCAGTTTATCGAAAGCGGCAGTCAAATCGGTGTAAATAGCATCTGTTTGAGCGTGTTCGGACAAAGTCTCGAAGATATAGGAGGTGAAACACAGCAAATTAGTGGTCGTTGAGCGGCCCGGCATGAATCCATGTTGATCGGTGCTGATGTACGGTTTGCAGTGAGCGAGTAAGTGTTCCATAATTACGATTTCAAACAATTTAGCAATGGCACAAAGCGAGGTAACACCACGATAGTTACTAACCTCGCGTCTATTTCCTTTTTTGTGAACTGGGAACATATGTGCGAGTTTCCAGCAGGATGGAAAAGTGCCGGAAGAAACGGAAAGGCGAAAAACATGGAGCAGCGGTACCATGAGGCTATTGTTCTGTGCCTTTAAAATCGCCGACGGGGTTCCATCGGGTCCTGGATTGTGCGATGTTTTGAGCTTCACTTCTTCTTCTTCTTTTTTCTGGCCAACTAGCACCGTTCGGCGCCAGTTGTGTTTTACGTCGGCTGGGTCTAGGAGCTAAGCCTTAAATTCCGACGCCCCAGGGAGACAGCCACCACACCTGAGGACCCTACATATCGAACCCATCAACACATGGGCCGGGACCTACGGCTTTACTTCCTATCCGAGGGAAGGCGTGATCACGGATTTTATGTCTCAGAAAATCCCATCGGCGTCGACGGGAATTGAACCCCGACCGACTGGGGTGAGAGGCAACAACGCTTACCACTACACCACCGACGCCGACAAGTTACATTTAAAATAATGCGCCTCAGTTGCGGAATGGGTAAACATATATGGAGAAAAGGTGAAATCGGGAATAGTTCTCGATTCCTGAACTATTTCTAAGAAGTGTGTGAGCCAACGCTCAGGGAGTGGATAACTGACACTGAGGAAAGATAACAAGTGCCACCCGTAAATCCATATCCCAACGTGTTGTTAGATGCGTGGCCAGTACCCGTCGCATTCCCTACTCTGTAACGGTTACGTGTCACGCGGTCAGAATGGTATAAACAACTGTTTCCACTTATGCGCCAAGTGAGTGGTCGAAGTCTACTCACATGTGGACCAGCAAGAACTATCCCGGCGAGACTCCTCATGGCGAGTCCATCCACTTATTAAACCTTACCCGATCCGATCAGACAACGATGGCCGTTTTGAATACTCCCACCCAACTCCAAGAACCGAAAATAGGGCAATTTTTCAAACTAACGGATTTCAGAAAGATCAAAGCATCTCATTTCCATTCGTTGTATTGAAAGCTTAGTTTCGAATTTAAAACCTATTCCTAGTAGCGCGCTATCTCTATCCTGACGACCGATCCCCTCTTAGAAGGCGTGGATGACCTTCGGCCCGGGGTGTGCGAGGGTCGATTGCTGGCTCGACGACGAGGCGGGCCTACAAGCCGCCGGGCTTCGGAATCGTCCCTAGGAACAACTTGGCGAGTCGTTATTCCCTACACCCTATGCAGACACCTTCACTTGAAGGAATATGGTGACCTTTAATGAAAAAGTAACACACATTCGCATTACAATATTGCCGACGTCGTTGTAAATGGTTAGCACAAGGTTACCTGGTCCTCGGGGAAATCGTGCACCTGCTGTACAACATAGGTACGCAGTGTTTTCAAGTTTTTTTTTTTGGTTCACAATGCTACAAATTCATAGTTTTAGGATTAGCTTTTCATTTAACTTTTTCTTATAATTTCTTACGTGTTTAATTCAAAAACTCTAGCACTTGGGCCATTCAATATAATTTTCTTCCACGGTATCTTCTCCTACTGTAACAATTTAGAAAACGTAGGCTTAAATACTTTTAGTAAAACAATTAACTATCGCACACGCACTTTAACTTTTTGGATCGTCTAACAATGACGATTATAGTCGACACTTGGGTTTGAAGTCCTGATAAAAAAAAACACGTCTGACTCTTCGAACGATCGAGTTGAGAAGATCTGATCTTTCCACTGTATCACGCGATGCCAAGCCCCTTTTTTTACTATTGTTCTAGAAAAAACATCAAATCAGTTGAAGGCTGAACTGATGAATCTGTTTGATCATAGGTTTCGAGTGATGAGATCCTCAAAACAACATCGCCATCCTAGAGATTTAAATTTGCGGTTTTCATCTCCCACCGCTTGGGGCGCTCGTGGTACTTAAAGGAATAAACCCTTGCTAGCCCCATGCGTTAACTTCTGTGTTTTTCGTCTTAGCGAAAGCGGAAAAAGTTTTTAAAATAATGAATCAGTGTTTTTCTTGTAACAACGTTACAACTCCTAATGGGAACAGATCTTTGATGAACAAATAATCGCGGTTATCGCAGTCTTGGGCGTTTTGAGATACGCGAAGTAGTCATTTCGCGTCGGGAAAACCATCAGGAACCTCCGCAAATGTAGTGCTGTTGGGCCTTTCGATAAGCGCTTCCTGGAGACGCATATTAAGGGACCTAAGTTTGTCATGTTCTTGTCGGATAGTATTGACTTCTCTTTGAAGCATCTTCACACGGATTCCGAGCTCCTGGACAACCGCGTGATCTGCAGCAACTTCTTCTGCATCTGCCGAGCCCTGAATAACTTTGATAACGGATGCGTCACGTTCAGCGTAGGCCAATTGCAACAGAACAATAAGAAGCTTAACTGTGTTTACTGTTAGGTCATCAGAAGCTTCCAGCTCATCAGGCCCGATTGATATCTTCCTCCGGAACAAAAGGTTCGCCCTCCGATGGATTGTTGATCGCGGTGGGAGGGATGTTACTATCGCGAGCTTTCTTCCTTCGTGTTGGTGCTGCGGTCGGCATTTCGATTCTGTAGCAACAGTTCCTGTAACCAATTGAGGTTAGATGTTGGGTTAGATAAACATTTACAGATACAGATACAAGTTTGCAGGAATTTTTTACCAAACTTTCCATAAGCTTCATGTTTTCGAGATACGCTTGCTTTTTTCTGTTCATTTGTTTTGAGTGTTTTGTCTATTTCCTTGTTGAATGATCAATCGATTGAAACTTTTTAAGAAGTTTTATTTGCGCATGCACTACAAAGACGAGAGCATCAATCCAAGCCGAATTTGCTGAATGTAAGCAATTTATAAAGAAAAAGGCTAATTTCAATCATTTAAAACCATATCGAAAAACGATTATTATTCGTGAAATTTAAACAGTTTGAGATCTCTCTCTCTCTTCTTGGCGTAACGTCCTCACTGGGACAAAGCCTGCTTCTCAGCTTAGTGTTCTATGAGCACTTCCACAGTTATTAACTGAGAACTTCCTCTGCCAATGACCATTTTGCATGCGTATATCGTGTGGCAGGCACGAAGGTACTCTATGCCCAAGGAAGTCAAGAAAATTTCCTTTACGAAAAGATCCTGGACCGACCGGGAATCGAACCCGTCACCCTCAGCATGGTCATGCTGAATACCCGTACGTTTACCGCCTCGGCTATATGGGCCCTTGAGATCATATTTATTAAAACTCAAAACTTCAAAATTTTACACTGCATTTTTTTTTCTGTGTCCTGTGTCCCACATATACCTATATTTCGTTAATTTGCATGAGTGTCTGTGTCAGACGCCGGCGATGCGCATAGTGAGATGAATTAGCGCTTCTGCTCACCGAAGCAGAGGCGAGTCGACGAATTAAAACATCGAAGACAATTTTCGCCGGTTCACGTTATTGTAGAGGAAATGTTTTCACATACTTTTCAATATATGCATTTGCTTCACATTAAATGGTTTCCGCGGCACGGTTTTGAAATACTTGGAATCGCGGGTCTGTCTCTGCGAAACGGCGAAACTAAGTAGTTCGAAATCCTCGACAAGGTGCCCAAGAATACAAAGGATCGAGGGCTCGCGGACGCACTATACAGTTATTCAAATGACGAGGAGAATGAGCTAGAAACAATCCAAGTGTTCACTGCGTCAGTCATAGTGACAAAATTCAAATTTGCTATAATTATTTATGGGTGGTTGCGGTATCGACTAATTATTATGGGTTGTTAATATCTCCCTCCTAAGAGAGAACATAGTCTTGAAGATGCCGTGGAAGTCTGGCAATCCTGGTTGGTCTTGGCAGGCCCGTGCACAAGGGAGGGATTTTTCCTAATTTAAGAAGAAGGCAGAGAAGCGTCTAGTGTATGAAGCGTCAAAAATTGGGGGGTTTAACATCTAAAACCCCTCCCTTGTGCACGGGCTTGGGTCTTGGTACCAACGGTGTAGAGCAGCTGGATGGTCCAGGATCACTTTGCTGGTCGGAAAGGTCCGGAAGGTCTTGTGCTGACAAGAACGAAGAATCTTCAGCAACACGCGGTGCTAGCGGTTCCACGGGTGGCATGGCGACAACGGTCGCTCAATTTCTGCTTTCTCTTGTTTTCCAGAATCGTTGGCCCGAATTTGGTCGATGTGCTACCGAATCGGTCGTTTCCGTTCAGAGGGTGCGTCGAGCAGTACGTTGCAGTGCACGTTTCCAATCGCCTCGATCACAACTCCGGACTGCCACTTCCAGGTGGTATTATTCCTGTGAAGCAAGAACCGTTGCTCCAGCAGAAAATCGTCGGGTTCGGGAAGGTCCGGCTGTTGCCGGTGGTTGTGAAACTAAAACAGAAGGCTTAAGCAGATCCAACGTAGTCCGCATTCATCTGCCATTCAGGATCTCGGAAGGACTTACCCTCGAGCAGGTTTTAAGGAGTTGCTCGATACGCCTGCAGAAACGTTTGGAGAGCGGCAGATGGTGGTTATCCTTCTCCCTCCTGGATTTTGCGGAGCGACCTCTTGAGCGTATCGACGAATCTTTCCGCTTGTCCGTTCGACTGGTGATGAAACGGTGCGGTGCGGAAAATGTATTGATATTCATTGTAAAAAATGCTGAGTGATAGGTACACACTTTTATTTTACTTGTTCAAAAAAGGATGCTAAAATCGAGTCCCCGCTGTAATTGAAAAGCTTATAAACTCGCTGGGCTTTCTACAGATGGCATATCGAAATCATCGGTAATATCATATAACTATTTTTATTAACTGTTTTTGTTTGGCACTCATACAAAATGGTAGTAATCTACAGGCCGATAATCGAGTGCTTCCCCTCTTGACAGCTCCGGAGCTCCAAGTGACCTCCAACATCATTACCTACTATGATCTCCGCAGGATATCACCACAGCATTTCATTTAAAATATTCTATGAATGTCATCCATTAGGAGTATTGTAGTAATTAGTCAAAGACCTTAGTTTACCATTGCCGAAGTAAACATCTAAGAAAAAACAACACTCCTTGATAACATTTCAACTTGGACAAGTGGACGACAAGCTTCACAGTAAAAGGGAGATGAGAAAAATGTTTAGTCATTAGTGATCATGTCGTAACAATAGAAAGTAGGTAACTGAAGAGAGAGAAACTTTGCACACGGCAAGTAGATAAATGCAGAAACGCAGAGCAAAACCCTATAGCAATACATTCCGGTGTTAAAGTTTTTCCTGGGAGCAAATTTTGCTCGTCGTGATATCCGTCGCTCGGTTGTTGGTGCACTGCTTACAACAATCGTGCAGCCGGAGACAGACAGTGAAACGAGCATTTTTCTGCGATTTAGTCTTCATAGGATACGACTCGAGATAGCGGGATAGAACACGACCGAGCGAACGTTGACGCAGATGCCCCCAAGGTGAATGTAATTGAAGACAATGGAAGGGTGCTTTCTACTTGCAGTGATGATGATTTTTTCCTTCTGTAGAATCAAGCACATTTAATTTACACAACGTTCGCGGCTATGCTGGCAGAGATACATCTGTTGATGTGGAAAAAGAAATAAACCAGGATCGCTGGATCCATTCATTTCGGATACCTTGGCCCTTTGGCCTTTGGTGCGGTTCGTGAAACTCATTCAACAACCTGCAGCCCATCGCGCTAAGACATCAGTAATTAACATTACATTGCAGGCAATTGCACGGCAAGCTACTTGAAAACTCATGAAATTGGTTCAATCTTGAAAGCGCCATTTGACTGCCTCAATGGATTTCAACTTGAGACTACTGTACGCTGAAAGCCACTTGAGCCGTGAGTCGAAAACTTCGACATTTGTTGTAGATGATGTAGCTTTGCATTCATTTCTTTCTCTCCCCTTTCAGGCAGCGAAGTGGCTTTCATCCGTAATGGAAGAAAACTTTGTTTTCGAACAACGTTTGAGGATTCAAAGTGGTCAAAAGATATTTCGTCTTGGTGGGATGTGCTGTTAATGTTGGTTCTAAAGGAAGTGAACAATAACTTAGACCAGATCTCGTTACCACGGACGGTGTAGAATTTATGTGTCAAAAGTTTACGTTGAGTATCTCTGAAATTTGGTAGAATACCCAGTAATTTAAAGATCCAAATATTTCCTAACGGTTTTAAAGTGTCCCAAATGGGACAAAATGGAATTGTGAATATTATTATACTTCGCAATCAGCTTTACTGTTCTATATGAAGTATCTCATACCAACATTTTAGAAATCATATTGAATCCAGACACTTCCATTTACTAATTTTGAGTAAAACAATGTATTTTAGGCTGATTTCTTTGAACTCTTCTGTACAATTCCTTTGAACAAAATCAACTAATTTAAAAAAAATGCAAATCAATAAAATAAAGCTTCGGAACACTATCTCACTAGTTCAGACTGATAGCGGAACATCTTAAGGAGAGTTTGCAATCTTTCATTGATCTAGGTTTGTCTGCCTTGAAGTTTTATAAGCAAATTTTGAGAGGCGTAAGAATTTTTATTTCTAACGTCAAATTCCTGTTTCTCTGGATGTAGCTGGTAACGTGGTATCATTTCCTGGAAGTTTTAGAGTTCCTGACAATCTTGAACTATTTTAAAATACAACATTTGCACAATTTCTGCCACTAATGATTTTAATAAATAATTCAAAGATTTACGATCGTGATTACATACTTACCTTACCGATCAGGCTAAGGCCGGGGTGGCCTCTGCTGTACATAGTAGCCTCCTCCATTCCACTCGGTCCATGGCAGTTTGTCTCCAGTTCCGCACTCTGCGTAGGGTCCGCAGATCGTCCTCCACTTGGTCGACCCACCTAGCTCGCTGCGCTCCACGTCTTCTTGCACCGGTCGGATGACTCTCGAGAATCATTTTAGTCGGGTTGCTATCCGACATCCTGATGACGTGACCCGTCCACCGTAGCCTCCCGATTTTCGCGGTATGGACGATGGTTGGTTCTCTCAGCAGCTGATGCAGCTCGTGGTTCATTCGCCTTCTCCAAGTCCCGTCTTCCATCTGCACTCCGCCGTAGATGGTACACAACACCTTCCGTTCGAAAACTCCAAGGGCGCGTTGGTCCTCTGCACGTAGGGTCCATGTTTCGTGCCCATAGAGGATGATCGGTCTAATCAGCGTTTTGTAGATAGTTAACTTCGTGTTAGGGCGAACTTTATTCGATCGTAGAGTTTTGCGGAGTCCAAAGTAGGCACGATTTCCTCTGAATTTCTCTGCTGGTGTCATTGTCGGCGGTCACCAGTGAGCCCAAGTACAGGAATTCGTCAACCGCTTCGATGTCATCACCGTCGATATAAATTCGGGGTGGCGGGCGCGGAGATTCCTCCCTGGAGCCCTTTTCCATAGTGTACTTTGTCTTCGACACATTAATGACTAATCCGATTCGTCTGGTTTCACTCTTTAGTAGGATGTACGTTTCCGCCATCGTCTCAAATTTACGAGCAATAATATCAATATCATCAGCGAAACCAAGCAGCTGAACGGACTTCATGAAAATCGTCACACTCGTCTTTATCCCCGCTCTCCTAATTATACCCTCTAACGCAATGTTGAACAGCAAGCACGAAAGACCATCACCTTGCCGTAACCCTCTGCGAGATTCGAAGGGACTCGAAAGTGTCCCTGATACTCGAACTAGGCACATCACTCGATTCATCGTCGCCTTGATCAATCGTATCAGTTTATCCGGGAATCCGTATTCTTGCATAATCTGCCATAGCTGCTCTCGATCGATTGTATCATATGCCAATTTGAAATCAATGAACAAGTGATGTGTGGGCACGTTGTATTCGCGACATTTCTGCAACATCTGGCGGATGGCGAACATCTGGTCCATTGTAGCGCGTTCACCCATGAATCCAGCCTGATATTGCCCCACGAACTCTCTTGCAATCGGTGATAGACGGTGGCATAAAATTTGAGAGAGTATTTTGTAGGCAGCGCTCAGCAGTGTGATCGCGCGGTAGTTCCCGCAATCCAACTTGTCGCCCTTTTTGTAGATGGGACACACAATACCTTCCATCCATTCCTCCGGTAATACTTCCTCCTCCCAAATCTTGGTAATGACCCAGTGTAGTGCTCTCACCAGTGCTTCTCCACCGTATTTTAGAAGCTCGCTTGGTAATTGATCTGCTCCAGCGGCTTTGTTGTTTTTCAACCGACCAACCTTCTCCTCAATATCTTGGAGGTCAGGCCGCTCAAATAGTGTTTTGAATTGCGGCAAAGCAGCAGCGGCAAAATGACAGTCAGATTTAGAAGATACCGCGCTCTTGCCGTCGTGCCGTCATACCGCTATGCCGCCCACATTGCGTTTGGGTCTTTAGTGTGCACAACAGCGACGTGGGGAGACTTGATCCCTCGATGATTACACCGTGTCCAATAAGTTCTCATACAAAATCAAATTGTATTTATGTAGCATCTATTATTTGGATTTCAAACGTAAAATTATTTATTGAAAGGCCAAATATGAACAAATATAGCATATGTTTTGGAATAACCTGCCCTTAATCCTTCTCTGCTGATCGCTTATGTGTCGTATTTCCATTTCATTTTTTAATCACCTGACTATAACGCCGAGGACCTGGGATCGAATCCCACACCCGGCAAACTCACAAAATGTGAGTTCTTCCTTCGGAAGGGAAGTAAAACGTGGGTCCCGAGATGAACTAGCCTAGGGCTAAAAAGCTCGTTAACATAGATAGAAAAAAATAGGTTATCTTGTCCTTACCATTGCTAGTAGCAACTATGACCAGAAGAAAAAAAATATGAGACTCTGTATTGGTGAAGTACGAAGCCGTTTTATGTTGTACAAAGTTCGAAAACCTACTCTGAATGAACGAACTTGCAGACGGAAGAGTGATAAAGATAACAGAGCGTAGTGTCGAACTTCGACTCAGTTGAACTGACTGACGGTGACGACTACCTCCAATCTCAGCTAGTCTCACAGGGGGTAAAAGAAGTACGAAGTATGAAAAGAAGGAATGCCGCGGGCGGATGGGACAACACGCCAACGGTGATTCTGACCATCTGCGGCATTGTTATACCACCACACATCGATTTCGGGAGGAGCCGATGAAAACCCCGAATTTCCAAGCCGTCCCCATGCAGTGTTTTCGCTACTGTGAGTACGGGCATGCAAGAACCAAACCGCATCTGTGGCAAGTGCAGCAAGGCTCACCCGGAGGAGAGGGTAGGGTAATTCATGTATTTTGGACAGGCTGAGGACAACGTTGGAAAAATCGTCCCCTAGCTTCCTTAGAAAGCAGTTAATTATTTTGCAAAGTCACTAATACGCTTATAATATGATTGTACTTTGCGTTCCTGGTGACAAAAACCTTAACGAAAGCTTTTTAAGCTAAGAAAATCACAATTTCCAATCGCCTGTTAGAACAGCATTTTG
The DNA here is from genome assembly GCF_035046485.1 of Aedes albopictus. Classification (NCBI taxonomy): domain Eukaryota; kingdom Metazoa; phylum Arthropoda; class Insecta; order Diptera; family Culicidae; genus Aedes; species Aedes albopictus. Next base: position 204,529,996 of record NC_085136.1, on the reverse strand, counting down.
GACACCGAATATATGTTTTGGACACCCTTAGGTATATACAATTTGGACAGGGCAATTATCTCAGTGTTTAGCCTTGAATACTGCTAAATCATGGAAGTAGCATAAATTAACAAATATTTTCTTGCAAATAATCTAATTTCTTCGCTTAACAGGCATCTAATTTGATAACTATTACAGTTTTTGCTAAAATTGAGGAAATATCGCCAGATCCACAGAATACGCCTCCAATATGCAATCGCTCAGCATCCCCATGTAGCTCGTCAGATGTCCAAAACATATTTACAGTAGAAAACTTGTAATGTATTTTGGACACCATCTATTTCAAGTATTCTAGGTGAAAGTTAAGAGATTGGCTGCCTAATGCTTCTTTATTGAACATTTTTCATCGCACTAAGGCTTTTAAAATTCTTACAATTATTAATTCAACGATTTTGAAGTGAATATTGTATGTGATTGCGAAGTGTATGTCGTCTTGCAGACCGGTGCATTTGTGGGGTTTTAGTGAAATAATTTACATTTTCGACAATTTTGAAGTAAATTTTGAATTGTTAAGCGTATTCTCAACGTAAGTCATCAGAATAGGGTCTGTTTGATCCAACAATCGATATTGAGAAGTATCTACTTTTATTAGCTCTACGGAACAAGCCATACATCGCCGTGCATGTCCAAATTACATACATGTCCAGATTATATTTTGACGTTGAATAACGTCCTTCGGCAACATATATGGGTGTAACTTCAGAAAACGAAAATTTGAGCATGTTACGAAAAGTGGTTAGATTTTGAGCGCTAATAACTCTGTCATTTCTTGATGGATTTTCAATTTTTTTTCATGAATGGATCACAAATTTATCCACGCATCGAATCTATCTAAGGTTACTATTGATTTTCAACAACAAACTATTGAAAATTTGAGAAAAGTGAACCCATGTTTTATCCAGCCAATCACGTTCGAGCACAGTTTTGCACTTTTCCGTCGAGCGCCTGGCAGTATAAAAGCTATTTCTTCTTCCCCTCTTCCTTCATTTTTCATCAACACCTCGAGGGGAACGCGTCGGCAGAGAGCTGTGTGCAGGTGCACTATCAATAGCCGTCTACAATAAAACTAAACCAAATCAAAATGTCGCATCACAGTCTTTATCAATGTTAATTACAGCATTCAATAATTGAAACTAGTGCTTAAACGGACGTTATTCAACGTCAGACTTGCGGTTGTGTCTAGTATACAACCCCTCCAACTTTTTTACCCTAATCAATTGCTTTCTAAGGATGCTAGGGGACGATTTTTCCAGCGTTGTCCTCAGCCTGTCCAAAATACCGTATGCGTGATAATGTTTGCACCATCGTTAAATAAAATTCCAGTTTTACTTGTGAAGACAATGTATTGGTTTTAATTGCAGGCATTTAAGCTACAACTCATATCATAGTAGGCTGTGAATAAAAAGTGTTGATTTTCTTAGTTTTACACTTGCATAATGACGAAGTGGCAACCCAGCTCGTGATATGTCCACGCGCAAATGTCGAAAAGTATCCGTGGTAGGGTAATTCATGTATTTTGGACAGGCTGAAGATAACGTTGGAAACATCATCCCCTAGCTTCCTTAGAAAGTAATTGATTATTTCGCGAAGTTACTAATACGCTTATAATATGACTGTACTTTACGTTCCTGGTGACAAAAACCTTAACGAAAGCATTTTAAGCTGAGAAAACCACAATTTCCAATCGCCTGTTAGAATTGAATTTTGGACACCGAATATATGTTTTGGACACCCTTAGGTATATACAATTTGGACAGGGCAATTATCTCAATGTTTAGCCATGAATATTGCTACATCATGGAAGTAGCATAAATTAACAGATATTTTCTAGCAAATAATCATATTTCTTCGCTTAACTGGCATCTATTTTGATAACTATTACAGTTTTTGTTAAAATCGAGGAAATATCGCCAGACCCACAGAATACGCCTCCAAGTATGCAATCACACAGCATCTCCATGTAGTTCGTCAGATGACCAAAATATATTTACAGTAGAAAACTTGTAATGTAATTTGGACACAACCTATTTTAAGCGTTCTAGATGAATGTTAAGAGATTGGCTGCCTAATGTTTCTTTATTGAACATTTTTCATTGCAATCAGGCTTTTAAATTTCTTACAATGATTAATTCAACGATTTTGAGGCGAATATTGTATTTGACTGCGAAGTGTATGTCGTCTTGCATACCTTTGCATTTGAGGGGTTTTAGTGAAATAATTTACATTTTCGATAATTTTGAAGTAAATTCTTAATTGTTAAGCGTATTTTCACCGTAAGTCATCAGAATAGGGTCTTCTTGATCCAATAATCGATATTGAGAAGTATCTACTTTTATAGGTTCTCCGGAAAAAGACATACAACGCCGTGCCTGTCCAAATTACATACATGTCCAAATTATATTTTTTACCCTAGTGTCAAAGTCAAGATTAACAATTTTTGAATTTATTTTTTTATTTTGACATTGCCTAATGGTGTAGAAATTGACACACAAACAAAAGTTATAATAACTATTGATTCTGGAATTTGGTACGGATCGATAGTTTTTCGGAAATCGAAAAAAACGGAGGTTGCGTTCGGGCAAATTCAAGACTTTCTTATATGGCGCTACTCGTAGCTCCTGGATGCCATTGGTAATAATGTAAGTTTTTTTCTATGGTCGAAGGATCATAAAGGCCACTGTAATTTTCCTTTTCGATATGCCATGCCGTTAAGTCGCTGATTTCGCGTTTCTTTGCCATTTTTCTCATTGAGCGCATATAATCCACCCAAATCTTCTTTTTGGTGGCAGCGATAGCTTTCTTAATCCATGTTAACCTTGGACGCCCAGTAAACACATTCGGGAATAGTTGCCCTTGCTTTTTTTCGGTCTAATACTGTTTTATGGTTCTCCTGAACACTCCTGAAATGTCTCTTTTAACATTTGCGCGTGGACAAGTCCCGACTACCGCTGCTACCCCTTCATGGTGCAAATTTTAAACTTAAGAAATCGGATTTTTTAACCCGCAACCTACTGTGATATGAGTTAGAGCTAACGTGCATGCAATAAAAACCAAGACATTGTGTGTACAGGTGATATGGGTACCTTATTTGTACGATGGTGCAAACATTTTCACGCGTACGGTTCATGAATTACCCTAGTTAGTAAAAATATTCTGCTGAAAAAAATAAACTTGAGGTGAAAATTTTCACTACCAAATCATATAAATTAAAAATTGTTGTACTTGTTTTTGCTATTATTGTTTCCGTTTAACCTATACTCAAAAATTTGGTGTAATCGGGGACCACCAAATGATTCCCTGAATGAACATTTCGCCCCGTACCTTTTCTGCCAGCCCTAAAAACACACGATTTAAAAATCGTTATTTCTTCACAATAAAGACATTCTACCTGCTATAAATGATTGAAATACGTAAAAAACAAGTAAAAGTTGTAAGCCAACTGATAATATGTTAAGTTTTTCTTCGTTATACAGGTCTAACGTACCCGTTTGCTTAGGGTGTCCATTATGCCCCTAATCCCCCTAGCAGTTTTATTTTTATGTTGCATGTTCAATTTTAACTTGTGAATATGTATTCTCACAATTTTAATGTGCATTTATAGGGTTCTTCCATAACTCAGGAGAAAAATAGCCCTACCAACCAAAGCGGTTGCATACTTACAGGTCATTTCTGGCGATAAATGACTGTAAGACAGGCAAACGGTTCCTAACACGGACATCAAAAGGCAGCCGCCTACGTCTTGCATTATAACCCGATTCGAGATGACCAATTAGGATTAGTTTTCCTAGACAAAATTAAGCTATGAACACAGAACAAAGACTGTTATCAATAATGCCATCAGGCATATTAAACACAAACTTCAGCATGACTGATGGACCTAGAACAAATATGAAACCTCGTCATCCTGTGATCGTTAATTGTTGCTCATTAGGGGTCATCCATAAAGTACGTCACGATTTGAGGGGGGTGGGGGGGGGTTTGTGAAAGTGTGATAACCAATGTAATAAGTATAGGAAAACCCCGTATGATGGGGGGGGGGGGTCGAGAATTCCCAATTTCAGCGTGACGTACTAAATGGATGCCCCCTTAGGGTAGTGTTCTGTTTTATTCTTCGCGGCTGGGTGCCAAGTGAAAAATAAAATAGAGCGTTTGTAGTGTTCCATGTTATTTTACGTAACACTGTACCCCCGGTGGCTGCTCCTCCGGCTGCTGCTTCTGCTGCTGGCGGTCCTCCTGCTGCCGCTGTTGCCGTGGCATGCGCCACCTTGGCGGGCCCACTGAGGGGAAAGGCCAGTACGGCGCAGCCATGGGTGGGGCCATGTATGGGATCATGGGTGGGGCCATTGGAGGTGCCGTAGGAATAGCCATCCCAAACGGGGAGAGTGCAGTCTGCGGAAATCCACACTTTGGGCAAAACTGAAAAGAAATTAATAAAATTTGAGAGGATTTAAAGGCAAAACTTCAATCAATCGGATAAGAGAACGAGCTTCCTCTCACCTGGCTCATTAAAATTCCGTTTGATGAAGATACGTTTGCTACACCGGCTTGGAGTGTACATAATGATGAAACATGTTGTGTTTGTGATTCACACCGATTTGTCATTCAGAGAAAACGTTGCAGAAATTTTCAGCAGAGCTGCTCTCCTTGCTAACGGCGAAAAACATTTCTGACAGGACATAATCTGTCCAGAGAATAAGGCAAGCCATTCCTGTCTAGTGGAGACGTCGGGTAAATTATCAAAATTGTGATTTGGTTCTCATTTCATTCGTGTATGACCCGACAGGGACTGCACAGGGAATAAATATTAGTAGCAAAGCAAAAGCCATAAAGTTGCGCCAAACGTAGCCATCAATAGCGCAAATAAATCCATGATCATTATACTCGTGACGTTAACCGATGCGTTTTGATATGCCAACTTTAGAATGCGGTTGCCCGCGAGGGTAGGGGGATTGGGACATAATGGACACCCCTGTTTTTGCCGAAATCGTTGGTTTTTATTGTAATCTTTTAATGCACAAGTGTAAAAGAACAAGTCATTGTTATATTTTTCCAAAAGTACCATTAATATTGCTCCAAAACAATCAAAATATCATTGAAATTGAAATTTGTTTTTAATATGATGAAATTCTTATAATTTCGTATCAGTCTTTCAAGAGCATCCTTCTACTCCATGATCCAAACAAGCATGCTTTGAAATGATCCTTAATACCAGGATCGTTTTGGATCATGATTTTTTCCAATCTCAGCGTGCGGGATCTGTGCATGGGATTCAATCCGAAGATTGAATCCCTACGTTCAAATGCACTGAAAAGTTTGGTAAGCTAAGGATGTGTTTAGTTCCGAAGAAAATTGCCTCTTCGGGTGCCCGTTGTCCATACCACTAAGAGTGAAATGTTCAATGGTAGCAGTACATACCGTACCTGCCAAAGCCTTTCATTGAACGCAAAATTCTATTTAATTTTTATTTGTGTGAGGATTTTTTTCGGGATGATTATGTTTAATTTAACAGACACCCACCGTTTCTAGAGGTATATATCTCTAATCGTCTCTAACAGATGAACTGTGTAGACCCACGTTTTTAATTCAATAATTTGTGATGAAGAAGGAGCGTAAGCTCAGGAAAATAACTATCTCTTCTGGCCCATTTCAAAAGCACCACCTCCAACAAAGACTAGCTACATATTTAGCCCGTAGCTTCCGCTTGAAGATAAGCCCAGTTTCCTGAGTTGGGTCTGACCTTGCAAGCCCGATCGCCATTAACAGCGAAAAAAACTACAGTAAAGGTCTGTGCGAAAATTATTAGTCAATCCCGCCATTTGGTCAATTTTTGAAAAACATTGGGTTAGGAATCTGTCAGTCTGGAACTAAGAACACAACTTTCTGCCCCGTCTAGAATCGATTGCGTTCGTTTGATTGAAACTCGTAAACTGAAAAGAGATTGCAGAGAACGCTCCTCGGATAAAATCAAGGAAGCAAAGTATTTCGTTCTCTCTGTGTAATCTGTCAAGGAAAAATTTTCTATTCACACTCAACTAAATATCTATGGTAACGCGATGCATTTCCACTGCTGTGAGAATCAATCAAGGATTGAATCATGGGATTCAATCCTCCCATACAGGAGGCAAGATTCAATGCATGCCTGGATTGAAACGAAATAAGCGCTTCGAACTGATCATGCTCATGTGGTTTTGAATCTCAGCAGCTCTTGGAGTGGGATTTTTTGAAGACTGTTTCGTATCAGCAGCAAATTAAGTATTACGAGTGTTGGAGTGTGTCCACCATAAAAACAAGTGAATTGTTATCTTATCTACATGTATACCGTAAACTGGGGTGTAGTTGATCAGTGGGGTGAACCTGATCACTCAATTACCCACGGATATCGACTTTCAAGGAAGTTACCATTCCATTTTGATGTTACGTCATTGGACTGCGAAAGGTTACAATAGAATTGTTGCTTCCTCAAAAATCGTCATACGCAGGTAATTGAGTGATCAAGTTCACCCCACTGATCAACTACACCCCAGTTTACGGTACGCAGATTTAGCAATAAAAGAATATTTTATTTTTGATCAGAATTTACTTAAAATAGCAATTTTAATGTTGAAGTCGATTCGGGGTGAAATGAACACTGGCAATTACAAATGGGTGTACGCGCATTGCATACTGTTAGGCGTTTTAGAGAGTTTGGATAAAATCAATCCGTTTATTTTAGCCTAAAGTTTAAGGGAGGTATTTTGGACCCCTTTAGGAAGTGAATGAACAATAGAGCGAAAAAAGAAGGTTCCCACTTCAAAATATGGATAATTTCAGTAGGCATTACTTAGAGCAACATATTTTCTGTCGAAAAAGGCCAAACAGAACTTAAAATTGTTGTAGTAAATACAAGAAAAATCAAAACTCTTGAAGGATCTCGGGCTTCTATTTTGGACCACCTGACTTTATTTTGGACCACCAAGTGCACATATTTTGGCCCACCAAATTTAACTTCAATTAATTGATGAAATGAAAGCCACCTCAGCAAAAATTTAAGCATAGTTAAAACTACGTGAAGTTTACATCTTTTCAATACATTTTTTGAGGCAGGGAACGTTTAAAAATTACGTAACGGTAAAACATGAAATTTTGCTGCAATTGCCAGTTTTTACGCATTGTAGTATGATGTTTCATAAAAAAATGTTACGCAAACGTGTGGTGACGTCAGTCACCATGCATAAATTACGTAACGCTTCATAAGAAGAATGAAAGTCTAGTGATTTTGCTAAATATAAGGGCGATCCACACATATTGTAATGAGTGGAAAGGCCATCAAAAATAATTTGAATGATATGTAATTTGTCAAACATACATTAGATAACACATTGTCTCAGTCATAAACTAATTGCCGAGAAGGACAACTTTTGTAAACTGGATGACTGAACACCTGAAAATTTCATCGTTGTTAGTTGTTAGGACACAAATCGAATTGAAATTTTTAATTTGGCGAAAAGTTGTTGGAACAAATCGAACCCACAACAATCTCATTGTAAAATAAACGTATAACAACCCAGATCACGGGAGGTCTCAACTTATTCTATTTATCTGTTTTCAGAGAAGGTACATCACATTGGCATGAATGTTTTCTCGCTTTAGAAGGAACTAGAGAGATGGATCTGACAGGTGATTCAAAATATGTCCATATCTGATTATGTTGAACATATTTTGGCCATACCTCAAACCACCATTTTAGTGAATATTATCGCTCCACCGAGGTCAAGAACAGTTTATTTTGAGTTCTTACAAGGCCTTAACTACATTCACATGAAATAAATATTTATTTGTAAAATTTAAGACCTCTTCGAAGCCGACTACAAATTTGTCACCTCCTTTGTTTTTAGTGCTTTTCCGTGCGTTTCATTGGAAGTGAAAACATTTTCTCTATTTTTGATACTAAACAGCATATTTAACTGACATCCAAAATAAAGGTCATCACATAGTTGAATACTTTTCGTGTTCCAATAAAAATGTACTAAGATTTAGTGGAGATTATGTGATAAATATCATAAAACTTCCTAGGTGGTCCAAAATACCTGCCCGGTCCAAAATACCTCCACTACCCTAATTAACTTTGATGCGTTGCGTTGCGTGGTAATGGAGTAATTCGTAGATTGCATACTGAAAGTTGTCATGTTAAAACTTTAATACTCCTCTTCTAATTGCTTATGGAATGCTGTTTGGGAAGGAACAGCTGTCCAATCAGAGGTTGAAGTAAAAAATACATGAAAACTTCCATTGCTGGCCACGCCTTTCTTCTCCGTTACGAGGATTGGAAAGGATGTGATGATATGACACCTACTTTATGAAAGGCCAGCGACTCACCGGCGCCCCCATAGGTGTCAAGGAGTTGGATATTTAGAATGGGTTGATAGGGGATTCACTATAAGCGAGTGATGCGGCAAAATTTAAATTGTGTAAGTGTATTTGAGTAGATCATGTGGATGTGTTGGTATGAATGTAAGTGTCTAGTATAACACCAACGTTGAGAGTGATGTAGCTAAAAGATTTTGTCACTCCGTGGGCCTTTTTGCTTCCGGGATTGGGCACAGGCATTTGGACCATGTGTCCTGGCTAACAAGCCTAGGCTTAAGCGCCATTGCTCGCTCTCTGAAACGAAAAGAAACACAATTTTGCCTACCCTAATTATCCTACCTGTTGCGTAATCTTCGCGACTAGGATGGGAAGGGATAAGAAGGAAGGGACGATATCTATTTAAGTTTATTTAATTAACTTGGATGTTACGTAAACTCGTCTAAGATGGAGTATTATAACTGTGGTGTTGATCTCCGTAGGCAAATTACTTAACTGGTCGATGTAATCAAAGAATTAACATAAAATATATTGAGGTGTCCATTATGCCCCGATGGGTGTCCATTTCGCCCCGTACCTTTCCTGCCAGCCCTGAAAAGCACACGGTTTACAATTCATTATTTCTTCACAATAAATACATTCTACCTGCTGTAAATGATTGAAAAACGTAGGAAACAAGTTAAAGTTGTAAGTCAACTGATAATATGTTAAGTTTTAACGTACTAATTTGCTTAGGGTGTCCATGCCCCTGATACCCCTATCTGGTCCATTCAGGTGCACAATTGCTGGTGAGCCGTAATTTACTGGAATAGTTAACGCCTCCATTAGAGTTAGATAGGGGAAATTGTATGTTTTCGGCAGTTTTGTTCTCTTCGTCATGGGTTGGTTTTGAAGCTATTGAAATCATTGAAATTAGTCTAGTCTAGTCTAGTCTACACATACACAGCCATTCATGAAAGAATCCTGGAAAATGATAGAATTTCTATCATTTTTCTTGTCATAATCAATGCTTGCAGCACATCTGAGATGCAGTACAAGTATGGCCTGCTTAGTCTCACAGAAAACATGACATTTGAGCGGTTTCGACACCGCTCAAACGTCAAATTTCGTGTAAGAGTAAGCAGGCCAGCATAAATTCGTGCAGTAATCCATAATGCTAAAGAGCGGAGACATCTCGTACCAACCGCTCTGCATCAGTAGGTCGGCTCTAGAGGCACCGCTCAGCATAGTATGTAAGTATAAATGTGAAGTAAATACGTTGGGAGTGTCATCGTTAAGAAAGTTTATGTCACTCCGTCGATGCTCTTCTTCCTGGGATGGAACAAAGCACCATTACTCGCTCGCTCTCTGAAACGAGACAAAAGTAGAATGATCCCTGTATATAAATAACACAGAGAAACAAACGTAAAACTTCATTTAAAAAGATCGTCACGACATCGCAATCGCCCAATGCTACATATACAGTGAGGATTCGCTCGTTGGGTCACGACTGCGCCCCGATTAGCGAATCGTGTTCGTTTTCGTTGGGGCAACATGCCAACATGATCAAAATGCTCTAGCCACATGAAAGTGACGATAAATACGTCAATAATCACACACATACTAGCACAAACGTTCTGTATATAAGAGCTGCGATGCGACGGCGGTCAGACGTCAAACTCGTTTTGCCATTGATAGTGCTTTTTAGTTGGGTTTTGCCCCAACCCCAACCAGCGAACATTCAACTATCGCGACACCCCATCTAACGAGACGCCAACGAACGAATCGGGATTGTACTGTGCTTGGCCGCGACACCACCGTGGTAGTGAGCAAACGTCAAACAGGAGCAAAAACGATGCCAGCGCCGCGAGTGGCCAATCGACCTACTACTGAATATTTGAACCAATCGCTAAAAAGGTGGTTGATAGGAAGCGTGCAGAGTGTGACGTCTGTTTGTCTGTGTAAATAATATAGTAAATCGACAATGTTTTTTTAAGGGCCAAACTGACTTGATCGATTTCTCTTCGTCGACTCTCTCTTTCGCTAATAACTTAATTAAAATAAACAAAATCATTATTCTTTTTGTTTCTAGAGCAAGATGTAGTCGTCGTCTTCGCATTTCAACCAAAAAATCATTGGAAAATTTAATACACTTTCCGTAATAACACAAAGAGAGGATCGATGAAGAGAAATCGAAAAAGTCAGTTGGGCCCTTATGAAGAATCAGTGTCGAAATGTCCCAAAAGGAATGCAAATAATAATAGAGTTTGTAATATGCACAACTACACAATTCAAAGTAGAATGAACTCACACTCATAACAGAAACGGACTCAATTTCCGTCTGATCAGCCAATTGCCGGAATTCTTCGAGCAACATTTCACTCAAAAACTCCCTTCGGGACCTAGGCAGCATACAGCAACAGCTGGATACAAAACACTTTCCTTTGAGGTTTTTGTTAAAGTAACTTCCGAATAGCTTCAATTGTGAGGCCAACATGCACGAATTATATACCGCAGGCATCTATTGATGAAGACCTGCAGCCGTTGAGTGTTTATAGGATCGTAGTAGCCATGATTTGTATCATTGACATTTGCTTGTATCTAATAAATTATCATTGTTCCAACCACCACCGAGAGAACACTACAGTGTTCTCCACTGATACACACCAGGTTTCACTGGCGTATAGCAGCACAGATTTCACGTTCGAGTTGAAAATTCGTATTTTGGTGCATCGAATAATCTGGTTGCTTTTCCATACATTTCTTAAACTCGCAATAGCAGCCCTCGCCTTCTTGATCCGTGCACCTGCCTATGTCGATCTTGGTGCCGCCATCGGCCGCCATTTGGCTACCAAGATATTGGAAGCTTTCAACATTCTTCACTGTCTGCCCAGCTACCGTAAAGCTGGAAGGGTTGACCGTGTTTACATCCAACGATTTGGTCTTGTTGACGGTGATGGTAAGACCTGCCGCTGAGGAGCGATTGGCAAGATCATCGAGCTTGCTCTGCATTTCAGAGCGCCGTTGAGCTAGGAGGGCAACGTCATCAGCCAGTTCAAGGTCATTTAGGTGCTCCATAGTAATGGGTTGCCACAGCAATCCACGATTTGGTTCATGGTCGATCGCACCTAACAGGATCTCAACGATTACGATGAGGAACAGTAGCGGTGATAGTATACATCCTTGCCTCACTCCAGCAACCGGATGGGATCGGACAAAACACCGTTGTGCAGTATTCTGCACGAAAATGCCATGTACTGTGCTTCAATGAGGCCGATGATTTTCTCAGGGACACCCTTGCTTCCTACATATTTCCGTGATTGAGACGGTCGAAAGCTTTTTCGTAATCAATGAACACCAGGTAGAGAGACTCTTGGAATTCATTGATTTGCTCCAGAATGATACGGAGCCTGTCAATATGACCCACACAGGATCGTCCGGCACGGAATCCTGCTTGCTGCCGTCGGAGAGTTGCGTCAATCTTCTCCTGTATCCGGTTAAGGATCACTTTGCAAAGGACTTTGAGAACGATATACAGTAACATGATGCCCCGCCAATTATCGCATACAGTCAGGTCACCCTTTTTTGGTACCTTTACCAAGACGCCTTGCATCCAGTCGGCCGAAAATTTCGCGGTTTCCCATATGTTGCAGAATAATTGATGCAGTAGTTGTGCGGATACTACGGGGTCAGCTTTGAGCATCTCAGCTGATATGCGATCGACTCCTGGAGCTCTGTTCGATTTCATGCTACGGATGGCTGTTTCTATCTCCTGCACTGATGGAGCTTCGGTGTTGACACGGGTAATGCGTCGAACCCTTGGCGGATCGTGCTGAGGTGTTGATGGCGTGACTGACACTTGAAAAAAGTTTCCAAAGTGCTCGAACCAGCGTTTCAACTGGTCAGCCGGTTCGGTCAGTAACTGTCCAGACGTGTCTTTAACGGGCATCGTAGCATTCATCTTGGTCCCACTAAGACGGCGTGAGACATCGTAGAGGAGACGGATGTCGCCTGTGTTTGCGGCTTTCTCGCCTTCTTCGGCTAGGGAGTCCGCCCATGCTCTTTTGTCCCGTCTACATGAGCGTTTCACTTCCTTCTCGAGAGCCGAATAGCGCTGACGGGCTACGGCTTTGGCTCCTCGTGTTTTCGCTCGCTATATCGCGGTTTTGGCGTTCCTTCGCTCCTCTATCTTCCTTCAGGTATCATCTGTGATCCACTGCTATCATCGGGTGCGTAGCTCACCCAAATTATTCTCGCCGGTGGCGATGAAGGCGTTCTTGATGGCGCTCCATTGATCTTCTACGCTTCCACCTTCTGGAATATTCGCAGCACGGTTCTCTAGCTCCTCGACGAAGAACATTTTCACCGCAGCGGTCGGCGTGTGTTGAACCGGCACCCGATTTTCTCCTCCTGTCGCTGGATTCTGGCAATGCGCAGTCGAATCTCGCCGATTAGGAGATGATGGTGGGACGCGATGTCGGCGCTACGTTTGTTCCGCACATCAAGAAGGCTCCGTCACCATTTTCGGCTGATGCAGATGTGGTCGATTTGGTTTTCCGTGACGCCATCACGGGAAACCCATGTCACTTTGTGCACTGGTCGATGAGGAAAGAGCGATCCTCCAATCACCATATCATAGTTGCCACAAAACTCTGCAAACAGCTCTCCGTTTTCTCTCATTTCTCCGAGACCATGGCATCTCATGACGTGCTCATAGTCCGAGTTGTCGGAACCAACCTTCGCGTTGAAGTCGCTCATGAGGATCTTGATATCATCTCTCGGAGTCTTGTCCACGACAGCATTCAGTTGACTGTAAAAGTTCTCTTTATCTTGCAATTCGGCAGCATCAGTTGGCGCGTAACATTGGATCATGGTAAGGTTTCTAACCCGTGTTTTGAATCTGGCTACAATTATCCTCTCATTCATAGGTTCCTATTTCATGATCAGCGTGGGCGTGGGCGTGGGCGTGAGCGCTGAGCTGTAAACCAACTCCACGGTGGCGAGGAGCATGTTTACCTCGTAGGCCAGAGTATAGCAGAATTTGACCCGACGCCAATCTGTGTTCTCCAAAGTTCGGCCAACGGACTTCGCTTAGTCCTAGGATCACAAGCTTCATACGGCATGCCTCATTGGCTAGTTGTGCCAGTTTACCCTGCTGGGCTACGGTTAATACATTCCAAGTTCCAATTCTTGTCCGTTGTTTCGCGCTAAAAGTCGTTGCCGTTGAATCAGTTCATAATCTTTTATATTCGGTTTCAGTAACGTTGTTTTGGGTTTCGGAGACAGTAGGTTGTTGGCCTAAGGTTTCTTATCCACCGTGGTGGGGTTGCCACCTTAGGTATAGCTTCCGGTGGAGGAGCATTTCATACTCAGCCGCTGGATGCCAGAACAGACGCTGTTTGAGCCGCACCTACTTGGTGAACAGACGCTCGAGACGTACCTCCTCAATCTAGCTGAAGTCAGAAGGACAACAGTGCCCAGGCTGCACTACCAGCTAAGCACACAACGTTTAGATAGCGGTCTTTGTCATCGCTTGGAACATGAGGTAGGAGCTTGTGATGATCAGAGCTATGTTGGCTTTTTGAAGTTGAGAGGACCTAAAGGGCTCTAAACGTTCAGGGTGACTGGAAGCGATTGGGCCAGGACCGAGACCAGTGGAGGCGAATGCTTCTTTCGGCGTAGACTGACCGCTACGAGTTGTAGCCCATCAAGTATCAAGTAAGTACTTGATGTACTTGATTGTTGGCTGATATTGATGCTTCTGTTTTCACATTTCTTCATTTCTAATAGAAAAACCCCAATATTGATATACTTCCACCAGGAAAACTTAGACTTCGGCGCACTTTGAATATCAACCTAATTGCAATCAATTAACCATTTTTGACAAGTACCAGGGGAATAACTGCCACGTCTGGCGTCCTAATTTCAGTTTCAGCTCGGTTTCAGTTTTCAGTTTCCAAATTTGCCGACGTACGTGAACCAGCCGATGGGCGCGTGGCGGCAAACCAAACTGATTCTCCTGTTGCAGCCCAGTGATGGCAATTGGTGGTGGTGGCGAGGATTTATGGTATGCTACCATCAGTAGATATGTGGTGGCGGTGGGCCGCTGATCTGGGTAGCTTCGCTGGTGGAAAGCTGCTGTCTGTTTACATACACAAATATTTCAATAGCAATGCCAAACAAGGTTCCGCTTCGTCACTGCTTCCGCTGCTGGAGCATTCCTTGCGATGAGCAGAGCCTGAAATATAATCATCAGTTGAGTAGAGAACGTTGAGGTGTGCAGTCGAAAAATCATGGATCGTGAATGTATGGTTTGTTTTTGATTTTGATAACATATTTTGAATGATTATCCAGAGAGATGAGCCAGTCTCGGGTTGAAAATCTCTCTAAAAAAGAAAAAAAAAATGATTATTCGAATATCAATAGAATCAATAAATATTGTTCTTGCTCTTGGCGTACCAACCAGTTAACTACCACAGTTATTGAATAAGAGGTTTTTACAAGCGGCAGGTACTAAAATACTCGATGCCATAGGAATTTTCATTTGTGAAACCCACTGCACTATGCGTGACTCGAGCCCTTACATTCTCAACATAATCTTCCTGAAAGTGCTTAATAATGACTAAAATCAATAATTAAAAATTGGAATGAAGATTTTGGAAAAATGTGTGAATACAAATGTAGTGCTACAATTTTGATTTGATTCGGCACTATTCTCTGAAATACTATTAAGGGTGTTTTTTTCATTTTCCATTTTTTTTTCATTTACCATTTTTTTTACTAACTACAGAAATGTTTGGATCAAAGTCTTATGTATGACTATTTCTATAAAGCATATAATTTATTTCACCTTGTTTGACCACGTTTTTTCGCTAACAGCTTTCCACTGTGGTTGTGCTAAAAAATGACCCAGCTTCAAAAAAGTTCAAAACACAACAACACCACAGAGCACATCGCTTGAGCAGCCCCCCCCCCCAAACTCGGGTGCCGGCGGAATATGAACAACCGGAGCCGAGAGAGAGAGGGAGAGGAAGCAAACCTACAGAATGATAAGCTGATGTTCGGGTGGCTGTTGTTCCCTAAATGGTTGCCGTGGATCGCACACTCGGTGCCCCTTGTGTGTAATGAACGCCAATCAACCCCTATTTATGGGTGTCATCACAGACAAATGGGCTTTTTGAAGGCTTTTGCTCCTGGTGCTTGATTATGGTGGGGCTGCGGTGGGGGGTTGCGGCTCCCCCTCCGTTCCTTAGCTCCACGCAATTTTACCTTGCTCATCCCCGCGGAGAAAGCGATAATGTGCTAGCGAATGTCAAGGCTAATGATCAGAAACAGCTGCGGCTAATTTGCGGTTTCGTGTGTTGGTTAGTAGAGCGAATACAAATGATTAATCTTGATTCATTGCACTTGCCTTGAATACATAAGGAACATTTTATGGGTTTAGTTTGTTCTTCGTCATTTTTCTTGTTAAATATCTGAAGGATTGTGGACAATATGATTATTTTTTTTGCGAATGCATTGGCTACAGTTTTATGTATTTTGCACTACATCGCGGTCTATACGAAAAAACGTCACCATAACCTTGTCCCATACAGAAAAGTAGTTATGTACTATTCTAAAGAAAAAGTTTAGCTCAACCTCGCTATAGCATTTTCCTGGACTGGTAGCAACCGAGTACAGGGAGGTCCAGGGAGTGTGAGGGTCGAGACCACCTCCTACAGGCAAAGAAGAAGACAGAACTACACCCCCGACCCACTAAACACAATGGCTTAGCACCAGCATGCTACCCTGGTGGACTCTTCCATTGCCGCCAAATCCTACG
This sequence comes from Aedes albopictus, assembly GCF_035046485.1. NCBI lineage: Eukaryota > Metazoa > Arthropoda > Insecta > Diptera > Culicidae > Aedes > Aedes albopictus. The sequence goes on along the minus strand of NC_085136.1, from coordinate 204,513,813 downwards.
TCTTTCCAGTAAGCCCGTGCACGAGGGAGGGGTTTTAGGGGTTGAACCCCTCCCATTGCCGAAGTTCCATACACTATCAGGTATCAGTAGGTCGGCTCTAGAGGCACGTTCTCCTCCATTCGGGAAATTTGTGCCATCACCATGAACACGAGCCTATTCATCATTTACCTGACGGAGAAGGGAAGGAAAAAGGATAGGACAGGGGAAAGGGCAGGTAAGGGAATAGGACCGTCATACTCGCAAAAGCGTTCCACAATGGGTTCACATAGCGTCCTGAAAAGGACACTGTAATAACGCATAAGCATACCACAATGGGTTCAGACAGCGCCCTGAGAAGGGCACTGTGAACGCATAAAGCGTACAGAAAGCCTATAGCTCTTTACCACAGCGGGTCAAGAACAACAGAACGCCCTGAAGATTCAGGTTTCTGAAGTCAGTTTCACTTAATAAGTGTTTCCCGAGTACTCGGAAACGCAATTGCGCAAAAACTGGACAGTTACATATCAAATGATACGAAGTTCCATAATCGGATTCACAGCTATCACAGGCAAATGAATCAGCTTGCTGAATATTCGCCATGTGATAGCTGAGTCGGCAGTGGCCAGTCATTGCTTTGACCAGCATGCTGCAATTCTGCTTTGACAGATTTGTAAGATACTTTGCCACCCCTAGAGATGGCTCAGTACAATACAATCTTGTTTGACGACATGACTCCAAACTATTCCAGTATTGTTTGTGCTGAGTGGCAGCGCCCTCCGAGAAGGGAGCCATCAGTGTAACATACGATGCCGTCTGAAATACTTCTCTCCAGATAACCAGATGTCCACTCTTCCCGGCAAGGGAATTTCGTGGAAAATGTCCTATATGGAAAATTACAAGCAATTGTAAGATCACTTGGAGCAAGGACAACTTTGTCCCAATTCACCAAAAGTGGAAACAACGAGGTGTGTGTTGAACTGCGGTTCACAGGAGTTTCCTCTAGTAAACCGAGTACCCATAGACGGTAAGTGCAAGACAGTGCTTCTTGTTTGAGATGAATGTGTAGTGGGGCAACGTCAAAGAGCACTTCGAGCGCTGCCGTAGGAGTTGAAGAGAACGCTCCAGACATCGCCATTAAGCACATCCTTTGGAGATGGCCTAATTTTGATTGGACCATTCTCACTTCGCCCTTTTACCACCACACAAGACGTCCATAAGCCAATATTGGACGAATAACAGTTGTGTAAATCGATTTGATATACTTGGGTTAAAGACCCCAAGTTGTACCAAAGGTTCGCCGGCATTGCCCGAAGGCTGTACAAGCTTTCATGATTCGGAACTCAACATGAGGTGTCCAGGAAAGCTTGGAATCAAGAATGACTCCTTTACCTGTTCAGTCACATTGATTTCAGAATCAAAGAGACGTAAAGATCGAACACCATTACGGTTTCGCTTTTCCGTGAAAAGAACAATAGATGTTTTACTCGGATTTACCGAAAGGCCATATTGGCGACACCAACCCTCAACTACCTGAAAAGCGTTTTGCATCAGGTCGAAAAGAGTGCTGATGCACATACCGACTAACAATGTTACAGTGTATCAAACAATTGTCCGTACAGCAAATTTTTTGTCAACATAATTTTTCATTCATATGTTAATAACTTTTTTATGCGTCAATCAGAAACGCTGAAATTTTGACCCATCATGAATCATATATTAAAGCTCCATTAGTAAAATTTTGAGCGAGATCGAATAAGTTTTCTGAAAGTTATAGAACTTTTAGTAAAACTTATAAAACTTTTTAATGCATTTTCAAAAGATTAAACAGGATTGCTTTTGAGCGAATGCCTTCTCGATATCGTAAACAACTTTGTGTAAATGAGTCACAGTGGACTTTCCAGATTGGTAAGCATGTTGATCTTGATGTTGATTCACATGAAGAGGCACATTGGCCAGATGAACATCACGGTTGTGATGATCGACTATGCGTTCTAAGCATTTCAGAAGAAAAAAGGTCAAACTGATAGGTCTGAAGCTCTTTGTTTCTTCATACGACGCGCGACCCACTTTCGAAATAAACTTCACAGTAATATCCCGCCAGGATTTGGGAATATACCCTGTAGCAAAACTGCAAACAAGTAGTTGTTTCAAAACATGTTTGAAATGATCAAATCCCTTCTGAAGCAAAATAGGATAAATCACATCTGCCCCAGGAGATTTGAAAGGAGCAAAGTTATTAAGTGCCCATTCAATCGATTCTAAAGTTATGATACTCCGAGCCGAAGCTAAAGAATCATAACTACAAGAAAAGACATCAAGTTCATCCGAAGATGTAATATCCACACATCCGGGGAAGTGTGTACTGAATAAACATTCCAAAACTTCCTCATCAGAGGAAGTGAAATCACCATTTGGCAAACGAAGTTCGTTCACTTGAAAATCCTTAGATTAGGATCCTTAGATCCTCCCATGGCCGAAGTTCCATACACTAGGCACTCCTCCGCCCTTTACCAAAATTAGGGAAAACCTCTTTAGTAATCAACGTGGCTACCGAAGGCAAGCTTATCGTCGATCATCACACCCAACTGTTCGACGGAGTGCTTCTACGTGATAGAGGAATCGCCTACACTAATCACCGCTTGCTGCTCCGACTTTTAATTGTTCACAACCATCACCTCAGTTTTGTGGAGAGTGGGAACTCCAGTGCCCATGCTTCCACAATCCACAACCTTGATCGAGTGGTCAGTAGTCAACTCCACTTCTTAGATCGATTCACCGTAGATCTGCAGCGTAATATCGTCAGCAAAGCCGAAGAACGTGCCTCTGGAGCCGACCTACTGATACACCTCGTTGTACATGACATTCCATAACACCAAACCCAGGAAGGAACCTCAATTTGCTAATGTAAGCCACACTTGTCGGTCGATGATGATCGAAATGTGATCGGAAGAGAGAGAATATTCTTAAATAGAGAGCATATGAAGAAGGCGGGTTCAAGGCTGGGGCCCTTGGAGATACCTTTTCAATTGTACTTTGGGAATGTGCAATATGAGTATGGTGCGAAACTGTTGGTGGTCATCGTTCTGCTTATGCGTGCATTGATTTGATGCCTAAGCAGGTCAGTGCCACAGTGGATTTTTTTCTAAGAAAATGTCGTAAAATTGAATATCTCTGGACGCCGCTGGAATATTGTCAATCTTTTTTCGTTAAAATGAAGATTTTTTCATGGGTAATTTGATGGTAGGGTATTCGTTCACAGCACGCGATTGTTTCTTGCAGTTTTGGTCAAATAAAGGTGATTTTACCCTATTTTTAGTGCAATGTAGATATTCATACGTCTATAACATGAGATTCCGTTGAGATAAATTTAATCTTTTTTTGTTTAAATGAAGGTATTTTCAGGGGCAGTCTGTTGGTAGGATATTCATTTACAGCCCGCTGTTATTTCTTGCAGTTTTGGTCAAATAAAGGTAGTTTTACCCTATTTTTAGTGGAAAGTAGATATTCATACGTTTATAACTCTGAATTCCGTTGAAATAAATTTAATCTTTTTTCGTTAAAATGAAGGTACTTTCATGGGCAGTTTGTTGATAGGATATTCGTTTACAGCACGCGATTATTTCTTGCAGTTTTGGTCAAATAAAAGTAGTTTTACCCTATTTTAGTGGAAAGTAGATATTCATACGTCTGTAACTCTGGATTCCGTTGAGATAAAATCAACATTTTTTCGTTATAGTGAATGTATATCTAGGGGCAGTCTGTTGGTAGGATATTCGTTTACAGCACGCGATGATTGCTTGCAGTTTTGGTCAAATAAAGGTAGTTTGACCCTATTTTTAGTGGAAAGTAGATATTCATACGTTTATAACTCTGAATTCCGTTGAGTTAATTTTTTTTTTCGTTAAAATGAAGGTACTTTCATGGGCAGTTCGTTGATAGGATATTCGCTTACAGCCCGCTATTATTTCTTGCAGTTTTGGTCAAATAAAAGTAGTGTTATCCTATTTTAAGTGCAGTGTTGATTTTCATACGTCTGTAACTCTGGATTCCGGTGAGATATAATCAATTTTTTGTTGTTAAAATGAAGGTATTTTCACGAGAAGTCACTTGGTTGGATATTCGTTCACAGCACGCAATTATTTCCTGCAGTTTTAGTCATATAAAGGTCAATTTACCTCAATGTTAAGTGGAAAGTAAATTTTCATATGTCCATAACTCAAGATTTAATCGAAATTGCTTATTATTGTTATCTATTTTTTAAGGAATAGCACGCGTTTGTACATTCTATTTTTCACGAAAGTATCTTCAATTTAGTTCTGTCAATTTTAACCTAACATGGTTATATGAGTTAATAAATTTAAGTATAACAATATTGCAAAACATAGTGAAAGAACTAGTTTTAAGCAAAATTACCCATGCAAATATCTTTAATTTATCTAAATAATATCCAGAGTTTTAGACGTATAAACATCGTATTGCACTAAAAATAGGGTAAAATTACCTATATTTGACCAAAACTGCATCGAGGGCTGTGAACGAATATTTTATCAACATGCTGTCCATGAATATACCTTCATTTTAACCCATATCCGCCCAGCGTCCTATTTATAGGACAGATGCCCCGAACGCCCAGCGTCCTATAAATAGGACAGTCCTTTTAATGTGAATATCTCCAGAATTATGCAAAATTTTAGAATACTTTCTTCAGAGAAGATGTTCTCCACACCCATACCTTGCTCATAGTGAACAATATAGTTTGTGACTGGTTCACTAGGTGGCGTAAACTATGCTGCAAAGATTACATATTGTCACGATCTATGAACAACATTTCCAATGCGAAAATAATTTATTTCCCTGGAATCTTGACAATAATTAATGATTTATAGTTCATTTCTTCGGCAGAGTTATTTATCAATACATACAAAAGTCAATGTATGTATAATTGTATGTTTATCTGCTTGTATGTTTATATGTTTGTATGTTTGTCTATTTGTATGTTGATATGTATGTACGTATGTATATATCTATCAATGTACCGGCATAACTCTGGAATGCGTCGAGAAATTTCAATCAAATTTGGCATACACATTCCTTAGGATGTGGATGTGGTAGTAGGGTTATTGGAATTCAAGATGGCGGCTTAGGTTCCAAGATGGCGGTCAAAAATCCAGAATATATGCTTTTTAACGGCAATGCTGCTTCGGATACTATGCAATATGGGTATCTATCGATCGGGCTGGATGAGTAGAAGTCAAAAATCGATATTTAACGCCATTTTTAAATCGAAGATGGCGGACCATAATCCAAGATGGCGGCCACGGAATAAGAGTTTGAGCTATGATACTATGCAATATGGGTATCTATCGATCGGGCTTCATTAGTAGAACTCAAAAATGTATATCCGACGGCATTTTGAAATACAAGATGGCGGACCATATCCAAGATGGCCGCCACGGAATGGTAGATTGAGCTATGATACCATGCAATATGGGTATCTATCGATCGGGCTTGATGAGTAGAAGTCAAAAATCGATATTTAACCCTATTTTCAAATCCAAGATGGCGGACCATATCCAAGATGGCGGCCACGGAATGGTAGTTTGAGCTATAATACCATGCAATATGAGTATCTATCGAACGGGCTTGATGAGTAGAAGTCAAAAATCGATATTTAAAATAATTTTAAATCCAAGATGGCGGACCATATTCAAGATGGCGGCCACGGAATGAGAGTTTGTGCAATGATCAGGTATGAGAAATGTACTGGAAAAAACGGTTACTGGCTGTACACTTGACATTTTCCCACACGAACATCATAGGCCCAGCCAAACTCAAACTGTTCGAAAAATAAATGTCATAACAATTTTTTTCCTGCAGCCGTCTTCCTCGAAACGGTTTCCAAGCGCGAGAGCGCCAGTACTCGAGCATAACGACGACAAAAATTTCTGTCTCTCCCGTTTTCGCATTTTTCTGCGTTTCGAACCGCTTCTAGACAAACTTCTTTACAATGCTAGGAGTGTGCTCTAGCTATTTGTGCAACTCGATTAAATTATTTATTAAAACAAGTGAGTTATTGACATTTTTCGCAATCACCCGCCTCAGCATGACTGCTCAAAAAATATTTTCGTGGGAAAGCGAAAACCATCAAGCGTCTGCTTGACTGCCGTCGGCGCGGCGTCTGACGGTATTGGTGCTGCCGTTGTTTTGTTTTTATTTTACTGCCAGTATCGATGAACGGAAAAGAGAAAAAAGTATTTTTGCCATCCCTGGCAATGATGCCATGCAATATGGGTATCTATCGATCGGGCTTCATTGGTAGAACTCAAAAATGAATATCCGACGCCATTTTGAAATCCAAGATGGCTGACCATATCCAAGATATTCAAGGTATCTATCGACCGGGCTTCATGAGTAGAAGTCAAAAATCGATATTTGGCCCTATTTTTAAATCCAAGATGACGGACCATATTCAAGATGGCAACCATGGTATCATAGTTTGAGCTATGATACCATGCAATATGGATATCTATCGATCAGGCTTGATGAGTATTGTAGGGTAGTGGGTAGGGTAAACGGTGGAGAAGGCGGTCTAGTAGAGTTTGGGTTTGGGTGAAGGATACAGTAGAGGGAGTGGAGTAGAACGTTAGGGTAGAGGATATGGTAGACGGTAGGGAAATGGGTAGGATAGAGAGTTGGGTTGAGGGTGCGAAAAGGTTAGGGTAGAGAGTAGGGTAGACGGTACGATTAAACACAATATAGACTAGAGGGTACGGTAAAGGATAATGCAGTGGTTATGGTAGAGTATAGGGTATGGCAGATGGTAGGGTTGAAGGTTATGATAGAGGGTTGGAATAGAGGGCAAAGAAGACAGTAAGTTAGAGGCTAGAGAGTGGGGTGAAGAATTGAGATGAGATTAGATGAGCTGAGGTTTTTTTTTCGAGATACCTTCAGGAATTGTTTCCAGGATTTCTTCAGGTGTTCCCTTCGAAAATCTTCCCAGGTTTATTCCAAGGATTCTTTCAGATATTGCTTCCGAGATTGCTGTGATTGTTTTAGTTATTCTTTTCTGCAATCCTTCTGGGATTTGTGCTGGAATTCTTTCAGAGATTCCTTCCCGGATTCCTGCTGTGACTCTCTAAGGGATTCCTCCCGAAAGAAAAATATGAAAATATATAGATTTCTTCCGAGATTTTTTTCAGGCAATCCTAGATCATAGAGACATCTTCTATGGTTCTTACAGGAATACCTGCTCAGCTTCTGACCGGCAGGACCAGAAGTCATCAGGAATCATGATCATCTCTCAAGAATTCCATCAGGTATTCTTTACAGGATTCCTTCACGAAAAACTTCGGAGTTTTCTGCTAGATTTGCTTTAGAAAATCCTGAAAGGATTCTTTCAGAAATTTTAACCACTGTTCTTTCATGGAATTACTTTATAGATTCATTTTAGTATACTTTCAAAGTGTTCTGGCGAAACATATTCAGAGCATCCTAATGGAATTCTTGCTACGAGCCGGGATCCTTGCTCGGAATTTATACAGCAATTCCTCCCGGGATTTCTCCTGTGATTATTTCAGGGATTCCTATCAAGCTTTGAATTGAGATTCCCTCAGAATTCTACCAGATATGCCTCTCAGAATTCCTTCAGTAAGTCCTCTCGGGATGCCTTCAGAGATTTCTACCGGGAATGTTCTACTCCCAGCGTTATGTTTTTCACACTTTTGTACGTAATTCCAAATTGCAATTGTAGACCGAATAAAATTGAATTTTTGGGTGGTTGTAACATTGATAGTGCCCAGACTAGAACCATTAAACCCACATATTGTTCACGAATAAAAAATCATGGAGTAGTGCAAACATAAGTGGAGAGGCCGTGTAGAGTATATCTGGTTGAAATTTTACATCAAAACATGGAATGATGATGAACCTGGGCGTGTTAGTGGAATACCTGTAAGTACGAGACACTGAAGACGACGTTATAGTTGAGGTCGAAATACGTATCTGTCAAAGGATACAAATTAAAAGGAACAGTATTTAACACGATTTTCTTTTAAAAACATGCAACATTTCTGAAAAGTTTACGTAAAGAGAGTTTGTGGGGTACTAAAGGAAAACTCAATTACTTTATTAGAAATCATTATCTGTGTAAAATCTAACTTCTACAGTATTTTAACGTTTGGTTATGCTACACATAGCGAGCACTCTTTATTTGATTTGTTACAAAAAAATAAATTTGAAAAATGTTGAACACTGCAATCGAAACTACATGAAATTTACATACATTGCATACTTTTAGGCGTTTATCGGATTATATTTCAGCCCCAATTTAAAAGTTCTTTTTCTATTCTTTATGAGTGGTTATCATCTCTCTCACTTGTTTAGAGCTGTATTGTATCTATACGGATCAGAATATAACGATAGCGTAGAATTTGTGCTGAAATAGAGCTCGAGAAAATTATCAGATATTGAAGACCTACAATAAAGAATTTTTTGGAACTACACCATAGACTTCCATTTTTTTCGTCAAATCATGTTTATTTTATTGGAACTTGACCTTTGATAACAAATTTATTTGAAGATTTGAATTGTGAGACACCTTGGGCGTTAATGGGTTAACGAAAAAAAAAAATTCAATTTATCTCAACGAAATCCAGAGTTATAGACATATGGATATCCACTAAAAATAGGCTAAAACTACCTTTATTTGACAAAAACTGCAAGAAATAATAGCGGGCTGTAAACGAATATCCCACCAACAGACTGCCTCTGAAATACCTTCATTTTAACGAAAAAAGATTAAATTTATCACAACGGTATCCCAAATTATAGACGTATGAATATCAACATTACTCTAAAAATAGGGTCAAGTCATCTTTACTTGGCCAAAACTGCAAGAAAAAATCGGGGGCTGTAAACGAATATTCTACCAACGAACTGTCCATGAAAGTACCTTCATTTCAACAAAAAAAGTTTGAATTTATCTCACTAAAATTCAGAGTTATAGATGTATGAATATCTACTTTCCACTAAAAACAGGGTAAAACTACCTTTATTTGACCAAAACTGTAAGAAATCATCGCGTGCTGTGAACGAATGTTCTAACAACAAGACTGCCTCTGAAAATACCTTCACTTTATCTAAAAAATATTGAATTTATCTCAACGGAATCCAGAGTTATTGACGTATGAATAACTATTTTCCACTAAAAATAGGGTAAAACTACCTTTATTTGACCAAAACTGCATGAAACAATAGCGGGCTGTAAGCGAATATCCTATCAACGAACTGCCCATGAAAGTACCTTCATTTTAACGAAAAAATATTGAATTTATCTCAACGGAATCCAGAGTTATAGCCATATAAAAATCTACTTTCCACTAAAAATAGGGTTAAACTTCCTTTATTTGACCAAAACTGCAAGAAATAATAGCGGGCTGTAAACGAATATCCTATCAACGAACTGCTCATGAAAGTACCTTCATTTTGACGAAAAAAGATTGAATTTATTTCAACGGAATTCAGAGTTATAGACGAATGAATATCTATTTTCCACTAAAAATAGGGTAAAATCACCTTTATTTGACCAAAACTGCAAGAAACAATCGCGTGCTGTGAACGAATACCCTACCATCAAATTACCCATGAAAAAATCTTCATTTTAACGGAAAAAGATTGACAATATTCCAGCGGCGTCCAGAGATATTCAATTTTACGACATTTTCTTAGAAAAAAATCCACTGTGAGTGGTTTGGGAACCTTTTGACTTCCTTGAAAGAAATAAAGTTGTTATATGGGACTTGATGACATGTACGATTCAATTCCGACGAACTAATCGCGAGAAAGATGATAGCGCTACGCCATCCGGACAATTTGTATCTGGTGCTAGGGGCGGGACAGCTTTAATCATTATTATTATTATTATTATGAGTATTAGGAAATATTAATACCGAAGGTGAAATTTTTTCAATCAAGTGTGCCACGACAAAAGCTTTGACGTTTGTGGGCCGGTCAGGGAAGTACCTACAAGCTGAAGATTTTCAACATAACGAGAATTTGAGCAGACAACTGAAGTGTGGCATGGCATTTACATGCAGTTTTGTAGGGCCGTCCAAAAGTAAGAGGTCGTGATCATGCACCTTTCCCAAAAGTGTTTTCAACACAGCTTAGTCAGTTAAATTGAACCGACTCTTTCTTGAGTTCTTAATATTAGAAAAATCCAGATTCGTTCTCCCTACCCACATTGAATAGCACGCAAGGGGTTTTTGTACAACACCATCAAGAACTTATACGTCAAACTCAGCTACTTTAACAGCTGTGTGGTGCTAGCGGTGAACTACGGGGAACTAAACGTTGAAACTCCAAATTCATGCTTTACCGTCTACATTTCAGAAAATAGTCATGAAACCACTACTTACAAATACCAGTTACTTTTAGTCAAGCTTTTATTGCACATTTCAATTAACAAACAATTGTTTAATGTCGATATCAGAAATTTCAAATTCGAACCATCGTAGAATATTCCCTTCTACCATAATCCTTCTCCATTGAACGCATATCCACCTAATTGAAAACAGTCACTGGAACTCATAGCTTCTTGAGTGTGGGTATCTCATGAGACCATCTCTGTTTGCTCTAGAATAAGTTTATTTTATGTTAATAAAAGCAATGGAAATAAATGCAGAAATTCACTTAATGCACCAAGTAGCGGCAGCTTTTGTTGACAGATGGACGTTCTCTATTAAATCATGACATACTATGATGTAATCTCCTCAGTTTTCGATGAATATTACGAAACTAATATTTATTAGTGAGTATTAGACCGGGTATTAAGAGCTGTCCCGCCCCTAGATCTGGTGTATTTGGAAGTTTTCTGTGCATTTGAGTCCAATCTGAAAGCTCCCCTACTTCGGGTAACATTGTTGTCCCCAAATCAGTGTATTTATTTCGTGATTCCGCTGGTGATTTGGTCGGAAAAACGCTATAACCAAATATTTTTTGCGTGTGTGAAAGTGTGATTGTTCCGGAAGGCGAAAAAAGGAAGATTGTTTAGAGACTGACTATGAATGACTCCTGCTTCTCCGGTTGGATGAGGTCCCCGGATTCATTGAAGAGAATCAGGAAAACAGTGTTCAGACGCCCTATAGACAGCGTTCGTGATCGTTCGATGCGGAGAAATTTGATGCTTTCGGATGTTATTGTGCATGCCGCGGCTCGATATGTTTTGATAAAAAGCAACAGTAGATGGAGAATTAATGAGTAATAAGTTTAAAGGAAGACAAGAGCACCGCAGTATGGACGGAAGAGACGTGATGTGCTAGTGAATAAACGATTGTAAGTCGGGTTCGAGCCTCGGAAGCTGCCCTCTATTCGATACAGTCCTAACAGCACCGACGAATCGACGTGACAGTGGTGTTTCAAAACTGTCCCCCCTAAATTTAACGGTCGACCAGCGAAGCGAGCAAACGCTTCTGTCAAATAGGCGCAGGCGCGAACCTTCTCCTATATGAATACACGGGGGTTTGGAGTCAAGCTATCAAAACAACGCGAACCGTTATAGAGGAGGCGGTAGTGTTCGGCTATTTTTCATCATGGCGTCGGGGACAACAAATTTGAATTTATTTGTTCTAGCTGTCACGTCGGTTCGTCGGTGCTAACAGTGCTGGATACCGACCGTTCTGAGGTGAGAAGGACCGTTTTGCTAGTCTCTGCGCTGCGGAAATATGACAGCTATCCATGGCTCCTGTTGGGATTACTAGATCAGCTGGAGTAGGACATTTTCCTGGTGAGATCTTTCTGATTTGATCCCTTTATTTAGCATTAAATTACGTGATCGATTGTAGTTGGCCGGGGTTCTGCTAAACCGAACTAAGCGCCAAAAAGATAATTCCGAGATAATTAAGCTTAAAGTTCAACCACTCACAAATAAACAACAGCGGAGATTATTTGAAACTTTTCCGCACACATGTAACTTACAAGCGTTCATTAACCATCAGAAATGAAGAATACATGTAAATTATTTGGAATCACTGATATAATTACATTTTCTTTCTTGGTACTTTGCACTCAGTTCACTCTGGCTGATCAAAAACATTAGAAAATGGTTTATAGTTCAGTTTGGCTGAATGTGTTTTTTTTTGTTTCAGATAAAACCAGTTGGATAGTGAAAAAAATCTCGATTTTTCATCGTCTATCAAGTTGAAATCGATATCACTCACCATCCTTTACATGAATCAAAGAGGATGCGTATAGTATGGTAGCACGAAGGTCTTAAAATAGTTTGAAATATGAACGGCGGAAGCCCTCCCAGCTCAGCCCTTCCCACCCATGCTTTTTCTTCATAAGCGGTGCATGTGGAGGCATAGAGCAAGAGTGATTATTCAAACGATGTCCTTGCATGCCCTGAGGACCTGAGATGTGAATGTGGAGCAATTTGTGTACCGTAATCCGGGGTATCATTGATCAGCGGGGTAACATTGATCGGCTTGACTCACCTCATGAAATGTTCAAACAAGCATTTTACATTGAAAAAGTTTCTGCTATGGAATGGTATATCGTAATCTGCTATCATTTAGCTATTAAATGACATGCAGTTTATGAAAATTGAATTTCATAAACATTGAATTAAAACGATTTTTCCACAACTGTGTTTCGTAACGCAATGAGACACATTGTCAAACATTCATGCTTGGCGTGAAGACTAGATACAATATGAGGCTCGAAATCACTGTATTACTTCAATATGATATCCTAGAGTTGGTTTTAATAAACGAAACTTTCATGAAAATGATATTTTTCAGTAAAACATACGATTTATTGAAAGTCGGCTATCAATTCCTTAAGCCATTGCCTACCTTTAGGCGATATTCGTGGTTAGAGAATTTTAATCCTAAAATAACTTAAAAAGTACATAATTTGTAAGAATTTGGACAACATATTCGAAATCAGCGACCCCGAGTTTAGTAAGTAAGGGTATTTTCAACACAAATGAACATTGATCTCTGACATGATCAATGTTACCCCAAATCAACATTTTCAAAAATTAGTTTCAAAAACCTATTTCAACATGTTTTAAAGTTTTACAATACTTTTTCGAGTAGCTTAACACATACTCAGAGGGCCAGTACTTGTTTTAAAAATATAAAACATGTAACGTTTGCTTTAACAAGAGAATTATTCAAGAAAGATAGAAAATTCTGATCAATGTTACCCCGGATTACGGTACTTCAAATTTATACTGGTCGAAGAAAACCATGAAAATGTTCTGCCAAAGTGCACTAAGTACAAAAAAGTTTTCAAAAATATGAAAAAGATTCGAACTTGGATCATCTGAGTGATAACCATACGCGACACCTCTAGGTCATATTACCTTGCTGAAGGTCAGTCGTAAAGTCTGAATCAAGTCATTCTTCTCAAGGATGGTTTTCGTGAAAACGCCATTTTCCGATCAGCCAAAGCGAACCAAGTGTTTGATTTTTTTCAAAGCTTTATCATTCTAATTAGGCTTGTTTTTCAATGACGGCTCCTGTGTTTAATTACCAGTATGAGGTGTATCGACATAACGCTGGTATTGAAAACCAGTTGGTTTTTGTATTGTTGAGAATAAATTGATTCTAAAATGCTGTGGACTTGGTTCGGTCCGGCTGAATGTGATTTGGAAAAATGGCGATCAGCGCCATCGAAACATAATTGGTTCCTCCAACACCCACATTTCTAATAACGCATTCATTTCTCTCACAGATTGTTTCTATGAGTCGGTTAGAGTTAGAAATCTGGCGGCGATGAGGAGAACCTGAAATGTTCATCACTTGGACCAAAACTAAAATGTGTCGCTGATTCTATCGAATGGTTTACAGTTCACTCTGGTTGGATGCAAAATAATGTTTTGTATGTTCTGCCAAACAGAAATATTGAATTTACTCCAAGAAAAGCTGTCAGAATTACTGGATTTTTACATGGAAGGAAGGTCATCATTTTCTTCACCCAATGGTTAAGAAAACTCAATTTTTCAAAAAATGGTCTTTGGTTCGGTTTAGCAGAACCCCGACCAGTTCTAATTGACATTTGTGAGATGGGCCAATAATTAACGAACCCTGACCATCATTTTTAGTTTCTTTTTAGAGAGCGAGTAAGAACGCTTAAGCCTAGGCGCTAGGGCCAGGACACGGACCAAATACCTGCGTGCCATCCCAGGACCAAGGGTGGATATGTGGCTTCGTGGTCGTGCGGCTGGTGTCACCAAGCATTTATTCGCATCGTGCTAGGAGAGCGGGTTCGATTCCTGCCGCAACTGTCAGCAAAAGTTTTCGGCTGTGCCACTGGGCGTTGCATGCTAATCCGTTGTCTAGTGTCGTGCTTCCTTCAAAGAGCGAATAGCTCACTAAAAGTACTAAACGTGTCCGTGTCTTTTAAAGGGGAGACATTAACCTTCTTAGCATCGTCGCCCCCACCGTTTTTTCACGTTTATTTGTTGTTTTAATTTAAGCTGAGAGGTTGGTACGAGATGTCCCCACTCAATAGCTTCATTGTTGACTTAAAAACGCTGCACAGTAGGCCTGGCCGCTTTAATGCTTGTAATGCATCTATGATGCACTGCAATCATTAATAATGACAATAAAAATGATAGATGTTGTCGATTCTATCATTTTCCAGGATTCTTTCAATGAATAGCTGTGTATATGTAGACTAGACTATACGGGACTTGATGACATGTGCACTACACATGCCACAATTTGTATGGGACAAATACCCGCCAGCCTTTTTAAAGTGCCATGCTAACCCACAGTTCAGTATAGTCGACTTTCCGACTACCCCCGATCAAGGTCTACACTTCAATAAACCCTTCTCCATGGCGGAACTCAACTACGCCCTGAGCAGGGTCAAGGGTAAGTCAGCAGGACCAGACGAACTGGGGTACCAGATGCTAAAGCATCTCACCTACAGCGGAAGAAGCAAGCTACTTGTGTTAATCAATCAAGAATGGACGGCCGGCACGTTACCGGAAGACTGGAAGCCCAGCCTTGTAGTCCCCATACCCAAGAGCTCCGGACCGGCAAACAGCACCTCCAGCTACCGCCTGATAGCACACATCAGTTGTGTCTGCTAAATTGCAGACGGATGGCAAACCGTCGGCTGATGGAGCACCTCCAGTCCAACGGCCCACTAGGCTACCATCAACACGCATTCCGGTCAGGATATGGTACAGGGACATACCTAGCGAACCTCGGAAGTATTCTTGACGATGCAATGAAGGCACAGAAACACGTAGAAATCGTATCCCCCGACCTTGATAAGGCCTACAACCGAGCCTGGGGCCCTGGCATTCTCAAGCAACTAGTAGATTGGGGAGTATCCGGGAGTATTCGGGAGTTAACCTCTTGAAGTTTATTCAGAAACCACCGATCAAAGGTCATGAAGGAGGAGACCGGAGTGCCTAAAGGCTCTGTGATTTCGGTCAAGAAACCTACATGCAAACCTTCCGCGGCCCCAAAAACGCCTTCATACAAATTTCCACGCCAATGAGTCTATAAGGGTCCGACAGACTGAAATTCATTTTTTTATGTTACTAGCTGTCCCGGCAAACGTTGTCTTGCCAAGCTGTGGTGGTTTGACAACTGTTGAGCTCATAACGTCACCGCACTCTAGATTGGTTTTATTTCGATCGGGTTGATTTCCTTCCCAGCTCACGAAAATCAATATTTTATCAATTTTCTTACTTTTGTAATTGATTTTCGTAACTTTTTGTACATATAAACACAGCCACCACGAATACGAACCGAACCGTTCAAGAGTCATATTGATCGGTTCATCCGTTCTTGAGTTTTGTTGCCTCAAAGGAACTTCAAACTCATTTTTATATATATATAGATTTATTGATATCAGAAACTGTAACAGTATCTTGTAATTTTGCCTGAAACTAAAACATTCCCACTACCATTCCTAACTTATTAGTTTCAAAACACATTTTCCTCGTGAGTTTCTCAGAATTAAACAAGATTAAACTTTCTGTGATTTCGACGCGTTCATTCATCGACAACACTCAGCTTCTGCTAATATTATTTCACTCTTCTGTCTTTTCATTCACCACCAAGTCCGTGTTGACACAAACAACTGACACTTTAGCATGCAGTCGTGCCTTTGATGGCATTGCGGCCCCACATATAACGTTATCCAGCGTTGAAGTCCTACTATTCGAGTCTGTGGCATAGCCGGTACAGCTCTGGTCCTGGTTGGTCTATATTTTCAGTGCGCTTTATCCCACATTCTTTACGACCTACGGTAACGCCAACGTCACATTCAACCATATCCGCGAGCCATTTCTCATCTTCTCTATCATGTCCCTGGTGATGACGAACGATAGTGGCATCATTTGCCGCCTAGGACACACAGAATCAAAGAGCTCGAGAGCCCAACCGAGAACAACCACACAACGATGAAGAGGTAAAAAGTCGTAAATAATGTAATAAGCCCTCAACAGAGGTGGCTCACTCCGGGACTCGGAAGCATGCTCCTACTAAGTTAGCTACTACACGTGGTACTGCACCTTATACTGTTACTTTCCCACTGATATCGAACCGCATCCAGCATCAATATGTTTACTTTACGGTTTCCTTTCAACCAAGTGCAAATTTAATCAATTTAAACTGATTGAAAGCGGTTATTTTTATCTCACTTTCAACACAACCTGAATTGATAGTTTGTCGCTTTGTAACCCGGATCGATCGCAATCATGTTTTTAGCTAGCACACGAATCAATTTCAATTGCGAACCTCAATTTTCGAATGCTGGAATCCCCATCTGGCCAGTATGGCACTGTGCACACAAACAAGATTAAAAGGCGAAGACGACTGCTGGAAAACTAAAACCAACCAAATGAAAACGGGTGGCGTCAGCTGTACAAACTGTGCGGCGAATGTTTTGCAGTGTTTCAGGGTTTTCCTTTTTTCTCCTGGAAACTGAATGCGCAGATAAACCGAAGGAAGTAAAAGCTTACCCCCAAAGAGACCAACAATTGGAGAATTTACATTTTTCCCGTTGACTGAGTTCGCATTCTTTGCAACAGCTTTCGATGGGAAAAAAAGCACCGGTGTTCTGCATTTTTTCTCCGTTTTCTTTGCCCCTGCAGAAGAAATGCAAATCGGAAATCCAGGATGCAAATTTGAACCTCGGTCAAGGAAACCATTTGTTGTTTTCAAGAGTGACAAAGGATCGAAGATAAATAGTTTGTTGTTTCGCTGGGGCAGGGTTCAATAGTTGACATTGTGGGTTTTTGGGTCTGATTTATAGTTTGATGTTTGCAATCAGTTGAGCCGAATACTATGAACTTTTTGGCTGTTGTGTTTTTGAAAAACATTATGGAATATCAACATGTTTTTATGATTTGTCAAAAAATGTAAGTCAACTTGTTTTTTTTTTAGATAGAGTTTCTAGGAATATGTTATAATTCACGTATACACTTCGTTGAGGTAGTGGGGGACTTAGTTTCAGCAAATTCCCATTGTCCCAAAAACCTCCACAAGGTATTGCTTCGGAGTAGGGCTAGGGCAGTTCGCGTCCTCAACGATAGCTGCCTAGTTTTACAGCAACGCTCTTTCATGGGGACACCAATATATGGGCCGACGTATTGAGAGACTTTTTTTTGGGCTGCCAAACGATGAGTCGATAAGGAGAGTGTCCAACATAGCTCTGGCCCTCACAAGTTCCTACCTCATGCTTCCACGGCACATTGGTCGGGCTCCATACAAAGGGGCGGGAAAAACTCTCAAAAAACGAAATTGATATTTTTAAACTTTTTTTCACCTTATAACAAAGTTAATGTATTGTACTTTTATGATTCTTAATTAAAAGCATACCAGCTTTTGTATTTCAATGACATTTTCACTGCCAAAATGGCCTAAGTCAAAAAATTGAAAAATGAATTATTCGAAAAAAGTAAAATAATAATATTTTGAGAATGGAATATATGTTTTAAGTTATCCAGCATATGAAAGCTTGTTATTGGACTGTTTGAATGCACGTATGGTGCAAAATTAATATGTCACAAAACTTTTCAAATTTTCATATATTGTACCTTAAAAATTTTGGTAATTTTTAAGTTAAAAAACGGTTCGTGTCGTCACGTGTCGCCGCAATTTCGAATAGTACATCTTATACATCATGCTTAGAGCTGCCTAAAAACGTTTAAATATTTTGCAGAAATTTGCAGTTTTTCAAATTAGAGCTATTTAAAAAAATCATGTTTTTTCATATATTTTACGTTATTTTTCCATTTTTTACTGAAATAAAATTTATCTTTCCACATTTTTCACACGTCTTGAACAAACTTGAATGGATTTGATCGAAAGATGATCATTTTTTTTTTATTTGAATTGATTTTCTAACAAAAAACGCAAAAAAATATGGGGTTTACTGATTTTTACCGTTTTTGAAATTATTGAAATTACGTAATTTTTGAATACCCCTTTTTAAACACTAAAAATACTATATAACATATCCAGGCAACCTATAACTTCGATTAAACACATAAAAAGAGTTTTGGCCGAACTTTATGTTTTTCCGACCATTGTGCACGGGTCAAGCGATGACAAAGATCGCCAGAAGAGTTGTGTGCTTAGCTGTTAGTTCAGTCTTCTGACTTCAGCTAGATTGAGGAGGTACGTTTCGAGCGTCTGTTCACCAAGGAGGTGCGGCTCAAACAGCGCCTGTTCTGGCATCCATATGAACTGATTCAACGGCAAAGACTTTAAGCGCGAAACAACGGACAAGAATTGGAACTTGGAATGTAATAACCCTTGCCCAGCAGGGTAAACTGGCAAAACTAGCCAATGAGGCATGCCGTATGAAGCTTGAAATCCTAGGACTGAGCGAAGTCCGTTGGCCGAACTTTGCAGAACACAGATTGGCATTGGGTGAAATTCTGCTATACTCTGGCCTACGAGGTGAACATGATCCTCACCAACGTAGAATTGGATTCCTGCTTAGCGCTCACGCTTACGCTGCGCTTAGTGGGAACCTTTTAAGGTGTCATGATGCATCACTGAGCTTTTAATCGAATCATTGACTTTTTACTTTTCAATGATCGTTTGCCTCGCGTTTTTGAAGTGATAAAAACTGTCGATTTTGCAGCAACGCAGCAGAAAAAGTATCATCGCAATCACTGCGAGTGGGCATATAGGATGGTACTTTTTCATACAACACGCAGAAAAAAGCATGATGAAATCAAATATATTTCAGGTAAACTCAAATAAATTGTCAATTTGTTCTGGCAACAAAAATAAAACTGTTTGAAGCAAATCGAACGTCACATTTGAAGCAAATTCAATCCATTTTTGAAACAAAAATGCATCTTCTGACAGGTTATGTTAGAAACAAATGTAAAATTATTTGTTTTTTTGTGGCAGGTCGGCCCTACGAAAATATTTGTTTTCCAATTAAATTTACAAAGTCATTTCCTTCTCTAGGAAAACCCACCAGCCGCTTGGCAATTTCAATGCCAACATCATGTAGATAACATACGCTCCCGAAGTCAATGGAATTTCGTGGAAACTTTTGGTGAAACTTGCCTTTTTTGCAGGAGGAAATCTTGTTTGGTGCTGCAGCTAGAACGAAAGAGAACGAAATTTGTCTCCGTGAAATATTCGCTTTCGTGGCTGAGAATTATCACTTTGAAATTTCGAGCCACATATCCAACATGGCTGCCGATGCTGATAATGCCGTAAAAAGCCTCAATGAAAGGATAATTGTAAACAGATTCAGAACACGGGTTCGAAACCTTACCATGATCCAATGTTACGCACCAACCGATGCTATCGAAATGCATGACAAAAAGAACTTTTACAGTCAACTCAATGCTGTGGACAAGATTCCGAAAGATATTAAGATCCTCATGGCCGAATTCAACGCGAAGGTTGGTTCCGACTACTCGGACTATGATCAGGATCATGGCATGGGACGCCATGGTCTCGGAGAAATGCGCGAAACGGAGAGCTGCTTGCAGAGTTTTGTGGCAACAATGGCAAGGTGATTGGGGGATCGCTCTTCTCTCATCGACCAGTGCACAAATCGACATGGGTTTCCCGTGATGGAGTCACGGAAAATCAAATCAGCTTCAGCCGAAAATGGAGACGGAGCCTTCTTGATGTACGGAACAGACGTAGCGCCGACATTGCATTGTCAGGATTCAAAGACAGGAGTAAAAAATCGGACGCCGGTTCAACACACGTCATCTGGGAGACGCTGCGGTGAGAAGCTCCTTCGTCGAGGAGCTAGACAACCGTGCTGTGAATATTCCAGAAGGTGGAGACGTAGAAGATCAATGGAGCGCCATCACGAACGCCTTCATCGCCATCGGTGAGAATATTTTGGGTGAGCTACGCACCCGGAGAAAGCAGTGGATCGCAGATGATGCCTTAAGGAAGATAGAGGACCGAAGGAGCGCCAAAGCCGCGATTGAGCGAGCGGAAACACGAGTAGCCAAAGCCGTAGCCGTAGCTCTCGAGAAGGAACTGAAACGCTCATGTAGACGGAACACAAGAGCGTGGGAGGACTCTCTGGCCGACAACAGCGTGAAAGCCGCTAACACCGGCGACATCCGTCTCCTCTGCGACATTTTACGTCATCACGACTCAGTTACTGACCGACCCGGCTGATCAGATGAAACGCTGGTTCGAGCACTTTGGAAACCCTTTTCAAGTGTCGGCCACGCCAACAACACCTCAGCATGATCCGCCAAGGGTTCGACGCATTACCTGTGCCAACACCGATGCTCCATCAGTGCAGGAGATAGAAACAGTAATTTGTAGCATGAAGTCGAACAGGGCCCCAGGGATCGATCGCATATCAGCTGAGATGCTCAAAGCTGACCCTGTAGTATCCGCACAACTTTTGCATCAATTATTCCGGAACGTATGCGAAACCGCGACATTTCCGGCTGACTGGATGCAAAGCGTCTTAGTAACTGCTCTCGGATGCATAAATGTCACATGTTACAATGGAAAAACCCGAGAAAAACACACTTGAAGTTTCAAAATAAACTTGGACTATTGTCGCATTCCATTGATGTTAACGCAATTCAACTATCAAAACATATATAAATTCAGATGTTGACAAAATATTTCAAAAATACTTATCAAAATATGACTTTTGACATAAAAACCTCAAAAATGTCGAAATGTAACATGTGACATTTATGCGTCCGACGGCAGTAAAGGTACCCAAAAAGGGTGACCTGACTGTATGGCAGCATTCATTTTTTACATAACGCTAAAATCGGCATTTTTCGACCCCCCTCCCCCCTCCGTAACGCTTTTTGGTATGAAACCCCAAATATTTTTGTATGGACCGTAACGCTCGACGATACTCCCCCCTCCCCCTAGAGCGTTACGTAATTTGTGGATGGCGCCTATGCGATAATTGGTGGGGCATCATGTTACTGTGTATCGTTCTCAAAGTCCTCTGCGAAGTGATTCTTACTCGAATACAGGAGAAGATTGACGCAACTCTACGACGGCAGCAAGAAGGATTCCGTGACGGAGGATCCTGTGTGGACCATATTGTCACGCTCTGTATCATTCTGAGACAAATCAATGAATTTCAAGAGTCTCTCTACCTAGTGTTCATTGATTGCGAAAAAGCTTTCGATCTTTTCAATCACGAAAACATGTGGGGAGCCGCTCCTCTTCTCAATATTTTAATCATAAAATATTTGAAAATTGAATATCTCATATTTTTTCGGACGGTTTTCAAAAGTAATAATTTTTGCACCTTCAAAAAAAACTACGGGGCAAGCAGAGCCGTAGCGTGGTCCCATGGCGCCCTTGGCAAGCATCCACATTGGCGCCCCACGTCAATTGGATATTGTTAATGTTTTAAATTTAGTAGTTATTCATTTTTTTTTGTTTTTTTTTTGCCAAGGGCTGAAAGTCTCTTTAATAAAGACAAATCAATCAATTTTTTTTCAAAATTTTTAAAAGTTGTGTTTTGGCGTTTAAAAAATATCTCCCTCGATTTTTTTTCTATTTTATTAGAGTACTTTTCATTCGTCTTTTTCATTTGGAATTTCAATGGAAGTCGCCCAAAACAAAACGAAAACATTTTGCATTTCAAGAATCTCACTAAGGCCAGCACAATAGTAAGAAATGACCTAAATGATGAACACATTTCGTCAAGACACCTTACATATTTTTTTTCTTTTCTGGATTTTTGTTCAATTGAATATAGTTTAGAAAAAAAAAAATACTTAATTGATTTGCGATCTATTTTACAAATTTTCGACGATTTGTTCAATTGATTTTACCAGGATTTTCCAATAACATAACCAGAGAAAACTTCTGAAGTTTAAAGAGAATATTTCCCAGAAGATCTTGAGGAAAATTTTCAGTAATCATTAGACTAATAATAGACAGGATAACCCAACAAACATTTTTGCTGTACAAGAGTGGAATAAACCACTCTTAAGCAAGCTTTAGCTTAAGAAACTGCTTTCAGCTAATTATGTTCTTGGGAAATATCAGGAGGTATTTTTGAAAAAAATTCTATATGAGTTTTTGTTGGAATCTCTGGAAGAATTCCTGATGGAATTACTGAATGAAATTATGCAGGAATCTCTGAAGAAATTCTGCTGGAATATCCAGTTCATATAAAAATCCAGGAGACATTTCAGCGAGAATTTCCAATGGAATTCATGTAATAATTATTACAAAAAATTCTGTAATAGTTCGTGGAGAAATGCCTGAAGGAATGCCAGTAGGAATTTGTGGAGAACCTCTGAGAATTTCTGAAAGAATGCTTGAAAATTTTTTTGAAGGAATTTATGCAAAAGTTTCTTAAAGAATGTCTTGAGGATTTTCTAAAAAAAAAACCGTAGAATTTTTTTTAAAAACCCTGAGAAATTTTTGAAGGAATCCATGAAAG
Organism: Aedes albopictus; assembly: GCF_035046485.1. Lineage (NCBI taxonomy): Eukaryota > Metazoa > Arthropoda > Insecta > Diptera > Culicidae > Aedes > Aedes albopictus. The sequence goes on along the minus strand of NC_085136.1, from coordinate 204,490,926 downwards.
GCTTTCAAACAAATTCTTCGAAGAAATTTTCTTACAAATCAATTGTAGATTTTTGAACGGAATATCTAGATATATTTCTGAAGAAATTCTATATGTATGGTTTTCTGGAGGAATTTATTAGGAAATTCATAAAATGAATGAGTTCGAGTCTTACCGGAGTACGCGAATTTCTTTTCATAATTCAAATCTCAATTTGTTCATCGAGCACATGTTCTGTTGTGCACATGGATGTCATTTTCAACAGTGTAATTTCCCACAATCATACAATGTTTTCTAGGGGAATTCTAACAGAAATTTATGGATCTCCAGTAAATATGAAACAATTTCGGAAGGAATCAATGGAAGCTTTATCGTCATTTTCTTTTTTTCTACAGGAGTCTATGGAACACTTTTTGAAAAAATCTTTAGTAAAATCCTAAAGAAAACTATTGACTATTTTCTAAAAAATCTATTCTGAAGGAATACCTGCAAGGATTTCAAAAGGAATCCCTGCAGAATTTTCTATAGGAATCGATGGAGAAATCACTGAAGGGTTTCAAAGTTATCTTTCTAGATATTTTTGCAGGAATCTTCTGAAGATGAAAAAGTTTTCTCAAAATAAACAAGAGGAATCTGAAATTTTGAGAATACTGAAAAATGTAACAAACATTATCAATCTCAAACACTGAAAATAGTGAAATCTTGATAACATTAAGGAAAACTGAAGCATCATCCGGTTGAACACGAATATCAACTCACTTTTAAAGTATAAAGGACACTTTATAAGTGAGTTGAACCTTAAATATTATAATTAGCATCATCCTGTTTCCTTTTCGGCGCCCCTCTGAGGTTGGCGCTCTTGGCGGGGGCCAACCTGGCCAACCCCACGCTACGGCCCTGGGGCAAGATGGATCAACTAACGGGCACGGGGCAAGATGGGTCATGCTCTAAAAACTTCAGCATAATCATTCAAATTGTGATGAAAGCTTATAATAAATGTAAAACTGCTCATAAATCACTAATCTGTTGCGAAAAGACATGATTTGAAGCAGTAGTCACAGTCACAGACAATCAGACGTAGTAGTTGAAAAAAAAAAACAAACCCTATGTGATATTGCTCTTAGGAGTTATTTTCTTTATTATTGAATACAATATTTTTTTTACCCGGATCATCTTTATTGCTTATCAAACTTCAAGTATGAGAAACAGAACTTATAATGCGTTTTCTTTCGTATCATACCCATTTATCCTCTAATATCAATCAGTTGCATCAGACTGCGAAACTTTTCTTGAGATGGTCGATGGGACGTTGAACCGTATTACATCAGTCACATTTTTCTATGAAATTTTAGTTTTCAGAATAACAAAAAAAAAAAATGAAATTTCCCTGGAAATTTCAAATCAATTATTCCTTGCGTTGAAGTTTTGCTGCTTTTTTGAGGTGATCAATCCTCTTCAAAAGCTTGCGCTTAGGATCAGCTGCTTCGGTCAGCGGTGGAAGATTTTCATCCGTATCCCTCTTTGCTCTAGATCTCGTAGTTGTCTTAAGGCTCAAATGAGAATCGCATATTATCCAAAACTGAAAAAGCACTTTTCTCCAGAGTGACGAAAAAGCGAACAAAACCACCGTGTCCGATTGTCATAATTGACTAAATAAACAATCGGGCATTCTTATTTTCATCGATTTGTAGATCATTTTATGAAAAAGTGCTTTTTTAGTTCTGGAACATTTGTTATTCTCAATTGAGCCTTAAGCCTTCAGTACGCTTTGCCGTGTGCAAATTTTTCCGCACGCATAACCCAGCAGGCCAACAGCGGTCGCAACCAGTCTTGTAAGCGATCACAGTCTTTAACACCTTTTCGTCGATTCGGCTGCCTTTGTCTCCAACATTCGCAACACAAGCGATCAAACTACTACGGAACAAAAATGTCGAATGAATGCGCTTGACCACGATTGCATCTTCGGAAGATGGTTCGGTATTTGTTATTCCTGTCTTTCCCATAAAGAGAGCTCTCTCTCTCTCTTCTTGGCGTAACGTCCTCATTGGGACAAAGCCTGCTTCTCAGCTTAGTGTTCTATGAGCACTTCCACAGTTAGGCCGGACCAAATCTCATTTTCTTCTTTTGTCACAATACTCGTTGGCTCACAAAGGGGGAGGACAATAAATAATAAATGTTTTTGACGATGAAATACCCAAACAATTCGGCAATATCTATAAACTCATCGGATTTGTTAAGAAATTTTCTGTGCAACTCTAATTTCACCTTAGAATTTTAAAATTTCTTGAATAATTTATTGGTGTCCCCCCTCAAAATATTGAATTTCGACCAAAATTTTCCGAGGGGGCGGTGACGTAAGAGGAAATCGACATTTGTGTCAGCCTTATTAACTGAGAGCTTCCTCTGCCAATGACCACTTTGCATGCGTATATCGTGTGGCAGGCACGAAGATACTCTATGCCCAAGGAAGTCGAGGAAATTTCCTTTACGAAAAGATCCTGGACCGACCGGGAATCGAACCCGTCACCCTCAGCATGGTCATGCTGAATACCCGTGCGTTTACCGCCTCGGCTATATGGGCCCTTTCCATAAAGAGAGCTGTTTTGGATAAATGTATGTGTCGTAATCGATTTATCACACACGAATAAACTAATATTATACCAATCTTAATCAAAATTGGCTGAAATCTTGCAAAAAGCTGGAATTAGACAAATGTCACCGTGTCAGACGACGATTATTTGATTCACTTTTTTGTTTATTGATCTTCGTTCTGCCGCTCGTGTTGTGTTTAAGAGGTAGCAGTCGCGCTCGAATGAAACAAAGCAAGCTGACACCCGACCGCGGCAACGAAACGAAGGTAGTGAAAAGTGTCGAATGTTTACAAGCCTGGTCGCAACATTGACAAAACATCGATAATGTCAAGCGTTTGCTTTGATGTTGCACGCGAAAAAATCCGTTCTGATAAACGTGAACAAACAAACGCAAATATGAGAACAAGCAAATATACACCGTGAACTGGAACAAGTTCCAGCTGTCAATATGGGCGTTCTAGAAACCGTGACATCTATCTAGTTCACGGTGTACATTTCTTATTGTTGTTATCGTTGCAATAATGGAAAGTTCCCGTCTGTTCCCGTTGCCGTGACTGAGAGTGCACGTATATCGGAACGGATTTTTTTTTGCGTGTGGTTGATGCGTGCGGAAAAGTTTGCACACTTGGCAAAGCGTGTACTTAAGGCTTTACGCTCACGACCACTTTGTTGAGCCGGTGGAATAATGATTTGAGGAACATTCACGCATGTATCTTATTTCCCTTTTCCGTCCTTTTCAGTCGTAGGTTAGCCACGAAATTATTATTTGTGAGAACAGCTGGTTTCTCCGGTAGTCTGCCACGGTTTTGTACCGACTTTTTTAATTGTTGTGGTACCGGCATGATGTCATGTGGATATACGTGCAGCTGCAGGTCTCTGCTAAGGTTGTGCTTATCGAATACAGTTTCCTTATCATTGTTAGTTTTTGGAGCTCGCTTTATAAATGACGGTTTGAGCGATCACAGTCCGAGTCATCGCCCTGCTCCTCTCCTCTTCTTGGCGTAACGTCCTCACTGGGACAAAGCCTGCTTCTCAGCTTAGTGTTCAATGAGCACTTCCAGTTTTTAACTGAGAGCTTCCTCTGCCAATGACCATTTTGCATGTGTATATCGTGTGGCAGGCACGAAGATACTCTATGCCCAAGGAAGCCAAGGAAATTTCCTTTACGAAAAGATCCTGGACCGACCGGGAATCGAACCCGTCACCCTCAGCATCGCCCTGCGGTTCTTGATAGCTACTTTTCACAGATGGCTGCTGTGAATCTTCTGTTTGTAATTGTGATGCGGCGCTCGATTTTTTATTCGAGGGAACTATTGGTACATCCGATGTTTCCGCTGCCGCGAAGTCTTCGTCCGTAAAAACTGCGGCATCCGGCGGATATATACCCGCTCGACGGAATCCATTCTCGGCAGTGGACACCAATGCCGCTTTTCCGAACGCGCTTCCAAGGTCAAGGCGATGGCGGGCAATCACCCAGGATGAAGATTTTTCAATTCGGCTCTCTGCACCACCGTGGGTGCCCAGGACTGAAAGTAGTACATAGCAAATAAGTATAAAATTTGAGAGAGCATCTTGTAGGCAGTGATCAGCAGTGTGATCGCGCGATACTTTCCGCAATCCAACTTGTTGCCCTTCTTGTAGATGGGAGACGATATACCTTCCTTTCTCCGGTAATACTTCCTCCTCCCAAATGATAATGACCCAGTGCCAGTGTAGTGCTCTCACCAGTGCTTCTCCACCGTATTTTAGAAGCTCACTTGATAGTTGATCTGTTCAAGCGGCTTTGTTGTTTTCGACCGGCCAACCTCCTCCTCAATCTCTTGGAGGTTAGGAGCCGGAAGTTTTTCGTCCTGCGCACGTACTCATAGATCTGTAACCACGACACCTTCGGTGCTTGCAACGTCGCCATTGAGGTGCTCATTGTAATGCTGCCGTTACGTCTCGACCACCTTACACTTGCTCATGAGAAGATTCCCGTGATTGCTTCGGCACATATTGGCTTGTGTAGCTTACGGACATTTTTTTTTATTATTACCGTACGGGATTGGGCCGAAGGTATCAGATTTTCATGAAACTTTTTCCACAGGCAAGGCTCATGGATATATGAACAAAAAAAATTGAGAAAAATTCAGGGTCGCATATTTTCCCGGAAAACTCAGGTGCAAATTCTTTGTTTTCCCCTGACACTACTAACTTTGAAAAATCATAACTCAAGAACGAAGCATCATAGGAACAAAGTTTTTTTTTGGAAATGGAAGCAAACTTTCTCACAAATCCAAAAAAAAAAATATGAACTGGAAAAAGTTTTCCACAACATTTTCCACAGGTGAGAAAATTTGTAAAGAAAAGCTGGAAAAACAATGCCCGCACTCGTGGAAAATTTTCAAAAAAATATTTTTGAGAAGGGGGGGGTTGAAGCTCAGGTAAAATATTATCTCCTGGGCGCCCATTAAAAACACCACCCCCGGCGAAGACTGGCGCTTGAGCCTAGCACTGTAGTTGGAGGAAATGCCAATGCAGAACCCGTAGCTTCCGGGAAAGTAAGCCCAGCTCCCTGGGTTAGTGGGTTGGTGTCAGGCCCTGCGAGCCAGCCGTAAAAAAGACTAGCACCGGAAAATCAACAAGAGAAGAATGCGAACCGATACCAATGGCGACGACTACAGCGACGAAAAGGGACTTGTGATTGGAAGCTCGGTACGTGGAACTGCAGATCTCTCAACTTCATCGGGAGCACCCGCATACTCGCCGATATACTGAAGGACATATGCGAAACTACCGGGGATGCCGGGGTTGCCAGGCACCCCCTAGAATTTTAATGCATTGCTGCGAGATATGAGGCGATAAATGATGATTGGATGAACTAATGAATATTTATTTGTAGTGCACCCCCTGGCGAAAAGTCGTAGTTTCGCCCATACTGAAGGACAGCGGGTTCGGAATCGTAGCGCTGCAGGAGGTGTGTTGGACAGGATTTATGGTGCGAACGTTTAGAGGTAGGTAATCATACCATCTACCAGAGTTGCGGCAATACACGGGAGCTGGGAACAGCTTTTATAGTAATGGGCGACATGCAGAGGCGTGTGATCGGTGGCCGATCAAGGTGAGGATCAAGGGCCGATTCTTCAACATCAGCATAATAAACGTGCACAGCCCTCACTCCGGCGTCCGGAAGCACTGATGATGACAAAGACGCATTTTACGCGCAGCTCGAACGCAAGTACGACCGCTGCCCAAACCACGAAGTCAACGTGAAGCAACAAAGGTCGGACTGGTGGTGAATGCGGCTAAGACAAAGTACATGCTGGTAGGTGGGACTGAGCGAGACAGGGCAAGCCTTGGCAGCAATGTTTCGATAGACGGGGATACTTTTGAGGTGGTAGAAGAATTCGTCTACCTCGGTTCCTTGCTAGCCGTGAAATACGAAGGCGCATCATCAGTGGAAGTCGTGCCTACTACGGGCTCCAGAAGAAACTGCGGTCAAAAAAGATCCCCCGCACCAAATGTACCATGTACAAGACGTTAATAAGACCGGTGGTTCTCTACGGACACGAGACATGGACGATGCTCGAGGAGGACCTGCAAGCACTCGGAGTTTTCGAGCGACGCGTGCTAAGAACGATCTTCGGCGGTGTGCAGGAGAACGGTGTGAGGCGGAGAAGGATGAACCACGAGCTCGCTGCACTTTACGGCGAACCCAGCATCCAGAAAGTGGCCAAAGCCGGAAGGATACGGTGGGCAGGGCATGTTGCAAGAATGCCGGACAACAACCCTGCAAAGTTGGTGTTTGCTAACCATCCGGTTGGTACAAGAAGGCGTGGAGCGCATGGGCGGACCAGGTGGAGCATGATCTGGCGAGTGTTGGGCGTGACCGACGTTGGAGAGCTGCAGTTGCAAATCGAGTATTATGGCGGCAAATTGTTGATTCAGTATTATCATGAATTTGATGTTAACTAAATAAATGAATGATTTTTGAGAAGTTTCTCGGCTCTGGCAGTCTGAGTGGGTAGCAAAAAGCTGTTTTGCTCCTACATCCGTTCTCGATCCAAGATCGAGGGTGTTGATAAAACTCAGGTAGCGCGTTTAGCTTCAAAAGCAACTAAAACGAGCTTTCAAAAAACTGCTGCTATAAAAGCACCAGCAAACTACAGTGCCGCTCAAGCTACTTGACACCTATGCACCATAGCAAAAGTGGTCGCCATGATATTTACAGGACAAACAAATGTAGAGCTTCACACCACTTAACAGAAAAGCTAACTCCCTGAACTCCCTGAATTCCCTGAAGAAGGTTGAATAAATATAACCGAAACGTCGGATGTAGGAACAAAACAGCCTTATGCTATCCACTCAGACTGCCAGAGCCGAAAAATTCCTATCAAGTGTGGAATCCACGCTATTTTTTGAGAAGGTAATTTCATAAGCTTTAATCATTGAAATTTGTACGATAATAAAAAAAATGCTCTTACACTAAATTGACATATGAATAATCTGCACCCTTGCCGTTGTTCTTAACTCGTCGTCGTAAATGGACGCAGTGAACTTGCCAATTGACAGCCGTTATAACGTCTACGGTCGACCTTCCCTTCCGAAAGTTGAACTGGTCCCACGAGAGACCATCTACACCCTCGGTGATTCTCAAAAGTCTGTTGAAGATGATCTTCTAGAACACCTTCTCCGACGTGTTGAGTCTGCACATTGATCTATACGTTTGATTTTCCCGCCTTTGGCAGTTGGACCAGCCTCTGCTTCTTCCAAACTTCTGAGAAGACTCGTTTGGCCAGACATTTCTACATAGCAGAGAACGTCCCTGGAGCCTCTGCAATAGCTACCGTCAACCTTGCTATTTTGTGAAAACATAGGCGAGTAGCCTTGAGTCGTTGTCATTAGCGAGCGAAAAGTCTCTTTCCACCGCAGCATCTGTGCAACCGCCCGTACGAATAGCACACGATTGGGTTCAACACCGATCAGCAATGTTGGTAATTCAGCCCGAACATTTCTATAGGTCCTAAGTGCAGATGAGAGGCTCTCTGTAAGTCTCCTTTCTTTGGATTATAAAGTGCTTGTATTTATGAATTTTGATTCACTTCTTGCGTCGGAAGGTAGATTAAACAATCCTTTTCCGATCAAAAATTGTCAAAATGTCCACTGTGACGTCGTAATAACTTAAAAAGAATCGGAACAAAGAGAACCCCTCTTTTGCAGATTGGACTTATAGATATGTTTGTCGTCAATTATCTTTCGCCGCTGACCGGACGCCTTGCAGTCAAGCCGTGCTTTTCATCGCAAAATATGCTCATCACGAGACATAGTTGGCTTGGTATACGTGCACGTTTGTGTCGGTATATTCGAATGCTTTATCTGTGTGCACCGCAAGCGTTCGGGCCGAACCGTTTCTATCCAATCCATTCGGATCAAGACATATGGCATAAAATAAATTAAAAATTTGCATCGGCCTAATCGGTGAAAAATAGCATCATTGGCGAAGAGACGAACCAGCCAAGGGCTGAAAGTCTCTCTAATAAAGACAAATCAATCAATCAATCAATCAGCATCATTGGCTACTGTTAAGACCAGGTAAGGAACTCCGTCCGGACCTGGGGCCTGCGCTAAATGATTTTGAAACCCCTGCAAGTTGCTCATCGGCGACCTTCCCGTCATTGCCCACGGTGTGTTTATAGAGCAACTTTAAAACAAAAAAATAAGTAAGTCTGAAATTTTGCCTAATGATACTATGGGCCATTCCCTTCAATTTGCTGGGTCGGTGGAAATCATCCATCGGGGGGTCTAGAACAAAAATTTTTTTTGAAGGTTTTTTATGCAAAAACTGTTAATACCACAAATTGTAAAATTTTTGCATCTCCTACAAATAGTCACAAGTTTTTTGTCTTTGAAGATAGAACCATAAAAATTTCAGGCGTTTCGAAGTAGTATGCGTAGATGACTGTGTGAAAATTTCATTGAAATTTGTTGAATGGTTTTCAAATAATACCAAAACTTTCAAACGCATTCTAAAATACTAAGCTTAGTAGCAAAAGTCCAACAAAATATCTATATATTTTTTATATAATAATATTTAATTCTAAGCACCTTGAGTCATTATGATGGCAGTACTGTGAAAACTTGTTTTTCGAATGATGAACAGATACATAGTCAAATACATGAAAGGAAAACACACACACACTGCCAATATTCTACAACGCCATAACCATGATCAATCACTCTTCCTCATGCTTGGAGGTTTTAAATTACACAGAAAATATTTTTTAAACATCATATACAAATCGATAAGAATATTTAAGTCATTGTTATCAAATTGTTTTTCCTAGGCTTTATGCTGAACAGCCAATTTTCATGCTTAATGTGGAAACATTTTCAATAAGTACCCCGTTCTTTCAACTATTCTTTCCGTACTTATTATCAGTTATTTGTTAATAAATGGTGGCATAAGCAATAAGCAACATATTGCTATTAAATTCAAAGACAAACTTAAGTTTAGGTCTAACAGCTATGTTAAATATCGTGGAATAATCCGGAAGCTATGTTTAGTATCGAAAAGTTGCCCTTGATCGAATATTACCCAATTGAATTCTGTTTTGAATTCAGTTCTCTTTATTGTGTTCTTCAATCAAGAGAGTGTTTTAATGTAGACTCATACCCACAACTTCAATGTTTTATGAGGTCTTTAACAGAGTTAACTTGTTTTTATTGTTTGACTAAGGTGAAATACTATTTAATTTTAAGCTTGTAAACATTAGTTCAAAATAATTTAGTTTCTGTACTTTTTCCTCAAAACAGAGATGTTTCCCAATCCTCGAGTGCTTTTCTTGGCTTACCATTAAACATTTAAATATTTTTTCGGGGAAGGCCGACATGCTCAGCAATCATACTAATTGAGTTTATTATAGGATTCGTAATACAGGCATACTTGTACTTGTGAACATGTATACGCAAAACCATGTTCTTGAAATAAATAATTAATACTTATTGAAAAGCTACATAATGGCAGTGTGTGTATTTTCCTTTCATGTATTTGACTATGGATCTGTTCATCATTCGAAAAACAAGTTTTCACAGTACTGCCATCATAATGACTCAAGGTGCTTAGAATTAAATATTTTTCTTGTATTATTATATAAGAAATATATAGATATTTCGTTCCAATTTTGCTACTAAGCTTAGTATTTTAGAATGCGTTTGATAGTTTAGGTATTATTTGAAAACCATTTAACATATATCAATGAAATTTTCACACAGTCATCTACGCATACTACTTCGAAACCCCTGAAATTTTTATGGTTCTATCTTCAAAGACAAAAAAGTTGTGACCATTTGTAGGAGATGCAAAAATTTACAATATGCGCTTTTAACAGTTTTTGCATAAAAAACCTTCAAAAAAAATTTTTGTTCTAGACCCCCCGATGGATGATTTTCACCGACCCAGCAAATTGAAGGGAATGGCCCAAAGTTTCATTGGGCAAAATTTCAGACTTACTTATTTTTTTATTATAAAGTTGTTCTACACAACACACCGTGTGCCAGCCTTAGATCCCAGCGGTCTTGCGAAATGAGGCCAGATTATGATGTAAAGAGAGACCCTCGATGATCCTTTCCAGCATCTTTGGAGACTGCGTGGTTGTAGCCTTTACATCTCTTGTCTTACCGTCACGGCCCTGTAGGTATAATCCCATGGGTTCGTATTGCCACTCTGACAGAGACCCTGAAGGCAGGAATTTTTGCTTGCCCCTATCTCGGTCTTGGCACGACTTTGGCAGCCGTGAACGCCACCCGTCGGCACCTCGCAGCATCCGTCACATATCTCGTAGACAGACTTGGCGCAAGTGCGCAATTGTTTGAGTGCACTAGTAAACCGGTGGTCTCTCATTCCTAGGTATGGTCACCGCTGAGACTGAGTAAGCTTCGCTTACTGTGGAGCGCCTCCAAAATACCTCGTTGAAGCATAATGTCTTCCACACACAGTGGTCCGGATTTAAAAAGACCTGGCAAAAATTGCCAAATCAAAGTAGTCTGATAGATTTAGCCTATATGAATGTATTGGAACATGATTTAGCGCTCAATTTCATTTTAAAGGCATTTTCATTTTTTGTCGGTTTCTTCGATCAAAATCCGAACAAAATTGATGTTTTTCATACAATTTTACTATACAGTCGAACTGTAAGAATTTCTCGTACTAATGACATGTAATGTCATTTTTGAAGCCAAAAGTGTTATTTTGATCTCTTGTTCCATTGCAGACGTCTGATATACGCAAGAACTTATAAATAAACTTTTGAAAGCAATTGTATTACTTATATCAATAGACTTTTGATTTGGTTGAACTTGTTTGTGTTCTTTATCAAAAATTCAGCACTTTTTTCATCAGCAGCTTTCAGTGCTGTAACAAGATACAAAATCAATATTTCCAAATTTTTTAAATGCCAGTTAGTGCTCCTGATATTATGGATGAATGCTCAATATACTGTATCCCTTATAAGACATGTTAAAAAATTTAGTTTCTGCAAGCTTTTCTCAAAATTGGACCTCTGTGCCACACAAATTCCACAAATCGAGGAGAACGTGCCGTTGGAGCCAACCAACGTCTTCCCCCTGACCTACCCAAACCTGTGACGTCCCGTGTAACCTAGGCATGCGAGGTCCCATTCCTCAGCAGGCGCAAGGACATGGCCAGAGCAGCTCTCGATCGATAGGGGATTGCGTCAGTCTTTTTCGGCCATCCCTAATATGTATGCCTTGCAGAGGTGGGCATATTTTCGTTAATCCGTTAACCGTTAATAAACCGTAAATAAATAATTTAACGATTTAACGTTTCAGTTAACTTTTTGAAAACCCGATTAACGTTAACGACGTTAAATCTGTCACTCGTTAAATAAAGCGTTTTTTATTGATGATATTTTCATTTGTTACAGTTTTGTTTTCATTCAGCTTCATGACAATCAAAATAATATGACTAATCAGGAATTAAGCTTGGCTCACATCAATTAAAAATGTTTTAATTTCAGATATTATGGTTCACAGTTTTTATTAATAAACCTCAATATACGCATGCAAAAGAACGGCAAAAGAACATCAGTATCTTCATATCCGCACATTCAGAATAATAAAACTAATTTGTAGTTTACGTTTGGCGATTATTTTTCACCAAGTGAAGTTTAACGTCAACGGTTAACAGGTTAACGTTAAAGAGCGTTAAATTTCAAAGCTTTAACGTTAACGGTTAACGACGTTAAATTTTTGGTTAACAATACCCACCTGTGATGCCTTGGTAACGGACAGGAAAGCGACAACCCTCAGAACAGCGGTATAGGACCGCAGCACCATCTACGTATTTGTGCGACTCGCCTAATGCTAATGGTAATTATTTTTTAAATCAATCATTAACACTCTGGCCCATAGTGTTTTCTTTCCTAGAAAAAGAACCTCTTTCATATTCCATATACTGCTGTTCTATGCATAGTTGTCCCATTCTATATGGGATTTCCATATAACATAGGACTATTGGGCTTAGAACGGCAGTATAATCGAATGATCATTATTGATTAAATGGTCGTTAATAAAAACAAAAACTTCATCTACATATTCAAGCCTTTCTTAGGATACGCATCATTGTCTGTAATCGCCAAAGTGATTAGTGGGAATAGGGATATAATGGACACCGGGGCGAAATGGACATCCCTGTTTTAGCCGAAACCGTTGACTTTTATGTTAAACTTTTAATGCATAAGTGCAAAGGAACAAAGCATGGTTCTAATTTTCAAAAAAAATGTTTATATCCAGTGCTGAAAAATTCATTTCGACATATCTAAATTCAATCACCTACAGCTCATTTTAGAAGCTGAACCTGAGAATATGGTATATGAGAAACTTGTGCGGCTAAACCAGCTCTGCAAGAAAGTCACGGAAAAACCGCTATTTTTCGAATATTTAAGGTAAATGTCACGGACTACCTTCGAAAAATGCAAATGATATTCACGATCAATATCATTTGGCATTTTTCAAAGGTAGTCCGTGACATTTACCTGACATATTAGAAAAATAGCGGGTTTTCCGTGACTTTCTTGCAGAACTGGTTTAGCCGCACAAGTTTCTCATATACCATATTCTCAGGTTCAGCTTCTAAAATGAGCTGTAGGTGGTTGAATTTAGATATGACGAAATAAAAATTTCAGCACTGTTTATATCGCTCCAAAATAACCTAAATATCATTGAAATTGAAATATGTTTTTCATATGGTGAAATTCTTATAATTTCGAAGCAGCAGCAAATAAGGTATTACGAGTGTTGGAGTGTGTCCACCATAAAAACTAGTGAATTTTTACCTTATCAATAGAGTAAGGTGGGGCAAAAGTTCGACCCTAGTTGAAAATTCAACCTATTTCAAAAAACCGAAGAAGATAAAAATAAATAAATACCGTGTGGTGATTCTACCATCTATCAGCTAAAATTTTGCTGAACAAAGTTACGCCAAATGTCTTTTCAATTTTGAGTTACAACACTTTTTGTATGTGTGTGTTTTATTCGAACTCTTGCCCCACCACTGGGGCAAAAGTTCGAATCTAGTGTTTGTGGAATTTCGCTAACCGTAGCACACTATTTTGACACTTTGGTAACAGGAATACATGAAACCACTTAATATTTGATGTTGGAACTGGAATACACTTTAAAATTCGATCTGAATTTTACCCAAATCAGGGTTAAATTTACCACACCAAAAATTAGTAGTTTTCCGCGAAATTCAGATAAAACAACATTTTTTCAATTTTAATCGAATTTCCTCACTAATTCCATCACTCTTAGAGATAATATGTACATTTTGCAGAATTTTGGGTTTATACCTAAAGTTGCCACATGACTCGAACTTTTGCCCCACAATTCGAACTTTTGCCCCACTATGTGTAAAATATGATTTCCAAATCTTTTTTGCAAAAAGCTATACATGCTAAAGCATCTTCAAAATATACCTAGTTACGCCCCAAAATAAAATATTGGATTCGATTTCATTACAATTCCATCCTATGCGTTGGAAGGATCATCTCATGTTACAGTTTTTTTTTTTATCAAAAACCAACATTTTGTCATAACTTTTCGAAATATTGATCAATTTTCATAATTTTTGGAGTAAAAGACTCTTTTCCAAAAAGGGTTCGAACAACCTTGACATCCGAAAGAAATAATTTGAATTGATCTCAAAAATTTCAAAAGAAACTCTTGCCCCACTCGAACTTTTGCCCCACTTTACTCTATGTATACGGAGATTTAGCAAAGGATGAAGTATTTTATTTCTGATCAGAATTCACTTAAAAGAGCAATTTTAATGTTGTACAGGGGATGGCCATAATGTTTGGGATAGGCAACTTTTTTTCTCCCACAAAAAAATCAACATGCTGTAACTTTTCATAGATTGCATAAAAAAATCTTATATTTTGACTGTTTGTCAACCTATTATATGTGCATCAATGGTACAAATTTGGGCTCGATTGAATAATTTTTCGCGAAGTTAGAACCGTTCGGGTAAAACACTATTATTCAGACAACTAATTTTTGAACTGTCATATCTCGGAAACCAGCGAACCGAATTGAATGAATTTTTTAACGCTTATCAACAATATATTGATACTTAATACGAGGTTATAAAATGTAATATTTTCTCACGGCGAATTAAGTTACACCGGATTGAAATTTTTACCCATATAGAGGAAAATAAGTCAAATTTACAATACCAAACAAAAATTACTAAATGTGTTCTTCCTTCAATCTAAATAGGCTCTAATACATCTGATTAGAGATAACTTGAGAACAGAAGTGGAAAATCTTTGGATATCAACACTAAAATTTATTGACATTGATGTAAAAAAATTACATTTTTTCGAGAAAAATCCAAAAAGTGTCAATCCATGATAACTTTTTTCAACGTTTAAAAAGTACCTATGTTTTTATAGTTTGTGAAGCATTTGCATATTGTTGGTGTACGTTCAAATTTTCATTCAATTCGGTTCACTGGTTTCCGAGATATGACACCTCAAAAATGAGATGTCTGAAAAAAAGTGTTTTACCCGAACGGTTCTAACTTTGCGAAATATTAATCAATCGAGCCCAAATTTGTACCAATGATGCACACATAATAGGTTGACAAACAGTCAAAATTTGAGATTTTTTGATGCGCTCTATGAAAAGTTATAGCTTGTTGAACTGTTTTGTGAGAAAAAAAAGTTGCCTATCCCAAACATTTTGGCCATCCCCTGTAGTCGATTCGGGGCGAAATGAACACTGGCAAATACGAATGGATGTACGCGCATTGCATACTGTTAGGCGTTTTAGAGAGTTTGGAAAAAATGAATCCGATTATTTTAGCCTAAAGTTTATTTAATTAACTTTGATGTTATGTAAACTCGTCTAAGATGAAGTATTATAACTGTGATATTGATCTCCGTAGGAAAATTACTTAACTGGGCGATGTTATCAAAGAATTAGCATAAAATATGCAGGGTTGTCCATTATGCCCCGATGGGTGTCCATTTCGCCCCGTACCTTTCCTGCCAGCCCTGGTTTACAATTCAGCACGTGGTTTACAATTCATTATTTCTTCAAAATAAAGACATTCCACCTGATGTTAATGATTGAAAGACGTAGGAAACAAGTTAAAATTGTTAGTCAACTGATAATATGTTAAGTTTTACTCTGTTATATAGGCCTAACGTACTCATTTGCTTAGGGTATCCAATATGCCTCTAATCCCCCTACCTGAAGTCAAACGCATGCATGTTGTATTCTTCCTCCGATTTCACGTCTCCAAGGTAGCACTACCTTTGCCTACTTCTTCAAAGAGGTGAACATCACACTTTTGCATAATGGCCACTAACTGTGCGCCTTCATCGACGTTTGCATCGCTACACAAGCTTTTCATTTCGTTTCATAGCCAGCCAGCAGCGATGATGATGATGATGACGACCAAAGTTAAAGTCAAACTGCAACACTCACTGGTGGCTCCGTCTCGTCCAAAACTCACCACATCATCTCGAAGGTAGGTAACTGCCTTTTAGTTCGTGGAATTACTTTTCCATTTGTGAGAGACCTCTGCATCCTGAAGTGCATGTATCTCATCTTTTATTATTGAATTCTATACATGTGAAAAGCCCTTCTTCCGCCACTTTCATCCTCAACAGACTGTTTTTCTTGGCAGTCTGCTGCATGGCCGAGTACAGCAACATAGCGTTATATCAAAACGATGGTTGGTCGGTCTCCCTTAACCAGCCAGGAAGACTAGTTGAGCAAGGCAGCAGACGACGCGCTGCTGGTTGGAAGCCCGCTCCGCCACTTGCCACTTTATCCTCTAATGCTATTTTGCATCAACAAGCGTGGTATAAGCCTGATGTACACCGTGTTATCTCCGAACAATAGGGTTAGATGGTGCTGGCGGTTATAAAAATCGTTAACAGTTCCGTGGTGTTCTCGGCGGAGCAAGAGAAACTTTTGCAACCGAAACGGTGGCGCTAGGGCGTGATGGTGCGACACAGCTGTGCGGGTTTTCGGAGGAAACTTTTGCTACGTCGTCGCCGTCGTCCTTGTGCCAAAGGATACGCATCGGGTGATTGGCGATGGCCTGGCTGAAGAAGTTTTTGACGCTTCAATCCGGGCGAGACAGATGTCGATAAAATCATTTTCGTCCATAGTGACTTTAATATTGTTTATCATCAATCAAAGTGTTTTGATGCCCGTGGCATAAAGATAAAATAATTTCTAGGTCAGCTAAAGCAAAAGTTGGATTTTTGTATCCATTGTGTTGGGTTGCGTTGCACGATAGCAGAGTATATTGGATATGGATACTGCATACAGTAATCTTCCATAGTAAAAACTTAAAAACTCTTGATCTAATTATTTTATTCATTATATTTATTAATTTACTAGTTCGACATCTTTACATAGTCTTTTACGCTAAAACGAGCATTGCAGAGTTGTTATCCATCATTCAACATCAATATGGCCAACAGATAGAGTAAGTGCTGGCGTTATCCATGATTCTAAGTTTTCATAGACACCTCACAACAAGTACAGAATTAAGGCGGCTTTTGCAGTTTTTTTTTTCGATTTGGCAAATCCCTCCCCCCTCTGGATACACGCAACTATTTTTTGACCAGGAGAAGCGGCTCACACCAGCGCCTGATCCCCACGTCCAAGTGCCAGGGAAGGGAGTCTGAGATTGTATGACGAGCCATGTATTAGGTATGGAAAAA
This sequence comes from Aedes albopictus, assembly GCF_035046485.1. Lineage (NCBI taxonomy): Eukaryota > Metazoa > Arthropoda > Insecta > Diptera > Culicidae > Aedes > Aedes albopictus. The sequence continues at coordinate 204,474,113 of NC_085136.1, read as the reverse complement.
GATGCTACGAGGGGGAGGGGGTAAACAATCGTCCAAAAAAATACTACGTCATTTATGGACGCTCCCTAACATAATAATACGAACCGATACCAACGACAAGGACGCCAGCAAATGAAAAAGGCCTTGCGAAAACTCGGTACGTGGAGCTGCTGATCTCTCAACTTGATTGGGAGCACCCACATACTCACCGGTCTAATAAGGAGCGGACCTGATGTGATGGTTAGAACACTTGACTATCACGCCGAGGACCTGGGATCGAATCCCACTCCCGACAAACTCGCAAAATGTGAGCTCTTCCTTCGGAAGGGAAGTAAAGCGTGGGTTCCGAGATGAACTAGCCTAAGGCTAAAAATCTCGTAAATACAGATAAAACAGAAAAAACGATCTAATGGACGACCGCATCATAGCGATGCAAAACGAGTGTTGAACATGATCCATAGTGCGAACATCGAGAGGTTTATTAATGATACCATCTAACAGAGGGGGCAACATCGACTCCGACCAGGTGCGTCAAACTGCGTCCAAAATTTTCCGTCATAAACAATGTACGATACCGTTGGCCGCCATGGTACAACCTAGAGTGACTGAAGCAACCGGCATGTTGTCTCAGAATACACACATAATCTCGAGGCAGTATTACCAGACGAGGATGAGCTAGATGTGGCCCCACTAGAAAACTGTTGGAGTACAGTAAGAGTAGCCATCTACAACGCAGCCAAGAGCACCATCGGGTACGTGGAACCAAGTCACGGCACGGATGTTTCGACGAAGAGTGCAGAACGATTTTGGAGGAGAAGACCACAGCGCGAGCAGTAACCCAGTAAACCACATATCGTAAAACATTATATATACAAAATCTTATTTTATTCTGTTTGAAATCGAAATCGCACAAAATGGAAAATATTGCAACAATAATGTCGGAAAAAATTGTATAGAAATCGACATTGCGATTTGTTTACGACGAACAGTATTATAAACAGCTCAAGGCGTAAATAGAGAGAAATAAAATCGTCACTAGCTGTTGAAAATGCTCAATCTTATATTCAGTCAGGCAAACATTGAGTGGAATCGTAATGACTTCACAGAAGTTGTCACCAGTCAAGCCAAGACGAACAGAAATCGTTATTGCGATTCGGCCGGTAGCTTGTTGATTTTCTATGCAGGGCCCTACATAACACATTGACTAAATGCAAATGCCTAATTTCTACATCCTGGAATTATTAGTTACATGCACACGTGAAAAAGTTCGACAGCCAACACAATCGATAAGCACAATCCCATCTCCCCCGTATCACATCAGCCGGTACATACACAATATGGCACTTATTTCACTCACCTCGCCTCCGTTTTTCAATCCGTTTTCAAATCAAAATTATGCACCTGTTGATTGCAGTTAAGACACAGTAGTAGCAGTAGGTACTAGCCGCCAACTAAAACTGGGTGCTGATTTAACGATCACCTCCAATCCATGAATATTTGGATGGAATCGTTCCTGCAGCTGCTTCGTATTTGGATGCGGTAATCTCACCCACATCCTAGGTCAGTTCCAGCCATTCGGCGCACTCATTATGAAGCCGTTTTTTTTGCATTTTCTGCTGCTGATGACCGTGGCACAAGATGCTTTGAATGTTTAAAACGGGCTTCCGCTAGAAATCGAAGATAATTCACAAGGAACTTTTTCCGCGACGACGACGACTTCGACGACGACGACTAGAGCGCGGCGGCAGTGACTGTTCTGATGTAAACAAAGCAACTAGCATAAAGCGCCATCCAAAATCGCTAGAAGTTGTATATCTGACAAATAAAATGTTGTATTAGATATTAGGTTGGAAAAGCACGAAGTGGAATCGCAAAGACTTCGCGAAAATTTTAGTCTCCTTTTTAGCACCAATGATACGATACGGGTAAGCTCTTAGTTTGAATTGGCCAAAATTCATACTCTTTCCAAGTAAGATGAATTGGTCCCGAGGTACGGTTTTGGATTACGGATCTCGAGGTTCTGTGATCGATGCTGGATTTGGACTTTCAACTTTTTTTTTCATCGGTATTTGGGACATCGTATAACTTATCACGTAAAGTCGTTTATATTTATTTCGTTCATATTTGAGGGCATCGTATTACTGTTCATAGGAAGTCGAGGAAACTCGTCAGAAGTATGTATATAGCCTCCACTTTGGTACGTATATAGCAGTTTTGTGCACTTTATACGAGTACGTTGGTTCTTATATTGATGTGTATAACACAAATTATACACACCAAAATGTTTACTGGGAATGCTGCAGCAAGAAACCCGGCAGGATGTGGAACGTTACAATGAAAGAAGCGGAAAGAGTAGACTCACTTCCTTTTCATTTATTTAATATCACATCAAATTCAAGATAAAACTGAATCAACAATCTTTCACCATAATAGGGAAGTGGAACCATCTCGGCAGGGGTCCTATTTTGGGCACTCTTCCGCTTAAACTCAGCCAATTTTGAACCAGTGACACAAATTTTGGAACGCGATGAGATACGTATAGTATCTAGCCGTGTACAAAATTTCAAGTCAATTGGTTTCGAATTGACTGAGTTATAGCGAAGACTGCCCAAAATACCGGCCACTGCCCAAGTGGCTCGCTACCCAACACGGTTTGTGACTGCCGTTCTTCATTCTCGTTCACGCCCGATACTCGCCAAGTCACGCTCCACCTGATCTGCGCATCGTGCTCTCTGCGCTCCACGCCTTCTTGTGCCAACCGGAGCTAACGCGAACACCAACTTTGCAGAGTTGTCCGGCATTCTTGCAATATGTCCTGCCCATCGTATCCTTCCGGCTTTGGCCACCTTTTGTGGATGCTGGGTCCGCCGTAAAGTGCAGCGAGCTCGTGGTTCATCCTTCTCCGCCACTCACCGTTCTCGTGTACACCGCCGAAGATCGTCCTTAGTACGCGTCGCTCAAAAACTCTGAGTGGTTGCAGGTCCTTCTCGAGCATCGTCCATGTCTCGTGTCCATAGGGAACCACCGGCGCGGGTGAATCTTTTTAGACCGCAGCTTCTTCTGGAGCCCATAGTAAACCCGATGCGCCTTCGAATTTCACGACTCACGTTGTTGTCAGCCGTCAGTAAGGATTCTAGGTAGACGAATTCCTCCACCACCTCGAAGGTATCCCTGTCTATCGCAACATTACTATCCAAACGACCCGGTCGTGTTCGGTTCCGCCTTCCAGCATGCCGCACCAAACATCCCGCAAGCAACTTCAAGCTCAAATATGCAAAGATGAGGACGAAAACATCTTGATGGACGGATGTCAGGTGATCGGAAGATGGAAATAGCATATCGATGGACAAGGGGAAAGTAGGTTCGGGAGACCAAGGCAACGGAGGAAACGCCAGAGCAGCAGAGGACGAAAATGATTCATCTCCCTCGCTGAGGATGCCAATCACCAACTCAAAACCAACAAAACAGCTAGTAAGGATAGTATCGCGGCTGAACTCATCAAGATAGGCCCAGAATAGAATAAAACATTCAATCAAACAACAAAAACATCAATCAAATGTACGGTCTTCAACCGAGACGAGATAGGTTTACCAATCGCCGAACTCGAAGAAGAACTCGCCGATCAAGACGTCGCCAAAGTCCATCGCATCACGAAGCTTGTAGGAGAAGGAAGGGAAAACACATTGCTGCTATAATGCACTGTCAGCGGCACGGTCAGGTAAAAGCATCTCTACTTCGGATACGACAGGATCCCAACCAGACCCTACTATCCATCGCTTATGCAGTGTTTCAACTACTGGACGTTCGGGTACACAAAACTCCGCTGTAAAGCCACTACACCTGTCTGCGGCAATTGTTGTTCGGGCTCTCACCCGATCGCCGAGGGCAGAAAATGTCACGAACCCGCCTGCAACCGAAAATGCCTTAATGGAGAACATGCCCGGAATGAAAACAAAGAGAACGCGATCCAGAGGATCAGAGTGGGTTTCGACTCTTTTTACCTGGAGGCTAGGAGGATATTCCAAGCAGAAACAAATGACAAATGTCCATCGGCCGTATGATGTAGCCAACAACAGCCAACAGCCAAGCGAGGTAGCTAACAACAACAATCGGGACGCGGCGGAAGCCGTGCAGACCGGAAGAAGACCCAACAACAGCACCGACTTGCAGATCGTAAGTAGTAGGATCGAACAATTAATCACGGTAATCGAATAGAGGGACCAGAGAATCTCCGCATTGGAAGTTTCTGCATTCAGGGGCTCTGATGTAACCACCTCCACGCAGTCTATCGAAGAGCTGGCCCGCCAAGAGGCCAAATTAAACGATTGACGATGATAGATCAACTTTGAAAAAACAAAATGAAAACCTACGGGCAATGAACCCCCGGCTGCTGAATAAAGACAGCGAGCTCCGGAGATCCGTCGCTCCTGGATCAGCAGAAAGTCCAAAGAAAGTGACCCTACCGACGATACTCTCAATAACATCGAGATTCGAGACCATCCCAACACCCGAATACACAGACAACCGCACCTCGGTGTAGACTCCAAGGAGTCTGGAACCGTTCCTGGACGAGATCTTCTCTTGCCCCGAAAACCCTTCTTTGGACGACAGTCCGAATCCGCCGATTGACGGCAAGGACACCGCTCGTCCGGGTACTAACGAAAACACTTTCATTACGCCAAAAGGACAACGACAGAGTACTGCAACAGCGCAAGGATGCTTGAAAACACTCAAACTCAGTCTCACTGCGGCACTGCGGCAGAAATCACTGTATCAACACCTATGTCGAAGCGGACCAAACTCTGTCAAACAGGCCAGCCATAATGACGGAAATACGAATGGGCACAGGTGTGCATCCCCAAAGGAAAGTCCAAGGAGTAAGCCCTACCCTACAGTCAACCCTATCTCAAGGCAACAACAATACAAGCAGCAGAAAACAGCAAACGTGCTGGCGGAGGACTGGAACAGCCGGGTCGACTCCCGCGTTTGGCAGGCGAAAGTAAGGATAACGAAGAAGCCTCTGACAGCTCGGGCGTCCGGGGGACCGACATAGCCGGAAAGACCAGGGCATCAGACCGGCTTAGCCGCAAAAACACAGTGAGACTCGCTGGCCACGAGCACCCAGACAACCAGGATTCGCATAAGAAACCACGTTACACATCGTATAAAGTACTATTTTAAGTCACTATCACATATATGTACGGCTGACTGACAATTTTCATCGCATATGATGTTATTTTTTGAACTTATTGCGATGTATGAGGTTAAGTCATATAAGAATACAAATTAACTTTTTTAAGGTATGAGTACATCGTAGTAGATGATATTCTGATGTTTTATTGCGATGAACTTTGCTTATTCGCAAAAGCGTGCAAGCAAACTCGCTAAGTGTCCCATGAATTCGCATAGTTGCCTACTGCGATGATTATACGACTTCGCTTGGTACTTTTTGTTGTTGTGTCAGTTAGCCTCGCTTTGGTGTATGGATGAAATCGCTAAAAAGTATAAAAAAACTCGTTTAAGTGTGCATATAAACTCGCATAAGCTAGAAGCGTTTATTTTGACATAATGCGATTTGATATGTGATAACATTTAAAGAGTTTCTCTTGAGCTGTGGATGCAGTGAATAAAAAGCTACACGAAAGTGAACAGCCATAATTATGGTTGCAAAGTCATCATTATTTGTTTTGATGGCCTGATAATCAACAATGGGAGGCGGTAGCCAGAGAGGGGCAGTGTATAGAAAAAGATGCTTCGTCGTTTTTACCCTGCCAAAAACGCACAGCGCAAGTGAACCAAGTGCTTTCCAACAAACACTGAGGTGAGTTAGAATATCATGATAATTAATCAGCTTGTTTCATAAGTAGCGTTTAGTGTTGTGTGTGAAGTGAGGCTCGACAATCCAGAGGTCATTAGTTCGATGTCGAGCTGACAAGAATTGTTTTTTTTTTCTTAATAGTTTTATGTCTCATAAGATGCTAAATTACGTCACAATAGTGCACACGGTGCATCGCATAAGATATCGCCTCAAGTCATATAACGTTATTATTGTTCCGTCAATACACGAATACGCGCCTCCACTTTTGTACGCATGTGGCACTTTTGCTGCATCTTATGCGATGTAACTTTAACGCATAAAAGTACGTATAACATGAACACACACTTAATTTTGACTACCGCGTTCGGTAATTTTTTGACGAGATTAAAACTGCTGAGCACTGTTTTACTGAACCTCAGTAAAATCGATTACCAAAACTACCGAGATTGTACTGCTGTTATCTGTTATCTGTTATCTCGTGTGTTATCTGTTATCTCGTCAAAAAAGTACCGAACAGGCAATTCAGAAATAAGTGTGTAAACTTCATTATAAGTGCAAATTGATTGTCTGGGCAGTATGGGCACCGGCCGACCAGAGGTCGTCAAACGACTGGAATGGCCGAGTCAACTCTCACGTTAGGACGGCGAAGGTATGGAAAATTCAAGGACCCAAGGACAAAATTTGCCAAAAGGAACCGAAGGGGCCCCGGTGGGTATCCACGAATGGAGGCCCGTGAAGTAAGTCCAACAAAAAATTCAGCTGAATCCGAAGGTAGCAGCAACACAAGAAGCAGAAAACAACCAAATGGACGGGCCACCGACAGCGTGGGCGCCGGAAAACCAGAAGTCTTCGAAGAACTGGAACGGCCGGGCCGCGTTCGGCGGGTGAAATGAAGGAAACATCAAGGATCAAGCGACTACAGTTAAGCCGAAGCAAAGCAACTCGGAAGGGTATCAGTGGGCATCCCTGGAGGGACGTCCAAGGAGTAAGTCCCACCCCACACCCAGTCTCATCATCCTCAGCGTCAACAACCAGAACAACTTCCGACGGAACTATAACCAAGAAGGAGCTCAGCATTACACGTTTCCGTGGTGCGGATACTCCCACCCCCATCAAACCAAAAGCCACCTAAAACAAACGACGAGGTCCTGGTACAAACAGGATTTGTACACCTTTGACGCGGATTTCACATTGAATACCTGGGTTGTAAATGGCAATCCCAACGACAACAGCAGCAGCAAAAATCTGCTGCAAATTTTGCAGGTCACGAGCAGTGGAGGCGCCGGCAGACCAGAAGTCTTCGGAGGACTGGAACGGCCGGGACCCCCGCGTTCGCTGGTGAAGGTATGGATAACAAGGAAGGCACTGACAGCTCCGGCGCTTACCAACCGGAAGCCTTTTTAAAAAATTGATCTAAAATAAGTGGTCATGTACTAAAATGACAATGTATTTTAAAATAATCATCCAATCGTATCTTAATCCACACATATAACTAATGAATATTAGAGTAATTACCAGTCAAAAAATCGGCAAGATTGATTAACGCATTACGAAGCTACAGAATTTTAAACTTTGATTCCGAAATACTGAAATTTAAACCAATTTTTTTCATACAAAATCGATTGGTGATTTTCTTGAAAATAAAATTGTTTTTGTTCATCACACCATATGTGCTTCATATTCCAATATAGTACGAGTTGATTCTGTGTCTGGTTTTCTCGGCCTTATAAAGGGTTAAATAAGTGCGTAAAATAAAAATGCATGCAACGGAATGCTATCTTTCTACTTCCTAATGTTTTATCTTATCAACCGTTTGACTCAAGAACATCAAAACCAGTTGATTTCCTCCAGGACGAAAAGTGAGAGTGAGAAAGGCAATTTGCCAATGATTTATTCATGTTTCGATTGATTGTCGCCTGCGGACATCGTCGTCTTCGTCGTCGCCGATTCGGGATGCACTTGCGCCTGAATGATATTCGTTCATTCGCTCTCTTTGGTTCACACTATCGGTTTACGGAGCACCGTTTATTGCAGAGGTTCCAAAATGGTATCAAACTAAGAAACATTCCTTATAATAAACTATTCTAACTTATCCATGCGTCTATTTGGTAATTCTAGCTCAATCAAACAGATCTATTACACTTAGGGAAAGAATATATTGCATGTTGCTGTTTTGAAAATAGTCAACTTATTATATAGGTAACACTTAATGGCATAACAAATAAGAACCCTCCGAAAATTGTATTAAACACTAAGTTGCAAGAACTAACAAATCTTTTTTTTTTTAATTGGGGTCGTGCAAATGGTGTTAAATTTCATTAGAAAGATTTGCTTTACTAAACGATTTCATTGTTGGAACCTCTTCAATAAAGCAGTCGGTACTAGTCGCTTTCAAACAAACCAATAGATACCTACCGTAGAAAGTGTAGAAGAAGCTGCAATCGATATCGAAAACACTCTTCCCTCTGGTAGGTACTGCACATCCTCTTTTCGGGGAAGTTGGCGGATGCAAATGATACCGTAAGCCATAAAGTGTTCCACAATCTGTCGTCCTTGAAGCCTCTGGTACTCAGAATTCGATACACTACTGGCAGCTTGGCAAGCTGGCAGTTGAGAGACAGGACCCCAGTATCTGAAGATTTAAGCACCCCAAATGGGAAACTTTCTGCCAACATAGAATGAATGCTCTTGAAACTTGGCTGCACCACTCTACATTTTGCCTTTGAGTCCTTTTTTTCGGGAAGCTTCCTATCGGAACGAGAGGGTGGCCGTCATGGGTGAAATAGCTTTATCGATCATTGAAAACACTTGCTTCAATAGTTTCCCCATGGAATGGCGGTGAGTGAGGCGAAGCCAAGTGGTTCAAGAGGGCCATTCGAGAACAAGGCGTCTCGTATGAGTACCTACCAAATTTTGCACACGCCTGAAGCCGTCAAACATCGTCGGTTGGGGTTGGGGATAAGGAGAGAAACGCCCGTGCAGTTGGCTGCTTGTTAATTGGTTTAGGGTATTTTCTGCCAGACGGGCTAAGAGAAATGAGCTGGAACGTGTTGTATTCGGAGCTTGTCAGTCATGTTTACCGGTAGGCTCAGGATTGTGGTATGCTTTGCAGCAGGAAATCAGCTTGAGGTCTCTGTTATGAGAATTGGCAGCAGGTTAAATTGGTATTTCTCAAATTGACTGAAGTATGCATGTTTGTCCAATCTTCAACAAAAGGAGTCCGTTGAGTATGAAATACTTTCTTTAATGGAAGAAATTATGCATTTAAACCATACCAATTCATTCATTCATTTATAATGTGTAATAAATCTGAATTATCAATTCATCGCCACAACACGCGCTTCGTAGTTGCAGTCGTCCATGCTTGGCTGCGTCCCACATTTGCCAGATTGTTCTGCACCTAACCCACGACCTTGCACGCTGCCCTCCAAGTCTTCTTGTACCATCCGGTATTCTTGCGAACATCAGCATTGAAGAGTTGTTGTTTGGCGTTTTCACAATATGCTCTGCCCATCGTATCCTTCCAGCTTTTTCCACCTTCTGTATACTGGGTTTACCGTAGAGTGTAGCGAGATCATTGTTCGCCGTCACACACCGTTCTCCAATACACCACCAGAGATGTTCCTAAACATCCGACGCTCGAACACTTCGAGTGCTTGCATATCCTCCTCGAGCACCACCTCGAAAGTGATCCCGTCTATCGTAGCTCTGCTACCTAGGCTGATCTTGTCGTTCGCGGTTCCACCTACCAGCATGCATTTTCCACGCGTTCATTATCAGTCCGACCTTCGCTGCTTCACGTCTTAGACATGTGTACAGCTTTGCCACCGTTCCAAATGTTTTAGCAATAGCATCCATATCATCCGTAAAACAGATAAATTGACCGAATTTCGTGAAAATCGTTCCACGGCTAATGCGCCCGGTTCATCGCATAACACATTCCACATTTCCACATAACACATTCAACAGTAGGCATGAGAGTCCTTCATCTTGTCGTAGTCCCTGGCGAGATTCGAACGAACTAGCTTATCCGTAACCCTTTCACATCTGCACTTTGAAGTCTACAGTGAGATTTCCAGAGAAGCCGTCATCCATGATTTTCCATAGCTCTGTAGGTCAATACTGTCGTACGCCGCTTTGAAGTTAATAAACAGGTGCTTTGGGACCAGGAATTCGCAGTATTTTTGGAGGATTTGCTGTACGATGAAGATCTGGTCTGTTGTTGACCGGCCGTTGATAAAGCCGGCTTAGTTACTTCCCGCTGTCTGCTGTTATTGTAGTCGATACCAAGGTCGATACTGTAGCGAACCGCCAACTAATCGCTGTGAGTGTGGCCATCGTCTACTCTCCAGTTCGAACTACTTGTTAAGCCAGGACTACAAAAAGTAACGTCAATAATCTATTCCGCACCGTTCTGACTAAAGTTACTCTTGGTACCGACCTTAGCCAGGTCGACATCTACTATGCGCAGTGTCTTTAGCAGGATCTGACCCCGCTTAGTCGTGAAACGACTTTTCCATTCCCCCACCCAGGCATTGAAGTCATCCGCTACTATCACCGGCCTTCACCCTGTCAGCACGCTCGTCATGCAGTCTAGCATCTGTGTGAACTGCTTGATCAACCACTGCATAACAGCTACAGAAGAAGAACCCGTTTACTTTGGCGACCACAATGCCCTCATAGGTAGTAAACACCAACTATGCTAGCGGAGATTTTCGGCTTCCAGTCTCTATGTAATCATAAACGGATATTGGTTCAACACCTGACGTTTCGGTCACATATATTGTGCCTTTTTCAAAGGATAGATACAGTCCCTCCGTTTACTCGTGAGGTTATGTATGTTTTAAACATAGTCGCACGTCTTCACTTCAGTGGTTGAGTTCGTTGGTTGGCGCACTTTTTCAAATCTATCAGTATCGATCTGTTTTACCTCCTACGATCTACCTCTTACCGGCGGCGTCACTTTCGCGCCAGATTTCGAGTTTGCGCCTATGCGTTCATTCCCTCTTCTAGGGCACCCCTTCCTATTTCATCACGTTTCCCTTTACAAATTCCCATTCCTTGTCCCATTCTCCCTCAGGTAGATGATGAAATATACTCAAATTTGTAGCGATGGCACAAATGGAAGATAACGTGCCTCTGATGCTGGCCTTCTGATACCTGAGTAAATACTGTTCGGTCTTGATGACGAGCGCGTCGCCTTTCTCGCCCTTGATACCTATCCTTCTACGCATTCTTGGTTTGGCGTCCCTAAGCAACTCTAGAGGTTTTTCTTCTTCCTTTTCCGTGTCGTAAAAAGGGGAGGGGTCCACCACTTGGATCCCCTTCTCTGTTGTTGCAGAGGGCCTAACAACGGTCACAACCTCCTGTTCGCTTCAATTCGAGACGGATCAGTCTTTTCGGGCCCACCCTTCCCAGTTTTCCGGGACGCCTGGCTGGGGTTCGACTTGCCGGCATTACTGCCGACCATATCGGGGTTAGTATCCGCTTAGCCTTGTGCGAACCGCCAGACTGTTGCTTACCAGACAGCTGCCTCACCCACTTCTGCGAATGCATGTCAAAAGCAGTCGCATCCGCCACACCTTTTGGGCTTCCTGCGAAAGCGAAGGCCTCCGTCTGGGTAGACTTTTTGTAACCTTTGCTTTCGCCGGTTCTGCCACTGCTGCAGTTTTCAAGAGGCTCTTGTGATCTTGCTTGGCATCGTCCGTCGACTTACGAAGTCGCAACGCAACAGAACAGTTTGAGTGTCCTTACTTATGTTGGACTTTGCGGAAGCAAAATCGAGGATCTAGCTAAGCTGCTGCACATCCACCACAGACAGTCCGAAGGAGCTCGCGGACTGAGGAACTTCCACAGTGGAAGAACAAACTTCTTGACATCTTCAGCTTATTCAAGGTAAATTGAACCAGTTGCAATACTAACAAAGGGCAAACTTAGGGGTGACGGTTGACAGGGACAACGAGCTTGTTCAGCTACTGAACGTGTAAGTTGTAAGATAAATAGAATGTACTTTTCTCTTGATCCCAAGCAACACACATGGTTTCAAAACAGTCGTGGCAGCGTATGTAAGGGTTGCATAGAAGCCACTGTGACTTACTGCCCGAGCAGAAGAGAATAACAATCGCATAACAAAATGCGTTATTTTGGCAAAATAACTGAGTAATTGAAACAGTTATTTCAATGTTATTAACATAACATATTATGTTATAAACTTGCGTGTCATAAGCGGCAAAATAACAAATATTATAACACAAAAATGTTGCTGGAAGACCAATTTAATAACATGTTTTGTTTGTGTCAATAACAACTTAATAGCAATGAATTTGGAAAATATTTCAATAACAAATTTTGATCTTCAAAATTTATTGAAAACAAATCGAAAGCAATTTTTTTGGATTACCCTTTAGATAAAGCTATCTGATAACATGTAGATAGAGCTAATTGATAACATGTACGGAATGCTGTAAAGAACGTAAATCTCCAATGTTGTAGTTACAATTTAAAAACTTGTTATTGTTGTGATATTGTTTATCAAATATTTGTACCCGAGCAGAGGGGAATATCAAATTAATAACTACGAAATCACAAAACCTGTTTTTATATTTTGTTGTGTTATTATTGAACTATCAAGGTATTACGTTTCCATAACATGTTTTGTTGGACAATCTTGTTTTGCTATGATCAAGCTATTGGTATACAGCCATTAAATAACATTTCAATATTACATTTTGTTGTGGAACAAGTTTGATTATTATTGTATTATTGAGAGTGTACAAATACTTTATGCTATTGCTACCAAAACTAAAACAAGTTTTGAAATAAATCCTACGTCATTCAACAACGTTATTTACAGTATTTCGCGAGTTATGCTTACGGCATCACATTTGATAAGAGGTGTGGTATTAGCGTGGTTCAAAAAATCGTTTTTGCTACACCGCTTATTGGATTCGTAACCAGATTCTAAGCATTCTCCCAAAAATTGAGCTGATTTGAGTGCACAAGCCCTTCCAAGTTTGTATGGGATTACTATGGGAAGAGGACGTTTTTCATTCAATTGACCGTAGCATTACCCCAGGTGCCCTAGAGTGTTAGTTGACCCTTGGTACTCCTAAGCTACTCTATCACCTACAACTTTGCCTAAGACCACTTTCAAATCGGACGACTCATTAATTAGTTATCGATTTTTATCCAACTGCAGAAACTTTAACAGTGATCCTTCAGCTTCGTAGCAGGCAACATTGCTGCACATGGCGCCAAAGACAGCTCACAGCAATCATGGCTACTATGTTTCAAGGCAAATTGCAGTGATGCCCATCGAATAATGTAATCATCATGATCAAAGATTTTCATTCTGGACAAAAATCAATAACTATTTAATGGGGGGTCCGGTTTGAATATGGTCTTCGGCAAAGTTGTAGCTGATAGAGTATCCTAGGACTACCAAGGGTCAACTAATACTCTAGGGCACTTGGAGAAATGCTATTCCCAAACAAACTTTGAAGGGCTTGTGCTCTCAATTTTCGACCAAATCAGCTCAATTTTTGGGAGAAGGCTTAGAATCTGGTTACGAATCGAATACAGTGACCCCACACCGATGAATCACCTTAATTTTTGTACACTATTTATGAATCACCATGTTGATCAAATGGAGTGATCCATAAACTGTGGTCATTTTTGCCGATTCATAAATTGTGGGGTCACTGTAAGTGGTGTGGAGCAAAAACGATTTTTTGAACCCCGCTAGGTGGTATATTACGTGACATGGAGGTGCTGTAATGTGTACAAAACCAAGTCCCTGCTGGGCGCCGCGAGGTTTAAAATTGACTGAGTTGTAACTGAAAAGTTCCCAAAATGTCAACCACTGCGCAAGTGGCGCAGCACCCTACATACATCAAAACGAGAACATAGCAGACAATATTGAAGGTGGGATTTGAAAGGGACGTTCCAGATTCCGCCTATGACATGAGAATTTCAATGATAAAAATGTCAAACTTATTGAGTAAACTTGTTTGAACGAAGCTAATACAGACAGCTGTATCCAAAATTGTAGATGGGTTTGAATGGGATTTTTCAGAAATATTTCAAATTTTCACATGTTTTCCCTGTCGTTTCAGAGGATAAAGTCGGATCTACCTATTTGTGGTAAAAGATTACATGAATAGTTGAAAATACGCCTATGAGGGAAGAGATAAAACTGAAGTTCGCAATGATTGTTCCGCCATACTCTCATGCTGGTCTAAATATGTATAGCATTCTCAGCCAACACGAAGTCATATATGATGCAGAAAAGGATGCTAATGTGGAGGCTATATGCGTACATGCTTTCATTTAACCACGGGTAAAGTGTACGCATATAGCCTCCACTTTAGCATCCTATTCAACAGCATGTACGGTTGTTTGATATCATAACTAATTTTGCTTTCGGGATGTTATCAATAACTCTTTTATATCAAAATTTGTTATTGAAATATTTCCCAAATTCACTGTTATTAGGTTGTTATTGACACTAACAAAACATGTTATTAAATTGATTTTCCAGGAACAATTTTTTGTTATGTGACTTGTTATTTTGCCGCTTATGACAGACAAGTTTATAACTCAATATGTTATGTTAATAACATAAAAATTACTAATTCCATTATGCAGTTATTCTGCCAAAATAACGCATTTTGTTATGCTGTTGTTGTTCTCTTCTGCTCGGGTACACTCTCCATATCACAATAATAACTTGGTTTGCTCCATAACAAAACATGTTATTTAAATGTTGTTTAATGAGGGCATATCAATAGCTGGATAATAACAAATTAAGATTGTCCAACAAAACATGTTATGTAAAAATAATTCCTTGATAAGTTAATAATAACAAAACAAGATATAAAAACAGGTTATGTTATTTTGTAGTTATTATTTTGCTATTCTCTTCTGCTCGGGTGCGCAATCCTTACATACGCTGTCGTGACTGTTTTGTAACTATGTGTGTTGCATGGCATGGACATCGATGTCCAACGACGAAACTCCATGTGGGGCTGATGGAGCCTGGGTATTGTCGGAATTTCCTAGCGTATTCCTATCGGTCGTCCCGTGCCGCAAGTTTAGAGCTAACTAGTTCGCAACTAGTTCTCTCAAAAACTCGTGGTTGATTCAACCACAACACCGCGTTCGGCGATCTGCAGGATAACATCGTTTTTGTTTGTCCAACGACTCTCTGCGTATAGACCGCTGATTCAGCAGACGCACTTTATCAGTTTCTAATTTGCGCTGCCGTAAAAGTGACTCTTCTTCTATCAACTTCTTCTGATCTTCCATCTGCTTCTTCTTCTCTTCAAGTAGCTTCTGAGCTTCCTCATGTTCCAGCTTCTTCAAAGCTTCTTCCAGCTACTTCTGCTTCATTCTCATTCCTTTCTCGATCAATTTCAGATGCGCTTTCACTATCGACGATTGATTGCTTGGGGCAATCGACGAAATCTTACTCCTTACGTTCGAGGTAGGTTTGCCGCCTGATACTTGGCTGGACGGTATTCGTTTCATGTGCGAACGCAACCGAGATAAGATGTTCGATCTTGCTGCATGATCGGTGCGGAATTGCTCACAGCTTAATGGTCGACTTGGTGCCAATTTGTATACACCTGCATAGTCTGCGCTACATATTTCCCCTGAAAGAGGGTGGTCTGCTGTTTCCGCTTCTATTTGTAACGTTTCACGTTTTGTCGGGTTCCTGCAGCATTACCAATCTTCGTCGAACCATTCGTTCCATCGACTCCTTTCCATGTACCCGATGGTGCTCTCGGCTGCGTCGTTGATGGCTGCTTTTACTGTACTCAAGCAGTTCTCTAGAGAGGCCACATCGCGCTCGCCTTCGTCTGCAAACTGTAAGTATCGGGTCAGCCAATCGGGAGCGTCTTAGAGACTCCCCGACTCAACTGCCTCAGGGTCGGCACGCTCACCTACGTTTATCGCGGGACAGGGAATTCTCGCACTCGATTTAGGTAACTACACTAGTACTGACTTTAATTTAAAATGACTGTATTTCGACTTCTCGGACTCTGTGTGCACACTTTTTTGGACAACTCCTTTTTTCTACTCCTCCCCACTTTCTTATAATCTATCTAACCTTTTATGTCTTCGGGGCTCCTCTTCTCTGCAGCAACCTCCTTTCCTCCTCCTCGCCGGTTGGCGGCGTTCCTTTCTTCGACGTACGTGGTACCGCAGGTTCTTCAGGCCACGTCTGGCCGCGTCTCTTGCCTCGGGGTGGCTTTGGGGTACAGCTGCAGCTGGATGGACCCGCCTACATGTCCTAGGCTGCCGATATTTGGACGGATCGGCCTTCTTCCAACAACGCTGCCGGAATCTACCCGGTTGAAGCACTAGAACGTGGTATGGCGAATGGGAAACCTTTACAGGCTTCACACTAAAACTGCGGGGTCCTGGTGAAAAAGATGGACAAATGTCGATGTAAGGAACAGGTTGACCATGGGTGGTTGAGTCCCGTTACCTAATGTCCTCTTTCAGCACTTTCACACCACTTCACTCCTCTTCTAGCTCTTCAACTTAGCTCACTCCAAACTATCGGTTTTGATTTTCAAACTTTTCCGTTGGTTGGACTTCAAACTAGTTTGGCCCATAACTGCATTTTTCTGGACCTCTGGTGGTGGGTTGGTGAAGCTCGGTGGGAGGTATGCTGCATTTAAGGTGGTTTTGCTTATTACTGTCCTAGCTGTATACTAAGTGGGGGACTACTGGGGGGACTTACCTATATCTAACACGAAATCTACCTGTCATTCATTTTTCAAAAATAAAAACACAAAGTCACTTCAACACAACCAATCAACAAACCAAACCAAAACACAGTCTCGAGATTCTGTGCGTATGCTGAGGTGACATCCGGTTGCTTCAGTTGCTCTAGGTTGTGCCGTGGTGGTCGCCGGTACCGCACATTGCTGATGACGGAAAGTGATGGGCGCAATTTGATCATCTCTAGGTAGTGATCCGTAGACGATGTTAGCGCCATGATAGGTCATGACGTCGATAATGTCGGAGAAGAGCTGCCCATCATTCAGAACGTGATCGATTTGCTATTCCGTCTGCTGTGGTAATCTACAGGTGCAACGATTAGGGAAGCTGTGATGAAAAGAGGTGCTACGTAAGGCCATGTTTTTGGAGGCGCTGAACATACTGAATTCCTCCTCCTTGCCTACCTGAGCGTTAAGATTTCCTATGGTGATCTTGACGCCCTGGCTTGAGCAGCGGTCGTTTTCGTGTCCTAGCTGCGCGTAGCATGCGTACTTGTCATCATCAGTTCTTCCAGAGCTCCTTTACCTCAACCTGTACATTCTTTCGTCGATCGGCCTCCAACCGATCGTGCACCTCTGCATATCGTCCATCACGATGAGAGCTGTTCCCAGCTCGTGTGTGTTGCTGCAGCTCTGGTAGATGGTATGGTTACCTCTAAACGTTCGCACCATGGATGCTGCCCAACACACCTGCTGCAGCGCTACTGTGCCGGAACCGCGATCTTTCGGTAGATCAGTGTGTATGCGGGTGGTCCCAATGAAGTTGAGAGTTCCACGTACCGAGTTTGTAATCGCAAGTTCTTTTTGTTCGCTGCCGTTGGTCTCGGTTCGTATTATTCTGTTACAATGCTTTTTGCGGATGGCTCGCAGGGACGTACACTAACCCTGGAAATCAACCTTCCAGAGGAGCATAGTGCATATTTGCATCTGGAGAACAGGCGCTCAGGAGCAAATTCCCCTTCCCTGTCAGCCACTGACCAAAGTTTCCACCGAGGTTGGTTACCCCAGCTTCCCCAAGGGTGCTCGCAGTTCTGCCGGTGCCAAACGGAGGTAAGAATAGGAGTTGCTGGCCAGGCGCAAATGCATCGGAATTACACAAAATACCCAGCCTCTACCGTGCCACAGATTAGTAATGGGAGAAGTTATTAGTTCCATCGCAAATACATTGAAGATGTAGAAAAACTCCATATAAATTCCTGCTTAACCCACGCTGTCAATTCTCTACATACAAGGCAACTACAAGGTTTATGACCCGATGTTGGTATAATTACAGGCAATTAGCAAGTCATTTCATGTGCCTAGCCAAAGTTCCATCACCACAAACACACATACCTGCGCGCGTCTGGAAATCATCCATTTCCTTCTCCACTCAGTTTGAACGTCTCGATTGACGATGATGATGGTTTGATTCAGGTCCAGTTCGCGGAGAGCACATAGCACATATGTAGCCACGTAGGTACCTACGACGTGTGGAAGCGCACGGAATTCATCATCATCGAACCAGAAAATTGCACGCCAACCGTTGATTGCTCGTTCTCGTCCTCGGGAACACCGACACTGGAGCAATGTGTAGTATTGAGTAGAAGGATTCAATTGAATCTCGAGATTTAGGCCTTGGCGGCCGGCATCATCCGCAGAGGGATGCATTGTTTGCCGAGAAGCCGACTTTCTCCGCCAGACAATGAGTGGGGTTGATCTTTGAAGCGTATGAGCGGCCTCCACCACTTGTGTCCTATAAATCCTTGTGCTAGAAGCTATTCATAACAGTTGGCCGAACCTTGCCTACTAGTGCAAACAGTCCCGTGGAAAGCCTTGATGAGTGGATTAGAAGGAATTAGGGTATTATTTTGTTTGGATTCCACCTTATACACATATTGGTTTTGATTTGATTAGGTCATAAGTAGTACCAGCTCATAGTAGTTATAACGTCGCACCAGCGACACCAGCGTTACTGTTTTACGAATCTGTTACTTTTTTTACAATTGCATATGCAAACTTTCTGCCAGATAGCCACGATTAATCTTTGCATTGAATCCAGTTTGAATTTTATTTCAAGAAACTATTGATCGAAACTTCCATCGCTCAAATTGGTTTTCCTAATAATAGCATTGTGCAATTCCACGAATCAATACGATTTGCCTGCAATTTTGCAATTCATTCAATATAAATCCGTCTGTACCTATGTAGCTATTCACTGTATCTCATCTTTTATCTGGAACCCTGTGAAACATTCTTATTGTACAAATGTAAGCAAATTTAATTTCTCAACAAACGACGTCGTGAGCTCCACTCAAATTCGTCAACTGTTGGAAATGCTAATTTCAAGTTCTCCCGTTTTATCACACCGACTATTAAG
The DNA here is from genome assembly GCF_035046485.1 of Aedes albopictus. Lineage (NCBI taxonomy): Eukaryota > Metazoa > Arthropoda > Insecta > Diptera > Culicidae > Aedes > Aedes albopictus. Next base: position 204,455,170 of record NC_085136.1, on the reverse strand, counting down.
ATAAGCGTCGTCCAATGACGCAATATCTCCAAATGTAATTGCACTTGCCACAAACCGGTGAAAAGCAGAGGTCTACCGCATTAAAACCAGTAATGAAGACTAAACAGTAAAATGTTGTGGGTTTGAGTCTCAGTTCAGGACTTTGAATATCTAGTTACGTATAATGTAAAGTAAATCTTGCGCCATTTCGTTCTCACAACACATTATGTTTTCTTGTTCTTCTACATATTTATAGCGAATTTGAAAAATCGAATAATTATTTCTGGCAATCCATATTGATTATGCAGTTGTTGTTGATATAAAACGCAATTGAATTGTCTCCATTCAACCAATATGTTTGTTCTATTTAAGCTAATTAAAATACTTTTAGCACAGCATTTGCCCCATAAGCTATTAAGCAGCAACTTTTGTTGGTTTACTAGAGAAGTTAGTGTTACCTCTATATACGGTCTATTCAGAACCTACCGGTGAAGACCCATTATCAAACTGCCATTCATTAACTGGTTTTCCCTGCCCAAGTCAATTTGGTTTCGTGCCGGTAGCGAAACCATGCGCAAAAAGCGGACACAGCTAATGACACACTTTAATTACAGAAACTTTCAAATGTAGGGTATATTGGGATTCAGGTTTTATAACACGTGTGTTAGTCAGCGATGGGAATATGTACTCACTTGCGATGAGTTACATTCACTTGCTTTTCTCTATGTTCAGAAGCATGAAATCGAAAACCAATGTATGGATGATTTATAGCTTGTAGTTTTATATTAGAGTATGTCAATTGAAGTGGTTTTCCACGTGGTGATCTGTATATCTTATAAAGTTTTTTGAAATTTCTTACAGTACAGTTGTTATACAGCATCTCTCTTTTCTGCGTTTAAAAAACAAAGTAAAATACAACGATAACCAACTCCACCCTGCTCTCCGTTATATATTTCACATTTACTGGTAACTCATATCTCCAATAATGGGTATGCCAATTCATGTTCAAATTTCCATAAATTCGAAACACCATTAACAGTAGTATTGATCCAATTCGTGGGAAACAATGAGCTCGATGTTGTGGTCTCTTTTGACTTGTTCATCATTTGGTGTTATTACAAAGTAGAGCAGATCTAGAGCTAGACTAAAACGAACGACCTTATGAGCGTCTCGCACATTTTGCATTTGGTATGAAGTAGCAGTGACGTCAATTAAGGATCATTCATTATTACGCATCTTAAAAGGGGTAAAGAGGTTGTGTCTGCACATACCGCAAGGTGAATATAATATATTCGGATCACTACCTAGTCCTGTATGCATGCACTCAAAACATTCGACGGTTATTACCACGCGTCGAAGTCGAACGCCGCGGCTTAACATTGAGCGGCTGCGGAACGTACAAATGGCTCAAGACTACGCGCAGCAGTTGGAAGTGGCTCTACCAACGGAAGAGCAGCTTGGCGCAGCTACACTTGAAGATGGCTGGAGGGACATCCGATCCGCCTCGGCTGCAGCACTAGGCTTCGCGACTCCGAATCACAGAAACGACTGGTACAACGGTGAATGTGAAAAGATGAAAAACGAGAAGAATACAGCATGGGCGAAAATGTTTCAACATCGTACGAGGGCGAATGAGGCACGTTATAGATAGGCACGGAACAGGCAGAACTCAGTTTTCTGGCGGAAGAAGCTCTAGCAGATTGAACGAGATCGCTAAGCGATGGAAGAGCTGTACCGCGCTAAGGACACACGGAAGTTCTACGGAAAGCTGAACTGCTCGCGCAGAGGCTTTGTGGCACAAGCCGGCATGTGTCAATCACGGGAATATTCTCACGAGCGAGTATGAGGTGGTCGAGAGGTGGCGGCAGCATTAGGATGAGCACTTTAATGACGACGTAGCAAGCACCGAAGGTGGCGTGGTAACGGACATAGGAGTACGTGCACAGGGCGAAAGTCTTCCGGCCCCTTGATCCCTAGATATTGAGTAGGAAGTTGGCCGGTTAAAAAAACAACAAAGCCGCAGCGGAGCAAATCAACTATCAAGCGAGCTTCTGATATACGGCAGAAAAGCACCAGTTTTCTTTTTTTATCTGTGGTTTGAGATGTTTTGCCCTAGGCTAGTTCATCTCAGGACCCACGCTTTACTTCCCTTACGAAGAACTCACATTTTGCGAGTTTGTCGGGAGTGGGATTCGATCCCAGGTCCTCGGCGTGATAGTCAAGTGTTCTAACCATCACACCAGGTCCGCTCCACGAGAAGCACTGGTGAGAGCACTAAACTGGGTCATTAGCAAGATCTGGAAGGAAGAAGGAGAAATTGATGGAAGGTATCGTGTGTCCTATCTACAAAAAGGGCGATAAGTTAGAATGCGGGAACTATTGCGCAATCACACTACTGAGCGCTGCTTACAAAATACTCTCTCAAATTTTTTGTCGCCGTCTATCACCGATTGCAAGAGAGTTCGTGGGGCAATATCCGGCTGGATTCATGGGTGAACGCGCTACAAAGGATCAGATGTTCACCATCCACTAGGTGTTCTAGAAATGCCGCGAAAACAACGTGCTCACACATCACTTGTTCAATGATTTCAAATCGGCATATGATACAATCCACCGAGAACAGTTATTGTAGATTATGCACGAATACGGATTTCTGGATAAACTGATTCGCTTGATCAAGGCGACGAGGGATCGAGTGATGTGCGTAGTACGAGTATCAGGGACACTTTCGAGTTCCTTCGAATCTCGCAGAGGGTTACGGCAAGGTCATGGCATGGTATGGTCTTTCGTGCTTGCTGTTCAACATTGCGTGAGAGGGTGTAATAAGGAGAGCGGGGATAAACACGAGTGGGACGATTTTCACGAAGTCCGTCCAGCTGCTTGGTTTCGCTAATGATATTGATATTATAGCTCGTGAATTTGAGACGATGGCGGAAACGTATATCCGACTAAAGAGTGAAGCCAGACGAATCGGATTAGTCATCAATATGTCGAAGACAAAGCACATGATAGCAAAAGGCTCCAGCATAGGCGCCAACTTAGGGAGGGCAAGCATGGTTTTGCCCCCCCCCCCCCCAATATTTGACGATTTTCAATGATTTTTCGATTTTCCCATACAAAAAATCCGAAAAACCAGGCTTTGCCCCCCCCCCCAATAATTTGACCAAGTTGGCGCGTCTGGGCTCCAGGGAGGAAATACCGCGCCCGTCACCCGGAATTTCTATCGACGGTGATGAAATCGAGGCGGTTGAAGAATTCGTGTACTTGGGCTCACTAGTGACCACCGACAACAACACCAGCAGAGAAATTCAGAGTCACATTGTGGCAGGAAATCGAGCTTACTTTGGACTCCGCAGAACTCTACGATCGAATAAAGTTTGCCGTCACACGAAGTTTACTATCTACAAAACGCTGACTAGACCGCCAGTTCTCTATGGGCATGAAGCATGGACTCTACGTGCAGAGAACCAAAGCGCCCTTGGAGTTTTCGAACGGAAGGTGTTGCATACCATCAACGGCGGAGTGCAGATGGAATACGGGACATGGATAAGGCGAATGAACCACGAGCTGCATCAGCTGCTGAGAGAACCATCCATCGTCCTCACCGCGAAAATCGGGAGGCTACGGTAGGCGGGTCACGTCATCAGAGTGGCGGATAGCAACCCGACTAAGGGATGATACACAAATTATGTCACGCAAAAATCGACAATTTTCAAACGACCCCCCCCCTTCCCCCTTCGTCACACTTTTTGTAAGGAATCTCAAAAAAAATGTACGGGTCGTCACGTTATGCTGAACCCTCCTCCCCCTTAAAGCGTGACGTAATTTGTGGTAGTCCACCGGGAAGCTGAGAAGCGCTAGTATGCCTCCTTGGTGGACTCCCCAAAGCTCATCGATGTGCGAAAAAACACTGCTCTCAAGTGAGCTTCAGGGTGTTTCAGGTGATTTCAAAACGTTTCAAACTGGTTACGCTTCTAGATCCGATGACCTTTTCACAAGTGATTTCTTGGAGATCCTCAAACAGACATTGAACTCACCACTTGATAGTCGTAGTCGCATGAGGCTGTGCAAGAATGAATTTTATTCAAACGCACAAGTAGGGTTTCGAACTACATACTTGGGCAGCCACGTCAATTCCCGGCACCTCACAGCAAAACAAATCAAAATATCACTTGCCGCATATTTCCCAAACACACTTCCGTACACTCAGCGAAGTAAGCTACCGAAATTCATCAAAATACCTTATGAAATTTAGCCATAACTGTAAAGTATGGATGCCATAAGAATACCTTATGAAAATTGAACATGCTTATTATGACCTAATTACATAAGATAAACTTATGAAAAGAGTAGAAAAATCACAAAATGATGCAGACTGGAATCGATCCATGAACGTCGACGAGATCACTGAGCTCGTGCCCAACCCACGTGGCTATCGACGCTTGAGAATATCGTGTTGCTAAATGTGTATAAAAGCCAAACTGTGAGTCGATTCTGCTTCATATACCGACCTTATGAAAATCGTTCTAGCCGTTATGAATTGTTTAAAGGCCATTTCATAAGCTAGACCTTATGATTATCTTAGGTTTATTATCCTGAGTGTAGGTAATCATCTCCCGCAACATTTCCGCAACAAGATCAATAAACAACAGTCAAACCGCATCAGTCCATAAAGCTACACGTTCACTCTGAAGCCGCACAAGAGCTCAAAACAATTATCACACGCAGGCGAGTGCACTTCGTCAGCACAAAGATGGGTGCCGAAGTGATTGCCCATTTGATTTTGCTGGAAGTTCGGCACTGGTGCCGAGAATAGGTGCTGGACTAGGTACAGTAGACTCGTTCAAAATCAACTAACCGGCAGGAAATTTTCGCAACAATCATTGTTAACAACAAGTTCACGCAATAAGGTATCTGATTCAGATGAAAGAAGTGGACGAAAACGGTCGTTTCGTTGTGAGTTTAGGTAATGCACAATTTTGTTTACCTGTGGTGCCGGAAATGGGGTCAAAAACCCCAAACCATTCCAAAAACTCCTGTTATACACGGCGATTGCTCACCGATAGCTTTAGATTGGTCGGCTAATTTAGCGTTAGGGAAGTTACCACTTTTAAATTGGACCGTAAATATGGAACGTTCGATTCGTGCTTATGCGCGAACGCACAGGTTATTGCTCGCAATAGAGTTACACGTTTCGCTCATTGTGCATCTGGTGTGACGTCAATTAGGGATCATTCAAATATAACGTATCAGAAAAGGGGTAGTGAGGGGGTTCAACGAAATGTTACGGTACACATAATCATTTTATTACAACCATGCAAAAGCTGGTCTACAAAATGGAGACTCAACGACCTGCAGCGTCCATCATATTTCTTACTTTATTTCATACAGGTCAATCGATTATGAAGACCACCAGTTAAGAGTTGTTTGCTTAGACTTGGGTGCAGCCTCAGCACTATTGTCCTTCTGACTTCAACTATTTTGAGAAGGTGCGTACCGAGCGTCTGTCCACCAAAGAGGTGCGACTCAAACAGCGTCTGTTCTGGTATCCAGCGGCTGATTAAGAAACAGATATATCTAAGATGGCAGCCTCACCAACGCGATGTAGGCAATGCGACCCCGGTAAGGTAGCCTGTCGAGCGAAGATTACGGCAGCGCGGGAGGTGTTGAGTATTGCTCAAGGACAAACTTGGAATGGATGGTTCGACGGGAAGTGTCAGAGAATGATGAACGAGAAGAATGTTGCCAGAAGCCGGATCCTGGTGTTGGAGACCCGTCAGAGCAGAGATCGATATAGAAAAGCCGAAAAACGAATCCACCGCAAAAAAGGACCATGAGGAAAATATGATTGCTCAGGCGCAAGAGAGTATGGAACAGAACCAGCCAACAAACGATTGTGTTTGCTGATAATGAGAATGTTACTCACCCATTTAGTATGGTGGGGCTTTCTAGTGATGATTCCGTCTTGTTGAAGCTGGTCAAGCTCTGCTTTCAGCTTCGGTCGGACTCGATGAGGCTGCTGAATTACCGGAGTTACACTATCGTCGATCTCCAAACTAACTAAATTTATCCACAATCTTTTTTGGCCTCGATACGATATATCTTCATCACTTCTGCTTTCCATGACGGGTGAGCAGGAACCACGCTGACGGCGTTACAAAACTTGACCAGACCGAACCTCGTACATATGTACCTTCAGGGACAGCAATGGCCTGCGGCGTCCACGACCTGGAGCACTATCAGATTCTTTCTTGATTGGCACTTGCAGGGTATTTTGACTTGCACGTCACTTGCAGTGACGGAAGCAGTTCCAGTTTGGATTCTCCAGTCAGCTTGCACAACCAATCATACCCAATCAAGTTTGTGTTTTACCTGTATCTAGCTCGCACTTAACACTTTTCCACGTGTTTTTCAGCTTCAGGGAAACTTCCGCCACAACATGTCCTCCTTTGTTTTAGTAGTCGAAAATCTTTCCAATTTCTCCTTCCGGCGAACCTTTTCGAAATGTTTTTTTCCTGCACATTTCCTGTACTGTTTTCCATAGGCTGGACATGAACCTTTTGTGAAGACATGCCTGTCTCCACAGAACTTAAACAAACGTGCCTTCGATGATGATGCTTTCAACTTGTTTATTTCCGCCATTTTGTCTTGCGAAAGCATGAAACGAGCAGATTAGACAATAATCCGCCGTTTCAAAAATAGTAGTGTTGTGAACGTTGCGCCTATCGATAGGCCAACGTGCTTAAATAAAAAAGTGCTCGAATCTTTTGGATATGTGTTACAGATGTGTTGATGTCTAAATCAGAGTAGGTGAAAAACTCGATAAACAGGAAACCCCACCAAAGGAAATTTGAAATGCAAGAAAATTTTAATTCGAAATCGATAATCAAGATAAATCCGGAAACCCTCAGAAAGGAATAAAAATATAATTAAAAGAAGTTATCAAAGTTTCTTGGTAGGTCGGGAAAAGCAGCTTGATCTTTCCTTTTTGGACCGCCAAGTGAGAAGATTCAAATAGTGAATATTTATAAAGCAGTGAGAAAATTTTATCAAAGCACCTATAAAAATCAAGTGAGCTTAAATAGCAAAATAAAAAAAATATATACCAAGTATAATTTTAACGTTGTGGAATTTGTAATTTTAGGATCTTTAATTCGTTGAAGTATTTAAAAGTAAATAATTTTGATCGTGAGTAGTGTGCCAAAGAAATTGTGCTTCAGTGTAAGTAAATCTATTTGCAAAATTTAGTTTTTGATAATTGAATTTATAATTAAAAATCTGCAGTGCAGAAGCAGCTAGGAAGTGAGTCGGAGTAATTGAAGGCTATTGAAAATCCAAAACGAAGAAATCAGGTAATATTAAAAATCAAGCCAATCATTGTGTGTTTGGGATTAACGCAGTTGTGTTCTACAGTTGCCACTTGCCGGTGACGTGTTTCATTAAGGAGTCGGCCAGACCGATAAACGTCGTGTAGATCGCCGGCGGTTGGTAGATTGTGTGAGTGCTAGTGAGATCGATTCACGTTCATAGAAATCTCGATCCGTTGCGGTCAGTACCAGGCGCGGTATCCCTGGGTGGACCTATCGCCTCGTGGTTTCGGACCACTATAGGTCCATCTAGAGAGCATTGGACATCGTAGGGAAAACTTGGCCCCACGTGAATCATACGCTACAAGTGATTTACACTGCCCGTAGGATCGTCCAGTAAGTGGAAAGTGAACCAGTGCCAGAGTACCCGCTCCGACTCACATCGAAAAAAAATCGGAGGCCCTCCGTATGGTACGAAACGAACGCCCGCCGCACGCGTAGGCACCTCACATCACCATTCCGCCAACCGCGCGTCTCCACCCTCGTCGTCACCACGTCATCGGGTGATCGTATCTCCTACCACTTACCACTCTCCCCGCACGTCGGAGCAGCCAACCGTGCGTCTCCATCCTCGCTCGCCGCCGCTTCACCAGGCGGTCGAGATCTGTCGACGACACGAAGCGATCCTTTCATCTCACCTAGATTGCTCTGCCACAAGGGGTGGCCCTATTCCTCGACGAAAAACCGTTCTCGCATTCTACGTAGCTGCCCCTCACGGCCGCAGTCACCTTGCGTCGTAGTGAAGACGGAGAGAGATTTGTCTCGCATCGACTGGCCCGTCTGCGATCCGAATCAACCACCGGCCCTTAACAGGATCGATCCCCCCACAATCTGGGAGGGTTAGACAAGTAATCAATCAGGGAACGTCCATAAATTACGTCACGCAAAAATAGGTAATTTTCAACCCCCCTCCCCCCTATGTCACACTTTTTGTATGGAACCTCTGAATGTTTTGTATGAGTCGTCACTCTTTGCTGAAACCCCCCTCCCCCCCCCCCCTAAAGCGTGACGTAATTTATGGACGCTCCCTCATCGGATAAAGCCGTAAGTACGCCTACCAAAACAACACCCATACACGCAAAGCCATCACGAAATTAGTAGGGACACACTAATTGTATGAGTAGGGGAAGAAGTAGTGGTTAGGGACTAGGCACGACTCACAGAAACAACACATTGAAAGGGAGTGACGTCACATACAGGGACCTGAGTGACCATCGGCTAGTCGGTACCGTTGGTTGGCGTACGCTCCGGGAGAATGGCCGATGGTTATTCAGTCTTCAGCTAGCCCTCGTAGGAGCGAGTGCAGGGGTTTTGGTATGCAATGAGTAAAGAAATGAAATGATTTCGAAACGTTAAAATTTGAAGTTCTTCCTATTTTTATCAATACACTTCTTAGAATTCAAATAAAACTTTCTCGCCACTTTTTAATACGAAAATTCTTATTGGATTATCGGAAACTACCTAATTTTTCAAGAACTTTTGGGAAAATTTTGGGAAATATTGGACGGTATATTGGGACTAAGGATTGGTTGTTGGGTAGGTAAGTGTGGAGGTGGATTTTGTGAAAGGGCATTGAAATTGCTAGCTGGGCACCTTTGAGCCGGAGTTCTTGGCAGACGACCTTTTGACCTTTCGACTTTCGACCTTATGACCTTCGACCTTTTGTCATAGATCCCAAAACACAAAGTAGTTTTTTTTTGTGTATTTATATTTGTTGTTGTTTGACTTTTCAACTTTGGATACAGTATCGGAAAATTTCAGGAGAAGCTTTGATTCGCCCGATAGCAGATTAACAGCTTTTTGGGTAATTCACGAGTTCCACTTCCAACTGGGGAGCAATTGAAATATATCAGATATAAATCAATAAAACACAGGGTGTGCCAAGAAATAATGCGAAAGTTTTATTTTACATTATTTTTAATCTCTTGACGTTAACCAATTACATGTTTTGACGTACCATCGTCTGTATCATTAGTTACATGTTATATTTTTCATGTTTTTAACAGTACTTTTCACAAACATTGGGTTGAAAATAGCACATTTGATAAAAACGATTTGCTTTATTTTCATCAGAAAATCGTCAAAACGTGAATTGAAGAGTACAAAATTACAACTATCTTAATTGTGTTATATAATTTTGGAAAATTTATTGATTTTTTAATTGTACATATACAAAAGAGCACCTTTTTCTGAGCCACTATATTTTTATCAGATTTTTAGAAATTTATTTCGGTACTTGAAATCAACTTCAAAGAGATTTTTTGATCACCTTTTGACAGCTGGGCAACTGCTTGACTGCCGCCCAGTACAAAATGCGACAAGGGCTGATTCGACAAAACGCTCCCATACAAACTTGAAATTGATTTTTAAATAGGGCCCCGGGCACTAAAATTAATGAAAATTTGAATTTCGACTCAGTTTGGCATGCAGATTCAAAATATGGAAGTGTCTCAACATCGCTAAAGAAGTCCATTAGAACTGCGAAGGTATTTATCAAAACGCATTTACTATTCTAACCATTATAGCCATTCAATTTTATGACTATTGGATAGGTAGTTAATCGTTTGAGCATATGTTGTCATAAGTTTGAAGAAATTCAATACTTTTATTTAGGACTAGTTTTAGTTATAACATTCGGATTATATCAATATTTTCTGCTGAATTTTCAATTTTTACTGATAAAAACTCACTGTTTTCTGCAAAAACGTTGTAAAGATTTTGCCGGAAGCAACCCAGTGCCTTCAAAATTACTGCGGGCATCTTAATTATTATTATTATTATTATTATTATTTTTTCTTGTATTACAGGCAAAATAATAAGTTTTTGCCTTGTATTTAAAGCACCTTTCCCACTATTGCCTACGAGGGTTTCCACCCTCAAGAGGTAGTAAAAAGTCTAATCTTTCAGCTACCGACTGAGGGGTACTTCGCACAAAACGCTCCATATCTCGAAAACCGTAAGAGCTGGAGCTTAGACATGTTCTACGAAATTTTTTCTCTTATTTTGAGCTACAACTTTGCCGAAAACGTCAAAACCTTAAAAAATATTTTTGAAAAAATAAAATTTTTATCTCACCTCTAGGGAGATTAATCATTAATTACATTTTATCAGAAGACGCCTTTTAACATGCAGAAAAACTTTGTAGAACACGCCAAATCTCTAGAACCAACCTAAAAAAAGTTATTCAATTTTGATCGCAAAATCATCGATTTCGAACACTGTTGCATAACAAGTCACTGTGATCTAATATTAGAATTGTGTTAAGAAGTCAGACACAGTGACTTCTGTGTGCCCAAAACTTGCGCTGTCGTAACTCTTGTGTATGTAACATGTTTCAAGATGAGTAATCAGGTGTCAGGTTTCCCAAATTGTTTGTGTGCACCTGATTTTTTTATTTTTCAGCTGGCAGATGGCTTTTTCAATTTCCGTATAAGTGGTAGTTGATTCTTTCTAATTATCTGCTGTAGTGCAGTATTGTTGCAGTCACCTTCTGCGTCCCCTTAACCCCCCTGCTTAAGTTTTACATGCCATTCAAGTCGGTGAAGTACTATTTTCCCCTTTTGATCACCTTACTTTAGTTCATCAAATGAAGATGCATAATCATTTTCACAGTGAATTTCGGCACGCGCCACGTTTCCAAAAATACAAAACATTACATGAGGTACTCAGATCAATGTTGCTACTTAAAGTGAAACCCCAATGAAATTCGTTGAAAAGATATATCGCAGAAAAATATTCTTTCTTGCTCTGCCCAGAGGCGAGATCGGTACGAGCCATGAATATTATTACTCATTCCCACTCACAGTATCTCCAAACCAGTTTCCACTCAAAGCCGCTTATCGTCTACCGGACTCGTGGTTCCATTTTTAGCCGATTAGTGTGTATCTTCCTCCCGGAATACCCAGAGCCAAAACGATTCAGTGTAGTGGCGTAGTGGTATGTACTGACTTGAAGAATACTCCTGACAAATGAAATCGCTTCTGGAGCAGCAGGAATCCAATTTCAACTCCATCGACTCGGTATGAAGAGAAATACCTACTAGAAAAATGTGTAAGAGATGAATGACACTGCAAAAAAAATCCGCGTTTTCATTTTTTGATAAATACTTTCATTGAGATCGATTTTATTCAACCCTCATTTTAATGATAAAAGTTAAATTTGTTTCACATATACGTATACTCAGTGAACAAAAATTCATGTGCATATATTGCTCACACTTTGAAATGGCCAATTTTTGAAAACTTTTAATGTAGAAGCCTCTTATAGTCCTTAAAAAAGGAAACTGATGTCAGAGTATGAAATAATGTAAATACCGTGGAATCTTTAAAACACTCTTAGTACACCCCGCGAAAAACCTTCTACCCACAATTCCAACCCAAGGTTTTCTTCTTATTTACTCACTGAACTCAAGAATCTCAGACAAACCGCAGCACATCAGAACACTGCCCTGACTGTCCTGCTTCAGTAGGAAGGCAATTTTTCGCCCAGTTTCCGAGAAAACCGGGATTAATAGCTTTTCTCTGCCAGTGTCGATTTTTCACATTTCACTCACCTCCTATATGTATACTGAGGAAAAAACTGCCCCTGCCCCTGTGAGCAAAAGTAGGTATAGTGGAACAGTTGAGCCACTCGGATCGAGGATAATAATAGGGCTAATCATTGGCTGGAACCGTACTTCATTCTCCCACCGCGGGGTGCTCCGCTTATCCAGAAGCAGCGAACCACCATCAAACCAGTTTATACAGCTCAGTCACAGACAGATAGTATACGTACCACTAGGCTCACTCAAGCAGAGATTGGTTGGTTTCGGATTTCGACAAGCCCCTTTTTGTGCCCACGGTTCTCGCTCCTGCTGGGGGTTGCTTTTTGTGCTGTTAATTTATATCTCTTTTTGATTGGAGCCGTTGCGGAAGGATCGCATGAAATTAAGAAATTTATCGGAATTCTACGAAGGTTGTATGATTTTAACGAAAAGTGAATTGCTTGTGAAATGGGATAATGGATTTTCTGTTGTTGGTATTAGCGACTGTTTTCTTCCACCATGACTTATCAATCTTGGCAAGAACTAAAACACTATTATTTTACTTCGTTTAACGTTTCAGTTCATTTGGAACCTTCTTCAGGTACTTAATAAGTACAGTGTTTTTATCCAGCCTGGTTCGATGGAATTTTAAACTGAGTAACTCTCGCTGAGACCGGCCCACTATTTACACAGTGTCTTCAAAAATGTTTAAGGTGGCGATTTTCTGTAAGTCTTCCAAAATGTAAGGAAAATGCATTTGGTTATTTTTTTTATTTGGTTTTGATGAACCACTTGATAGTTACAGCCACACCAATTTTGCGGAACCTTCGATTTTGGTCAATTATTGGCTCATTTAAGGCCGGAAGGGACGGTGGTTGAATCGTCCGCCATTGCTCTGTTATTAGTAAGAAGCAAGTCTCAACTTCTACTTCATATTATTGGCTAGAAATTTGATCGTTCATTTGCTCACTTGCGGTGCACAATCGACTAAAATTTCAGCTACGTCAGTGCAGTGGAAATTGATATTTGCATCTTCAAAATCGCGAGGCAAATTGTTAGGAAGAAAAGGGAAGATAGGAAAAATTACACGTTGTCCCGTGCGGCCTTAAACCGTTATAACTCGAAAGTTTTTCCAGAAACCACTTCAAAGCAAAATGTTGTTGAAATCAGGAAGGATATAGGTACTTTTTTCAGTCATAAAAAGTTGGGTCGGCCATATTGATTTCGGTCGCCATCTTGAATTAATACACCAAAACTGTTTGCCTTTCTCGTACACTAAGTGTACTGGAAAGGCTATATGTTCACGCCAAAAATGACTTTTTGATAGAAGGTCCGGAGGGTCAAGTCGCATATACCAATGAACTCAGCTCGACGAATTGAGGTGATATCTGTGTCTGTACAAAAAACTCACATCACTTTTTGCAGTAAACCTCAACCGATTTCAATGAACGACGGTTAATTCGACGCAGCATAGTCCCATTGGAAATGGATCGAATCGGTCCAGCCGTTCGGGGTTAAGGCCATTTAGGGGCCGTCCATATACCACGTGGACAGCTTGGAGGGGGGAGGGGGTTCGAGAAAAGTCCACGCTTGTCCACGGAGAGGGGGGTGGGGGTTCGTCAAATGTCCACGTGGACAACATTGACATAATAATTAAGAAACAAGGATTTACAAACGAAACAAAATATGTCGCATTATTGATGAGACTCTCTTCAATAATAGTTCTTGCATACATTTATATTATTATACATTGTCTTTAATTTGGAAATGACTTCTTCAAGGAAAACAAATCATTGATTCACCGACTAATTTGTTTTAAATTATCAGAATTTCGAATTACTTAGTTTTCATCATCGACAAATATTCTGGAGATTTAATATGGAGTGTAAACCATGAAAATGTTGATGTTTCAGTCTGAAACTTTTCATTGAAGTTTTGTATGGATTTCTCGAAATTACATATCAAACTACTTCGAAGTTTCAAAATAGATGTTGAAATTTGCAGGTTTTTCTCAAACATTTTTTTAGCTTTCTTTGAAATTTAGGTTTTTTTTTATAGGATATTGAAACTATATAATTTATTTTCGACTATAGTCTATGCATTTTTGAAAAGTTTCTGTAATTCTTGTTTATGTAAAAATCTAGAAAATATAATGTTATTTCAATAAAAATCTATGAAAAAAATACCTTATCTTAACAAAACAATCAGACAATCATAGACTGCAAAAAAAAAACTAAAAACCACCGTCTTCAACCAGAGGTTGCACGCACACATTGAACACTAACATCACTAACATTAGGCGAAGGACATCACACGAAACACCCTATGAAGAATTTTCCGTTCGATGAAATTTTTTCACTGACTGGAGCGGAAATCGAACCCACACACATTAAGCTCAATTGGCTTCTTTAACGGTATTGAGATATTTTCATATTCTGAATCTGCATGTTAAACTGCGCCGAATTCCAAATTTTTATGATTTTGGAACCTATTTATGAATCAATTTGAACTTTGTATGGGAGCTATTTGTTGAATCACCCCTCGTCGGATTTTGTACTGAGCGAAGCTGTCAAGCAGTTACCCAGTTGTCAAAAGGTGATTAAAAAATCTCTTTGAAATTAATTTTAGGTAAAGTTCTATAATCTAAAGCTAAATCTGAAAATCCTTTGGCTTAGAAAAAGGTGCTCTTTCGTATGGAAAATAAAAAATCAATGAACTTTTCTAAATTTAAAAACCGAATTAAAACAATGTTGAAAACTTGTAGGTACCTATTTTGTGCCTCTTCAAAAAGAAGTCACTTAAAAAACTTTTCAAAAAAAAATATATAATATTTGTAATTCATAAAGTTTTAATTATATTTAAGACAATATTTAGGAAAAAAAAACGTTTTTAAAAACTTTTTAATTTATTTTAGTCATATTTGAAAAAAAAAAATCGTTTGTCCACGTGGACATTGGGGGAGGGGGGTAGGGATCAATGAAAAGTCCACGCTTGTCCACGGGGAGGGGGGAGGGGGTCAAAAATCATCAATTTTCTGTCCACGTGGTATATGGACGGCCCCTTAGGTGTTCCGGACCGGTACCCCTGGGAGGGACCAGACATAAAAAATGCAACAAACCCATGTATGCGGCACATCAAACAGCGGCATTTCCGTTAACCTGACAAACGGTAAGCAGAAAAATAGTATCAGACCATATCAGAACTGGTAGTGTTCCGGAACCGGTTCCGGATGTATCGCGGGAAGTGACCAAATATAAAATTGATTGATTTGATTTTATTTAAGAGACTTTCAGCCCTTGGCTGGTTCGTTTCTCCAAATATAAAAGAGAACCAAACCCATGTGTTCGCGCCCGATGCGGTTTCTTTTCGGACACTTGATAAAAACATTCGTTTGCACTAAAGAAACACTTTTTTCACGCGAACACCAAAACTACTTTTACTGCGGTTCGAAAGTAACGAAAGAGGAGGTGTTTCCTCCGCGGCGGTTTATTTGGACTAAATCTATAAACTCTGACTTGGTTTGATCACCGCGATACTTTATATGCTTAGTTAGATTGGCTATTTTCGGTGAAATTTCACCGAAAATAGCCAATCTAACTAAGCATATAAATCTATAAACAGCTGATTTGATCTCTACACACTAAGATTTTTTTACCGTATTCAGCAGAATGTTTGACGAAAATAGAACAGCTGAACGTTCGGTGATTGTTTCATTAATTTATGAACATGCTGAAAGTTCGGTAATTAAACTAGTTCAGCTAACTGTCAAAAAGTACCGTAACAACTGTTTTGGCTTGACGACAGTTCAGTTTTTTTTTTAAATCCGTTCAGCAAAACTATTTGAATGGCATTTTTCCGAGCTGTCAAAAAGTACCGAAACGATTGTACTAACTTAACGACAGTTCAGTAGGGAATCGCGCCACTTGGGCGGTGGCTTCTATATTCGTCTGTTTTACACTATAACTCAGTCAAATTTGACTCAATTGACACAACTTTTGGAATGTGGTGAGATAGGTATCCAGCTTTTTACGCTAGCCTACCATAAAATTTGAATCACCCCTCATTGACAATTCTTGCCGACACATTATGGTTTAATCAAAGCAATCTTTGTGATGGCAAAAATTGTTAATGCGAACGTCAAGAATTTTCATTCGTGTTTATATTTGAAGAAACGAGAATGGTTTTCATTTTAGTGAATCTGCAAGCTCGTAATCTAACTATTTTTGCTATTTTAGGTTACTGAGGACTTGAGGAGCTGTTAATGGTAGCTGACAATTGGATTTGATGGGACAAAATACCAAATACTCCAAATTGTACAACGCCGAAGACCACTTAGCTTCATTGCAACATTAGCGTACGGTTCACGTTTCTCATTACATTGACCTAAATTTTTACATTTCAATACGAATAGCGATTCGTGGTGGTTTATCCAAGCCATGTCAAAAAATACGGTAATTTCCACTAAACAAAATCGATAACATGTCAATTCGAGATAGGACCAAGTACTAGCCTTTGCATGCCCAGACGGGGTCATAGCTGGTGTAGCGAAAACCTCGGTGAATACTACCTTATTACATCACAAGCAACGAGCTTAAAAAATTTAGCCACTTTACCAGTAACTATTCAGACCTCGGCTCGTGCAGACAATACTGTACTGTGTATAAATATTTATTCAAATTATTATTTGCGGCTGGTTCCGGAATTTCTAAACACTTTCCGTAGTTATTGGTTCTTGCACATTTTCAATGTTGTGCATCGCTCTGCCTTACTTCCCGAAATATTGAACAAACCTAAATAAATCCTCATGAAAACTACACCATGTGTGGTGTACTAATAATAGGCAATTTGTGGTTGGTAAGATGTATAAAATATATAAAACTTTATTATCATTCTATCGAATTCATGGGTGGGTGATTTGAAGAAAAAAGTTGATTAATTGTGTAAGTGTGAGTGCACTTTTCACATTTCGAGTAGTCTATCCGAGAATAGTTTGCAACATGATGAACTTCAACTCAGTATTAGCTGTCCTCCGGCGGCCTAAAATCATAAACACAAATAATTAATAAATAATTTTTACAAAAAATACATGAAACTTGTCCTCAACGAATTTTTTGCTTCCACGCACTTACAGTGAAAATTTTTGACAGTAAAATCAACAAACTTGATTCACTGTCTACTAAGATGAAACTATAAAATCTGTCGGCAAGAATTGTCAAATTTGAATCACCCCTTGCAGTTTTATAGCCAGCGTAAAAAGCTGGATAGTATCTACCCGTGTACAACATTTCAAGTCAATTGGTTCAAAATTGACTGAGTTATAGTGGAAAACAGACGAATATAGAAGCCACCGCTCAAGTGGCGCGATACCCTACTTTTTTTAAAAACCGTTCAGCAAAAATAATACGAGGCGATTGCTGAGTGACAGTAGTTTTAGACAAATTTCGGTATTATACCTAAATGGAATATCAGAGGAAAGAAACTCTTATGATTTCTAATAATTATATAAAAAAGCATGAGCACACTTGCACACATACAGGAACATTTTGATGCAATAAGCGACGTAAAATGAAAATGTTTTCGCTTTTTTATTATTCATTGTATTGTATGTATAAATATAAACAACAAACATACAGGTCATCTTTGCTCATAACTACTAAAACATTGACCTGATGGTGTTAAAAATAAGGAAGAATAAAGAAATGTAAAGCATTAAAAAGCGTTGAACTTTGCCCATTGAGACCAACCATGCCGATTAGCTTGATACTACTTCATCTCGGTACGGTACCGTGTCGGCCGGACCGACCCGACTATTCGATAGTTTGTCGGAGGCGTTCTCCTGTGGTGGTCAGTTGTCCAATTCCGAAGAACACATTCAATACGAATACGTAGAACTGCTTACCAGTCGGTGCACAAGCAGCGTTGAAAATAACTTGTGATTCACGTCTCAAGTGCGCTTGGCACCACGACTCGGCCACTTTTGACGAATTATCATCAGCATGCGAATGAAGTCTAGAAAAAGATGGTCCAAGTGGTCAGTAATGTAATTTTTCCAATAACGGATGTTTCTCTTTTATATGGCGCTTGAGCGATTTCTGATTTGTGTATTGCATTTGACACTTCCGGAAGGTGCAATCATAGACCACTGCATCCTTTTGAAAATGACCGTTCCCGATGTGCCAGGATAAGTGGTATCCCAACTCTTCCACATATCCCGGGGATCGATCGCCGGCAGAAAAAAAAAACAAATAATGCTGACATCTGTCGTCTTGGCGTTCTACGGATAAATAAACATTAAAAAAATGCACTCACATAGTATTTGCTTGGCTCCTACGTCGCACCAGCGTTACCAGATCTACGGAAATTTCCGTAGATCTACGGAATTGCGCTGATTTTACGGAACTACGGATCCGTAGAATAAATCTACAGAAAACCCGGTTTTTATACGGAAACCTACGGGAAGCTACGGGAAATCTACGGATTTTCAACCTGAATCTACGGAATAAAAATTCTGAAATTCTCCCCCCCGCTCATCAATTTTCATCTACGGAAGCACTTGTGAAAAAATCTGACATCACTGCGTCGCACTCCTCAATTCGCTGCATGATTTGATCCATTTTTGCTCAATTCTGGCAAAATACCACGAAAAAACACTGATAATTTTCAAAATTTGCACCGCGCTACGACGAAACCAACAAAAAATGGTGACGATTTTCGCTTTCTGACAGATGCTTGGCACGATGTTGAAGATAGCTGGTTGTTCGGCAAACGTTAAAGAATGTTCGGTACTGGAATGATGGCCTTTCGGTAAAAATTGTACGACTACCGGTTAGTCAGCAACTTTTTATCGAAATTAATGACTAGGCTCAGTGTACCAGTTATGGCTATAGTACCTCAAATTCGCCATAGTTGGTTTTCAACCTTTAAAGATACAAATCAACAAGAAAAATTTCGTGAACAACAGATCACGATCACAAAAGATGATTGCAATCATTCAAACTTCACAATTTGCTCAAATTACACAGCGTAACAAAAATTAACTTTTTGTCTGTCTCAAGAGCAAACTTATGTGTCTCCGAAGGATTTTGGGCCGCTGAATCGGAATCCGGGCTCAGATTTGCTCTAACACGTCGCAATTTTGAGCTACACCTCAATTTATAGGGCAAAATATGCGATTTTGGGCTTATTTGACTGCCAGCCATTAAGCATGGAAATATTTTTTTTAAGCAATCAAAAGGTTAATTGGTCAATTAACACCTAAATTAACGACTCATGCAAAATATTTTGTTTTACCAAATCGAATTTGATAGTTTAAGCGATTTTTGTTAGGTACGATATTTCCCATACAAGTCATCCTCCAAAAGTTGCATGCAAGTTTTCATACTAACATAAAATGCTTAAATCTATCAAATTTGATTAGGTAAAACGAAATATTTTGCATGAGTCGATAATTTAGATGTTAATTGACCAATTAACCTTTTGATTGCTTAAAAAAAATATTTCCATGCTTAATGGCTGGCAGTCAAATAAGCCCAAAATCGCATATTTTGCCCTATAAATTGAGGTGTAGCTCAAAATTGCGACGTGTTAGAGCAAATCTGAGCCCGGATTCCGATTCAGCGGCCCAAAATCCTTCGGAGACACATAAGTTTGCTCTTGAGACAAAAAAATGTTGCGCTGTGTTATGGTAGAAATAAATCATTTTCCTTAACTTTTCGGCCTCCTTGCACCCTATTTCGCCATAGTGTACCAGTTATGGCAAATCCCATAAGGAATGCATGTAAATAGTGCGAAGTGGAACCCAAATTAACAAATGTGTCCATAACTGGTACAGGGTTCCTTTCATTGGCACACGCCGTAATAAATACTAAAAGTAGTTTTGGCTTCGTTTTTATATTTTTCCTGTAAAGTATGAAAACTAATCAATCATTTGACTTATTGTTTACATTCGTCGGCCTTCTTCTTATTTTTGTAGAAATATTTTTTCTTAGGTGGTGCGATAACTGGTACGGGTACCCTACAGAAGAAATTTAAAGGTTTACATAACATTTCGGTAGCGAACATAGAAAAATAGAGTACATATTTTTGAAAAGTGCTGAACTTCAGTTACTTCTATTACTGATTACGGTTCATAGTTCAAAAAATTGACGTAACTCCTGCAATTCAATGATTTTGACGAATGTTACGGTTATGAAAAGTACCGAACACCGAGTACAGGATTAAGTGTGTACTACCTACTCTACTGATCGCTTATGTATTACACAGCTGGCGATACGACCGCCAGCTGCAGGTTTATAAGAGCGAACCGGTTGGAGAGCGGAAAATGTTTTTTTGAAGTAGAATAGGGATGCTCAAGTAATTTAAGCGTCGAAAACTATCTTATCTCCCACTCCAACATATGCCGGCCGCTTTGGAATCTCTGATTACAATTACCTATCCTGTTCTAACACAAGCGCGCACACTTTCAGTTTGTTTTTAACAGATGGGTCGCAACCAATGAGCCTCTGTACGAATTTGCCCTGTCCTGCTCACTCCCACAGAAAATTTGAAAACACCGCGCACAGTAAAAGTCACATTTGACTTTAACTGCGCGAACTGTTTTCAAATTTTCTGTGGGAGTGAGCAGTACGGCAGATTCGTGCAGAGGCTCATGTGCTATCTACAATTTCACAACAAAGCAATTAATTAGCTGGAGGCGGCTCGGTGTCGGATTGATCGTTGGCCCTGCTGACCTAATTTCTGTAGTTGAAGGCTCACATGAGAATGTTATCTAATGTTATCTAAAACTGAAATAGCACTTTTCTCCAGAATGACAAAAAAGCGAACAAAACCAGCGTGTCCGATTGGCAAAATTGACTAAATAAACAATCGGACATTCTTATTTTCCTTGATTTGTGGATCATTTTGGAAAAAAGTGCTTTTTTAGTTCTAGAACATTTGCCATTCTCACTTGAGCCTGAATGTCAACACACTTGACCTTATCCAGCTGCTGCTACTGATGTAATGGACGTGCAGGACTGATTGGATTTTGCCGACAACGACTTTGGAAGGACTTCTCATTTAACTGTACATCGTGTGAAGAAGTGCGTAAATTTCGCCGATCGGACCGGGCTGTCTGCTGCTTGCCGCAGGTTAAGTCGCTGAAACGACTTGCCTGGAACGGAGGCCAACTTGGCCTGGACGACAGGATGACGTCGAAACGGATGAATGACGAAACTGCGGCGACGGATTATCGCGCTGGGACGGTAGGATGCCGTCGGAACTTGTACTTTTCGTTGGAGATGGGTGAAATACAGCGTTCCCTGGAACGGAAGCCGGCGGTCCTCCGCGGGTACCGGACGGTACCGATGCTCCTCTCACTCTAGTACAGGATAGACGGGTTGGCTCTACGGTGTTGAACGAAGCTTGGCTGAATAAACAGACTGGACTGTAAACTGCTACGACGGATTGTCGAGCTGGGACGGCAGTGCGCCGTCGGAGCTGGGTATTCGCTGCATGTCGCGCTTGGACGGGACTGCCGTCGGAACTGATGACAGCGGATCTGCGGCGACGTTTGTCGCGCACGGACGGGATTACCGTTGGAACTGGTGAATATGGATCTGCGACGACGGATTGTCGTGCTGTGACGGAACTGCCGACGGGCTGCTCGGTTGACGTATTTCGGTGGTGAAGAATGGTTGCATGCACTGAACGAAAACCCCCGCCGTGTGGAGAATGATTCTTCATTCAACACGACACAAATCCTTAGAATCCTAACTATGAATGATTATGCAGCAGAATGATTTTACTGCGTTCAACTGAACGGAAATCATCCTGTTATAAAATTAGAATTGACACAAATAACAAATGATTTTTCGTTTAGGGTTTGTTGTGATTGACAATCATTTCAAAATCATCTGAAAGCATTTCCCACTGTTCCCTATATCGAAAATCATTCAATTTCAGTTCAAATTCGTCATTCGTTGCAAAAAATATGGCGGAGTTGTAGTTGGTTTGGATCCGGAGCCATCATTTTTAGATATTCCCAGCATAATATTTAATTTATTACTGCTGCACATCACGGGAGGTAAGATAGTTTTTTCCCAGATTTCTGGCGTTCGATTTTGAATAGATCTAATATACATATGAAACACCGCAAACATACGGCCAATTAAATCGAACGCCAGTTTTCTTTGCTCATTTTTTGAATATGATTGGTTGAGTGATTAATATTCGTTAATTTATTGCTTCCAGAATCCAGTTATCCCGATCCGGATCCATGCACCAAAGCCAAGCACCTATACTGTAAAACATGGAATATCATTATCAAAGTTATTTAAATAAAATGTGCATATGAATCATGGCATAAATATATTTGTAAACTCCTATTAGTTCGTGTGTTTATTTTTATTTTTATTTGAGACAAATTTGAAATAGGAAAAAATCCCATATAAAATTAAATCAGTAAAGAAACGAATATCATTCAATTATTGGTTTCTTGAAGAGTAATGAAAATCATTCTTTTTTGGGATTGCGCTCATCCAACTTGTTTTGATTTTGAAGGAGATTGCCACGAACGAAAATCATCCGATTCCTGACTGAAAATAGGCATGGGGCTCGGATGAGGCAAAAATCATACAATACATGGCGGGGGTTTTGGTTCAGTGTGATCGCTATCGCTGAAACAGATGAGAGGGTGCTTTTTTACCTTTATAATCAATTTAAAAAAAAAAATACTTGCCTAGAACGGAGGTCATTGTGGCCGCCGCGAACGCCGGCTGGCATCGGAATCCCTCTCACTGCTCACGCTTCGATGACTTTCCGTTCTAGGTGTTACCTGCGGGCTCCTATTGGGTTGGGTTTCCTACGCTGTAGTGATCGCCGATGAGGCTGGCCAAGCTTGATGATGACCGCTCGTAGTTCACTGAGGACGAATGCGCGCTATCTTCCTTTTCCCACTATTGCTGCAGGGTACCTCGAAATAGTCAAAGGTGGTACCAAATATAGTACTGGACTAACTGGGCGCCGGAGCGCTGGCGTTGGACGCCACTGAAGAATTGAGCAAACTTCATTCCATGCAACATCTGACCACCATCGTAACCATACAGACCTCGAATGACAGGGATACGCTTGACGGGCTAGATTAGAGACTGCTCCGGATGACCGGAAACAGGGGCGAACGTGACTGGGAAAAATGAGCGGGTTACTTTTTGGAAAAACACAATATACAAACAACTTAACTGGTATGTGGAGGCTGTTGGAAGTTAGGTAGCGTTAAACGCTCGTGTAGCGTCGAACCTTCAGGTACGAGTTTGGAGTGTTGGAGAGAGGTAGATTTGTTGGCGTAGGTATGTTGTTATTAAAGAAGTTTGTTGAATTGTATATACCTGGAATGAATAAAGAGTGTAGCGGTTGCTGATTGAGGTATCAGTCGGCAGCCGTCTAGTTTGATGGAAGATGTCTTGCGTTCTTTTTATTTATTATTAAGAAACAGGCATCGACGGAGCTAGCCTCGCTATGGCCTGCGTGGCCATGGTGGACTAGCCTCCAACAGAGGCCGGTTGAGGAGACTCAGTTCTCCCCGTTCGACGATACAATATTGTCACAAATGGGCAGCACGCAGATCTTCGATACTGCTCTGCGGTAGGTGCTGTCTTTGGTCATAACCGTTACGACCCGCACATTCCCGTCCGATTGTGGACGGGAGTCCGGCAGGTAAAGCTTGGACCTGTTTTTCCACTACTGCTGTGTGTACCGTTGGAAGGCTGACAGTCGATTATCGGAAATTCCATCCAGATCTGGTTCCGGAATGGCCGTGAGGGGACGCTGGGTCAGGAAATGCCCAGGAGTTAACGCTTCGAAATCGTCAGGGTCATTACTGAGCGGCGTCAGCAGCCTGGAATTCAAAACTGCTCCGCCTGGGTCAAAATCGTTGCCATCTCGTCGTACAGGAGCGTGTGCGTGTCGGTCGTCCGTTTGAACAGCAGCTTGAACGATTTGACTGCTGTCTCCCACAGTCCGCCGAAGTTTGGCGACCGCGCTGGAATGAAGCGGAATTCAATTTGCTGCTTGTTCGCTTCCCTGAATACCTCCGACTTAAACTGCTGATTGATGAACAGCCGACGAAGTTCGTCTAGTTGACGTCTCGCTCCAACGAAGTTTCTGCCATTGTCGCACAGATCAAATCCTGCTTGCCACGCCGGGAGGAGAAGCGCTTCAAGGTCGCAATGAAACCTTGGGCGGACAAGTCTGCCGCTAGCTCCAAGTGTACAGTAGGCTGTCCCTTATTTTGCAAAAATTAGAAATGTTATAAGTTCGTTAGTGGAAAATGATCGTTTCAGCTAAGTAATGATCGTGTCAAAATTTGAAGTCCGTATCTCAAGGCTAAGTGGTCCCTCAAGGGGCCTAAAGTTGTCAAAAATGGTATGGGACCAAAACAACATGACATTTTTTTCGACAAAACAAGTACGCTATTCTACTAAAATAGGTGTGTTTCGTCCAGCGGTTTGTTCAGACTCCTACGTTGTGTGATTTCTCCCGGAGGATAAGGCGAAGACGACGAACTACTTTTACTAATCACGTTTTATTTCGCACCACAGAGAGGCAGTGCTCCTGCTCTGTGGTGGTTCTATTGCTTACAACTGATTACTAGTATGGTACACGTTTGTATGGAAAAAATAAATCCTCGCTCCAGTCGACTTTTTTGATTCCATTTAGGTCCCATATGAACTGTGCAAAATTTCAGCGCAATCGGTGAAACTATAATTTAGCGCAAGCGGTTCAAAGTTTTCATAGGATTTACTATGGGAAAAGTTACATTTTCAGATAAAAATTCCCAGAGGTCGCCTCTTGTCTCCTTAATTCAAATCGATCAACGTTTCTTGTAGGAAAATCATATATGAAACTTTCCTTCGAAGACCGCAAAACGATTGAATGCTTGTGGAAAAAGTTATTGATTTATTAACGATTAGTGATCCAACGAACGGCTGTTTGTTTTGATTTATCAGCAGCACTGCTGCTGCCGTTGCTGCATGGGGTGGCGGGTGGCATCACCACCCCCAGAAACAGCAGCAGCCAAGGCAGCAGCTACAGTGCTGCTGATAGAACAAAACAAAAAGCCGTTCGTTGGATCACTAATCGGTAATAAATCAATAACTTTTTCCACAAGCATTCAATCGTTTTGCGGTCTTCGAAGGAAAGTTTCATAAATGATTTTCCTACAAGAAGCGTTGATCGATTTGAATTAAGGAGACAAGAGGCGACCTCTGGGATTTTTTATCTGAAAATGTAACTTTTCCCATAGTAAATCCTATGAAAACTTTGAACCGCTTGCGCTAAATTATAGTTTCACCGATTGCGCTGAAATTTTGCACAGTTCATATGGGACCTAAATGGAATCAAAAAAGTCGACTGGAGCGAGGATTTGATGTTTGTCCCATACTACTGATTACATTGAGGATGAGCTGCCGCTTTTATAAGCGGCAGCGATAGTACGGACAAAAGATAACATGTGCACAAAAGTGCGTTGCGCTAAAGGCTAGCAACACGCAGCCCAGAACGGCAATGATAATGCCGTTGGGCTGCTTGCTGCTAGCAGCAGAATAATGAGGTGACAAAACGACACAAATTGAATGCACGCCGCTGCGCCGCTGATGCTGCTTAGGGTGCCTAGGTGACGCCGTTCATGTGCTGCGCCAACAAGGTGATTTTAGGATCTCAAAGGGCCAAAAATGTGCTTAAATTTGCGATATCTCTACTCGTTTCTGAGTTATGGACAAAAAAACAACCGAAATATCAGCATTTTTGACCATTTTTTTAAGATTCCGAAGAAAACCTACCTTATTTTGTTCAATAACTCAAAAACGAGTAGAGAGAGATATCGCACCGACATACTGACGTAAAAATGGGAGTTCTTCCTTCGGAACAGGAAGTAAAGCCGTGGGGAGCGGACCTGGTTGGATGGATAGAATACGTAACTATAACGCCAAGGACCTGGGATGTGAGTTCATCCTTCGGAAGAGAAGTATTTAAAGCGTGGGTCCCGATATGAACTAACCTAGCTAGGGCTAAAAATCTCGTTATCCCTTCAGGGCGCGCGCTGTTGTAAAAAGTACAACACAACTGAAAAACGTCGCTCGTCGTATGCAGCGCAAGCGCGGTGCAGTTCCAGTATCAACACACAGATAAAACAAAGTAAAGCCGAAGATCGTCGTATCAGTTGTAGCAATACCAGATTCTTGATAATAAAAGGACTTGCTCGGTACTAAAATTGTTTCAAATTGAAGCTACAATGCAACTACATTGGTGCCCTATCTCATTTTAATGCAACTTTAATTGAATATACAGAGTAATGCTTGCTTTAATTATACTGCATTACGGCTTAGACAGTATAGTCATTTGGGTAGTGTCTCAGGATAATCCTATTTAGAGGGTTCATTGGTGCCTTTTTAGTGTTTAATTTACAGAATGTACAGGGGATGGCCAAAATGTTTGGGATAGGCAACTTTTTTTTCTTTTACAAAAAAGTTCAACATGCTATAACTTTTCATAGAGCGCATCAAAAAATCTCAAATTTTGACTGTTTGTCAACCTATTATATGTCCATCATTGGTACAAATTTGGGCTCGATTGATAAATCTTTCGCAAAGTTAGAACCGTTCGAGTAAAACACAATTTTTCAGACAACTCATTTTTGAGCTGTCATATCTCGGAAACCAGTGAACAGAATTGAATGAAATTTTGAACGTACACTAACAATATGTATATGCTTCACAAACTATTACAACATAGGTACTTTTAAAACGTTAAAAAAAGTTATCATGGATTGACACTTTTTGGATTTTTCTCGAAAAAATCTAATTTTTTCACATCAATGTCAATACATTTTAGTGTTGATATCCAAAGATTTTCCACTTCTGTTCTCAAATTATCTCAAATCAGATATATTAGAGCCTATTTAGATTGAAGGAAGAACACATTTAATATTTTTTGTATGATATTGTAAATTTGACTTATTTTCCTCTATATGGGTAAAAATTTCAACTCGGTATAACTTAATTCGCCGTGAAAAAATATTACATTTTATAACGTCGTATTAAGTATCAATATATTGTTGATAAACGTTTAAAAATTCATTGAATTCGGTTCACTGGTTTCCGAGATATGACAGCTTAAAAATGAGTTGTCTGAAAAATAGTGTTTTACCCGAACGGTTCTAACTTTGCGAAAGATTAATCAATCCAGCCCAAATTTGTACCAATGATGCACACATAATAGGTTGACAAACAGTCAAAATTTCAGATTTTTTGATGCACTCTATGAAAAGTTACAGAATGTTGATTTTTTTGTGGGAGGAAAAAAGTTGCCTATCCCAAACATTTTGGCCATCCCCTGTAAGTCTGATGATTGTTCTTACCAATCAAAACACTAAAACGGAATAATTTATTCCAAGGGGTGCCAGGCACCCCTGGAACCCTCCCTAGCTTCGTCAATGGGTATTGGAGCACAGGTTGTTCTTTGCATGGTATTTGTAAGATATTTCCTTCTGCTCGGGTTGTAATAAGCTTAAAATAAGAAGCTCAGGTGCGCTGGTTTTGTTTACGAAGAGATTTATGCGCTCGAAATCGTGAGTAAGTGTCAAAGACGGCCATTGTGGCGGCAATTTTGGGATTCTAACAAGTCTGTCCTTAATGGTGGGATAATTTGCATTGCTGCGGTAAGACTTTGACAGTTGCATAGATCTCTGCAACTACCGCAGAGTGTTTCTTTTTGTCTATAAATCCGCAATATCTTTCAAAAAGCTTTTTAGGAAATTAAAACATATGCTATTTCTGACACAGGCGTAAAATTCATAAATGGAAAATAGACGCACAAACTGTTGATGATATTGCATTACATACCACAAATTTGTTGTTGCTGTTGTTGTTGTTTTTACACAATATTGCCTCAAATAACATGATCTGTACCATTTCATCAACACCAACGTTCAACTCGCTAACAAGAGCAATCACCCACGCACCAAGTTCGCACTGTTGGGTTACAACCATCACATCAATCCAAATCTCCCCATCTATCCTAATCGAAAAGACCACAACCGGGTAAATCATGTTCAACTGTAACCACCATCGTAGCCAGGACCCGTTGTTGACACCACAATTCATTACTGGTTGAATTTATGTGATTCAGCTTGTGGCCACCATCCGATAACGAGCTGTTTGGCTTTACAAGCAAACACGGCGACAAACGATCCCCTAGCAACAATCATTCCACCCACAGGCTGCTGCAGCAGGGATCCGTTCCCCTTTCTAAGGACTAGCTTCCGTTATTGTAATGATACGGAGACCTTCCCCTACACTCGTCGACGACGTCCGTCGTCGAGGTCGATAATCGGAATTAGTCGCACTTGGGTAATTTCAATCAGTGCATGTGCGTAGCTGGTCACTAGGTACCTACTTGCCTCGGTTTGGTCCCTTTCATCTTTTCCCTGTTTGCTCGGACGCATTCTCGAGGATTTATTTTGCCGATTGAATGTGGCCCACCCACGGGACGCAGTGCCATTCCTAATCAGCAAGATGAGACGACAGCCATAGGAATAGGAATTCGCATTTCGGGTTTGAGGAGCAATGATTGTTTTGGTAGAAGGAAAAAGATTTCCCCTCAGAAGGATAGCAAAACAACAATTGTGTTTCTGGTAATCCCGGGAGCATTCCGATGCCCATCAAGGACGGACACAGAGAGAAGCACATTTCATTTCAGTAAGGGACTGTCCATTCATTACGTAAGGCAATTTTTGCGATTTTTCGACATCTCAAATCGCCTATGAACCCTTAGGGGTGGTGGGGTAAAATGGACAAGGTACAGTTTCATGGTTTTTATTGTTGTTTAAAATGTCTTAACGATTGGAGCTTATGCCTAAGCATGAATCATTATACTTTTGCTGATCTTGAACATTAAAATCAAATAAACCTCTTCAAGATGACAAAAACTTTAAAAATCACGTGAAAAATCGGAAATGATGTAAAATCTGCTTATAATTGCTAAGGTTTTCTCGTAAGTTATTTGCAAATTATTACAAGTTTTAAACCCTAAACCAATAAAGTCCACGTAGAAGAATATATCCGACAAAAAAAAATTAAGTTTAGTAAGAAAAAAAGTTTTGGAAATAATTTTAACAAAATCAGACCGTGGGGGTAAAATGGACAATCGCTTAAAATTTCACCAAAATTTCATATTTTTTTTTTGCAAACTTCAGAATCATCAGCCGTCATGCCTATCGTGAGATAGTTGAAGTAAAAAGTTATAGAAAAATATCTTATATCAACAAAATATAATTTAGATCCAAAACAGTGCTTGTTTTTTACACTATTTTTACAATAATTATTTAAGTGTGTTTTAAAGTTTGTATTAAAAGTTTGAAAACAACAAAATAAAGTTATCGTATGAAATCCGATAGTTTGTATTTAAAAACATAGAAACAATATGATTTTATATAACTTTTAACGACTTGTTCATTTTACCCCACCGATTGTCCATTTTACCCCCACCAATTTCTTTCACGCTATTTTGATGCACGATTTGGTGGAGAAAATAATCAAAGAAAACAATATTTTTTAAATGCAGCCCCTTACAAGATTTCTAGAGTATATCATTACCTTCCATGTAACTCGGAAAAGCAAATGGATTTTGCCGCATTTCCGCGGGAAACGACCAAAATGCTCAGGTTGTCCACTTTACCCCCCACACCCTCCCCCCCCCCCACCCCTACGTAATAAATGAAGGTCCTACCTCATGCTTCCACGGGTCAAGCGATGACAAAACCGCCAGAGAGGAGTTGCGTGCTAAGCTGTAAGTGCAGCTTGGGCACTGTTGTCTTTCAGATTTCAGCGAGATTGAGGAGGTACGTCCCGAGCGTCTGTTCACCACCGGCATCCACCGGCAGAGTATGAAATGCTGTATCACGTCAGCTGTACCCGAGGAGGCAGCCTCTTCAATGCGATATAGGCAGTGCGGCCCCGCTAAGGTAGCCTGCTGAAAACCTTCGAACACCAAGAAGAGCAATAGTACAGTAAACAGACCCGGTAACGAATTAAGGACAACGACTGAAAAGTTGGATCTGGGAACGTGAGAACTTTGAATGAATTCGCACGTGTTGGGCTCCTGGCTCGTGAACTGTAGAATGTTGGCGTTAACGTGGCAGTTATCCAAGAAATACGCTAGCCTAAAATCGGAGAACGCGAATTCCGAGCCGTGGAGTCCTGTTCAACAAACTGAGACCTCTTGAAGAGTCCTTCGTTGGCGAATACCAGGATGGTTTTCGTAAGCGAATATAACATGATGACCATTGCAGACTCACCACACCATCTATTCATTGATGTTAAAGCAGCGTACGATTCAGTGAAAAGAAATGAGCTTTGACAGATAATGTCAGAACATTGTTTTCCGGCGAAACTAATTAGGCTGATACGCGCAACGCCGGATCAAAATCAAGTATTCGGATCGCAGACAAAGTGTCTACCTCGTTTGTAACCTTGCATGGATTGAAGCAGGGTGATGCTCTTTCAAACTTGCTGTTCAACATTTCACTCGAAGGAGCGATTAGGAGGTCTGGCGTGCAGAGGAATCGCATTATCATCACACGGTCACACATATTCCTCGACTTTGAGGACGATATTGATCGCATCGGCATCACTGGGATTATTTATTTATTTATTTATTTATTGACAAAATATGCAACATAAGACTTAAGTCTTTTAATAACTGTTACAACGATTTCCCTGAGGTAGAATATGAGAGGCGTAATCTTGCTACAATCGTTTGCATTTTCACATTTACAATTCCTTATCTATTTCTAATTATACAATACTTGATTGAAGTGCTCTATACAGTTTCTTTTAAATGTTATAGGAGATATTACATGAGATAAATCATTGGGTAGCGAGTTCCAAAAAACTACTCCCCTAACGAAAAATGAATTACCATACTTTGACGATTGAAAACGCGGAACAATGAATTTATTTAATCTAGAACTTCTTGCACACTGGAGTTTGTTGTATAAATATCTTGGCACTTGGTGCTTAGCAAGTTTGTGTAAAAATAAACAGCTACGCATTCTTGCAAAGTTTTTGAAAGGACAACCAATTAGATGATGTTGTAAGTGTGATACGCTGGCTAAACGATCAAGATTGAATACATAACGTACGCATGAGTTTAGTGCGATTCGTAATTTATTCATGGCAACAGCCGAAGCATCAGTGAGTATAAAATCACATGCTAAAAAATGTGGAAGAATTAGGCTTTTGAACAATTTTAGTTTAATTTCTTTACTAATAAACATTTTAGAGGCATAAAGTGTACGTAAGCAGGAATATATTTTTCCACATTGTGAGGATATATATTTATCCCAGCTGAAATCTGACTGCAAAATAATTCCAAGGCTGACTGCACTATCAGAAAAACCTACAGCAACTTCGTTCATTTCAAGATCAGGTTTAAGCGATACATTACTGTTACTATTTCTAATAAATAAAGCTTGAGTTTTTGATGAATTCAACTTCAGTCTATGATGCTTTCACCAAATGAAAATCCTACGTAAATCATCATTTATTTTTTTTCGCTATGTCCTTGGCGTTTGTATCATCGCAGTCGTAGTAAAGCTGCACATCATCAGCAAAAAGGTGGATTTTACAATTCTTTAGAACGCATGGAAGATCATTTATGTACAATGAGAAAAGTACTGGACCAAGAATCGATCCTTGAGGGACACCAGATGTGATAGGCAAGAAATTAGAAAAACTTCCATCATTAAACACTTTTTGATACCTGCCAGTAAGGTAGGATCGTATAAGATTAGCAGCGTGATGAGAAAACCCAAAAGTAGTAGTAAGTTTACGGCATAGAATTGCATGGGAAACCGTATCGAATGCTTTCGAGAAATCTAAAAGGATTATCACAACAGGCCGACCATTATCCAGTATGACGCCAATATCATCAACAACTTTAAGCATCGCAGTCTTGGTGCTGTGTTTCTCCCGATAACCAGACTGAAATTCACATAACAAATTGTTTACAGCAGCATGTTTGCAAATATCAGTTTTAATGATTTTTTCAAATACTTTTGAAAGGGCGGGAAGAATACTGATTGGACGTAAGTTATCTAGTGAATTTGCCGTAGATTTTTTCTTTATAGGTATGATTTTTGACTTCTTCCATTCATTGGGAAACACGCTTGTTGTAACTATGGCGTTAAATATATGTGTGATTGGCTTAACAACTAATGGACAAAGTGCTTTTAAAAACTTTATGGGAAGTAAATCAAGCCCAATCGCATTCGATTTGGTTGAATGCATTGCCTGTAAAACATCGAGCTCTACTATTTGATTAAAATAAAATTGATTTTGATGTAGCTCATCTGACGGATTGCAATCATTATCAGTATCGGTGAAATTTTTGGCAAATGTTTCATTGATTTCATCCGCATCAAAATTATTAGGCAGTTTAAAATTGGGTCGAGCTATTCCAAGTGATTTTATGTTTTTCCACAACGCTTTGGAAGGCAGTTTGGGATCAAGGAATTTTTTCAAATAATTTTGTTTTGCTTTACGAACGAGCATATTTACCCTATTGCGAAGTTGTTTAAATGTTTCGTAAACATGAACATTTTTGTTTCGCTTCCATTCTTTGTACGTCATATCTCGATCAATCATGGCTCTGCATATTTCAGAG
This sequence comes from Aedes albopictus, assembly GCF_035046485.1. Taxonomy (NCBI): domain Eukaryota; kingdom Metazoa; phylum Arthropoda; class Insecta; order Diptera; family Culicidae; genus Aedes; species Aedes albopictus. The sequence goes on along the minus strand of NC_085136.1, from coordinate 204,422,605 downwards.
TTGAACCAAGGATTTGCCTTCATTCTGTTGGATTTAGATTTAAGGGGAACATACTTTTCATGCAAATTCATCATTAATGAATTGAAGAAATCCAACAAAAAATTAGAGTCCATGCTTCTATAAAAAACAGCCCAATCAACTGAATTAAATTCATCTATGAGTCTGTTACAATCCATAGCATTAACATCAAACCAATAAATTTCAGAACGAGTAGGCGGATTAACATCGAAATCGAGCGCAGCAAAAATCAAGTCGTGGTTGGATAAAATTGGAACTTCTATTTGATTAAAACGTAAAACATTAGACACATCATTGGAAATTAACAAATCTAGTTGTGATGCTCCAGTGCGGTGATGGAAAGTTGGCTCTATTCCATGACTTAGCAGCCCATAAGTACTCATAATATTATTCAATCTTTCAGTTCTAGTCAACGTTTTGTCTAATAGATTGGTGTTGAAATCACCAAGAAAGAAAATGCGATCGTACTTAGCTCCATATAACGATAATAAATATTCCATAGTTGGAGAGCATTCAACGTCAGGAGGATTATAAAGAGCAGAAATCAACATTTTGTTACCATTAGATATTACTTCAAAGGAAATATATTCAGTACAAGTTATACCAGATTCATTATTAGATTTGTCAACGGGCTTATAATCGATTCCGTTTTTAATATATACAACGATACCGCCGCCAAGTCTACCAATCCTATCATGCCTTAAAATATTATAGCCATTTATTTCCACCATAGAACTATTAATCTTCTCATTAAGCCAACTTTCGGTCACACAAACAATATCAACATTACTAACACACATTATCTGCCTCAACTCATCCAGCTTACACATCTTACGCGCACACATGCTTTGGCTATTTACGCAACAAACAGACAACTTATCTCTGACCAGAGCGGACTTTAACACAATACCAGGTATACACAAATTCGTAGGGTCGTAGTGGTTTGAATCGCTAGCCATTAGACGAGTTTGATACCATAACATTCAAAAGAAACAAGTAGAGCACATCAATTTTTAATTTTCTGACAAACATCTTTACAAACATCTATCTATCTCGAATAAAAAAAAAAAATCATACAACTTAACGCAAAATAATCATTACAAATGTAGCAGCAACAGCATGCTATTAAGATCATCTACCAATATTATCGAACATCTACGCCGATCTCCGGACTAACAGCAACCAACAGCCCCAGCAACAGCAACAGCAGCAACGATGTCCCGAACAGACTTTTAGGAGAGGAAGCATGGGAAAAAAGGACAGGAGTGCGAGGAGTAAACAAAAACTATTTAGGAAAAGGTTTAGCATGTAAATCCAGTTCACTCTCTGAAGACACAGCAATCTCCTGACCACCATTCGAGTCGCGCTTGATGAAGACAATTCCATTCTTCGTCGTAACTGTGTGAATCCTTCCGTCTTTCTTGAGTTTCAAAGCCTTCGTTCGCAGCTCCCTCGCCATAGGTGACAAGTTTTCATTGATGAAAACACGTTTCTTCACAGAAAATCCGACATCAGTGAGGCAAAGCGAACGAGAACGGATGTATCTCGAAAAAAACTCATTTCGTTGAATTGAGAACGCAAATTGGATGAAAACCATATAGACCGATCCAGCAGTCAACGGTCCTCTGGACAGCCGACGAATATCCACAGAAGGTAGCTGCTTCTCATCGTACCCTAGTTTAAGACACCAGGTTCGGAAATAGGCCGATAGATCTTCACCAACGACGAAAGGAATTCCGCTTGCAATCAGGTCATTGGATCGTGCCATCCTATCCACGGTCTGTGAAGTGCTAGACCTGACATTTTCAATAGATGCAGAAAGGCCAGCAAATGTTTTCGCGTTCTCTTCCCGGAGATTGTTTATTTCGGCAGCAATATCAGCTCTCATTTTGCTCATTTCTGATACGAGAGACTCTCTCATCTGCCTCATGTCATCCCTCGTGGATTGTTGGAATGAGCAAAGCTGAGTTTGAACTAAATTAGCCAAATCAGAGATTGTCATCTCGCTCTCGGAATTGCTTCGGCTTGTGGATTTGTTTGCAGAGGTACACCGAAGCTTCATCGTTGTTTTACTGGAATCCATCTCAAGGCTGGTTTTGGTAACTCACTGCTCGAATGTCAAAACGTATGTGACGCCGATATGATGGCGGCACATAGATAAACTTGACACAATTTACATCACTTTTTAGCCAAGCCTATAAATATTGCACACCGATAACACAATCAATAGATTCTTCGTGGGTGGGTTTACTGATTTAGCTGCACATGGAGGTTTTTAGATTCGTTGGACAAACGTAGAAATGATTATATGCGGCAGTAGTACAGATCACGTACGCTCCATTCTACCACTCACTCACTCAGTTAGGGCAGTTGAGGAAGCTTATGCTCCTCTGAAGAGAGAGACAGTGAGGATAGGCTTGACGATTAACTCTACCAAGACGAAGTAAATGATAGCGAGTAGAGACAGAGGCAGGCCTAGTGGTGTTGGTGCTGAGGTAGGGAATGATGGCGATGTGTTTGAAATTGTTGAAGAATTGATCATCTTGAAACACTTGTGACATGTGACAATGACGTTCCCCGTGAAGGGAGAAGGCGTATTGCAGCTGCGGGTCTTCTACGGATTGCGTAACCAGCTGAGGTCCCGCTGATTCTTTCGGTTGCCTTCTACGGTCACGAGGTGTGGACGCAAAAGGAGGTAGACCGAAAAGCTTTCGGAGATTTTGAGCGCCCTGCGAAGAATTCTTGACAGGAAACACGAAAATGGAGTTTGGCGCAGACACATGAATCACGAGTTGTACCAAGTGTACTAAGATGAGAATTTTGTGAAACATATAAAATACGGCAGACTTCAGTGAGCTGGAGACGTAGTGTGAATATCGGAAGAAAGAATAGCGAAAACAATATTTAGCAGGATACCAGGTAAAGATCGGTGACTTCATGCGCGGCCGTTCGTTTTGATGCTGGCTGCACGCGGTTGAAAAAGATATGCGATCCCAACACGTTCGGGGAGGGCTGCAAAACGATGAGTCGAAAAGGAGAGCGTTTAACAAAGCTACGGTCCTCACAAGTTCCTACCTCATGCTTCCACGGATCAAGCGATGACAAACACCGCCAGCTAAGAGTTGTGTTGTTAGCTGGTAGTGCAGCCTGGGCACTGTTGCCCTTCGGACTTCAGCTAGATTGAGGAGGTACGTTCTGAGCGTCTGTTCACCAAGGACTCAAACAGCGTCTGTTGTGGCATCCAGCGGCTGAGTATAATATGCTCCTTCACAGGAAGCTATACCTAAGGTGGCAGTCCCATCATGGTGGATAGGGGACCTTACGCCAACAACCTACTGTTTCTGAAACCCAAAAACCGTTACTGTCTGCGACCAAGGAATACCACCCACCCCAGACTACATCCCTGGATGATGGTGGACTAGCAGAAGTCCGCAGTGATATCACCACAAACATTCTGTGCCTGCGAGATTGCTTCATCCACACGTATGTTGGTCGGTTCGCTGTTTGAATACAATAGGCTTCCAACGCCAGATCTGTTGCCATCATCGATCAAACTGACCATCATCAAGGGACCGATCAATAGCCGAACTGATAACGGCGATAAGAGAGTGAGATCCTCGCTCTCGTGCAATCATCCTTCTGGCTACCTACAGTCGCAGTTGTTCAAGAACGAATGGCCAGTCGAATTTGGATCGCCGGTGAAACTACTGGGCACTGAGCCCACGCACGAATTTTAACTTGTTTAGTTTTAAGTGGAAATATAGTTCTAAGTAATGTGTGTTTTAATAAATGTGTTTTAAATGTATCAAGTGTCATCAACCTAGCCCGCGAGTGTTTAATTAATTAGACCGGGACCCCCAGTGCATGCCATACCCCTAATTGGACCCTGGAACTACGAGCTTCAGGACTGGTCATAGACTATTGGATTTGGTCTCCTTTGGATCCCGTTTCAATCCCACCATTTGGTCGATGTCGGACCTGGTCTAACCACTGCTGTATCATCCACTATCGAAGTCGAGGAATAAGGACTGCCAGGTTCGTACATTGTGGTCCTTCGAACCGGATATAGACCAGTGAAGGAGCAACTGAAGCTCGGTTTGGATATCGTCGACGCGGGCTGGACGTTGGGACGCTGTTTGGTGCCATTTTGCCAGCCAAGGAGGGCTGAATGCTGCGATTGTTCTTGAGGAAGAAAGGATCGATTGCGACAAAGGATCAGTGCGTTCAAAGGAATAAAGGATATCCACCATCATCTTTTGGAAATAGCGTCGCTTGGCTTGGACATTCGCTGCGCGGTATTTTCTGTCAGGTTAGTGAAGACCGCTTACTATATGTCCAGCCGACCCTAGGCTACCATCACATCCTAACACCTGTGTTTTCCACAAATCTGCATGCGCGATACCATCGAGATTTGGACTTCTCGGATATTTCCTGGATACTGGCTCCCATCGTGTGGCTGGAACTCGACACGATTACCATTCGCTTCCAAGTGGAGGAGGACAACAACCTAAGGATTGGTACTTCGCCGGAGGACACTCACTGGACAAGCGCCGAAACTTGTCTCACAGGTAAATGTTAAAGAACGAGTATATGTCCAGTCGAAGTGTGCCTTTCATTGTACTTACACCCAATTTTCGACCATTTTCTGGATTATTCGCAACGGAGCCAACCTGGACAGGACCGTCAGGTGGCTTCGGACACGGTCTTGCACTTTGTGGTGTTGTGTGAACGACGAGACCATTCGTGGCAACAGGGTGCCATTTCGTCTCCTGGGAAGATCGCCTCGGTGGTGATTCATTCATTGCCTGACCCGCCATTCATCGATTGGAATCCATTCATCTGGTGAACGACACCGATCATCACGGAAGGATCGAGACTACCATCGGGGTACGTGTGGACGAGAAGAGGCAGCGTCATCGAATATTTGTCCAGGTAAATACACTTTATTAGAGTATATGTTGCCGAAGCTAGGCGTACAGTAAATACACCTGTTGATCGAAATTCGTATCCTCTTCGACTCCTTATTTACACACGTGAGCCCTGTGGACCCGGCTGGGTCTGTCAAATGCCTTTCGTGAACGTTGGTCATCCGCCTTGGACATTTGAGTGAATTGCACGCTGGACTTGCACCGCTGTTGGTTGTCTGGGTAAGCCACCACAGTATATGTCCAGCCGTGGCATTTATTTTGAATACTACATCGTATCTCCCCCCTCTTCATTCCTCTACTTTTCGTTATTGCTGAGACGAACTGGTTGACGTTGAGAAATCACACTGCACTGATCGTGATTTGCTATTTGGATTGTCGATTATCGTTGGGCGGAACCGCCTGTTTTGTCAGGTTAGTGAACACGATAGTATATGCCAGCCAAGCTAGGCGTATACGCGGAATATTACACCACCATCTCTCTATTCTGTTGCCGGTGATTTGTGACGTCAACTATGCCGCCTGCTGGATCATCCACTAAGAAAGTTTCGCTGAAGCAACTAACTGCAAGGCTTGCGGGAACACAGTCCTCACTTCGGGACATTTTGGAATTCATTGAGGATTTCAAAGAGGATACGAAGCTTTCTCAAGTGGAGGTTCGTCTGGAGAAATTGGAAGAGATATGGGAGAAATTTTCCGAGACGTTAGTTGAGATTAAATCTCACGACGATTATAACGGGGAGGAGACTTATGACAAGGAAAGGCGGGAGTTCAACAATCATTATTATGAGGCGAAATCTTTCCTTGTGGATCAAGTTAAGGAGTTGAGGGAACCATCGTCGTTAGACCAAAGTGTGAGAACTGCCGATGCGACAATGCATGGCGTGCTTGATAATGTGCGCTTGCCGCAAATCAAGCTTCAAAGCTTCAATGGAGATATCGACGAGTGGTTAGGCTTCCGGGACCTGTTCACCTCTCTTATACATTGGAAGCCTGATCTTCCGGAAGTCGAAAAATTCCACTACCTAAAGGGTTGTCTTCAAGGGGAACCACGGAGCCTGATCGATCCATTGAAGATAACCAAGGCAAACTACCAGGTAGCATGGGATATGCTACTGAAGCGTTATAACAACAGTAAGCAATTGAAGAAGAGGCAAATCCAGTCACTGCTGTCGTTGCCTACGCTCTCCAAGGAATCCGTCGGGGAATTGCACACACTTTTGGAAAGTTTTGAGCGGATAGTGCAAACCCTCGATCAGGTAATCCAGCCAGCCGAGTATAAGGATTTACTGCTGGTGAACATCCTCACGTCACGCTTGGATCCAGTGACACGTAGGGGATGGGAAGAGTTTTCTTCGTCAAAGGAAAACGATTCTCTAGATGAGCTCAGGGAGTTCCTCAATCGGCGAGTGCACGTACTGGAGTCACTGCCACCCAAATCTATGGACACCAGGGGTGTCCATCAGCCTCCACCACAGCCGAAGCAGAAGTCATCATTCACAAGAACTAGCTTCACCACATCGCAAACGTCCGGAGTGCGTTGCGTATGCTGTTCGGGGAATCATCCGCTGTTCCAATGCAGCACATTCCAACGGTTATCGGTTTCAGACAGGGACGGCCTGCTGAGAACTCATTCCCTCTGCCGAAATTGTCTCAGGCCGGGACATCAGGCTCGGGAATGCCAATCAAAGTACTCGTGCAGGCATTGCAAGGGTCGCCATCATTCCATGGTCTGCTTCAAGTCAGAAAGGAGTGGTGGAAATAAGGTTTCCACAGTTGCAAAGGGCAACAATCTATCCTCCGATAAGGAATCACAAGGAACTTCGCAACCCAGCTCCTCTCAAGTGGCCAATGCGGTGGCCACTGATACTACGGTCTCAAATGCAGCGCACCAATACTCTTCGCAAGTTCTCCTTGCAACAGCGATCGTCGTGATGGTGGACGACGACGGCAATCGGCATCCCGCTCGTGCTCTGTTAGATTCCGGTTCCGAGAGCAATTTCATAACCGAACGGTTGTGCCAACGGATGAAAGTGACTCGAGATAAGGTAGACATCTCGGTTCTAGGCATCGGACAAGCTTCAACAAGAGTTAAGCAACGAATCCGAGCGGTGATACGCTCGCGAGTATCTCCGTTTTCGCGGGAATTGGATTTCCTCATTCTACCCAAGGTGACTGTTAACCTTCCGACAACCTCGGTCAATATTGATGGTTGGGTCATTCCAAGCGGGATCGAACTGGCAGATCCGGCATTTTTTGAATCGAAGGGAGTGGCCATAGTACTCGGCATTGAGTCGTTCTTCGACTTTTTCGAAACAGGCAGGCGAATCTCATTAGGCGAAGGGTTACCAACCCTCAACGACTCGGTATTCGGATGGGTCGTTTGTGGAGGCACATCTACTTCCGTCAACTCCCTGCAAATCAGTTGCAACACTTCATCATCCGGAAGGCTGGACCTACTATTGGAGCGGTTTTGGGAGTGTGAAGAACTAGAATCGGAAAGAGCACTTTCTCCAGAGGAGCGGCGCTGTGAAGAGCTCTACCAGCAAACAGTTCGTCGAGAACAGGATGGTCGGTACACCGTCGCCCTCCCGAAACACAACGAAACACCTCTACACTTGGGCGAGTCCCGAGAGATTGCATTTCGTCGGCTTCAGGGAACGGAACGTAGGCTGGCGAGGGATGCCAGTTTGCGAGAGCAATACGTCGCGTTTATGGATGAGTACCTCGCGATGGGACACATGCGGAAGGTCGACCAAACTACTCAGGAGACGATCCAACGATGCTATTTGCCGCATCATCCGGTGGTCAAGGAGGCAAGCACCACCACTAAGGTACGAGTAGTGTTCGATGCTTCCTGTAAAACGGCATCAGGAGTGTCGTTGAACGATGTTTTACTGGTGGGGCCAGTGATTCAGGAGGATCTAAGGTCAATTGTTCTACGGTGTCGCACACGCCAAATCATGCTGGTATCAGACGTGGAAAAAATGTTCCGCCAGATCTACATCTGCGAAGAGGATCGACCGCTTCAATGTATCCTGTGGAGATCTTCGCCGATAGAAGAGGTTGGCGTGTATGAGCTGAACACCGTTACATACGGTACCAAACCAGCTCCCTTTTTGGCTACAAGGACGGTTAAGCAACTGGTGGAGGATGAAGCAACACAGTATCCCATGGCAGCACAAGCAGCTAGCGAGGACGTTTACATGGACGACGTCATCACGGGAGCGGACGACGTCGAAACGGCACTGATTCTCCGAGAACAACTTGACCACATGATGTCTAGAGGAGGTTTCCGGTTGAGAAAGTGGGCGTCCAACTGCTCCAAGGTATTGGAGGGCGTACCAGCAGAAGACCTTGCCATTAAACAAACAGCAGAAATCAATTTTGGGACCGATCCGTCCGTAAAAACACTTGGTCTGACCTGGGTGCCCAAAACCGATGAATTGAAATTCCAATTCGAAATCCCTGCGTTAGAGGAGTCAGAGAAACTCACTAAACGTCGTGTTTTGTCCATCATTGCAACACTTTTTGACCCTTTGGGGCTACTAGGAGCTGCTATTACCACTGCAAAGATCTTTATGCAGCAACTCTGGTCGATTCAGGACGAGAAAGGTCAAAAACTCGACTGGGATAAGCCACTTCCACCCACGGTGGGTGAGACATGGCTTAAACTGCGTACCCAACTACCAGCGTTCAACCAAATCAAGATCGGCCGTTGCGTTATCGTTCCTGGAGCGGTTTCTGTGGAAATACACTGTTTCTCAGACGCCTCGGAGAAGGCCTTTGGTGCTTGTGTATACCTAAGGAGTGTAGACGCCGTTGGGAAGGTGATGGTTAGGCTTCTTACCTCGAAGTCCCGAGTAGCACCCTTAAAGAGTCAATCGATTCCGCGGTTAGAGCTTTGTGGAGCATTGCTTTCCGCTGAACTGTTCGATAAGGTCCAATCATCCTTGAAGCGCCCGATGAAGACATTTTTTTGGACTGATTCAACCTGTGTTCTACGCTGGATAAATGCTACTCCTACAGCATGGACGACTTACGTTGCAAACCGAGTGTCGAAGATCCAAGCCATCACTGAAAAGGGACTCTGGGGACACGTACCTGGTGTTGAAAATCCCGCAGACCTCATATCTAGAGGAATTTCGCCGGAAGACATCGTAGATAATCGTTTCTGGTGGCAAGGGCCAAGTTGGTTGGAAGGTGATCCTGAAGGATGGCCAAAACTTCAGCAAGGACTTGGAGAAGAAGGTGAGGATGAAAGACGTCGTACTGTTGCAGCAACCGTAGCTTCGTCGTATGCTGAATTCAACGAAGAATACATCAGTAAATTCGCTTCCTATACCGACATGGTCCGCCGAACTGCTTATTGGCTACGATTGATGGACTTGCTACGCAAACCTACAAGTGACAGGAAGAATGGATCATTCCTGACTACAGCGGAATTACGAGAGGCAGAGAACGTTCTGATAAGACGAGTACAGAAGGAAGCTTTTAGTAAGGAATGGAAGGCGATCGTAAACCAATCCGTTCTTCCATCGAACTCCCCGTTACGGTGGTATAATCCTACGATCTCCAAGGATGGAATTATGAAGGTAGGCGGTCGTTTGAGCAAATCCCAGGAAGCGGAAGATAGCAAACATCCCATTCCATTGCCAGCTCGCCACGTCTTCACCCGCAAACTTCTGCAGTATTACCATGAAAGGCTATTACATGCCGGTACGCAGTTTCTGCTGGCTGTAGTAAAACTACGGTTTCTGCCATTGGGAGGACGAAGTGTCGCTAAACATATAGTCCACAATTGCCTCAAATGCTACCGCTCGAGACCAACACCAATCCAGCAATATATGGGAGATCTACCAGCAGCACGGGTCACCATCTCTCGGCCATTTTCTCGAGCAGGTGTCGACTATTTTGGACCCATCTATATCCGGCCAGCCCCTCGACGTCCGGCAGTGAAGGCTTACGTCGCACTTTTCATCTGTTTGTGCACGAAGGCGGTGCACCTCGAATTAGTTACAGACCTATCGACTGACCGGTTCCTCCAAGCTCTGCATCGTTTCGTGGCTAGACGTGGAAAATGTAGCGACATCTACTCCGACAACGGAACCAATTTCGTCGGTGCTCGGAGGAAATTACAGGAGTTTCTGAATCTACTGAAGGATCAACCCCACAGAGAGATCGTTGCAAAGGACTGTGCCATGCAAGGTATTCAGTGGCATTTCTCTCCACCAAGCGCCCCTCACTTCGGAGGTCTCTGGGAGGCCGCCGTGCGCTCGGCAAAGAAACACCTCTTGAAGGTCATCGGTGAAGATCCAGTTTCTCCAGAAGACTTCACAACGCTGCTTGTTCAAGTAGAAGGGTGCTTGAATTCCCGACCGCTTACGCCTTTGACGGAGGATCCGGACGATCTGGAACCGTTGACTCCCTCGCATTTCCTTGTCGGCACGTCACTCCAAGCATTACCCGAACCCAACCTCGAAGACATCCCCATGAATCGCCTCGACAAGTACCAATTAATGCAACGAAAACTCCAAGATTTCTGGCGAAGGTGGCGCCGGGAGTATTTATGTCAACTCCAAGCCAGGACGAAACGCTGGAAACCACCGGTTCAGGTGGAAGTCGGAAAACTGGTCGTTATCCAAGACGATAAGGTTCCCCCCATGCGCTGGAGAATGGGGCGAATAGCAAGGCTACATCCCGGAGATGATAACGTGGTTCGGGTCGTTACACTAAGGACAGCTTCTGGTATGCTAACTCGTCCGGTAGAGAAGTTGTGTATTCTGCCGATACCAGACTGCATCCCCGAAGAAGACCCCGAGGACAGTTCATCCAGCAAGCAAACGTAATTTTCGTTCCATTTCCCCACCCTGTCGAAGAGGATATTCCTGTTTTCTCTCTTTTCAGAAATATGGTATTTCTGGGTGGGTGAGGATGTCTGCGACCAAGGAATACCACCCACCCCAGACTACATCCCTGGATGATGGTGGACTAGCAGAAGTCCGCAGTGATATCACCACAAACATTCTGTGCCTGCGAGATTGCTTCATCCACACGTATGTTGGTCGGTTCGCTGTTTGAATACAATAGGCTTCCAACGCCAGATCTGTTGCCATCATCGATCAAACTGACCATCATCAAGGGACCGATCAATAGCCGAACTGATAACGGCGATAAGAGAGTGAGATCCTCGCTCTCGTGCAATCATCCTTCTGGCTACCTACAGTCGCAGTTGTTCAAGAACGAATGGCCAGTCGAATTTGGATCGCCGGTGAAACTACTGGGCACTGAGCCCACGCACGAATTTTAACTTGTTTAGTTTTAAGTGGAAATATAGTTCTAAGTAATGTGTGTTTTGATAAATGTGTTTTAAATGTATCAAGTGTCATCAACCTAGCCCGCGAGTGTTTAATTAATTAGACCGGGACCCCCAGTGCATGCCATACCCCTAATTGGACCCTGGAACTACGAGCTTCAGGACTGGTCATAGACTATTGGATTTGGTCTCCTTTGGATCCCGTTTCAATCCCACCATTTGGTCGATGTCGGACCTGGTCTAACCACTGCTGTATCATCCACTATCGAAGTCGAGGAATAAGGACTGCCAGGTTCGTACAGTTACAAAAACCGAAAATGAAAAATTACGATCTGGTTCAACGGCAACGACTTTTAGCGCGAAACAACGGAAAAGAATTGGAACTTGGAATGTACTGGCTAAGGCCCAGCAGGTTGAACTGGCACAACTAGCCAATGAGGCATTTCGTTTGAAGCTTGAGATCCTAGGACTGAGCAAAGTCCGTTGGCCGAACTTCGGAGAACACAGATTGGAGTCGGGTCCAATTCTGCTATACTCTAGCCTACGAGGTAAACACGCTGCTCACCACCGTGGAATTGGTTTCCTGCTCAGCGCTCACGCTTACGCTGCGCTCGTGAAGTGGAAACCTATAAATAAATGGATAATTGTAGCCTGATTCAGAACACGGATTAGAAACCTTACCATGATCCAAATGTTACTCGCCAACCGATGCTGCCGAATTGCAAGACAAAGAGAACTTTTACAGTCAACTGAATGCGATCGTGGACTAGATTCCGAAAGGTAACATCAAGATCCTCATGGAAGACTTCAACACGAAGGTTAGTTCCGACAACTCGGACTATGAGCACGTCGTGGGACGCCATGGTCTCGGAGAAATGAGCGAAAACGCAGAGCTGTTTGCAGAGTTTTGTGGCAACAACTACATGGTGATTGGGGGATCGCTCTTTCCTCATCGACCAGTGCACAAAGTGACATGGGTTTCTCGTGATGGCGTCACGGAAAATCAAATGGTCCACATCTGCATCACCCGCAAATGGAGACGGAGCCTTCTTGATGTGCAGAACAAACGTAGCGCCGACATTGTGTCCGACCATCATCTCCTAGTCGGTGAGATCCGACTGCACATTACCAGGATCCAGCGACAGGAGGAGCAAATCGAGCGTCGGTTCAACACACGCCGACTGGAAGACGCTACGGTGAAAAGTTCTTCGTCGAGGAGCTAGAGAACCATGCTTCGGATATTCCAGGAGGTGGAAGCGTAGAAAATCAATGGAGCACCATCAAGAACGCCTTCATCGCCACCGGAGAGAATTATTTGGGTGAACTACGCACCCGAAGAAAGCAGTGGATCACATATGATACCTGGAGGAAGATAGAGGAGCGAAGGAACGCCAAAGCCGCGATAGAGCGAGCGAAAACACGAGGAGCCAAAGCCGTAGACCGTCAGTGCTATTCGGCTCTCGCTCGAGAAGGAAGTGAAACGCTCATGTAGACGGGGCAAAAGAGCGTGGGCGGGCTCTCTAGCCGATGAAGGCGAAAAAACCGCAAACACCGGCGACATCCGCTGACTACGATGTTTCACGTCGCCTTAGTGGGACTAAGATGATTGCTACGATGCCTGTGAATGTGAATGACACGTCTGGACAGTTATTGACCGACCCGGCTGACCAGTTGCTGGTTCGAGCACTTTGGAAACCTTTTTCAAGTGTCGGTCACACCATCAACATCTCAACATGATCCGCCAAGGGTTCGACGCATTACCCGTGTCAACACCGGAGCTCCATCAGTGCAGGAGATAGACACAGCCATTCGTAGCAAGAAATCGAACAGGGCCGCATATCAGCTGAGATGCTCAAAGTTGACCCCGTATTATCCGCACAACTACTGCATCAACTATTTTGCAACATATGGGAAACCGCGACATTTCCGGCCGACTGGATGCAAGGCGTCTTAGTAAAGGTACCCAAAAAGGGTGACCTGAATATGCGATAATTGGCGGGGCATCATGTTACTGTGTACCGTTTTCAAAGTCCTCTGCAAAGCGATCCTTAACCAGATACAGGAGAAGATTGACGCAACTCTTCGACGGCAGCAAGCAGGATTCCGTGCCAGTCGATCCTGTGTGGACCATATTGTCACGCTCCGTTTCATTCTGGAGCAAATCAATGAATTCCAAGACTCTCAACCAGGAGTTCATTGATAACGAAAAAGCTTTCGACCGTCTCAATCACGAAAACATGTTGGAAGCCCTCAGGCGCAAGGGTGTCCCTGAGAAAATCGTCGGCCTCATTGAAGCACAATACAGGGCATTTTCGTGCATAGTACAGTACAACGGTGTTTTGTTCGATCCCATCCGTGTCGTTGCTGGAGTGAGGTGAGGATGTATACTATCACCGCTACTTTTCCTTATCATAATCGACAAGATCATGGTAGATGCGATTGACCATCAAATCGTGGATTGCTGTGGCAGCCCATTATCATGGAGCAATGACTTCGAACTGGCTGATGACGTTGCTCTCCTAGCTCAACGGCGCTCTGATATGCAGAGCAAGCTCGATGATCTTGCTAATAGCTTCTAGGCGGCTCTCTAACGTGCCTCTGGAGCCGGCCTTCTGATAGGCGGCAGGTCTTACCATTAACCCGTTAACGCCCAAGGTATCTCACAATTTAAATCTTCAAAAAAATTTGTTATCAAAGGTCAAATTCCAATAAAATAAGCATGATTTGATGAAAAAAATGGAAGTCTATGGTGTAGTTCCGAAAAAAATCTTCATTGTAGGTCCTCAATATCTGATAATTTTCTCGAGTTCTACTTCAGCACAACTTCTACGCTAGCGTTATATTCTGATCCGTATAGATAAAATGCAGCTCTAAACAAGTGAGAGAGATGATAACCACTCAAAAAGAATAGAAAAAGGACTTATAAATTGGGACAGAAATATAACCCGATAAACGCCTAAAAGTATGCAATGCATGGTTCTTGTAATTTCATGTAGGTTCGACTGCAGTGTTCAACATTTCTCATTTTTTTAACAAATCAAATAAAGAGAGCTCACTTAAATGTGGAATAAGCAAAGGTTAAAATACTTTAGAAGTTAGATTTAACACGGATAATTATTTCAAATAAAGTAATTGAATTTTTCCTTCAGCACCCCACAAACTCTCCTCACGTACTCATCATATGTAAACTTTTCAGAAGTTTTTTTATATTTACAAAAGAAAAATCGTGTTAAGTACTGTTCCATTTAATTTGTCTCCTTTGACAGATACGTATTTCGACCTCAACTATATGGTCGTCTTCGGTGTCTCGTATTCACAGGTATTCTAATAATACGCCCAGGTTCATCACATTCCATGTTTTGATATAAAATTTCAACCAGATATACTCTACACGGCTTCTCCACTTATGTTTGTACTACTCCATGATTGTTTATTCGTGAACAATATGTGAATTTCATGGTGTTATTCTGGGCACTATCAAAGTTCCATCGAAAAGTTAATGTAAAATCCCCGAATGAATCTCGGGAGGATATACGGAAGGAATTCTGAGAGTCATATCTGGTAGAGTTCTGAGGGAATCTCAACTGAAAGCTTGGTAGGAATCCCTGAAATAATGACAGAAGAAATCCCGGGAGGAATTGCTGTATAAATCCCGAGCGAGGATCCCGGCTTATAGAAAGAATTCCATTAAGATTCTCTGAATATGTTTCGACAGAACACTTTGAAAGTATACTAAAATGAATCTGTGAAGTAATTCCAGAGTAAATCCGTGAAAGAATGCTGGATAAAATTTCTGAAAGAATCCTTTCAGGATTTTCTAAAGCAAATCTGGCAGAAATCCTTGAAGTTATTCCTGAAGAAATCCCGTAAAGAATACCTGATGTATTCCTTAGAGAGATCATGACAGGAATGCCGGCCAGAAGCTGAGCAGGCATTCCTGCAAGAACCATAGAAAATATCTCTATGATCTAGGGCTGCCTGAAAACAGTCTCGGAAGAAACATATATTTTTTCTTCTTTTTTTCGGGAGGGATCGCTTAAGAAATAACAGCAGGAATCATGGAAGGAATCTTTGAAGGGATTCCAGCACAAATCTCTGAAAGAATGCAGAAAAGAATAACTAACAGAATCCTGTCAGGATTTTCCAAAACAACGCCTGCAAAAATCCCTGAAGAGAACTCCGGAGCAATCCATACAGAAATCTCGGAAGCAATATCTGAAGGAATCTCGGGAACAAACCTGAGAAGATTCTCGAAAGGAATGCCTGAAGAAATCCTGGAAAGAATTCCTGAAGGTATCTCAAAAAAGAACCTCAGCTCATCTAATCTCATCTCAATTCTTAACCCTATTCTCTAGCCTCTACCTTGCTGTCTTCTTTGCCCTCTATTCCAACCCTCTATCCTACGCTCTATCATAACCTAGAACCCTACCATCTGCCCCACCCTCTAAACTATCCTCTACTATAACCACTGCCTTATCCTTTACCGTACCCTCTAGTCTATATTGTGCTTAATCGTACCGTCTACCTTACTCTCTACCCTAACATTTTTTCTACCCTCAAACCTACTATTTATTCTACCCTTCTCCCTACCGTCTACCCTATCCTCTACCCTAACCATCTACTCCACTCCCTATACTCTATCATTCACCCAAACCCTCTGTCCGTCTGCTCCACCTTTTATCCTACCCGCTACCCTCTAGATACGCATATTGCATGGTATTATAGCTCAAACCACCATTCCGTGGCCACTAACTTAGGTATGGTCCGCCATCTTGGGTTTCAAAATGGCGTCGGATATTCATTTTCGAGTTCTACTCATGAAGCCCGATCGATAGATACCCATATTGCATGGTTTCAGAGCTCAAACTTTCATTCTGTGGCCGCCATCTTGGATATGGGCTGCCATCTTGGATTTCTAAATAAGTCAAATATCGTTTTTTTGACTTCTACTCATCGTGCCCGATCGATAGATACCCATATTGCATGCAGTGTTGGTAAAAACTCAAATTCTCAAATCTCATACTTGAGTTGTTTCACGCGCGATTCTTGACTCGCCAAACTCACCGCCGGAAAAATCATGCATGAGTTGACTCGCGATTTCACTCATTGCGTTATTTATTGGTGTTCTTATTATTTACGTCGAAGTTTTTAGGATTAAATGATAGAACAAAAGCAAACCTATCGTACAAAAACATTGGATGTCGTTCAAATTAATTTGGATTCGTTTTACAAGCGAACAAGATTTCGGCGCTTGACTCGTGAGAGCGAGATTTTGCATGAAAATCTCGCGTGTGAGAAAATGATTCAGAATCGCACGCGAGTTTGCTCACGTAGGAGCGGTTCATGAGTGTGCTTTGAGTGTGATTCTATCAACACTGATTGCATGGTATCATAGCTCAAACTACCATTCCATGGGCGCCATCTTGGATATGGTCCGCCATCTTTGATTTCAAAATAGGGTCAAATATCGATTTTGACTCCTACTCATGAAGCCCGATCGATAGATACCCATCTTGGTTTTCAAAATATGGTCAAATGTCGATTTTTGACTTCTACTCATGAAGCCCGATCGATCGATACCCATATTGCATGGTATCATAGCTCAAACTACCATTCCGTGGCCGCCACCTTGGATATGGTCAGCCATCTTGGGTTTCAAAATGGCGTTAAATATTGATTTATTACTTCTACTCATCATGCCCGATCGATCGATACCCATATTTCATGGTTTCAAAGCTCAAACTCTCATTCTGCGGCCGCCATCTTGGATATGGCCCGCCATCTTGGATTTCTAAACAAGTCAAATATAGTTTTTTGACTTCTACTCATAAAGCCCGATCGATAGATACCCATATTGCACAGTATCAAATCAAACTACCACTCCGTGGCCGCCATCTTGGATATGGTCCGCCATCTTGGATTTCAAAATGGCGTAAAATATCGTTTTTTGACTTCTACTCATCAAGCGCGATCGATCGATACCCATATTTCATGGTATCATAGCTCAACCTCTCATTCTGTGGCCGCCATCTTGGATATGGCCCGCCATCTTGAATTTTAAATATCGTCAAATATCGTTTTTTGACTTCTACTCATGAAGCCCGATCGATAGATACCCATATTGCATAGTATCATAGCTCAAACTACCATTCCGTGACCGCCATCTTGGTTATGGTCCGCCATCTTGGATTTTAAAATGGCGTCGGATATTCTTTTTTGAGTTCTACTTGTGAAGCCCGATCGATAGATACCCATATTGCATAGTATCCGAAGCAGCATTGTCGTTCAAAAGCACATATTCTGGAGTTTTGACCGCCATCTTGAAACCTAAGCCGCCATTTTGAATTTAAATATCCTTGCTACTACTTCCACATCCTAAGGAATGTGTATACCAAATTTGATTGAAATTTCTTGACGCATTTCAGAATTATGCCTATGTTCCGGCATACATATATGTATACATACATACATATAAACATACAAATAGACAAATATACAAACATATAAACATACAAGCATATAAACATACAATCATACATACATCGTCTTTTGTAAGTATTGATTAACAACTCTGCCGAAGAAATGAACTGTAAATTATTAACCATTGTCAAGATGCCAGGGAAATAACTTTTTTTTTGCATTGGAAATGACGCTCACAGATCGTGACAATATGCATTCTTTGAAGCATCGTTTACGCCACCTAGTGAACCAGTCACATACTATATTGTCCACTATGAGCAAGGTATGGGTGTGGAGAACATCTTCTCTGAAGAAAATATTCTAAAATCTTGCATAATTCTGTAGATATTCACATCCAAAGGACTGTCCTATTTATAGGACGCTGGGCGTTCGGGGCATCTGTCCTATAAATAGGACGCTGGGCGGATATGGGTTAACGTCAACAAAACCAAATCGTTGGATGTGAACACGGTCAACTCTACCAGCTTTACGGTAGCTGGCAATCCGTGGAGAATATTGAAAGCTTCAAATAGCTTGGTAGTCAAATGGCAGCCGATGGCGGCACCAAGATCGACATAGGTGCACGGATCAAGAAGGCGAGGGCTGCTTTTGCGAGTTTAAGAAATGTATGAAAAAACTACCAGATTAATCGAATACGCCAGTGAAACATGGTGTGTATCAATGGAGAACACTCAACGGCTGCAGGTCTTCATGAATAGATGCCTGAGGTATATAATTCGCGCATGGTGGCCTCACAATTGGATATCCAACGAGGAGCTCCATCGTCATCAAAAGTTGATAGCGACAGAGATTCGGGAGCGAAAATGGTGGTGGATCGTTCACACTCTACGCAGGGGCGGAAACGAAATCTACAGGCAAGCGTTAGATTGCGACCCAGCAGGACAATGCAGCAGAGGCAGACCCAGAGGCTCATGACGGTGCAGCCTCAACAACGAAATCAAGCAAGTCGACAGAAATTTGACCTGGCCACAGGTCAAGGCGATGGCTGGAAATCGCTCAGAATAGCGATCTTTCAATTCGGCCCTCTGCACAACCGTGGGTGCCCAGGACTGAAAGTAAGTAAGTACACGTTCGGGGAAACTGGAGGAACATCGCCCAAGACCGACGAAGATGGTTCTCTACTATACGTTCGGCGCAAGTTTCTCTGTGGGCATAGTGTGCGTGTCCCTAACCTGTTGATGTGAATGCAATGGAATAAAATAGATGCTGCAGAAAATCTGCATCTATTATCGAGCGTTTTTTTTTCAACGCTTGTTTTGAAACATTAAGGGGTGATTTTCTATGTTCCCATATGATAAAATGTTAAAGAAGCGACACCAAATACTTTCAAACGGATTGAATATATCCAGTACAACTGTATAAATATCATAAGTGTGATCCCAACGTCTATTTGACTGACAAGGGAAAAGGATGGTATGCAGTAAAAATTAGAACATACTCAAATTTGTGAATTCTTTTTTCGAAAAAAAAAAATATATATACAGGGTGTTAGGTTCATGAGTGCAAAGTTTTTAAAGGGTGATAGAGGACCATAAATGGTGAAAAAAATTGTTCTACACATATGGTCAAATCTCAACCGTTACGTAGTTATTGAACTCCCCATGTTTTTGACTCTTATTGCCTTAACTGGCTATCACTTTAAAATGGTCAAACTTATCGCAGTTTTTTTACCCTTATTCGAAAGATTATTGAATGTTCTATCAAATGGCATCTTTGAATCGGTTGGTTTAGTTAAATAACCAAGTTTTCTAGAGCAAAATAGCTAAAAATAGCGTCTTTTAATTTGTTTATGTCAATTATCTTTGAAACATGCGTAATAAATTAAAATTCTTTCTTTGGCAAAGTTGTGGCCCTTGTTCAACTCTACAATTCGTTCTTTGACGCCAAACTTCTAACTCTTATCGTTTTCTTGCAATTTTGATTTAAATGTGCGGTACAGTGCGCAAAAAGGTGCTTACCGTGACGATTGCAAATTTATGATCTGAAATGCGACGTTTAAATCGAAATTGCAAGAAAACGATAAGAGATAGAAGTTTGATGTCAAAGAACGAATTGTAGAGTGAAACAGGGGCCACAACTTTGCCAAAGAAAGAATTTTAATTTATTACGCATTTTTCAAAGATAATTGACAAAAACAAATTAAAACACACAACTTTTAAGCTATTTGCTCTAGAAAACTTAGTTATTCAACTAAACCAATCGGTTGAAAGATGCCATTTGATCGAAAATTCAATAATCTTTCGAATAAGGGTAAAAAAACTGCGATAAGTTTGACCATTTTAAAGTGATAGCCACTTAATGCAATAAGAGTCAAAAACATTGGGAGTTCAATAACTACGTAACGGTTGAGATTTGACCATATGCGTAGAACAATTTTTTTCACCATTTATGGTCCTCTATCACCCTTTTAAAAGTTTGCACTCAGGAACCTAACACCCTGTATATAAATTGTTATCACAATTTTTGTTTGTATTCAGTGTATTGCATTCTTTTTTCTAATTTCTCAGCCTTCTTTATTTATATTATAATACAACTATTTTTCTATTTAATGTTTAATTTATTTATTTTTATTATTTTGAACATGTTTTTCGCTTTTTTTTAAATATATTTTTTTTTATTTATTAGCGTATTTTTATTTCTTGATTATAATATATGCGGTCTTTGAACCATTTTTTTTTTTCTTCTCTTAAGCTATAATCATATATGAATTAGAAAGTGTGAAATGTACTTCTTTCATATTGTTACAGAACGCAAATACTTCGTTTAATGGAGATGCATAGAGAAATCGACTTGGTCGATCAATTAGATAGCAACTCCCTAGAGGACATAAATTCTTGTTCCTCGTCTATACTGAATACTTCGGATCGCGAGGACATGTACGTTGATGACGATGATTATGATGATGGGATTAATGTCACTCTTCTGTCGTCATCGGTTACCATGGACAGCAAAACGGAAACCGCTCAAAATAATACGGTGGAAAAGGAGTTGAATGCTTCTGCCACAGCTAAAAACTGTACTTACAATTCTGATATTAATGGCGACATTAAGCTGACATCCTCTGTTGTCGATGCGAATGACCAAAAGCGAAAGCGTCTCAATGGAGCTGCTAAGAAGAGGTTTAGATATCTCGTAGATCACGGACATAGTCGTGACGAAGCTCGTGTGTTAGCGGAAAAACCGTTCCGCATTTTGCAGACTGATCCAGCAAAGCGTCGCAGAAATGCTGACCTTAGCGAATCAACATCCAGTGACACTAACCCACCTAAAAGGCTTGCTCGTCATGTTGGTAGAGGACAGACTTCCGAAGCTAGGTCCTCGGTTCAAAACAGACTGGCACAAGCTAGGATGGGTGGTTCACCTTCTGACTCTAAAGAGGCTGCTGGTAGCAGTGGCCCTCATAAACCGCTATACTCGGAAGTAGCGGGCTACATCAGAATTGGTGTTTTGCCTGAGGGTTTTCCCAATACCGAACTCACAACCCAACAACTTATTGCTACCCAGAATGAAATTCTCAAGAAAGTTGCTGAACAAAGGAAGGAAAGGATCAAACCTAAGTTTGGCAACTGTATGTTCAGACCTGGGCATATGATCATCTTGTGCAAAAACCAAGATACTGTTGACTGGTTAAAGGCTAAAATCTCCAGTATTAAACCATGGGAGAATGCGGGCCTTATTGCACTTGAAGAGAAGGACATACCCAGGCCTGAAATATTAGTTGGATTTTTTTCCACGCAGTGAAAAGGATTCAAACGAAGAAATCCTAGCCTTTGTGGAAAGTCAAAACGAAGGCTTAGTAGTCGATACTTGGAGGATTCTCAAGAGATACACGGTTAAACAGCATCACGTGGAACTATTCTTCACTGTTGATGCTGTTTCCATGAGGTCGCTAGAAGACTGCAAGTTCACTATCGACTACAAGTTTGGAGTGGCCTACATAAGAAAAAGAAATCAGAAGACAGATGCCACTGCAAATGAGCAGAATGAGGTAGCAATAAGTGCTAGTGAAGACCTACAAAGGAACAAAGCACATCCCAAAAAAGATTCAGAAATCAGCAGTAATCTTGATGACGCTGAAATGACGGAACCTCACCAAACGGAAGAGGAAAGCAGAAACGAGATCAAGGAATTGAAAGGGCAGCAGAATGTAGATCAAAACTGTTCGGAAACAAGAGAAAAGGTTGTTAGACGTTCGAATATGCCCAAACGCTCTCTACAAGTTGCTGATTAGGCAGGTAAAGATCACCACCACATCCAAACTCAGAAGCAACAGCATGAAACAATGGCGGATAAAACTGCCTATAAATCAACTAAAGCTCAGGAAAAAAAATCTATAAGAAATGACTAACAGAAGCATAAAATTCATACAAGAAAACCTTCACCATGCAAAGGCAGCTTCAGCGATATTAACCTTCCGTAACTCGCGCGGTTGACTACCTGCGTCAACACCACGCTAATGCTGAGTACAAAAAGCGAGATTTTTTCAACGTGTTGTACAAAATACAACAGCGCGATCGCTCGTGGGTTAAGTAAAACATTTATAAAAGGCAAACTGGACGTGGCGCTCCTGCAAGAGCCATGGACAAGAAACCGTAAGATTTTAGGAATACAAACTACAGGATGTAAGTTGGTTTTGATGATACTCAGCTTGCTCCAAGAGCTGCAATCCTAATAAACCGCAATACTAATTTTACACCAATTACAGAATTCATCGGAAGGGACATTTTTGCAATTTCACTAGAGGTGCCAACCGCGAAAGGAAAAACACAAATCTTTGTTGCATCTGCGTACTTTCCTGGCGATGTTAAGGAAGTACCTCCTCCAGAAGTTGCAGCATTTGTGTCCCACTGCAGAAGCCAGAACAGAGGGTATCGGCATCGGCATCGGATGCGATGCTAATGCCCACCATACTGTGTGGAGTAACACGGGAATCAACAACAGAAGTGAGTCCCTTTTTGATTTCATAACTCAAAATGACATCGACATAATATGCAATAGGGGAAATTCTCCTACATTTGTTAATGCCATAAGGCAAGAAGTGTTGGATTTAACTCTTTGTAGCTCAATATTATCAAGTAGAATAGAAAATTGGAGTGTATCTGATGAAGTTTCATTGTCAGATCATAAACAAATTCTGTTCGAGCTTGAAGCAAAAGAAATTCTAAGGGAAACGTTTAAAGATCCTCGAAAAACGAATTGGGAACTATATTGTTCTCGACTACTACATCAAAATGAACTGATTTCGGATATCATTACCACTTCCATTGAACTTGAAAAAGCAGCTGACTGCTTCACTACTTCAATTACACAGGCTTACAATGAAAGCTGTCCAACTAAGGTACGCTCCAGTAGCAGAGCGTTCCTTGGTGGTATCCAAGATTAGAAAAACTCAGAAAAACTGCTCGAAAACAATTCAATCGAGCAAAACTCACCCTAAACTGGTCTCCGTACAGAGAGGCTTTATCAAACTATAATAGAGAAATTAGAAGATCAAAGCGGTTTAATTGGAGACACATGTGCGAAGGCATAGAAAGTACTCCTGAGGCTGCAAGACTACAAAAAGTTCTCTCCAAAGATCATGCTAATGGTCTTGGAACGCTAAAAAAGACTGATGGGTCTTTCACTGGAAATTCTCAAGAAACCTTGAATTTAATGATGGAAACTCATTTTCCAGGATCTATTCCTTTTCCTGCTGCTCAAAGCAGTCGAGATGTCAGTTTTTGTGGATTAACTAATGGATCGGAAAACACTGATTTAGCAAACTACATTTTCACATATTCAAAGATCGAATGGGCACTAGACTCTTTTGATCCATTTAAGGCCGGACGGGACGGTGGTTGAATCGTCCGCCATTGCTCTGTTGCTAGTAAGATGCAAATCTCAACTTCTACTTCATATTATTGACTAGAAATTTGATCGTTCATTTGCTCACTTGTGGTGCACAATCGACTAAAGTTTCAGCTACGTCAGTGCAGTGGAAGTTGATATTTGCTTCTTCAAAATCGCGAGGCAAATTGTTAGAAAGAGAGGGAAGATAGGAAAAATTACACGTCGTCCTGTGCGGCCTTAAAACTCCAGGTTTAGATGGAATTTTACCAGTGCATTTACAAAAGTGCAAGGATAAAATTATTCCAATTTTGATAGTACTTTTCAAATCTAGTTTTCTACTGAGGTACATTCCAACAAAGTGGAGACAAGTTAAAGTAGTTTTCATACCCAAGCCTAATAAAAAAGATAAATTGTCGCCAAACTCATATAGGCCAATAAGTCTTACGTCGATCTTTCTAAAACTAATGGAAAACTTATAGACGAATATATCAAGTCTAATATACTTAATGATAAACCATTAAACAGAGCTCAATTTGCCTACCAAACGGGCAAATCAACAACATCGGCTCTACATTCATTAATCACAAAAATAGAGAAAACTTTTGAACATAAGGAAATACTTCTGGCAGCAGTACTTGCATCGAAGGTGCGTTTGACAACGCTAGTTTTGCGTCAATGAAAAGGGCCATAAGAAATAGAGGCTTTTCTAGACTTATAATTGATTGGATTGAAGTGATGCTGTCTAAAAGGGAAATATCAGCATATCTTGGGAATTCAGTTGTAAAAGTAACAGCTGTTCAGGGCTGTCCTCAAGGGGGAGTCATTTCTCCCCTCCTCTGGTCCCTAATTGTTGATGATCTCCTTGACAAATTACAGTATCATGGATTCGAAGTAATTGGCTTTGCAGATGACATTGTCATTATTGTTCGCGGAAAATACGATAAGATTATCTCTGATCGGATGCAAACAGCGTTAAATTTCACTTTAACCTGGTGTAAAAATGAAGGGTTCAATATTAACCCTGGAAAAACTACAATAATCCCGTTTACCAGAAGACGCAAAATCACCTTTTCAGTTTTGAAACTTGGTGATGCTCAGCTGTCTTTATCTTTGAATGTAAAATTTTTTGGAGTCATACTAGATAGCAAGCTGTGTTGGAACAAACATGTTGAACAACAGATAGAAAAAGCAAGAAATGCTTTCTGGGGCTGCAAAAGAACTTTTGGAAAGAAATGGGGTCTAAAACCAAAGATGATTTTATGGATTTATACGGCCATCGTGAAACCTATTATTACTTATGCTTCTATTGTTTGGTGGGAAAACACCAAACAAAATGCTACGCAAACCAAGTTGAACAAGCTTCAAAGGCTTGCAACTGCTTCACTAACTGGGGCTATGGGTACTACACCATCTAAAGCCCTAGACGCGATGTTAAATATTCTTCCTTTACACGAATTTATACAAAAGGATGCTGTTAAATGTGCTCTGAGACTAAGAAGGTCCTCGAGAGCCACCAGTAGTGATCTAAGAGGACATATGAGCATTTTAAAAACTTTTAATATCCGTCCAATATACCTAATGAATGAAGATTTCATGGTAAAACGTAAATTTTTTGATCATTCATTTCGAGTTCCCGACGTGACTCATCAGGATTGGGCAGCTGGAAAACCAAATTTTCGATCTGGCTCAACAATCTTTTTTACTGATGGTTCGAAACAAGATAACATGGTAGGGGCTGGAATACATGGCCCTGGAGTTAACGTTTCACTACCATTAGGAAGGTGGCCGACAGTTTTTCAGGCCGAAGTTTATGGTATTTTGGAATGTGCCGACATCTGTCTCAAAAGGCGCTACAAAAATGTTAATATATGTATTTGTTCGGATAGCAAAGCAGCAATAAATGCTTTGAAGTCCACAATCTACAATTCAAGACTAGTTTGGGAATGTACCATGCTAGTGCAGCAGTTGTCCTATCGCAATAAGGTTAATCTGTACTGGGTTCCTGGACATTGCGGAATAGAAGGAAATGAAAAAGCTGATCAGTTAGAAAAAATAGGGTCATCCATACAATTCATTGGGCCTGAGCCATTTTTTGGAATAGCTCCTTGTGCCCTCAAAATGGAATTAAGGAACATGGAAAAAACCAAAATAAAACTTATCTGGTCGAATACTTCAGATTGTCGTCAATCTAAACGATTCATAGAACCAGATGCATCTAAAACACTAAGGTTAATGAACCTGAACAAACATGATTTAAGTATTTACACTGGACTAGTAACAGGCCACTGCCCTTGCAAATATTACTTAAGTATAATTGGGAAATTACAAGATAACAAATGTCGTTTCTGTAAATTTGAGAGCGAAAGCTCTGAGCATTTATTGTGTGAGTGTGCTGCACTTTACCAAAAGCGCCGCGGTTACTTTGATAAGGGCTTGATGGAGCCTTGGGAAATCTGGGCCTCTCATCCCAAGCAGGTATTGGATATCATACGAAATGCAGTACCTGATTGGGAAACACGCCAATAGCTGAGAGGATGATCATTTCTCCATAGTGATGAGTCTTTTCAGTACGGCAAAAATAAAGAGGATGACACCACAATAGATCAAATTAATGGTCGCAGTGGTACTATGTCCCCAACAGGAGAAAAAAAAATACGTTCGGCGTTAGAGTAAAGTAACTTTGTAGTCAACAAGGTAAGATATGCTAAAGTTCAAAGCACACCTAATCAAACTGTAATCATATTTTACTATATGCTTGAACTGCTTTAAAAAAATATGGTAATGTTTGAGGAAAACAGTGCTTTGACATTAACAATACTCGAGCGGTTCCGATTACACTCATCCTAACCCCAATTGCTTCGGGCATAAATTTCACAACCATTCAAAAGATTTGATCCTTTAAAGATAAACCCTCCCCCAGGCAAACACATTGTTTGTTGTTGTTCTGCTTTATTTTTCTGCTAAGTCACAAATCCTCATAAAATTGAATTTCAATACTCAGCACTTTTCTGCGACACCCTCCTATTGAATCGAGCCAGAAGCAACACACTGCCAGCCATCATGGCAAAAGTGGGTATCAAAAGACAGTAGCTGAAATTTCCTCATCCCCTTTCTGCAAAGAAAAAAAAAACGTGTCCCCCTATCCTCCTACTTTGCTATGCCTCGCCCCAAGTTACCGTGTAGTAGTAGTACGTCGTCGTCGTCGGGTCGGGGGGGAGCGCAGCAAATCGAAATTCCTTCAAATGAAGTGCTCAAGTTCTTATTGAAAGCCCAGTCGTTTTAGATCACATTTCCGCCTCTTTCGCCCCCAATACCGCCGATCAACCAGCACCGTTGGGAAAAATAACACTCATTGATCCGGCACTCAGTCACTTCACCAAACCGCACTGTTGTCGCTTTTGGGCGGGAGACGTCGACGTCGTCGTTGGAAGCCCGGCTTCTGGTTGGTCGATGGTTCGTTTTTTATTATCCTTCAAATAGTATTGTTGGGCGAAACATGTTTATGAACCGTGCGAGTTGATGGGGGCCCGCTCTTCAGACGCTTATTTTTGTTTGCAGAGGTGGAGAAATTGGGGGCCCTGCTGTAAATATTTTTGGATACCGAATTCGGCAAGGAAAGGGCCAAGTATGTGCGGCGGCATCCTGTATGAACGGAGTGAAACGACCTTTCACTCGATTTGAATGGTTTTATGGTGATGAGGAATGTTTTATTGCTTTGTTCCCTACTAACATGAACAGAAAGAGCAAAGAGTGTACATACTGGTACAAAGAAAATGTCCAGAAAGTGCGAGTTAGAAAGTAGGTCTGGAGAAATCATGACTTATAGTTTGGGAGCATAGTTTCACTATATCATATACATACATAAACTATAGATTCCGCATAGGAGCCTGGAAGGTAAATTGTTTTGAATTTACTATGGAACTTGATTGGCACCGCTCAGCGGCGCCAACGAAAAGGTTGGTTGGACGAGGAATGCTACCAAGTGAGGAACGAGAAGACTGCCACCAAGAGTCGAACCGAAGACTACTTTATAAAGAAGACAAGGCAAAGACAAGACAAGACTCCGCTATTTTCCCATCCTAACGGCTAGCGTCACCGATAAAGTGATAAAGTGGTCTTCGGTCGAACGCCAGCACACGGCTCAACGGAGAGTGATACAAGGTACTAACTGAAAAGGAATAATTCCACCACAACAAGAAACGGAAGCACGAACAGGGTGTGATTACTGAAGCATAGGATAGCATGGATCGGAACGATATGTACAAATGTCAATGGAATACAGACAAAGCAATGAAACTACATTATCCAACAATCGGATTCAAAGTACAAAATGTTTGGGATAGGCAACTTTTTTTTTCAAAATTTTTCATAGAG
Source organism: Aedes albopictus (assembly GCF_035046485.1). Taxonomy (NCBI): domain Eukaryota; kingdom Metazoa; phylum Arthropoda; class Insecta; order Diptera; family Culicidae; genus Aedes; species Aedes albopictus. The sequence continues at coordinate 204,394,663 of NC_085136.1, read as the reverse complement.
TGAATAGAAAATTCTCAAATTTTGATTGTTTGTCAACTTACTAAATGTGCATCATTGGTACAAATTTAATCTCAATTTATTAATCTATCGTAAAACTGAAACCATTCTCGTAAAACACTATTTTTAGACACCTAATTTTTGAACTGTCATATCTCGGAAACCAGTGAACCGAATAAAATGAAATTTTTACGGTGCAAAACTACTAGGGATGTATCGTTCAACGATGTACTGTGTGCCGGACCAGTTGTTCAAGAAAATCTCAGCTCGGTCGTTTTCCGCAGTCGAATTTGTCAGGTAATGGTTGTAGCTGATGTGGAAAAAATGTTTCGAGAAATCTGGATGAATTCGGATGACACTCCTCTGTAACGCCAGATGAGAAAATTTCGATGTACGAGCTGCTTACCATGACGTACAATACCAAATTGTCATCATAGCATCCCACTTGGGCCTAGATTAGAAACAGCTAGCGTTCGTCCACTGGACAAGAAATGCTTCCCATAGTAGCAGAAACTATCGAAGAGGACATGTATGGACGACGTTATCACGGGAGCGGACAGCATCGAATCAGCGTTCGAGGTTAGACCACAAGTCCAGATTCAGAATCGGTAGAATATTACTATTTCTACGCAGACAGATGGGCGAATTTAAAACGGAGACAATGGAGGCACGCTCCTGGAAGTACAAACCCTGTAGGCAGATCATCTCGGAAAAAGAGTTGAAGAAAAAAGACATTGTATAGTGGTAGCTTGCGCTTCGTTCGATTTTCGGGTTCATTTCGGATTTTCTGTAACAAATTTCATCAGCTTGGGAGATCGCAGCAGGTTGTGCGCGCGAGCGGCTGCGTTTTGAAAATCGTCTGTCAATCGTTTTTTTTTTTGTTCCACTTTATTTTGAATATGGCCGGTCAAATGGAGATGGCTGGTAGGCTATACCTTCCGGCAAATTTACCTCGAAAAGTAGGGTCTGGGACCATTTTGGGCAGGATCACCTATTTTGGACACTTGCTGCTATAGCTCAGTCAATTTCAAACCGATATACTTGAATTTTTGAACATTACTAGATACTGTGCCTATCTGATCGTGTCTCAAAAATCAAGTCAATCGGATCAAAACTGACTGAGTTATAGCAGCAAGTGCCTAAAATAGGTGCTCCTGCCCAAATGGTCCTAGGCCCTACATGCAAAGTGATCTTCAGTGTTCAACATATTAGTGGATCCAAATGTTGTAAATAATAATTGTTGGGGTGCCATCATTTATAAGTTAAGGTTTTGCCAAGGCTAGTAAAGAGGCATGCAGGCTTACGTTCGTCTAAACCCAGGGGTTGCCTAGCCTACACAATCCTGACGTTAGGACGGCCCATAGCCGTCGGTTGCTGGACGCTTGCTCCACAGGCTGCTCGTGGTGGGGGGAGGTGGTGATGGTTGAAAGAGGAGTATTTCTCCGGCCGACCGGCAATCAAACCAGCGCCGTATAACCAGCCTCCTGTCACGCGGCCATGTTTTTGAGGTCAGCATCAAAATCCAGGAACGATTATTGTCTGTGGCTGAATCATATCAATAACAATTATAAATTTTATGTAAACTTTATTTCCGTGACGAAGACGAGCTGATACTATTATGAATTCATTTTTAAATAAATAATTGGGAAATTAAAAATCATGTTTTGCTTAAACTAACGAATTTAAAAGGTGAAAAAAAAGTTGGTTGTGAAAAAAAGTTTCGCCGCTTTTGATTTTTGCTCCTGGAATTATGTTTGTATACAAACTTTGCGCTGTCATGGGGAACCAAGCTACCGAGCCGCCGCTATTGTGTTCAACGAGGCGGCTGAAAGTGGGAACCAGAGATGTTGGCTCGTTATTTTCCTGTGGGGCAGTATTGCGGTGACAGGAGGCTGCGTATAACATATGTTCGTCTAAACCCAGGGGTTGCCTAGCCTACACAATCCTGACGTTAGGACGGCCCATAGCCGTCGGATGCTGGACGCTTGCTCCACAGGCTGCTCGTGGTGGGGGGAGGTGGTGATGGTTGAAAGAGGAGTATTTCTCCGGCCGACCGGCAATCAAACCAGCGCCGCATAACATATCACTGAACCACATTTTGAGGATAGGTTTTAATCTTCGATTTCCTATCTACACCACTATGGCCATGGTCTGAGTAACAAGGCACAAGAGAGCTGCCCTTGGTCCGGCCGTCTGGGACGAAAACTGAACTCGCTCGTTTTTTTTATCTCTTTCTTCTCTCTTCGCTCGTTCTTTTCGCGAGCGGGTTTTGGATGAACGTGGGAGCAGGCTTTCCAAATGTACATCCTTCTCGCAACAGCCCGCACAAGGCTGAGTCGACACTCTCTTATGTGTGCAGACCATCTCTCTTTACCGTGTGCAACACCATCAGTGAGAAATGTATCGCACACGCATGAGCGAAAGATGTATTGGAACAGCCGCTGCTTCGGCTGCTTGCCTGACAGTTGCATACTCGAGTCGTATCGAGCCGAGTGGGAAACGTCGTGAGTATTGTTAGCCGCATGGCGATGACAATCTTCGGCTAACCAAGCCAGCTGTCGCGTAAAGCGTGTCATAGGCTGTCACGGGAGCACATGGCTTAACGCTAAAAGTTATTCACAAAATATGTGCTCAATAAATATTTTTTTACAAACATGATATGCCTTTCACAAGATGCCCCAGGGGCGAAAAAAAGTTTGTGCCAGCGTTTGTCAAAATTGTAATCTGGCAAAAATATACCACTGATGTGAGATTCAACTCTCTTTTATATTGAAAACATGGCAGTGCATTCCACATACCAATAAAAATAATGCTATGCAAAATACTCTACTAGAATAAGACTTACAGGTACATATTCTCTATTTGAAAAAATACATAATATATGAAACCAGTCTTTCAAGAGCATCCTTCTACTCCATGATCCAAACAAGCATGCTTTGAAATGATCCTTAATACCAGGATCGTTTTGGATCATGATTTTTTCCAATCTCAGCGTGCGGGATCTGTGCATGGGATTCAATCCGAAGATTGAATCCCTACGTTCAAATGCACTGAAAAGTTTGGTAAGCTAAGGATGTGTTTAGTTCCGAAGAAAATTGCCTCTTCGGGTGCCCGTTGTCCATACCACTAAGAGTGAAATGTTCAATGGTAGCAGTACATACCGTACCTGCCAAAGCCTTTCATTGAACGCAAAATTCTATTTAATTTTTATTTGTGTGAGGATTTTTTTCGGGATGATTATGTTTAATTTAACAGACACCCACCGTTTCTAGAGGTATATATCTCTAATCGTCTCTAACAGATGAACTGTGTAGACCCACGTTTTTAATTCAATAATTTGTGATGAAGAAGGAGCGTAAGCTCAGGAAAATAACTATCTCTTCTGGCCCATTTCAAAAGCACCACCTCCAACAAAGACTAGCTACATATTTAGCCCGTAGCTTCCGCTTGAAGATAAGCCCAGTTTCCTGAGTTGGGTCTGACCTTGCAAGCCCGATCGCCATTAACAGCGAAAAAAACTACAGTAAAGGTCTGTGCGAAAATTATTAGTCAATCCCGCCATTTGGTCAATTTTTGAAAAACATTGGGTTAGGAATCTGTCAGTCTGGAACTAAGAACACAACTTTCTGCCCCGTCTAGAATCGATTGCGTTCGTTTGATTGAAACTCGTAAACTGAAAAGAGATTGCAGAGAACGCTCCTCGGATAAAATCAAGGAAGCAAAGTATTTCGTTCTCTCTGTGTAATCTGTCAAGGAAAATTTTTCTATTCACACTCAACTAAATATCTATGGTAACGCGATGCATTTCCACTGCTGTGAGAATCAATCAAGGATTGAATCATGGGATTCAATCCTCCCATACAGGAGGCAAGATTCAATGCATGCCTGGATTGAAACGAAATAAGCGCTTCGAACTGATCATGCTCATGTGGTTTTGAATCTCAGCAGCTCTTGGAGTGGGATTTTTTGAAGACTGTATGAAACGCGTCGATAATTTTGAGCGTGCGATATACCTACCACGATACTCGACACGTTCAACAGAAGTAAAATGCTCGGGCCGAGCGCAGCGATTTTCGTCACTTCGTGTCCAGCCAACGAGAGACGGTTTGGGCTAGAGCCGAGGTTGTCATCGGCGAACGAACGCACAGCGAAAGCAGACGATGTGAGAAGTTCCCGACAGTGATGTTGTAGGTCGCATGAGTTTTATTCTGTGGGCTGTCATGAACCATGCATTCACAAGGCTGTCATGGGAATAAGAGTGTGACAGCCATCTAAATGCTATCATGATGCGGTACTTTTGGGAAGCCTGCGTGGGAGGCTGTCTCCGGCGTTTTTTTTCGACGGCGCGTTGAGGACAAGTTTTAAATAGAAAAAAAAACTTAACTACTAATTTTCAATTATTTGTGCTTGTTTATGGTACATATTACGTGTAACAAATTTGTCTACATTTCCGTGTGATTTTGAGCGAAATAGCTGCTGGATGTCTGGGAGACGCAAATGCGTCACTAGAACTCTGGAATTCTTATAATTTGATGACTTTGCTTCTGCATATCGTTTTGGCGCCCAAACGTTGACCAAATGTATCCTATGGACTTCATCCCTCAATACCTAAACAACTCCCAAATTCCCGTGACAAATATCAGTCAGTGCCTGCGGAGTTTGTTTTTATTTCCAACAGCCTCGCTTGTTTTTATTTCCAACAGTTTCTTCAGAAGTTTACTCAGAGATTCCATTAGCAATTCTTACAATAAGCGAGAAAACAAGTCCTCCAGTGATTCTTGCAAGCAACAAACATGTCACAAAAGAGAGTCCTACACGGCACCGCAGGTTCTGGTTGCGGATAAGTCACTGATTTACTTTATATTCTAGGATCTTTTCAAAAATTCAATTGTTTGAGAGTTCTCCAAAAATACCTGCAGCAAAATTCTTCAAGAATTTCTTTAGACATTTCTTTCAGGAATGCTCATAGAAGTAACCCGAGGGTTTCCTCCAGTGATAGTTTCAAGGCTTTTATGAGAATTCTTTCAAAACATCTTCCTAGGATCCTCCCGGGAAAACGTCAATTGACATTTCTATAGGATTATGCTCTGAGATGAATACATGCAGTATATTAGTATATAAAACAATCTTTAGGGAGATTTCGGCAAGGATTTACTTGGAACAATTCAACTGAAGGTTTGTTCTCAGAGTAATAAAGGTTCAGGACATTAGCATAGACAAATTGGATGATTCATTACTGAAAGAACTCCAGTTAGTCATAAGAGACATTATGTAGACATTTTGAAAAAAAAATCGGACGGGTTTCCATTATGTTCTATTGGAAAATATTGTAAAGGGAATCATAAAGAACATTTTGGGTTAGTCCTCAAAAGAGTTGTTAATTCCCAAAAGAGCTCAGCTATATTTTTTATGAATGTTTTATAGATATCACCAAAAAATTAGCTCCAGAAAAAACAATGCCCGAGTAATCCTTAAATCCTCAATCTTCCAGAAATTGTCCACCGTTAACAGCACCACGTTGATTTGTGTAGTACAGGCGAGCTTTTTTCAACGTATTGTACTAAATACAACGGCGTGATTGCTGATGGGTTAAATACTATTTTTAGAATATAATGTTATTATTGACGGTTTCCCCCCTTATCGAACGCGACGATTTAAATCCGTCGCGGATGTAACCGTCGCAGCCAGTCAGCAGGCGAGAGTCTGACGTTTCTCCGATCTCACTAACACAAACAGCAGCAGAAGTGGTGCTTGATTCGTTGCGATGATTCAGAAATGCCGACTGGAAGTTGGCAGCGCGTTTTTTTTTATGAAAGCAACATACAATATTATATTCAATTTCATCGTGTTGCGTTTAGTTATAAAAGCTAGTAGGTACAAATTTGCCAAGGGTGCTTGTCCCCCTGACCAAAAAGCTGGTTACACCCTTGACCCAGTATTTTTTATTTTCATTCTACTTCTAGTAGTAAATAAACGAGGTAAACTCAGGATACCTTTTTTTTCAAACGCCTGTGTCTCAAACGTATTTATACTTTTACGAGCGTCCCGCAGCCACTACTGTCTTCCAAGTGATGAACAATCATCATTATGCATACTTCTCGTTATTGGTATACGTGAGGAGCGAACTTGCTCTAAACCGCCACTGCTTCCCACTTATGCCAACGTCAACAACCAAGACCAAAACGGCAACGACAATAAACTTTTCGGCGATAAAACGTACAAATAATTTTCTGGCATGTAAACATCTTCGCTGGAAACGACATAACTGCGCGTCTCTAGTGCTCCGGTATACAATACTCTAGTTGGAAATATTTGTAGGTACCTTAGTAGGAGCGTGCATTTCGGCGAAAAACTGCAACTGAACCAACGTGATTTGAAGCGCCACGTAACATGCATCTACTCAATTCATTCTTGGACCATATTTTCCTAGAGTTCCCCATAAAAATGGCATATGATTTGCGTTGGTCTACGATGTAGGAAAATTGCCCCGGAAAGCACGGTACTCAAGCATCATTTATTGAAACCGTTTCCTCTTCCAGTTGGGCAAGGCAGTCGTCTTGTTTGCCGTGTTTGCTTGTGCTGCCAAAACGGAATTGTGAGCAACCAAGAAATCTAAAGCAAATAATTCTCTATTTGTTCCTGAAGGGGCTGTTAGTCTTTCCAACATGAACAAAAGTCATAATTTCAAGCACGATTGTTTGACACATGGCCAGTTGGTCCCGTGTGTGAGGCGAATATGAAATCCAAGTTCTACAAGTTCCTGTCCTCTGTGTTTGTTTGAAATTCTTATGCAACCGAGTTCACAGTGGAAACTTTTTCATAGCTTTTATTTCCGAAACGCAAACTATGCTGGTTTATGCTGCTGCTCCTCCCTCCTCTTCTTGGCGTAACGTCCTCACTGGGACAAAGCCTGCTTCTCAGCATTACTGAGTTATTAACTGAGAGCTTCCTCTGCCAATGACCATTTTGCATGTGTATATCGTGTGGCAGGCACGAAGATACTCTATGCCCAAGGAAGTCAAGGAAATTTCCTTTACGAAAAGATCCTGGACCGACCGGGAATCGAACCCGTCACCCTCAGCATGGTCATGCTGAATACCCGTGCGTTTACCGCCTCGGCTATATGGGCCCTATGCTGCTGCTCATTCCAAGCGAAACGAAATATGCGATTATACCCTAAGAGGTTGTGTATTCTTCTTCTTTCCTGCCGAAACGTCTCCACTAGGAAAAAGCCTGCTTCTCAGCTTCTACGGGTACTTCCACAGTTTTTAACTGAGAACTTTCTCTGCCAATGACAATTTTACATGTGTATATCATGTGGCAGGCAGTGGCGTAGCTAGGAATTTGGGGGCCCGGTGCGGAACCAAATTTGTGGGCGCCCATGAAAATTACAGATAAACCTATTTACAACGATAAATCTATACATTTATATATAATTTTTTGTACAAAACGTTAAAAAAATCTCGACTTCTGTACTTAGCATTAGCGTGATGCTGGAAGTTAGGCAGCATCCATTTATTACGTAACCCTAAAATCGACATTTTTCGATCCCCCCCTCCCCCTTCCGTAACGCTTTTTTGTATGAAAATCATAAAATTGTTGTATGGACCGTAACGCTCGGCCTTACTTCCCCCTTCCCCTAGAGCGTTACGTAATTTGTGGACTGCGCCTATGACCTATTGACTGACGGAAGGTTAAACATTATTTTCAGTATTCCTTTATAAATTTCTTAAGGGATTTCTGCAAGGATACATCCGATAGAACTCCGATCAATAAGCGTAAGATTTTTTTCTATGAATTATGTCGATTTTTTTACAATTTATTTAAGTGATCCTTTGATCTTTTAGGAATTCTTTCAAAGATTGCTTTACTATTTTCGTTTTCTTTGAGATTCTTGCAATGGCTTCATCGAGTATTTCTCGAAACATGTTCAGGAGTGATTCTATCAATAATATCTGTGAGGATTCTTTTAGAAGATCATCAATAGAATTTTAAAGAAATTACACTAAAAAATACAACAAAAAATCTTCAATGATTCTTTTGGAATCAGATATTCTTCCAAGAATTTACATCTGAATTCCGTCAGAGGAAGGGAAGTCCTTCTACAATTTCTTTAAACATTCCACCATGGATTTTTTCAGGAGATCCTCCAAATATGCCTATGATGATTTTTTCACAGACGTTAAGTATTTCTCAATTATTCCCTCACATAACTCTTCCAAAAATTTTTCTAAGAATTTCTCTCGGCATTTCTTCAAACAATCATCTCTTATCTTGGCGTTCTTTTGACAAGTTTTTTAGATTTTTTTTTCAGAAATTCCTCCAAGGATTCCTTTTGAAACTACTGCATCGCTTTTCCACGAAAAATTTCAGCAAGGAGTTTCTCTAAGGTTTCACTAAGATATTCCTTCTAGAATTTCTTCAGGAAATTTCCATTGAACAATATTTATAAATCTCCAAGGATTCCTGCAGAAGTTCCTCTAAGAAAATTATCAGAGGAACTTCTGTAGGAGTTCTGTTGGAATTCTTTGGAAAAATCCTTCTGGAATTCCTCTAACGAATTCTTTAATTTCCATCAACTCTAGAAGTTTTCCCAAGGATTCCTTCATGAATTTTTGCTAGGATTCCACTGGGAACTCTTCTAAGAAAAATTCTATTGCGATTTTTAATAAAACTACTTCAAAATTCTTTCGATAAACCTTTTGAAAAATCATTATTTGTCCCCATCAAGCATCTCACCAAGAATTTCACCAGAATTTATAAAAAAAATCCTCGAAAAATCATTAAAAAAAATCTTGGGAATTCCTGGTAAGATCAACATAGGTACCTTTAGTATTCTTATAATCGCAAATTCATCGTATTCTAAAACAAAGCGATTGCGGCACCGATTGATAACGTATTTTTACGTGCTCACGTCTAACAAAAATACAAAAATAAGAAGCAAACCAAAAAGCGCTCCATTCCATTGTTTTGAGTAGGATGAAAATTGGAGCGTATATGATTAAATAGTAATGGAACAGATGCCTTATCTTATCCATTCAAACCATTTCTTCAGAAGTTTCTCCAAGGATTCCTCCTAAGACTGTTGTGCCACTTTCTTCAAAAATTATTTAATAATGCCTAGAAGCATTCTTTATGTGATTAATGCAAGGCTAAGATTTTATAGAGAATATCCATAAGGAAGACTTTAGGAATCGCTTCAACAATTCCTATGGGATTTTTTCCAAGGATTTCTCAAATAATTCTTGAAAATTATCACATGATTATTCCAGAATTTCTTCAAGGATCTTGTTAGAAACTTCTGCAAAGGTTTCATCAATCGCATAAAGCATTCCTTGTTTTATTTATTTAATAATTCCTCCAAGGATTCTATCAAGGATTACTTTTGTGATTTTTTTTTTCAGGAAATTGTTTGTGAACTTCTCTGGTATTCCCTTGTTTGTTTCGAAATTTCTTAGGTAATTCTTCTGAGATTTTCTTCGGCCGTTCCGTTGTAAATTCTGTGATTTTTTTTAATTCGCAAGAGTATATGTCATTGAACTTCAAAAGTAGTAACAGACGGAATTCCGAGGGGAATTATCAAAAGAAAATTTCAGAGGAATTACCAAAGGAAATTTTGTGAAGAATTACCGGAGAAAAAAATGCCACTTAAAGATGAACCAGTCAAGGGTTGAAAGTCTCAATACAGATAAATCAATCTATCAATTCCAAAGTACGAATGAATTACAAAAAGAACTATTGAAAGAATTACAAAAGTAATTGTCAGGTAAATCAAATTCGAATATTATTACCAACAAATGTTATTGAAATATATACCGAAGGAATTGCCGAAATTGTTTTCAAAAAAAAATATCCAAGAAAACCCAAAAATAATCTTATTTGAATTTTCAGATCAAAACCATATAAAATTGCTATAAGGATTTTCTAAGAATTTGTCGAAAAAACTCCACAAATGTTATTCGAATGATTTTGTCAGGTAACTCACAGGTAATTCGCCAAATGAATATCCAAAGTAAATGCCAATTGATTGGTTAAAGGTCAATTTCCCATAGGAATTGAAAGACGTTTCCAGAAGAGTGTTGAAGTTATTTCCAAGGTAATAACGAGAGGATTAAGAGGTTCCCAAAAGAATTGCCTCAATTTCTCAAAATAATTGCCGCAAAAACTTTTAATGAGACTTCTAACGGAGATCCTAGTTAAAACTCGAAAATTTTTACCAAACTCACTTTTTGACACAATAGCTGAGACAGTTTCCAAAATAATTGCCAAAAAAATTTTCTAAAAATAATGCAGGGAAAAATGCTCGAGAAATTTGCAAAGGAAATTTTCAGAGTAATTGCTGAAAGGATTTCCAAAGTAACTACTGAAAAGGATCCAGAAGAAATTTCCGAAGAAATACTTCAGAAATTCAAATAAAAAAAGATGTAAAAATTCCTTCAACATTTCTCATCGAAATACTTCCAAAAAATAAACTTGGATTCTTTTGATGAATCCTTTAGATATTCTTCTAAGGTTTCCATCACATTTTTTTCTATTGATATATTTAAATATTTATTTAGCGATAACAGCAGCTTCGTTTGGATTTCCTTTACAAAATTCCTAAAAATGTTCTTACGAGTTACGATTTCATCAAGCATTTGTTCCAAGGGGGAAACTCAAAGAACTGTTTCATGAATACCTTTTACGATTTATATAGGAATTACTTCAAGGATTACTTTATAAATTCCTCCAAGATCTCCTTCTAAAGCAGCTATAGCGATTGCTTCGAGAACTCCTTCAAGCGTTTCTGAAGGAATTTCTTCAGTGGTATGTATTGCCAAGAATTCCATAAAACGTCTATTCAAGATATCCATAAACGATTCCATTCGGGCTACCCCACATAATCACTTCAGCAATTTTCCAGAGAAATCTTTTAGGAATTCCTTCAAGATTTTTTTAGTAAGGGGCTGTCCATAAACCACGTGGTCATTTTTTTGGGACCTCTCAACCCCCCCCCCCTCCCCCCGCGTGGTCATTAGTCCATACAAAATTTTTTATTCGTCCGTACAAAATGGTCATTGGCCGAACCCCCCCCCCCCCCCCCCCCTCATGACCACGTGGTTTATGGACAGCCCCTAATATCTTTTGCTATATATACTTCCAAAAAATAAACTTGGATTCTTTTGATGAATCCTTTAGATATTCTTCTAAGGTTTCCATCACATTTTTTTCTATTGATATATTTGAATATTTATTTAGCGATAACAGCAGCTTCGTTTGGATTTCCTTTACAAAATTCCTAAAAATGTTCTTACGAGTTACGATTTCATCAAGCATTTGTTCCAAGTGGGAAACTCAAAGAACTCTTTCATGAATACCTTTTACGATTTATATAGGAATTACTTCAAGGATTACTTTACAAATTCCTCCAAGATCTCCTTCTAAAGCAGCTATAGCGATTGCTTCGAGAACTCCTTCAAGCGTTTCTGAAGGAATTTCTTCAGTGGTATGTATTGCCAAGAATTCCATAAAAAGTCTATTCAAGATATCCATAAACGATTCCATTCGGGCTACCCCACATAATCACTTCAGCAATTTTCCAGAGAAATCTTTTAGGAATTCCTTCAAGATTTTTTTAGAAATATCTTTTGCTATGCCTCAAACGGTTTTTCTTGAAGTCCTTGCTAGGATTTCTTACGAAATTATTCAAGCACTTTTTTAATTATACCTGCAGGGATTTCTTCAGAAATTCCTTCAATAATTGCTGTAGGAAATCGCCCAAAGATTCCTTAGGAGATTTTTTCAAGTCCTCTTTCACCGTTCGTTCAAGAAGCCTTTGCGAAAATCCTTTGAAGATTTAATCTTTTCTCCAAGGATTTTTTCAAGCTACGTTACTTAGTTTCGTTCAAGGATTTCTCAAAGTTTTTGGGTATCTGAACCTAAATACAAGGATGAACACATTCGTCCCCAAAGCATTACTGCAGAAATTTCTTCAGCAGGTCCTACAGAAATTCCCTCAAGGCCTTCTGCAGAAATTTCTCCAAGAAAAGACATAGGAACTCTTTGACAGATTATTTTTTTGATTTGCTCCAAAGTATTTGAGAGGTATTCTCTAGGGTTTCCGCCATTGATTGTTTTGAGAAATAATATAGACATTTCATAATTAAATCATCCAAAATTTCCTTTGCTTGCAAGATATCGTCAAGAATCCTTTGTAAATCCTCATAGTACTTCTAGTGCTACTAGTTTTATGTACTTCATAGTACTGTTGTGATCCTTCAAGAATGTCATCAAATATATCTCCAAAATCAACCCAATGATTCTTTCCAAATACATCTTGGAATTCATCTAGACAGTTCTTCAAAGGTTCCTTTAGAAATTCATCCAAAAATTCCTGCAAATATTTCTACCAAAATTCCTTTAGAAAATCTCCCAAGGATCTATTTAGGTATGGCTCCAAGCATGATCTCTGAAATTCAAAAAAGATATTTTCCATGAGGAACTCCTGCATGATTCCTACTTGGAGAAATATCTAAAGAAATGCTTAGAGAAATTCCTTAAGGTTCATCTGAAGGATTCCTTGAAGGACTTCATTACGTAATCCTTGAAGGACTTTATTAAGAAATCCGAAGAGGTATGAACGAATGCTTGAAGAAATTCCTAAAAAAGAACCTTGAACGAAATACCGAAGGATTCCTTGAAATGTTCCTAAAAAAATGCTTGGAGGAGTTCTTGAAGGCATCATAGTGAATATACTTAAATCAATGCTTAGAAGAATTCTGAAGCAATCACTGAACAACATTCTGAAGTCAATCTTAGACGAATTTTTGTAGAAGTCTTTGAAGTAACTGCTGGATAAATCGTAAAAGATATCCACGAAGGCATGGTAAGTATTTACTTTGCCCGAAGGAGTTCCCACAGAAAACTTTCAGGAGAACAGAAATACTTGATGAAGTGGTTGGAATACGTTGATTACACTTTTTTTTAATACGAGAGCAAAGATAAGCGACATTCTATTGTTGTTACGGTTTTGACGTGACTTGTGTTCAGATCTTAACTTTCATAAATGGGGCTCCTGAGTTTCAGCTGCTACCTTAAGCTATGTCAACAACTATGTTTGGTCCACGGACCCGAATGATTTCCATTCAGTTAAAGGGTCCTTAAAATAAATTAATAATAATAATACGTTTGGTCCAGTGGTAAGTACATCAGGAATGTTCTTAATAATCATGAATTTTACTTCCATACCGGTCCTTAGCTTCGCAAAATTTAATTTTGATCTCTAGCTCATTTTTTCTCGTATTTTGGGGTCCCTGTAGGTACAACGAGTGATCATCAAACTTATCATACCCAAACTAACTAAACTACTTGAATAAAGTGTGCACATCTAGGGCACATTTACAATTGTTAATAATAGAACTTCAAGCTAGTCATCTCCCAAGTAACATTTTAAGTTTTGTTCGGCTCTACAAGAGATCTTCATGACCAATTTTATAAAACTTGCAATAAAACTGATTTATACATCAAACCCTCTTGATAACCTCTTTAAGAGCATCTTCCGGCAAAGTGGACCACTCTCGGCGAGGTTTTGAAAACCGCATTAAGAGTAACTATTGTGGTATATCCAGTATTCCTGACAACACTTGCCATGCCATGCTGCTGCGATAAGCATTCGATGGAGTTGAATGTTTATGAACTGATCGAGTTTCGTCGTGTCAGCATTGCATGTGCGGTGCGGTCCCACGGTCTGGACTGACCGCAGTTCTAAGACACATCGATCGTATGATCGTCCAAGCCCCTCCCCAATCCAACTTTGTATGTGTTAGTAATTAAGTAGGTCTAAGAAATATCATGAATAAAGCACAAGCCATTATGGTCAGAACCAACGTAGAGTGAAGTCCGATTCTTCAAGAGAACTCCCGTGGAAAACGTAAACTACCTCATGACGAACCGTGAAAAAATCGTAGTGAAAAGTGTTAGAAGCCACCGTTTGATAGTGAAGAAATAAACTATAAACCATTATGTGACACTTGAAGTATAGTGCAAACCGAGGCTGTTGTGCAATTAGTGAATCGCAATTGAAAACTTTTACACCGAGCCGTCGTCACCATCAAAATGGGTAATCAAAAGTCCAACCCAAAGACTGAACAAAACGGTGATTCGGATATTACAATCATCAATAACCAGGATCAGCACACAGAGATGTTGTTAGCACACGAATGGAAGATTGTAGTTATTTTAGTGATCGTTGGACTACAGTTGGCAGTTACGTTATACGTACTTTTCATGAAACGTGAAAAACGAAGAGCATCAAAAATAGCAGCAAGGTCAATCGCGGCATTGAACCAGGTGTAGTCCACATGCACACGAGCAACGAAGTTGAAACGGAGCCCCCAATCATCAATTACCAACCATGGTGAGTGGAGAAAGTTTGCATGGGTAGGCGACGACATTCCGGTGAGTGACATTATCGGTCAGGGTGATGGTCGAATCAGAGTTAAGAAAACTTCAAACGATGTTGGCAAATTTTAATAAATCGCCAAACAGGCGTTATTTACGCTCAACACTGCACGAAAAGCAGAAAATTACTGAGCAAATTTATAAGCAGATCTTATTGTTAGTGAAGAACACAGAAAAAACAACGGCAGAATATGTTATAAAAGTGGCAGAAGATTTAAAAAATAGCATTATTACTTTTATTGAAACAAGATTGAACCAGCCAAGTTTGCCTAAATTCAAAACAATCGCGAAAAGCTTCATTAAATTTACAACTCTTTTCAAAAACAGCCACCAAAAAATGGCATTCGACATCAAACAAGCTTCAACGCTTGTGGAAGTTTTTGATGGGAACCCTGAAAAAACAGAAGCATTTGTGGATGCTGCTAATTTGCTAATAGAACTGACACCAGCAAATCAGCATCCCACTTTGTTCAAATTTCTAAAAACAAGGCTTGCTGGACAAGCAAGACAGGCCTTACAAGGACAATTAAATGATGATCCAGCTTTATTGGTACAGTCGGTAGAACAAAAATGTGTCTCTCGTCAAACACCGGAAACTACAGGGTGTTCAATAAGTTCGGATACACCATATAACTTGAATTAATTTCACATCTGTAATTCAAATTTTCAAAGTAAATGTATTTGTTGAAAGGTCATATAACACTGATCAAATATAGCATATGGTTTTGAATAAAGTCTTTTTCTACTTTTTTTTATAAGCCTTAGATGTATCTAAAGTTTGTTAGTTCCGGCACGCTGGAATAATTTTCGATAAGTTGCTCAAGCTACAGAAGTCTAAAACGTTGACTTTTGAGTTTACATCTCACTATACTAAATTAGAATAACTAAATTAATAGACAAAAGCTTTACACTGCTATTTCAGTGATGATATGGTGATAAATTTGCAAGTTTAGTCAAAATGTGCTTAAATCTATGAAAAAGGCATAAATACATTATATAAAGCCAATTTTGGTTAAAATTTGCCACAATAGGGATATAATCAAGTTTTGGAAAAGATAATGATAGATTAAACTGAGATATAACGCAGCCTTGCTTTTTGACAAAACAAAAATCATTAAAACAGGTACAGCGGCAATTTCAGCAATTTTAAAGATCAAAATAAAATGAGTCCGTACTTCACCCAATCTGAATTTTATAGATTATTTCGTATGGTCATAGTTGCTACCACTAATGCTAAAGACAACAACCTAATTTGATTTAACTTAACACCATTACTCAATAAAAACTAGACGAAATATCAATGACAGACGTGCGTGCCGGCTGAAAGGATCTTGAGACACATTTGCAATTATTACAAAAGGATAAAGGACAGTTTGTTTCAAAACATATACTGTATTTGATCAGTATTATGTGAGCTTTCAATTAATACATTCACTTTGAAAATCTGAATTACAGATGGGAAATAAATTCAATTTTACTGTGTATCCGAACTTATTGAACACCGTGTATAATAGCCAAGATGAAAAATGTCAAGCAAAGAGGTCAAGCAGATACTTTTTGCAATGAAATCGAAACGTTAACGACAAAGCTGAACAGTTTATAGGGTAATTCGCTAATTGTTGAACACTACCCAAATGTTGAACAGTTTCTGAATATTTTATTATAAATCTTACTTAAGTAATTGTCATCCAACGTAAACGTATGATGTAGATGCGATATTGCTCTAATTAAGTTACAAAATTCTACATATTTTTCGTCAAAAAAATTGATTGAAAATTTTGTACCGCTGATGACACGAAAACTGCACAATTCTTAAGATTAATTTAAAGAAATTGCTGTTACGAACTAAGCTGTGCGGGTACATCGATCACAAATATCAAAGGCACACCATAGTTACAAGAACTGGAAGGATGTCATTAACAGTTTAACATTGTTTAGAATCACATTTTCATTGTAATTTAATTTGAAAAAAATATTTTTCTTATCACACTATCATTATGCATCCATGATCCAATTGTTGAACACTGGCATAACCTACGATGTTAACATGACTGCTAGATTTTTTTTTTTCAGTTTACCTAACCGTACATTTCGTGGGGTTTCAAAGGCGTTCCACGGATGTTCTAGGGGTGTTCCAGTGGGCTTCAGAAAGATTCCAGTGGTTTTCAATGGGTTTCAAGGGCGTTTCAGAGGTGTTCAAGAGGAATTCAGAGTGTTAGGGGGTCCCAGGAGTATTTCAAGGCGTTCCAGGAGGCTCAGGAGCAATCCAAAGGTTTTCAAGGGATTTCAGGGTCGTTCCATGAGTGTTCTTGGGGGTTTAGTGGGTCCCACGGGTTTCCAGAAGAGTTTCAGGGGCTTTAAAAGGCGTACTTTTCTTCTGTCGTTTTCGCTTCTTATCAAATCTTTTCAGCCATTTTTGCATCTAGTCATCTTTTAACCGATTTCAGTCCACTAGAGCTCTCTTCAAATGTCATTTAAATAAATTGTCACTAGCTCGGACTAGCTGGGCACAAAACACAAAAAAACCCGGAAAAAATCCGCCAGGGTGAAAAAATATCGGATGTCGGGTCAAAGTCGGGTCAATTTTTATCAAATGTTGGCCCACTGTTGGACCCACATCGGGTAACTGTCGTGTCTATGTTGGATTTGGTGGCCAAAATAAAAACAGGTGAATGATAGGTTAATGTCGGGTTATACGTCTTCAATTACGAACAAAGCTTCAACCGTTCAACAATTGGCGAGAACCGTCCAACATTAGGATGAGCTAGCTTAAGGAAGCGTTCAACATTTGGGTTACAGACTTCCCATACAAATGTTCTATTTTCTCTTAGAAAATGGAATTTAAGGGAATACAAATTCAATGGGCAGTATAAGGGATAAGTAGATCTAGACGTTCACTGGATATTTTTCAACTAAAGTGGAATTATGCCCGGAAAAACAAACGAAAACCAAAATGCCGGTACTAACCGTTCAACAATTGGCGAATTACCCTACGTTCAACAGAAAATTCCCGCTGATGTAGCGTGCAAAATGGCTACAAAAGCAGGGGTTGAGAGTTTAATAGCTGGGACCAATAACCCAGAAATCAAACTAATTTTAAAAGCATCGTCTTTCAACACCATTGGAGATGCAATTCAAAAAACTTTGGAAAATTGTGTCTCGCCGACAAATTCAGTGCTCCATTTTACTCGAAACAGAAATGGACCAAATGGTCGTGGTCGAGGCAATAATTTCAGAAGCCGAGGAAGACGTGGTTATTACCAACATGGTCAAACACGTTCTCAAAACAATCATCGTGAGTATAACAATGGTGATTACAACTTTAATCGTGGACAAAACCGTGGACGAAGAGGAAATCACAATCACTCCTGTGATTACCGAAATGTTCGTCAGATTCAAGCAGAAAATGACCAGGAAAACGCTCAGGCGCCTCAGCGAGCAAATCAAAATGCATTGCCGCTGAGGGAAGCCAGACAACAATAAAGAATATATACTCCATAGATTTTGCTGGAGGAAATTTTGTGAAAGCATTTGTTGAAATTGCTAATACTGAATGTACTTTCATACTAGATACAGCCGCAGATATTTCAATACTAAAAGCAGCTTTAGTCGATCAAAATTACTTAATAGATCCCTCAACGAGATGTATTATTCGTGGTGTTACAGACGGAACCGTCAATACAGTTGGAATTGCAACAACTAATTTAAATTTTGATGGTAATATTTTAACTAACTTTCCTTTCCAATTAGTTGAAACAAATTTTCCCATACCGTCGGATGGTATCCTGGGAAAAGATTTTTTGAACAATTATAAATGCAGTATACATTTTGATTCATACGTATTAGAAGTGCGGACCAGAGAAAAAGTTTTTGAAATTCCAATGGAAGACACTATTCACAACCAAATTGTTATACCTTCCCGTTGTGAAGTCATAAGGAAATTTAAAATAGACAATATCAAAGAAGATTGTGTAATTAAATCAAAGGAATTGATTCCTGGAGTATTCATTGCCAATTCTATTGTGAACAAAGACAATACTTACGTCAAAATTGTCAATTCTAATTCATATTCTGTAACTATTCCGGAAAATCCACAAGTTGATTTTGAAAGTTTAAATGATTATTCAATATTGAACATAACAAAAACCAAAAATGTTGAAGACAGGTCAAAAGAAATTTTTCAAAAAATTGATACAGACAATATTCCGATCAATGAAAAAGTAAAACTTACTCAACTGATTGAGGAGTTTTCTGATATCTTTGCACTAGATAATGAGAAATTATCTGAAAATAATTTTTATCAACAAAAAATTTCTGTAACGGACGATACACCGGTTTACATTAAACCTTATCGTACCCCGCATAGTCAGAAAGAGGAAATTAATAAGCAAGTGAAAAAATGATTAGATAACGATTTAATCGAAACATCTACTTCCAGTTACAACTCTCCTATTTTACTTGTTCCGAAAAAAGGTACAAATAGCGAGAAGAAATGGCGTTTAGTTGTCGATTTCCGACAGCTGAACAAACAAATACTTGCCGATAAATTTCCGTTAACCCGTATTGATGACATTCTTGATCAATTGGGTCGAGCAAAATGGTTTTCCACATTGGACTTAATGTCCGGATTTTTGCAAATTCCTCTTGATGAAAAATCAAGACAATATACAGCTTTCAGTACTGAAAATGGACGTTACCAGTATAAACGTTTACCTTTTGGTCTAAAAATTTCACCCAATAGCTTTCAAAGGATGATGACCATTGCTATGACAGGTCTGAATCCGGAAGTTGCATTTTTGTATATTGACGATATCATCGTCATAGGTTGTTCTACAGAGCACCATCTGAATAATTTGCGTAAAGTTTTTGAACAATTACGTAAATATAATTTGAAACTGAACCCAAGTAAATGCAATTTTTTCAAGAAGGAAGTAACCTATTTAGGGCACAATATTTCCGATAAAGGCATCCTCCCTGATTCTTCAAAGTTTGAAGCAATTATTAACTATCCAGTTTGCAAAACTGCAGATGATGTGAGACGATTTGTTGCATTTTGCAACTATTATCGTAAATTTATTAAAAATTTTGCGCAAATAGCAGCACCTTTAAATAAATTATTAAGAAAAAACGTTAAATTTGAATGGACGGAAGAATGCCAAAGTTCATTCGACAAGTTGAAGAGATCACTTACTGAACCAAATATCTTGCAATATCCTGATCTCAAACAACCTTTCATTCTAACTACAGACGCTTCGGATAAAGCGTGTGGAGCCGTACTTTCACAGAAACATGGTGAAGATGAGTTGCCAATTGCTTTCGCCAGTAAGTCATTTACTAAAGGTGAAGCACATAAACCAGTAATTGAAAAAGAATTAACTGCAATTCATTGGGCAGTTAATCATTTCCAGCCATATTTGTTTGGCACACGTTTTACAATTAAAACTGATCATAAACCTCTAACGTATTTGTACACCAAAAAGAACCCGAGTCAAAAGTTAACTAGAATGCGACTTGGCTTGGATGAATATGATTTCGATATAGAATTTATCAAGGGTCAGGTATCAGGTATCAGGTATCAGTAGGTCGGCTCTAGAGGCACGTTCTCCTCCATTTGGGAAATTTGTGCCATCGCCATGAACACGAGCCTATTCATCATTTACCTGACGGAGAAGGGAAGGAAAAAGGATAGGAGATGGGAAAGGGCAGGTAAGGGAATAGGATCGTCATACTCGCAAAAGCGTACCACAATGGGTTCACATAGCGTCCTGAAAAGGACACTGTAATAACGCATAAGCGTGCCACAATGGGTTCGAACAGCGCCCTGAGAAGGGCACTGTGATAATGCATAAAGCGTAAAGAGAGCCTATAGCTCTTTACCACAGCGGGTCAAGAACAACAGAACGTCCTGAAGATTTAGGTTTCTGAAGTCAGTTTCACTTAATAAGTGTTTCCCGAGTACTCGGAAACGCAATTGCGCAAAAGCTGGACAGTTACATATTAAATGATACGAAGTTCCATAATCGGATTCACAGCTATCACATGCAAATGAATCAGCTTGCTGAATATTCGCCATGTGATAACTGAGTCGGCAGTGGCCAGTCAATGCTTTGACCAGCATGCTGCAATTCTGCTTTGACAGATTTGTTAGATACTTTGCCACCCCTAGAGATGGCTCAGTACAATACAATTTTGTTTGACGACATGACTCCAAACTATTCCAGTATTGTTTGTGCTGAGTGGCAGCCCAGGTGTCAATCTGAAGCTTTACCCAACACTTGGATACCGGAATAGCTGGCTCAGGGCCAATGAAGTCATGTGATGCTCCAGTGCGAGCTAACTCATCAGCCAATTCATTTCCAGCGATGGAAGAATGGCCAGGTACCCATACAAGGTGAACAGCGTTTGCTGAATTCAGCTCCTCAATTTGAGTTCGACAAGCGATAACTATCTTCGACCTGGAGTTGGCCGAAGCAAGTGCTTTAATAGCAGCCTGGCTATCTGAACAGAAGTATATTACTTTGCCCATTACGTGCTGCTGAAGTGCTGATTGCACTCCGCACATAAGAGCAAAGATTTCGGCCTGAAAAACGGTACAGTGTCTACCAAGTGAATAAGACTGATACAGCCTTAGCTCACGAGAATAAACACCAGCACCTGCTCGACCTTCTAGAAGGGAGCCATCAGTGTAACATACGATGCCGTCTGAAATACTTCTCTCCAGATAACCAGATGTCCACTCTTCCCGGGAAGGGAATTTCGTGGAAAATGTCCTATATGGAAAATTACAAGCAATTGTAAGATCACTTGGAGCAAGGACAACTTTGTCCCAATTCACCAAAAGTGGAAACAACGAGGTGTGTGTTGAACTGCGGTTCACAGGAGTTTCCTCTTGTAAACCGAGTACCCATAGACGGTAAGTGCAAGAAAGTGCTTCTTGTTTGAGATGAATGTGTAGTGGGACAACGTCAAAGAGAACTTCGAGCGCTGCCGTGGGAGTTGAAGAGAACGCTCCAGACATCGCCATTAAGCACATCCTTTGGAGATGGCCTAACTTTGATTGGACCGTTCTCACTTCGCCCTTTTGCCACCACACAAGACATCCATAGGCCAATATTGGCCGAACAACAGTTGTGTAGATCCATTTGATATACTTGGGTTTTAGACCCCAAGTTGTACCAAAGGTTCGCCGGCATTGCCCGAAGGCCATACAAGCTTTCTTGATTCTGAACTCAACATGAGGTGTCCAGGAAAGCTTGGAATCAAGAATGACTCCAACGTACTTTACCTGTTCAGTCACATTGATTTCAGAATCAAAGAGACGTAAAGTTCGAACACCATTACGGTTTCGCTTTTCCGTGAAAAGAACAATAGATGTTTTACTCGGATTTACCGAAAGGCCATATTGGCGACACCAACCCTCAACTACCTGAAGAGCGTTTTGCATCAGGTCGAAAAGGGTGCTGATGCACATACCGACTAACAATGTTAGGTAGTCGTCGGCAAAACCATAAGTAGGAAAACCGCTATTATTGAGTTGCCTCAATAGCGTATCTGCTACGAGATTCCATAAAAGTGGTGATAAGACTCCCCCTTGGGGGCATCCACAAACACTCAATTTCCTAATCGCCGCTTGACGCAATGTCGAGAAGAGATGTCGGTTTTTGAGCATTTGGTGAATCCAATTGGAAATCATTGGAGATATACCATGACCCCGTGCGGCTTCCAATATGGCATCGAAAGGCACGTTGTCAAAGGCACCCTCGATATCTAAGAAAACACCCAAGCAGGATTGCTTTTGAGCGAATGCCTTCTCGATATCGTAAACAACTTTGTGTAAAAGAGTCACAGTGGACTTTCCAGATTGGTAAGCATGTTGGTTCACATGAAGAGGCACATTGGCCAGATAAACATCACGGATGTGATGATCCACAATGCGTTCTAAGCATTTCAGAAGAAAAGAGGTCAAACTGATAGGTCTGAAGCTCTTTGCTTCTTCATACGACGCGCGACCCACTTTCGGAATAAACTTCACAGTTATATCCCGCCAGGATTTGGGAATATACCCTGTAGCAAAACTGCAAACAAGTAGTTGTTTCAAAACATGTTTGAAATGATCAAATCCCTTCTGAAGCAAAATAGGATAAATCCCATCTGCCCCAGGAGATTTGAAAGGAGCAAAGCTATTAAGTGCCCATTCAATCGATTCTAAAGTTATGATACTCCGAGCCGAAGCTAAAGAATCATAACTACAAGAAAAGACATCAGGTTCATCCGAAGATGTAATATCCACACATCCGGGGAAGTGTGTACTGAATAAACATTCTAAAACTTCCTCATCAGAGGAAGTGAAATCACCATTTGGCAAACGAAGTTCGTTCACTTGAAAATCCTTAGATTTTGCAAGGATTTTGTTCAATCGACTGGCTTCACTCAGACTGGAAACATTTGTACAAAGGTTTTTCCAGCCGGATCGTTCAGCAGACCGAAGAGCTTTCTGGTAGGCCTTGCGAGCCGACCTGAAAGCCTCCGATCCAGCCGAACGTCGTCTGTTCCAACTCTTTCTACATTGTTTCCTGAGCTTCGCCAGATCGGAGTTCCACCAAGGGGTTCCTCTTGTGGTCTTCACAGACCGCAGAGGGCAGGCTTCTTCAAAAGCTTCCATGATGAAGGCCGTTGTAGTATCAACGGCATCATCTAAATCACTTGGAGTGTCAATTGATGGTGAGTATCCATGAAATTTGGCTGCAACCAAATCGGTAAAGAGATCCCAGTTGGTTGACCGGGGATTCCTGAAACGCAAAGTTTGCGAAGTAAAATTCACATGTTCAAACAAGATGTAACGATGATCAGATAAAGATTCTTCATCTGACACATGCCAATTGGTCAGCTCATGACTAATTCTGCTAGAGCAAAGCGTTATGTCTAACACTTCCTCTCTACCAGATACCATGAAGGTTGGGCGGTTGCCTATGTTAAGTAATCCAAGATCTGTACTACTCAAGTATTCCATCAAACTGGAGCCTCTCAAATTGATGTCTGAGCTGCCCCATATTATATGGTGAGCATTAGCATCACTACCAACAATTAGCGGAAGGCCTTTTGAAGTGCAGTATGCAATGACTTGCTTGAAAGCATCCGTAGGGGATGGTTCATCATGCGGTAAATAAACCGAACAATAAACGTATTTCCTGTTGAGGTTTCCAACAGATACATCTATTATGATAGCACATACATCTCTGGTAGTTAGTTCAGAGATGAGTGTAGCAACGATTGCGTTGTTGACAAGCACACATGCTCGAGGCATGACACGTGAGTTTGCCATTTCATTTTTACTGAAAGTAGCAAACACCGGATTCACAAGGTTTCCTAAATAGAAATTCCCCTTACGAAAGTAAGGTTCTTGGACTAACGCCACTTGGGCTGTACCATTTTGCATAAGTCTACAAAGATTGATCGTTGCTGTTCTTTTGTGCTGAAGATTGATCTGAGCTATCCTAACCGTAGCCACTACCCAAACTAGGCAAGATTAAACTCTTAACAATCACAGCACAAAAAAGAACAGCAACAATAAAGCCAGATCGGTATCGAATTGAGTGCGCCAAAGGCGAGGATGCACAGAATACACTGTGTAAAACGCATAATGCGAAACCATATAGGTGAGAATCTAAACTAATTAATAACATCTTCATAATCCCGCCCTTATTCAGCCTCAAGTATGAGATTGAAGAAGGGCAGCTGATTGTCTCGGAGAAACACAAGGTCCACCGCGCTATTGCTCCGGTTAGCACAGTAAGGGCAAATACTGTGGAGGGTGCCCTGGTACTCCACAGGCTCCGTTTGCGGTTAGGTTTTTATTAGACCCCCCCTAGTCATTCATTCCTAGGCACGGTAAGCATAAAGCCGCATAACACCATGAATTAGGGGTCACCTGATTAGTGGATTCCTACCACTGGAACAGGCGGTCCGTAGTGCTATTCTTAGCCAGTTGAACTAACCGCTACCGACACTACACAGCTATCTAGGCTGATCGGGAAAAGAAGTTGATATTGGTGATCAACTTCATGCGGGCCCGAAAAGCCGATTTGTTGCATTTTGCAACTATTATCGTAAATTTATTAAAAATTTTGCGCAAATAGCAGCACCTTTAAATAAATTATTAAGAAAAAACGTTAAATTTGAATGGACGGAAGAATGCCAAAGTTCATTCGACAAGTTGAAGAGATCACTTACTGAACCAAATATCTTGCAATATCCTGATCTCAAACAACCTTTCATTCTAACTACAGACGCTTCGGATAAAGCGTGTGGAGCCGTACTTTCACAGAAACATGGTGAAGATGAGTTGCCAATTGCTTTCGCCAGTAAGTCATTTACTAAAGGTGAAGCACATAAACCAGTAATTGAAAAAGAATTAACTGCAATTCATTGGGCAGTTAATCATTTCCAGCCATATTTGTTTGGCACACGTTTTACAATTAAAACTGATCATAAACCTCTAACGTATTTGTACACCAAAAAGAACCCGAGTCAAAAGTTAACTAGAATGCGACTTGGCTTGGATGAATATGATTTCGATATAGAATTTATCAAGGGTCAATCAAATGTTTGTGCGGATGCTTTATCCAGAATCAATCTAAGCTCAGATGATCTTAAACAAGTAGCTATCATGGCAGTACAAACCAGAGCGATGACCAACTCAAGTGAAAACGGAATGGCCAACCGTAATTACGAAGTTGTTAATCCCGAAGAAACGCATAACCTGCCTAAGCTAATAACGAGTACTTCAAAAAGGGGAAAAAACTATGAAATTAATTTTAAACTGACGTCAAAGAATCGAAAAAAGTTAATTAAAGAAATGACTAGTCATATCAATCCAAAAGAGGACTTAGCATTCGAGCTAATGTTTTCAGGATTAGAATCGATGCTATGGGACTGCAGCCCGAAAGTAGCATTAACAGATAGTGACCCCATATTTGAAATTATTCCATTACCAACTTTCAAAGAAATAGGAACAAAATTTCTCGAGAAAGTTGAAATATTGATTTATAAAGCGCCCAAAACAATTGAGCATGACAATGAAATTCAAGAAATATTGTTTAACAATCACAATACAAAAATCGCAGGACATCCTGGACAACTGAAATTGTATAAAAAACTAAAACCTTTTTACTATTGGAAAAACATGCGACAAAGTATACGAGAATATGTACAGAATTGTTCATTCTGTCAACAAAACAAAACTTTTAAAAATCCAAAAGAACAATTAATAAAAACTGATACACCTCCACAACCTTTTCATACAGTTGAAATAGATACTGTAGGACCATTACCAATCACAAACAATGGTAATAGATATTTATTATCGCTACAGTGTGAATTTAGTAAATACATCATTCTAATACCAATGATGGACAAGAAAGCTTCGACAATAGCTAGAAAATTTGTTGATAGCTTATTTCTTATATATGGACCCATACAGTCTATTAAAACAGACATGGGCACAGAATTTGAAAATGAAATTTTCAAAGATGTATCAACATTCCTGAATATCGAACACAAATGTTCAACAGCATATCATCCTCAAACTATTGGTATGCTTGAGAGGAACCACAGAACATTAAACGAATATCTAAGAACATTTTTGAACGAATCCAAAAATGACTGGGATGAAATAATCCAATATTATGCTTTTGCTTATAATACGCTTCCAAGTATTGACACAATATTCTCACCTTTTGAATTGATTTTTGGTAAACCATGTCCAATGCCAAATTCTGTACAAAACAAACCAACACCAATATATAATCCAGAACATTATTACAAAGAATTACATTTCAAACTTAGCAGAGCTTATCAACTGGCACAATCTTGTATTGAAAAAAGTAAAAAGAAACGAGTGAATAATTACAATGTTAACACAAAACCACTACAGTTAGCAGTAGGAGATTTAGTATGGTTAGAGAATAATGCACATCATAAATTAGGAAATTTAAGAATAGGACCATATGAAGTTACAAAAATAAATACACCAAATGCAACCATACGAGATTTGAAAAGTCCTAATAAAGAACAGACAGTTCATAAGAACCGATTAAGAAAATATTGTGGAACAACATTTTTGTGAGGAAGGAGGATGATATCCATCTATATAAATTAAAAATTACATTCCTAAAAGTTATAATTTTATATTTTTATTCCAATTTATTATCTCTTATAGAACTATTTGTTGTATTACCTATGATTCAATTTTATCCAATTATTGTTTATCTAACTTCTGTGTAAGGAACTATTTTATAAAAATATCGAATACATTTATAATCATTTAAATAATATATAAAATACAATACATTGTAACATATATAATAAGAGAGGTTTGGACGACAACTTAATAATAAAATGACTACTGTACCATCCATCATTTTCATAAGGGGGAAGGTGTGGTATATCCAGTATTCCTGACAACACTTGCCATGCCATGCTGCTGCGATAAGCATTCGATGGAGTTGAATGTTTATGAACTGATCGAGTTTCGTCGTGTCAGCATTGCATGTGCGGTGCGGTCCCACGGTCTGGACTGACCGCAGTTCTAAGACACATCGATCGTATGATCGTCCAAGCCCCTCCCCAATCCAACTTTGTATGTGTTAGTAATTAAGTAGGTCTAAGAAATATCATGAATAAAGCACAAGCCATTATGGTCAGAACCAACGTAGAGTGAAGTCCGATTCTTCAAGAGAACTCCCGTGGAAAACGTAAACTACCTCACTATAAATACGTTTTAAAACCTAGTATAGAAATTTCCCATTCTCGATTGTTGTTGTTTTTTTTTCAATGAAAACTATGACAGCTCAAGATGCAGGGAAGCTTCTTCGATGGCTCGTAAAGTTCAGGACGATACATCGTTCGTAAGTAGAAGCGGTTATTTCAAAGCAATATTTTAGTTGTTTTTGTGTTGGATGGCTTATGCGCATTCAATTTTACCGTGAATATTGGGGTTGCAGAATCATAAAATTAATGCGCTTCAAAAATAGTGAATATTATCATCTTGGAATGAAATGAATCAATTTGTTTATTTAGTAAAACTATCTCGAATCACGAGAAAACTCAGCAGAGAGAGTTTATTTATGTGAGCATGTTATGGAAATGGTGGCAAACTATCAATTCATAGCAAATTTGAGCAAAACTAACTATTTTCCATTCACGTTAGCTAATTCTTCAATATGGCGACAACCATAATCAACGAAAATAAAACGAAAGCAAGTTTACTTTTATGATGACCGCAATAAACCTAGAAATGTCGTAGTTCTGCTTTTCCACCAACAGATGTCGTTACTATTCGAACGGATCGCCATCTATTGAGAGTTTTAACAGTTTTATTGTGGTAGTAATGATTGCCAGAAGGTTTACAAATTGGAAAGTTTTGTTTACTCTTAAAATCTGTCTTTATGGATATCTTCAAGTATACTATAAAACATTTTATCAATGGTTTTCATAAAAGCAGTAATAAAACTGCGAGTTTTAATTATTGCAGTAATAAAACCCTAATAAAAATCAAACAAAACCAATCAGCAATGAAATTGTTACTTGGGCTGTGTGTCCCATTCCAAAAACTCTTGATTATTACCTCTACATACCTATCAACAGATCTGCAAGTATTAAACTTATACTTATAGGAAACTTTCACTATTTAAAGAACTTTATTTAAATTATAATTAGAAACATTTTCTGATTTGAAGGCCCTCTGAATGGGGGGCCCGGTGCAGAACTCATCCTCAACACCCCCCTTGCAACGCTACTGGTGGCAGGCACAAAGATACTCTATGCCTAAGGAAGTTAAGAAAATTTCCTTTACGAAAAGTTCCTGGACCATCCGGGAATCGAACCTGTCATGGTCATGCTGAATAGTGAATACCCACGCCTATACAACTATGGCTTTAGTAGCCAAAATGTGGCGTTATGATGTAGACATTATCCATCTCTAGGTTTTCTTTCTTCTAAATTTGTATGCTTTGTTACGTGAAAGACACTTGAAAACTAATAATAGATAGGCTATGTTACTACTCTCATCTACAAATTTGGCATTATTACAGAATGTTGTTAAAGTTAACATGCGCTCATTTTAGAAAAGATTCATCATGTCTAAAGTTTCCTTGACTTATTATCTTTTCAATTAGGCTTACAACTTTGCAATCGAACGCAAATTGGCGCAGAAAAAATACCATGTTCTTGATGGGGTGACTCCAAACTTTTGACTGAGTGTGTGTATGTACGAAACACGCGTAACTAGGTCACAAGACGGCCGACCTCCCTCACCCTAAATGACAACGTGGTTTATGGATGTCCCCAAATATCACATTGAAATGGGTTAACTTAGATTTAGTAAAGATAACTGTTGCGGAACAATCCTCACGAAGAAACTATTTACTTTAATTGACAAATTTCTTTCCCAAGGATGATGTGATAGATGATGACAAACAACATTCCTCTGACCACTTTAGACCATTATACCTAACGAGTTGATACTTCTTCTGATTTACTCTGTTACAATTTCTTCTCCAATAAAATTACTTTTTCTATTCCCTACATGGAGAAAGAACTAATTTTTCTATCACAAACAGCCACATCCAGCTATGGGTCCATTCTGAAATTACTTCCGATTGATGGGTGGCGATAGGATGATGTACACAGATAAAAATAATGACATTTACACGCCCAGCCAACCACATATCGTAAATCATTGTGTGGAAAAAATCGTATATTTTCATATATTGAATCAGAATTGTATAATAATATGTATATTTGTTGACAATGATTGCGTAAAATCGCATTTCATGTCAAACTAAATTTCAGTTGCGATTTTGTTTCATATAGTCGTCTCCGATCATAAAAAGTGCAAGATGCTATCGGTAGGATCGCACAGAATCGGATATAATCGTGAAAAAAAAACATACATTCTTAGTGTCAAGCAGCAAGATCGCTAGCATCGTATATATGATTTCTTTGAATCGTGGAATTCGTCGCTTCACATCGTATATGAATCTGCTAAATCGAGCTTGCTACCTAAAGGTATGATGAAAATCGGTGAAATCGTATACAACTATAACAATGCTGTATATTGATCGTTTGCGTCACACTTGCGTCGTATGCGAAGTCAATGAAATCGTAGAAATCGTATATTCATTTTTGGAGTCGCATATGATTGTTACTGCACTTTTTATAGTCGAATTTTAATCTCGGAAATCGTAAATGGTTTTGTTTACATATTTGTATGGTGGAGAAAAAGAAAAAAATGGTATTTATCACAAATTTGTATTTTTGTTATTGTTGACACATTCCAACCATGGTAGCAATAATTTCAACCAAATATATAGGTTTTCGTACTAGCAAATGACTTACAATAAGTGATGTGTAGATTCCAACAACGATGCGAATACCGGGCCTCTTGCACGGCACCACTTTTGGTGCCACTCAATGTACAACAACAACGCTCCCACCACAAGTCACGCACCGTATCATGCTAATCTTTATTCGTTTCATGCCATACACTTTGAACTCTCTATTTTCAACTTGACAATATGGCCAATAGAGATAACGCGCAGCTCTCAATCAAAGGACTTAAGTTCGATTCCCACTGAACACCAATTGGTTTTTTTTAATTTGAAAATCTTGAGTCGTATATCGGTACTCTCAATCGTAATAAGATCATGCATAATCGTATATCTAGACGGATAAAATCGGCGAAATCGTAGAAATTTTTCGAGAAATCGTAAATTATGTTGGATGAAAACGCAGTAATCGTATATATGTTTCGATATGGCCTCCACTTTAGTATGTATATGCCTGTTTCGTGCATTGAATACGATTTCTTTGGTTCTATATATGTGTGACTATTTCAGCTGCAACTTTGATATAGGAACCAAATTGCTGGCTGGGCGTCATGTAAACTTAATTTTGGTAATGTATACTTAGTGTTATGATGGTTTACATGATATATCATGTAAATTTACGTAATATGTCATGTAAAAACTCAGAGGCATGCTGAATTACATGACATATAATGGAAGTTTACATGATATTTCATGAATTTTACATGATATGTCATGTAAACTTCTGTGATATCCCACGCTCCAATTATGTGCATCATATGTCACAGAATTTTACACTCTTTTTTCGATCTGTGTAGGAAAAAAGGAAATCACTAGCAATTTTCTAATTTGAGTCCTCTAACCGATATGACGACGATTTTGAATCGTAGGAAAGTTGGTCATTGTTGTCGGATCTGTGTGATCCCCCATACCGTGTAGTGGTGAGCGCCTCTGGCCGGAAAACTGATTGTTGCGATAAAATTTAAGCTTAGCTGTGGGCTTATGTCCGAATGTTTTGGCAACCTATGAGAGATGAACGCTTTGGGGACGACAGTCCAGGAAGGAGAGGTGAATGCCACCACTCAGTTGCCGCCACAGGAGGACTACTACATTCGCCAGATGGATATGGCTCTAATCGGATTAGAATTTTTCCTATGAATATAAATGAATCAACCTCCGAGAGATCCCACTTTCGAACCCTCGGGGAAGGAGGAAGAAGCACATAAAGAGACGGATTTGGAGATTGTAGCCTTTTGTTTGCATTTTCGAAATTTGGAGAATTCTCATGTGAGCTCTGGGCCACCTCCTGTTGGTCCACAGGAAAGTTGCAGCTTATGAATGGTGATGACGTTGGTGGAACAAACTGGATTGCAATCGAAGCAAGAAAGATTTATTCTATTTAGGGTAAGTATCTGAATATTTCATTGTGGTGTTTTAGGCAAATTAAGTGGGCATTGTAATGAAGTGTGGGGAAGCAATCACAATGTGTATGCTGAGCTGTATGTTCAGAAGGAAAGGTATTTACTAAGACACGCATCTTCATGACAGTTATTTCCATCTATCTGGACTTAAATGCAAGTAAGTACAGGGGGTGGGCAAAATGTTTGGGATAGGCAATCTCCCACAAAAAAGTTGCACAAGCAGTACCTTTTCAAAGAGAGAATCGAATAATCTCAAATATTAACTGTAAGTCAATCTATTGTTTGTGCGTCATTGATACAGATTTGAGCTCGGTTGCCAGATCACCTGCACTTACGTACCGTCAGTGGAGGTGTCATTGGGCAAAAATTGCATAGTCCTTCCCTTTGCAGGTCGTCGCAACAATATTTTAGCTCTAAATCAATGTTGTACTCGGTAGACACGTTCATTTTTATACTAATTAGGAACGGTTACAGTATAAATGCTTCAACTTTAATTTTGACAATGATATAGCTTAATGGAAGATGGCCTAATTTCACCCCTTCTAGGGGGTGATATTGGGCCAAATACTAATACTCGTGCAAAACAGTTCAATGAGAGATAATATCGCTATCTCTTAAATATCAGTTCAACTAGCATTCTCAAAAGACGAAAGTAATATTTCTCTATCATCCTAGGGGGTATACAGGGGGTGCCCAAAATTTTTAGGATAGGCAACTTTTTTTTTCTCTCGCAAAAAAGTTCAACATGCTTTAGTTTTTCATTTTCGATTGATAACAGCCGCATTCTTGTGTTCCGATGATTTCTAGTTTTCGAATTTCTCCCGTTTCATACCATCCTACTGGGGTGCTGGTGATGAACGGAAAAAGTGCAGTGTTTAATGGATTAAAAAAAAAAACAGACAAACGATCGTGTGCAAAGTACGGTCCTTACAAGTTGATTAAGAGCGAGCACTGAGGAAGATCCAACCCATGGATCAAAACGTTACATACATACATTTATTTGTTCAACATCATTAAGACAAGACATAATCAACAAAAGTACGCCACAATACTCGGTTTGTGACTGCCGCTCTCCATCCTCAGTCGCGCCCAATGCTCGCCAAGTCGAGCTCCACCTGGTCCGCCTATTGTGCTCTCTGCGCTCCACGCCTTCTTGTGCCAACCGGATCAGTTGCAAACACCAGCTTTGCAGGCTTGTTGTCCGGCATTTTTGCAACATGCCCAGCCCACCGTTTCCTTCCGGCTTTGACCACCTTCTGTATGCTGGATTCTGTTAGCAATCGTAGCACAGTGGACCAGAGCAACCGACCGGAATGACCAACCGGACAATTGCCGTCACCGGGATTCGTGATACGAAAGAAAGTAATAACTTCGCGGATCGTGTTTCTTTCAACTTTAATCATTAACGATCTAGTACGGACTAAAATAAACAAACAACATACATGGTCATATACATCGGCAATTACGCTTCGTCTTCATTATACTTATCCTACACATATACATTCACAACATCCGTCACTAACAACCAAGGGGGTGATACATCTGTTATATACTGATCATGACCTGGGGGCTATCACTACTTTACTCCAACACTCCTCCTTAGTGCAGCCCCCTTTACCTTCCCACTAAAACAACGCTTACTCCTCCTCGTGCTCCTCCTAGTCCAATGCTTCAATAAACCATATCATTTATTGCTGTAGATAGTATAAACCGCCACACTTTCTGCCTCTAGCTAGCACCTTTTGATTATCCATAATCCGGAAATCATTCTTACCAAACACAACAGTATACCCGTCTTCCGTGATCTGACTGACCGATAACACATTTTCCGACAATCCTGGCACATAAAGAAGCTCCTTCATTGTCACTTCAACTGACTCACCATTCATCCCTGTTGTGGTGATTTTGCCATTGCCACATCCTCTTGCTTTAACAGTTTTTCCATCTGCTAACGACACATCTTTTGCACAAGGGTTCCACCAACCAAGATTTTCTACCGAGTTAGTCATGTGCTTTGTGCAGCCGGTGTCTACAATCCATCTTCCTGTTGTACACACATCACTCCCAGTTGTCACAGTAAAGCATACTCCTCGATCATCACCATCACTGTCCGGATCCGAATGTCGCACATTTGCTGCTTTTGCTTCTATTTGCTTCCTCACATCATTTTTTATCTCTTCCAACAACACCGGACAGTTTCTCTGCAAATGTCCTTCACGTCCACAGTAATAACACACCCGAGCCACATTTCTCCGATTTCCAGACTGTACTGTCGACTTCATGACTTGTTCGGGTATATTATTCGGAATCCGCTCTTCACTTCTTCTTCGCCACTCATCCAACAACTTTCCCTTCACGTAATCTAATTTAAGATCATCTTCCGGGCGTCCTTCAAGTGCGGTCACAAGCGGGTTGAACGACTCCGGTAAGCTTGACAGAAGAATCGCCACGACCAGGTGTTCCTTCAGCGACTCTCCCATTCTTGCCAGACGGTGGACCAACTCCGAGGCTTCCACTAGATGATCCGACATGTTTCCACCTTCTTCCAGCCGCATCGAACAAAGTCGCCGTAAAACATGGATCTTGTTTGACAGAGATCCTCGTTCATGGTAGCCCTTCAATTTTTCCCACATCTCCTTTGCCGTTGTCGCTTCCATGATGTGGATGAGCTGACTATCCTCAAGAGCTAAGCCGATAAACGCTCGTGCCTTTTCATCCTTCCTGTTCCACGCTGGGGTCACATCCGCTGGTTCTGGTTTGAGATCCTTTATCATCATCCATAGATCCTCTCGCATCAACAATAACTCCATTCGGAACCGCCACGTTGACCAGTTGACATCGCTCAACCGATCAAACGACACCTTCGCTTCTGCCATTTTCAAACTTTTCGTCGCACAAAATCACCCTTCTAGACCACTGTGGCGCTCCTCCAAAACTGTTCAACTCTATTGCACACAAACACGATTTGCGGCTATGCGCGCCGTGCACTCTCTCCCCGCTTTTGGTTATTGTGTAACGTTCCAACACAACACTCGGCGCAACTAAAGCTATGGCCGCTCCTCCTCAAACGAAATTCACTTCCACCAGTCCGCACTTACGTCCGTACGTTATTTCTTCCGGTAGTACTTATTGCCAATGGCACTTCTCTCGGCAAAATTCACTGGCCCCAACGCTTCATACTGCAGAACTCGTCATAAACAACGATCTCACCCGCCAGGCGAACAATATTCAATTACCTCGAACTGTAATTGACATCACATTCACAAAAATGCCTCTTCGAACGGACACTTTTAACATACTTTCTTCGCGTTATCTGAGCCCATCACCTGTTAGCAATCGTAGCACAGTGGACCAGAGCAACCGACCGGAATGACCAACCGGACAATTGCCGTCACCGGGATTCGTGATACGAAAGAAAGTAATAACTTCGCGGATCGTGTTTCTTTCAACTTTAATCATTAACGATCTAGTACGGACTAAAATAAACAAACAACATACATGGTCA